>NC_080540.1:242147793-244547793 GCF_028640845.1 Ahaetulla prasina | reverse complement strand
ATAAATAGTTCCCAATAGTTCCACAATTCTGTATGTTCAAATGGGCATCTCTAAGCTAAGTCAGTGGCTGGTAAAACATGGGTGTTGTCCTCCACTTCAAATGCTGCCAAAAGTGCTTATCTATAACCTGAAATAACTGGTCCAGAAGAGACAATATTGGAAGAAAATAGTATGAAAACAAAAAGGGACACGGTGGCTCAGGGCTGTTGAGCTTGTCGATCGAAAGGTCGGCAGCTCAGTGGTTCGAATCCCTAGTGCTGCCGTGTAACGGGATGAGCTCCAGTTACTTGTCCCAGCTTCTGCCAACCTAGCAGTTTCAAAAGCACATAAAAATGCAAGTAGAAAAAATAGGGACCAGCTTTGGTGGGAAGGTAACAGTGTGCCGTGCGCCTTTGGCATTGAGTCATGCCGGCCACATGACCACGGAGACGTCTTCGGACAATGTTGGCTCTTCGGCTTTGAAACGGAGATGAGCACCGCCCCCTAGAGTCGGCAACGACTAGCACCTATGTGCGAAGGGAACCTTTACCTTTACCTTTAGTATGAAAACATAGCTTTATACCAGAACTCACTCTCTCTCTCCCTCCCTCCCTCCCTCCCTCCCTCCCTCTCTCTTGGGTGAATTAAGTTGCTCCAAATATTTTTGAATTCCAGCTCCATCAGTGCCCGCCTTAGTTCTTACCCTGGCCATATCACTCACTGTTAAGATCATTAAGAGATCAATGCCTTATCTTCCAGGGCTCAGAATTTGTATATAATAATGGATAAGTATTCTTCACTTCATACATTTTACTACTAACAAAATCTCCCTTATAGTATCAGCTGACCTGGAACAAAAAATCAATTTGGTAAAGAAAAATTATACAAAAGTGGGATTGAAATAATGAGATGTGAATTAACACAATAAGTAAGTTATTTTTGTATCCATCATACATAAATGAACTGTAAACAACTTTTGTTAAACTATTCATTTTAAAGTGATCATTAGCTAGATTGTTCATTCAGCGTATATACTGTAGTGCCATGATGGTGAACCTATGGCATGCATGGCAGAGGTGGTGAGCAGTGCCCTCTCTATGGGCACGTGAGCCGTCGCCCCAGTTCAGCTCCACCATACATGTGCGCGCGCCTTCCAACAGACTCGATAGACAGACCAGAGTGACAAATCCAGTCTGAATATCTGGCTGACTGTGTGATGAACAAATAATAAGGAAAGTTAATGTCTACTGAAATATAATAAAAACTGATAATTTGGAGAATCATGAAGAATTTAAAGCAAATTAGATATACAATTCTAGCCATTGGGCTCCATTTTTATTTTTTATTTCTTTGAACAACATAACTATTTTTATATGCAATTGTGTTTTTATTTGAACAATTATAGACACTGCCCATACAAAGCAATTGTACCAATAACTGATACAGATTTTACATACTGGGTCGAGAATAAGAAATAAAATTAAAGACCAGTTGCTGGAGTGCCTAATGATCGTTCCTTATCCTGAAAAACTAATCAGGGTCAAACGTGATTAGCATTTGATGGGGAGAGACCATTACAAAATTTCATAATGGACTGTAGGCTAATTTGGGGGGGGGGGGAAGTACTAGGATATTATAGTGGGAAATTGCCTCCAAACTGTTGCTGAAAAACTAAGTGAACATATCCATGAAGATACCACAGAATAAAATACAGCTTAGATATCAGCTGATCAAGCACATTAGAGAACAGTAGCTGTCACAGAACAATAGTAAGAAAGTAACAGTCATGAAGAAATAATACTTTATTTCTCTTGGAAAGGATTAGCTGACAAGCAAGTGAATTATTTGTAGGCCCTTCTAAAGACAGTGGGGTACTGTATTGTGCTGTACTGTTCATCACTACTGTAGTGAATTTTTGACACTGCTCACTAAGGCTTTTTATAACAAGGCTAGAATCATAAGCACCCATTAAAAGCTAAGACATTGAAATTATATGATAGTTAACAATCGTATTAGTAACTTAACAACTGCAGTGATTCACTTAACAAATATGGCAAGAAAGGTCGTAAAATGAGATAAAATTCATTTAACAACTGTCTCACTAAACAGAAATTTTGGGCCCCATTATAGTTGTTAAGTGAAGGACTACTTGTATATATAATATCATTTATTCCCTCCTTCCCGCCCCCTTTCCTGTGGAAATCTAGTGCTACAATTTATATTTGTGGATATAATTATTTAATACATGTGTTATCTTCCAGAAATAAAAAAAATAAGAACATAAAAGGAACAGGTCAAGACAATGGGTCATTTAGTTCAGTATTTTGTGTCACATAGTGGCAGCGCAGATGTGTTCATGGAGCTCACATGAACCAATAGAACAATAAATCACTTCCATTGTTCCTTTGAAACAGATGCTGTGTAAAGTAACCTGCTTTGATTTTAGACACGGGGCTAGTAGGCCAGGTCCTTATGAATATGTAGAGTCTCCTTTTAAAACTGCCGCCGTTTGCCTCCCATTGACCCGTCCGCTCCCATAGGGAAGGCCTCCTCAGGGTGTCGTCAGCCAAACAATGTCGGCTGGTGACCCCCAGGGGGACAGACTTCTCTGTGGGGGCACCTACCCTCTGGAATGAGCTTCCCCCAGGACTTCAACAGCTCCCTGACCTCCGGACCTTCCGCCGCGAGCTGAAGACGTACTTATTCTTCTGTGCAGGACTGGCATAAAATTAAAAACTATTAGTAATTTTAATGGGTTTTTTTATGGTTTTAATGTGTATTTTAATTAATGGGCCAAATTGAATAGGTTTTTTAAGATCGGTTTTTAGCTGTATATTGTATATTTTTTATTGTGTTTTTTACCTGGCTGTAAACCGCCCTGAGTCCTTCGGGAGAAGGGCGGTATAGAAATTAAATTATTCATTCATTCATTCAAAACTGCTGAAATTGGTGACTCCCCCTCAATATATTATAGATTAGGAAAATCTATAAAGAAAGAATCTATAAAGAAAGAATTTATCCTAAGCACAATAACAATATTAGTTAATACAATATTAATGTATTTTAACCTTAATCTCATAGTACAAATGTTCGCAGACCGACCTATCTATGTCACTTTCATCAACACAGTATCTCCAAAATTAAAACAAATTTCTAAAAATGGAAGGGAATTGATTGGTAATTGGTTCACTTCCATCAAAAGTGAAAAGTTTCTATATTTCAGTGATTGATTGGAAGCTAGAACTTGGACTGTAGTTTCTGACATTACGTTAAAATCCCTGACTTCAAATGAGATCATTTGAAGAGGTTTGCTTATAGATGCCATGGCCTCTTATGCTTACTCAGGGCCAGGTTTTCTGAAATTTGCTCCGATGAATGGAAAGCCCTCACTAACTTTTTCAAAGATCTTTCAAATACTTTTTCTGAACTAGTTCCTAAGTTTAGATTTTACTTTTTAATCTTACTTTTTATTGCAAACTGCTGAAAGATGTTAATAAGTCCACAGTGTAACAGCCTTCATAAATAAATAAATGCTAAGGAAAGTTGAAAACAGGATATAGTGATGATTGCCATCTACTTGAAACCCGGATTATGAAGGTCACCTGTTATTGTTCATATTCCATCTGGAGCCAAGCCAAACCACAAAGGCAACTGAATAGAAGATGTGGGAGTTCTTTTATCACCCATTTGATGAACTAGCCTTTACTTGTAAGAATGTCTTTTGCAGTGGCCATCACATACAGAAAACCAGACAAGCCAGATATGTTAAAAATATATATGAAGAGGAGTTACTGTATCCCACTTAGTACATCTCATGTGTAGAAGGAAGTATTTTAAAATCACCAAGTAATGTCTCTGTAGTTACAGAAATTCAAACCGACGGCTGATGTATTAATAAATGCACAAGATTTTTCAGTGAAACCTTAAAACTAGTACGATCATAGACTTGCTTCCTGATAATCATGTGATTAATGCATTCTTCTTGTAATCCTTGCATGAAAAAGGCTAAAGAATCTGGCAGATTAATCTCTAAAATCAGTAATCAACATTTTCTGAACACAACCTCACTGATCAGGTATAGGGAGTCACAGAGATGACCTTGGAAAAACAATTCAGAGACAATTACAACAGCATATGCAAAAACATAAGCCTGGGAAACAGGGACGAAGTTAGGAAGAGATTCAGACAGTCTTCTCCCTGATTCCTCAAGGTGGAAGAGGCAGGGATAGAAAAATGCAATAAGTCTTACAAGATTCTGTTACAATAGTTTATCTCAAAAAAATTTAGTTGCAGACTTTTTGAGGAGTCTGTCTGTTTTCTGACCTGATTAACCTTGAAGAGTTGGAAGAAGCTGTGTAAAAATGCTAAGATACTTCTATAACAGACAGAATATTTCCAACCAATGGATATGGCACCAGCTGACTACAGATAATCATCTCTGACTATCATTCCAACATAGGGGTAGACAATTGTAACCCCAGTTTATGCAGTTTTGGGTGACTGTATCTGATCTACAAATACCTCCAGATAATCTTGGAGAACAGAAGTAATTAAGACTTTCATTACTTGGCTACCTTCTTGTGGTCAAAGCATAAGATTGAGGGAAACATTTGTTTCTTGGATGCTCCATTTTTGTTTAAGTTGCCAAAGAGTTCATACTCCTGATTTAGGGGGATCCTGGAACTTGAGGATATAATCCAGGATGTCTATTCCTAGAGTACAGAAAACTTCAGAAAGGCAACTGCTGTCAGATATTCCTAAAATTGTGTCTTTGGTACTAAAAATGGGCATTACTTGGCCCTCCAGATGTTGCTGAATCATCCTTTTCTATCATTAAAGAGTTGAATCCAAAAACTGAGCCACTGATCACCAAAAGCCATTGAAGTGAAAACTTAATATTTAAAGGACCATGGATTAGATTACAAGCACAGTACCAGAAAAAGTACTATTAAGAGCAAATACTAAGGGAAAATAGGCTAAAATTGAACCCGTGTGGGTTAGATACAAGTGAAGACAGATCCAGTTGATCGAGAGTTCCAAGGAGGTTTTTAAAAAAACTTATTCCTGACAGTTGTGAAGGAGAGACTTAACTGTAACATTCTGGGATAGTAAAAAAATGCTACTGAGACGACTACATTGGGGTGAAATCCAGCAGGTTCTCACAGGCTCTGGAGAACTGGTAGCGGAAATTTTGAGCAGGTCAGTGAACTGGTAGCAGAAATTTTGAGTAGTTCGGAGAACCGGCAAATACCACCTCTGGCTGGCCCTAGAATGGGGTGGGAATGGAGATTTTGCAATATCCTTCCCCCAGGAGTGGAGAGGGAATGGGGATTTTGTAGTATCCTTCTCCTGCCACGCCCATCAAGCCACACCCACAGAACTGGTAATAAAAAAATTTGGATTTCACCACTGGACTGCATACTATCCAATTCCACCACACACACATTATTAGGAAAATAATGACTGTCATGAAAAGTGTTCTCCTCCCCAGAGACATGTTGAGGAGAAGAGTAGGATCTTTCATTTCCTCTTCTATTTATTACAATATAGATGGCAGCACCTATCACCACCCAGCCAGCCACCGCCACACAGTTATCACAGCCACAAACCACAATTAAAAACAGAAATAAACATTTTTAATTGATTTGTTTGCTTGCTTTTCAGTCACAAGGGCAGGAGAGAGAAGACAGATGACTGCCCAATTTGAACCTATAATACTAAACTATGATTTAGCATTATGTCTGAATCTGACAGCCAGATAATGCTTGCTTCTGCAATGAGACAGTCAAATGTAAAATGGAAGCCTGAAGGCAGCAAACAAGTAGCATGAAAAAAATCCTATTTGGCTTCTCTGTTTAACTAGGAAATGCCCTCTTGAGGTGGCTTATCCTGTTTCTCAAGAACACCCTTGAAAAATATGTACTGAGTGCAGAAGTAAACATTTACATTAAATAACTCATGTTTATTAGTACCATTAAAACCTGTTCCATTAAAATATACTACACATAGCTACAAGGTTGATTAAAAAAATGGTATTCCTTCACTTTAAGTCTGACACAAAAAATTCAGGATCAAAATATAAATGGTAGCTGAAACAGTAAATATTACCATACATTTTGATTCAAGGATCTGAAATGTTTCTGATGTCTAACCTGATTTCTTACTCAAGACGAACTTGCATTACATTTAGAGGATACAAAATAAAGGGTGGCAAATACTGTAAGAATGTAATAGATATATCCCTAGCTCTGGACCCTAATTTTATGAAGATGCCTTTCATCTAAGAGACTATTTCCTTTCAAAATAATCACAAAAGAATCTTATTTCTTTCCAAACCAGTCTAAGTATAGTAGCCTTCCCAGGGGACCAAGCCAATTGTTATTCTAATTGTAAGGTTAGTTTTAGTAATTGTGCCATTTGTACCTTAGCATTCGTTTCAGGCTATAGGATTCTATAAGCAAATGGATGTAGATTCTTGTATTACTAACATCATCATCATCATCATCATCATCATCATCATCATCATCATCATCATCATCATATTTTAATTTGTATACCGCCCTTCTCCCGAAGGACTCAGGGCGGTGAACAACCAAAATAAAATACAAAACAAACAATACATACAATACTAAAAAACAACCCTTAAAAAACTTATTCAAATGGCCAAATTTAAAATGTAATAACGCCCTATAAAATTGACAGAAATTTCAAACCCATAAAATCAAATTAAAATTTTTTTTTAAAAAAATCAAGCCAGTCCAGCAAGGCAGAATAAATAGGTTTTAAATTCACGGCGAAAGGTCCTAAGGTCAGATAGTTGTCGAAGTCCAGGGGGAAGTTCGTTCCACAGGGTAGGAGCCCCCACAGAGAAGGCCCTCCCCCTGGGGGCCGCCAGTCGACATTGTTTGGCTGACGGCACCCTGAGGAGTCCCTCTCTGTGAGAACGCACCGGTCATTGGGAGATAGAGGACGGCAGTAGACGGTCCCGTAAGTATAATATTTGTCTCTCAATCTTTTCCCTTCTTATTTTATCATTTTGTTCACTTTGTATAATTATATAAACTGATTTTGTTCTTTAATTTTACATAGCAAAAGCTTTTTATTGTGTAGCAGAAAGCACGACTACTTCTGAAACATATTGAATTTCATGCACATTAGAAATAATAAGATTTTCTGTTGAAATCATTAGAAAAAAATGATACTCCCAGTTTTCTGGTTGACGTATTAAAGGTTCAGTGACCTGATTCAGATATCACACTGAGTCATGTTTTTGTTTGGTTTTGGCTTAGCTTGGTGTGAATTTTGTTACTGTGAATTGGTAAACCACAGTTTATGGCTGGGTTCAATCTATAGTATCACATAGGAATTCAACCAATTGCAGCCAGTGAAACAAAGCAATAAAATCTTGCTTTATTGGAATATGTGAATTCAGCCAGAGGGTTTATTTTCAGTTTTCAGATTTGCAATATCAAATGGCAAAAAGGACTTCTCTAATAAACAAAAACCAAAACAGTAGCAATAAAAAACCAAGAAATTATTTAAGCAAATATAAAGTAGCACAACTCTCCGTTTTGTTTTTTCCATGAGTGCTTTCTTTTCAGCACTAGCTTCCCCATTTGACACGTTGGGAAGAGAAATGGTCCCTCTAAAGAAAAAAAAGAGAAATATCTTAATATCTATGCCTCATACACAACTAAAATACCAAACTAAAGGCAGTTCCTTGGTGTTGTTTTAGCAAGCATTCTCACATCTGTAATTTGGCAGAAAGATCTATAGCCATTAGTCGCACTGCTTCCAATCTAAGCTTTTATGTGCCTCAGTGGCAAGGCTGGTGAATAGTTGCAAATGTAATGTGAGACAATTTCAGGTCAGCAATTGGGGATTTCCATGGATTCTTTTTCCATTCTACCTAGCATCATCTGCCTGAAGGAAAAAGATAGCTACCAATTGCTCTCCATAACAGATAAGGTGGGGTGAGAGACTCTAGGCCAGTGGTTCTCAACCTTTATAGTGCTGCGACCCCTTTAATACAATTCCCCACGATGTGGTGACCCCTTTAATACAATTCCCCATGATGTGGTGACCCCAACCATAAAATTATTTTCGTTTTGAATTTATCGCGCCTGAAGCCGTATTGGCTAGCAATCTGAACTGCTTGCGATTGCCCTGAGAACGGAGGCATTAAAGCGGAGACTCCACCCCTATTAAGTTTATCGTGCCTGAAGCCAGATTAGTCTAGCGATTGGGAGTGATTGCAGCTGGCTTGAGAGGGAGACATCAGAGCAAAGATTTCTCTCTTTTTTAATTCATTGCGCCTGAAGCCGAATTCAGCTAGCGATTTGAAGAGCCTGCAGCTGGCTTGTGGAGTCAACTATTGGAGCGCGATACTTCGACTCGCAAGTATACTTCCCATATTTCCGATGGTCTTAGGCGACCCCTGGCAAATCGTCATTCGACCCCCAATGGGGTCCCGACCCACAGGTTGAGAACCGCTGCTCTAGGCATTATGTGCTGTCATTGAACTTTGACTCAGTAGTGATGATCTTAATCTAAGGCAGGTTATTTTTTTTGCAAACAAACAAACAAAACAAGTCAACAACATGCTGAACTGAACATTTTACAGTTTTAATCAGAAATATTTTAAAAAAAAGAAGATTGAGTTCTCAATATCCAGAACATATCTAAATTAATGAACATAATCTATCTACCATAACAAATCATCAACCCTCCCCTAAAAATCAGTGACATAATCAAAACAAATAATATTGGAGCTTCCTCTTTTTGGCATGCTTCATCAACAACTAGACAGCTAACAAGTAAAATGCAAATATATGCATACATGAAAGTTACTAACAGTAAATTTTACTAGTAATAAAATTGGAACAATTTTAAGATTGTTTATCTTTGTTATTCTCACTGTCTGTAACTCAAACCTCTAGGATTGGCCCTATTGTGAAAAGTAAAGCATATTTTGGATGATAAAATGTTCAACAAATAGTTTCTGAATATATAATTATTTTGAAGAAACAGTATATTTATGTGAGGACCAGTGGTGAAATCCAATTTTTTTTACTACCAGTTCTGTGCATGTGGCTTGGTGGGTGTGGCAGGGGAAGGATACTGCAAAATCTCCATTTCCACCTCACTCCAGGGGAAGGATATTGCAAAATCTCCATTCCCTCCCCACTCTGGGGCCAGCCAGAAGTGGTATTTGCCAGTTCTCCGAACTATTCAAAATTTCTGCTACCGGTTCTCCAGAACCTGTCAGAACCTGCTGGATTTCACCCTTGGTGAGGACCCATTGTCCTATTAAATAAACATTAAATTACAGTGTTCATGATACCCAAATGTAATTATTTAATCTTTAGCTTCTCAGCTTAATAAAGAATTAGTAAAGGCCTTTGTGGTGGCCTTTTCCAATATATTGCCTTGAACATATGTTGGATTAATCTGGGTTACTACTCAGAATCTCTGTTAAGAGCTTTCTTTTCCTCTAAAATGCCATAGATAATAAGGGAAGAAAGTCAAAAAATGTAAGTTTCCAGCCACTACTGAACACTATTGCCTCAGTGAAACTGGTTTCTTGCTGTAACAAGTTCCCTCTTTTTTCAAGATGACTGGACCATGTTTACAACATTGCCTTATTCAGCATAAAACTTGTGAATTTGGTCCATGCCTTGTTCTCTCATTTGATGATTCTAGGAATGTTAAATAAGATACACAGCAAAATCAAAACAGATGTAAAAACTTTTGAATCTATAAAGATCAGCAAAAAGTTCTGATTTCTACACTGTACAGTTGCAGTTTTGTACAACAGTTGTACAGTTATGCAGTTATTCATGCTATTCCATTCTGAAATGAGGAAAGTTCAGACAGAAAATCAAGGTATTTTTGTATGGAAGATTGAATTCTGTTCAGTTGTAATATTTCTGGGCTCAGAATTCTTCATTTCCAAGTGTACTTTTTTGTACCAGTTTTTCACAGGACAAGTGTATGGGTTATTTTTAAAAAAGAGAAGTAGATTGCACAAGCTTGAAATCTGCTATTCCTGACTGAAGCTACATCTCCTGCGAATTCACCAAAACTTACTTTAGGCATGTCGCATGTACTATTTTGTCCATGAGTGCTGACTCCAATCAAGCTGCCAAATTTTATATTATGGATTTAATTTATAAGGCTGATCACAGTTTTACCTCTGTGAGGTTTTTTGGGGGAAAGGGGAACTGGCAGACTGAAAACTGTGAAGTTTTTTGTTTGAGTTTTTTGTTTCTGACAATTCTCAGAATCAAAAATAGCATGAATCTCAGTCCAGTAGTAAGGAAATGTGCAAGATTTCGGTTTATAAAACTTAGGGAAATTAATCAGCACAGGCTATAAGATATATGTTCTCCATTATTCCAATTCTGAAGTTCTTGTTTTCAGAAAACAGTTGTGTTTTCTAAATCTGATTGCCAAAATCTAGTGCTACCTATTCACCAACTGGTTGTTTACATCAACTTCTCAGGTAGGTGTATAACATTTTGTCAAATCTCTGAAACAGAAGTGCATAACCTGTGGCTTTCAGAGCAGCATTGAACAATAACTTCCAGCAATCCAAATATCTGACAATGCTAAATGGGTCTATTGGAAGGCTAAGTAATACCTGAGAGTTATGATATTTATATTCCCGTAGACGTAAGAGTTGATAAATCTTTTTTATTTTACAAAATAAGAGTTTGGAATTAACTACTAACTCTCACATCATTGTGATTGCTATTGAATAAGAATCACATCTGTCTCCTAGTTCTGACATGCATATATACATTGAATATGTTTACAATGCTATTAAAGGATCTTTTGTCTACTGAAAGTTGCTAGTTTTTGAAAGTTTTTGCAGTTATGAAATTATCTTAAATGCCAAAAAAAGCAACTTGATTTCAAATCCAAACCGTCCTTACAGGAAAACAGATTTCATCTTATACCTGAAAGAGGGACCAGAGAAAATCTTACTAAAGGGAAGAGTAAGAAAGAGACCCAGTGTTGATGACTTAAAACTAAGAACATGCTGTTCCTGCTCCCTAGCCAAGCAAATTTAGGGAACATTACTGTGTGCTGATTTAAGTGAGAAGTACATAAGTAAATATTTGAGGTTTATTTAAAACACAGGTTATATTTCAAGGAAAATGCAGGAAGTATACTGTAGCGATAAAGAACTGTTTTCACTTCACAGAATAATAAATATGTTTATTTGGCACTTTAATATTTTTGCATAGAAATCAGAACTTCAGTAAGAAAAGGTGAATGTATTAGATGTCAGTTGTATAGGTCCAAAATTCAATCTAAATATATCGTTGACATTATGGGGTTTCCTTCAGATAAAATATTTTATAGATTTACAAGCTAGAGTTGACACTGTTTTGAATGGTAGCCAATTTGCATTCATTAAAACAGGAGAAGCATCAATAACTTTATTATAGGAAGAATCTATAAATAGAAGATAATGAGGTACCAGTTGAAAAGTAATGTGAGACAGTACATTTGAATCAGGAAGGCCTACATTTAAATCTCCCTGAGTGCTTATGTAATAATCACTTCATTTTTTAGAATAGACAGTTTTAGAGGAAAGGAAGAAAGGAAGGAGGAAGGGTAAGGTTTGGGCCCAGTGCTAATGCGTTGGGCATTAGCTTCATAGAGCTAACATAGAAGAAACAAATGTGTATCTTCAATCATTTAAAATACACAAACACACACACACAAAAACAGAGGATACTGAAGATGCAATGTCATCACACAGCAGAGAATACCTACAAAATGCCTGCTCTTCTCCATGTTCTGGGGAATCAGCAATATCCAATCAGACTCCTTATTTCTAATATTTTCATGTTTCTGTTTTTGTGCTACTGTATATATGAATCAGAGTTATAATGATAATAAGAGTTAATAAGCCCTAATTATAGTTATTAATTACTAGATTTATACATTTTTCTTTTACTGTGTTTTATTTAATTGCTTTTGTATTTTTACAGTAATTGCTATAATGATTTCTATGAAAATGCCACTATAGAATATAATAGATATTTTGATGTAATGTCTTTTGCAACTATCAAATACTGCCTTGCATGTTATGTCATTACTTTTAAGAATGGGAACTCTATGGTCCAAAAGTACCGTAATAACGGCCAGTGAACCAAAATATACAACGGGGTTATTAGCTGCTTTCAAGAAATGAGCAATGATAATCATTGCAATCATCATCCATCTTTTGTGATACTGTTGCTCATGATAGTCTACTTAAGCATACATGGAAATCATATGTCAATATTAAGCTCTCTATATTCCATCCAAAGAATCCACTTGCTGCCCTTAACATCTTATCTAACATAGCTAAACCCATAGTGGGAAAGCAGGGACAGATAACTGATATTTTTAACTTCATGTACCTGGACTTGAGAGATTCAGTAGGAAAGACTCAGTAGATTAAGATGCTACAAACTCAACTCCATCTATGCCCTTTTGACAAAAGAACGATATAAACATAATCATTGTATTGCTTCAAGCCAAGAATAAATGGTAAGTCAAACCCTGCATCCGGCGGATTTGATTTAAATCAAATTGATTTAAATCATAATTTTTAAAGAGCAACTGTTTTCTCTGTCCCACAGCAGCTTCTCCTCTGACCCAATGTTGACTCACTGACAGTCCCATTCACTTTAATGGGACAGTTGGTGATGCGGCAGTGACACAAGGTGAGGGACGTGGCAGGTAGCAGGTGAGTGGATGCCCGCTAACAGGTGCTACCATGATGGATCTGAAATGACTGGTGCTCTTTAATATTATATTTGTAAGCTGCTTAGAAGGTTTCACTTTCATTTTTACTGCTTGCCCTTCCTCCTCACACTTAGAGCCTGGTGGTACAGATGCAGTTCTCTTCAAACCATACAGTTTGTAGTGTACATAGATTTGCAAAACAAGGGGGTAAAGGAATATTCCTGAACTTTGTTTTATGATTTATCTCATGGTTACTGTGAAATTGTGTGAATGCATCAATGCAGTGCACGTTATCTCAGCTTGCAGAGCTTGAATTCATTGAGTTTACCAAAAATGTAAATATTGCAGAATATACAGCCTCATGCTACATAACTAAGCTCCATTTCATGCTGAATAAACTAAATTATTAATGCACTGTATTTTTCCCTCCATAAGACCCATTTCCCACCCCCCCCAAAAAAGTGGGTGGAAATGTGTGTGCATCTTTGGTGAATAGCAGCCGGGCCACGGCAGTGGGGTCCTTTTACAGTGCTGAATCCCGCCTCTTCTGTCTTTCTTATTCCCTGCCATTTCTGTCTCTCTTCCGCAGTGCAGGAGTCAATAGGCAGAGCTGACACATGAAAGGACACCTATCTGTGGTCCTCTTGAGTCTGCCTGATTTTTTGTTTGTTTGTTTTCCTCCTCTAAACCTAGGTGCATCTTATGGTCAGGTGCATCTTATGGAGCGAAATATATTATTTTAAGTAGAAAAATACCTTTAAATAGATTTTTACTCCAAAAGCATTTTAAAATAAATTCGATAAAAATTAAAAAAATCCAATTTTTAAAACATCCTATTTTTTTAGTTTTTCAAAAAAAAACCCATCTATTTTTATCCACCCTACCCTGCATTTTTTTATGAACCTCATTTCCACGCAAGCATGGGTTTTACCATCCCCACAAGGTATTCTATAATGAAAGGTATGAGATTGTGATAATATGCAATATCTCTATGGAGACAATTTCTGAGAAAGCATAGGATTCCACTTATGCACCACAATTCCTCTGCAATAGTTAATTTTACACCTTGCACTACTGGTTTCTGTCATTCACAAGCCAAGTTGCCGATTACTGATGCTATGCTAAGATTTAATCAGACTTTACCAACATAATGGAATTTTGTAGCAATCTTGTCCACACCCAGCAGGTTTAACTCAAAGATAGGATTAATAAAAGCTGTGTTAATGCTTATGAAAAATGTCAGCACAAAGCACAATATTTAGCATTGTTCAAGGTTATTACAATTCTTATCTGCCGCCATGTCTTCAGAAGTTATGCAAAAGATAAAGACATTAACACCAGTTATATGAGTATGTGAGATAAGGATTGAAAGTAATAAGAAACCCTTTCCCCACATACCTTCAGGTTCACCTTTCGCTGCAGGTAGCCAGGGATTTACAGAATTGGACATAGCTAGAACCCAATGATAGGCTGCCAGGCCTCTGACCTTCTCCAACAAGACTCACATATTTCTTCGTCTTTTTGGAATGAGGCAGTGATATTCTGTCGGTATTTTCCATGTTCTGTTTGGTAGATAATATTAAGTCATTTTATGTTTTACAATCCTGTAACCTAGTACTACTCAACCCTTTCTTCACCATGGACACCCTTTAAATAATCTTTTGTGGTCATGGACTATAGCCACAGAATACCAAGACTTAACTCAAGATTGAAATCATAACATTTCTTCAAGCCTTCATGGATCCCCTGTGACGATATGCAGACCACAGGTTGAGAACCATTGCTGCGTCCTGTTTACATTCTGCCTTATTATTACCTCCCCATGGAAAAACTTAACTAGTTTTGATATTTATTCAGATTTTTCCCTTATATTTCCAGAGGGAGAAGAGAATACCCTGGTTTCATGAGTACCATGAAATAACCACCAAGGCATGGAAACAAGAATACAGACATTGAAGATGCCATTGTTCTCAACTCAATAGTGGTTGGAAAGCAAACCCATTAATTTGTTGAGTCAACAATAAAGAACTTGAGGCAGGCAGTAAATGAATTTGGTAGGACTAATCCTGCAATTGAAAATTAAGCAGTTCAGTACTGAAGAGAAAGAGGAAGAATATAAATACCGAGGTGGGAAATTCTGGTGTATTCTTTGAAAGATCTTCAGAGACAAACCACAGAATGGGAACTTTATGCCATATTTATGTGGCATAGCTTGGATTCTTGGCAATAGCTGCAGATTACATCCATTCAACACATATTCTAGACTTCTGTTTTACATTTTGTAAAAATGTAGTTTATATTGATCAAAACTTCATAACATAAATAACCTGTCACAGAGGTGGGATTCACTTACCTTCCCTACCAGTTTACAAATGTGAGCGTACACACCACTTCTGCACATGTGCATGGTCTTCTGCGTATGCGCAGTAGTCGCACATTACATCCGGGCGGGTGGTCGGAGCCTCCCGCAGTCTCCGCTACCAGTTCGCACGATCCGGAGGGAACCGGCTGAATCCTACCACTGACCTGCCCTCAATTCAATGCCTTCCAGATGTGGTGTTATTAAATTCCCAGAATCTAGGGTGGTTAATTAGAAGTTTTAAGTAAATAGTCAGAACACTGTCATGAATGTATTCAGACTATGGCTGGATTTACATTGTAATTCCTCTATTAACCTCAACAACTAGGCTTATGGCTATTGTTTTACCAGATATTCCAGCCAAGTTTTAACATTTACTTTGGATGTAAGTAAGGAGGCAACAGAGTCATAACATTCTTGAAAGCAAGTTTTCCCCAAAAGGTGCAGTAAATTTGTAGATTTTATATCATTTAGTAGCATAAGTTTTGAGAATAGATATTTCCTTATTTTCTAAGACAGGAGGCTTCTATAAATTGCAAGTTTTTCAATTTTATAAAGCTATCATTCTTTCCTTTAGTTAGATGCCAGTTTACAAAGCCATGGACCAATCTTAGGTATTTGGGATTCCTGATTCATGAGTGACAAAAATAGTTGCACACATCTAAGCATTAATAATTAAGCTTGTAAAGAAAATTTGATGATGTGAGAAAATATAAGGTATAAACTATAAACATCAAGTTCTACAAAGATATTTTAAAGAACAGTCTTTATTTGATAATTGTGTTCCTGATTCAAAACTTCAGCAAAGACTGCAAAGCAGAAGACATAGCAGCAATTATAAATATCACATCAGCACACTGAAAAGAGCTTTTGGGCCTCTGAATTAAACAAGGAGTGCAAATTGCTTTGAACTGTTTTGGCCAGAAAGGATTAATCATGGAATTTGCCTGGCAAAATTTCAGAAGTTTACATCACTATTGAAAAACAATAAAATTGTGTTGTACCATACAAATGTGTTCCATTAATAATTTATCCATTATTCAAGAAGAAACATAGCAATTTCTAAAGCAGGCCCTTTTCTCACATTCAGATAATGACAGTTAAGTGTCCATCCATGTACACTAATTGTGCAACAAGAGAGAAATAAGTCACAAAAGCAGAGCGAACATTTGAATGGAAAATATAAGACTGGAATTATTTTTATATAAAGTGGCACACAACTTTCTCATGACATAAAAGTTTTATGAAAAGAAATTCAAATTTTGAACATGACCTAAATACTTGGTTTGTTGTAAATTTTTACTTTACATAAAGCAAAAATGGCATATGACCAAATGTATTGACTTTGAAGGTTTCATTCTTATTCACATTTGCACAAAAGGGAACCCCATTATCCTTACTTGAATTATCTTCAAAAAAGCATAAAATCGGGTGGCCAGTGTCACCGAGTTCAATATTTAAAATATTTAGAGATACTCATTGATATTCAAAATGCTTGTTGATTTTAAAAAGCAGAAGTCACAATCCAATTTTCAATTCGATTTCTGTATTAATAACTGAGCTGACTTAGGGCAAAAACTCTGGCTACATTTGAGCTGAGCCTGAAAATGTGTTTAGCTGTAATAATGATTATGGCGTAGGCATGCTAGTCCCATTCCCAGTCCAAGACAGAGACTACATTCATGTACAACGCTATGATATAGTCAAACCTTAACATAGCCAAGTAGGATGCATTCAGGTTTAGTGCCTGAATAGCCTATTGGGTATGGGAGACATTGAAATGAAGTATATCTTCCTTCCTCTTTTATTACCTTAGCCTAATTTCTATTTCCAGATTATTATTATTTCTTTATCATGAGGTTAACCTAACAGCTTTGGGGACCTCTGAGCCCTGAGACAGAATGAACTTTACACTCATTTTTTTTCACTGCTTATTACAAGGCATCTTAAGTTCTTTTGTCCATACTAATCAATGGCCTGGTTTAGAGAAATGTGCTGTAAGAACTGAACCACAGAAATAATTATTGAGGGTCAGGATTTAATTTGTTTTATTGCCTTACATGAAAAGAATTTATTAATCTAATTATTTCAGATATTGAAATGATCTGCATATGGTCCCTTTTAATGTAAACATTTGAGGGAATTGGCCTACTACCTTGCCACAGATTTTGGTTCCACAAATCAGAGTTAATGTCAACCTACCAACTGTAATTTGAAGTTTATGACAGGAAACAGTTATAGCAAACTATAGTTGGAAAATAGCAAGAAATAAGACAGGAAATCAATATCTGAAAGGAGATTGGACATAATTAGGAATGTTCACAATTCAACTTAAAAGTTTTAAAATTGGGAAAAAATGCTATTCAATATCCCAACTAGATTTCATCAACAAATAGAAATCAATCAATCAAAAGCAAATGTATCCATTCATGAAGGACAATCCCTATTTTACAACTGTATAACAGTTGTTCTCAACCTGTGGTCCGTGGACCTCTGGGTGGCCACAATATCATCTTCGGGGTCCACGAAGGCTTGAAGCAATGTTATGATTTAAATCTTGAGTTAAGTCTTGAGGGTTCATCGTCTTGGTCTGTGGCCACAAAAGGTATTTAAAGGGAATCCCCTGGTAAATGACAAGATCCATGAACCATTAGACCTATGATTCTTAAGTATTCAATCACAATTGTGATATAAAACACTTCAATAACAAAATATTAATTTCATAACTCTGGGATAAATAAGCTTAATTCTTTCCAAAACCCTCATTCTTATAAGCAGCTGCTTTAAATTTGATTTGGATACTAATTAATGTCACTGTCTATATTATAGAATAAAAGTGCTATAAGTGCAATAAAACAGGAATTACTATAAAGATTTGCATTTATATTAAGTTCAATTTGATTTAAATTTAAATTAGCTTTTTAAAAAGGCATGTACCTGACAGTGATTTCAGATACATACATACATATTGATTTGCCGACAAATACACTGCCAGGTAGACATACTTTCCTTTAGTCTTTCCCTCATTGCTATCAAAAATATTGGTTTTTTAATATTAGTAAGAAACAAGTGAAAATGGACAATTCTGCATAAATATTTAATATTACTCAAAGTTATCCAGTGATGATTTTCTCCCAATGATTTATCTATTTATTTTTATTTAGAAAATGAATAGATTCGTAAGATTCTTTATAATGTTTGTTCCATAAATTTGAACATATGAAGCAACAGAAAAGCCTTACGACTTTGTTGGAAACTTTCTATTTTCATTCCAAATCCTGATAGCAATAAAAACTGTAATGCAAAACACTTAGTGTAATCACAGTCCTCTTATTCACGTTTCCGTCTCTTCCTTAGATTCTAGTCCAAATATTTTGGTTTATATTTTTCATCATCTTTATTCCTTGCTGTTGTGTTTTAACTTAATCCATATTATTACTCCAGATTTGACTTTTCAGATAAATGGTATATTTCATGCTCAGAAATCTTCAATGCAAGATACAATTATGTCATATATAATACATTATGTTAAATAGCTAAATGTCTATGAAGATTCTCAGTCATTCAGATGATGGTTGTCCCAAAGGTGTTTTTTCAAAAGGCAACTGGACTTTGCTTTTCCTTTAAGAAATTCTGAAGTGAACAAGCTTCTTGGAAGAGAGGCGAAAAATCTCCAAGGAAAAACAAAAAGCAGTTGCCTTTTAAAAAAGTACCTTTGGGACAATATATTACTATATTTTTTGGACTATAAGACGCTCTGGACTATAAGCTGCACCAAGCTTTTGGGGAGGAAAACAAGGGGGAAAAAATCTGCCTCGGCTTCCCAGCATCCATCCGGTATTCATCTGGCCTATTTGCCGCTGCCCATTCGCCACTGCAGTCTGTTCACCGCAGCCTGTTCACCGCAGTCCATTTGCCGCCATCGCAGCCCGTTCACCACCAAAGCCTGTTCTAGACCAGCTGATCGGCACCAGACCAACCACCCTCTCCCCACCACAATATTCGGAGTATAAGACAAACAGACATTTCCACCCACTTTTTTTTGGGGGGGGAGGGGAAGTGCATCTTACACTCCAAAAATACGGTAAATAGTTGCAGAGATCATGGTTTAGTTTACCAATCCAAATTTCAGCAAATACAGTATGTAAAATGTAAAATAATTTTTTAACAAATTTAGAACATAACTTCATTTGTGAAAGTGTCCTAACAGATGCTGCATGGGTCTCATGCTGGCATATTGTTAGTTATGCCAGCTCATATTGTTACTGAGGAGGAAGATTCTTCATGTCTGTAGGGAGCTTAGCATTGCCAGAAACAATCCAAGCTTTATGATTGCTAGATGTTTCAACAATGGCAAAGAGTTTCTTGAATTGTGATGCCCTTGTCAACTCTGTAGTCTGTGCTGAGGCATCTTTGTTTATATACAAACTTAAACCTTGATCTGGTAGTGAAGGAGATACTGAAATGCCTTGGCATACAAATAAGAACCATTAGAATAATATAAAAAACATTTGGTATTTATATTAGCTGAATAAATATTAACAAAAGATGAAAGTATGCAATTAGTAATTAATTATATACAAACGTGCATGCAGGTAAATTAACACAATATGTTGCAAATAAATACAGCTATATGACTGATATGATAGGACGTTATACATTACATAGACCACACAGCAACATTTCACATCCCAAAGCATAACATTCCCACAGTTCTTTTCTCACTACATACATGTGTAACCTGATTCACAAAATACATGTTTTATTTGGTTTTGGTTTATTGTAAAAATCCACATTGTGATTTATAAAGCAAACCATGTCTTACCATGTTATGGTTTATTATAACTTTATCAGTAAATGCCAATATGCTTTCTAAATACCATTTTGCAATGAGAAAGCAGATTTTGCCATCAAACCTCAAATCTGTCAAAAATTGTGAGTTATATGAACTAAGTTGTTTCCAGATGACCGGTTTCTAGTTCTACGTACCAATCAAAAGAAATTGTGCAAATATTCCTTTTACCCCTTTTTCATGTATGTGCTGGAAAAACCAAAAAACCAAAATCAAAGCAAACTTTGGGCCCCTGAAAAATTATGTAAATAAAATATACTAATTACACATTAAATAAAAAGTCTCTGTCCAAAGAATGCAATATTTTCTATATAAGCATTTTTAAAAGAAAAATTGACTATACATAGAAATTTACAACGTATTTTTACCAGTTAAAGATATTGTTTGCAGTATTTCCCATTTTTGCCAAAACATCAGAAGTATAAATATTAAGAAATGCATGACAACTGGTACATGTTAGATTTCTTTAAAAGCTGTAATTTAGTCAGCTTTTGGGAAAATTTTATGAATTTCAGTCTGAATGTCCTTACAAGGCCGAGTCTTCTTGCCAAAGTTTCTACTAGAACATGTTTTATGGTAAACATTCAAATTGATAGCAGTTACGGATTATTAAGTGTCTATTAATTTGGCAATAAAAAATAAGGAAATTATAGATGCCTTTTCCTGATTACTTGTTCAATTCAGTCTTGTATAACTAAGCTATTTTGAAACTGTTTACATGTACATAGAGTTGGTTACCTTTCCTTGAACCCACCTCAGTTGTCCAATATTTGTGGAGTCCTTGATGCTTCCTAAACTGAATGGGCAAGTGACAAATGACCAAAACAAACAAACAAAGCCCCAAACAGTAACAAAGAAAGTCAAAACATTTATTAGAAGCAATCCACTCAGGAGATGTTCAGGGGCTGCTGCAGTAGACAAAAATCTCCTGTCCTTCAACAGACTAAAAAAAATACCACTAAAATATACAAAAATTAATCCAGCTGTTTTAGCTGCAGGATTTGCAAGTTAACATCAGTTGCAAGTGTAAACCATACACCATGGGCATCAAACTTCTGTCTCTTTCACACACACACACATTTGAGTTCTCCTAAATGGGGTCTATCAATGATTTTGTCTTCGTAGATAATTTAGAATCTTTGGAGAATGCTCATACAATCTCTGTGCCCAGTCTGCAAATTTAGTAATTCTCCATCTTACCTAAGAAAATAATCTATTACAAACATGGCTTCAACCTCATGGGTACACACATTGATGGTATTAAAACAATTGGGTTCACACAACACATTAAAACAGATTATGACCCAACGTGATATGCAAACCCAATCAATATCTCCTCTCAATTCCTCAGACTTCCTTTTAAGGTTTAGAAACAACTCCCATGTACAGCAAAGGTATAACATCCTTTCATCCAGGATGCTAGACCACAATGCTATTTATGTAAGAGCCTACTGTTTTCTACTGGGACGGAAGTTGTTTGAAAATCCATGATAGTTCAATTAAAGATGCCAGAGACAGGTGGAAGACATACCCGTTTCCCACTATTTGTATGCTCAATGTAGGGCCAGAGACTAGAAAAGTTTCGGTTTTGTAGAGCTGCTCCAAGTGTTATCTATTTCAGCAGGAAAAGAGTTAACTCGGAGTAAATGCTTCCTTCCACGTTCACATGACAGTGTTGATTTAGAGATACCCGCTCAGCTAAATAGGTTACAGATTCACATGACATCAGCTAACCTTCCTTGGCTGGGTTGAAAGGGTGAAAAAAAAAAAGGCCCTTAACATAAAATAGCGTCATAGGAGAAGCTTCCTAGATGCAAGGCTGTTACTCTTTTTCCTGGGAGTTGTTGCTAAACCTCGGGCCTTGAGGGAATAATTTCCACATCATTTAGCCTGCCCAGAATTTTTGGAGGATGCTCAATTCAAAGCAAGTATTCACTAGTATGTACCACACCAAGACGCCGGGCTCAATTTAACTCCTGTGCAGCAACAGCCACCTACTTTTCAGAATTGTGATAAAACTAATAAAAACAGCAATAAAAAAAATTAGGTTTTCGGTTTGTATAACCGTGCTTGGACTGTTTTTGTGTGGTGACTGTATGTGTTATTTTTTTCTTTCCTTTTCCTAATGTTGGACATCTTCGACATCCTAGGAAAGCAGGGCTTGGGTCAATGAAAGGCATTACACATCTTTTAGCTACTGAGATGTCCTGAGCAGCTTTCCCTGGGAAGCGAACCATCCCATCGGAGCATGTGGAGACCGGTCCTTCCTTCTATAAACCGCCCGCCTCAACGTAAAGCCGGCCGGGGCTTCTTGCAACCTCAGTCGCGTCTGAACGCCTTGCTCGCGAGATCTTGAAGCTTGGTGGTGGTGGTTGTTTTTTCCTTCCTCCACTGCAGAAGGAAGAGTCGGGGAACTTTCGTAGCCTTCCAGCTAGCCGTCCGCCCACGGAGGAGCAGTTGGCTCCGTAGGCCCGCCCATCCCCGCTTCGAGCCGAGCGTCAGTTTTATAAACCGCCATCTGCCCTAAAGCTCTTCTCCCGTCGAAAGGAGGCGGAGGCAGGCAGGCAGCCCGCCGGGCGGATGCCTTCTTCCTCTCCCTCCTTCCTGACACGACGCGAGTAAGGGCGCTGCTGGTTGGGTCGCCCTGCAGGGGGAAAAGCGGGCCACGCTGGACCGCGGCCTCGCTCTTTCTCCGAAAGGCGCTTTAGCCAGGCTGAAGCTCCCGGCGGCAACGCAGCGGACAAGCTCTAACCTCGAAGCACGCCAAAGCCGGGCCAGCATCCGTCAGCTCCAGAAGCAGCGCCCGAAAGCTGCTCCGCCCTCGCCGGGCCAGATCCCTCCCTTGCTCGGACTTTGCCTCCGCCTCCCGCTCCCCTCGCAGCGGATGCTTTAAAGACTCGTCCCCGAGCCGCGCGGCTTTTAGGCGATTGGCTGCCGCCTGCCCGCTTTCCTTCGCTCCGTGGCGCCGGCTTTCGCTCGTTTCGGGGGAAACCGACGGGGGGGGGGCGGGGGTGGATAACGGAGGGCCCGGCGGAAGCTTTGCGGCTGACACGGGCAGCGGCCGGCCCCCGAGCACCAAGCCGTACAACACACGTGTCGAGACCGCGTCGGCTTATTCAGACTGAGAAAGCGTAGGTCTGTGGGAGGTCGGTCGGCCAGCCGGCTGGTTTCCTCCTCCCCTCCGCGGTCGGTTCCACAGGGAGCGCTGTCGCCTTGGCGCCCGCGATACGAAGCGTGTGGCGTTGCTGCTTCCAGCCATCCCTGAAACTTCGGGAGGCGGACCGAGGGTGCTCCTTGTCTGTGGGGACGTGAGGTAAGAGAAAGAGGGAAACAAGGCGACGGGGGTGGGGGTGGGGAGTAACAGGGACGGAGACTCCCCCCCCCCTTCGGCTCTTCCCTGTCTCGGGTTTCGAGGAGGGGGACCCGGGTAGGCAGAGGGGCGAGAGGAGCCAGCAGCTGCGGTGCATCATCACCTGGTGAGGCAGCGGCGCTAGGAGGAGGGGCGGAGGGAGAGGGAGGGAGGGCGGGGCAGGGCCGGGCCGCGCGGTTATCTGCCGAGGAAGTGCGGCGTGTTGCCTCGCTTTCTCTCAAGGGCGGCGGAGTGAAGCCCGGCAGCGGCGGGACGCCATTTGGTGGTTTAAAGCGCCCCGAGCGGCAGCCGACTGTTGTTATTGGTTTTTTTTTCTTGCTTGCTTGCCAGAACCGAAGGGACTTCATTGAACAAGCCAGAGCCGCAAGGAAGTCTGTTCCGGCCCGCATTGTCGCCGCCGCCCGAGAAAAAAACAGAAGCCATGGAAGCGAAGCCTTCGCGTGCGTCCACCCCGCCGCCCCGCTCCGGCTCGCCGAAGCTCAAAGCTGCAGCGGCTGCAGGGAGAGAAGGAGGAGGAGCCGCCGATGCAGCAGCATCCACAGGCGCGGAGGAAGTACCTCGTCTGCCGGCGAGTGACGGGGATGCGCCGGTTGGCACAGGCGACTCCTCGTCGGACCCCGGGAGCGCCTTGGCTCCTGCCTCTGCAGCTGCTGGGGATGGGCTTTGCAGACCTCTGGGTCCCACGCCCAGCCAGAGCCGCTTTCAGGTGGACCTGGTGGCAGAAAACCTGAGTCGGGCGGCTGTGGCAGAAGAGGCGAAGACAACGGAAGGGACCCCTGAAGTCCCCGGTGATGGGCATAAGAAAAGCAGTGAGGAAGCAAAAGGCCGGTTTCGGGTGAATTTCGTGGACCCCTCGGCTGGAGACGACAGCTCTGGTGAGCCTGGAGGTGGTGGCCCAGAAGGCTGCAGCGTCAGCTTCCAGAATGGTGGTGACACGGTTCTGAGCGAAGGGAGCCTACATTCTGGGGGAGGCTCAGGAGGGCACCATCACTACTATTATGACACTCATACGAACACATACTATATGCGCACCTTCGGCCACAACACCATCGATGCCGTGCCAAGGATAGATTATTATCAGCAAACCGCTGCTGGTCTAGGAGAGAAACTTATTCGACCCAGCCTTGCAGAGTTGCATGATGAGCTGGACAAGGTGAGTGATGGTGAGCAAGTCAAGAACACCTGGTAACCCCATTTGGGATAAAAAAAAACAGCATCAAGCTGATGCAGTGTCTGAGAGTATAGAACTGCTGAGAGTGCTGAAAGTATAGAAGTAGAAAAATACTGTGTTTTTCAAAACAAGATGAGGTTTACCTAGAATCTATAAAAAGTTATGTTTTCTATATTCTCTCTGCATGGACTTTGGCTTTATAGATATGCATTGCAAATATATTTGCTTTCTGTCTTTCCTTACATTACATATTGTCTCATGTTTGTGCATCTTTTACATGGAGCCAGTATACTTTATAGGTCTGTAAAAGTTAATGGAACACTACAGCAGTACTTGTCTGGTCTAAGGTAACATTTCCCCCCTCCAGATGTCTTTGTTCATTTTAGGTTAGGACATGGGGTTAAGTACTTGCTGGAGAAACACAGTGTAAAGTCTCTACATGATGTAACAACAACCAAAGGCCATCTTCAGATATCCAGAAGAAATTCCTTTATCTCTATTTTATATCAAACATCCATATTAATATTCTCCCCTAGCTTTCTGGTTTTCTGTGTACTTCAATTATTTACTGATGCCAAGTTCCTTGTCGGTCCACTGGCCAGACCTACTGCAATGTTCATGGATTTCTAAACTGTCTATAGATATGTAAATTATGTTTAAGAGGCTATTTTCAGAAAAACAACTTTTTAGCTTTTACCTAAACAATTTAATCACACAGGCTGCTTTAAAGTTGCATCTATTATTATTATTATTATTTAAATTTCTATACCGCCCTTCTCCCGAAGGACTCAATATCCAATAGGTCAGAATTAAACATTAAACATTTGTTATAAGATGATGAAAGGAATTTAAACTCAGCAACTTAAGTACTTCAACTATGTGTAGGTCTGAAACATAATTAAAGTTTATAGTTCATTATTAGTTTTATTAGTGCTTATTTATATTGTATTTGAAAGTTTTGATAACTTTCTGAGCTCTGTCTTTTTGAAAAGTACATATCAGTTATATGATATTAGCATTTAAAACAGAATTGTGCTTGGTAAGTCTATGTTATGAGCCATTGTTTATTTTTCTGGTTTTATTAAAGAATTAAGATTTCCCAAACAGAATTGCATATTGAAGCTAAGCTATTGAAAACCTGTTTGATAAATTAATGTAAAGATTAGATAGTTGATCGAAGCAATATGTTAAATGTTAACAATAAGGTAAACATACAATGGAAATCTGGTTTCCATTGGGTTTAACAGCCTTTTAAAGATATAAACATTGTTGCTGATAGGGGAAAAATCTGTCATGATGAATGTTGAACAGGCATTATACTACTATATACTATACTATAGTATATAGTATACTATATAAAAGTATACTATATATTTTTATACTATATACTTTATAGTATAAAAATACTTTTTATACTATAAAAGCTTGCTCCAAAATTTATCTAGTACCTAGTGTAGTATGGAAGAATTATATTAGAATATAAATGTTCTTTTCCTGTAACCGTGTAACTCTGTTAACTTCAGAATTCATTGAGTTGGCTTGGAGCTTAGGGTAGATATATTAAAATTTATTGGTCTTGAGTATTGTCTAAATTAGATTTCCATTTTTTCAGGAAGTATATTCTAAGCATGGCAGTTTGAATCTAAATACATAGAGTGTATTTATGGAAGAAGTAGGGTATTGTCTTGAAAGAAATGAAACAGGTTAAGCAGATATTTTTAGATAAATGAGTATTTTCCATTAAAAGTATACGTTGATCGCTTTTTAGCAGTTAGAAAAATTGCTACACGTGTATAAGCAATCTTAAGATGGGCAATATACTCTATAAATGTAAATAAATGGTTATTAGTTTAAAAATTAAAGTTAACGTAAATTATCCTGCTTAGAAAGTGGTTATGTTTATTTCTGTGTGAAAGATTCGTGTAACTTTCTCATCAAATCTTGCAGTATTAAGGAAATACTTTGAAGTTGTGGTTATGTTGGTTGTGTGAGGGCAGCCTGCCCTATAGAACTACATGCAAATGTGGTATGTTTGAGGATTACTGTCAGGTCAAGAGCTGAAATGTTAGCTGGATGGCTCTTTAAAGCTTGCTTAATCACCTGGCTAATTATCTGTTAGCTTAACATTAAAAGTAAGCAACAGAAAATGTTAAAGAGGGATTGATATCCAAAGAAATATATCTAATGAAATTTTAAGTCAACCTGAAATGCACCAATTCAGTTGGTCAGATTGGTTCTGCATTACTTTATATCTTTTTAAATATAAAAATAGGATAGGATAGAATAGGGTAGAATAGAATTTATTGGCCAAGTGTGGTTGGACACACAAGGAATTTGTCTTGGTGCATATGCTCTCAATGAGAGGGTTATGAATAAATAAAAATGAGGGTTACCTTGAAGTGAGGGATTCTTAGAAACTAGTTATGCATATAGCATTAGTTCAGGTACTTTATGATATCAAGTCATCTTACGTATAAGAAGGTTCAGCCAAAACTACTAATGCATCTCTGAGTAGCAGATGCATTAATCATCTTGGCAATCATTCTGGCTTTGCTATAGTGTATGGAATGTGATCTTGTCAGTAACATTTTATGTTAAAATTTGAATAAAATATAATTTCTCATTTCTTAGAATATTTTAAAGTTGAGCTATGTTATTTGGGCAGATGAAAACTGGTTGACATTTTGATACAGATAATATTTGTGGATATGTATTATGTAAAACTAGTGAGTCAGGATTAAGAGTAGAATGGCTTACTGGTTGTGAAAACTGTTTTGAAAAATAGATGCAGTTTAAAGATGTCATTATGCTGATTGTAACAAGTGTATCTGGACTGAAAATGACTGGTTTGATGAAAATTACGAGACTGTTTCAGCAGAACTCCAGGTTAAGAACAAGGCCTACACAGACAGACAGAATGAACTGTCACCTGTCTCAAAGAAAGGCAGGATGAGTGGCAGCAGGGAAAAGCTGAGCAGGTGAAAAAGCTGCCAGTGAAATTCTTCAGCATCATAAAGTCAGTTTATGACCCTTGTAAATCAAGATGCTTCCCCTTGCTGTCATCTGATGGGCTAAGCTTGATCAAAGATCAGGAAGAATCGAAAAATCACTCGGCTAAACAGTTTTCTAACCTACTCAATAGGCCATCCACAACTGATCCTGATGTCTTATAGTAGATTCCACAGCTGTCAATTTTGGATGCCCTAGACCTGCCTCCCTCTACTGATGAGATTGAGACAGTGATCTTGCAGATGATCTCAAATAAAGCAACAGGGCAAATGGTATTCCTGTTGAGATCTATAAAGCTCTTCACCTAAAACACTTATAATTGTTTCAAGGAAGACATTTAGTTCATGGAGGAGATGCCTGATGATTTCTGTCATGCCCTCATTGTAGCACTCTATAAATAAGGGAAGTTAATCAAACTGCAGAAATTATAAAAGCAGCTCACTGCTGTCCATTGCAGGTTTCCACCCCACTCTCACTGTTTTGGAAAAGAACCTCCCGAAGGTACAATATGGCTTTTGGCCAGAAATACAGTAGATATGATATTTACTGTGAGGCAAGTCCAGGACAATTTCATTGAGCAGAACAAGCCTCTTTACTCTTGTCATCATGTTGACAAAGCCATTTGACACCGGAAACAGGGAGACACTCTAGATCATCCTGAAACATCATGGATGCCCAAAGAAATTGATTGAAGTTGATTCTGCTGCTCCATATCAGAATGACAGAATAGGTCCTTTAAAGTGGTGATAAGTCAACTGCATTTACCATTTCCATTAGGGGTAAAGCTGGACACTAGCCCCAGTCCTGTTTAATCTGTCCTTTGCTTGCATGCTGTCCTATGCTTTCCAAAGTCTGAAGGAGGGAGTTATATCAGGTACTCATTGGACAACTCTCTTTGACCCTTGTCCCTTGAACACATGAACAAAGAGCGTCCATACATTCAAAAATAATGATTGCTTATGATTGTGTTCACTTGGCTCATAAAGACAGTGATCTACAATTGATGTTAAATAAAATTTTAGATACTGTTATGCTCTTTAGCATGACTATCAACCTGAATAAAACTGAAGACTTTACCAGTCTGTGTCAAATATCAACCCAATAGAAGATCATTGTTGATACCCAGCTGACAAATTAAACAGCTTCAAATACTTGGGAAGTATTATCTTGATCTATGCTTCTTTGAACAAAGAAATTGACCCCAGGATCAGCCAGATTTTAGGGCAGTTGTATACTAGAGTGTTTAATCATCATAATGTCCATATCTCCACAAAGCTGAAAGTATGCAGAACTATAATTATCCTTTCTCTCCTATATGAATATGAGTCCAGATGCAATGGATGAGACACATCATCAGAATGGATGAGCATTTATTTAATAACTGGATGGCGAATTGGAGACCAAAAAGAGACCTTAAGCTTGTCCATGCAAGTGCCAAAAAAGCTGCCGCCAAAAACTGATAGAATATTATGAGTAGCAGCACAGAATAGCATCCACAATTATATTGTATTTCCCTACGATACAACATATTTGGTTTATTCTATACTTTTGATTATAAATATGCTGTGTGGTAATCAGATTAGGAAATGAAAAAAACATGGAGGATTACATGAGTAAAGGCATTTCTTCTGCCAGAAAGCGTGTTGAAGAATCCTTCAATCTTACATTATCGGAGAATTATCAGATTTCAGAAGGTTTAATGAAAAGTAATGACTTTGATGCTATAAGTTATTAACAGATGGAATTTGTAATTGAATTTTAGCCTAATGAAGTTCACTGTCAAATTATTGATTGATTATTTATTTATTTATTTAAAACATTTATATAGCCTCCCTTTGTACCGAATTCAGGGCAGCTGCCAATCAAGAATTAAAACAATATAAAAACCATGTAAAACTATTAAAACTATAACAAAAAATCTGACACCAATTTAAGCTTCCAAAAGTCAGTCGCTTTAACCTATGCCAGTGCTTGATGGAAAACCCAGATATTTAATGTGGGTTTTTTTGTTTTTTTTGGGATGACTAGAAGTGCTAGTAAAGTTGATGATTTGACGTATTGTGCATCGCTGAGCCCCTCCCCCCAAATAAAATTAGGGAACCAAATAGTGGAGATTTGTGTGATTGAGAATGATGCGGATGACTTGCAAGAGCAATTGATAAGTTCATGTGAAAAAGATTAATGAACTTTATTCAGATATAAATTGCTGTCAAGCTTGACATTTTATAGGAATACATGGGTCATGTTATTGAAGGTCTTCAATTTTGGAAGATTGATGCAATCAAGTCTTTCTTACATGAAGGGTTAAAAATTGCCAGCAATTATTGTCATACTATAAGAATGAATGTGAGGAATTTCTTTACAGAAATTGTGACGGCCAACAAAACAAGTCCCAGGAACAAAATGTCAGTCCATTGAATATTATTATAAAATCTCATATATCAACAAAGGATTCAAAACATAGGGTTTGACAGGAAACCTCATGGTTATCATTTAGGGTTTGACAGGAAAACTCGTAGTTATAGTTTTTGAGATGCAGATAGTGTTGTTCACACAGATTTCCTTGAATCTGGCACTACTATTAATTTAAAGCACTATACTGCAATACTTAGAATAACACACATGGTTCGGAAGCAAAATAAGGAAATTTGGATTGCAATCTGACAATGTTTAGTCTCATATTTCACAAGCCACTCAATAGTTATTTGTGAAATTGAATTTTGCAGGCTTATTCCATATAGCCCAAACTTTGTACCATGCAACTTTCTTTCCCAAATTTAGGAATACTTTCGTGGATATGCATTGGACTCAAATGAAGAGGTAGAAAGGACTGTCAAGACCTGGTTGAAAGACAAAGTTTAGAGTTCTTTCATAATAGGTTTAAAAAGTAGGTTGTCTATCATTGGCAGAAGTGTGACAAATGGTGATGATTATAGGACATATATAGAATACATAGAAAATAGGAGGAAGGTGTGCTTGATATGTTCATGGCCTTGAGTTATTTTTAAAAATAACAAAGGCAGAATATGCATAAAATGAAGAAGTAAATAGAGGTAAAAAATAGAGCTCATTTTGAGGATTATTTTTTCTGTTTCATTTATTATAATATCCATATAGGTATTATGGAGATTAAGGCACTACATTCATTAAACATAAGCATCTTCTGTGCTTTTTTTAAACATTAAAATCTACAGCAGCCTTTGTCAACTGGGGTTTTATGGCAAGTTTTTTGGGGTTCTCCATGATTGAAAAAAAAAGAGAGAGTTTTTTGTTTTTGTTTTTGTTTTTTACACTCACAGTTTTTGAATTTTTACTCATCTGAGTCAGCACCTGGCCTGCTGTTTTGCTGATGTTTTAAACGTAGACGTGTGTTGTATAAGCAAGAAGTGAATTCTGTTTTAAACTTTTTAGAGTAAGTTTTGTGTTTTTTTTACAGGGATCCTTGAGATCTGAAAATTATTTCAGAAGCTCTTCTAGGGTAACAAAGTTTAGAAAGTCTGTTATAGAACATTGAACCTTTTGACTGAATGTAAAAGTACCTATGAATTATGTATATAGATAATTCTCACTTAACCACCACAAATGGGGCCAGCAACTCTGTCACTAAGCGATATCATTAAGCAAGTCATCATGTGACGGCAACAAACTTAAGTCCTCACTTCCATCACAATTGTTAAGCAAGTCACCCATGGTTGGTTAGGGTGACATCAGTGACCAAAACTTGCAGTTTTATTGCTAGCTTCCCAGTTGACTCTGCTTGTCAGAAGCCAGCTGTGATGCATGCAAATGACAATCGTGATCAAAGGATATTGTGAGAGTCATAAAATACCCACCAGTTGTGAAATGCCTGAATCTCTATCATGTGACCATTGGGGGCATATTGACAATTGTAAATGCAAGGACTGGCTATAAAGTTCCTTTCTCAGTGCTGTCATAACTTTGAACAGTCACTAAACAGGGCAGTTATTTAGCAAGGAATGTCTATATATAATATAATACATGCTTTATATAATTGCCATGGTTTTTATAGTCTTGTGAAAGTTATTTATTTAAATATATTTTGTACATCTTGCAAGTCATACTTCTTTTAATAAATGAATCTATATGATTCATTTATTAAATGAAAATGCCTTGCATGATGTACAAACTTTCATATAAAACTTCACTAGCTTTATACAAAAGATGTTATCATACAGTGGTAGACTACTTTTCTACAAAGAAAAAAACATTTCCAAGCTTTCTGATATTAGTCAAAGTGTTCTGCCATTTAATCCTTGTTGGTTACAACACTATCAGCATTAAGCAGATTTATTAGAGACTCTTTCTACAATGTCCCTTTCCCTTCTGATTGTTATTATGCCTTAGGAGCTATTTGAAGATGGCTATGCAAATGGAGAAGAAGGAACTCCCACTGGAGAAGCCACTGCAGCCTATACTGCTGATAGTAAAGGGGTTGTCAAATTTGGTTGGATTAAAGGTGTATTGGTGAGTAGAACTTCAGTTTTTCAAGTAATTCTTGACTTCTATTTAATGTTTTAAATCATGCATGGGGTGAAATTCAACATTTCATGAATGGTAAAATATCTTATGACAGAACAGAACTACTTATAAAATAGAAATATTTCAATTTGGTCACTTAGCTCACAGTATTTTTTATTCACCCAAATACCAATATTTAATTGTATTACTGGTTTGATATATATAATATATTTTCAAGTTCATATATAAGGTGAGATAATTTATCCATTTACTAAAACATGTGCAGATCCTGCTTTTTTTCTTGTCTTGCTTCTCTTCAGTCTTTTTCATATTTGTTGTCACTTCACATCTCTATTTTTGCCTGGCAGAGTTTTCCTTCTCTTTGCCAAGCAGCGATATCTTTTATTTGCTTGTTGCCTTTCTTCCTGCATGGTAGAGAGGGTGAGAGCAGGTGGGGGTTCTCAGGGAATGGTGCTGCTCATCACAAGGAGATTTGTGGGGTTGATAAGTATTCCCTTTGTCTGGAAAATATGTTTAGGCTGGTGTATTAAGACAAGTTGTGAGGCCGCTATTTCCAGACTGCTTCTATTCCAGGCCTTTTCCTGTGGCCCCACATTCACATCTGTAGAACATTCATTGCCCTGCTCTTGCTGTTTAACATCCATGAATTATCATTACAGGCCATAGAAAATGGCTTGGAAAGCCAGCATTTTGAGGTTCCTGTCTGTCTATCTATCTGGCAGTTTTCATAATCATTGCCCCAAAGATCCTTTTTTTTTAAAGAAGGAAAAGGTAAATTTAAGAATATCACTGGACAGAAAAAAGTAAGCTATGAAAACGTTTTCATTTGTGCCTTTTTGTTCTTGATAGTCTGTTATTTTCTTTTGTTGATTGGATTAATCCAGAGACTACGTAGAAAAAAACTCATACTCCATATAATTTATTAGTTCATTCTACCACAGAAATATTCTAAAGCTATATGGTTAATAGTAAAAGGCATACTGTTTATATTGTTCACTTTAAATTTGTAATAAACAATATTATGGTTAGTTATATGTAATTAACATCTTTCTAATTTATTTAATTTGAGATTTCTATGTATTTCTGCTTTCTGTTCACTTACTTCAAGGATAGTATTGTATCTTTTCTATGGTTTAAACATTCCTTACAAAACAGTTTCCAGTTCAGCATGTTAAGAAACTGCAGCTCAGTACTCACGCTCTTCCTGTAGCCGTACAAAGCAAATGGCTCCAAAATGGGGGTACATATAACAATAAATGGTGTAGTTTTTGGAGTGACATTATATATTATGTTTGCTTTATTACTATACTTTTGGTTTATAAACAGTGATCAGTCTTTTTCTGGTGAACATGTTTTCTTGCTATTAGGAATCTTTAAAGGTAATATATTTGTTTTCTGTATATAATTTATTGATTAGCTGTTAATAATAGTGTTTTTCGCAACTAGCTTTTTAAAATTATCATTTTGCAATCTTGTTTTCTAAACTATCTTTTTATATGTAAATTTGAAGCTTTTGCCCGCTGTGTTGAGAATATAAGATCATGAACAGTAATTATAATGAACTTTAAACAGAATAACAGAGTTGGAAGGAACCTTGGAGGTCTTCTAGTCCAACCCCCTGCCTAGGTAGGAAACCCTACACCACTTCAGACAAATGGTTATCCAATATCTTCTTAAAAACTTCCAGTGTTGGAGCATTCACAACTTCTGGAGGCAAGTTGTTCCACTGATTAATTGTTCTAACTGTCAGAAAATTTCTCCTTAGTTCTAAGTTGCTTCTCTCCTTGATTAGTTTTCACCCATTTCTTCTTGTCCTGCCCTCAGGTGCTTTGGAGAATAGCTTGACTCCCTCTTCTTTGTGGCAACCCCTGAGATATTGGAACACTGCTATCATGTCTCCCCTAGTCCTTCTTTTCATTAAACTAGACATACCCAGTTCCTGCAACCATTCTTCATATGTTTTAGCCTCCAGTCTCCTAATCATCTTTGTTGCTCTTCTCTGCACTCTTTCTAGAGTCTCCATATCCTTTTCACATTGTGATGACCAAAACTGGATACAATATTCCAAGTGTGGCCTTACCAAGGCATTATCAAGTAGTATTAATACTTCGCATGATCTTGATTCTATCCCTCTGTTTATGCAGCCTAGATCTGTGTTGGCTTTTTTGGCAGCTGCTGCACACTGCTGGTTCATATTTAAATGGTTGTCCACTGGGACTCCAAGATCCCTTTCACAGTTAGTACTATTGAGCAAGGTACCACATATACTGTACCTATGCATTTTGTTTTTCTTGCCTAAATGTGGAACCTTACTTTTTTCACCATTGAATTTCATTTTGTTAGATGGCGCCCAATGTTCAAGTCTGTCAAGAGCCTTCTATATCTTAAGCCTATCTTCTGGAGTGTTGGCTATTCCTGCTAGCTTGGTGTCATCTGCAAATTTGATGAGTTTCCCATCTATTACCTCATCCAAATCATTGATGAAGATATTGACAAGTACTGGGCCTAAAACAGAGCATTGCGGTACCCTACTGCATACTTCCCTCCATGTAGATGCAGTTCCATTGAGGACTACATGTTGAGTGTGGTTGGTCAGCCAGTTACGAATCCAGCCAGTTATGAATTTACTTGCTGAAAACTCATCTATGTGCTGTTAAAGTTAGATGGATTCCAAGTTGCATCTTGAAAAGAATGCTTAAAAGCCTGAGATGCTCGGTTCTCTTGTAAGAAACTTTTTACTTGAACTGTTACATTTACTTCAAAAATCTAATTTTAATATAAATGTTATTTACTTTGATGTTGATATAGGTACGATGTATGTTGAATATCTGGGGTGTGATGCTCTTCATTCGACTATCCTGGATTGTAGGACACGCTGGCATAGGTTTGTAAACACCATATTTTGGCTATTGCTAAAACTTCTGTGATTTGACATGTGACAAAATATGGGTTATAGAGTAGGATTACTGCTAAATGTCCATAATTTCTCAAAAAGCAAGAATTGAATGGTTAAACAACTGTGGGTTTTTTTTGTAGAACTTTCACATTTTGGGGGGAAGGAAGTTTATGTCTATATTAAAACATAGCACACCTGAATGATTAGCCCTGTAGTTGATTCCCAGAAGATTATGCAGGAGGCTTTCTTACTAAAAATTAATAAGATTTCTACAATTGCTGAACATGTTTCATTTGCTGTGAACTAGCAGTATGCTCCCATTGTTAAACATGTTTCCTTATTTGACATTTATGCTATTTTTGTTACTTTTATATATTGAAATAAGTTGTTAACATGTTCGATCAACCTGGTATCAGCAACATTTATTGACTAGATAAATAGATTTGTATCTTCAGATCTTCCAACAGCACATCTATTGCTGCTGTAATTGAGACTTGTCACCTTGCTGATAGTTATTGTCATCTTCTCTTTTCTTCTACCGTTTCCCAACATTATGGACTTCTCAGGGGATCTGGTCCAAAATATGATAATTTGAGCCTGATTATTTCTACCTTAAGTCAGAACTCTTGATTGATTTGTTCTATGTTTCGTTTGTTTTCTTGGCAATTCATAGCCTATTTATTGATTGCTGAATCCTATGCTGTTTGATAATCAGTCCTAAAATGCAGAAACAAATCATCACTTAAATGTATTCAATTTTAAGGCTAGGTTACTGCATCTGTTTTTACTAGTTTGGTTTTCTTTATGTTTAATTATACTCCCATTTTCTCACTGAGGTCTTTGACTTTGAGTACTACAATAGAGCTCTCTAGTCATTTGTACTTTCAGAGTAATGTCACCAACATAGCCCAGTTTGATGTTTATTTCTCCACTTTTAAAATTGCATTCATCATCTTCTGATCAAGCTTCTTTCAGTATATATTTGATACATAGATCGAATAAATAAGAAAGAGAATTCAGTCTTTGCTGACCTGACATGATTTGCTTTGCCATGTTTCACCTGGATTGCAGTTCCTGTTCTGTGTGGCTTTTGTATTGGAAAATGATTTGAGAATGCCATTTACCTAAAGACATATCCCAACTTGACAGAATTACAGGTCTTCCTGTAATCAATGAAATACATAGTGAATTATTTTTGGTATTCTTTGGCCTTCTCAATTATCCAGAGAGCAGTATTGTCGCTTGTTTTTAAAACTAGTTTGAACATAGTATTCTATTCCGCTTTGGATGATCCTAAGAATTATTTTGCTGATGATGAAATTATAGATACAGTGCAACAATTTGCAGAGAGTCTTCTTTCTTTGATGTTGGTATTAAGGTGATCTATTCCAATCACTTGACCAAGTGTCTTTCTCCAGATTTACTGTTATAGAATAGAATCATTCAATCATTATTTTGTTACTTTGTCACATTTCTGTAAATATTCCATCAAATCCTTTAGCTTTTAAACTTGATAGTGAATTGTTGACCTAAAGTTATCATCTGGTACTAAAGATTCTTATAAATAGAGATTATCTTTAAGGTAATTTGGATGTTGACATTGCTGTTATTCAGAATTTCGTTACATATTTTCCATCTTTTGTTGAATCAGTATTTTTTGTTAAATAATATGCATTTGTTTTAGGAAATATATAGTCCTTACAAATCATAACAATTCTGCTTTCCTTACAGGACTTGCTGTCTTGGTTATTGCAATGGCCACTGTTGTAACGACTATCACTGGCTTGTCTACATCAGCAATAGCTACCAATGGTTTTGTGAGAGGAGGTAAAACTTCATCAATACTTACATGATTAGTAGTCTTCAAATGTAGATGGTATAAATTATTTTTTAGCCGTACATTTATATATAATAACTTATGTATGTAAATTCCCTGATGGAAGCATTTTTCTTATAATTTAAAGAAATGTTTAAAGACCATGAAACACATCATTGATGTACACCCAACAGCAATTTGATACCACCTGCAACAGCAGTCACAAAATATTGTGCTAGCTTGTCAGGGTCAGTTGGTTTCAAAAAACATGTTTTTGGTGACTTGTTATAAAAATCCTCTATTCATCATGAATGTTTTGCTTAACAAGCAGAACGGTTACTTGCATGCAGTTTCATAGTTCTTTGATTGTAAGGAAAGTTCTAGAAAATACATCAGTGCTTTATCCCTTGATCTTTTTCCATACAGTTAGTAGCTGTAATTCTCTTTATCTTTCTGTCTATCTATAGTATCTATCTGCCAGGACAATCTGTCTGTTAGGTGTCGTTTACTTCAGTACTAAACAGATGCAAACATTTTCTTACACGGGAATAATATAATGATATTAATTCTGTACTTCTTAAGACTTTGTGCACATGAAAATCAGAGTTGACCTTAAATAGAAAAAAGGGGGAAATCAGTGCTTGTAGGACATAAGCATAAATTCTGTGCATAAAGATATAATTTGTATCATAACTTACATCTTACAGTGTCTCTTCTTTTTTAGGAGGTGCATATTATCTTATTTCCAGAAGCTTGGGGCCAGAATTTGGTGGTGCTATAGGCTTGATCTTTGCATTTGCTAATGCTGTTGCTGTAGCCATGTATGTAGTTGGTTTTGCAGAGACTGTTGTTGACCTACTTAAGGTAAACTCATTCTTCTAGTGTGCTGTTTGTTATCTTTGTTTCACACTGTGAACAGGTTTTCCTCAGTTCTACTTTGGAGTAGTTTATAAAAACTTTTTTAGCAGATGGGAAAGTTTTGATTTAATGGCGGTAGTAGTGCAGTGGACAAATATTTGCTGAGATCAGTCCAAGATCAAATACATAATTTAATTATGCTTACTGGAAAACCTGAGGAGGTCTATGATTCATCAAAATAGTTTGATAGTTCCAGTAGAAATAAACTTGTGCAAAGTTCATGAGTTTGTAAAGTATCCTTTTTAAGATTTGTGCAATTCTAGGAATAATCATAATGGGGGATTTGATGCTATGATTATTCAGTCATTTAACATCTTTCATTTACTAATTATTGGTGACTATAGCTTGTGCTCTACATAGTGTGTTTTTCTTCCAAACCAGAATTTGGAAAAAAAATTGAAATCTGGATTAGAGTGCAGAGACAAGTTATACTTCATTGATGACCAACCTAAGGGGAAATTAAGGCAACATGAAAATATGGAGCGTGCATACTTGTCATGTATTTCTAAATCACAACTTGATTTTTACAAACTTAGTAATCAATTCAAAAACATTAAAGTTAGAAGAGTTTAATATTAATCTCTATGATTAGAGATGGTTCTTATAAAATAGAGCAAAATAAACTTCAACATTTGTACAATCAGGATCTTTGATCTAATTATTGTATGTGACAAACTAAAATGAAGTTCTGTTTTCAAATATTCTTCCTAATCTTCTTTATATTTGTTAAAATATAATTTTAGTTTGTTGCAATATTAACTCTATTACAATTATCTCAATTTTTTTTATAGGAACATGAAGTACTTATGCTGGATCCAAGTAATGATATCAGAATTATAGGAGCAATTACAATTGTTGTTTTATTAGGCATCTCGTTAGCAGGAATGGAATGGGAAGCTAAAGTAAGTAACTATGATTTTAAAAAAGATACAAACATGTAAGTAATTATGAAAAAAGGGGAAAGCAATATGCATATGTTACAAAAACAGAACAAATATTCAGACATCTAGCAAGGAACATTCTTGCAATAACTTTCCATCACATAGTTACAATATAGAGATTGTTTACATTGTTTGTTAACATAGCTTTTCCATTAGGGTAATGGGAGCAAAGGATTCTTCAGATATAACTATTGCAGACCTAGCACAGAATATCAGAGTTTTGTTGTGAATACGTAATCCAAACAAGCAATAAGATTTGTGACAGTTCTGTGCCCCCCAAAAGAAAATTTATAATTCTATTGAAGGCTTTTCACAAGTAATTACTATTATTTTAATGCTGTTGAAACTACACATAGGACTGCAGCATTGTAATTTAGAAAAAAAAAGTATTCCAGAAGGAGGCAATTAAAACAAGGTAATATTTTTTTAGATTCAAAAGAATGCCATGGCCCAAATAGATCCTATAATATACTTTTTAAAAAGGATTTATTATTTTCATTCTATAGATCTAAAAAAAAATACTATCCTCCTTATAGTCCGTTTTTTAAATACTTAAGATCTTAGTATGATTTATTTCAAAGAATTGCTATGCTTAAGTTTCTTTCAACAAATAGAGTAAACTTCTAGGTGAATTATCGTCTCTGTTACAAAACATTTTCAAGCACAAGCATTCTTACTTCTGGCTCAATTGATGAGAGGTTGACATATCTAAAGAACTGTATTTATAACATTTATTTGACTGCCTACTTAATCAAAGTGATCTGGGTAACACCCCCCTCCCCCAGAAAACCTAAGAAAAAAGACAACAAATTTGCAGTTCATATACCTACTTACAGTGAAGAAACATTAAAGCAGTAAAATGGTGATCCAAACAGTAATAATGCTATTACCCAGTTTCTGATGATTGAATTTAACCTTTTGTTTCTATTGTTAATATCTGTTTCTGAGACAGGTTTTTGACACCTTTGAGTAATTGGGTTACAACAAATAATAGAAATTGGTGAACTATGCTTTTAAATTTATTCAGTATGAAAGAATGTTTTTGATAAGCAGACGACATTAATTAAAAATAAAAATCCCAAACCTTTATTGTTTATATTTCACTCATAACTAATAGATCAATGTATCTAAATATAGCGTTGGTTTTAATTTGGAGAATTGTTTTATATAAATATATTAACCACTTGATATTAACTACTTGAAAATTATAGGCACAGATTGTTCTGCTGGTGATATTAGTAGTAGCTATTGTTGACTTCATCATAGGAACATTTATTCCATTTGAGAACAAGAAGCCTAAAGGATTTTTTGGTTACAAAGGTAAGACAAAAAAGCAAATAATTTCTGTAAGTAATCTCTCCTTTGCCTGACCCTTTCCTGCTTTCAGCACAATCACATTGCTTTCGATGTGTAGAAGAGCAAACAGCTTGCTCTCTTACAATCCCATCTCTGTTCTGCAAAATGGGGGGAAAAGAAAAAAAAAGAAAAGAGGTCAGATATAGGATGTGTACTGTCTGTAATGGGGAATCACATGACTGCACGATATTGCAAAGGTCATAAAAGATTGTAAGCAGCCTATAAAGTTGTTTTTTCCAGCATTGTTCTAATTTTAAACAGTCATCTGAAGACTGTTCAATAAGTGAGGAGTACCTGTATGCTGTTTCTAATTAATATGTCTACTGTAATCCTACAGGAATTCTTGTAAATTTAAAAGTGGATTAAATTAATATCTGTGCTTTAGTTAATAATGGGAGAAAAATTACAGGTGGTAGAAAAATATACTGATTTGGTGAAAGATTGCATTTGTGAAAAAACACAGCACATCTTTAAATATCCACCTTACAGTTAGTTTTTTTTAAGTATTACATAATTTTTTAAAGTTTCCTTGTAGTTTCTTCAGTGGAATAATAAATACGAAGTTTATTGGACAACACAATGTTAAAATAATTCTTTTTTAACATTCTTATTTAATAGCTGAAATATTTTCGGAAAACTTTGGACCAGATTTCAGAGAGGGAGAAACTTTCTTTTCAGTATTTGCTATATTTTTCCCAGCTGCAACAGGCATTTTAGCTGGTGCAAATATCTCAGGTGATCTTGCGGTGAGTGATGTTTAGTTATTTTGTCACTATTCAATTCTTTGGAGTGTTCTTGTGGTTCATAAATTCAATTTTTTCCAGGATCCTCAATCAGCCATACCTAAAGGCACATTGCTAGCCATCTTAATCACTACAGTGGTTTACATAGGAGTAGCAGTATCAGTAGGTAAGCAATTTTCACTTCTAAATTGTTTGGAAGTTTCTTGATGTGTGTGTGCATAATTTTTCCCAGGTTGGTTTTTACAACTTGAATTATTGTTTATTCTTCATATAGAGACAACCATCTTATAATTTACCAAATACAAAATCTATCTATCTACTATGCATCATCTTAGATCAATCTTCTGTACTGTAGTCCACTTGGTATTACCAAGTATTTATACCTCTATATAGGCAGAAAAAGGTAAGGCAAGAATAATATTATAAATATTGTATGTGCTTCTAAAGGAGAACAAAAAGGACAAGAAAATCCAAACTGCAATTCTGGTAAATTAGTTGTTTAACATTTTCTAAAAATAGATTATAGATATTGTGAAGTTAAATTTGTTTCTTTATAAAACGTAATAGCCATTTCAGTAGACATTCTCCCCAAAGCCAGACATAGTTTTTGCTTTTGCTTTTTATGTTATTTATGTTTTATGTTACTTAGATTTTTACACTGCCAGTGTAAATTTATAGTGTATGTCATCTACTTGGGTTTCTAAGCAGTGGTTAGCTTTCCAAAATATCAGATTAGCAGTATAGGATACTGGAGCCAAGCATACAGAACAAATTATTAAAAAGTTGAATCAAACTTTCTTTATAACATATAAGACAAACTTTTATTTAAAAAATGTTAAATTAGGTAAAATAAACTTAATTTTACCAGAGTTTAGTCCACAGTTGTTGTTTTTTTACACTTCTGAGGTGGTGTTTCTCTAAAGTTACTTAAAATCAATTTATGAAGAACAATGTTAATTACTAAGACAATCTGATAACTGTATGTTAGTTCTTAGTAATAATTGTTTTACCTAGTTCATAAAAAGTAGTTTAGTTTAGTGATGCTTATATGGCATTTAAGAATCATATCATTCAAGAATATGGCATTTTTACAATTCTGTTTCCCTAGTAGCATAGAAGGTAAGATGAGGAGATGAAGTCTGCAAAAAACCTCTTTCCCCTTTTTTCCACAAATAAAATCTTAACCGGACCCCCTTTAAATATCTTTTGTGGCCACAGACCCCCAAGACTTAACTCAAGATATAAATCATAACATTTCTTCAAGCCTTCATGGACCCCTGTGATGACATCATGCTCCCCTCCCCCCAGAGGTCCATGGACCACAGTTGAGAACCACTATTCTAGTAGAGTCAATTGCTCTTTTCAGTTTAAGGCTGTATAGACTGAAACAAAAAAAGCTACATCTGCTATTTCTATCATGGTATATGTCTCTGAATGTTTTCCATGGACTCTTGTTATTTCTGACTCCATATTTCTTCCCAATGAATCTACTGCTATGAAATTACATTCCTTTTGTGGATTTGATTTATTTATATTTGGTTTCATCTGAATGTTTTCTAAGCTCTTTATGAGTTCATCAAATGTTCTAGAAAAACTTCCACCTAAAGATTGCATGTTGCCAAGCAGTCTTCCCCCCCCCAAAAAAAAGTGTCAGCCTCCTCCTCTCTGTAATCTGATATGTTGTAGCTCAATATAGTAGATAAACAGAACAAGGAAAAGAACAGGGAAGGTATTTTCTGGATACCTCATTCCAAGAAGTTAATGAAGTTAATGAGAACAGTCAAATAGCTCAAAGAAGAAAAGCAGAAAAAACAGATAAAATCCAGCAGGGGTAAAATAAATCATGAATGCCAACCAGTTAACCTTTAAAGATAAAGAACAAAACAAAACTTGAAAAAGTGAACTTAAAGCCCAGGCTTGCTTATGAGAATGTTCTGCTGATAAAAAGAGGTGGAGAAAACACCAGTGACTTTCCGACTGCTCCTATAGGGAGCTGGAATTTTCAAGACTCCTCCTCCCAGGTAGGTCCATACCTGTCCAAAAGTAGTCTTGGGTCATTCCTAGGTGCCCCCATTGAAATCCAGGAAGAAACACTGCCAAAGAATCAGCTTTGGCAACAAAAACAGCAGATTGTCAGCTGGGGAGAAATATTTTCCTACTGGGCAGCAGCCATCCTGGGAGAGGAGTAGCTGTTGATATATTTATGAAGATCTTTTAACAAAATCTAAATGACCTTCTTTATAGGAATGGGTTAAGATAGCTGTAATGCAGTGTGCTTTTCTGCTTGGTAAGTCATCTCTTCTTTATGTACTTTTCTAGGTTCCTGTGTTGTTCGGGATGCCACCGGGAACCTTAATGACACAATTGTTAATGAGCTGACAAACTGTACATCAGCAGCTTGTAAACTGAATTTTGATTTCTCTTCCTGTGAAACAACAAAATGTTCTTATGGGCTAATGCACAACTTCCAGGTAAACACCATTTCTAATCCTGGAAATTTTTCCATATCATGATTTTAGATTTTTTTGTGTTAAAAGGATGTGAAATCAAATACTTAAAATGGAAAATGTTTCTCTCATTGGATGTTTAATTGAAAGTCACACTTTTCTATGTTTTTGTGTTGGTGGTTCCTTTTTGTCACTTCCTTCATACACTCTGTCTGTCTGTCTGTCTATCAGATTTTAATTACAATAGTAAAATCTAATATAAAAAAGAGAAAGTGAAACGTGCAGAGAAGACAATACAAAAAAAGGAAAGGAAAGAATAGAGGAAAATATATATGAAATAGTGGTCTTCCATCTTCATCATGTTCATCATACACATTTTTGTAACTCTTCACCCCCTCTTAGTTTTCAATGATCTTGTCATCCTATATCCATCCCATCTCTTATCTATAACACATTCATAAAGCATAGTATTTCAGTTCTAGTATCAGTAGAAAGTCCGTTAAGGATTACCAGCAATAACATATCTTATTTTGACCGTGATCAAAGAAACCAACTTTATATTCCTTCCTTTTAGTTCAAAATCTTAATTTTTTTCCATTCAAATAATGTTGCAAAATTTGATTTGATTTCTTCTTTTTCCCTTTTCACAAGATTCTTGAAAGCTTTAACAAGCTTTATTGTAAATCCAATGTAAAGAATTGCCCAGGTCACTCTCTTGGTTTATTATTTTTATTTTCCTTTTTATTATTAAATATCAACTTGGTTTGCATGTCTTAGGCTTAGAGTAACTTTATTGTCACTTTAAATGTACACTAATCGGCATACATTAAAATGAAATTTTGTTGCATACAGCTCTCAAAGGGTCACCACCTCGAATGGACCCTACATAAACATCACAAAAATATAAATAAAGAAATATGCATATACCCACATGCCCACATGTATTATATGACACAGAGAAACAACACAGTATAGTTTGGATGTATACATGCACACGGCAAGAAATACAAATTTTGTGAGTTTACCAGACAGATGGCATAGGGAAGAATTGTTACAGAATTGGGTAGTCCAGTTAGAGATACTTCGAAATCTCCTCCCAGAGGGAAGCAACAGAAACAGATTATAAAATGGGTGTTTGGGGGTCTCTGACAATGCTTTGAGCTCTAAGCATATAGCTCTTACAAGCAGTATCCTGAATAACAGGATGCAACCTTTCTAAAATCTTCTCGGCTGTCCTTATCACTCTCTGTATGGACTTTGTATCTGAGGCACCAAACCAAATAGTGATGCAGTTTGTTAAAATGTTAAAATGCTCTCAATTGTGCCTCTGTAAAAAGTGGCCAGGACAGAAAGAGAAAGATGTGATGTCCTCATCTATATTTGATCATATTTATATATTTTATATTTATATTATATATTATATCTGATGTAGGAAATGCTGGTTTGCATGCTTCACTAATGATGACGTGTGGAGAGACCAGTTCAGATTGTTAATTATCTGCACCACCAGATACTTAATACTGTTGATCACCTCTACAGCTGCATCCTTGATACTGAGTGGAGCATGACTACTCTGGTTCTTTCTAAAATCTACAATGATTCCCTTTGTTTTATTAACATTTAGAACCACGTTACTTGTATTGCACCCATTCACCAGAGCCTTCACCTCTTCCTTATAAGTATCTCCATTATCATTCCTGATAAGACCCGCACTGCTGTGTCATCCGAATACTTCACAATATGATTTGTAGCAGATTTGACACAACAGTTGTGGGTCATCAAGGTGAACAGTAGCGGATTCAAGACACAGCCCTATGGGGAACCTATACTCAAACTTTTATTCCAACTCGCACAAACTGGGGCCTATCAATAAGGAAATCAAGTACATAGAGGAGTATTAAAAGCTAATTTGTTCACCAAATCTTGAGGGATGATTGTGTTGAATGCTGAACTAAAATCAACAAGCAGCATTCGCACATGAGTATTCTTCTCCTCGAGGTGCACCAAGCTAAGCTAAAACACATAGGAAGTGTATCATCTATAGAGCGATTCTTCCGATAGGTAAACTGTAATGAGTCAAATGTAGGGGGAAAGCATGAAACCATATAGAAAGGCATCTTTTTCCATGTCATTTTTATAATGGTCATTTGTAGATCCATTTCTGTCCATATCTGTCTTGTCAAGTCAAACTTGTTCTTCACTTGAAATTTCTTCCATAATATTTTTGGACACAAACTATTGATAGAAACAAACATTGCTATTGACATTGTTGATACTAATTTCTGTGTTTTCAAAAGTCCCCTTCGGTATCTATCCCGTTAATTAACTGGTAATTAGGCTTGTGTAATTTTTTCCTTTAACTAATATATTTACTTCCTCCAGTGTCAAATTTTTAAAATTGATTTTTATTCATTTTTAAAAAATTCTTAAACTTCGATTAAAATTTTATTTCATTAAGGATTGAAGGGAAAGTCCTGCATGGACCTAAAAAGCCTGCAGGTACCAAAGTGGTGAGAAATGGATCACAAGGTGTTTTGGGGGTGGTGGGGAGAGGCCTTGAGAGATTCAGGGTAGATGGACCTGGGCCTGCACTAGGAGGCCTGAGGCACCCCATGCTCTGCTTAAAGACTATTCATTTATTAACTGTATCGGAGGAGCAGGGAGTTGGGTCATTAAGCAAGGCCATCTTGCTTAAGAGTCATCATGACATGCAACCAAAATGGGCAGATTTCAGTATGGTTTAATTTTGAGTCGAGGACTGTCTACTCCTTTCTACTCCTATTTTCCCCACAACAAGCCTATGAGATAGATTGAGCTGAGAGAGAATGGCTGAATTAAAGTCACCCAGTCAAATTTATTTGTTTTTCTTTCCTTTTTTCTTTTCTGTAATAATTTCAGGTTTAATCTTGGCAAACACTTTTCATGTCATCAGGTTTTCAGAAATTATGAGGGCATTGAGGCCAAACAGAGCATGCAAGAAATATTTTAATTAGAAATATTGCCACTGAATGTTTTTTAGGAAGTTGCATTTCTTTTGTAAAATTTAAAAAGTTTTAAAGCTATAATTACTTCTTAGGTCTTCGAGGATAATAATCTCATTGACAGCCCATATATTACCCCACCATTTTATAGCTGTTTCAAAATAAGAATTATTCACAGTAGTATTTTTTTCTTGAATTTTCTGTCCAATAAAACTCTAGATAGGTTTGGTCCTCTTCAGTGTTTGCATTGTAATTGGAACCAAGAACTTGCCAGGATTACAGGGGAACTGAATACATAATGGTGAGGCAGTATCATTCGCATCCCAAATAGTGTTAACGAATATCACAAAAGTATTGTTTAAAATAAGAAAATTAAAACCACTGTTTTAAAGGAATATTATCTGCCTATCTGCTGTCTCAGTAATCTAGTTAACTTGAATTTGGCTCCTTCCATTAAAAAATAATTCATTTATGAAACAGTTTAAAATGTTTAAATGCAAGCTTGCTTTCAAAATATAGATAATTAGTCTTAATACAGATTCCATTTTTTCATAACATTAATTCTTCTCTGCAAACTATTTTCTTATTTCCTATTCAATATACAGGTAATGAGCATGGTATCAGGATTTGCCCCACTGATAACAGCTGGTATATTTTCTGCAACTCTTTCTTCAGCATTAGCCTCTCTTGTCAGTGCACCTAAAATCTTTCAGGTAAGAAGGATTGTTTTCATTGTTTTCTTCAAACATGCATCATATTAAAAAAATACTTTTCTCAACTTGTACAAGCTTATAATTTATGTAGTAAGTCTTCATTTTTTAAAAAAAACTACAATATATCTTAATAATGTTGCCTGCTTTGTCTATCAACTATATCGTCTTGTGGCTAAATAGTTGATAATCTGTACAGTTTTAATGTTACTGAATTTTTTATTACAGTCTACGTATGCTTGGTCCTTGTCTTTTAAGATTTAATGCCTTGAGTGTTTTTTATATGTCCATTCTTTAATTGGTCATCTCTTTTGATCCTAGGCATTATGCAAAGATAATATCTATCCAGGTTTTCTGATATTTGCTAAAGGCTATGGGAAAAATAATGAACCTTTACGAGGGTATCTTCTCACTTTTTTGATTGCTCTTGGATTCATATTAATTGGTTAGTTTAAATCATATTTGTATACAAAACTTTTTAAAAAATTATGTGGCATGATCTGTGGAAATAAAATACGACAATATAATACCTGAACTGAGCCTTACAAGTTTTATATAGACTAATTTCATCAGTCACCTTAGCTACTTAGACTTCAAAGACTTGTCACTAGAATTTTTCATCTTCTAAATATGTGAAGAATCTTTTTGTTAATCCAGTGCTCAACATTAACAAATGCCAAGAAGTATTTCTACCTTGCAATTACGCTATGAAAAAGATTCCTGTGTAAATTAACCTGCTTAACTGTCATGGTGTGTAAAATATTGCATTATTAAAAATAAGTTATTAACAGGCTAGGTCTAAGGCCAAATACTTTTGTCTTATGATCAAAAACATCCCATTTTTAATTCAGAGCAGCTGTACAAACCCTTACCAGAAGTATCCCAATACTATTCCATCCATTAGAAGACAATTTTAGATCCATAAATACAGTTTTGGAATGCTTCTAGAAAGCTCAAAATATTTCAGATTTAAAATATTTCTAGTTCTAAACATTTTGTATACTCTTAAAGTTTGGGAGAGGGTTTTGTGGAACCTGTGCTGAGAAGAGAGAGAGAGAGAGATACTGTGTATTTATACATTTCGCAATATTCTTAGTAAGAGATATTTCAGCTTGATTTCAGTTCCAGAGTTGTTTCATTCTGCTATCCCAATTAAATGCAAAAAGCTTTAGCAGAAAAGCCACTTTTGCCATCCTAATCCAGATTGCATATGTCTGCATATATGAAGAAGGCAGTCCTTTTAATTTGTAGCACCGCTCAGAAGTTCTGTCTCTCGTTCATGTAAATGCCTCAATATAAAAGACTACAAAGAATACAAAATCAAAAGAACCACCAATACAATATGTTTTTCCATAGCAGTCTGCTCTAAAAATCAATATGATTATGTGTTTCTGTCTTTGCAGCTGAATTGAATTTAATTGCTCCAATTATTTCCAATTTCTTCTTGGCTTCCTATGCTTTAATTAATTTTTCCGTGTTCCATGCTTCACTGGCAAAATCACCAGGTATGAATTTTATATTGATCCGAGTGAGAGCATGGGGTCTTTTTAAAAATATTTTTCAACAATGCTAATTGTACATTCATTTTTAAATAAACACCAACAGCAATAAAAAATAATTTTCAGCTTAATCAGGTGCAATCACTTTTGCATTGCAAAAGTTTAGAGGTGGGGAGAAGGCATAGTATTACTATATTATTTTCTTTCATTTTTAATAGATTCAAGTACATAGTACATAGCAACTGCATATATGAAAATTTATGTAACAAGCTTTTGTTTATACAACATATTAACATGTGACAATTAAAGGATAAATTTTATATATGTCATATAACATATATGATATAGATATAGACATATGTATAAATGTTTATGTAATTTTTATTTGCTTTTGAATAGGCTGGCGTCCTGCTTTTAAATACTACAACATGTGGATATCTCTAGTTGGAGCAATTCTCTGCTGCATAGTTATGTTTGTTATTAACTGGCAGGCAGCACTCCTCACATATGTTATTGTTCTAGGACTCTACATTTATGTAACTTACAAGAAGCCAGGTGGGTACATATTTTTTAGCCAGTTGGGTATGCATGGTTTTCCCCTTTACTGCTACTTCACTCCAAGCCTAATGTTAAATTTAGGTGAAGTAAATTAAAATCAGGGTTTATCTATATCCGTGATGGTGAACCTACGGCATGCATGCCAGAGGTGGCATGCAGAGCCCTCTGTGGGCACGTATGCTGTTGCCAGCTGCTCTTCTGTTTTCTGGCATGCACATGCCTGCTGGCCAGCTGGTCTTCATGTGTTCCGGAGTGCCAGAAACCCGAGGACCAGCTGGCTGGTGCGCATGCGCTGAAAACCCGAAGACTGGCTGGCGCACGCATGCGTACCGGCCAGCTGATCTTCAGGTTTCCGGTGCTCCAGTGTACATGCACGCGGGTGTTCCAGTTTGGGCACTCGGTGCTGAAAAGGTTCACTGGTCTATATGGTAAAATTGAAACCTTCCTTTTTTCAGAGTAACAGTTTGTCGAGGGAATTAGTAATAAAGGGAAATAAAACACTATTTTTCAAATAATGTTTGAATGGTTCAATCATTTTATTACATGTTTTCACAGCAGTCCTATTTTGCAAGTCGTTCTTAGCTAATATGCCTTCAATAGTTTTTCTTTCAGACCAGACTCTCTTAAGCTCCATCTCAGCAAAATTCACACAGCTTTGAAAAGAGGCAGTAAAGGTTTTCTTGGTTACATCTGGGTTTTAGATCCAATTCATTTTCCATATCTTTTTCCTTAGATTCCTTAGGTTTCTTCTTTCGTAAGTTTCTTTAGTTATAAATCTGAAATCTGATGCTCTGTTTTGTGTCTTGAAAGTTCACTATTACTCACAGTTATAGCTTCTTGGCTTCTCATTCATTACTTCTGTCCTCTGGGACTTTTTCAAATAGAATTCTTATATCTTTTTCTTGAGCTCAGATTACCTCATCGCTTTATGAAACTGTTTGTCCAGAAATGCCATTCTAATTCTTTTTACCAATTAATATTCTACTCTAATTTCTTATAGTCGTGTCATATAGTCATTAATCTATAGTCAAAATTCTAAGACTCTTAGAAACTTAGCTAGAGCTTTTTTCTAATACATGTACCCATGATAACTATTAATTATTCTTTATGTTAAAATTTGAAGAATCCCCATTCCCCCATTTATTTAGCTATAAAAATATTTAAAAATGCATATCTGATTATTCTTGGAACTTGTCTGAAGAGAACATATTATGCCCCCATAAGATATTGTATTTGATTATAAAATACATTTTAGGGTCATGTAAATTGCTAGTGGTGCTGCCTATATGGTTAATTTTTTTTTCTTAATGAAGTGCTAAGATAATTTATTTTAATATATAACTCTTGAGTCATGCTGGGATATGGCTTCCCTGATAAGTAAAAGCACGAGTATAACATTCAGTTATGTTTCCTGGAAATTAAGATTGCTATAGGGCATTTTCTATTTTAACATTTAAGTTGTTTTTTTGCAGATGTGAACTGGGGTTCCTCAACTCAAGCTTTGACTTATCTGAATGCTTTGCAGCATGCTGTCCGCCTTACTGGTGTGGAAGACCATGTAAAAAACTTCAGGTAACTTGAAAAATAGTAATCAGTATATTGCTAGACTTGAAATATAAGAACAGCAGTCTGGGGAGAAAAAATAAATATTTTTGAAGTCAAATGTTTGGAAAATTAAAGTCAGTTTACTTACACTGAATTGGAATGTTCAAAATGTGTTGCTGTTGGTATTGGATGGTTATAGAATGATTATACCCTTATTGATCTTGTATATTAGTGCCTGTTACCATTTTCCTTTAGATCTTTTAAAGTGACTTGATTGGTGATATGGTAAATATGGTTTGAAATATGCATAGATAACAGAATTCATTTAATGCACTTCCCTATTGCTGATTTGGACTAAGCATTCCTCTGACAAAACATATAAGTGGCTAGTTTCTAGCTTCACTGTGTGGTATTCTTATGGATCTCAGAAGAAGAATTTTGAAACTTACTCAGTATTTTTATTAATTACAGTCTCCCAGAGTTGGTAACACCAGGTAGAATATGCAAAGGTCAATATGTAGCAAAGGTTCATAAGTCAGTTTTTATATGCAGCTGGGAGTTAGGTTTTTTTTTCCTGTGGGGAATTTGCTTAAATAGTAATTGATAGCTTAATGATAACATCAAAATATTATTTAGCTAACCTATCACAATACATCCTTGTGCTGTATTTGTCTCCTTTGTTTTGATGTACTTTTTTTTTTGATGTACACAAGGAATATGCACCAAGACAAATTCCTTGTGTGTCCAATCACACTTTTTTTGTTTTTGTTTACATTTATACCCCACCCTTCTCCGAAGACTCAGGGCGGCTTACAGTGTATAAGGCAATAATCTCATTCTATTTGTATATTTTTTTTTACCAAGTCAACTTATTGCCCCCCCCAACAATCTGGGTCCTCATTTTACCTACCTTATAAAGGATGGAAGGCTGAGTCAACCTTGGGCCGGGCTTGAACCTGCAGTAATTGCAGGCTTTGTGTTCTTAATAACAGGCCTTACCAGCCTGAGCTATCCGGCCCCTTGGCCAATAAAAAATTCTATTCTATTCTAGTTCAATGGTGAAATCTGAACCGGTTTGCCGCTGGTTCACTGGCTGTGCATGCGTGCCAAACGTGCTGCGTGCGCATGCATAGTGCGCACCAAACGTACGCTGCGCATTTTAAAAACTTAGGGCGAACTGATAGTTTAAAAAAGCTACAGTCCAATGATCACTTGTGCTGCACAGTTTAGCTTTGCTAGAAAGCAGAATTTCCTGCTTTCTAGTGAAACTAAACTGCATGCCACAGCTGATTCCCCCCTTTGCTGTTCTACTTACCTTCCCAAGCCTCCTTTTGATGCGTATTGCACATGCCCGAACCAGAGCAAACCAGTAGCATTTAACCTCCTAGCCTAGTTCCTGACCAATAGATTAAGTCAGAATCCATGTCTATTTTAATAAATATATATGTAGGCCATACTTTTCACTTGGACAACATTATTCAAGGCCAGTATAAGGGAGTCTTGATATTACAAACAAATAACAAGTGATGATTCCAGTCACATGAAAAACATGGTGCTAATTCTGAATTGTTTTCCTGGGTAGATACTGCTTAATGGCAACATTTTAACAATAGTTCAGATTGGATTGCAAAAATGTACATGTTAACTGTTGTTTGAATCTAAAATTAGGCCACAATGCCTTGTCATGAGTGGTGCTCCAAACTCACGTCCAGCTTTGCTTCATCTGGTCCATGCCTTCACCAAAAACGTAGGATTGATGATCTGTGGTCACGTACATAGGGTAAGTCTTTAAATAATTGGCTAAAAAAAAATTATTTCTGTCCCGTTGTAATTTTTATCTTTCTCCTCATTTATCTAGATATATCTAAGATATCATTTATCTAAGATAATGCAAATTGCATGAAATAGAAGAAATGAAATAACAGGAAATAGTGATACTCTAGTTACAATATCAAATTTTTTTTTTGTTTAATAGTTTTATCTTTAAAACTAGTAGCACATCTTGATTCTTAATAATCATAAAGCAGGTAAAGGTAAAGATGAAGAAAAAGTCTTCCTTTCAGATAATTGCTTTTTTATGTAACGTAATTAACAGTGACCATTCAAAAATTACTATTGATACAAAGATTTTGTCAGTCAGTATTACAAATAACATCTGTAGCATGATACAAGTTTAAAATATTTTTATTAAGTTCCTTTGCTGCTGGAAGTTACAATTTAATAATATCATAGAACACTAAAATGTTATTAAAGTTTTGCATTATATTATTTTTTTAAAACCAGTTATTGCTTGTATAGAGAGTAATGTTTGTCTTATGTAAATTTTATAATATTATAATTGACTGAATAGCATGCAGATAAGGTGATGGAGAATGAGTTGTTTGCTAGCTACTGAGGAACATTTTGACAAGCACAGTCTGTCTAATATTCAGCTATCACAGTACACAGAAATACTTGAGATGCAGAAGGTTTTAGGTATACAGTTTCTGCAGTTTCTCATACCTTGTAAAATGAGTAACATATATATGGTGATCTTTATATATATCTATATAAAAATCACTATGTATATGTTACCCTTTCATATAGGGTATGTGAGATTTCTAAATTGTTTGAGAGTGGTTATCAGTAAAGGGTTTTTTTTAGTTTGGCTTTTGTGTTAAAAAAGAATACTAATTTATGGTTCATAGTTTATGATTTATGTTCTAAATAATTTATTTGTTCTAAATAATTGTTTAGGATATTTTTTATCTAATCTAAGTGATATATCTTTTGATAGAGCAGTACATGGTCTTCAATGTGGAATGCACATTTAAATTTCTTCCCAAAAATTGATGAGGGGTTATGTTTCTTTTAGGGTCCTCGCAGGCAAGCCATAAAGGAATTGTCAGCTGACTTGGCCAGGTACCAACGGTGGCTTATTAAAAACAAAATGAAAGCGTTTTATGCTCCGGTGCATGCAGAAGACATGAGAGATGGTGGACAGTACTTAATGCAAGTAGGTGATCTTTCTAAAAGGGAATTTTCTCTTTTGTAATTATTTGTGTTTTTTATTATATTATTATACAAATTGTATAATTTGTGTTATAATAACATACATCCCGATAGATGGGAAGGCTTTACAAGATCGTTTAATAAATAATTTCTGTTTATAAATAGATGTTATCTATACATGTTTTAGAATTACATTACAGGAAAAGTAATATTCAGAAAATAAAAATGGTCAGGAATAGCTGAACACTGTTTCTAATACACCAGAAATGGAAGCTTGATTGTTTTTCATGTATTAGAAATTGACATTCTTTTGGTTTTCAGTATCAAAAAGCAGAGGAAGGGAAACTATTTTTTCTGCAGCTGGGTTTCATGCATTGTGAAGGTGGATTGCAATTCACTCTCTCTCACTTGCTGCAGACCATTCTAAAAATTGCTATAGTTTATATAGAGCTACTTCTTCTACTCTGCCATATTATTGAAAGGTATAGGTATTCGAGAAATGTGTATTTGAATATTCTTTTTCATTAGACGGCAACATGAAAATAGATTTGAAGTAAGTCTTAAAGCTATAAAATTATGTGTGGTTTTATGACAAAACCACTCTCCTGCTCCTTTTCAGAAAGAATTTCATCCAGAATAGAATGAAAAATGTTAGGTCTCTGTACAGAGATAATTCTGTTGGGCTCCTTTACCTTTATAATTGTGCCCTTCTTTCTGAGTTTCATTAGAAGAATCTAAAAAGTGGCTGAAAGAAATCAGGGAAACAACTGCAAACCCTGCCCCAGAAGTACATTATTTCAGTAAGAAAATAGGTGCTGTTCTCAGAATCTCTTTATAGCATATTCTGTTTGTGTTTACTGTAATTAGGTAGGTATAGGAGAAATGTTACTGTTCTGATCCTTCCCACAGCCACTCTCATGGAGTACCTTTGAGTGACATAGTAACTTCAAAAAATATGAGAATGTGGATAAAAATATTGATTAAATGTAATGATTTAATCAATCTCAGGGGTTGACACAAAGAAGAGGGAGTCGGGCTGTTCTCCAAAGCACCTGAGGGTAGAACAAGAAGCAATGGGTGGAAACTGATCAAGGAAAGAAGCAACTTAGAACTAAGGAGAAATTTCCTGACAGTTAGAACAATTAATAAGTGGAACGACTTGCCTGCAGAAGTTGTGAATGCTCCAACACTGGAAATTTTTAAGAAAATGTTGGATAACCATCTGACTGAGATGGTGTAGGGTTTCCTGCCTGGGCAGGGGGTTGGACTAGAAGGCCTCCAAGGTCCCTTCCAACTCTGTTGTTATATTATATTATTCATTACATATAGATAGAAGGATTACTTATATATTAATAATTTTATGCTAATGTTCTATTAAAAATGTAGGAAGAGTTTTGAAACATTAACCTAGGCTTTGAGGAGATACATGCTATCCAGGACCACAGATAGTACATACAACATTAATATCCTGCTGTAGCGTAGATTGTCATGAAAAACAACAAAAGCGCTCAAATCAATAGTTAGCAAGAAATTGCTCCAAAATAATATTGATCCTTCAGTTCTAGCTAAGGATATGGTGACCCAGATGCTAACTTAGTCAGTGCTATGAAATAGAAAGTCACATGTTTGGGCTTAAATTTGCTTACAAGATTAGTTTTTACTTCATTCCTCGTCTTGTGGCATTTAGAGGGCTTCGAAATTTCAGCCAGTGTTGTCAAATGATTCCCAGTAAAACATAGGACTAGATACGGTAGAAAAATTCCAGTGTTTTTATTTAATCTGAATAAAGCAAAGTTTTAAAGATAAGCATATCGTTCCAAAGTGTTGTATATACTTTTTTCTAGGCTGCAGGTCTAGGAAGAATGAGGCCAAATATTCTTGTTCTTGGATTTAAGAAGGATTGGCAGTCAGCTGATATGAATGATGTTGACATCTACATCAACTTATTACAGTAAGTAGTAGCAATTATGATATTGTTGTTGTAACTGAATATCTATACTTATCAATTTATCCAAGTTTTCAGAATAATTATAAACAGCCTTTTTCTGCTAGTATATTTTGATATTGTGGGCAGTAATTCAGTACACTACTGCCTTATAAACTGATCTTCTAGGCCAGGGGTGTCAAACACAAGGCCCACAGGCCGAATCCGGCGCACGGGGTGCTTAGATCTAGCCCGCAGGGCTGCCCCAGAAACAGCAAAGGATCAGCCCGTGGTGCCTCTGCCAGTGAAAACGGAGCTCGGGAGGGTCACGCACAGCCATTCCAGATACCATCACAGCCTAAAACGGGACCCAGGAGCCCATTTTCACTGACAGAGTGCTTGGGCCACCACAGGCACTCCCAACATGAGTGATGTCATGCTGGCCATGCCCACCGCAACCACATCCTCCCTGGCCCCCTGAGGTCAAACACAATCCCGATCCGTCCCTCAATGAAGTCGAGTTCGACACCCCTGCTCTAGGCATGTTGATGGTTCTGAAGCGGATATCATATTTCATTCAGAGTCCTTTTGGCCATATGCAGGGAGAGTAGGAGCTTTTTTCCCACTCCTGTTATGGATGTTCTGGGATTTCAATAAAACAGGGTCCTGTGTTGCAATGAATTCCAAAGAGGACATTTGCTGCAGGTCTCAATCCCTAGGCAGTATCATAGTAGGATTTCTGAAGGCAAGCCTTCTCTGTTGCAGTTCCCTCCCTTTGGAATAATGTGCCCAGGGCAGATGTGAGTAGTGATATCCCTGATATTGTTTTGGGATGTGAAAAAGACATTGGCTTTGAGGATTGTGTAGAAGGATAAATTGTTCCTGGAGAAATGGTGCTGCATGTGTGATTATAAAACTCTGATTATTTACTGCAGTTTTTGCTTTTTTGTGTGATATTGACATTACTCAATTGTTCTAAGTCAAAGACTACCTGTAATGATTTTGCCAGTGGATAGTATTTGAACAAAAAGCTGAAGCTAGAAAGATCAGTATTTTAAGTAAGTATTTTGTTTTATAGGATGACCCGTGGAGACATTTCCTATATGGTTTGAGTGATCAAAGTTGTTTGTCCTTTCAGATTAATTGTACTAATTAGCCAATTCTGACTGCTCACTGGTTTTCCCACTTCATTGTATTTCAGTGATGCTTTCGACTATCAGTATGGAGTGGTTGTCATCCGTCTGAGGGAAGGTTTGGACATATCTCATCTTCAGGGACAAGGTAATCCTTAATATGATTTGGGATTTTCATAGTATTAGAATTATATCCTTCCTTTACAACAGCAGCAACCACTTTTCTGATGTTCTCTGTACTGTAATTCCTAGATATTATTGTAATGTCTGCATCAGACTCTTGAAAACCTGAGGGGAAAAACAAACCCAGCTCCTTAGAACATTCTGTTAGTAGCACTCTACTTAATCTTGTTCTCTGCCCCCTATGGGGAGTTGAGTTGACTTCAGTTCTATTTCATTCTTAAATGTTGTATCACAATCTCTGATGGTGGCTTCTTGGGAGTTTTGCCTTTTAGCTAAAAATGATAAGGATAAGAAACACTTTTTAAAAGATCTTTCTTTCCATAATCACACAATTTTGGCACTAGTGAGTTCATTACTTAATATCCTGGAGCTACTATTTCTTGCGCTCCATCTTCTTCAACTTTTTATTTCTATTGATTTCATTTCTGCCATCCATCATTGCTGGTGGCTCCAAGTGCAAACTTGGCTCCGAGAATTAAGATCATGATATTACTGCTAAACACTTTCCCCCCCAATTATATCTCAGGTTGAAAATAAAATGCCTCTGTCACAGTAGCCTCAGGTCCAAGCATGGAGATTATTACATCTCCAGTGATCAAATATTTCATCAGACTTTGTTTACACAATATTGTAGAAATAATTTGTATCAAGATATGCATCAGTGGTGCTCCTCCCTTTTCCCGTTTTAGAATTGGGAGCAATAGCAGCTGGAACATAACAATATATGTGTTGTGGCCTCAAAATATGCACCACTCCTGCTTCTAGGAATATGTTGTTTTCCCTATGCAGTTTTTCATCTTTCCTTCACTAGACTTCCTAAAGTACAAGTTTGTTTGCTTGTTTGTTAAATTTATTTGTTGCCTATTTCACAGTGTGGCTTACTAGGCAGTTTACAACAATAAAAACAGAAATGAAAAAAGTGTAAACATAGTAGTACCCAAATAATGAAATAATAGAACAATGAAAAAAAACCAATGAGAATATAGCAATATGAGAATAAAGGATGGGTTGGTAGAAAATCAGGGAGAGGGGGGGGGATCTAGTAGCCACCTCCAGTGTGGATATAATATACTGTATATAATATTATTGCTCACATGATCAGTCAGCTTAATCTAATCAGAATTACTGGTAGCAGTTATTTCAATCTTTGGTTCAGAGCCAGTGGACTATGTCATGTAATGCCTGCCATCATACTAGTTGGATTCTGGTAATAAGCACACCTCTGGGGTATTCAGAAGCATAGACACCTATGGCCATTTTGATCTTTGCAATGTTTCTAAAAGAAGTTAGAGAAGCTTGACATAAGCCTTTACCAATTTCACTACTATAAACCAATATAGTATTTAAGAAAATGTGACTGCCAGTTCATAAGAACTGCCCAGTTTTGGGTGCCCCCTTAGTTTGTCCATATTACATTGCACTAGCTCCCAGTCCTTTTTCATGTGTAACTCAAAGTCCTGGTTTTCACCTTTAAAGCGCTACATGGCACAGGACCAAATTATGTCCAAAACTGAATCTTCACAGTGGTATCTGACTGTTCCACTAGATGCAGATCCCTCCCCTTAAACATGGTCTCCCAGTAAATCCTAGAAACTGTACCTTTTCCACTGTGGCACCACCTTTCTCCCAATGATCCAGCATGCTCCAATTCTCTTAGCAGAAGCCCTTAAAAAATTGGTTGTTCCCTCAAGCGTTGGATAAAGTCAGCCTGGAACACATGTTAATGGGTTGAAGAGCATTGTTTATAGTGCTCAAACTTATTTTTTTGGAACAGTAGTTTTATTGCTTTTGGTTTTTATTGTTTTGTGAGCCACCCAGAGCTGTGACACATCAGATGGGCAACCATGCCAGTCCTTTGAATTATATAAATAAAATAAAAGACATAAACAAGTTAAAAAGTTAGCAAATCGTACCAAACTTTGTCCACTGCATGTAAAATCTCCTGAATGGGTATCCATAAAATTTAGATTTTACTCTGCAGTAACAGCAGTACACTATTATAATAGGTATCTGAATAAGTGGTAAGGTGGACCTGATTTTAATACTTCAGAATACATTTCTAATAATAGTGCGCCTCTCTAGTTTTGATAAGAAATTCCATCAACTGAACCCAAGCTCTTTCATATGAATTGATGTTTCACCTAACTATATTTCGGATATTTTCTGTTTTTTGAGAATCCCAGCCATCAACTTACTGTATTTTTCAGACTATAAGATGCTCCAGACTATAAGATGCACCTAGCTTTTGGCGAGGAAAACAACAACAAAATTTTTTTGCCTCCCAGCAATTTGCCTCCTTGCAGCAAAAAGGCTGGTCAGCTTCAGCACAGCCTGATTTAGTACGAGCAGCTGATTGGCTGTTGGATATGCCTCCCCAAATACCTTCTATCAGCTGTTCCAGGCTGTAGGGATCGCCTCCGCTCACCCCATTTTTGGCCTCAGCACGTCCCATTTTCGGCCTGTTCCAGGAGACGGGGATTGCCTATCCCTGCTGCCTGAAACAGGCCAAAAATGGGACGCATGGAGGCCGAAAATGGGGTGTGTGGAGGCAGTGATAGGTGGCGGTGGCGATGGGCAGTGGGAATCCCCGAAGCCCGGAACAGCTGATAGGTGATATTCCGGGAGACAAATCCAACTGCCACTCAACTGCTTGTGCTATATCAGGCTGCTGAAGCTGACTGGGCTGTTTGCTTTTTGCTTCAAGGAGGCAAACTGCTGGTAGGCAGAGACCAAAGGGTGGGGGCTAATAGGTGGGCAGGACTTCAACATTCACTCTATAAGACGCACAGACATTTCCACTCACTTTGGGGGGAGGAAAGTGCGTCTTATACACTGAAAAATACGGCAGTTGTCTCAGCGGTAAAAACTTAAAGGCCAACTTTTTCCGCTAAGTAGGCCATAATAGATCATTCAGGGACGTGGATTTGCACAACTGCAATGGGCCATACTTTGAATATGCTTTTCCTGTGTTGTTACAAACATCTTCAATATGTTCTTAGATCCCTTGGCCCTTTGTATCCTGGTCACTCTGTCACAGATGAGGCAGCTGTGATTCTCAATCCTTTTGTTATTTCTAAAGTACTCATTGTGCTTTCCAGCTAGATATAGCCTTCTGATACAGAATAATGCTAATTGCATCATTTGGATCAGCATTTTCTTTGTCTGATAACCTGGTTCTTTTCCAGCAGATGTTTTCAGTAGATTTAGGAAATTTCCTAGAAACTGTATATAAACCTTCACTTGAAAAACCTATGGTTGTTAATTGAATTCCTTGTTTAAGTGGAATTATATACATGCTTGATAACTATTACGGAGAAGTTTTTCAGTTTTTAATTTAACGTTCTGTACTTTCTTTCATTAAAGTATATTTACTGCTGTTTCTAGTGTACCAGTCTCGGATTGCAATTCAGTCTCTTTCTCCTCAGATCTGAAGTCTTTAAGGATTTTTTAAATTGTACTTCATTTTTACATTTCTTACTGGCAGTCCTTGTTTAGCCACTACAGTTGAGGTCAGCAACTTGGTTGTTATGTGAAATGGTCATTAAATGAAACACAACTGCACTTAAGATCTTATTTTCACTTTTCTTTGCTTTACAAACCTATAAAGGTTGTAAGCACAAAGATTGGTCGCATATTTTATTTTCATCACCCTCATAATTCTGGTTGCTAAATGAGGCAGTTGCTAAATGAGAACTACCTTATATTTCAGATCGATTACTATGATACACTTGTGGCAAACACCAGAAGCATGGACAGTTGTCCCAGAGTTATAAGCAGAGTTTTAGTGCTGATTATCCTTTCTTTATCTGTTCAGAAGACTCACATTCCATTTTATCTAAGGTAGTTTACAACTTCTAGTTACTAGTTACTAGTTAAATGTCTTATTCACCCTTGGACTTCTGTAGGCCAGAGGTCCCCAATCCCCAGTCTGGGGACAAGTACACAGCCTGTTAGGAATGGGCCATGCAAGTGAGCGAAGCTTCATCTGTACATGTGCAGGATCTAGGTAGTGTACAAAATCATGCCCAAATCACAGTCCCTGGTGGCAGAAAGGTTAGGCCACCATGTTTTGGTAGGTCCCAAATCTCCTCTTTATTACACAGATTCTAGCCAAAAGATTGGCCAGTCTAACACTTTCCCAGAGGAATCATAGGCTAAGTAGAATTGTTTTACCAACTGGTAGCTAGACCACTTCCAACATGCGCTAAATAATATCTCTATAATGGCTAATACAATATAGATTGTCTTTGGTCATGGGAAACCATTACTGAAACCCTAATACCTGAACCCTAATCACCTACAAAGTGATCAATATTGACCTCCAGGGGTCAATGAGATTATCCAATATTTAAAGTACTATTATTCAAAGTAGTGTTTATTATATTATTTTCATATAATAAATGTTTTGGGATCAATGAACAACCTGAACCTTGATGAAGAAATTGATGAGGTGAAGAATTGGGGACACCTTATCTAATACCTTATATGCTTATAGGCTCATAAATTTATGTTTCTGAAACTTTTTACATCAATTCTTTTCTAGCCGGGATCATTGCCAGAGATAAGCTTACTAAATAATTATGTATTTAATATATAAAAAACATGAAGAATGATGACAGATTATTTTCCTGTGATTGTAGCTCTTCAGTTACAACACATTGACACAACTAATCTCCATTCTCTTATGTAAATAGCAGTAGCCCTTAGACTTATATACCACTTCAGTGCTTTACCGCTGTCTCTAAGTAGTTTGCAGAGTCAGCATATTGCCCCCAACAATCTGCGTCCTCATTTTACCGATCTCGGGGAAAAATGGAAGGTTGAGTCGATCTTCACTTAGAATACTGCATTCTAACTGTTGTGCTAGCATGGCTTTTGGCAACCTTGGCAATTATTACTGTGCATTCTGAATATGAACATTGAAATTTTTTAGTTATGTAGATTCTAGTGAAACATCTACGCAGAATCCCTAAGTGAAAAGGCTGAGATTCCTCCCAGAAAAATCATGGTTTCAAATAGCAACCTATCCTTGCATAAATATTGAGTCATATATATTTTAATGTTCACAGAAGAATTATTGTCATCCCAAGAGAAATCACCAGTAACCAAAGACATTATAGTAAATGTGGACTACAGCAAGAAGACTGATACGGTAACTTCTAAGCCTGTTAGTGAAAAAGGACCTAATCATAAAGGTAACTATGTATTTAGTACATGTATACTTCTTTTTCTAGCCGGGATCATTGCCAGAGATAAGCTTACTAAATAATTATGTATTTAATATATAAAAAACATGAAGAATGATGACAGATTATTTTCCTGTGATTGTAGCTCTTCAGTTACAACACATTGACACAACTAATCTCCATTCTCTTATGTAAATAGCAGTAGCCCTTAGACTTATATACCACTTCAGTGCTTTACCGCTGTCTCTAAGTAGTTTGCAGAGTCAGCATATTGCCCCCAACAATCTGCGTCCTCATTTTACCGATCTCGGGGAAAAATGGAAGGTTGAGTCGATCTTCACTTAGAATACTGCATTCTAACTGTTGTGCTAGCATGGCTTTTGGCAACCTTGGCAATTATTACTGTGCATTCTGAATATGAACATTGAAATTTTTTAGTTATGTAGATTCTAGTGAAACATCTACGCAGAATCCCTAAGTGAAAAGGCTGAGATTCCTCCCAGAAAAATCATGGTTTCAAATAGCAACCTATCCTTGCATAAATATTGAGTCATATATATTTTAATGTTCACAGAAGAATTATTGTCATCCCAAGAGAAATCACCAGTAACCAAAGACATTATAGTAAATGTGGACTACAGCAAGAAGACTGATACGGTAACTTCTAAGCCTGTTAGTGAAAAAGGACCTAATCATAAAGGTAACTATGTATTTAGTACATGTATACTTCTTTTTTTCTAGAAACTCAAGGTAGGGTGTATAGTTCTTTTCACATAGGTGTATGTCTGCACACACACATACATACACATATTGATTATTATTATACCAACCCTACAGTGTAGATTTAACTCCAAATAGTAACTGATCACAATGTCATAGTGCTATAGGTATTTAGACTCCTAAGACTCCTTGTTATATAACAGAATAATTGTGCAGATCTTTTATTGGCCATATATCTGGGGAAGGGAATATGTTAATTCAAGTATTTTCCTTCTTATTACATTTTGTTTCATATTACAAAGTTTGAAGCTTTTGAGAGTTTCAGAACCAGCAGTGTTCTGTTTAGTTGGTACAGTATGTACAAATTAAATGAATAAATAAAGCTTTTGGTACATTGAGATACTGCACCAAAGGGGTTGCTGATATGATTATGGCAAGCTTGTTGACTATAATGTGGATTAAACTGATAAACATATTGGCTCTGCCAAGTCTAAAATACGTCCTTGTAGTCACTTGTGTAGACTTAGTCTATTTTACATATTTGCCCAGTTGTACAGCTTGTCTTGAGTTAAATGTGAAACTGATCATTGATTTTACTCATCCTCTTTACATCTTAAGCTAATGTAGAATTTTAAATTCTATCAATATTTTCTCCCTGAATAAAAATATTTTTGTGTGTATGTATGTTTGTATGCATATGTGTGTTCATATGTCTAGTGCAAAGAGAGGGATGTAGTGGACATTTATTTCAGCTACTAACGTGTTTCTTTTTTAAAAAAGTGTAGTGGTACAAAGAAAAGTTGTGAATATGCTAATTAATAACATGATGGCATGTATTAATTCATATTCGATTTTTACCATTGAATGGTAAACAGTGATCCATTATCATTAATATTGCAAATAACCTTTTTTCATTTTTTGTTTACTTTTAAAACTTGTCCAGAAGAAGAAGATGATGTCAAGACTCCAACACAGCCACTTTTGAAAAAAGGCAGGCCATTTTCCATCTTTTTTTGTTTAATCCATTTTCCCTTTCTGTCAGTGTCCATTTATTATTTCTTTCATATCTTATTTTGTCTATTGTTTATCACAAGTAGAAGTTAATAATTCAGGCTTCCTGGGAACTTGGGCAAATGTTTTGGCTAGGACAGTGTTCGGATTATTTTTTTTGAATTTCAGTAACTATAAATAAAATAAATAAAAATCACTTTTTATTGCTTTGCTAAAAATGTAAGGATTATATTACAATATATGTGTTTCATTGTTCCAAATAGCTGATAAAAGTGATGCTAATTATTTCAAGCCATGACCAATATCTAGATCAGTGTTTCTCAACATTTTGTAGCTTTAAACTGTGTGGACTTCAACTGGCTGCTTGAGGAATTCTGTGAAGTCCACACAGCTTAAAGCTGCCAGATCTAGATAGCGAAGTAAAAAGTGATTGACCATTCATTTACACCTCCACTCCTCTCAGCAGTCACCTGCACTGCATATTAGGAGCTTCAAAGGCATGCAATGTGATGATACTAAAAAACAATTCAAGTGTGATATTAGGTCCATATATTTTAGAACATATCTTCTTTATCTCTTATTTTTTTCTATTCCTTGTAAACCAGCTTCTGCATTTGAATGGAGATGGGTGATCGGATATTTTGGACTTCATTTTCTTCCAAATGTCACTTCTCAATTTTACAGATCCTAAGGGCCCGTCTGTTCCTCTGAACTTGGCCGATCAAAAGCTGCTTGACGCAAGTTCCCAATTTCAGAAAAAACAAGGCAAAAATTACATTGACGTTTGGTGGCTCTTTGATGACGGAGGTAAGAATTTTTTTAAAAAACGTGACAAGAAAATTAGAAATGTTATCTGGTATTTCTTTTCCAGCACTGGCTCCAAACTAATATTGGGGTTTTTTCTTCCCTCTAGGCTTAACACTTTTGATTCCATATCTTCTGACAACCAAGAAAAAATGGAAAGACTGCAAGATCAGGGTGTTCATTGGTGGAAAAATAAATAGAATCGACCATGACAGAAGAGCGTGAGTTTAATGAATTTAAACTAAGTTCCTCTGGCTAAGATTTTTTCTACTTTAACCAAATCAATTAATCAACCCCAATCAGTGCCTTGATATATATTATTGTTTATATCAAAATTCATAAATTGCTTTAGTATAATGATAGTGCCATAATGGATAAAAAGTTTATCCCATGTTTTGTTGATCTTTTTCTAAGCACTTCAGCATTTATAAGGAATTGCTTATGAAATTAAAAGTGGGATGAAGAATTAAATGTATCTATTTTTACTTAATCATTAGATTTAGAATATACTAAAAAAAATCTCATACAAAATATTTTACCCTACACATTTCATAGAATGTAAAAGTTGGAAGAAATAATTTTGTCTAATGTCTGCACAGTGCAGAAATCTTCTACAGGTAGTCCTTGACACCTGATTGGTTGCTTACCAACTCTGAAATTACAGTGACCTCCCCAGAGCAACTTACAACCCAGATTCAAAGTTTTGATGGCTCACCCCAGTCACATGATCACATATTGGGCCCTTGGTAACCATGTTGCATTTATGGCTGTTTACATTGTCCTATGTGACCTTGATTAATGATGGGTGGCATTTACTTCCAGTTTACAGCAAAAAAATGCTCATTGTGAACAGTGGATTTGCTGAATGATCATGTTCGCTTAATGACCATGTTTGCTTTACGAACTGCATTTAATGACCACAAGAAAGGTTGTACAATTGAACAAGGATCACATGATGACTCACTTAACAACCTGCACAACCATAATTCTGAGCTCAATTATAGTCACAAGTTGAGGACTGCCTATATTAACAATGTTCCTAAGAGAGGCCCATCCAGTTTCTATTCAAATGTCTTCTCTGAAAGAGGATCCTCAACTTTCAAGGCACTATACATTTCATTGTTGAATGTTCAACCATCAAGATTTTCTTCCTGATATCTACCTATGCCTTGTCATTTAAAGCCATTGCTGCTGCTTCTGTCTTCTGAAACAATCTCATTGTTCAGCTCTGTTTCTTACATGATAGCCTTTCAGAGACTTCTAAGCAACCATTAGATTTCCCCATCATCTGTTTTTCGGGCTAGCCGTACCCGGTGCCTCTTAGCCTTTCTAATATTTTTTTTTTTGTGGCTGCTGTCCTCTGGAACCATTCCAGTTTACTAATATCGTTAAATTATGGAGCTCAGAATTGGACGGAATATTCTAAATTTCCACTGTTAATTATGGTCTCCTCCTTTAACTTTCAGGATGGCAACATTGCTTAGCAAATTTCGGATAGACTTTTCAGATATTATGGTCCTTGGTGATATCAATACAAAACCAAAGAAAGAAAAGTAAGTTGCATACTAATTTCCAATATCAATTTCTATGTCATTTAAGTGAGATATTACATTAATATTTAGACTCTAATGTAAAATGATTGATTATACAATGAGGTTTCATTTTTAAAAATAGTTTAAAATAATTAGTAAGAAAAGCATAGATACTGGGTAAGAAATGGCTTTTACAGAACATGGACTGACTTGCTATTAAAAACAGAATCATTAAGTGCTATATGAATGTCATGTACTATTTAAATAGAGTTTCCTTGTGTTAATTTTTAATTATAGTTTTAACTTCAATATCTCAATAATGAAAATAATGTCTTAGTGTGATTTCTTAATTACCAAATAACCCTGAAAACAGATAGTTCTTGCTTAACAGCTGTAACTGGAACCGGCAATTTCATCACTAAGTGACAGTCATTAACTGAAATATAACATGACCATGCCAAATTTACAATGTCAGATGCATTGCAGTAGTAAGCAAATCACAAGGGGTTGTTGAGGCAATGTCACATGACCACAGTTTATAACTCGCCACTGAGTTTTCATGTGCGAAGCTGATTCTGAAGGTTGCAAATGGTAACCACATGTCTGTAGGATGCTGCAACCATTGCAATTCAGGTTGCAAAGTGCCTGAATTGAGATCGTGTGACCATGTGGATGCTTCAACCACCATTATTTCAAGGACCCATTGTAAATTTATTTTTTCAGCACGCTCATAAGTCCAAGCACATGCTGAAGGGGCAGTTGGTAAACAAGGACTATCTGTAATAATAAACCCCTGCCCTCTAAAGTCTTAACCGAATCTTGTCTAGATATAAAAAGGCAGGATTAAAGTTTCAGTTAATGAAAATTCCAACTTTACAGTGTATAATGAACAGTCCCTACACTATCTGGGAAGACTTAATGTTATTAAATAGAGGTAAATTGTAAAACAAATTTGTGGCATCCTTAGTGCTCTCTCAACTTGATTGTTTGTTCAGGGCTGCACTGAAGGTATTATCTAGTTGAGGTAACAAAACATCCAAGCTCAGAGAGGATCAAGGAATCAATCGTTTAAGCCCAAGCCACATGTATTCTCTTCTATTGGGGAAAAAATGTGCTAGGAACCAGGACACCTCTGTGCAGAGATATAGTAGCTGTTCAATTCCAGTTATTAGGCCTGCAGTTTTTAATAGCATTATATGATAAGTGACACATGCTAGTCACATGCCTTCTTGTGGCTATAGTGGTTAAAACGGAGAATTGATACATTCTAACTCTGTGATCAAATAACTTTTAGCATTGCAGCCTTTGAAGAAATGATTGAACCATTCAGACTTCATGAAGATGATAAAGAGCAAGATGTTGCAGACAAAATGAAAGAAGATGAACCTTGGAGAATCACAGATAACGAAATTGAGCTATATAAAACCAAGGTATCTAGCATTCTTTCCCACATGTACATATTTTTGAACTTTGCATCAGTATTCTAAATTAATTTTAAAATGGTTATTTGCCTTTCAGAGATCAGTAATGTTTTCATTTTTCTTACAGAGTCACCGTCAGATTAGATTAAATGAATTACTGAAAGAACATTCAAGTACAGCTAATCTAATTGTTATGTAAGTACTCATTTCTATAATTCTTGGCATCCTTTCTGGTAAATATTTGAAATAAACTGCTCAAAAGTGTTACACAGATAATTTTTGTGTAATGTCCATTCATTCAGTGAGTATTCAAACTTGCAACGGTGGTGAAAAAAAATGGACTTGTGACTGGTCCTTGAATTTACAATCATCGTAGTACCCTCAAGGTCACATGGTAATTTGAGCCAGTTCTCATTTACAACCACTTCCCCAGCTGAACCTTTGTTGTGTTTGCCTGCCTCACCCTCTCGCTGGGTTTACCATTCTGGCCATGCGGAGAGGCACCATGACTCCGGGGCTTCTTGTGCTGTGTGCACCATCTCTCACCCTTGCCAGGCTTCAGTGGCGACCTGCTCCCTCGTCCATGGTCATGCTACACTTTGTTGCCTATTCACCTACCCTCCCCCAGTCCCTCTGCACTCACTTCACCAGCTACTTGCATATCCCACCAGCACCAGTTCCAATCTAGCCTTCATCACTCCTTAAGTGGAATACTTTAGAGGCTTTCTGAGATGACTTAGGCTGCGTCCAGGACAAACATGATAACTAGCTCATTGGTAAGACAACTTCATCCTTATAGAATAATGCCAATTATATGGTTGTTGCGCTGGTTGCCAGTAGGCTTCTGGGACCAATTCATTTCCATTAAAGCCAATATTGCAACAGGATACATGATCAGAGATTTTCCTAGCTTGAATCTGCCTATCTTAGAGATGCCTGCTGTAAGTCCACCTCCCCGCCCCCATGAAGTTCCTATGGAACAGATTTCCTGTGGGAGCTTTCATTTTTATACCAGCCCTGTTGTCTTTGTTTTTGCTTTCTTTTTTTTGAAAAAAGAACATAATTCTGGGGATTTGAGATCTATAAATATAGCTAATAAGCATTAAATAATTAAAATAACCTTGGGTCAATGTAAGCCAAATAATGTAATACTTCTTGCATAAGAATTGAGCGCTAATGGAAAGAATACAGTATGGTGGTTTGCAGTAAATTAATCATTTAATTGGGTGAATCCTGCTTGAACATAGTTTTGCTACTAAAGAACTTGGGGGTGATTAGTAGGAATAGTAAATCAAATAAAAATTTAAAAACTGCTTTCAGCAGAATTGTTTATTAATACTACTCAATGAACAACATTGAGTAAAACCATTTCATGTCAAAAAATATTTTGGATGCCAGATCAGTTTAAATTCAGTTACGTAATACAATTCTAATCCTATCCATCTGTGAATAATTTTTCCTTCTCTGTTTTTTAATAGGAGTTTACCAGTAGCACGAAAAAGTGCAGTATCGAGTGCGTTGTACATGGCCTGGATAGAAGCTCTTTCAAAAGACCTGCCACCCATTCTCCTTGTCCGTGGAAATCATCAAAGTGTTCTTACCTTCTATTCATAAACTTTCTTGTGCAAGATGCAACGAGAAAGAAATGGTACTTCAGTGCCTAGAGGAAAGGGACTGGAACGTTCTATTAAAATATTAACCTCACACCGAGGTAGAAAGTGATAACTTTCTCACTATTCCCCTGACTCAAAAGCACATAAGGAAAGTCACTATACTCCTAAAGTTGTGGAAGTTCCATTTTTTTCTAATTCTTCTGTAATTTAATCTTGCTAAATGGGGGAGGATTCCTTAGTAAGAATAAATAAACAAGTTTTTCTTTGCTACTTGAAAGGCAGCAATAAAGTGTTTATTTTTGATCAATGAAAGGGTTATAGATTTATAAAAACCTTTTAGCCTTGAGGTGCCTTCTGAAATTAACCAAATTTCATCCATATATCGTTTTGTAAATTTATAAAGTCAGTCTGCCATTGGTTAAAACTTTAGATCAGATTTCCTCTAGTTTCTAGACTCTTCCATCTTACAATAATAAAGATGCTGCATTCTGGTCTTCCATGAAGGTATTAGTTTGGACTGTTGTATGTTTCTTATTGTTTGGAACAGGGAGGTTGTGTGTTTGTGGTCTGTGTATGTGTCTGTTTAAGAGACTGGTTAGACCTAAGAGGTAAGTGGGATGACTTGGCTATGATAATAAAGTCAGTTAGCATTGAGGACTTTGTAATGTCAATTTTTACTACTGAAAGATGTACTTAATTGGGAACTATTGATGTTCCCAATTCCATCCCGTCCTGTTTTCCTTGGGCTCCTATGACAGAAGATTAACCGACCAGATTTTATTGTGCAACTCCGTTGTCAAAGGATGCTTTTGTCACAGGATGCCATCGGTTTTGGGACTGATACTGTGTGTGCCCTTTTGGGGGGGCCATGTGGATAAAGAATAGTTCTGTGGGACCATGTTTTGTCCAGGGCATCCAAGGGCAGTTTATTTAAAATCTGCTAAATCTCTTGCTAAACACTCAGGTTTGGTTCTCTTGAGCTTTTTAATTTGATAAGAAGATGGTGTATTCCAGAACTGCCCATTTGTGTGCCCTCTGTTTGTGGATGGGTATATATTTCAATTGCTTTATATTTTTTTATTCTATGAACTGCTTCCTGAAGAAACTCTTGAGACTTTATCCAATAATTAGTAACAACGCTTATACCTGTTACCTGTAAGTTGCCTAAAAATAAGTTTCAACTTTTGGCTTTAATACAGAGCGCCATATTAGATCAAAGATCTATAATTTCAGAGTTTGTAAGTGAACACATAGCATATAAAAACACAGCTTTCTTGCTAAGTGAAATCAAAATCTGTGAACAAATAATTGTTTTGAAAGATCTGGTTAATGGGACAACAGGATTCTTGCATATTGTAATTACCTTCAGTAACATACTGCTCTAATGTTGATTGTTTTTTTTCCCAGAAGTGCAATACAAGTTGGCTGCCACATAGAGTAATTCATTGTTAGGATATATTTTTCAAAGGAAATTGGAAGTTTATAATAGTTTGTTGTTACTTTTTTTAAAAAAAATCACATTGCAAATAGAGTGTTGATTACTACCAGATTGGTTGATTGTTGCTGTGATGAGAGAAGATGTAAACTTACTCAGTGAGGCTGAATTTCCTTTCCTTTCCCCTGTTTTGTTAAGTGCAGACTTAGAATAGGATAGAAAACAGTGTCACCATCCAGAAGAAATGCACTTGGACACGTAGCAGTTTGGCCCATTCAGGGCAGCCATTATTCGTGATGTGCAAAAGAAAGGACTTGCATTTCTGCCTGTGTGTGGTGGCTGAAATAATTATTTTAACATTTGAATCTATTGATGGGTACCAAATGTAGTCTGTGACTTAAAAGTTCTTCATCCAATGAGAATTTCCAATATTAGAAATGCAAAATGCCAAATCCTGATTATAACATTATTAAAGCTCTCCAGGTAATATATACTATTAACTTGTTAGCAAATTTAGTCATTCCAGTTTCTATTTACTATAACTTTAAATTTCTTTTGAACACTTTTAAAGTTTCAATCAATAACTTGAAATAATTTTCCATTGACACTCAGCAATATCATTTTTATAAGTTTATTTTGTGAAATTTGGAAGTGTTTAGAAAACAGTTGAAGAAATTGATTATTTATTATTTTGATTATGTTTGTCTTTCCTTTTTACACAATTATTTTATATGCTATTTTGTTTATTTAAAAATGAACTACGGTCTTAATTTAAAGCTTGAGCTTTGGTTGGTACTATCCACAGTCCAAAAATGTTATGTCATATTTTGATAATGTATTGTAACTGTTATCTACAGTTATGACTTTTCTAATGTTTTAACAACATGGAGTATTGCAGCTACTCTACTATACTGAAGAAAGATCACTGCAATAAATGGAAGTGAATTAAATACTTTTTGTCTAAATCATTTCATTTTTATTTACAGTGTTTCTCCTGCATCCCCCATACCCACCCCAGTGGGGTTCTGACCATTTTCCTTCCATGTCATCTGTTTTGGCTGTTGCAGGTTTAATATTTCAAGCTCCATTGATACTCTTTCTGTCGTCTCCAGATAAGATAACTTTGATCTGTCATAGTTGATCCACTTCCTTCTCCAGGGGAATCTGCCTAAACAGCTACTTGCTTCTAACTGGCTGCATGTAGGCCAAATATGAATTACTTGGCAGGATCAGCCTAGCCCAGCAGTCTTGCTTGTCAAAGATAAGAAAAAATGCAGGTTTTTTTCCCCGTTTATCTGTGAATGAACTCATTCCTAAGTTTGATACTTGTATATATAAGTTCAGAAACATCTAGTCCCATCCAAAGATTGTGCCATTCTTCCCAGTCTGGGAAGGTGGGTGGCCACCATCTGTGGCCGCCCACCCTGGCCACAGATGGTGTCTTTCTCTCTCTCTTCCAGGCTGTGTCCTGCCCCCAGTTCTACCAAACTTCATTTATCTCAGAAGCCTTACAGCTGTAATGTTTCCAGAAAGATTTCCTTGGCTTTGCATTTTCTCTATCTAGAACTTATCCTTAAGAACAGAGCCTGAAGGAGCCAAGTTATTTACAAGACTGAAAAAAAACCCAACCCAGATTGATTTTGGCTTAGTTGAATAATGCTAGGTTTATCAGAAATGTGGCCATTTCACTAATTGGGAATAGTTTTCAAATGATCCTGGAGGAATTCATGATCAGCTGGAATTGAAAAGGCTATCTGTCTTGGTTCATAAATGTACATAAAAATATTTTTATATTGCCTCTAGTGAGGAAATAATTTATGCATATAATTTCTCATTGAGACCTGTCCATGATTTTACCTAAACATTCCAGTCATTGTGGCAATTTCATAAACAAAATAGAATATAATGTTTCATATTCCAGTGTATGTATGGAATATTCCTTTTTTCATGGCTATTCTGCATTAGATGAAGAGGACTCTGATCCATAAAAATATTTGTATTGGTATTAAGGTGCCACAGAATTCTTCATTGCTCCTGCATAGATCTGTCCAAATCTTATCTCACTCAGTACCTTAAGTATGAAGAATCAAGTGCCCTCGATATTTGCTGTCTGCATTTGAACCTCATCCCAAGAAACTCCATTCTAGCTGTCCCTGCTTCAAAATGTCATCTGCAGTGGCAGCTCAGTTGCAAGCAAGGCTATTCTCATCTGCTTCATTTTCAATACAGGCAAACAGCCATGGTTTTACAACATCTAGAAATTGTTTAAGGCACTTTTTCAGGGTGGGGGAGGGGCATAATTTTAACGATACATGGGTTGTGCCATCTATGTTGTTTCCCAACATTATGGATGAGTTCCAATAGTTAAAGAATTCAAAATAACTATCCACACACAAAAATGGGAATAAAAAGCACTTGAGACTTCTAGAGCCATCACAATTGCTTTATTTACAAGCCTATAAAGAAGCACATTTCCAGTCCCAGGAAAATATTTTTCCAGTCATTGCTGCACTTGCATCCTTCAATTTTATTGAATTGCATTTAAAAATCCTTTTTCCTGACCTCATTTGGAGCTCTGCTGCTCTTCCATTGGAGGGCCACAGTCTCTTGAGATAGAGCCAGTCAGCACTCCTGGCTTGTCTTTGAAACAGTTCGTGCTGCATTGCAATCACCCCCTTCCTCAGCTTCATGCTCAGCTTCACTGAGCTGGAACTGGTGGTTAATTATGCAGTTCTTTATAAAAGTTTAATGCTTTTTAAAAATTCAGCTGATCTATAATCATGTTTCGTTGTATTATTGCAATACTTCTTGTGAAAATGAAACTTGGATTGCTTTACATTCATATTTTGAAGTCAATTTTTTTTCTTTGTGAGACTAAAGATAAAATTCTCTATTCCTGTCTGCTTTTCTACCATTAATTGTCGTCATCTTCAGTTGATGTAGTTTACAGTTCTACAAAAACCCAGTTCTATTCATTAAAATGCAAAAGAATTCTGCATTTAGTTTTAACCCACGAGTTCAGCAAAATATTTCAGTGATTCACAAATCTATGCAGAATTATAAATAAATGCATTTTTGGCTCTAGTCTGGTTAGCGTATGGTTTAACACAGGGGTGTCAAACTCATGACGACTCGTAACATATCACAACTTTTTTCCCCTTTGCTAAAATGGGGCTGGGCATGGCCAGTGCATGACACATCTGGGCTGCGGGCCGTGAGTTTGGCACCCCTGGTTTAACAGGTTTCAGGAGAGATACTTTTCTGGTCATGAGCTCTGAATCTAAAATTGCAAATCCTATCCAAATACTAAGCTGGGGCCATAGGGAAAAAATAAGCTGCTATTTATTTTATTCTTTTACCTGTTTAGCAACGTTGACTAACCACCTGCATCTTGTTGGAGGCTGAAGCTTTCTCTGTGGACTTGTGAGCATTCCTGAGGGGGAGAATCTTACTCAGAGCAACAATTAGCGAATCAGGTTTTTAACTGTAGCAGAACATGCATTATAAGGATAGGCAGCACCTAGCACTGAGCTAACTACATTCCAGGCCACACATGGCTGAGGAGAGGCAGGAGGAAATAACCTCACATTAGCTACCTCTTATAGCAGGCAGATAGCCAGTATAAGGTTAGCCTCACTTTAGGCATGAAAGGCAGCTGGGTGACTGGGCCAGTCATTCTCAGCCCAACTCACCTCACAGGGTTATTGCTGTGGGGAAAATAGGAGGAATGTGTGTCGGATATGTTCACTACCTTGAGTTATTTATAAAAATAATCAAGGCAAGATTGTTAAAAAATTTAAAATGTACTCTAATTCGCTATGTCTTGTGGCCCATAGATCATAAGAAGGGACTGAACATCATGGAATTTGAATCTTCAACAGACGTTTCGTTTCCCTGACTTTGCCTGTGGCCCCAAATGACAGCATTCACAGCAATCTAGAGATGGAAGGTCATCTGCTGAGTAGCATGCCTTGAAATCACTGCAGGGCTGGTTTGTTCACCCAAAATGGGAGCACTAGAGCATGGCAATTTTCCCTCGGGAGAGGGGCAGGTGTATGTGAGCGATGGCATTACAAATTTGGCTGGATAACCACACTATGGATACCAGAGCAGGGGTCTCCAACCTTGGTCCCTTTAAGACTTGTGGATTTCAACTCCCAGAGCTTTGCTGGCTGAGGGTCTCTGGGAGTTGAAGTCCACAAGTCTTAAAGGGACCAAGGTTGGAGACCCCTGTACCAGAGTGAATGAATGTAAACCTTTATAGTCTTCCTCTAGTAGCTTGCCTTAGAATAAAGAAGGAGAGAAAGATAGTAGTAACAACTGAACTCCTATGTTCTTGTTCAAACCGAGACTTCCCTTTGGAGGAAGCTAGATTTATTGGAATGGAATGTAGGCTCACAACTTAGTCTTCCATTGCAGGGGTCTCCAACCTTGGTCCCTTTAAGACTTGTGGACTTCAACTCCCAGAGTTCCTCAGCCAGCTTTGCTGGCTGAGGGACTCTGGGAATTGAAGTCCACAAGTCTTAAAGGGACCAGGGTTGGAGACCCCTGTTCCATTGCATTTAATTTCCTCCAGGAAAAAGGAGCAGGTATGAACTTGCTACCTGGGCTATATAAGCTTGCCAATTTGGGGTGGTTGTTAGTTTTTGTTTTGTTTTGAATATTCAATATTGTTTTATTGTCAATATTTTTTTTTGCAGAATTAGAGTGAAAATATTTCTGAAGAATGATAGGAAAAGTCCTTTTTATCTCTCCTCCAATTTGTTTTCCCTTCCAGCAAGGTTGCTAGAAGCATCTCTCAACTGGCTTCTTGAACTGAACTGAACTGAGTTGAACTGAACCAGATAGTATGTCAAGTTTGAAATGAACCAGATAGTATGTCAAGCGGGAAACAAAAATTGAGAACATTGTCATATGGAAGTTGTCAAACGCCATCTTGTGGTCAGAGAAAAATCCTACAAACCCTGATTAATTCGATTTTAATATCCAACTATAGACACTGACCCCAAATGACTGCTGTAGTTGTCACATGTTGTGCCCTCCATGCACTGAATAAACTATATATCATTGCAATGAACCTCTGTTAGTTTAATACCTAGACTTTTGTATTATAGCCTGCATAAGTTTTTCAACAAAGTAATCAAACTGAAATGATTCCCTTAGTTCCAGCACTACCTATACAATATCCAGGAAAATCTTTTGTTAATTCCAATTCTAGAGAGCAGGTAAGAATTACTTTTGTTGTGCTTTCAGCAAAACATACACTGAAATATAGACATTTAAAGTGTGATAATTTCCACATATCTCAGTTTCTAAGGCAACTTTATTTTGTTCTAGAAGTCTTCCTGAACTCATATGCATGTTTAACCAACCAAGAGCTACAACTGAACTAAAATTATCAATGTATACAAATTCAGGCTAAAAAAGATCCGAGGTCATATAAGAGAAGTTTCTGCCAGTGTCTTTAGATTAAGCACTGGAGAGAAGGATCATTGAACTAATATTAATAACTATTAAATATTTAAACCAAATAAAGCAACCATTTTCTCAGAACAGAACGTTCAAGATTATTTGTAGTGTAGATAACTTTGCACTGCTCATCCCACCTTCTCCAGCATTTGCTGAGAAAATGCTGGTGTTTTTTTGCCCTTAAATTCCAAAGCCAGCATTTTTTTCAAACTCCTTGTGCTGTTTTCAAAAGCAGAGGCACCCATTTAAATAAAGGTAGGGCCAAGTGCAGCCAACTATTTTAAGTCTTTGAAGAAGAAAAGAATGAAGTAGAACCTGATTCTGTGCATTACCAGGTACAATTTGAAAACTGAACTGAATGTAACACTTCCACCTAGGTTGGCCTACATTCCCCATAATTCTTAGCCACCATGATAATTTGCCAGGTTAGCTGGCAATAATGGGCCTGGAAGTGCTACAGATACTGATAATTATAATCAATTTGCTACATTTTCATCTGCAAAGGCACACATTCAGGCTTACTAAATGTAATAAAAATAGGTATAAAGAACAGCATAAATGCACAACAGGTGTGGTTGAAATCTGGATTTAATTCTTAAAAGTAAGGTCATTCTCACTAACTTCCAATTTACCTGGAATGCCGCAGTTGGTCTGAACCCTGCCAGCCTGGTTCCTGGGCTCTACAAAATTCCATTGTCATTTGCCAGAGTAGCTGCACTGAAAGTGGAAGCATCTTTTTAACATGTAACTGAAATGCTAAACAGGGAAAGGAAAAAGAGGAGGGATACTAATTCCCCCCACCCCAAATTAGAGTGTTCCTTGCCATTTGGCCCCAGTGAGACGAATAGATTGGGGGAGTAGAAGAAAGTTCAAGGATTAAAAGATAATCATTTGCTTTGCCTCATTCTGATTTCTGGAAAAGACTAGTGATCCAATAAAGGAGAGCGTTTGTAACTCAGGGATCAAATGTGGTGCTTTAGGGCCTGAGCTTGGTTGTTTTCTTGCAGACATTTTATTATCCAAACTAGGTAACATCTTCAATGCACTGATGATCTTATCTAATTGGACTAATGAAACATCTGCAAGAAAACAACCACACTGAGAGAGCACCAAGGACCCCTTAAGACTAGTGATGGATTCCTTACATTGCTTTACCTCCTGATGATCAGTTCATCTGCATCATTCCTTATAAACTTCCCTTCTTTCCATATGCCTCCAATTTGTTCTCTCAGGGCTACTCTCAGAGCCAGCACCTGGGAGGAGGAGAGTGTGCAGGGGCAAAAAGATGTGTGTCATCTTTGTGACACAAGCACACACATTTGACATTGCATTGTTTTGCATGTACCTATAAAAGGGGGGAGCTCACAGCACAACAGTCCCACACTACTTAGCCATTTTGACAAAAGCAGCAATCCTGTAAATATCCAGGACTACAGCATCTTTGATCATACTCTGTTCCAAACAATAAAATTAGAAGCTCTTCAAAAAATAAAAATCAGGAATTTAAGAAGTATAACTTAGAAAACTCCAGCAATAACTTCTATGATTTAATATACTTTGGCCACTCTTAAACGTATTTGAAGTATGTTTTATAGATGTACATAAATTGGAAGTGTTAACCAATTATTAAATCATTAAATCTGTTGTTGATAATTAAGGAAAGATTTCCCTGCCAAACTGAGAACACTGATGCAAGAAGATAGCTAACCTTGAAGCCTGGTTTGTCTTGCCGCCTCCTTCAGAATACAAAGGATGCTTTTGTTCAGTGGGAGGCATCGCTAGCTTCAATCTGCTATCACCATTTTTTAAACAATAAACATAGGGCCCCACATGACTCACATCCTTCTGCCTATGATTCTGCTAGCCATCAGAATAGACAAGTATCAGAAGCTTTATGAATTGTCTAGCAATGCTTTGCCAGAAATAGCCATTTTGTATACACTACCTATTTTTCATAGGGCTCAAGGTTTAGAATCTTATGTAAAAAAGCATAAGTGTTACAAGGAGCCCATTGGCCTCCTGAATGATCTCTGAGTAAAAACCTGCTTTTAAGGTCCTTCTTAACAATCAGGTTGCCAGGACAGCCACCAAGATGGGAGATGGGAATCTTCAAGTTCTTTCTATATGGATACGATCTTGTGGGACCTATATGTGGGGGAGACAACAGCTGTCCTGCCACTAAATGCTGGGACCAAGGCATGTTGAGACCCAACCCAGGCAGAGGGCCTCCCTTCTGTGTCTAGGACGATTTGCCATGGCCAACTCACTGCAGCCAACTCACCATGGCCAATTTGCCACAGCCAACTTGCTACACCTAACTCATCACAGACAACTCATCGCAGGACAAGAATTACATAATATTTAAGGAATAGAATCATTAAAGAAAAAATGCAAAAGGAGGGACAAAATGAAATGCAAATGACAAGAAATAAAATATTTTAAAAATTATTTTAAATTAAATTGAATTGTTGAATAGCAAGTTATCCCTGAGTGAGTTGGCCTTGGTGAGTTATTCTGTTCTGCTCCCTTCCTTAGCCCTACTCTTCCTGCCTTTGTGCTCTGCAGGGAAAGAAGTCTTGGGCCTTGAAAATCATTGCTCTTTCTACCTGTGCGGATTAAATCACGTAAGTGATTAATTGAGGAGCACCACTTAACACAGTCTGTTAAATAAAATTACCAAGTCATTAACTGAATTCATTATTCAGATTCTCAAAATACTTTGACTCACAATGTACAAGTTGAACCTTTTTTCATACTTTCCACCTGCCCTATATTTCACAGTAATATTTTTCAGTTGTGTCTCAGGAAAAAGTGCTATAATTCACTCAGGAAACAATGATAATCCTGTGCAAGTTCTGCAAAATTGAAAATAAGGAGATAAAACACATCATCATCATTAACTCCTAATATTATAAGGCTGACTCTCCCCATATCAAAACAAAATAATGCAGCTACCGGAAAATAAGTTTTATTTCAGGAAAAGTGATGTTGTATTAATACAAAGACCAACAAAATAATACTGCTGTTTTTTCCCCCAAAATTCAATTTACAAGGTTTTCTCTTTTCATAAAAGAAAATACACAGAAAATACAGAGTATGAACCAAAACAGTGACCATAACTTCTGGCAATTTTTGATCAGTACAGGTTTAAAAAAAAACCAGAGGAAAAGCAGGGATGGAATGTGCTTTGTGTTGGTTCACATGTGAGGCTTTTTTATATGACCTGTAACAAGTACAAGTTATTATTTAATAGCACCATGGTGACATACACATTAAATGACAAATTAAAACAAAAATAAAAAACACACTAAACTAAATGCCAACACATTGTACAAAGGTAACTTATAAAATAGGCTATGATAAAACGAGACATATCGGGTACAACTACAGCATTAATGAACATTCTTATTTTCCAATATGTGTTTTTTCCATGCAGCATGAATAGTGTACACATATGACAATTCTGCAATAGCTCAGCCATGTTTACTTCAGGATGAATTCAAGCCAGCACCACTTAGAATGAAACATCTAAGAAGTTCCTTTCTAAGAATACATGATTTGTAAATCAGCTGCCTACAGTAATGCAAATATGTCAAGCACCTTTTATTGTAGTTAATGAGGTTTGTGTGATGTAGTGAGGTTACCTGAAGGAAATACAGTACGGGTTGACTTGCAATACCAAGGATATCACAAGCATTACAGGTATTTTGTTACAGTGGTTGTGCATCATTTCCGTGAATAGTCTTCTCTGATAGAAAAATCTAGTTTGTATGATGTGCATATTGAGTATCAGCACCAAGTTTAAAGTTGAAATTCTGATCGTGGTTATTTAAGATAATGCATTATTTAAATATCTTGCCTAGGGAAAAGAAAGCCCTTGGGTAGTACATTACAGTGCTCATTTGATTCACGTGATTTTTTTCTTTTAATGTTTTGTGGATAATAGGCACAAGACTGAGAAGAAACTTTTTAAATCTATTCATTTCTGTTCTTTTTTCTAAAATACCTAATACATGTAATAGTTCAAATTCATAAAATTGCAAAGAAAAGCAAGTGTTTTCTTTTTCCTTTTTAACACAGATTGTTAATTTCTCCATATATTATTGCATTAAAAATAAATAAAATCTCTATTTTTAATTTAGGAACTACAGCAAAATCATCAATATGCTAGAGTACTTATAGGGGAAAAAAAGTAACTCACATTTTGTGCCATTTAGTGCCATATATGATTTTTTAAGCACCACATTTTCTTTTTAATGTTTTGTGGATAATAGGCACAAGACTGAGAAGAAACTTTTTAAATCTATTCATTTCTGTTCTTTTTTCTAAAATACCTAATACATGTAATAGTTCAAATTCATAAAATTGCAAAGAAAAGCAAGTGTTTTCTTTTTCCTTTTTAACACAGATTGTTAATTTCTCCATATATTATTGCATTAAAAATAAATAAAATCTCTATTTTTAATTTAGGAACTACAGCAAAATCATCAATATGCTAGAGTACTTATAGGGAAAAAAAAGTAACTCACATTTTGTGCCATTTAGTGCCATATATGATTTTTTAAGCACCACATTTTCTTTTTTTAAAAAATATATATATTTAAAATTGAGATTATATAGACAATATAGTAATCATGATTGTTGGCATTGTAATCAAGGTTTTGGTAATAGAAAGGTTGAGGTCTGTTCTTCAGTCTTATTCAGGACAGAAGGATGCAGAGGTCACTATTTGCCATTTTGGGTCTTCTGAAAAAGTAAGTTACTGACCCCTTTAAAGCTTTCAAAACCAAAGTATATGATATAATACGTGAACAGAAGGGAATCCTTCATGATGGGAGTGAGGAAGGAAGGTTTTAATAGAGTTCAATCCAAAGTCTCATTTTAAGAGCTTCTCCAAGTTCTCCTAGGAGGTAGTTGTCCTCATTGCTTTCTTCCAATTTCTTTAGTTCTTCCTTTTTGTACAGAGGAATGCTAACTATTTCCAGTGTGTAAATACCAGGTGTGGCTTTTTTCTTAGCAACCTGAAGATAACTGAGCCCATCTTTCTGGTGTATCCGGAAGGTGCTGTTGTGATTGCCAAAGGAGATAACGTAGCGGTTGTGATTTGTGAGGGTCTGTATTGCAGGCATGAGATCTAATATATGTTCTTTATTGCCAAGGCCAGTTATGCTGAATCTCATCTTCAATGGAAGATCAATGTCCAAACTTTCCAAACTGATCTGTTAAACCAGAAAGCAAAGGTAAGGGCAAAAGGTATAGGCAAACCTTATTATTTCTGTTTAGATAATTTTTTTAACCATCCATCATTAATTATTCTAATTTTCCATCCTTGCTGCTATCTGGCTCTAGAATGGTATCAAGACCTCGGGTCAAGAAACTGAATTTTGGAGCATGTATGGACATCTATCATTCTTCTGAATATTTCATCCAACATGAATTTTACAGAAATAAGTCTAAATATCATCTTTTGTGCTCTGCTAATTTATTGGGCAATTTATTCAACAGGAAAATATAGAATTTGCTTAGGACCTGATCAGAAATATTGATCAATACAGAAGCTGAAGAAGCTTCTTGAATGAGAACTGAAATGTTTTCAAGGAAAAAACAAGAAAGTCCAGTTGCCTTTTGAAAAAGCACCTTTGGGACAGTCATGACTTGGTTGTTTGAGAATCTCCACAGACATAGATCAACATACTTGTATCATACCACCAAAGCAACCTTTCTCACACACAGGCCTTCAGATGTGTGAAATTTCATTTCCTATGTTTTGTCAGTTAGTGGGAGCAAAGCATGCATGGTGTTAAATATCAATTAAACCAAGTGTTTATCTAGAGGAAGGTCAGAATGAAATAATTCCTACTCCTGATGAGAAAATCTCATTTCACTGTTCTTCCATTTTAATAAAACAGTTGTTGGGAAAATGTGTGTGATATCCACAAATATCTGATAAATTAGAAAGCCTATCACTATGGAGGTTTACATCATCTGTGATGACATAATCAAATGGCACAAAATCTTACTTTGCATAATTTGTGTGATGACCTCTGCACATATTAAGACATTTATACCATTACCATAATCATAATAAGGCAAATTATATAAACTGCAGTGAACATTTGATCCATTGCATACAATATCTTATTCCATTATTCACTGAAATTTCATTGCAGTTATAATGATTAATGACCAATGGTGACAATAACTGTGAAGCATGGAAAAAACAGTCAAGAATTGAGAGTGGGATTCAGCAGACCAGAACAAAAGCATAGATTGATTTATTTTAATTTCTGAGACTCACATGCTGTAATTCTAAAATGAATCTGAGAGGCTTATATCAAGTTTAATAAAGTAATCATACGAAGATTAATTTGAGAGTTTTTCCAGGATTCCTCAATATTCTGTAGTAACAATATTTTTCTCTGATGATTGATTACTCAATAAATTGCAACTGATTACTCGGTCCAATTTCAATTATTTCAATCCAATTATTTTGTTCTGTTTGTATATACAAAATCTCTTTGAAATTGGAAGGGCAGAACTACTGTGCATAATGACTTCGCATTCTACATTAGTGCTACGCAAGCTCATGTAAGAAACTGCTATTGACAGAAAACAGTCGGCAAAAGAATATCGGCCTTGATGTTAATAATGGAAGATTATTAGTAGTTTCTTTTCAAAGCTCCATGAGATTCTAACAAATTTAGTGGATGATATTGTTTAGATCTGGTTTTGGAACAGCAAGTGCAAATCATTTGGGCAGTTTTTGCTTACCGCTACAGGCTCAGATTGATTGAGGCTTCTTTTCTTCCTGCTGTCTTTTTGGGAATATCCATTAATTTTACACTCGTAACATGCTTCTGGGGACAAAGCATTCTCTTCACCTTGATCCACTGGTAGATACTGGCCTTTACTAAATCCCATACCAGAGACACAATGCCTGATAAATAATATCATAATATTAGCACCTGGAGAGAGAAGCCTTTTTGTTGGCAGGTTGATAGTTAATAAGAGAAAAGAGTGGTTTGTTATGCAGATAAAAACACAAGTTGCAATCATTTTGTACAAACAAAATACATACATTAATTGTGCATTTCCTTCTCAATATTTTCAATCTTTTATTTTTCACCTTTGTTAGTAACTTAGCTTCAGGGAGGGATTCATTCCTTTTTAAACTTTTTATGTATGTTACATACATATTAAAACAAAACAAAACAAAAATCATGACACTAACACAAATAGAACAAAAAAATGTAAGACAAAGGAATAAATTTCCATTTCTTTCTGCAGAGTGGTAAGTCACTGATATATTTAAAAAGGTAATGTAAATGGAATTAAATATAGTTTTATTGTCAAGGTTCTCAATATACATTACTGCTATTTTATATATGAAAATCAGAAATTGTATAGTGTCGTCATTAAGGTGATGCGATACCGTAAATACCTCCCTGGATAATGATGATATATTCCATCATTGGCTTTGGAATTATGGTCATAAGTTATGGCGGCTGTAAAGCAGGTCACCACAGGATCTGACTCAACTTTATGTCTGCACTCTGACTTTCCAAGCTGTGGTTGTTAAGCAAATGAAGGAAAAGAACTACCTGACCAAGGGGGACCGGCAGCTCCCTTCTGTGCACAGAAGGGAATTTGTGAGCTTATTCTTATTCAGTTTCATAAATATTTCATTTTTAAACAAGAGGTATATGATTTGTCTTACAAAAACATAACTGGAATAGCCGGAATTCAGTGCAAGTTGGAGAACAGTGGAGCAAATGAATTGGTAACCGGCTGGTAGTATTACCGTATATACTCGAGTATAAGCCGAGTTTTTCAGCACGTTTTTTGTGCTGAAAAACGTCCCCTCGGCTTATACTCGGGTCTATACGGCTTATACTCGAGTTTTTTTTTCTTCTTTTTTTCACATTTTAGGAAGCCCTGCTGGTGCAGTGAGAGGGCGGGCGGGGAGCCGCCAGCCTTCTCAGCTGAGGAGGAGGTTTCCCCAACCGGTGGGTGCCTCATTTCCACCCTCGGCTTATACTCGAGTCCCCAGTTTACCCCAGTTTTTGGGGTAAAATTGGGGACCTCGGCTTATACTCGGATCGGCTTATATTCGAGTATATACGGTACTTTAAAAAGTGATGATAGTCAGCACTGAATTGGGATTGACTTGGACAGATGTTACACATACATTTCTTTTTTGCGGAGGAACAAAAATTATAGTTTCTCTCTATTAACTGTTTTAAACATTCAATCTTTCATGAAAGCATAATATGAAATCAGAGATCACAGATCAGAGACTTCACTAGTAATAATAATAATAATAATAATAATAATAATAATAATAATAATAATAATAATAATAATAATAATAATAATAATAATAATAATAATAATAATAATAATATTTTAATTTGTATACCGCCCTTCTCCCGAAGGACTCAGGGCGGTGAACAGGCAGATAAAATACAAAACATACACAATAATTAAAACAACCCTTAAAAAACTGATTTAAACTTGCCCAGAAATTTAAAATAACAATACACCCCATAAAATTACCAAAATTTAAAACCCATCATCCAATTAAAATTTTAAAGGTAAAATCAAGCTACTCCAGCCATACGAAATAAATAGGTTTTAAGTTCGCGGTGAAAGATCCTAAGGTCAGGTAGTTGTCGAAGCCCGAGGGGAAGTTCGTTCCACAGGGTCGGAGCCCCCACAGAGAAGGCCCTCCCCCTGGGGGCCGCCAGTCGACACTGTTTGGCTGACGGCACCCTGAGGAGTCCCTTTCTGTGGGAACGCACCGGACGCTGGGAGATAGAAGCCGGCAGTAGACGGTCCCGTAAGTAGCCCGGTCCTAAGCCATGGAACGCTTTAAAGGTGGTAACTAATACCTTGAAGCGCACCCGGAAAACGACAGGCAGCCAGTGCAGTCTGCGCAGGATAGGTGTTACGTGGGAACTCCGAACCGCTCCCTCAATAACCCGTGCAGCTGCATTCTGGACTAGCTGAAGTCTCCGGGTGCTCTTCAAGGGGAGCCCCATGTAGAGAGCATTGCAGTAGTCCAGGCGAGAAGTAACAAGAGCATGAGTGACCGTGCATAAGGCATCCCGGTCCAGGAAGGGATGCAACTGGCGGATCAGGCGAACCTGATGAAAAGCTCTCCTGGAGACGGTCGCCAAATGATCTTCAAAGGACAACCGACCATCCAGGAGCACGCCCAAGTTGCGTACCTTCTCCATCGGGGCCAATGACTCACCCCCGATAGACAGCCGCATCTGCAGCTGACTGTACCGAGGTGCCGGCATCCACAGCCACTCTGTCTTGGAAGGATTAAGTTTGAGCCTGTTCCTCCCCATCCAGACCCATATGGCTTCCAAACACTGGGACAGCACTTCGACAGCTTCACTGGGGTGGCCCGGGGTGGAGAAGTACAGCTGCGTATCATCAGCGTACAGTTGGTATCTCACCCCAAAGCCACTGATGATCTCACCCAGCGGCTTCATATAGATGTTGAACAGTAAAATACTAACTATTTATTAATGAATTGAGATGTGTCTCTTCCAAGATAATGAAAATTGCTTCATACTAAAATATGTTAGTTGCTCACAGTTTTGTAAAAGATGCAGGAAGAGTCTGCCACCATCAACTACTCACCCTTGCCCTGCTCTGTAATATCCCGGAGGGCAGCCACAGAGGTATCCGCCTTCAGTATTGGAACAGCCATAATTGCAGGGATTCTTAGTAGAAGAGCATTCATTGACATCGTGGCATGTGCTACTGAGCTGATCATAAGAAAATCCAGAGGGACATGCACATTTGTAGCTTCCTAGAGTGTTGTAGCATGAAGCTGAACCACAAATGCTAGGATTTGAGCATTCATTTTCATCTGTTGGGCAATTAAAAACATACTTTTTTAAGTATACAGATTTTATCAAGGGAGAGCTTGTTACAATAGTGACTAATTTCTAAGGTTAATAAACGTATTTCCTGGTTTTCTTTTTTAAGATTGGCATACAGAAATAGGTGTTGTTTTAAAGAACCCGGAATAACAAAATAAATATATTTCATTTTAATAGCAGGGGTTTGTATAACAACTAGCAACATGAAAGATTAAATGATATAAAATAAACTGATTTGGTATTTCTGTACACCATTTTTATTCTCTACCTTGTATCAATTCTAGCACTCTTTATGTAAAGTGAGTTTCTTACCCACACACTGATTCCACTGATAATGCTGCATATACCCATGTGGGCAGCTGCATCTGTAGCCACCAAGAATATTTTGACAGCCATGTTGGCATCTATGATTTCCATCACACTCATCCATATCTATAAATAAAGATATTAAACCAAAGAAAAAGATAAGAGAATAAAATAGTAAATAATTTGCTAAATTTTGTGTATATACATTTAGAAAAACAATTCCATATCACATAATGACATTTTATTCTGAGTTAATATGCAAAAGATCGTTATTATTAAAGTTTTTTTAGTAGAAAAGTAGATTCAAGCTGTAAAAATCCTCTGCAACCATTACAAGCCAGAGAAAATAATGCTTCAGTTTTCTCTTGGTTCCACTTAAGGATAATTATGAATCAAAGGCCAGGAGGGCAGCCCTACCCTTAACCATTCAGTATTTAGGAGAAGTAGCTGCTTTATTTAGGGTGGGGATGGGAATAACAATTGTACATGGTTAGCTAGAAAGTTCAGTTTACTTCTTGGCTGTTGAGAAAAGGACAAGACTCAGATAAATTAAAGGATGGAAGATTTATGACATATTTTGTACATTTCAGCCACTCTTTTTTACTTTCCCTCTTTTGTTCATTTGTTTGTTGAATTTGTATGCCATCCCAATCCAGAGGACTCTGGAAAGCTTTATGAAATGAAAATAACAGTAAAATATAAAACAACTAAAGCAATCCATTCAGGAAGCAAACACTCATGTTCCTCACAGTGCTCAGACTAACAGCAATGTGGATGGAAGACCTGAAAGAAAAGGTTAGGGATAGACTGTTATCTATTTATGCGATAGAGAAAATCTATCTATGTGGTAACTAGGACCTAAAAACAACTTGATGGCACATAATCAATCAAAAATTCAAAATTGTCCTCCAATCTATATTTCAGTAGCTCTGTCACACTTAAATGACAACATTACAGTAACACTAAGAGTTAAAAGAGTTCCGGTGAATAATAAAGATGCCAATTAATCACATGATAAGTCTAACAGATACAAATATGATTATTAAGTAATGATTGGCGATTTCCATAAATACCTCTTTGGTATGTAATTTATGACACTCACAGTTTTCACAATTTATTACCTTCACAGTTCAATCCAGTAGAATCTAAAGAGAAACCTCTTTGGCATTCACAGGCAAAACTCCCAGGAGTATTTTGACAGATTCCTTTTGATCCACAAAGTGAAGGCTGTGATCCACATTCATTGTTATCTACAAAATGACATTTCATTTTTTTATAAATCAGATACCAAAAGAAAAATAAAGAATGCTACGTATGAACTTTTGCAGATTTGTATTCATAATTGATATTCTTGGTATCATAAAGACATACCCTCAATTTCAAATTTTATCAAGGCTTTTATCTTTCATTATAATATACAATGAAAACTATATTTACCTATTGCATACTATCAATGTAAGCAATATAGGAAAAATTATGGTTTCACTTTCAGAATTTATTTTATTTTATTGATTTATTTATTTTGTCAAACACAACAATAGTATAAGCATGAAATAATCACACAAATTGAATACAACCAAAGGGAACATTAGGACAGAAACGGTAGGCACGCTGGTGCTCTTATGCACGCCCCTTACAGACCTCTGGGGTGAGGTCAACAGTAGACAGTCTTTGGTTACAGTTTTGGGGATTTTAGGATGAGACCACAGAGTCAGGTAGTGCATTCCAGGCATTAACAACTCTGTTACTGAAGTCATATTTTCTACAATCAAGATTGGAGCGGTTCACTTTAAGTTTGAATCTATTGTGTGCTTGTTTATTGTTGTGGTTGAAGCTGAAGTAGTCTTCGACAGGAAGGACATTGTAGCAGATGATTTTATGAGTTATGCTCAGGTCATGCCAAAGGCGGCATAGTTCTAAATTTTCTAAATCCAGAATTTCAAGTCTGGTGGCATAAAGTATTTTGTTGTGATCAGAGGAGTGGAAGACTCTTCTTGTAAAATATTTCTGGACACGCTCAATTGTATTAATGTCCGAAATGAAGTGTGGGTTCCAGACAGGTGAGCTGTAATCGAGAATTGGTCTAGCAAATGTTTTGTATGCTCTGGTTAGTAGTGTAATCCTTCCGAAGAAGAAGCTATGCAAGATTAGGTTTACAACTCTTAATGCCTTTTTTGCGATGTAATTGCAGTGGGCTTTAGCAGTTAGATCATTTGATATGAGAACTCCAAGGTCTTTGATGGAGTGAGGGTCATCTACATGTCCATCAAGCTTGTATTTAGTGTTCTGATTTTTTTTCCAATGTGTAAGACAGAGCATTTGTTGGTTGAGAATGTTTCACAATTTCCCTCTACATGAAAGAGGTTGCAAATAGCAAGAGATACATGATAAAGGTCAATAAATGGAAAGATATATGTCAAGTGGAATTGATCAAATTCTCATCTTAATCTTTTTCTCATTATATCATATCAATCTGATTATTAATCTTATTACTAGCCCTGTTTGTTGCTAAGTAGATCTGAGAAATGTTACATGTTTTTTATGAAACAAAAAACAACAACATTAATCTCTTACCTATACAGGCTGTATGATGTTGGGTGAAACCTGGTGGACATTTACATGTGAATCCCCCCAGAGTATTGACACAAAGGAATTGACAGTTATGTTGTTTAGTTTGACACTCATCAAGATCTGAAAAATAAGGTGTTTATTTCTTTTAAAATGAAGGCAACATAATTATTTAATCTAATATTTAATAACATTGTTGGAGCAATAAAAATTGCTTTTAAATGCAGTGAATTAGCTAAAAGGCTCTCTTCGATTCAATACTAAAAAATGCCATTGTGTAAGTGCCACCCCTTACAAATATGCATGCAGAATCACAATGGATATAATAAAAGGGAGGAGTTTGTCCTACAATGGTATGGCACTCATTGCATCATTTGAGTAGCCACCCCCACCCCGCCACAGACATATGTTCCTATCAATTTTGTCTAGAAAAATCCAATCTCTGGTTTTCTCATAAATTGTCCTTTTTTGGAATTCTCAAGATCCTAATTTTGTTAATACCCCATGTTCTGTGTTGCCCTGTATTGTTTTCAGAGAAGTGGATGCTGGCAACTGTCCTGTCCTGCTTTCATTTGGGCAGATATTGAGTTTGGTAAGCATTTCCTTTATGAAGGGTTGGGGTGACGGGAACGCATCCCAGCAAAAGCATATCAGGACTCCCTGAGTAATGCTTCCTTAAGGATCTGTGTATAGAGAAGCATCTTTAAAAACCCACAAAAATGCTCAGTAAGAATGGAATAATGGCCCAGTCTTTACTCCTTTGCCCATAGAACTGGAATATATAAACCAAGGGTGTCAAATTGGATTTCTTCAAGGGCCGGATCAGCATTGTAGTTCTCTGCAGGCCAGCGAGGGGCGGTGGCAGGATGGATGTCTTCTGCAGCACCCTGCTGCCCAAAACAAGGCACACGGGGTCCGCATGCAGTACCTCTGTGCCTTGTTTTCACCTCCATGGCCTCCTGCAGCACTCTCATTGTCCACTTTCGGGTCTGTTTTGAGCCTGGTTTTTTGGCCCAGTTTTGGCTTGTTTTTCAGCCCATTTTTCGACTCCTTTTTGGCTCGTTTTTCAGCCTGTTTTTGGGTTCATTTTTCGGTCCATTTTCGGCTGGCAGAAGGCCGTGGAAGGTGAAAATGAGACGCAGCCCATTTTAACTGCCAGAGGCACTGCGGGCCACTCCTTTGATATTTCCAGGCAGCTCCATGGACTGAAATTAAGCACAATCTAATATAGGGGTAACTGAACTCCATGATTTTATCATTATTTTCTTTGAAGACATTTCACTTCTTATCCAAGAAGCTTCTTCAACTCTCTGAAGAAGATGAAGAGCTGAAGAAGCTTCTTGGATGAGAAGTGAAACGTCTTCAAAGAAAGTCCAGTTGCCTCTTGAAAAGCACCTTTGGGATTGAATCCAAATGGGCCACATTTAATATTATTGTTTTGATAGTTGATATAAAACATGATTGTATCACATAATAATTTAATTGGTTAGAAAATCCACTAAGTTACTCAATCTTTTTACCTCTACAGGATTTTCCATCATCTTGGAGGACATAGCCACGTGGGCATGAACATTGGTAGCTTCCTTCAGTATTCTTGCAGATAAAATTGCATGGTTTGGGAGACTGGGAACATTCATCAAGATCTAATTATAGGAATAATTCATATTCAAGTTTAATTAATTCCACAGCATTGGATCCAAAATAAAACTGGGGGACAATGCCTCATAGACTAAAATTTATTTAAAAAACATGTTTAATATGGTTAAGGACAAGATTCATCATAGTGCAAAAAAGCCAACCAACCTGATAAGAATTTTGAAGTTCTCACTTAGTAATGGGGGAAAAAAAATCCTTTAGCTCAATTCAGAGTTCAGCATTTGCAATCAAATTTGTAAAATGATTGAAAAAATATTTCAAGAAAGTTTAAACTCACAATATCAAGTTTACAGTTCATATAGGAAGCTACGTAAGTTTAAGTCCCAAATTCCCACATGATAAACCACAGTGATATTACTGCTTTCCAATCTTCATAAAAAATATTTCCAAAGGCACTGGAAGAAAATACTACCTTGCTTAAAGTAATTTATGACATTAATCCCACTTCCCAATCCCAAGCTTTGAATCTCTACAGAACAAGAACACTATTTTTGATCAAAATACAGGGACTATGTTAAAAGGCATTCAATTAGTATTCCTATTGACATGAGAAAGTCTTGAATCAGGAATATAATTGAAGGGAACTTTCTATATCTGATGAAAAAGTAAATACAAAGCTTGAGGCAATATTTTAAATCACAAAATGGAAAATGTAACAAGTTATAATATAGATATAATAATATACTAAAATATAGAAGTAACCATAAAGGCTGTAACTTACCCACACAAGAAGTACCACTTATATCAGTAGTATAGCCAACTTTACAAAAACATCTGAAGGAACCCATGGTGTTTATACATTGGCCATGTCTACATAAATTTGGCATGACTTTACACTCATCAATATCTATAGAATAAAAAATAAGATGTATTTTTTATTTTGGCATGTAATTGCTTGCAGTTAATGAAATACATGCCATTAAACAAATACAAATTAATTATATAGCAATATCCCAATGAGTTTTTTTGTAGGTATCAAAGTATAACATCTTTCTTTCTATGAAGAAAATGATTCACCAGCAGAGAAGCCAGCATTGTTTTAGCCAGACTGAAAATGAGGGCGTACTAAGAGTTAAAAAGCTACTGAAAAATTCAGGATAATTTTTTAAATAAATGAGTGAATAAAGTGAATCTCAGTATAATTGTCCCAGCAGCTCTTGAAAGTGTAACATCTCTTGTAATTATTGTTCTACCCACTGCTCTAAAATGGGATAATTTTTCCCCATAAAAAAAGGATCCCTGCAGCACCATCCTTTCCCCCAAACCTCAGCAGAACCTTGCTCCTTCTGTCTCATTCATAGCCAATAGACTGTCCTAAATTGTTTAAGAATTTTACTTTATAGTCTTTCGATATGATGCCTACTAGTTTTATTCACAACAATTAGTATCAATTGTTTCAATGTTACTAGAATGGTAGAAATGTGCAAAAGAAGTGCAAATTTTTGGATGGTTCACTGCACGTGAAATTGTTTGCTAAGCAATACAGCTAAAGTACATCACAATATTCTTCTATTTTCAAAATCAAGATATCCTTAGGGATACTAAGGCGATATTATACATCTTCATCTTCCTACCACCCTATAGTTAGAAAAAGTAAACTTGTCTGAAAGTTCCATAAAGAATACCTCTCCCATCAGTGGTGTATCCTGGACCATGTGGACACAGCTTCTTGTACTGAGTTGTTACTAAGAGTGGGCAAATCTCACACTGATTGCCCCACCCTCTTCCACCATCACAACAGCATTCTGATTTGGTGACAAGATTACGGCTACTGGAAGCCATTTGACACATTGTCTGCAAGACTTCAGCAAAGCAGAAACCTTGTCGGTTGTCTGTGTAATGAATGGGGAGAAATAACATAGACGTTTAAGTAAGGAGCATTTCATTCTGTTAAAATAATTTCTCATTTTTCAATCATGTTTTCTAGAGTAAACTTATTTTGGAAAAATATTTTCATAAAAACAGCATCTAAATATATATTTCATGAAATAAAATGAAGATTTTTTTAGCTATGATAACAGCTTAGTACTTCACATATAATAACATTTAACTCAAAACACTGGATTGTTTAATTCAAAACATTTAAAAATTTATATCTCTTACGTCAAAGTAAATTTTTAAAAATGATTGTAGCATCCTAATAATAATAAAGTTAGTAAAGACTGGCTTTTGTGAAAAAACAACAACCCTATTTTATGTTGCAAACAGATATCTTTATTTTTGTCAGAAGCACCTACAAACTATAGGCAAACAGACATAGAAATTAGGAATATAAATTTACTTACCAATGCATTCCGTTCCAGATGGGCTTGACTGGAAACCTTCATTACACTCACATATGTAACTTCCAATAATGTTTATACAACGACCATTTTCACAAATACCAGGCTTACTGTGGCATTCATTTTCATCTTGAACACAAGAAAATAAACAAAAAAAAAAGCTGAAATAGCACAAAAGCAAAAAGAGTAACAGTAATCTCCACAATTCAAAATGAAAGCTACACTGCTGATGATAGCGGATTAAAAAAAAGTCAGTGCTAAAAAGTCCTAACCTCAGAAAGACAGTTATGTTGAGTGCAAAAAAAAAAAAAAGATTTTAATTCTTATAAGCTTGCATTTCTAAAAACATTTCAATGGGAGGGGTTTTTTGGGAAGCAGAGAAATAAGAATTACTGTGTGATAGGGATCTGTATCTGTTTTGATACAAATATGTGTTAAATTGCTGAAAAACTGAAATGGTAAATAGTCAGAAATTAGAATGAAAGCATGCACTTATTGAATAACTATCTGAAGCTTTAGCTAGATTGAACAGATAGAAATTTTGTTTTAGCATGCAAATAATATAAGATAATGTAATTTCTAATAAACAAACATAATTATTTCATCATTGACAATTCTTCATATTTATAGTTATGTGGTAAAAGTAGTGCATTTTACATATTACAAAATTTTAAGGTTTATTTTTTCCCGGTGTCTTAAACTACAAAGGTACAAACCTACTGAGAGCAATTAAAATGCCGGAGGTTGTCAGGCAGAATTATACATAGTCTTGGCATGAAACTCTGTATCAATGTGTTCAGTTATACCTTGTTAAACCTGGTCTTAGTTTTTGGGATGTGGAAGGTAACACATCCTGTGTAACCTGTAGAAGTCCTGTTACCAGCTACTGCCTATGAACAAGCCTTTTTTGCATTTGTATTACAACCCCTTATTTGGATTCTTTAGCTGTTTCTCTAATAATCTGATGACAATTGTACACAATTACAACACCTAGCAATAAAATACACAATATTAAAAACTACCACTGTCTAAGAATGAATTATTAAATCAAATTGTTTGCTTTTAATTTAATTACAGAGAACAAAGTAAAGTACCTAGTTTCGGTACCTACCAATACAACCTTCTCCATCTGGTCTTCGAGTCATTCCAGGGGGACATATGCACATGAAGGTTCCAATCAGATTTTTGCACATCATGCCTCTTGATTCACAGTCATGTAGACCCTCTGCACATTCATCGAGATCTTTTCAGAAAGCAAAATAATATAAATGGTAGAAAAAAATACCTTTTTCTTAATACCAGAGTTAAATTGGAAATTGAATGGCATCCTGATTCTTGTAACCTTATCAAAAGACAAACTGAAATGTAATGTAGCAATTCAGTAATTTATAAGGCACAACGTTTAATTAATAATACCAAATAATTCCATGTTTTATTATTTTATACATTCTGCATACATTCTTTAATGCTCAGTTCCATTTTTCATACAAAGGCGATCAAATAGGTCAGTCCTAGAGGAGATCAACCCTGACTGCTCTTTAGAAGGCCAGATCCTGAAGATGACACTGAAATACTTTGGCCACCTAATGAGAAGGAAGGACTCACTGGAGAAGAGCAAAGCTGAGAAAAATTGAGGGCAAAAGAAGAAGGGGACGACAGAGAACAAGCTCTGAGCTTAAATGGATTCCAGCGGATGGTAGAAGACAGGAAGGCCTGGAGGAATGTTGTCAATGGGGTCGCAATGGGTCGGATACGATTTCGCAACTAACAACAACAACAATCTTTCATACAAGATGACATTATACCAATAGCCTTCTCTTCTATAGTAAATTGTCATGCTTCAATTTCAGAAACTTTACAGAATACATTGTTCTATAAAAATTGTATTGGCAAAAGTGTTAACATGCTAAAGAGATCCTTACCTTTGCACATTTTTTGGTCCTCTCTTAATTCATATCCCACTGGACAGGTGCATTCATAAAAACCATAAGTATTTATACAGCGAAAAGCACAAAGCAGAGGATTTTGTGCACATTCATTTATATCTAAGCAAAGCAAAACAGAATAATACACTTGCATTTAATAGTATACTTATAATTTATAATTAATCATTTTTTTCACATTTCTTAATGCTGTGGGTGGTGCAGTTATGTGTGGAAAGCGATTGGGATAAGAATTAATGAAGTCCTTTCTCAACAACAAAATTTAGTGTACTGGTCATACATGGATTTTTTATTTCTAAAATAATTAATAAATACCTAAAATAATTATCATTATTATTCAACAATATTTAAAACAATAAAACATAATTAGAACAAAGAAATAGTAGGGAAAGGGATGTTACAAGGTCAGTAAAATGAGGACAGATTGTTGGGGGCAATAAGCTGACTTTCTAAACCAGGGGTCTCCAACCTTGGCAACTTTAAGACTTGTAGATTTCAACTCCCAGATTTCCTCAGCTTTGCTGGCTGAGGAACTCTGGGAGTTGAAGTCCACAAGTCTTAAAGTTGCCAAGGTTGGAGATCCCTGTTCTAAACCACTTAGAGAGGGCTGTAAAGCACTGTGAAATAGTATATGTCTAACTGCTATTCTAGTAATAATGGACTAATTCCCCAGTGCCCAGAAGTCCCTACGCCTCAATGCCTCAGATGAATATTTTTTTCTTTCTCAAGCCCACTCTACATGCAGGAATGCACAGACATGAGATTTATTGCTGTTATTTGTGTTCCTGCTATATTGTGAGGGTTCTGGCCAGCTTAAAGCTGAACTGATTAAGTTCGGGCAGTTAACAATACAATTAATTGAAAACTTGCTACAGTCCTACCATCTTCTTTTTCTCTTTTAAATATAAGTACTCAGAGCAAGCTAGCTGTTGAAATACACTCTTCAGGTGTATAAAAAACATACTATGACTTACCCTCACAATTCATCATTGGCCCAGGTTCAAATCCATCCAGGCAATTGCATTCAAAACTACCAATCACATTGGAACATGTGCCGTTTCCACATGGATTACCAATGGAACATTCATCAGTATCTAAAATATAATAGGCCAAACAAGTATTTTAAAACTGAAATTCAAGCCAAGTTTATAAACTTTAGGGTTACAAAACATGCAATATATAAACAACGTACAGTACAGAATCAGCACACACCTACACATTGCACTCCAGTGTAATCAAGGTTGTACCCCAAGGGACATTCACAACGGAATGATCCATCAGTGTTTATGCAGTGTCCATTGGAACAAATACCAGGATTCTCCAGGCATTCGTTGACATCTAAAGGAAAAAGTTATGCCAAATCTTTAGAGGCAGAGAAGCTTTCTTGAAATAAAATTTATATTCACTTCCCTTAGTTAAGTATATAAATCCTATTTTAAAAGCGTTCCATCCTATACACAATTTCCTTTATTATATAAAACAAGAGTGATATTTAGTGGAGCAGTAATGAAGGAAATCAGTACCTTCTCGTGTATCATCTATTCCAGGTATTGTTCCATGGCCAAATGGACAGAGATCCTGAAAAGCAACTGTTAAAAGAAAATTTCTGAAACACCATTACTAAGGAGAGAATATACAAAGCAATATTTTAAACTCTCTACTGAAATTTAAATAACATTTTCAAAACATTCTATCAAGGAAATTTTCCAATTACTCTTGTATAAGGAATTCAGCTAAGCAGAGAGTACGTCCAAAATGTAATCAGTAATTATAGCAGTAATACTGCTCAGCATTTAGTGTAAGACGATAATAAAAACAGATGAAGAAAGTTTTTCTATGATAGGTTCCAACATGTTTTTCTACTTCCAATTTCATATGATGACTTGATGAGTGAGATCCAATATTTTAATTTAGGATGTGGTTTTATAAATGGAGACATTGTATATTGGCTTCATGTTTCATATTCTGCTTTTCTTGAAAAGCTTTGTAATGTTTTTACTACCTTCTTCTTCTTTAGGACACAGTTCACATGGATCACCCCAACCTTCTCCTGGCATCTTGCTGCAACAACATTTTGCCTTGGTGGTATTAAATGCTTTTGGCACAGAGCACTTCCCATTCTCAAAGTTAGTGAAACAGAAGCTCTGTCGAGTATCTAAGAGAAATCAAAAGTCATACCGCTGTAATTAATCCCACATTAAGAATTCCAGCTTAGACACTTTTCATCAGTAGGAAATAGTAATTCGCCATACACTGCCATGTTTTTGATCAAGCTTTAGTGTAGATTCCAATAATAATTTGCACTAATCACAATTCACTTTAGTCCTAGTTAGGGTTAATTAGTACATACTTAATTAGCAACAGTTACTTTTATATTCAACCCTATATCATGAAGTATGCTGAGATTTCTTTTAAATGTTTATTTGCTTAATTTTTTTAAAAGGCATGTACAGCTGAATTTGTTACATTTACCCTTCATATCTAGATAATTTGTTATTTTAATGATCCTTTTAACTACTCTGACAAAATTTTAAATGGAAAGGGGAGATAGAAATGGTTTTATTCAATAAAAAACAAGATTCCATATTGTTGTTAATTTAATCACTCATAATATTTGACTTTATTATTATTACCTGTTATAACCATTATACTTACCAAAACACCTCCTACCATTGTCAGATATTACAAAACCTGGAGGGCAGATACACTGAAATCCTCCTGGAGTATTAGTGCAGGATCCAAACAGGCAAATGTTAGGATCCTCATTACATTCATCAATATCTGAAAATATAATTAAAACGTTAAATATTTTCTTATTGCAATCATTTGAACCAGAGAACGGATGGAAAATGTTGTAATTCTCAAGGTATCATATGTTAAAAGAAATTTTAAAATCACATGTTTCTTAGATTAGAAAACATTTTATTTTTATTTGCTTCAGATACTGTTTTGATAGATAATTAGCAAAGATACTTTTTGCTGAATATAAAAATAGCATCCATCTCAATTTTTTAAAAAAATGGAGGTTCTGCATTCAAGAGGAAAAATTGTTCATAGAAAACAATGCATAGATTTATAAAATATATAGTTACAACCTCTTGACTTCCAAAAAATCACCATAAAGAAACAGGCCACCTATAACTAATGTGAGTATATAGACCAAACAGGAAATTTGTAATGGTACAAGACTTGCTGGGTACAATTTCCATAAGACTTATTCAGCATGGGAACAACATCTGAAAGATCATGTTACTTAAACACGAAGATCAGTATGTTTCTGGTATCACAGATCACACACACATACACGTCTGTTTGTGTGTGTAGTACAATACTTAAATTTTATTTCCATAAACAGTTTTTTTACCATGCAAATCATCTCCAGAAAGAAAAGAAAGCCTTACCAATGCAGCTTTCACTTTTTACTTCATATCCTGGTGGGCAGATACATCTGAATGATCCTTCCAAATTTTGACATGTCCCAGGAAAGCATGAGCCAGGAAGCACTACACACTCATTAATATCTCAATAGAATGGAAGGAAAAAAGTGGCAATTTAAGGATTCTGAGCTGAATTTATTTCTTCCATTTATATTCTGTCCGTCATCTTAGACAACAAGATTCATTATTTGTCCATAAAAAAAGCAGATGTAGATACAGCTGACCGACCATCCCATAATCACTTAACGGTTCTCATAGATATGGATAAATTTTAATTTCTATTGATAGTTCAGTACTTTTATTACTGCACCATAAAAAATACAAGCACAATAGGCAAATATTGTACACAAATTCATTGAACTTCCCCCAATTTCTATCACTAATTCGCTGGATTCTTTTCTAGTAGGTTCATCTATGCAGAACTGCTATCTTCAAGAAAGTGTCATGGCTGAAAAAACTGTTAAATCTGCAGATGAAAAAATTATATCTAATGTTAAAATCAGCCCCTGCAGATAGTGCATAATCAAATCTCTTGCATGGAAATTTAATGATATATTTATCCTACAGAAATTAAGCTACTTCAAATTCCAAATAGCTAAATGTTGGGCAGCCAATAAATTTAAATAAACACATAAATAAAATAATTACACCATTCTATGAATGGTGCCTAAAAACCCAGATAAATATTATACAATATATGTAAAAATATATTCCACAATGTCCAGTGCAGCTGATTAAATGTGCATTACATTGTAGTAGCATAGGGCACTCGATAACTGCTTTTATACATACCAATACAGTTTTTCCCATCTGGAGTAAGTTCATAACCTTCATTACATAAACATTTGAAAGAACCAATTTCATTAAAGCACCTTCCATTTCTGCACACCTGCCCAAAGAAGGAACTGCACTCATCAATATCTATAAATAAACAAGAAAAAGTTAGGTATTTCTTATGAGCTCAATACAATGAATGTATATATAGCAAGAGTTAACATATTAAGGTATAAACACAGCTAATGGATAAAATTATGGAAATAGCAAAAGATGGCTGGTAAGGAATTAGGTCCTTTTATATAAAAATAATAATTTCTCGAGCATTTTAAGATATATGGATTATTTAAGAATAAATATTACTAGACAGATCTTTATTTTTTAATATTTTATACATCAAAGAAATCTATTCAGAAAGACCAGAAATATTTGTATATAAATTTTGATCTTCATCTTTAGTGCATATACAAAAGCCAATATGGCTGCCACTGTCAACCCTGAAGCTGCCCTGACCAGAGGCAGGCCAAAAGTCCATATTGGAGTTTCAGTGTTGCCACACTGGAGCTGAGGGAAAGGGAGGGGGAATTAGAGATAACGGGAGTTGTGTAGCCAAAGTAAAATATTTTCTCTTGAGAACCAAGGACATTCTCACATCTGGACCATGGAAAAAGAAGTGAGGTCACCATACAGCTTGATTGGGCCATGTGACTGATTGTTTGGGATTGTGAGACAACTTTCTCTTTTAATTAGGTGAAAATTGCGGGACCCTTCCGTGTCAGTTTTTATTGGATTTGTGCCAATATGATTTTTCCAATAAACCTATCCTTTGAGGAATTCATCTGCCTCGGGGTTTTGCTTGCTATGGGATTATTACTTGGAACCCTGACAGCCATACTTTATGACAGAACTACAAAGGCTGCTTTGACTAGGTCTTTGACTGAAGCAAAGAAATCTTTCAAGTCTTTGCACATAGCCCTAATAACTTATACCAGCATCAGGTATGTTATACAATTCAAGGAAATTCTAAGCACAGGAAGAGTTAAATAGAGTTGAAACAGTCCATTCATATTCACCTATTGGATAGTGTAAAATGAGAAGAGTGTTTCAGTTTAACAGAGGAAAGAAAATCTTCCAATTTGGAGGGAGGCATTGGTTGGGCAAATGGATAGCACTATTATACTCTGGTTGATATTTTAACTGCCAGCTGGGAATAAACTGGAGGGATATGGCAGCAAATCAGAGGATAAACACAATCACCTTGCCTAGCTGGCTGGCACACCTACAAACCAAGACATCTCAGTTTGGCAGTGATATTAAATAGATGCAACAGAGACAGGGCCTCACTGGCAATGGGGAGTACAAATATAGTTGATATATGAAAAAGAGGTTAATAGTGTAACTCAATAGTGGAGAGAGTACTCTGTGGAATTCTGCAATATAGATGCCAGAATAGAAGTGCAACCATGTAATTCTACTCTTTGAAACCATCCACAGTAAAATATCACAATCTCCACCACAGAAATGATTCCCAAGATTCTGTGCTTAGTGCTAAAAGTTCAAGCAGGATCAGTATTGCATTTCTTCTATTTCTCTCCAACAAAAAAAAATATATCAGGGCAATTAGGGCCAATCAAATCTCAAATCTGTCTAAATCCACACTGCAACTGCTTAGCAACCACATTCTTGGGTAATTCCCCCCCCCCCAATAAAGTAGACTTATTTGTATTTGATTACAAGTAAAACTCCAAAACCAGAAAAAAACATTTTTGGAAAGGAATAGAATATTTGTTATTTCAAGTGTGAGCCAACTAGAGATCTTCTGTGTTTGACCTACATGAGTTTGACTCATAAGAAATTTTGGTGTCCTCATATTATCCATCATTCTTATCAAGAGCTTTGTTGGACTACAAACTGATAGAATTGAAATACAATAATAGGCCACGTAAAACAACAACAAAGAAATAACTGAGAAATGACAACCAAAACTTATGCAAATTCTGATTAGTTAAAAGTATAATTATGATTACACTGTTAAATAAAATTTATGAAATTGAAAGATTATCATATTTTTTTCTGATCACAGGACTGAAATAAATATTATGGCATTTCCATGTTTCTCTTGGATAGAATTATATCATCACTTTTTCTAAATGATGATATGTACTATTTGTTCATTCTCTTACCCATACAGTCATTATTATGAGTTAGCTCAAATCCTGGATAGCACAGGCAGTTATATGATCCAACTGTATTTTTACAAGTTCCATTCCCACAAGGATGTCTTTCACATTCATCTACATCTATAGACAGAAAACATTAATACCAAACAATTATACACAATAAAATTAATTTTCTATTTCTTTGTCTCATATGGCTCTCAGAAAATTATTCTGGGTGGCTTACAGATCTCATAATAGTTTTGGGTTAAATAATGAACAACAAATAATAATTAATAAATGAACAATGAGACTATAGCAACAATCATCATTATGTTAATCTGTCATATATCTATGCTCATTAATAGAACAAGTACCCTGTTTCCCCCAAAATAAGACATCCTCTGATAATAAGCCCAATCGGGCTTTTGAGCGCATGCACTAAATTAAGTCTCCTCTGAAAATAAGCATTCCCCCAAAATAAGCCCTCCCCGAAAATATTGAAACACATGCGCAGCCAGTCCCCGCCATTTCCTCTGGTTAGGGTTAGGGAGACAGAGCTGGAAATCAGGTAAGATAGCAAGAGGAACCCCGTCTTGCTCCATGCACTCCAAAATAATAAGACCTCCCCAAAAAATAAGGCCAAGCACTTATTTCAGGGCTCAAAAAATATAAGACAGGGTCTTATTTTCGGGAAAACATGGTATCTTATACCTCAGGAGCAATTCAAAAACCACCCATCCCCAAAGGTATTATAGAACACCCACAGTTTAAATACTGCTCTGAAATAGTAGCTATCAAGGAAGTCATCCTTATTTCCATGGGTATGCTGTTCATGCAGTCATGAAGCTGATAGTCACATTCTCTAAGAGTTGGGCCCCACAGCAAAACTTCTTTGCTCAGTCTTATTGGGCAAGCAGATTCCACTGAGAGAAGTTGGTCCTACGGATATCTAAGTCCTCAGCCATTAAGGCTTTAAATTTGAACTAGATCTCCCTAGTATTATGGGTCTGTAGGACTATAGATGTTTAATACAATGCCTTACTACAATGCTTTGTACTTCATTGAGGTTTTAGCTTGATTCAAATCTAGTGTATAAATGGGTTGCATTAAATGCATATTTTTAATTGCCTTATGCCTTTATTTATATTTGCCTTATGTAGAACCTCTAGACTAAACTTTCTATCTGTGAGGTAATGTCTTCCAGAGTAATTTATGGGTACTTATAGACAGCAAATGATCTCAGCTGCCATTTATGGATTTCATCTGCTATTGCTGGCTAATTGCAACACTGGTGACAGAAGATGTCATTTATTATGTGATTTATCAATGGGATGTCACGATCCTATAGGACAGTACATTTGGAAGGTTTCCAATTTTTGGATTTCTGGCTGTAGAAGCATCCACCAGTTTGCTTCTTAGAGTAGCATCAGTGACTCAAAAAATGCTGAAACCTTCTAAGGCTGATTTGGATTCCTTGGATTTGAGAGCTACAGTATTTCTGACTTTGGTTCTGAATGGAGTGGAACTGTCCCATTGAGACGTGTGCAAACTGGGATTTCTCAGAGCAGGTGGCAATTATGGCTAGTGGATCCTTTCCACAACTATATCTTGTATGCTAGTTATATCTGTTCCTAGCTTGGGAGGCCATACTTATATACTTTTTTGATTGGATTACTGTAATATGTTCTATATGTAGCTGCCCTTAAAGACATCTCTAAGTTTTATTTGGTTCAGAGTGCAGTGGCACAGGATGGCATAGCTCATTACATCCATGTAACACTGCTGCTCTGTAAGCTGCGCTATCACTTTTACAGCCCTACATGGCATAGGACTGAGTTACTTGCAATACTGCCTTCTCCCAAGAATCATGAGAAGGGTAGGATCCAGTTTCCCTCTTTTAAGTTTTGCTATATTAAAAAGTTTGGATGAAATTGAGTTGACCTCCTTGTGGTTCTTATTAGTGTGCCTGGTCACTGTTTGCAATTTTATATTTATTCCCTAATTATTACCCTATTTATTTATATTCCCTAACTAATGGAGTCATATGAACCGACCATGATAAACCAATGACTACTCAACTTATTGCATTTTGAATTAGAATAGCTTCTGAATGGTCTTCAAGGACGGCCTCATGCACTAGTCTTGATGTAAAATAGTCTTTTGCAAAATTTATTGGCGCAGGAATGGTTGCAGTTGGTGTACAATATGAGGCTGTGCAAAGGTCAAGGTCTCCACCTGCTCTTCTAGCAGGAATCATGAGATCAAGAATAACTGCCTAGTTGCTTCATATGAGGGAACACAAAAACACTCAGGACCAAAGAAGAAATGCTATTGGAAACTACGACATTAATTTCTGTATCCATAGCCATTATAGCTTGTAGGAATTGAGGATAAGCCCATTCCTTCTCCCTTAAATCCTCCAAGGACTAAGATATAATTTCAGCTGGATTCATAGTTATGTCAGAATGTGTAACTGGGGATTATCAATATATTGATCTTCTCATGCCAACTGATGTTCAGTTCCAATAGTGTTATTTGATTTTATTCATATAATACAACCAATATCTGTCTATCTGGGAATTCTGACAATTGTAATCCCTGTATCCCTGGTAAGTAACAAAGGATGGCATATTAATTATTACATTTTATCTGTGCATATGAAGCTTATACTTCTCTATTATACTCTACTGTTGCCATCCTATCTTCAGCATAGCAATACTCTAGATTTATGTATTTCTTCACCTACCCATACACATTGTTTGATCACGGGATGCCTTAAAACCATTTTGACAGATGCAGTAGTAACTCCCCTCTTTATCCACACATGTGCCATGACTACATACATTAGGTATTTCCTGGCATTCATTACGATCTAAAACAAAACATAAAACACATGATGCCTATATTTATCTATAGTGTTATGATTTATCTATGACTCATAATTTGCACTTTTAGAATCTGTTAGTGATTATTAGAGTCAAAGCCTACTCCCTGGACAAAATTATTCTATGAAAAAACTCTATTCTCTGAATCAGCAAACTTTGAACAAGCTTTATTTTCTCTGCATGTTAAAATCAAGATATTAGTTATACTGAAGGAAATTACATCACTGATTTCCCTACTACATTTTTCTGTTTATGAATTTAAAAAAGGGTGAATGAAGTGCAAATTCAGTACAGAAAACTGGAAAATATGTAACTAAAACGAAAATTAAGCAACATGCTGACCATAACTGACTCCTTACCAATGCAAGCACCATTGGGTGAAAGTTTGAAACCTGTAGCACATTCACAGCGGTAACTACCGGGGCTATTGATACAATCTGCATTTCGTTGACAGAGATTATCACCATTGCTACATTCATCAATATCTGTAACATCAATAATCCATGATTAAGAATTAATATATGTGTTTTATCACAATGAAACCTTCAGATATTTCCTATATTGAACAAGGAACAGTGAATATGAATCAGGTAAAGCATGTTTATATTCCATTAATTTTAATCTTGGTAAACATGTATTTTACATTCCAGCTGAAATCTAAAACCTAAATGCATTTCGGATCAATCTATCTGCCTAATATTTTAGGGTACCTATATAATATTAAGACATAAATATTTTAATTTACTTGTTAAATAAAATGTCACAATGTCATCAGAAAGGCAATACATATGTTCCCAAATATATATTTAAAATAATAAATAAAAATAGTATTAGATTATCAGTATTAAAAATTATTGACTAAATCTATCATTTTGCTTATAATATAGCAAAGAATAAGAAAATCAATGTAACATTTCATAAGCAACACTGATGCTTATAAAGAAGGTCATTATTTTCTTTTTTTCCTAAGTAGGAAATCAAATTAGCAAGATAAACATTACCTTGTGAAATAAGTCAAAATATAGTGCCTTTATATTAAGAAAAGAATTGCAACTCATAATAAGGTTTAAAATTTAACAAACAATCTGAAGACTAATATTCTGGCAAAGACAAGCTTCCTTTGATCTTTTCAACAAAGAGTAACATTTTCATATATTATAACAATTGGACTGTTTTAAGGAAACATTCACAAAGTTCCAAACTATGGAGGAATATGCACTAACATTCCACAAGTATTTCATCTTGTGCATTTTTTTCTGGCCCACTTAAACACAGTAGATGATTTTGAGATAATGGTAACTTGGCAGTGCAAGGGTATAAAATCTGCAGACACTTGTCAATGCATACACCCAGTCATTTGCACCAGCTTGAAACACATACAATTGCTGTAATGGTTAGGCTATACAAGAAAGTACATCACCTTCACAGACCAAGAGAAGATCATTGTAGCTAAATCCTGTGGGGCATTCACAACGAAAACTTCCAATCTGGTTGATGCAAACACCATTTGCACAAATACCTGGAATCTCTTTACATTCATCAATATCTGAAAAATGAACATTATTAATGAAATATATTGGGCTCATATGCTAGTATGCTTTTATTTGTTTAAAAGCTTTAATAAAAATTATACATAAAAAGTAGAAGTATAGGGAATCAAAGTAGGTTTTCCTTTTTTAATGTTTACATACATGCAGAAATGCATATACAGACGTATTTTCATACTGGGCCTCTGGTGGCTCAGACTGCTAAGACAGTCTGTTATTAACACAGCTGCTTGCAATTACTGCAAGTTCAAGTCCCACCAGGCCCAAGGTTGACTCAGCCTTCCATCCTTTATAAGGTAGGTAAAATGAGGATCCAGATCGTTGGGGGCAATAAGTTGACTTTGTATATAATATACAAATGGATGAAGACTATTGCTTAACATAGTGTAAGCCGCCCCTGAGTCTTCGGAGAAGGGCGGGATATAAATACAAAAAAAAATAATAATATTTCAAATGACTCATTTTAATGAGGGATGCTAAGCTGACAGACACATGCATGTCTATGTATGTAAATATCAGCATGAGATTCAGTTTATCTTCAAAATACAATTTGGGGAGTGATTCTGGAGAAAACATTGTAATTTCCAAAACAGCAAGCAACAGAAGTCAGAATTTTATTATAGAGTTGATTTTTAAAAGGTAATTAAAAATAGGTTTGCTTATCACTGTCTTAAATTATTAATTATGTAGTTTAAAAAACACACAGCTTTCAGACTTACCAACTGCTTTTCCAGTATGAATGTCAAAGGTGAAACCAGGAATATTTCCACATAATGTTTTGAATTCAACTTAAGTAACAAAAAGGGGAAAAACTTATATTTATTGCAAGTCTTTTAAAATTACTTCATAGTTTTATTTTACAATCCTTGTATTTAATTAATAACTATCAACTGGTATCAAAATTCCCCTGAACCAAGCCTGAGTATATATTCCAGAGACCTGTAGAAACTTGTATCAAATAAAAGCTCATCTTTAATCCTCAAATTCTTTTCTAGACTGAAAGCTTTTTTCCTATTGTTTCCCTGCAATTGTACAGCTGTCGTTTATCCAAGTTTTGAACTGATTTGAAAAAAAAAGAAGCCTGAATTATTTGGTATGAGAAGAAACTAAGATTACATCCAGAATAATCCAAAGTGAATTAGAGAGAAATCACCCTTATTTTTGAGATTTGTGATGTTCCACATATGAATAAAACCAACAAGGACATAACCCTTCTGAATGTATGTGTGTGTGTGTGTGTGTGTGTGTGTGTGTGTATATATACTTATTAATTTATAAGTATAACTAATTTTAAAGAATTATTTTTGCACAATATATTATCTCATAAAACCACTGCAGAGGATTTCCATATTATTCTTATGATATGCCAAATTCACATCTGTATAATATTTTATTCCTTATTCTTTGCTCAAGCTACTTATAATTCTTTTTTGTTTATAATTAAAATGATTTATTTTATTTGTTACAAACACTAACAAAGATAGTATTCCCTAAATTAACTAAAATAACATATTTAATATGCCAGAAAAGAACATGCATATTGTAGAAAATAAATAAAATTCACTGCAAGATTTAGACAAATATACCATTATTTTTAAAAGTAGTACAATTATATTTCAATATTTTTTTAAAAAAAATAGTTGCTTCATATCACTAATCTAGTACTTTCCTGCCTTGGATTAGCAAAAGAAATACCAGAACCAACAAGAAAGGAAATGTAAAAACTAGTAATTCTGAAGAAAATACTGCATTATAAACTTCTGCCTTTCATATAGGAATATTTCCTTCAGCCAAAATAATCCAGTTATTAACTACTGATTAGACACTGCAAGATAGGATGGTAATTGTGAACCTTTTTTCAATTACCGTATATACTCGAATATAAGCCGATCCGAGTATAAGCCGAGGTCCCCAATTTTACCCCAAAACCTGGGGTAAACTGGGGACTCGAGTATAAGCCGAGGGTGGGAAATGAGGCACCTACCGGTTGGGGAAACCCTCCCTCCCTCAGCTGAGAAGGCTGGCGGCTCCCCCGCCCCGCCCTCTCACTGCACCGGCAGGGCTTCCCAGCAATCCGCAAAATGTGAAAAAAAGAAAAAAAAAAACAAAACTCGAGTATAAGCCGTATATACTCGAGTATAAGCCGAGGGGCTTAAAAAAAAAAACAACTCGAGTATAAGCCGTATAGACCCGAGTATAAGCCGAGGGGACGTTTTTCAGCACAAAAAACGTGCTGAAAAACTCGGCTTATACTCGAGTATATACGGTATTCAGTTTTCCTATCAAAATACAGCAATGGAGAAGAAAGCATTAATCCTGCTCTCTGGAATATCCTACCTCCCCACAGTGAGCTCTGCCTCTACTCTTCTATCCTTCTGCAAGACACCTGACTCTGCCAGTTGGCCTGAGGACCCAATGGCATAGTACCACACTGGAGGTGGCTACTAATTTTCCTACCTTCCTTCCGCATTCCCTGATCCCATCCAGCCATCTTTTAATCTTACATTACTGTATTTTTATTCTTTATTTTATTGTTTCATTATTTAGCTACTATTAGGTTTACATTTCTTTTCATTTCTGTTTTTGTAAGCTCCCTACATAGCCTCATAGCAAAATAAGCAGCAAATAAATTAACAAACAATTAAATAAATAACTGAAGGAGGACAGCCTTCTTTCACTGCTATCTAAGAATTAGAACTTTTATTTTTAACAAGTTCAATTGTACATGGAACAAAACACAATACTGGAGAGAGAAAAAAGTTTTAAAATTTACTTTCTTCCTTGCTGTGAAATTGAAAGTGAGGCTAACATACTAAAGCTACCATGATACCAACCTGACACTCAAATGTAGCATTTAAATATAAATTGCTCAAGAAAATGTAAATAAATTGTTACCTGTCCCTGGAGCTGGGCATGGCTCACACAGCTTGTTCCAGGCTTTCCCAACATTGTAAGTGCAGCAACACATTCTCTTGGTAATATTAAAGGGCAGTTCATTATCACAAGATGTTCCATTGTAGCTTCTATAACAAAAGCTCTTTCTCATATCTAAACATATAAAAACCACGTGCTTTAAAAAATATTGTGGCGAGTACAATAAATGTTTAGTTCAGGATTTAGCATGCTATGAGATTTTGACCTAAGAAAGCTCAATTTTATATGAAACAGAGCAGAAAGTATGTCAACCATATTTATATCCCATGATATAAAGCGGATTTTTAAAGCGGATGAGGAAAAGGATAAGTAGGAAACTTAGCCATGAAAGAGGTACCAGTTAATTTTTGTTCTGAATTTCAAGAAGAAAAACAAGATCAAGGAAGCTGAGATTCATGTGACTTTTCTTTTTATATTGGCTGAATCTGGCCTCTAATAGCTCCAAAATTTGGCATAATTACAAATCAGAGAAAGTAGGAATAAAGAATGAATTACAAATGCATCATTAGTATTGGAAAGTTTATATTATAAACTCTACTTTAAACATGTAGGAGTCCATGCCAACTCAAAGGCACAAAATAATAGTTTAGTTGATCTTCAATAATATTTTCCATGTGATGCTTTTATATATTAAATATTTTGCTTTGATGAAAACCTTACTTATAGTCTCTGCATGTACAACATATGTTCACCGCCGTGAGTTGTTTATAAAAAAATAACAACTGCAGGATATAAATAAGATGAAATTAAAAAATGCGCACATAGAAATAATTATCAGTGTAAATTGGCCCTGCATTTTAAGAGTTTAAAAAAGTAAATATAGTACATAAATGTGAAAACATACCCATACAGTTGTGTCCTCCATTCACCTGCATATATTCCGGGGGGCAAATACAGGTATAATTTCCTAAGGTGTTATAGCATGTCCCAGGACCACATACACCAGGATGTGCAACACACTCATCAATATCTGGGGGGGTAGGGAAATCAACCACCAAAATTAATTTTAATAAGTAAAATGACAAATAATAACAAATCAGCAAAATTTAAACATAGAATATATTGAAGAAATGAAAACTTCCATACTCTATTACAAAGTTCTCAAGGTACAAATAATGCATCTCTTAATCCTGTGTTTGAAATTTTACTCATCTTTTAAAAGTCAACATTAACTAAATGATCCACAAAATACATCAATAGTACGTTTTCCTTATGCTACAATCTCACTGAAAATCACTATGTGAACCTGACAGATATGTGGTTGGGAAAACATTGACTCAGGATACAAGTTATCCTATCCCTCTCTATTACAGGCCCTATACAGGTATTCCTCAATTTACGACCACAATTGAGCCTGGAATTATGGTTGTAAATTGTGCTAATCTTTAAGCGGCTCACCATGTGACTGGACATGTTAAGTGAATGCCACATTTGTTAAGTGACAATTGTCTGCAATGTCATTCTTTTGCTGAAAACCAGCTAACCAATAAAAATCAGTTTCCATCAAAAAATGCTATAAATCATGTGGCCATAGGACACTGCAAATGGCTGTAAATGAGGCTAGTTGCCAAGTGCCCTAAATGTAATCATGTGAATCTGGGCCATAAGTAACTCTGAGGAGGTCTGTCGTAAGTTGTATGAGTGCTAAGCGATCGATCCTAAGTCAAGGACTACCTACATAGATCAAGTTGTCATTATTTCAAAACAGAAAAAAAGAAATCAACATGCTGAATTTGAATCAGATAAAATTAATTTAGAGTTTGTATAGCCATAGATTAAACTTAAGTATATCAATTGTGGTTTACAGTGAATTATACTGCTATTACTATAAATTAAGAACTTTATGTCCTTTGAATTTTTCTTAAATTATTTAAAATCTGTCTTTCTTTGTGTAAGATAGTGATCTAAATTTATTTATTTATTTATTTATTTTATTAAATTTTTATACCGCCCTTCTCCCGAAGGACTCAGGGCGGTGTACAGCCAAAGTAAAAACAAAGATATAAACAGTTTAAAACAACAATTAAAAAGAGCAAATTTTAAAGGCCGATTATTAAAATTTAAATTAAAAAGTCAAAAAGTATTAAAAACCCAATTAAAATACATCACTAATTATGCCAGTCCGCTTTAATGAATAAATATGTTTTGAGCTCACGGCGGAAGGTCCGAAGATCGGGCACTTGACGAGACCGGGGAAGTTCGTTCCAGGCGTCACTGCCCCCACAGAAGGCCCTACTCCTGGGGCCGCCAGCCGACACTGTTTGGCGGGCGGCACCCTGAGGAGACCCTCTCTGTGAGCGTCTGGTCGGTGGGAGGCAAAAGGTAACAGCAGGCGGTCTCGTAAGTACCGGGTCCTAAGCCATGGGCGCTTTAAAGATAGTTACCAAAATCTTGAAGCGCACCGAAGACCACAGGAAGCCAGTGCAAGCTACGGACAGCGATGTCACGTGGGAGCCACGGCGGCTCCGTTACTACTCAGCGCAGCCGCATTCTGGACTAACTGCAGCCTCCGGGTGCACCTCAAGGGCAGCCCCATGTAGAGAGCATTGCAATAATCCAGCCTAGACGTAACCAGAGCGTGAGTGACCGTGCATAAGGCATCCCGATCAAGGAAGGGACGCAACTGGCGAACCAGGCGAACCTGGTAAAAGGCCCTCCTGGCGACGGCCGCCAGGTGTTCATCAAAAGACAGCCGTCCGTCCAGGAGGACACCCAAGTTGCGAACCACCTCCTTTGGGGCCACTAACTCGCCCCCAACAGTCAGCTGCGGATGCAGCTGACTGTACCGGGATGCCGGCATCCACAGCCACTCCGTCTTGGGGGGGTTGGGCTTGGGTCTGTTTCTCCCCATCCAGACCCGTACAGCTTCCAGGCACCGGGACAGCACTTCGACCGCTTCGTTGGGGTGGTCCGGGGTGGAAAAGTACAGCTGAGTATCATCAGCGTACAGATGATAACTCACCCCGAAACCACTGATGACCTCACCCAGCGGCTTCATATAGATGTTGAACAGGGTGGGCGAGAGAATCGACCCCTGAGGCACCCCACAAGTGAGGCGCCTCGAGGACGACCTCTGCCCCCCTGCCAACACCGTCTGCGACCGGTCAGAGAGATAGGAGGAGAACCACCGATAAACGGTGCCCCCCACTCCCAATCCCTCCAACCGGCGCAGCAGGATACCATGGTCGATGGTATCGAAAGCCGCTGAGAGATCTAATAGGACCAAGGCAGAGGAACAACCCCTGTCCCTGGCCCTCCAGAGGTCATCCACCAACGCGACCAAAGCCGTCTCCGTGCTATAACCGGGTCGGAAGCCGGACTGGAACGGGTCCAGATAGACAGTTTCCTCCAGGTGCGGGGGGAGCTGCCATGCAACCACACTCCCAACAACCTTCGCCACAAAGCGAAGGTTGGAGACTGGACGATAATTACTCAAAATAGCTGGGTCCAGGGAAGGCTTCTTGAGGAGAGGTCTCACCACCGCCTCCTTCAAGGCGGCGGGGAAAACCCCTTCCATCAAAGAAGCATTTATAATCCCCTGGAGCCAGCCTCGTGTCACTTCCTGAGCAGCCAGCACTAACCAGGAAGGGCACGGGTCCAGTAAACATGTAGTTGCATGTAACCTCCCCAGCAACCTGTCCATGTCCTCGAGAGCCACAGAATCAAACTCATCCCAAATAACCTCAACAAGGCGCGTCTCTGTCATCTCGGCTGGATCATCGCAATCTTGGTCCAAACTATCCCGAAGCTGAGCGATTTTATCGTATAGATAACCGTTAAACTCCTCAGCTCGTCCCTGTAAGGTCATCCCGTCCCTCTTGATGGAGGAGGGCGGGTCACCCAAACAGGGCGGCCGGGCGGTTATCTGCCGATGCAATGAGGGTGGAAGCGTGAGGCGCTTCCGCCTCCCTCATTGCCACTAGGTAGGTCCTAGTAAAGGACCTCACTAGTGTCCGATCAGCCTCGGAACAGCTAGACCTCCAAACACTCTCAGGCGTCTTCTCCGGCGTTTCATCTCTCTCAGCTCCTCGGAAAACCAGGAGCCAATTGAGATCTCGCCGGGTCAGAGGCCGCAAAGGCGCGACACGGTCCAAAGCCCCAGCCGCGGCCCGTTCCCAGGCCGCAACCAGTTCTTCAGTCGTGCCGTGGGTAAGATCCTCAGGAAGCGGCCCAAGCTCCGTCAGGAACCTCTCCGGGTCCATCAGGCGCCTGGGGCGGAACCAACGCATTGGCTCCGTCTCCCTGCGGTGGTGGGCGGTCTGAAAGTCTAGGCGAAGAAGAAAATGATCTGACCATGACACTGGTTCTTTCACTAAATCTCCTAAATCCAGATCATTTACCCACTGACCAGAGATAAAAATCAAGTCTAGCGCGCCTCCCCCAATGTGTGTAGGGCCATCAGTTACTTGAATCAGGTCCAAGGCCGTCATGGAGGCCTGGAACTCCTGAACCACCGTCGACGACAAGCCGGCAGATGGCAGGTTGAAATCCCCCAAGACCAGTAGTCTGGGGATCTCCACCGCCACGCCAGCAAGCACCTCTAGCAGTTCAGGTAGGGCTGTAGTCACGCAGCAAGGAGCCAGGTACGTGATCAACAGCCCCATCTGATTCCGGTGGCCCCACTTCACAAGGAGGGATTCACAGCCAGCTATCTGAGGAACAGTGGACTCCCTCGGCTCCAGACTTTCTTTAATCACAACCGCCACCCCCCCACCCCTACCTTGGGTCCTCGGCTGATGGAATGCACGGGAACCCGGGGGGCACAGTTCGACCAGGGGGACACCCCCCTCTGTGCCCCACCAGGTCTCCGTAATGCCCATAAGGTCCGCGGACTCCCTCTGAATAAGATCACAAATCAGGGGAGCCTTGTTAACCACGGACCGGGCATTGCAAAGCATCAGCCTAAGACCCAAGCTCTGAGGGTCTTGACCATCCGGGGAACGAGTGAGGACTGGGGGGCCGGAGCACGTGATCGCTTTTAAACATCGAACACGTGCTCCCAAAGAGCGATACGGCCCCCTGCCTCCGCCATATCTGCCCCTCCCACTCACCGTACAGATGGGATAATGTTCTCCGCTCTGTACAATCCCCTCCCCCAAATACCTTTTTGAACTTACTTCTTGAACCTATTTTTGAAGAAATTTCATGGGAAAGGAAATAATTTGTATCCCATTGAGTTATTTGAGTTAATATCAGAATACAAAGAAGTCAGGATTCAATTTCTATTATTTCTAAGAAATTCAGTAATGGGATCTGCAGAATAGCTAGAACCCACAAGTTTTAATTTATGACTCCACATTAAATACATATAGAATATTCTCAAAAGGAAAATAGTTGTGGGACAAAATATTGCTTAAGAATATTGTTTTTCCATTCCTGCTGTAAGGAAAAATAAGAATTTTCACCTTCACAGATACGTGTTTCTTCACTGAGATAGTACCCATGGGGACATTCACATTGGAAGCTGCCAAAAGTATTGATACAGTTTCCACCTTGGCATAGACCAGGCAATTCTTGGCATTCATCAATGTCTGCGAAGAAAAAATAAGGCCATGTTTCTTGGCTGATAAAACTTACATGAAAGACTACTTTTAAATCATTAACTTATGCTTTTAGTTTTTATTATAAATCTGCTTACTTTGTTATTACAGAGATCTTGGGGGGGGGGGGGAGCTGCAAATAAATGATTACCCATGCAAAGTTAAAAGAATATTTTATTCTCATAATTTTGGATGGAAAAATATTACCAGTAAGTACAATATTAAAATACTGAGATTTGATTTTCCTCCCAAAATCATTACAATTAAATGATACTTACTATTAATTGCTGGCTTTATTAATTTGATTTAACCAATCTTAGACATTTTGCAGCAATTTTAATACATATTCAGTAACTTTTCATTTTGAGCCTTTTTCTGTCTTTCAGCAGGAACTAATACTCAAGTATAGAGTTGCCAATTCATATTTCTAATTATTCTTTTTCTGAAGTGATGATGGAAATTCCTTAGAGATACCAAAAGTAATAAAATTTGGGCAACTAATATTAACGTCCTTATTCCCCTTTAACAGTAAGACCTGCCAAATCCAACAAGAAATTCTAAGGACATCAGCATTTCAAAAGGAAATTGTGAATTTGTGGAAAAATTATATAAATGGAGAAGGTTGAATTATCATCATGAACTTTTATCAATCTTCCCATCTATATTTAAAAAGTTTATTGTAAATTTATTCTAAATTTGAAAGTACTTTCTCTCTAACTTCAATCTGCAAATCTCCCTTTTATAGATAATTGACTAATCTGACTACTATCAGCAAAACCCATGGCTGTACTGAAAGAAACAAAAATACCTTCTAAGATAATTGTTATAGGATTTGGTCTGAAGCCTTCGCCTCCTGGACACAAGGTATTATATTCACCTAGGGATTAAATAAAACAACCAAGAATAAAACCAAGTCATGAGGATTAATTTGACATGTGATAGAAGCATAGGAAGGAACTTTGACAAGGTGATGTATCACCTCAGATTCCTCATAAGCACTGGTTTATAGAAGCCCTTGTGGCTTATGTATATAGCCATATTATCTGCTATATTAGTTCTTTGTCCTCCCACCTAACAGAGTCATTTTCTTACTGCTATTTACAGGTGGGCATGTCTCACAGGGATTCCCCCAGGCTTTTCCCAAAGAACAGCAACAAGAAGAACGACTGACTCCAACACCAATTTCAGTACTGCAGGACAGACTTCCATCACCCCTTGGTCCATATTTCAAGTAACAGTTACCAACTCTGTTATCTGGATAGAACAAAAGAAAATAAAGAGGTGTTGATCAGTGTGTCATTAAAATGACACTGTAGAGAGAGCAGTGAACAAATTTAAGGAAAAAACAAATGAACAAATTTTTTATTTATTTTTTTATTTATTTTTATTTACATTTATATCCCGCCCTTCTCCGAAGACTCAGGGCGGCTTACATTGTGTAAGGCAATAGTCTCATTCTATTTGTATATTTATATACAAAGTCAACTTATTGCCCCCCCAACAATCTGGGTCCTCATTTTACCTACCTTATAAAGGATGGAAGGCTGAGTCAACCTTGGGCCTGGTGGGACTCGAGCCTGCAGTAATTGCAGGCAGCTGTGTTTAATAACAGGCTATCTTACAGCCTGAACCACACCGCAGCCCTAGTCAAATAGTATATGACTATAGTAACCAGTTCTAATTTCATCCCTATTATTAAACTTAGGAAATCATTTCGTGCTTGCCGGAGTGGCGGTTGAGATTCCCAGACTTTTGGTCATGGGGGATTTCAACTTGCCATCGGCCGGCTTGTCATCAACGGTGGTCCAGGAGTTCCAGGCTTCCATGACGGCCTTGGACCTGATTCAAGTAACTGATGGTCCTACACACATGGGGGGGGGGGTCCACACTAGACTTGATTTATATCTCTGGACAGTGGTTTAATGATCTGGTATTAGGAGATTTAGTGACGATACCTGTGTCATGGTCAGATCATTTCTCCTCCGCCTAGACTTTCAGACCGCTGCTCACCACCGCGGGAGACGGCACCAATGCGTTGGTCCCGCCCCAGGCGCCTGATGGACCCCGAGAGGTTCCTGACGGAGCTTGGGCCGTTCCCTGAGGATCTTGCCCACGGCACGACCGAAGAACTAGTTGCGGCCTGGGAACAGGCCGTGGCTGGGGCTTTGGACCGTGTCGTGCCTTTGCGGCCTCTGACCCGGCGCAGATCTCAATTGGCTCCTTGGTTCTCCGAGGAGCTGAGAGAGATGAAACGCCGGAGAAGACACCTAGAGAGTACCTGGAGGTCCAGCCGTTCCGAGGCTGATTGGACACTAGTTAGGTCTTTTTTGAAGACCTACCTAGTGGCACTGAGGGAGGCGAAACATTCTTACGTTTCCACCCTCATTGCGTCGGCAGATAACCGCCCGGCCGCCCTGTTTCGGGTGACCGCTCCTCCTACACCAGGGGACGGGATGACCTGCAGGGATGTGCTGAGGAGTTTAGTGGTTATCTATCGATAAAATCGCTCAGCTTCGGATAGTTTGGACCAAGATTGTGATAATCCGGATGAGATGACTGAGACACGTCTTGTTGATGCTGTTTGGGATGAGTTTGATTCTGTGGCTCCCGAGGACATGGACAGGTTGCTGGGGAGGTTACATGCCACTACATGTTTACTGGACCCGTGTCCCTCCTGGCTGGTGCTGGCCACTCAGGAGGTGACACGAGGCTGGCTCCGGGGGATTATTAATGCTTCCTTGCAGGAAGGGGTCTTTCCTGCCGCCTTGAAAGAGGCAGTGGTGAGACCCCTCCTTAAGAAGCCTTCCCTGGACCCAGCTATTTTGGGTAATTACCGTCCAGTCTCCAACCTTCGCTTTGTGGCGAAGGTTGTAGAGAGTGTGGTGGCATGGCAGCTTCCCCAGTACCTGGATGAAGCTGTCTATCTAGACCCGTTCCAGTCTGGCTTCCGGTCCGGGTATAGCACGGAGACAGCTTTGGTCGCGTTTGTGGACCAGGGATAGGGGTTGTTCCTCTGCCTTGGTCCTGTTAGATCTCTCATCGGCTTTTGATACCATCGACCATGGTATCCTGCTGCGCCGGTTGGGGAGTTTGGGAGTGGGAGGCACCGTTTATCGGTGGTTCTCCTCCTATCTCTCTGACCGGTTGCAGACGGTGTTGACAGGGGGGCAGAGATCGACCGCGAGGCGCCTTACTTGTGGGGTGCCTCAGGGGTCGATTCTTGCGCCTCTCCTGTTCAACATCTATATGAAGCCGTTGTGCGAGGTCATCAGTGGCTTCGGGGTGAGTTATCAGCTGTACGCTGATGACACTCAGCTGATTCCGTGGCCCCACTTCACAAGGAGGATTCACAGCCAGCTATCTGAGGAACAGTGGACTCCCTCGGCTCCAGACTTTCTTTAATCACAACCGCCACCCCTCACCCTACCTTGGGTCCTCGGCTGATGGAATGCACGGAAACCCGGAGGGCACAGTTCGACCAGGGTACACCCCTTCTGTGCCCAACCAGGTCTCCGTAATGCCCATAAGGTCCGCGGACTCCTCTGAATAAGATCACAAATCAGGGGAGCCTTGTTAACCACGGACCGGCATTGCAAAGCATCAGCCTAAGACCCAAGCTCTGAGGGTCTTGACCATCCGGGAACGAGTGAGGACTGGGGGCGGAGCACGTGATCGCTTTTAAACATCGAACACGTGCTCCCAAAGAGCGATACGCCCCTGCCTCCGCCATATCTGCCCCTCCCACTCACCGTACAGATGGGATAATGTTCTCCGCCTGTACAATCCCTCCCCAATACCTTTTTGAACTTCTTGAACCTATTTTTGAAGAAATTTCATGGGAAAGGAAATAATTTGTATCCCATTGAGTTATTTGAGTTAATATCAGAATACAAAGAAGTCAGGATTCAATTTCTATTATTTCTAAGAAATTCAGTAATGGGATCTGCAGAATAGCTAGAACCCACAAGTTTTAATTTATGACTCCACATTAAATACATATAGAATATTCTCAAAAGGAAAATAGTTGTGGGACAAAATATTGCTTAAGAATATTGTTTTTCCATTCCTGCTGTAAGGAAAAATAAGAATTTTCACCTTCACAGATACGTGTTTCTTCACTGAGATAGTACCCATGGGGACATTCACATTGGAAGCTGCCAAAAGTATTGATACAGTTTCCACCTTGGCATAGACCAGGCAATTCTTGGCATTCATCAATGTCTGCGAAGAAAAAATAAGGCCATGTTTCTTGGCTGATAAAACTTACATGAAAGACTACTTTTAAATCATTAACTTATGCTTTTAGTTTTTATTATAAATCTGCTTACTTTGTTATTACAGAGATCTTGGGGGGGGGGGAACTGCAAATAAATGATTACCCATGCAAAGTTAAAAGAATATTTTATTCTCATAATTTTGGATGGAAAAATATTACCAGTAAGTACAATATTAAAATACTGAGATTTGATTTTCCTCCCAAAATCATTACAATTAAATGATACTTACTATTAATTACTGGCTTTATTAATTTGATTTAACCAATCTTAGACATTTTGCAGCAATTTTAATACATATTCAGTAACTTTTCATTTTGAGCCTTTTTCTGTCTTTCAGCAGGAACTAATACTCAAGTATAGAGTTGCCAATTCATATTTCTAATTATTCTTTTTCTGAAGTGATGATGGAAATTCCTTAGAGATACCAAAAGTAATAAAATTTGGGCAACTAATATTAACGTCCTTATTCCCCTTTAACAGTAAGACCTGCCAAATCCAACAAGAAATTCTAAGGACATCAGCATTTCAAAAGGAAATTGTGAATTTGTGGAAAAATTATATAAATGGAGAAGGTTGAATTATCATCATGAACTTTTATCAATCTTCCCATCTATATTTAAAAAGTTTATTGTAAATTTATTCTAAATTTGAAAGTACTTTCTCTCTAACTTCAATCTGCAAATCTCCCTTTTATAGATAATTGACTAATCTGACTACTATCAGCAAAACCCATGGCTGTACTGAAAGAAACAAAAATACCTTCTAAGATAATTGTTATAGGATTTGGTCTGAAGCCTTCGCCTCCTGGACACAAGGTATTATATTCACCTAGGGATTAAATAAAACAACCAAGAATAAAACCAAGTCATGAGGATTAATTTGACATGTGATAGAAGCATAGGAAGGAACTTTGACAAGGTGATGTATCACCTCAGATTCCTCATAAGCACTGGTTTATAGAAGCCCTTGTGGCTTATGTATATAGCCATATTATCTGCTATATTAGTTCTTTGTCCTCCCACCTAACAGAGTCATTTTCTTACTGCTATTTACAGGTGGGCATGTCTCACAGGGATTCCCCCAGGCTTTTCCCAAAGAACAGCAACAAGAAGAACGACTGACTCCAACACCAATTTCAGTACTGCAGGACAGACTTCCATCACCCCTTGGTCCATATTTCAAGTAACAGTTACCAACTCTGTTATCTGGATAGAACAAAAGAAAATAAAGAGGTGTTGATCAGTGTGTCATTAAAATGACACTGTAGAGAGAGCAGTGAACAAATTTAAGGAAAAAACAAATGAACAAATTTTTTATTTATTTTTTTATTTATTTTTATTTACATTTATATCCGCCCTTCTCCGAAGACTCAGGGCGGCTTACATTGTGTAAGGCAATAGTCTCATTCTATTTGTATATTTATATACAAAGTCAACTTATTGCCCCCCCAACAATCTGGGTCCTCATTTTACCTACCTTATAAAGGATGGAAGGCTGAGTCAACCTTGGGCCTGGTGGGACTCGAGCCTGCAGTAATTGCAGGCAGCTGTGTTTAATAACAGGCTATCTTACAGCCTGAACCACACCGCAGCCCTAGTCATATAGTATATGACTATAGTAACCAGTTCTAATTTCATCCCTATTATTAAACTTAGGAAATCATTTCGTGCTTGCCGGAGTGGCGGTTGAGATTCCCAGACTTTTGGTCATGGGGGATTTCAACTTGCCATCGGCCGGCTTGTCATCAACGGTGGTCCAGGAGTTCCAGGCTTCCATGACGGCCTTGGACCTGATTCAAGTAACTGATGGTCCTACACACATGGGGGGGGGGTCCACACTAGACTTGATTTATATCTCTGGACAGTGGTTTAATGATCTGGTATTAGGAGATTTAGTGACGATACCTGTGTCATGGTCAGATCATTTTCTCCTCCGCCTAGACTTCCAGACCGCTGCTCACCACCGCAGGGAGACGGAACCAATGCGTTGGTTCCGTCCCAGGCGCCTGATGGACCCCGAGAGGTTCCTGACGGAGCTTGGGCCGTTCCCTGAGGATCTTGCCCACGGCACGACCGAAGAACTAGTTGCGGCCTGGGAACAGGCCGTGGCTGGGGCTTTGGACCGTGTCGTGCCTTTGCGGCCTCTGACCCGGCGCAGATCTCAATTGGCTCCTTGGTTCTCCGAGGAGCTGAGAGAGATGAAACGCCGGAGAAGACACCTAGAGAGTACCTGGAGGTCCAGCCGTTCCGAGGCTGATTGGACACTAGTTAGGTCTTTTTTGAAGACCTACCTAGTGGCACTGAGGGAGGCGAAACATTCTTACGTTTCCACCCTCATTGCGTCGGCAGATAACCGCCCGGCCGCCCTGTTTCGGGTGACCCGCTTCCTCCTACACCAGGGGGGACGGGATGACCCCTTGCAGGGATGTGCTGAGGAGTTTAGTGGTTATCTATACGATAAAATCGCTCAGCTTCGGGATAGTTTGGACCAAGATTGTGATAATCCGGATGAGATGACTGAGACACGTCTTGTTGATGTTGTTTGGGATGAGTTTGATTCTGTGGCTCCCGAGGACATGGACAGGTTGCTGGGGAGGTTACATGCCACTACATGTTTACTGGACCCGTGTCCCTCCTGGCTGGTGCTGGCCACTCAGGAGGTGACACGAGGCTGGCTCCGGGGGATTATTAATGCTTCCTTGCAGGAAGGGGTCTTTCCTGCCGCCTTGAAAGAGGCAGTGGTGAGACCCCTCCTTAAGAAGCCTTCCCTGGACCCAGCTATTTTGGGTAATTACCGTCCAGTCTCCAACCTTCGCTTTGTGGCGAAGGTTGTAGAGAGTGTGGTGGCATGGCAGCTTCCCCAGTACCTGGATGAAGCTGTCTATCTAGACCCGTTCCAGTCTGGCTTCCGGTCCGGGTATAGCACGGAGACAGCTTTGGTCGCGTTTGTGGACCAGGGATAGGGGTTGTTCCTCTGCCCTGGTCCTGTTAGATCTTTCATCGGCTTTTGATACCATCGACCATGGTATCCTGCTGCGCCGGTTGGGGAGTTTGGGAGTGGGAGGCACCGTTTACCGGTGGTTCTCCTCCTATCTCTCTGACCGTCGCAGACGGTGTTGACAGGGGCAGAGATCGGCCGCGGGCGCCTCACTTGTGGGGTGCCTCAGGGGTCGGTTCTCTCGCCTCTCCTGTTCAACATCTATATGAAACCACTGGGTAAGGCTATCTGTGGCTTCGGGGTGGACTATCATCTGTACGCTGACGATACTCAGCTGTACATTTCCAACCTGAACCACCCCAGCGAAGCTGTCGAGGTGATGTATCGGTGTCTAGAGGCCGTGCGGGTCTGGATGGGGAGGAACAGGCTCCAGCTCAATCCCACCAAGACAGAGTGGCTGTGGGTTCCGGCGTCCCGGTACAGTCAGCTTACGCCTTCGCTGACTGTGGGGGGGTGAAGTTCTGACCCCAGGGGAAGGGTACGCAACTTGGGCGTTCTCCTGGACGATCGGCTGTCCCTAGAGGAGCACCTGACGGCCGTCGCCAGGGGAGCATTTTACCAGGTTCGAGTGATGCGCCAGTTGTGCCCCTTCCTTGACCGGGACTCTCTACGAACAGTCACTCACGCCCTCGTCACCTCTCGCCTGGACTATTGCAATGCTCTCTACATGGGGCTCCCCTTGAAGAGCACCGGGAGGCTCCAGGTAGTCCAAAATGCGGCTGCACGGGTAATAGTGGGAGCACCACGTTGCTCCCATATAACACCTATCCTGCGCGGCCTGCACTGGCTGCCAGTAGCCTTCCGGGTGCAATTCAAGGTGTTAGTGCTCACCTTTAAAGCCCTCCATGGCTTAGGACCAGGCTATTTACGAGACCGCCTTCTGCCGCCGATAGCCTCCCAACGACCTGTGCGCTCCCACAGAGTGGGCTTGCTCCGGGTGCCATCAGCCAAACAGTGTCGGCTGGTGGCCCGCAGGGGGAGACCCTTCTCTGTGGCAGCACCGACCCTATGGAATGAGTTACCTCCAGGGCTGCGTCAACTTCCTGACCTCCGAACCTTCAAACGGGAACTGAAGACTCTATTATTTAATCGGGCGGGACTAGCCTAAGTATTTTAAGCATTTTAATTTAATTTTAACTTAATTTTAATTAAATTTTAATGTATTAATTTATTTATAATTTTAAAATTTTAAAGGTTTATATCGGGATTGACCGTTTTAGTAAATTTGGCCTGTTAAATATTTCGTTTTAAATGTATTTTAAATCTCGGATTTTTGTGTATCTATGTGTTTTAAATAAGGCTGTACACCGCCCTGAGTCCTTCGGGAGAAGGGCGGTATAAAAATTTAATAAATAAATAAAATAAATAAATAAATAAATAAATTAGCTCTAAGAAAACAGCATTTGGTTTTTCTAGCGACAGCCCTAACAGCACCAGAATAGAGATGGAAAGTAGAACACAAATTATGTCTCCTGTGTTCTGCACCATGAAGGAAACAATTTGGAGGTAAGGAGATGTATTCAATATAGAAAGGTATTCCACAAATGTTTTAATCTAAGAATAATCCAAGAAGTTTTACATAAACAAGAAAAACTACAGCTTGTTTATTGTAATAGCTATGAAGCACTGACTATGACTATCAGGCTGTTTTTTCACTTAACCTAGATACTAAACTTAAAAATATGTTCTCTTTCATATTTTTAGGTGGTACCTCGCTCATTAGTATGTGAGAGAGTTACAACTACCAAAAAAAGCCAACACAGTTCTAGGCTGCATTAATAGAGGGATAGAATCAAGATCACGTGAAGTGTTAATACCACTTTATAATGCCTTGGTAAGGCCACACTTGGAATACTGCATCCAGTTTTGGTTGCCACAATGTAAAGATGTAGAGACTCTAGAAAGATGCAGAGAAAAGCAACAAAAATGATTAGGGGACTGGAGGTTAAAACATATAAAGAACGGTTGCTGGAATTGGGTATATCTAGTTTAATGAAAAGAAGAACTAGGGGTGACATGATAGGTGTGTTCCGATATCTCAGGTGCTGCCACAAAGAAGAGGGAGTCAAGCTAGTCTCCAAAGCACCTAAGGGCAGGACAAGAAGCAATGGGTGGAAACTAATCAAGGAGAGAAGCAACCTAGAACTAAGAAGAAATTTCCTGACAGAACAATTAACCAGTGGAACAACTTGCCTCCAGAAGTTGTGAATTCTCAAACACTGGAAGTTTTTAAGAAGAGATTGGACAACCATTTATTTATTTTATTTATTTATTTATTTATCAAACTTATATACCGCACCATCTCCCGTAGGACTCAGGGCGGAAACCCAGTTAAAACTAAATATTATCATAGCCTGATCACTAAAAAAGTAAAAACCAGTAAAACCCCCATTAAAATTTAACTAAAAAATTTTGTTCTTAGGCTAGTCCCGCACGCTGAAATAATAGAGTCTTCAGTTCACGTCTGAAGGTCCGGAGGTCGGGGAGTTGTCGTAATCCTGGAGGAAGCTCATTCCACAGGGCTGGTGCCGCCACAGAGAAGGCCCTCCTCCTGGGGGTCGCCAACCTACATTGTTTGGTCGACGGCACCCTGAGGAGGCCCACTCTGTGGGAGCGCACAGGTCGTTGGGAGGCAATCGGTGGCAGAAGGCGGTCTCGAAGGTATCCCGGTCCTAAGCCATGGAGCGCTTTAAAGATGGTAACCAAAACCTTGAATTGCACCCGGAAGACTACCAGTAGCCAGTGTAGGCCGCGCAGGATAGGTGTTATATGGGAGCAGCGCGGTGCTCCCTCTATCACCCGCGCGGCCGCATTCTGGACTAACTGGAGCCTCCGGGTGCTCTTCAAGGGGAACCCCATGTAGAGAGCATTGCAATAGTCCAGGCGGGAAGTGACGAGGGCATGAGTGACCGTGCGTGGCGTCCCGGTCAAGGAAGGCGCAACTGGCGGATCAGGTGGACCTGATAAAAGCTCCCCTGGCGACAGCTGTCAAATGATCCTCTAAGGACAGCCGATCGTCCAGGAGAATGCCTAAGTTGCGCACTCCTCCTGGGGTCGCCAACCTACATTGTTTGGTCGACGGCACCCTGAGGAAGCCCACTCTGTGGGAGCGCACAGGTTGTTGGGAGGCAATCGGCGGCAGAAGGCGGTCTCAAAGGTATCCCGGTCCTAAGCCATGGAGCGCTTTAAAGATGGCAACCAAAACCTTGAATTGCACCCGGAAGACTACCGGTAGCCAGTGTAGGGCGCGCAGGATAGGGGGTATATGGGAGCAGCGGGGGGGTCCCTCTATCACCTGCCGGGCCGCATTCTGGACTAACTGGAGCCTCCGGGTGCTCTTCAAGGGGAGCCCCATGTAGAGAGCATTGCAATAGTCCAGGCGGGAAGTGACAAGGGCATGAGTGACCGTGCGTAAGGCGTCCCGGTCAAGGAAGGGGCGCAACTGGCGGATCAGGTGGACCTGGTTAGAAGCTCCCCTGGCGACAGCTGTCAAATGATCCTCTAAGGACAGCCGATCATCCAGGAGAACGTCTAAGTTGCGCACTCCTCCTGGGGTCGCCAACCTACATTGTTTGGTCGACGGCACCCTGAGGAGGCCCACTCTGTGGGAGCGCACAGGTCGTTGGGAGGCAATCGGTGGCAGAAGGCGGTCTCAAGGTATCCCGGTCCTAAGCCATGGGCGCTTTAAAGATGGTAACCAAAACCTTGAATTGCACCGGAAGACTACGGTAGCCAGTGTAGGCCGCGCAGGATAGGTGTTATATGGGAGCAGCGGTGCTCCCTCTATCACCAGCGGCCGCATTCTGGACTAACTGGAGCCTCCGGTGCTCTTCAAGGGAACCCCATGTAGAGAGCATTGCAATAGTCCAGGCGGGAAGTGACGAGGGCATGAGTGACCGTGCGTGGCGTCCCGGTCAAGGAAGGCGCAACTGGCGGATCAGGTGGACCTGATAAAAGCTCCCCTGGCGACAGCTGTCAAATGATCCTCTAAGGACAGCCGATCGTCCAGGAGAATGCCTAAGTTGCGCACTCCTCCTGGGGTCGCCAACCTACATTGTTTGGTCGACAGCACCCCGAGGAGGCCCACTCTGTGGGAGCGCACAGGTCGTTGGGAGGCAATCGGTGGCAGAAGGCGGTCTCGAAGGTATCCCGGTCCTAAGCCATGGGCGCTTTAAAGATGGTAACCAAAACCTTGAATTGCACCGGAAGACTACGGTAGCCAGTGTAGGCCGCGCAGGATAGGTGTTATATGGGAGCAGCGGTGCTCCCTCTATCACCAGCGGCCGCATTCTGGACTAACTGGAGCCTCGGGTGCTCTTCAAGGGAACCCCATGTAGAGAGCATTGCAATAGTCCAGGCGGGAAGTGACGAGGGCATGAGTGACCGTGCGTGGCGTCCCGGTCAAGGAAGGCGCAACTGGCGGATCAGGTGGACCTGATAAAAGCTCCCCTGGCGACAGCTGTCAAATGATCCTCTAAGGACAGCCGATCGTCCAGGAGAATGCCTAAGTTGCGCACTCCTCCTGGGGTCGCCAACCTACATTGTTTGGTCGACGGCACCCTGAGGAGGCCCACTCTGTGGGAGCGCACAGGTCGTTGGGAGGCAATCGGTGGCAGAAGGCGGTCTCAAGGTATCCCGGTCCTAAGCCATGGGCGCTTTAAAGATGGTAACCAAAACCTTGAATTGCACCGGAAGACTACGGTAGCCAGTGTAGGCCGCGCAGGATAGGTGTTATATGGGAGCAGCGGTGCTCCCTCTATCACCAGCGGCCGCATTCTGGACTAACTGGAGCCTCGGGTGCTCTTCAAGGGAACCCCATGTAGAGAGCATTGCAATAGTCCAGGCGGGAAGTGACGAGGGCATGAGTGACCGTGCGTGGCGTCCCGGTCAAGGAAGGCGCAACTGGCGGATCAGGTGGACCTGATAAAAGCTCCCCTGGCGACAGCTGTCAAATGATCCTCTAAGGACAGCCGATCGTCCAGGAGAATGCCTAAGTTGCGCACTCCTCCTGGGGGTCGCCAACCTACATTGTTTGGTCGACGGCACCCTGAGGAGGCCCACTCTGTGGGAGCGCACAGGTCGTTGGGAGGCAATCGGTGGCAGAAGGCGGTCTCGAAGGTATCCCGGTCCTAAGCCATGGAGCGCTTTAAAGATGGTAACCAAAACCTTGAATTGCACCCGGAAGACTACCGGTAGCCAGTGTAGGCCGCGCAGGATAGGTGTTATATGGGAGCAGCGCGGTGCTCCCTCTATCACCCGCGCGGCCGCATTCTGGACTAACTGGAGCCTCCGGGTGCTCTTCAAGGGGAACCCCATGTAGAGAGCATTGCAATAGTCCAGGCGGGAAGTGACAAGGGCATGAGTGACCGTGCGTAAGGCGTCCCGGTCAAGGAAGGGGCGCAACTGGCGGATCAGGTGGACCTGATAAAAAGCTCCCCTGGCGACAGCTGTCAAATGATCCTCTAAGGACAGCCGATCGTCCAGGAGAATGCCTAAGTTGCGCACTCCCTCCCTGGGGGTCAGTACTTCCTCCCCCACAGTCAGCGATGGTGTAAGCTGACTGTACCGGGACGCCGGCACCCACAGCCACTCTGTCTTGGAAGGGTTGAGTCAGAGCCTGTTCCTCCCCATCCAGACCCGTACGGCCTCAAGACACCGGCCCATCACCTCAATGGCTTCATTGTGGTTGTTCGGGGTGGAAATGTACAGCTGAGTATCATCAGCGTACAGATGATAATCCACCCCGAAACCACGGATAACCTCACCCAGCGGCTTCATATAGATGTTGAACAGGAGAGGCGAGAGAACTGACCCCTGAGGCACCCCACAAGTGAGGCGCCTTGGGGTAGACCTCTGCCCCCCTGCCAACACCGTCTGCGAACGGTCAGAGAGATAGGAGGAGAACCACTGATACACAGTGCCTCCCACTCCCAATCCCCTCAACCGTCGCAGCAGGATACCATGGTCGATGGTATCAAAAGCCGCCGAGAGATCTAATAGAACCAGGACAGAGGAACAACCCCTGTCTTGGGCTCTCCAGAGGTCATCCACCAACGCGACCAAAGCCGTCTCGGTGCTTTAACCGGGTCTGAAGCCGGACTGGAACGGGTCCAGATAGACAGTTTCCTCCAGGTGTTGAGGAAGCTGATTTGTCTGAAGTGGTATAGGGTTTCCTGCCTAAGCAGGGATTGGACTAGAAGACCTCCAAAGTCCCTTCCAACTCGGTTATTCTGTTCTATTCAAGTAAAGTCATCAGGCATATCACAAAACACACCATGTAATAAAGCTGTGTTTATAACACAAACATATATAACATAAAATGTATAGTATTTTATGTGCAGAATAATAGTTTTTTTAAAATTTTTTAGATTTTTTATAGTTCAGTTACAGTGCAGTCATAAACTATAATTATCGTTATTTCTAGTTGCTTTATAACCTGCTATTTTCCTAGTTGTCAATTTGTTCCTCAAGAACCAATTTGAACACAATGGTTCACTTTTTGCCAGCCAATCCCACTGGATTAGCACATCTAATGAATTTGAATCATCTGCATCATGAAACATTTGTTGTCATTTTTGTTGTCTCCATACTAACATCCATATGGTAGTCTTCCCTCTCCCTTTAAATAAAATAATTATATGTGTAATTCTACATACCAACACAGCCAACTCCTGTTGGGTTCAGCTGGAAATCTGGAGGACAGTTACATTCATACCTCCCAGGAGTATTTACACAAAAGCCATTGACACAATTTATAGGATCAGCACACTCATCAATATCTAAAGTAAAAAACATGCATCTGAAATTAATCTTAAGCCTTTATATTCATTTCATTAGGTTTTTTTTCATAATAAAAAATAAACACACTTCCTTCTTAACTGTTTACTTAACACAATCTATGAATCTCAACCAGTTTCTGAAATACTGAACCAAACAACATTTCATTTCATGGCTATATTCTAGCAATGATTTTTTAAAATTATTTTTATGACCGTATTATCCCTTTTATTGGGGTGGACTCAGGGTGACTGAATGGAATTGAATGTTTACTAGTTTGGATGCCCTTTTTGATGCCTATGTGGAGTTTGCTGCAGATATTTTCTCTTTGCGTCCTGATAGAGAAACATCGGTCACTGCCTAGCATTGAATTCTCAACCTTCTGAGTGGGAGGTGAATATCTTTACTCTAGACCACGGCATATTGTAGCAATGATTAGTATAATGAAAAAACAAGTCAGAATTCTTTCTTTTAACCAAAATCTAATTATATAAAATATAATTGAATTTCATAGCTATTATAGCATTATTATAGCAAATATATAATTATACTTTAGTACATATAACTTTTTTATGCTGGCATTTATCTTTTGCAGATTGTTTATAATTATGGCTTTTACCTAATCTGTTCATAGGAAGAATATGTAATTTTGTATTTTTGAAAATATTTGCCGACAGTCCATATGAAAAAAAATTATCAATGAACAGTAGTCCAGTGGAAATAACTTTCTCTTTGTCTCAGTAATGTTTTAACCTTTTTACATAGAGGATTGGTTATACACATACTTCCATATACATACCTACCGCACCCAGAGACATATTTTTTTTACCTGTACAATTTCCTCCAGTTCTGTCCAGTTCATAGCCATCATCACAAATACAGTGAAACATGCCAGGTAAATTATTGCAAGTACCAAACACACATATATTCTGAAAGGCACATTCATCAATATCTGAAACAAAGGATAATATCAGAAATGATTAGTTACTATGTATGAATACAACACATACTGTATACCCAATAATTTATTTCATAATAATTCATCGAATGCAAACCTATATTTGAAAGGTCTAAATCTTATATGTATACAGTTCCCTGTGGTTTCCTTAGAAAGTTAATGTTAGGCCTCGTTGGGGGTGTTACTTGGAACCTTGGCAGTTGGCTCTATTAATTTTATTATACAATAAGAAGATAATGTCATGAATGAAGGCAAATATAAGTATTCCCAGGATAATGTTGCAGGATCCAATCTGGATACATCAGCAGGACCTGAGATTTTGTCTTCCAAGTTTTTGGACTCGTGCTAGAGCCCATCCTTAAGGAACTTCACACTCTGCCAAAGAGAAGTTCCCTGAAGATGGGCTCTAGCCCTAGTCCTAAAACTTGGAAACCAAAACCTCTGCTCCCAGCGACCAAGCCAGATTGGATCTGCAGAAGAGAATGTATATATCTTAGAATACAATATTTGTATATAATGGGAACATTTAAAGAGATCATTTGAAAATATTTGCATATCACATTGCATTCATATTGCACGTAGTTTTCCATTCAAAACATCTAAATCCCCCCCAAAATTGAAATAATTTAAACAGCATGCCAAAATAATTTTTAAAAATCGTAAATAAGAATAGAGCTAAAATAAAGAGTGCAATAAAAACAATAATACAACTGGAGCCGCAATAATAAGTTTAAATTATCACAGCAGAGATAAATGTGATGGATATGATGCATCTGAACTATGAAAGATCACAGCCATGTCACTAAATTAAATAATTCATTTTACTTTGAAATCTATTGAAAAATATATTATCACAAATACAAAATTCTTATATTCACTTCTCTAAGATCCAGGGTGCTATTCAGCAGGTTCTGACAGGTTCTGGAGAACCAGTAGTGGAAATTTTGAGTAGTTCGGAGAACCGGCCAATACCACCTCTGGCTGGCCCCAGAGTAGGGTGGGAATGGAGATTTTGCAATATCTTTCCCCCCAGAATGGGGTGGGAATGGAGATTTTGCCACCAAGCCATGCCCACCAAGCCACACCACGCCCACCAAGCTATGTCCATAGAACTGGTAGTAAAAAAAATTGAATTCCACCACTGCTAAGATCCCTATTAATGAAATATATTTCCATATACATACAATGGTGTAACCGGAACATTTTTTCTACATGCTATTTGTTAATTGACAAAAATAGTCAATCCACTGTTCAATGCAACATTTTATGTGCAAAGCCATAAAAACCTCTAGTGCAAACTTCTTGTGCAAACCTTCATTAAAGTCATTTTGCTTGAAAGAAATAGCTAGCCTTATATGTACATCAGTAGTGAGTTCCTTTTACCTTCGCTACCAGTTTGGAACAGGGAGTGCGAACGTGGCACTTCTGTGCATGTGCAGAACCTTCTGTGCATGTGCAGAGTGTCCATGATGACATCCGGGCAGGTGGGCAAAACCTTCCACCACCGCCATTACCAGTTCGCCTGAACCGTGGTGAACCAGTAGAAACCCACCATTGATGTAAATCATATAGTGTATATTCTGCATCACACAAAAACTCTGAACTTACTTTCTCCTATCTGATCTAAATTCTCAAAAAAAAAAAAAGGGGGGGGGATCCCTGTGGATTTTACTTCACTAGTTGTTGCTGACTATAGGGGCAGTGCTCATCTCCGTTTCAAGGGGTATTAAATGTCCAAATACATTTCTGTGGTCATGCAGCCAAAATGCTCTTACCTTCTCACTGAAGTGGTACCTATTTAGCTACCGGTATTTGCATGCTTAAAGGGACGCGGTGGTTCAGGGCTTAGGATGTTGAGCTTGTCGATCGAAAGGTCGGCAGCTGGGCGGTTCGAATCCCTAGTGCTGCTGTGTAACGGGGTGAGCTCCCGTTACTTGTCCCAGCTTCTGCCAACCTAGCACTTTCAAAGCACGTAAAAATGCAAGTAGAAAAAATAGGGACTATTTTTGGTGGGAAGGTAACAGCGTTCCGTGCACCTTTGGCGTTGAGTCATGCCGGCCACATGACCACGGAGATGTCTTCGGACAGCACTGGCTCTTCGGCTTTGAAACGGAGATGAGCACCGCCCCCTAGAGTCGGCAACGACTAGCACGTATGTGCAAGGGGAACCTTTACCTTTACCTATTTGCATGCTTTCAAATTGCTAGATTGGCAGGAGCTAGGGTGAGGACAAGAGCTCATCCCGTCATGCGACACTCAGGTCTTGAATCTGGGCTGTTGGCTTTCCAACCAAGAAGCCCGGGGTCTTAATTGCTGAGCCACTGCTCAGTCGTATTCCAGATACTCAAAATGAGGTTAGAATTACCTTGGCAAGTTCGGCTATTGGAAGTTGAAGTGAAGCCCATCTCACATTCACAACGGTATCCACCAGGAATATTAAGACATTGTCCATTGTCACACAGATTAATATTTTCTGCACATTCATCAATATCTATTGAATTAAAAATATGAAAGCATTAAGCATTTATAGATTAGAAATTCATTTCATTCACTTTTTCTTAAATTTATTAATAGTAAAAATCAGTTTTATTCCCAAAGAAATACATACACCATTTTCAAAATAATCTGTATTTTGAAACGATGTATCAGAAATGTTAGGACTTCGATGAAACTCCATATTCAGGTTCACGTAAAAGTAAATGCTGAATTGATCCATTGTCACATGACGTTCTGAATTCAACTTCTAAATTACATATAATTCTTTCATAAAATACCTTTAAACTTTCTCTCACCTGAACAAATAAATCCATCCCCAGTAAATCCTTCTGCACAGGTGCAATGATATGATCCAGGAGCATTCACACATTGAGCATTTATGCTACATTGATGTGTTCCATTAGAACACTCATCAAGATCTATTAAACGAATAGTAAGAAAAAGAAAAATAATAAACATATTAATAGTAACTATTATTGGCTCTACAGAATTCACAGAAGCAAATTGCTAGCAGAAGTTGGCTTAAAAGCTATTAGTACTGGCTTCAATCACTATGATATAAGTCCCTTGAAAAAGCAAAAAGTTTAGCTTGATATTTATTATTGAAACATCAAAAAATTGATGAATTGGTTAAATGCTATCTCAGGTCTTCTAAAAACATTTGGTGAACTATGAGAATAGTTGGGAAACACTAGAAATCATGCAAGTTTCACTGACTATCCTGTGGATAATGGTTATATTTGAATAGTTAATAACAGTGAAATATACAGATGTACTTTTAAAGTACTGAATAAATACACAGCCTAAACTATATTGGGAATGAATTTACAGCTGACAGTGAAGGTCATTGTTTTTGCAGCAGTTGTCTGAAATTATCTTTTGGAATAGGAAACCCTGATAAATATAAAGTTCTAAATGATACTTTAAAAAGTTTGCTCTTAAAATAACCAATACATCCAATATGTAAAATAGAAACATTTGATTTAGCCTATATGGACAAGAGAGATTCTATCTGAAATTTGTTGAAATTCTTTTAAAGCCATTTCCTAATAGTATATATACAACTGATTCTGCTACTGTGGTGTCAGTTAGCTAGTTATCTTATTGATCAACCTATAGAATTATAAAATAAACACATAACTTACATTTGCCTTTTTATTAGGCAAAAAAATATATATCAATTTATCTTTACTCACCTATACACTTAATTCCATTTCCAATCCATCCTTCCTTACAGCTACATCTGAAGCTTCCCGGAACATTGAGACACAGACCATGCATGTCACAGTTGTGGGCACCAATCTCACATTCATCCACATCTAAACAAAGAAATGTTAAACATTAAAATACTGAAACTTTCAACTAACTTGTTAAATGTTAGCTAGGTTGGTATTGGTAATAATTATAATGGCTTTAATGTACCACATACTTTAAGTACCATGATTATTTCTCTTTTTAGAATGTCTGCAACTGATAAAATAACCGTAAACAATACCTATAAATCATAACATGGATTTAATATAGATTTTAAAATAATGGATATTAATTTCATAAACCTAAGAAAGAAATACAGTGACATAGGCAATTGTAAGCAATTAATCATAGAAAAGTATCAAAATATATAAAGGAGCCAATATAACATGAAAAGAAAACCTGCCCCATCTCTCAGTGTCACATTTTCTTCGAGTTTTTGATACGACAGAAGAGATACAATTTAATTCCAATAAAAATATCAATAAATCAAATACAAAAAGCCTCCAAAACAAACTAAAAATCATGTGTCTTGAATTACATGCAAGAAAGGATGAATTAAAGGCAAGAACAGAAACTGATATGCAAATTTCATAGAAAGCATTTTACATTCATCTGACTTCTACTGATGTCATCATATCTATGGAAATTACAGCAAGAATGGACAGAAACAAGTATGTGAAAATAATAAATTCCTTATAAGATTTTTCTGATGAGCATATATTTGCTTTTAAATAAAACAAAGTACAGAAAATTCAAGTGCTGGGATTTCAAATTCAGCTACAGGTAGTCATCAGCTAATGACTACTCGTTAGCAACCCTTTAGTTACAATCTGTATGCTTAGCAGTTGGCTCACACTTATAAAAGTTGCAGCACCCCAGTCACGTGACTGAATTTGTGATTTTCCCTGCTAGCTTCCTACAAGCAAAGTGAATGGGGAAGCTGGCAGGGAAGGTCACAAGTCACCCCAGCAAGTCATTTGCATCCCTGTCCAAGCATTTCTCACTGCCCTGGCCCAATCGTATGACACTGCATGAGCCACTTGTGCAACCCTCCCCCGCCAAATCTAGGATCAGTCATGCTCATATTACGCTTCACCAGCATATCCTCTTCCACCTGACAGCATCCACTTATCTGAGGAATCCCCTTTTTTAGTAGCACGAGAAGGAAGCCCAAATCAGTAAATGAAAAATGTTCAGAACCTCTCCACAGAGGCAAATCTAAGTTTGTGCTTGTTTTTTAAAAATAGTATTGTGGTATCATACCTGTGCACCCAGTGGTTCCCTTCTTGACAGAATAACCCAGTTGGCAATGACAAATGAAGGATCCTTTGGTGTTCTCACATTCTCCAAACATGCAAATGTTCGAATTTAGATCACATTCATTCACATCTGTATAAAAAAGTAAAATGTCTTCTATATTTTGGCTAACATTTAAAAGAGCTTGATTAGCAAAAGCATTTAATAAAGAATTGTTACATATTAATAAATTACTTAAGCATATTATTTAATATGATGGAGAATTATAGAATTGGAAGAAGACACTTAAACCAATGAGTCCATTTTCCTACTTAACTACAGAGATTAAAATTAAAGTATACCTAACAGATGATCAACTCCTATGCTTTTTTCTAAAAGTTTTTTTTATTAAATATACAGTTTAAAAACATTGGACATGTACAACTTTTCTGGTTTCAACATTTCCATCAAATTTTTCCTTATAACAACAATTCATATTTTATATATAACAATACAAACGATCAATATTCAACTATATGCATCTCTTTATCTAGGCAAAATACATCCAACATGAATTCAATTCTTATTTTTCACCTAGAATACTAATTCTATAATTCTCAATTTATCCATATTTCTCTATCCCACCTTTCCTCCTCTTTCCCAGCCATTGATTGATACATTTTGTTCCAGATTTCATAATATTCTGTTTCACCCTTGTCTTTGAGTTTCAAAGTCAGCCTGTCCACTTCTGCATAAGTCAGTATCTTAGTTATTATCTCTTCTTCAGGTGGGTTTTCTTTACTTTTCCAATTTTGTGCAAAGACCAATCTCACCGCCGTTAATATATGCAACATTAGATATATCGTATCTTTATAATATTTGTCCCTTGTTATACCCAATAGGAAGAGTTCTGGCCTTAACTCTATGTTTTGATTTAGCATCTTTTCTAGCCAATGTTTTATCTGGTGCCAATAGTCCCTGGCTTTCGGGCAAACCCACCACATATGGTAATAGGTTCCTGGCGCTACTTTGCATTTCCAACACATTGGTGAGAGGTTTTTATTCCTCTTAGCTAATCTTGTGGGTGAGAGATGCCACCTATAGAACATCTTATATAGATTTTCTTTGTATGTAGTAGCTAGGGTTAATTTTCTATTTCTTTCCTATAATTCCTGCCATTTATCTAAATCAATACTATAATCAAAGTTTTTACCCCAGGCCAGCATAGTTTCTTCCACCTGTTCTTCTGCCATTGTGTAATCCAATAGGTATTTGTATATTTTCCTTATCATTTTCTCATCTGTTCCTAGCAGAATTTTATCTAATTCCATAGATTCTATCTTTATTCCCCATTCTTTTTTATCTTTCATGTATTGTGATTGAACTTATAAATATGCCCACCATTCCAATTCTATCCCTTCCTTGTGTAAATCTTGCCTAGACTTTAGTTCTCCTCTTTCATTTAGTATGTCCTTATAAGTAACTACTCTTCCTGATTTCATGAAGTTTGGGTGTACAAACATCTCCAATGTTGATAACCAATTTGGGATTTCCATGTAATTTTGTTGTTTAATTTTTACCCAAACATCCAATAAGGCTCGTCTAATGAGGTGCTTATGGAAGTACTGGTGGGTACTATGTTCCCAAAGGACAGTATGCCACCCCGTTTGCATGTTGTGACCTTCCAATATTAATAGCCTCCTGTTTTCTAAATTTATCCAATCCCTTACTCACATGAGAGCTGCCACTTGGTAGTATTTTTCCCAGTCGGGAAGGCCAAATCCCCCTCTTTCTTTCAAATCCTGTAATAGTTTTAACTTAATTCTTGGTTTCTTCCCTTGCCAGATGAATTCATATATAATTTTGTTTAAATTTCCAAAGAACTCCTTATCTAATCTTATCGGTATATTTTGAAATAAAAAAAGTATTTTTAGTAATATATTCATTTTAATTGTTGCAATTCTCTCCCATAAAGAAGAGTTACAAATTTTTCTACTTGTCCAAATCCAGTTTAATTTGGTCCACTAATTTACTATAATTATCTTCTTTGAGTGTGGCACATCTCTCCACCAATTGAATTCCTAAATATCTCACTTTCTTTACTATCTGTATATTTATTCTTCCAGTCAGTTCATTTTCATGAGGTTTAGTCATATATTTAACTAACATTTTAGTTTTCTCCTTGTTTACCTTCAGACCCACTGTTTCCCCATATTCTCCCAGTAACTTCCATTAGCCTCACACCAGATTATAATGGGTCTTCTACGATGAACACCAGATCATCTGCAAATGCTCGTACTTTAAAAATTTCTTACTTGATTTCTAAGTCTTTAATTTGTTTCTCTTTCCAAATTATTCTAGTCAATACTTCTAGGGATAATACGAACAATAACAGAGATAGTGGGCATCCTTGTCTAGTACCTTTTTGTATTTTAAAACTTTTTGTTGTTCACCATTGACTACTACTTTGGCCTCTTGTTTAGAATAGATTGCCTTAAACATATTTGTGAAGTTCTCACCAAATTCCATATATCTTAGTTGGTTTAACATAAAGTCCCATTTGACATTGTCAAATGCTTTCTGTGTGTCAACAAATATTAGCGCCATTTGCTTTTCATTGTGAACTTCGTAATATTCCAACTCCTATTCTTATTGGCCATTGATCTTACTGTTTGCATGATTTTTTAAATATTTATCCACATACTGCCTTAAGACCCAGGACCTTTATTCTATTTTTTCCTCTTTAGGATGATGATTGAAAGTACTATCATACATCAAGGCTAACCATAGCCAGGTACATTATTACCACAATTCTACTGCTCTAAACGTATACTAGCTTCTTCGAATGTTTTTTAAATTTGGCATCTGAACAGCTTTCTGTTGAAATGGAGTATGAGCAATACAGCATCATAACTTTTTCTTCATGAGAACTGAAAACTTTATTTGTACTGTTGCAATCTAAGACTGCATTGCCCTTTTACACCACAATTTACAATAAAACTGAATTCAGCTTCTGATCAGTTTCAATTCCCAAACACATTTCAATAATGTTATTATCGTGCCTGGTATGGAATAAAATGGGTGCTTTTATTTCATGAAGATTACAGCAAAGCAACCCCTGAATCATCTTTTCAGCAGATTTTTAAAATATAGGTCTCCTAAGTATTAGCTATCTCACTAAGTGGTGTGTGAACTTCAACTCTGATAAGCATTCCCTCTGCTTTTTCATCCAATTTATAAATAAAAAGGTTAAATATACTAGGCTGAGCTCTAGCTTCTATGCTATTCCACTTGATATCTTTATTCAGTTTGATGAGGAACCATTCAAGAAAACTATGACCAGCAATAAATCAATTTAACATATTTGCCATCTTCCCACCCAAAATTAGTTCATTAGAACATCATACGTACGAATAAAATCAAGATATATTATATTCCCAGCATTTTCACAAGCTGAAATCAAATCTATCTTAACTAAAACTACATTTAAGCACAGAAAAAAAATCTAATTAATTTCCCCTACTTGTATGTTACTATTTTATAACATTAGCTTGCTTATAAAAGGGAATAATGTAATCTGTAATTATATCACATACCAATGCATATTTTCATGTCAACAGAAGCCATGAATCCATCATAACAAAGACAACGATATTCTCCTGGAATGTTAATGCACTGCCCACCATCACAGATATCTGGGTTACTGTCACATTCATCAATATCTGAAAAAAAAAATCTCAATAACATCACATTTGATCTTCTATTTGCTTAATAAATTTGATAACCTTTTCCCAGTAATAAAATTGGGAAAAATGTTCAAATGCATCATTATATAATCTGCTATGAAATATTTGTCGGGGTACATTTTTTTCAGCATAACTATAGAACATTTTGTAGTCTTTACTTGTATTAAAGTGCCCAAAATTCCCTTGTTTCCAGGGATATTTTATTTTCCCAATTTGCTGCCTTGTCTACATTTCTGCATAATGACTTTGCCATAAGATATACTTATTCCCTTGGACTACTGTAAAACTCTAACCACCATCTCTATTTTATTCTAATATCTAGGGATCCAAAATCCTTTGCCCAGGTCTGGCTATGGTAATCTGGAGTGATTCTTACACTGTAAAAATGCTTTCCTTGTTTCTTTTATGTAGCACTCACTAATTCAGCAGCACAGCACCATGCAAAATCCGGCTATTCTACATATGTATTTTTATGTTATGTGCATGTTCCAAAGGGGCAGAAGTTGCACATCAACTGTGTGACATTGTTTTTGTCACTTTGATAAAAGCAGCTGAAGCTATGGCTGCCTATGCATTTAACCCATGGCCTATTTTCATTCCTGACTTGACTTTCCCTGATACTTCAGTACATTTTTCTGATGCCTTAAAAAAAATCCCTTATGAGTTTCTTGTTGAAAATAAATAGTTCCAATGGTCAGACTAAAATTCGTGAGGAAATTGTTACCTTAGATATTAAGCAAACTTTCCTTTTCAGAAATTTAAAATCTTTCTTAATTTACAGGTTTTAATAGAAAGAAAGATAGAAGGAGAAAGATCTCTTCATGTTTTTTAAAGCATAATTTGATGCTACACATATGAGTTTTGCAAAGATTGCAAAGGTTGTAAAGATTGCAAAGATTTGCAGAGATTGTCCTTCCTTTCTGTATTTTTATTTTTTTAACCTGATATTTGGTGTATACTGCTACTTTGTTTGTATTTTACTAGAACCATACATTTGTTAGAATCATAATTCATACTAATTTTACTGTTGAAACTAAAATCCTAGTGGATTTTAAAGGCAAGTAAGGAAATTACTGAAAGAATTGGGCTGCATATCAAGGTTATATTTGATAATAGAATATAATAAGCATAATATAAATCTAACAAGTGACCATTATTTATTTGATTTATACTTCCATTATTCAATCAGGAGCTCAAGCTAATATACATAACATTCCCTCCTCCAATTTTCTTCCAGAAAAATTGCCCTGTATGATAGCTGGGTGGTGAGAAAATGACTCACTGAGTTTCTATGACTTAGGGTGGGGTAGAATCTGCATCCACCCATTCCTAGTCCAGCATCTTTATCACTGCATCACCCTGGCTCTAACTTTGATGGTTCATTCTCTAAGCCTCTTTATTATAGAACTGTATATACATTTTCTCATTGTTTGGTGGATGCAGTATAATAAATAAAGTCAAACTTCTTTATCTTACCTGCACAACTCCTCATATCTGGCATCAGAGCATATCCATCACTGCAACTACATTCATAGCTGCCTTCTGAATTACTGCAGTGAGTGTCACAGCCTCCATTCATAATCATACATTCATCAATATCTAGGAGAGTATATTTGGGACAGATGAGACACGTATCTTATAAAGCATCCCTTTTTTTGTTTCTAATAGTTGCATTTTTATATTTTTAGTCCCCAGTTTTCACATTTCTTCCCTATCTCTACCAACAGAAGAACTTAAGTGCTTTTAGGAGTCAATATTTTGTGATATAATGTATCAAACTAAACTAAAATTAGAATGCAAAATGTAGCTAAATTAACAAAAGTAACAGAGTGCAATTTTTGTACTGAGATGTATTTGGGGTGGCACAGTTTTATAGATCTTGAAGCTACATCTTATTTTTTATGAAGTTGAAATTCTGAAAAGAACACATTAATAATATTATAAAACTGACTGGTTTTAAAATTTCTAGTACTCACCAATGCAGCCTTGCTTATCTGGAGTTGCCTGGTACCCAGGATTACAGGAACACTGATACATTCCAATCACATTCACACATTTCCCATTTCTACATAAGTTATCACTAAGAGAACATTCATTGATATCTGAAAAAGAAAATTTGCTTGCTTCAGCTCTTGTCTTTTTTTCAGGTTTTCAATGGGCAAAAATCTAGCAATATCACGAAAACGGGTTCTGATATGAAGTTAAACATTTCAACATCTAAGGGCCAGTTGTTTTATGCTTTAATATTACAAGAATGCTAATATTACAGTCATAGAAAAATAACAATCACATTATTGATATAATGCAAATTCCAGTCCCTATATACATAACCCACATACACAGAGAGACATTGCATTTTACAACATCCAACCATAAGAAAGCAATTAGTCAGTGGCAGATTCAGACTCTGAGTCTGCTTATTGTCTACTAAAAAAAAGACATTAGCATAGCAACAATTTGCACAATGTATTTCATTGTTTAAATATTTTTATTTCATCTTCTGTACATTGGTTAAGAAAACCAGAGAACATACAGATACTTCAAGAATGTGAAAGCGTTTTGGATGAGAGCTTGGAGGAAATTAACCAGTGCAATCAGGACTTGGAAAATGGAATGGAGGAGATACAAACAAAAGTGGATAAATATGAAGATATGATCGTGAATAAACAAGTTGATGTAAAGAAGTTTTCTTTAAATAGTTTGGATGAAATGCCTGAATTTGTGCTACAGGAGGCTGTCTCCCAAACCGAAAAAACTCACAGGGTTAATGCTTTTCAAGAGTTCTCTTTTTGGACTGATGGAATATACGGCAGTAATTTGTGGATTCCTGGACATAAGGAACTACTAGGAAATATTGTGACTGACTTTTCAAAAGGAGTAATGAAGGAAAGACAGAGATTAATGCATCAAAAAAAATGGCAAGAGACAAAAGTATTATCCTTGAAACAAGGTTTTTTTGAAATATTAACAGACAAAAATATTAGTGTCCCGGAAAGACAATATGTGAGGAAGATCTGGAAGAAATGGGTTGATTATATGTTTTATATCTATCATAAAAGACTAGATATTTGGATCTATACTGGATTTTGACGAGGAAGGACTAAAGTTGAATAGATATTGTAATTTTCTGTATTGAAATTTTATAATGTGTTGCACTGAATTTTAAATAGAATATTCTCGAAAGATCTTATGTAAGAAAGACCTGGGGGGAAAATTATATGGTTATAGAAGCTATAAGGGAGATATTCTCTGAATTGGATAGGATTTTTATGATTTAGCTGGTTTTAAATACTTTAGGATTAATTTGTTCTATTGATTTATATATTTTATTACTGTTAATTGTTAATTAATTTATTTTTTTGAAGGATTTTGGTTATGTTAGGAGGAAGTCAGAGCTAGAGAGGGAAAATTGGTATAATAGTTTTGGGGAAAATTTTCTTAGCATATGTTTGTTTTATTTTTAACTATACCTTGTGCTTGTTCCGGGAAGTCAGGGGGGAGGGGGGAGGGTATTAGTGAAGGTAGGGGGGTTGGGGGGAAAGGGGGGGGATTTTTTTTTTGGTAAAACTTTTTGAATAAAAAAAAAGAATGTGAAAGCAAAAAAAAATAGCTTAAGTGCTCACAAAAACAACAGAAGCAACAAGTACTTTACCTCAATGTGAATTATCTTAAAGGTAAACTGATTATAGTTTTCAAAGTGGAGAAATCAGATTTTTTTTTATTATTCTGTTTACCACTCAGAATTTCTTTTTGCACATGGGCAGCTATATAGATTTATTTAATGATCCTTATTTGCAGTGTTGTCTTTATCAATGTTCATGAGATCATATACAGTAATAACGCAAATTGCCCTTGGCTCGAAGTAGAGAATGTTTACCCATATCGCAAGCTTTTCTAGCAAATGTCTAGAAAACAATGTCTAGTTTCCTTTTCCAATCCATTCCAATTTGAATATCTATAACCCTCCTTAATATGTCATCATTTTTAAAAATAAAATGGAAGCTAATCCTTATATAAATTATCTTCTCATCCCCAGTGATAAGAACCCTGCCTCCATGTTCTAATTAAAGTCACACTGTTTGTTAATGTCTGCCCAACAACAAATAAACAAACTGACACTAAAATCCTATTTATGCTGGGAAACTTAATGATTTTGGTCAGAAAATTTTAGGGACTTCTGGTTCTAGTTGCTAAGCATTGCATACTATTTCTTGGAAATTTAAAAAATACTTATGCAGTTTTGCACATATCTGACATAGATATTATTTAATATCCAGCCTTTCCATAGGAAAAAAATGCAAGTGCTCCTATAGATTTATTAATAACAAAGATAAATGACAATGTTATCAAATATTAACTATTAATAGCTTAATATTATCAAAAGGCACATGTATCTTCAGGGTTGATTATTCAGGATGATCTCTAAGTAAATGTGAAGAATTTAATTTCACATATCTAATCCAAAATGTGAAAGGAAGTGAAAGGGGAAAGCTGTAACAGGCATCAATGAAAGTGGTCTGACCCTGCATAATTAGGGTATCAAATACAGGCTTGAGTTTCATTACTATGAAATGTCTAAAAGGATGAAAAATATGCTTGATATAAGTTTTGCTTTGGATTAATATAAAAGCAGGAAGTCATACATTTATGACAATTGCAAGTTATTCACCATAGAAAGGTGCTAATGGAAGTATGAAGGATCAATTTGGTGGAAAAAAATGTTGTATAATGTTTGGAATGAATGCAGTTTCAAAGACAAGTTATTATTTTGGGAGGCATAAATAGAGGGGTGGAAACAAGAGAAGAGAGTAGACAAAAGGTGACAAGGCCATTTGGTAATGTAGGAAGAACTGATAATGGCTGCCTATGATTTTTTTGGGGGGAGGGTCACAGATCTGGGAGGAAAGGGAGCTTAGAATGAGCGTTTTTCCCCCCTGAATTAATCTGTACATGTCAACCATGACTTCTGTTCATTTTATCTTACTTTTGCTGTTTCTTCCACCACATTAAATTTGATCATGTTCTGTTCTATTTTCAGACAGTTATCCCATTGACAAAGAAGCTATAGTAGATAAACAGGTAGACAGAAATCTGATATCCTTTATGTATTGTCTGAGAATAAAACGATGAGAAGAAAGTTGTAACTGATGTAAAAATGTTACAAGTGTAATTGGCATAACTACAGAGGTGCTACAATACGGATGGAGTTTGTTTATGCAATAACTATACAACATATTTATGTTTGAGGACTGCACCTTGACAGAAGATGGAACAAAGATTTAAAAGGAAAAGTTAGGAATAAATATAAAAACTATATGTTGTTATTAGTATAACTGGAAAGATCTTGGGACAGAATTGTGATTAAATATAAAAGAAATGACTAAACTATAGGAATTGCAACAAAATATTATACTGGGCAGATGCATTGTATATGTACATGATTTTGCTTTTCAACAAGTCACTATAAAATGTTTGTATAAATACTATTATGCACAACTGATTTAGGAAAATTATTATAATTAATTAAGAAAAATAATTGTATTTTTTTTAGATTTAAGACAGGATGAAAAGCCTAAATTATAGAACAATATGGAGCTGAAGGTTGGTTAATGAGTGGGGTAAAAGCAGTACATAATGGACGTAAAGAATATATGAGAGTAAATAAAATGCTTATCTCAAAGGTGCTTTTTCAAAAGGCAACTGGTTTTTTCCTTGAGGAAGAAGAAAATGACATTTCACTTCTCACCCAAAAAGCTTCACCAGTTGCAACTGGATGGTAAGTTTAATAACTACTACAAAACTAATGTTTATACAGGCCAAAGAGAGCCTATGAATTGGTGGTGGATTTGATAGAAGCAAAGAATGGCATCAACGATAGAAAATAATTGAGAGTTATAGTGAATGGTGTTAGTGTAAACTAGATTAGTATTTTCTTTTATATCTTGCCTTTATTTTCTTTTGTTATTTGTTTTTTCTATTCTGAAATTTGCATAACACTGCTTTCCCCAAAAGGAAACAGTATGATGGGTATGTAGGTAATCCAAATATTCCAGGTAAAACAATTTTTAATCCATTAGTGGACAAATTTATATTATGCTACTGCAACATCATAGATGATTTATTCACACAATAATTTATTCATAAATGCATGAAACTTACCCACACATTCTTCACGTGATGAAGACAATTCATGCCCAAGAGGACAGTCACACTGAAAGCTTCCCTCAGTATTTAAGCATTTCCCACCTCTACAAAGAAGGGGGTTACGTTCACATTCATCTATGTCTGGAAAGATTTTAAAGGACATGTTAAATGCAGAAACAATTACATTCTAAATTTTGTTTATAAAAACAATGACAACTTATCTCTACATTTTGTAATAATAATAGAATCCTTTATTTGACCAAGTTTGTTTAGACACACAAGGAATTTGTCTACAGTACAGAAGCTCTCTGGGTACATGCAAAGCAACAGAATAATGGTATTACAGGAATATGGGTAATTTGGTGCTTATAAAATCGTATTTAAGCTTTTAAAATCCAATTCTTTTACTGCTATTTCTGAAGTTCTTTTATATATTCTAATATGTGTAAAAGGATCCTGTTCCACCACATTTTTTAGTTTTGTTTTAGACTATAAACAGCAAAATAGATGCTAAGGCTCATGTGCTTTTCACAAGTGGTACGTGATCTTTTGGTATTGCTGAAAAATCTTTTTTCTCTAGTTAGACTATTTATTTTAATGGATTTCTAGTTGTTCTGAAAAAGAAAGAGAAAGAGTTGTATGTTTAGATGCAATGTTAGTGGCTTCCACTAGTACCATAGCACTTACTTTGTACTATTATGGGATATCATGACTGAATAGTATACCAAATCATCAAATAAAAATAGCACATATTACTAAAGCAAACTAAAATAATTAAATGGCAATCAGGATTAAAATAGATGTATACCTTATACTTATTTTGTAGATCTTTTCATCACAAAATATAGTATAGTATAGTATAGTATAGTATAGTATAGTATAGTATAGTATAGTATAGTATAGTATAGTATAGTATAGTATAGTATTGAATTTTTTATTGGCCAAGTGTGATTGGACACACAAGGAATTTGTCTTGGTGCATATAGTATAGTACAGTAGAGTACAGTACAGTACAGTACAGTACAATAGCATAGCATAGCATAGCATAGCATAGCATAGCATAGCAAAGCATAGCATAACATAAAGAGTTTCCCAACCTTTCCAGGTTTGTGGCCCAGCGGGGGTGGGGGGAGAGGGAATGGGTCTGTGCGGGAGACGGGTATGCGTGCAGCTCCATTTGCGCAAGTGGTAGACATGTGTGGGAAATTTGAAGCTGGAAAAAAACTGCACAAAAACTCCATCACTCACCCATACAGTTTTTCATCATCATAAATCCACTTTCATAGCCTTCAAAGCATTCACATTCAAAGCTTCCTGGAGTGTTGACACAAGTGCCACTCCCACAAAGATCAGGTGAGATACGGCATTCATCAATATCTGGTTTCAGAATAAAAAAGGAAACAATATGTTGTTAACATAAGCATCAAATAAATTAGTTCTCCAAAGAACAGAGATAAGAAAACAGTTCAAATGCAGAGGCACCAGGAATCTTACAATTATTGAAACTGATTGGAAAAATGATGACTGAAACAAGAAGATGGTATTTATATAATGAAAGGTTGCACTGCTATAACTAGTAATTTCTACAATCACTGACAATCCATCATTCTTTAGACTTCCTCATTCTTCTCAAATTTCTTCCTCCTTCTACTGTAACTATTTATAAGCAAATGACCTCTTCTCATAAGGTCGATAGAAGTTAACCTTACTGGGTTCCTAGGATACTGTCTGCACTGTGGAAAATAATACCACACATATCCCAAGAAGATATATCATGGAGACTGCAGTATGGGTGGTCTTGAACTATGTTATGCCATCCACCTTCATACTTAAAGACTACATTCTGAATCTGGAAGCAGATAACATGAACTGGTGTTCACTCTGGAGGCTCTGTTAAGGTTAATCAACATTTGAATTTACAATAACCACAAACAGAATTAGATTTGATTTTACATTGATATTCATAAACTTTTTGGTACTTTCTATCATATCTATAATATGCATTTTAATTTTATAACTTGCTCTGTATGGATGGATGCATGTACAGATGGATGGACAGACCGACCAATAAACAGATACTGCCAGGAGGAAAACCAAAGGCCTTATTGATTGATTGATTGATTGATTGATTGATATTGAAATGCACCTCTTTCACATTGCTCTGAGATGTCCAGAACAGTTGACTGGCAAGTATGACAACCAATAAGCCTTCTATTCCTGCTTTTACTTTTCTGCTTCAAACTGCAGAAAAAAATGGCAGAAAGCTTGCCCACCCTTAGTAATGAATGTATAGGAGGGCAGGCACATAGGTTCTTTTCAAATTGGCTGGACTGGAAAGGAAGTGAGACAAGCCAATCAAAATTCTAAGACTGAAAGAAGGTTTCAAGGTTTAATTCAGGTTTAATTCTTGTATATTCTTCCCTATCTAGCAGGCAGAATAGGAAGAAAAAATTAACTTATGCATGGTTCTGACACAAAAAAGAGCAGGAAGCCTCCCAGGAACAGCATACAAAGCTTCTCCCTGATTTACTCAATTGACATTCTAATCTCTCACTACACATTATGAGAGAAAAGAAAAGGTAAATGCGATAGTGTGAGTATAAACTTATGTGGGGCTCTATTTTCTTATTTAATGTGCCTGGGAAATTGGCCTTGCTCCCCTAATGAGAGAATTGACCTTTCTTTTAGTGAAGAGGTGACTCTATGTCAGAGGAAAAGGAAATTCTTCTGATACATGATAGGCGTAAGAATTCAGGGTAACATTTTCTTTACAAACATCAAGTTAAGTTTGGCAAGAACATTTTTATGAATGCAATCTTTATAAAAACAAGGAAAACAATCATTATATAAACAAGGAAATAACTGCTACAGCAGCATTAATACCAAGAAAACCTTGATTTACATGTCTTGCCACACACATTTTACATTACTCTGGTGATTTAATTTCTACTGTTCCAGAACAAACTTCTTTTCACTTTAAATGTGCAGCCACCCACAAACAACTACGGTATTCTTCACAGATGTATAAAGTCACTAACTAAATCTCAAATTTTTTAGATGCTAAAGAATTATTTTTCCTTTCAGAACAATGTTGGACAGTGATTTATGTAGAAAGGTTGAAACCATATTTAATTAATTTAATTAATTTAATTAATTTAGTTATTACATACTCATACTTATATATACTTATATACTGTATAGTTATTACATGCTTACGCTCATATATACTGTGTGACAAATAAATAACTAAATAAATAAAACTAAATAAATATTTAAACAAACTTAGCCAGTTGATGATAATTTAAATAACCTGCCTTTTCTCTCAACTCCCAGAAAGTTTTCCAATTTTTTTTACATTACTATTGTTATTTTAAATACAGTAGTAAAACTGCATTTTAAGAAATCTTTCCAAGCTCTACTGTCAACAAGATTCTTACTTATGTTTTTCTCCTTACAGTAAAAAAGATGAGATCTGTACAGGTAATCCTCAACTTATGACCACAACTGAGCTGAAAATTTCTGTTGCTAAGTGAAAAATTTGTTAAGTGAGTTTTGCCCCATCTTAGAACTTTTCTTGCCACATTTCTTAAGTGAATCACTGTAGTTAAATAAATAACACAGTTGTTAACTGAATCTGGTTTCCCCATTGACTTTACTTGTTAGAAGGTCACAAAAGGGGATCACATGACTTCAGGATCCTACAACCATCATAAATGTGAGTCAGTTGTCAAGCATCTGAATGTAAATTACGTGACCATGGGGATGCTGAAACAGTCATAAGTGTGAAAAATGATCATAAGTCCCTTTTTTCAATGCCGTTGTAACTTTGAATGGTCACTAAATGAACTGTTGAAAATGGAAGACTACCTATAGTTGCTGGATTATGAGTCCTTGTAATGGACGACTACCTGTATTTTTAAAAAGACACACCAAGTATATTAGTGACAGAACGTTGGATCTAGGACTACTGTGCAAAATGGGCTTAGCATCTTTAAACTGTGACACTGTGTATTAAAATAGATCGAGATAAATTGTTGCTTCTGTATGTTCTCTCATTAACAGTTCAAGATCAAAGAATTAACAATGCTTGCAGAGATGAAATGGAGTAAGAAGGCCCCAGGGCTGGCGGCTAGCAACTATTGGAACGTAAAAGTTGCTTTACCGCTAAGGCTGAAATGATTTGGAAGAAATCCTTTTCTGCTTTTCATTAAAGCACCCCGACTTTCCCACTTTTACAGCAATATGCTCTCATGAGAGTATAAAAAGTTAGTCTGCTTTAATGAACAGCAAATGGGCTGTTTACATGAGAGGTCCAAAACACTTTTGAATCATTTTCAAAGCATGCACAACTTTACTTACAAACATCTAATTCCCAGATTGTAAATCTTAAACACCTGTGGGCAGGCTGTTGCATAAATATTTTTCAAAATATTTCGCAAATGAAAAGTGTACAAATATTTGTTAGTTTCGGTAGAAAAATGGATGGTGGAACAAAACTCCTCAAATATTTACTATTTGGTTATTTAACCATTCAAAATGACATACCATCTAAATTTAGATTGCAGGAATGTTGAGAAAAACATTGTTTTAATTTTCTAATGAACGTCAGAGATTGCAATCAACACTTTTCAAGGTTTACTTATTGCAAGATCGATACACATGATTAGTAGTCAGAATCTAATGACAGCAATAGGAGTCTCTCAACTGATAAAGCAGTGAAAGGCAATCCTTTATATGTAATCCCACCTCAAATTTACCTGTACAATTTCTCTCTTCCATATCAAGTGCAAAGCCATTATTGCATCTACATTTGAAGCTTCCAATTGTATTTCTACATTTGCCATTTGTGCACATGCCAGAGAACATTTTACATTCATTTATATCTGCAACAAGAAAATAAATGCATACTTTATGGATTCAAGAGATTATTTATCAGATAGAAAAAATGTACTCATACACCCTTAAAAACATTATAAAGCACAGGAATACATCTGGACAATGATTATAAATATGTGATAAACAGTTTTAATGTTTCCATTCATTTGGATGCCTTATACTTATTTTGCAGATCTTTCCATCACAGAATAATTCTCCAAAGAAAATTCCGACCGCTATGAATTTGTATGAAATCATATTTTCTCAAAGTGCATAGAAAACTCTTTCATTTTTGCTTTAATATGATGAGCAAGAAAGATATAAACTGTCTGAAATTAGGAATTGTGCTTCTTTGTGGCTGGCAGTTAACAACATGTCACTTAGATTAAATAAGGAAAGATACAGATTTATTTGATGTAGGCAATTAAATCATTAAATTACTAAGCAAGTTGCGAAGTCATAATTAAAGTAATAATAACATACTGTATATACAGAAGGGATGTTTTTGTACAACAAACCATTTCTCAAAATATTGCCTAGAAAACTGCACATGCTTGTCGAAATAGTTAGCAGGAGTTAAGACTTAGTAAAATGCAAAAACAAACATAATCCTAAGGAACAGCTATTTGGTTTAATGATTAAAGCATTGGAGTTGAATGAAGCGACTTTAATTCTAATGCTGCTTTATGCACTGAAGCCAAATGAGAGATTTTGACCTCTAAGCTGTAATGCTTGGAACGCACTCCCTGACTCTGTGATCTCTTCTCAAAATCCCAAAAACTTCAACCAAAAACTGTCTACTATTGACCTCACCCCATTCCTAAAAGGACTATAAGGGGCATGCATAAGAGCACAAAAGTGCCTACAGTTCCTGTCCTATTGTTCCCTTTCATTATATCAAATTAATATAGTTGTTGCATACTTTTGCTTTTATATTATGTTTGTGTATACTGTTGTGACAAAAAAGAAAAAGAAAGCATTGGCAAAGAATGCCTGAAAATACTGCCTGGAAAAGAATAAAGGACAAAGGGATAGATTAAGGTTGCATGGCCAAATCTTGCGTTTGATTAGTCAGACAGTAGTCTGGGAATTATAAATGTGTATTACCAAATAATTTCACTCCTTCATAGAAAATTAGGCTCAATAATCCAGTTGATCATATAAATAAATATTATTGTATTTATGGTTATATCTGATTCAAAAACCTAGAGACAAAAATACTGAACTGAACAAAATCTCTTTGGCTGCAATTCAATACATAAAGACTTGGATAAATAGATAAAAATAGAAATTTTTATTGGCCAAGTGTGATTGGACACACAAGGAATTTGTCTTGGTGCATATGCTCTCAGTGTACATAAAAGAAAAGATACGTTCATCAAGGTACAACATTTACAACACAATTGATGGTCAATATATCAATATAAATCATAAGGATTGCCAGTAACAAGTTATAGTCATACAGTCATAAGTGGAAAGAGATTGGTGATGGGAACTATGAAACGATTAATAGTAGTGCAGATTCAGTAAATAGTCTGACAGTGTTGAGGGAATTATTTGTTTAGCAGAGTGATGGCCTTCGGGAAAAAACTGTTCTTGTGTCTAGTTGTTCTGGTGTGCAGTGCTCTATAGCGTTAAGTGCTACTGAGTGCCATGTATAGGACTGCATAACACTTGCATATTTCAAACTTTTGAAAGAACCTTTTGTCATCCTGGATACAGTGGTAAGATGTACTTTCCACACTCTCCTTTCAATTATAAAATGGTAAAACTAGACCTTAGAAGGCAGAGTATTTAGTAGTTTCCTGACATCTGTAACGAAAAACATCTGTTAGGAATGCTATGCAGAAGAGCTACTTAAATGTTTCTTCTCTAACCATTTTCCCAGTCAAAAACACTTTTCTCAGCTATTTCTCATTTGAGAGACAAAATATATGGTTTTGGAATATGATTTTGAGTGGAAAATATCTCTAGGGGAAAGAACTTCCATTCCTCACCAAATTCACAATCCTTTGTAGTTGCTTCAAAAGAAAAGAAAAAGAAAATGCTTATTTGTTTTTGCCTGAATAATTGCATCATATACTGTATATAATATTTCATATGTTTTTGAGAAGATCTTCCAAGCACAGCAAAGGAGGGAAGAGATTTATGTACATTGTTTCAACAATTGTTTATTTCATATAATGACTTCATTTTTCTTATCAAAAGGTATCTGTTAAAATTCTACAGGTAGATCTTGACTTACGACCATAATTGAGCACAAAATTTCTGTTGTTAAGTAAGACATTTGTTAAGTGAGTTTTGCCCCATTTCACGGCATTTCTTGCCAAAGTTGTTAAACGAATCATTGCAGTTGTTAAGTTAATATCATGGCAGTAGAGTGAATCTGGCTTTCCCATTGACTTTGCATGTCAGAAAGTCATAAGAGGGGATCACATGACCCCAGGACATTGCAATCGTCATAAACATAAGTCAGCTGCCAAGCATCTGAATTTTGATCACATGACCATGGCGATGTTGTAATGGTCATAAGTGTGAAAAATGGTTGTAAGTCACTTTTTTCAGTGCCGTTGTAACTTTGAACAATCACTAAATGAACTGTTGTAAGTGGAGGACTACCTGTAGTTGCTGAATTATGAGTCCTTGTAATGGAATTTTAAAAAAATATTAATGAAGCACATAAGGTTTGTCTGAAATATTATTCTTTACCTTTGTAAAATGGCCTTCCAGTTAAAATATCCCCACGGTTGGAGAAGCCTGGACCCCTGGGGCATAAGTCTTCATATTCTTTTGTGCCTGGCTTGGGGCATTCCTCGCAGTCTGAACCCCAAGCAGCACCTATAGCACAGCAGCACGTGTCCATACGAAATTTCCCAGGTACAGGTTGAACACAGTCATCTTCATCCCATCTCAGGTAACACTGTTCCATTCGGATATCTACATGTGTCATTAAAAGCAATATCACCTATGGAAGTGTTTCTGCTGCATTTATTTGTATATGCTATAAGCCAGGGGTCCCCCTGCCCCGGTACTGGGCTGTGGCCCTTTGGAAATACTAAAACTATATTCAAATGTGTTGATTGGTTTACTGCCAGTAAATGCCAGCATGTACATTCACATAACGGGTATATATGATGCTCATTATGTGAGCAGATACGAAAATTAATATGAAAGGTAAATACAAAAGGTTCCCATTTGTACTTGTCAAATATAATAAATATTAATTATAATTAATTCATATTAAGTAAGAATTCAAAAGAACACTATTTATTCCACAATTATGCTTGAAAGTCTTTCTTATGGATTAAATATAGTAAATTACAGGAGACTGTTACTTCTTAAAGAAAAAAATCTTCTCAATATCATAGAATTTACTACAAAGCAGCATATATACAAGAGGGCAGAAGGATAAAAACGGCATGATAGATTTATGTTGTAAAATTTTGTATATGCACTATAACATTGCATGCATGTACCAAAGGAGCAGAACCTGCAATTGTAACATGCTGCTTTCTTCATCCTGACAAAACTCCTGCAGAGATCTATCTTTTTAGAAGTAATTTTAATGTATTGTCTATTCTGAATACATTTTTATACTATAACAGAGTTATAAAAGTTATATATGTTGTTTTGTGGTGAGAGAGGCATAGTCCTGTTTTTAATTTTATTGCAATATAGTTGTTTTGTAAAATTAATTCAATATGTTTAGAGATGCATTACAAAATGCTGGCATCTAACAAGTACAAATATAATGTGAAATTCTAAGAAGTGGGTGGAAATTACATCTGCAAATGAACCAATTAAAACAAAACAGAGGCTATTGTGTTATATATTTTTCCTGAGCATTTCAGTCGTGTGATGTTGAGAAGAGGTCTTAGGTAGAAACAACTTCCATTTAATTAACGGACTTCCTTTCCAATAAATATGATCAATATATCCCAAAGGTACTTTTTTCAAGAGGCAACTGGGCTTTCTGGTTTTTTTTTGAAGACGTTTTGCTTCTCATCCAAGATAGCAGCTTCTTTAGCTCTGACTGGATGGTGGGGAATGGAAGGATTTATACTCCTTGCAGAAAGCTGATCATTTGCATTCTTTTAGTGGGTCATTAAGGTCACCTGGAGGTTTATCTGTATCATCATCTCCATATCTGGGTATGGAGCCTTCTTGGAACTATTGAAAGAACTGTGTTGTAGACTGGAGATAGATGATGTCGTATACCTACCTCTCTGTTGAGAGAGGGCTGTTCAATTTTGACATAAATGGCCTCTTTAATCCCTCTTTCAAACCCGCATTCATCTCTGTCCAAAATGTGAAGTTTGCTTTCTTCGAAAGAGTAGCCTGTAAAATCCTTCCATTCCCCACCATCCAGTCAGAGCTGAAGAAGCTTCTTGGATGAGAAGCAAAACGTCTTCAAAGAAAAACCAAAAAGTCCAGTTGCCTCTTGAAAAAAAGCACCTTTGGGACAACCATGACCTGCATGACTGAGAATCTCCACAGACATTTATGATCAATATATTTGTATGTATGTATATGCATGTGTATATGTGTGCATAATTCTAGCATGTAATTCTTGTCTTTAGCCTCGCTGAATCTGAAGCTAAACCTGAACAAGTGCACAATAAATGCAAAAAATACCTGTTCTATTTTTCTTTGATTAACAAAGATGTCTAAGATTCTGAGACTTGCAGATATATAGCATTTGGATGATAACAAACTAGAAAAGGTCAATGTGTGTGAGTGATAAAAGCTAAGGATCTTTTTCACTGTGCAACTTATAGTGGCTTATGTAGATAGATAGAAGCTTAAGGGAAATATCTTGAATACTCACCTAAACACACCCTGCCTGTTCCATCCAATGTCAAACCGCTGGGACACTCACAATGAAAAGAGCCTCTGCTGTTGATGCACTGCCCATTGGGACACACCCCCGGAAAAACTTCACACTCATTTACATCTGATATATACATAAAAGGGAGTTGACAATCTATTCTTATAGGCATACAGTATATCAAAAATATGAAAGTATATTTCTTATAAATAAGTTACATTTTATTTATAGAGCTATATTTTTGAAGTAAGAAAATGCAAGTACAAATAAGGCTACAATGCTATGTACACCTAATTTTGAGTAAGCTCTATTGAGCAGTGAAACTTTATTTTGAATATTTAGGTGTAAAATTGCACAGTCAAAATTGAACTAATTTATTTTTTTATAAATGAGAGGTGATTGTGAAGGTATCTGTTGAGATAAAGGCTAGAACTTTGTTGGGTTCATAGTTTTTTGTTTTCTATAGACTGTAGCTGAAATCAGGATTCAAAATGGATTTTTCATATAACTTTTGAACTGCAAAGAATTTGGTTATATACACTTAGGAAATAGTTTTTAATCCAAAGAATACGTAGCTAAAGTAGTTTTTAAAATGTCAGTCATTTAGAAGATTTGGTCTCCTACCAAAGAGAAAAGGTCTGGACAGTTGATCAAAAGGTAAAAGCCATGGATAGGGGATCCTTTTGATCACCTTTGGCTGGTGGGTTGCTTGTGGCTCTTTCGATAGCCAAGAAACTTCTGCAACAGTGACTTTTCACCTTACATCTAATATTAGAATGTAAAAACATTCCGCCTTTAAAGATCATTCAGAAAGTAAAAACAATGCAGAAGATAGTTGCTCACATGCTGACAGGTGACAGTTGCTTTAGCTGATTAACCCCAGTTTGTGGGTACAGCAGAATTCTGAGGGCAATTCAAAGTGGTGGGGTAGCATTATAAAGCCTTAATTCCTGGTTACTGTTGGAACCATCTCTTCTGAATAGAAGAATTCTCTGCAATTCTTTAAGGGATGCTTCAGGATCTGACATTATAAGAAATATGGAGAGTAGGTCCAGAGCCAAACTTTGTTGCTCCTCTATCGCTATGGAACAGCTTGCCCAAAAGTACAATTGACATCTATCCCAATGAACTTTCAGAAAGTGGTTCTGTTTAACTAGACTAGTTTTGGAGAATATTTTCACATTTATATTTATTTAACTAGCTGGTTTAATCATTTGATTTAGTTTCTTTATTGTATATTTTAATGTTTTGAGTACTCAAAGACTTGGGATAGAATAATATACAATTTCTTCAAAAAAAAAACACATATTAATGCATAAATTAATGCATTTGATGTAAAGATATTATTGCTTTAAGTCCTTTCCACGTCTTCCAAAAGAAAGAGCTTTCTATCATGAAAACAATTAAGAAGGAAAATAGCTTTATTACTTCCAAAAGTAAGCTGGAAGAAAACAATACTATGGTCTTCCATATTGCTAACAAGAAAACTGCATGGGTGTGTTTGAATAAGCCACCATGACTTCTTTAGTAAACAGCAGGACGTAGCCAACCATGGCTGATCTCAGAAATTAAGCAGGATTCGATCTGGTCCATAATTAAGTGGGATACAACCAAGAAATACCATAGCTCTAGGCTAGACTGGAAAGTTGGAAAATATTCGCAGAATATTTCTGTTCTATTGCCAGAAAATAACTGGAACCTGAAGGAGTTGAAATCAACTCAAAAGAAAGTTTACAACAGTATTATTCTAATATAAAAGATAGTGTTCATTGGAGAACAATAAGTAGATTTCAACAACAATATGGATCATATAAGATATTTTCATTTTATTTTGTTAGTTACAATAATTCAAATAGTTAAGAAGTTTACCTTCACAAGAAACACCTTTGACTCTTGCAAATCCTCTAGGGCATGCAGTATCTGTAAGAGAAAAGAAGAAACATTTTGAGAAAAACACACACCCACATACACACCCAAACTTAATTTAGAACAGGATAAACCACAGTTTTAAAAAGGGAAACTTTTATTACCAGCTATATTAAGGAAATACATACTTAGAGAATGATTAGAGTAGTAGAAAATAAGACCAATATTGCAAATCCCACTACCCTAATAACAAAATATTTCATGCTTTATGAACTAAAGATATATTAATAAATCCATGTCAGATTTACACGTAATTACTCATTATCCCATTTCTCTCATTTCAAAAGAAAAACTGGAAGTATATTCAATATTTTCCCCTAATACATACATTTTATATAACTTTACCAAAGACAGACTTTATAAGTATGGGTGTTCGTACATGCATACCTGTGCATATCCAGATTAGGTAGGACTTCAGATTCAAAGAGAAAAAATATTTATTAAATTTATAAATATATAACATAGAAATATAAAAAAATCATCTAGACTATAGCACATGGCTGATATATGCAGCATCTCTCAATAATTCCTTAAAGCAACTGCAACTTTTATCAGGATCATACAACTGCAGCTGCTGTACAATCCTACGAGGATTTTTTTTATTCATGGAATTATTGACAAATGCCATTTTCCTTTGAATGCAAAATTCTGTATACAAACAAACACACACAAGCTCTGGCAATGGTCACTCATGATGTTATCACCTCACCCACATCATACACTATGTGGGCCTGAAGGCTATTCTGTAAATGCTAAATGTATAACTGCGACTGCGTGGAGGCCAACTGGGACTCTTTAGTATATCATCCATAAACACTTGTAAAGGAGACGTTTTCTTCGCTGCAAATTGGTTCAACATACAAGTGCCTTAAGTTTGCTGATAGTTACATATCCAATCAGATTCAGTGGAAAGTACTTGAAAGACAAAAACTTTTCAGGAATATCCATACATCAGAAATAAGACCTGTAGCTTCACTCCTGGTACTTAAGAAGCTGCCAAAAACTTTGCTTTTTAAAAAAAAGCATTTGGGACATTTTGATATTGCTGTACTACAGATAGTCCTTGGCTTATGACAGATCACTTAGCAACCATTCAAAGTTTTGACAGACCCCCTCCAAAAACTACTAACAGACTAATTTCAAAGTTACAATGGCTGCACACTCCCCCACAGTCCTGGCATCTGGATCACCTTTATAGCCATTTACAGTGTCCTGTGATCACATGACTGTGATTTTTTAAATTTATTTTTGAAGATTTCAGGTGCTTACTTCTGGTTTCCAGCAAAAAAGTTCCCATTGGGTAAAATAGATTGTTTTATTTGATTAATGATCACTATAAAAAATATAGTGTCCTGTCTAACAATCACAATACTGTAACTCTGGCCTCAATTACAGTCTTAAGTCAAGGACTTACTTTAAGCTGCCAGAAGTCAGAATGATTAAAGCAGCATAAATGCACTTGAAATAAAAAATACCAACACATAAAAACTATAGGTAGTCCTCAACATATGACTTGTTACTTAATAACTGTTGAAAATTACAATGGATACCCACAGGCCCTACCTTGGTCACATAATCACATTTTGAGTACTTGGCAACTGGCTTATCTTTATGGCCATTTGCAGTGTCTCGTGGTTATGTGAACATGTTTGTAGGTTTATCGATTTTTTTTCTATAGTTTCTAGCATTTAGTTTTGGTTACCAGTAAAAAAAAACAAAAAACGGCAAATGGGTTAGTGTTCACTTAACCAGTACTGCAAAAGATATAAAAAAATCTGGTGCAGTCACATAATGCCTTCACTTACAACCACAATCACCGACTACTGTAATTCCTGGCTCAGTTATGGTTATAAGTCGAGGACAACTTTTATTTTAATTGAGAACTACATTATAATATTCTAAGAAGGATAAATAAAAAGTTTACTTTAATCTAAGAAATCTAAAAATTGGAATTATGTTTAAAAACATAGGTAAAATGAAAGTATTCCATTATACTCATACATATAAATAATAAGTTTGTTGGTTTATTAAATTTATCTGTACTACCTATCACATCAGATATGACTTTGGACAGCCTAAAAACATTAAAACTAGTATAGATTAAAGTAATAAAACAAAATAACGACAATAATAAATAATTTTAACACAAAGTAAACTGTCGTATACACGTTCTACTGAAGCTGATGTCTTCACACCAAATACATACATACACACACACGTGTGTGTGTGTGTGTGTGTGTGTGTGTGTGTGTGTGATTTAGAAAACATTATGAAGTAGAAATCATACCAAATTCACAACGCTCGCAAGGGCTACCCCAAGCAGCTCCCAGAGTAGCACAGCATTCTGATTTCAGAGTAGCTCCATTAAGGTTCACTTCACAACGATTATCTTGGATGTTCAACCAGCATGTTCCTTTCAGACTATCTACAGTAAATTAAAACACAATAAAGCTTTCCTAATTCTTCTGTGGTAAAGCATATTCATTACAAATAAACACAAAATAACTACTGATCTTATAGAAATTTACTGGCTTGTCAAATTTTGCTGCTATAATACTGCTATAAATGAGGTGATGATTTAAATACCAAAAACATTTGGCAAAATACATCTAGCAATTTTATTTTTTGAAAGCCCTCTCCTTTATGATACTTTCTTTTTCTTTTTCATCATAATTACAAAAACATCCCCCTCTCCCAATTAGGACACAGAATATATATTATAATGGGAGAATATAAAAAATGTATTTATACCTTTGACACCAGGGCAAGGTCTTGAACTTTTACTTTTTTATTTTCAATAATATTAAATTAATGTTTGTTCATTATGTAGCATATTAACACCTTAATACAATTATAAGAGATCAAATACAGAATAGAGAAAGTTGGAAAGGACCTTGGAGGTCTTCTAATCCAACCTCCTATCCAAGCAGAAGACCTATACCATTCTGGACAAATGTCTGTCCAATCTCTTCTTAAAAACCTCTAAAGCTGGTGCACTCACAACTTCTGAAGGTTAGTCATTCCACAGATCAATTGTTCTCACTGTCAGAAAATTTCACCTTTGTTGTAGATTGGATCAAATGGAATGAAGCAAAGGGGTTTTACTCTCTCATGAAAGGCTGTTCTTCTAAAGAACAGATCTGGATGGCCTAACATTCTTCTGTTGTATAGAAGAGCCATGAAAATCAGGATTCTTACTCAGATCTTTGGCATGGGACAGCACAACCCCTTGCTTCATTCTATCTAGCCTGTTCTCCATGCCATCTTTAAATATTATTTATTCCCTTTAATTGGTTCTTCATATAATTTCTTGCTTTCAATTATTTTTCAATTATTGTGAGCCACCCAACTCGCACAGTTCATGAGGAGACCTTATCAGTAAATTAGAAAAATTCTAATTAAAAATTAATTATTATTCTTTTAACAGCAAACAATTAGGATTTTTCTAAATGTAATAAATGTACCAACCGTGAATTACAGCTTATTTTTCTCTGGGGTACATTTAAGATTCACTAAATAAAAGACAAATTCTTTTTGTAACATTATATTCTGAAACTTTTTTTCAGAAGTTTGATAGCATTTTCTTGATGAAAAATGAATTTTAACTAGAATGTCACTAGGTAAGATATTGTATGGAGTTCAGCTATATTATTTCTTGGATATTACCATATACTCTTCTTTTGCTTTTTATTTTCAATAATATTAAATTAATGTTTGTTCATTATGTAGCATATTAACACCTTAATACAATTATAAGAGATCAAATACAGAATAGAGAAAGTTGGAAAGGACCTTGGAGGTCTTCTAATCCAACCTCCTATCCAAGCAGAAGACCTATACCATTCTGGACAAATGTCTGTCCAATCTCTTCTTAAAAACCTCTAAAGCTGGTGCACTCACAACTTCTGAAGGTTAGTCATTCCACAGATCAATTGTTCTCACTGTCAGAAAATTTCACCTTTGTTGTAGATTGGATCAAATGGAATGAAGCAAAGGGGTTTTACTCTCTCATGAAAGGCTGTTCTTCTAAAGAACAGATCTGGATGGCCTAACATTCTTCTGTTGTATAGAAGAGCCATGAAAATCAGGATTCTTACTCAGATCTTTGGCATGGGACAGCACAACCCCTTGCTTCATTCTATCTAGCCTGTTCTCCATGCCATCTTTAAATATTATTTATTCCCTTTAATTGGTTCTTCATATAATTTCTTGCTTTCAATTATTTTTCAATTATTGTGAGCCACCCAACTCGCACAGTTCATGAGGAGACCTTATCAGTAAATTAGAAAAATTCTAATTAAAAATTAATTATTATTCTTTTAACAGCAAACAATTAGGATTTTTCTAAATGTAATAAATGTACCAACCGTGAATTACAGCTTATTTTTCTCTGGGGTACATTTAAGATTCACTAAATAAAAGACAAATTCTTTTTGTAACATTATATTCTGAAACTTTTTTTCAGAAGTTTGATAGCATTTTCTTGATGAAAAATGAATTTTAACTAGAATGTCACTAGGTAAGATATTGTATGGAGTTCAGCTATATTATTTCTTGGATATTACCATATACTCTTCTTTTTGCTTTTAAAAACTATTGTGTAAACACAAATTAAAGAATTCATGTTTTTTTTAAAAAAGAAACCATTAGACTCACCAATACAAATGAAGCCCGTAGAGTCTAGTTTGCTGCCAGATAAACATTCACAGATGAAAGACCCAAGATTGTTCCTGCAAGCACCATTCACACAAGGACTACTTTCACATTCGTTTATATCTATAATCCAGAAGGAAACATGTCAGACTCACTGTATGTTTCTGGAAAATATAATAATGTATGAATCTTGCCATGAACAACATTATGCCAGAATGTCTGGAAAATTCACTGATCTAAGAAAAGAGTTAAATGTCTATAATGCAGAGAATGTATGGCAGGCAGATAACAGTGCCTGCATAATTTTGTAAGTGATAATTTGTTACCTCAAATAACCTAGAAATATATAAAAATTTCAATTGAAGGAGTTTTCCAGAATAACTGTCTTGTGAGAAATCAAGAATACTTTTTAATGGAAGCAGCATGCTCTGTGCAACAATATGTCCAAAAATTGTTTTTTTAAAAAAATGTATGGCTCATAAAGCTTTAAGATATTTTTAAAAATTATAGAAACTAAATGTAATTGTGTTGTGACTCCACTGACTCAGCCAGAGTTGGAAAATAATACTGTATAAGAAGGTGAAGGCTATGTGTGATTGCAATAATCTATATTTTCTTTTTCACATTCTCTTCCATTTTTTCCACAGTTGTTTTTAAGTAGTTCCATATGAGGACATAGCATCTGACAGTTGATATTAATTGCAGTAAGAGATAAATAAGGGGAGTTCTTAGTAACTTTATGGACATTGTATAAATGGTATATGAAAAAGCCTTGAGAAATAGGGTGAAGAGATACAGCCTAGAGAACAATCAGATAAGAGGGTATAGGCCACAGCTGCATAAAGGATGGAGAAAGAGGCTCAGAAGACACCCTCCCTAACTTTACAGGCTTCAAAAGAAACAGTGGAGATTTATACATTCAGACTTTTAAGATTCTGTAAATTAGCATTACAATATAGTAGTAGTTCATCTGGTCTGTTTCACATCTGGTATATGTAAGAAGGTTAACACATTGTTATATGATTTTATTGGCAAGAATACCTGTACCCCTTTTCCAATATGTTGTTCCAACTTCTAGACTGAACATGTCTATAATAGTCTACATGATTAAATGGTACAATGGACAACTTTCAGACATTCAAATTGGGGACAACCTGTAATGGTATGTGAGAATATGTTTGATGAATGAGGGAAGGAGATGTTGTCTAAGGAACAATCAGACAAGACAAGGAAGAGTCCCCAATGGCTTAATGATCAGAGGAAGAAACCTAGAAAGGACCTCCCATTGCTTTTAACTGCCTGATCAATTAGGGCAGATCGTGTCCCATTTTATCTTGAGCTTGTGTGAAATTCTAGACTAGAGGGGGGTGGGAGGAGGATTTATGAGTTTAAAATCCCTGAAACAACCATTTAGAATTCAGAATATTTTGATAAACCTTAAATGACAATGAAAATGGAATACAACAAATTTATTTCTTAATGTACCAGACATTAACACATCTGCCTATCTACCCATCCCTAAACTCTAATAGCAATTCAATCTGGAAAAGAAATTAACTTGGACAAGCTGCTGAAAAGTCTGTTTTATTTAAGCTAAATAAATCTGAATTCCTATAAAGACTGTCTATCAATAAAAATGCTGGCAAATTTCTCAAGAGGGTAGGTAAAAATGGGGAATCTGTATTTATGTCCTGTAGTCATATCTAACCATTAGAAAGTGTGTCTTGTGCCAAGTAGCCTTTTTTTTTGGGTGCCAAATGAATAGAGGTTTTTTTCAGTCTTCTTCTCTCTTCTGCTAACTTTACACATGTTTAGTGTTTAGAAACTGTCATAAATTTAAAAGATTGCCAGGAGTGTGGAGAAAACTTGCCCTTTTAAAATATGTCCACTATTTAAGTGAATTGTAAATGTCTGTGTTATTGTAACTTTATATTTCCAGAAATATTATTAATTATAATAAACCAACCAAGTCCAAGTGGCTGGTGGTGTTAGAACCAACAAGATCTAGGAATATTCCATGGTTAGCATTTTCCCATTCAAGGGTGTTCAGACAAGACTTTTGCAGTTTCATCTGTTGTGCCAGTTACGTCCTAAATTGTGGTGGGCCTTCCAGACACTTGTGCCCTGGTCATCTTACAGCTCAACTACTGCAATGCACTCTAATGAGGCTGCCCTTGAAGACCACTTGTAAGCTTCAACTGGTCCAGAATGCAGTGGCCCAGACAGAGATGGACATGTCACTGTATGCCCATGTGACACCTGTTTTGCAAGTTGTACTGGTTGCCACTTTACTTCTAGGTGCCATTAAAGATGCTGGTTGATTATTTTCAAAGGCTTCCATACTAAAGAGCCTGGTTATTTGAGGGACACCTGTGTCACATAATATCTGCCTGCTTGATTCAAGGGTTGGCACACTGCAGGTTCCTTCCGTTAAACAATGCCATCTATTGGGTGCTAGAAACACACCTTCTTGTAATAGCACCTGCCCTCTGGAATGACATTCTTCTAAAATTCAAGTAGTCCCACCCTACTGGAATTTTGAAAGGCCCTGAAGACCTGGCTTTAGATATGTTATCTTAGCAATCTTTGTACTCTTTTTGTTTTGCGAGGTTTCTTGTTTTAAAGTTAACTATTTCTAAACCAGAAATGCTGGGAGTTTGGTAACGTATAAATTTGATAAATTATGGTTCGTCACATAGTCAACCAAATGTTTAGACTGGATTTGAGTACCCAGATTGCTGAAGGCAAAATACTGACATTTGTAAACACTATGAAGCGGTATGTCTAAGAGCTATTGCTATTTGCCATTTGTATCCACATATTGAATCCTTCCCAAGGACCCAGGATAGGCAGATGTTGATGTCTGATGGTTAGAGGTATCACTGCAGAATGTACGCTGTTCTAAGTAGAGCTTCTACATTATTATTATTTACTAAGGGCAATTGTATGTAAACCTTTTTAAGACAAGTCCTATGGTTTGGAGTGGACTACAGTGTTACATTTTGCAACACTCTATTTTCTTTGTTTTAATGAGCCCTTGTGTATTTTATATATTTGCTACAGCAGTCTAAGAACTTAAAAACATTATTTAATTTTTTTTTTTAAAAATGACAACTTTCATTTCTGTTTCTCATAGATTTAAGCAAGATTATTCAAAATTTTAATACGCTTATAGGAGTTTGCAATCATCTCGATTTCACTTTGCTTAGAACAGGTTTTAGGGAGTTTTTAATCTAATAAAATGTTAAAGAAAAAAAGATTATAAAGATTATAAACAACCTATTTTCCATTGTAATTTCTACATTAAAAGTTTAGCTGAATTTTCTCATTCTACAAAAGTAACTTGTGTTATTTTTTTCTTCTTGAAAGTCAAAGCCAACATCTGAAATGTTCCTTGTGATTACATAACAATGATTTATGTATTGTTGTTTGTGTTCTGGATTCATGTATAACAGCGTGAACATGTTTAAAACTACAGCTGTTCTTTGAAGCTAAATATCAAGATAAACAGATACAGTTAGCATCTCTTTGTTGTACTATTTCAGCCTTCATTTTTTAATAAATTCTCCATAGTACTAAAATATTAAAACACATACGCAACCATCTGAACTCCCAACAAAGCACAACTTCAAATATCCTGCAAACTGATTTCCCTTAGTTATTCCTCCTTGTTGTCTTCTACATGCACCAAATCTACCCTGGAAGTTTTCCCCAACTCTCTGAACCAGATTTGGGGGTCTATAAAGAGAATTTTATCCATCTGGTGGACAGCTTTTAAAACATGACATGCATTACAATGCTAAGCATGTTTATTTAATACAAGCCTCCCAGGGTTCAACAGAATCTGTTCTGTTCCAATTGAACAGAATTGTGTTACATAAAATAATCCTTGCTACAGTGTTATTTGTTGCATCAATATATTTTTACATATATATTTATGTATCCCGATTATTAAACAGAAATGTGATTTAAAAAAAATACTAACAAGATTTTCAATAAGTGTTCAAATTACATTGACTATGATGGAAACTGGCTGTTTAGAGTGAACCAAAATTTAGACATGTAGAAAGAGTATATGTTAACCATAAGGTATGTGGAAATCAGGAGTGAAGTTTTCACTGAACTTTTGGGAAGGCTTTGAGAAGTGCTGCTTTATTGGACATTGATAAAATTAAAGTGTCCCTGGAAGTGAATTGTGAATTCTATGGGCTACAATATGTTTTTATTTATTTATTTATTTATTTTGTCACAACATTATATACAAGCACATATAATGATAGAAAAACAATAGGACAGGAACGGTAGGCACTTTTGTTCACTTATGCACGCCCCTTATAGTCCTCTTAGGAATGGGGTGAGGTCAATGGTAGACAGTTTTTGGTTAAAGCTTTTGGGAGTTTGAGAAGAGACCACAGAGTCAGGTAGTCTGTTCCAAGAGTTAACAACTCTGTTACAAAAGTCATATTTTATGCAATCAAGATTGAAGCGGTTAACATTAAGTTTGAATCTATTGTTTGCTCTTGTATTATTGCGATTGCAGCTGAAGTAGTCTTTAACAGGAAGGACATTACAACAGATGATTCTGTGTGTTAAACACAGGTCTTGCCGGAGTCAGCAGAGTTCTAAGTTTTCTAAACCCAGGATTTCAAGTCTGGTGGTATAAGGTATTTTGTTGTTTTCAGAGGAGCGGAGTACTGTTCTTGTAAAATATTTCTGGACACGTTCAATTGTATTGATGTCAGAAATGTGGTATGGGTTCCAAACAGGCGAGCTGTATTCAAGAATTGGTTTAGCAAATGTTTTATATGCTCTGGTTAGTAGTGTAGTGTTTTTGGAAAAGAAGCTATACAACTCTTAGAGCCTTTTTTGCTATGTAGTTGTAGTGGGCTTGGCACTTAGATCATTTGATATGAAAACTCCAAGGTCTTTTACAGGATGGGGGTCATCTGTAAGGTAATGTCCATCAAGCTTGTACTTAGTGTTTAGTTTTTTTTTCCCAATATGTAAGACTGAGCATCTGCTGGTTGAGATTTGGAGTTGCCAAGTTTTAGACCAATCGGATACAAAGTCAAGGTCTTTTTGAAGGGTAGTAGTATTGTTGGTGGTGTTAAATAGTTTGACATCGTCAGCAAAGAGAACACAATAACTTGAGATATGGTCACAGAGATCATTTATGTATAGTATGAAGAGTGTTGGTCCAAGAACGCTGCCTTGAGGAACGCCACTTTTGACAGGAACAGGATTTGATAGAGCATTGCCAATTTTGACCACTTGTTGTCTGTTTGATAGGAAAGCAGTTATCCAATTGTGAAGAGGTCCTGAAATGCCGTAGGATTTTAGTTTTAGGAGAAGTTTATCGTGTACTACTGAGTCAAAAGCTTTGCAGAAGTCTATGTAGATTGCATCTATTGCTTTGCCTTGATCAAGATTAGTAGTCCATATGTTTTTGCAGTGGAGAAGTTGTAAGTTACATGATAATTTTTTCCTGAAACCAAATTGTTTATTAGAGAGTAGGTTGTTTGTTTCAAGGTGGAATGTAATGGATTGGTTGATGATAGTTCCATTACTTTGCAGGTGACGCACATAGAGAGATTGGTCTGTAGTTTTCAACTAGGCTGGGGTCTCCTTTTTTGAAGATAGGGATGACTGTGGCTAGAGACCAAAGTTTGGGAAGGGAACCAGTCGTGAAAGCTTTATCAAAGATTATGCTTAGGGGTTCTGCTATATTAGTGGAGAGTTTTTTTTAAGAAGTATGCACAAAGTCCATCAGGCCTAATAGATAAAGATGGTTTCAGTTTGTGAGGAGCTTTTTCAACATTATCTTCTGTGAAGTCTATATGTGTTAAGTCGCTGTAATCATTGTTGGTACGATTGGGGAATGTCGGATATGTGCCATCACTGTTAACGAAGACTGAGCCAAAGAATGTGTTAAAGAGGTTTGCTTTAACTGTTCCATTGTTCCATTCTTTGTTAAATAGTTAAATTTAATTAATTAATTAATTAATTAATTAATTAATTAAACTATTGTTTAATAGTTAAATCGTTACATTCCTGCTAAACAGACTACTCTTTATTAACAAAAAAGATTCCAATAGGGCATTTTCAAATTGTTGTAATATGGTATGTAACAGTGATAGCAATTCTTTTCGGCACCAAGTGCCTAAACTGGAACGTGCATGTGTGCATGCCTGCATGCGCCGGAACCCCAGAAACCTGAAGAACAGCTGGCCAGTGTGCATGGCCAGCTGGCACCTAGTCTTCTGGGTTTTGATGTGCACATGTACTCCAGCCAGCTGTTCTTCGCACGTACCAGAGTACTGGAAACCTGAAGACCAGGTGGCCAATGCACACATACGCACTGGCCAGCTGGTCTTTGGGTTTCCAGGACTCCGGCATGTGCCAGAAACCAGAAGAGCAGCTGTCAAAGGCACATGCCTACAAAGAGGACTCTGCGTGCCACCTCTGGAATGCGTGTCATAGGTTCGCCATCACAGGTATATAAGATTATGATTCCAGTGGCTATCATTTCAGAACAAAAAATCAAAAGACACACTTCCAGAATATTGAAGCAAATATTCCATACATCACCATCACAAACAGCATTAGAGGAATAGTTAGTCTGTAAAGTATCTGCCCTTAACAACTAATAAACTGATGCAACTTTATAGTTAGCTCTGAATTTAGCTCCAGATATGCCCTATCTGTCCAGAAATGTTTATCAGAATTTAGTGAATCAGCCTCTAAGATTTGTCTATTTTAATATCTCAAAAATTAAAAAAATAGCTTACAATTAAGAATTGTACAAATGAACAGTTTTGGCACTTTACATTTTTTAAAAGGAACTGTAATCAAGTACTTTACCTCTACTAATATTATCAATTTAAATTAATGAGAAAATTGATTAAACAACAGAATCCCTATTTTTTAATTAAAAATTATTACCTTCGCATGTGTCGGTTTCACTGCTGAATATATATCCTTTTGGGCATACACAGTTGTAACTTCCAGGTGTATTTCGACAAAGGCCATTGTCACATAATAATCGATTCACAAAGCATTCATCAATGTCTAGAAAAGAAATGAATAGTTCAAATTAATTTATATGCTAGAGAATGTGTTCTTCTATGAGCAAGCTATACCTATATCTAATTTTCACATTACTAAGTTTTTCAATCAGACTGTCTCACTTTAGAATATAATTATGAAAAGAAAAGTGTATCTTTTAATCTAATTAGCAATGATGTGCAAAGTTAAGGTTATTATTTTTATTATACAGTACATATTAATCAAACTAGCTTTTATTGCAATAGATACAATCTATAAATACATAAATGAAACACTTTTTCATGAATAGGGTTCATGAGTTCAAATGTAGAAAACTTGACTCAAACAACCATAAGCTTTCCACTAAATATAGTTGACAAATAGTATGTTTAATATATTATGCAATTTAAAGAATTTTGTTTCTAGAACTAGAAATTTACTGAAGAATAGTAAAATTTCTTACGTAGTTTCCTTTTCTATATCGTGTGCTAGTATAGTGACATAGAATTATGGAGACTCCTGCCTGCATATGATTACAACAAATTTTGCGTGATATACCATGGTTTGATTTTTCTCCCAATCTGCTTTAATATAGCATTACAACTCAATATATGTAGGAGAGCCTGAAGGCCCTTTTGTATAAAAGATTCTGAGTAGAGAGAATGGAAGGATCTAGCCAGTAACTAAGAAGAGGAATAAGCTTATAAAAGTTATAAATTTTCCATTTCCTCTGATCCATCACATTTCCTGCTGCATCTCCTGCTTTTCATAAAGGTTATAGATAAAAGATCTTCAAAGGAAATAAATCTTTTGTTCCCTATCTAAACACAGGATTACTAGTTTGTATTTGCTCCATTTTTTCACATGAGAATGTAATATGTAAGTAGTTCTTCAGTACATAGAGAAAAGACTATTTGGAGTCAATTAATTATTTCCCAATAGCATTGCCCTGAACAATTATAAGTGAGACTTCTACCTAGCTATATACCTGAAAAAAATTAAAGACAAATATAATTGGTACAAAAATAAACCAAAAATTTAGATAATAAAATACAAGGCATGATGGTCATTTCCACTGCGCAGCTAAAGAAAGTAGGTACCTATATTGAGTTGCAGTGAGCTACAATGAGATGCATGAGTCACATTAGGGACAATAATGAAGCATCAATTCATACTGCATAGAAAACTATTTCTGATTTTTACAAAGAAAACCTCATGGATAGAAAATATAAAATGAATGACAATATATTGTTGGATGATCAGCTTCTCAGGTTGGATCAGGGGTGGGTTCTACTTACTTTACTACCGGTTCGCAATGGGACCGTGCCCACGCGCAGAAACTTCCTGATAACATCCAGGTCAGTGGGTGGAGCCTCCCACCAGTTTTACTACCTGTTCTTGCGAACCAGTCCGAACCAGGGGCAACCCACCACTGGGTTAGATGGTACTCAATATGGTACTGAAGGAGAGCTCATGATTTTTCAGAGAATTAAAGATCTGGCTAAATTAAAGCCTTCAAGGTATCTAGTTGCCATTCAACAGGCACGAAAGAAGATGAATATGATTTTAAAATTTGGAGAAACATCAATAATCAGTGTTATGCTGATGACACTAACTTGATAGCCAAAATGCAAATAATAAGTATCTCTAGTATTAAAAGAAAGGAACACAATGAAAAGATGGAACTAAAATTAAACATAAAGGAAACAATGAATACAACAATGTGTCATAGAGCTGACAAGGTAGATACCAAAGTGGATGATAAGCTTCTGTGTTTTAGGATCAACTATCTACAATAAAGTAACATAGTCAAGAAATATGCTGCAGACTAAAATTTAGTAGAGGAGCCACAAAGGCCTTGGAAAATAAATTCAAATGCTGTGCTGTGTCTACCTTTATAGATTTCAGAATAATGCAAGCAATAGTATCTCCTATAATACTTTGTGTAGATGAAAGTTGGACTGTAAAGAAACAAGATAGGAAGAGTTCTAAAACTTTTCAGTTTTGGTGTTGGAAAAGACTTCTGAGAATACAAACCAAGAAAACAAGTTGATCATCCCAAAAAATCAACTCAGAATTCTCACTCAAGGCAGAAATGATCAGTTTCAAACTACCGTATTACATTTCAGATTGTGTAAGGACCTCCCCCTCTGAAAACATCAGAAAGATGACCTCAGTTACTGTGGTAATGGATTAGAATTGAAAGGCTTAAAGGACCAGGCTAGGGACAAATCATCATGAAGATAATAACAGATTGTGATGCAGTAAAACTATCTATATAAGGTGATGTGATACCAATTTGGTGATACCAATTTGATGGCACATAATCAAAAATAACAATGATTTACTTAATGCTTTATTTTTTATTAGCCTCTAAAATGCTAATAATGGATTGACAAGATGTTAACTATGATTTTAGAAAACGATCTCATATTTTATGTATAGGAAATGTATTTATAATGCAAAAGTCCAATCAATAGCTAAAGCAGCAACATATTTCGTAATTCTCACAAAATGGCAATGTTTAATTAAATAAATAAAATGAATTACACAAGAAAATGATTCCCTATAATATTTGAAGATAGATATTATATGGTTAAATATATTATATGCAGTTAAAAATTGGTCATAACTGTTATATGATACATAGTCAATAACTTATTGATAGTAAGGACATAGTAGCGATCACTATTCTTTTTGTGTATCAAAATCTTAAGGTATTGGAACAGTTTCAGAATGAATATTGTTCATATAACATACCAACACAATTTTGTCCTGAAACATCTGATTCATATCCACTGTTGCAGTTACAACGATAGCTGCCACGTAAGTTTTCACAAACCCCGTTAGAGCAAATATCAGGATCTAAAGCACATTCATTTATATCTGCAATAATAATATAATCTGTCAGAGTATATTCTGCAGTACCTTTATTAAATAGTAAGGACATATTATTCATGAAAGTCACTACAGGTTTATATTCAATATGAACATTAATAGATAAAATAAAAAATCTTGGTTAGAAATCCAGAGACATATTATTATTTTAAAAAGGCATCATCAAAATATACAACACATTACATTGTATTAAAACAGAATGAACCCAATACTATGTGGTTCTAAAGAAAAGTCTGTAGTCATTAGAAAAGTTTACATGCAGACTTCCGGGTGGCGCCGCTGCGCTAAATGGCGGACAATCTCAGTCCGCCCATTCTTTGTGATTCTGTGAGAGCTGTTTATACAGCGTTAATCTGCTGTCAACAGCTCGTAAATCTCTGCCCTCGGGCAAGGAGGGGGAGATGAGCATTTGAACTGAAGTAGAGCCCCCAAGAAAAGCCCCAGAATGATTTCTGGTGGTTTGATGGGAACGCTCCTTCTATAGTTCAAAAAAAGCTCCAGAATCCAGAACGCCTCTGCAAAAGCAGAGCAAAACGCAGCGTCCATCTCCGTGACTGAAGAGGATTACTGATAAATTGTCAACACGGAAAGAATCGAAAGCAGGAGGGCTGGCATTCGTTTGTAAGATGATTTTAACTCCCTGACAGAGAAGTTATTTGAAGAGTGGAGATGAAGAAAGATGGCGTTTTGTGTTTTGAAAGTGAAAGCTAAGGAAATGCTGATTACAATTGCTGGCGTGGAACCTCTAAGAAGAAAATAACAAGATATTTTTTTTTCTAAATGGAATTCTTTTTTTAAAAAAAATCTATTCTTTTTTTTTTATCTTTTTCTTACAGTGTTTAAGAAGAAAAATTTATTGGGTTTTTTTTTCTTTTTATTCCCCCTCCTTTTTTTTTTCTCTCTTCTTTTTGATATTACTTAGTTTAAAAATGGCTTTTAAGCAAAGAGATTTAACCACTTCTAGAATATTGGAAATATCTTCACTTCAGGTACGGAAATTGAGAGAGGATATTAAAGAAAGTCTAAGGAATTTTTTACAGGAGCTTATGGAGCTCCTTATATCTTTCAGAAATAGATCAAAAATTTAATGAAATGGAGAAAGAAATACTGGATTTTAAAGATTTGGTGGAAGAGCAGAGTAAGGAGATGAAAAAATTAAAGGAATCAATTACTCCATTATTGTTATCTAGTACACAGACAGAAGAAAGACTGAATGAATTTAACCAAATTAATTTAGATTTGCAAAGGAAAATAGATGAAGTTCAAATTAATTTGAATTTAGAAAATAAAATAGATGATATTCAGGTTAAGGCTGATAAGGCAGAGGAAGAAAGGGTTATATTACAATATAAATTAATGGAATATGCTATAAGGGTAAGGGGCTTAAGAGAATCTAAAGAGGAAAATTTGAAAGAGATTTTTATTCAGGCCTTTGCTCAGATAGAGGGAATGGAACCAGAAGATTTTGAAGTTAATATTGAAAAAATTTATCGTGTTAATTCCTGGTGGGCAAGGCAGAAGTGTTTACCGAGAGATGTGGTTATTTATTTTACAAATAAGAGGATTAGGTATGGAATTTTGCGAGCATTTTATAAAAATAAATTTCAAATATTAGGACAAGATATAATAATGATGAAGGAAATTCCTCCTAAAATGTTAAGAAAGAGAAAAGAATTTGCCTTTCTGGTGGATGAGCTTAAGAAACATCAGATATATTTTAGATGGGAGGTTCCAGCAGGTTTAACACTGAATTATAAAGGAAGAAAGTATTTTCTCAACACAATTTGTAAAGCACGAGATTTTTATACTAATGTATTAAAGATTGGGAATTCTTTGTTAACAGATGTTAAGTTGAATGGTGAATAGATGGTTGAAAATGTGTAAGATAGAAGAAGGGGAGGGAGAATGTTTAACTTTATTACATATGATTATGGTTAATTTTTGTAAATGATTTATTGTGGATATAAATGTGTAATTTTAGGGGTACTATATGATATATTAAAGGTATAAAGGAATAGGAAGATGGAATATTGTTTAATTTTGGAGGATAGATAGTAAAATTTAGGAATTTGGATTAAATATTATATTTAAGAGATGGATGTAATGTTAATTAGAATGTAATTGTTATAATAGATATATTTTGGATAAGTTATAGGTGTAATTTTAACAATGTTATTTGATATAAGTAAGGTAAAGTGAAGATTTTAATTACTACAATTGATACTTTGGATATTTGTAATATTATTTGTTGTATATATAAATGTTAAAGATGTGAAAAGATGGACTATTGCTTACCCTGAAGGTTGGACAGAAAAATTAAAGAAACTAAGTTGGAAATATGAACTATTTTGAGAGACTGCTAAGGAAGAAAGACATTTTAGAAGAACCCTTGGTGAATATTGGAAGATGGAACGTTGTTTTGATATTGATTGATGAAGGTTGGATATTAAAACTATGTACTTTATTCAAGAATAAACACTAACTCAATCGGAAACTTCTGAGAACTCTAGGAGTGGAATGGTCTGATATATAATGGAGTGGAAGAAAAGTATCTTCTTTGTCTTTGGAAGGGGAGTGGAGGTTTTAAGGAATGACTATGGATTATGATTTGTGCTAGATTTTAATTTTTGTTGTTAGTTTTATACCCTGTACTCGGTTCTCGGAAGTCCTGGGGGGTGAGGGGAGAGGGAAGGGAGGGGGGGGGCAGAAAATGGATTGATAGTTAATGTACAAAGATGATTGAAGATGTATAATTAATGTAAGATCGGACCTGCCTGGCTACTACTTTAGAATGAAGGGAAAGAAGGAGTAGAAGAGAGAAGGAGGAAAGAGAAGAGGAGGAGGAGGAAAGGAAGGAAGAGGGGAAGAGGGAGAAGAAAGGAGTAGGGAGGAAAGAGGAGAGGATGTAGATAAGAGAGGGGGAGGATGGTTATGGAAAGTAGAAGAAGGTAGAGAAGGAGAGTAAAAGGAAAAGGAAGGGGGTGGTGACCGGGCAGACCCGATTAATTGTATATGATGGTACATTAAATATGTTATTGGATATGTTATTGGATAAGAATGTCAAAATAAAACTTTTTTGAAAAAAAAAAAAGAAAAGTTTACATGCACAAGAATACAGATAGTCCTTGACTTATCACCAGTTGCTTAGTAACCATTCAAAGTTATGATGGATCCCAAAAAGGTACCTAGGACCCGGATTCAAAGTTCTGACAGCCATTTTGGGCACACAGCCACTGGATCATATTTACAGCTTATTGTAGCATTTTACAACATATTTTGCTGGAAACCAGCATTTACTTTCAGTTTCTAGCAAAATGTCCATTGCTCATAATGGGTTTGTGTAATGATCAAGGCATTCACAACAAAAAAGTAAAAAAATCAGGTGCAGGCATGTCATGATCCACTTAATGGCCAGCACAATTTATGACTATAATTTGGAGCTCAATTATAGTTGTAAGTCAAAGACTAGATTTACTTAATGTTATTTTCTGTATATGCATATTTTACCTCTTCCATCCACAGTAATTCCTACTCCTCCACTACAAAGGCCATGGAACTCAGCTTCCCATGAGAAAATAAAAATAGTGAAATAGAATATAATTAGAGCAACAATATTTTAATATTTTAAAGTATTAATATTTTAATACTTTAAGTTTTAATATTTTAAAATATTGTAATGAATGTAGTTAAATTCCTTGAAAATTCTGCTCTTGTTCATATACACTTCAACATACCGTATATACTCGAATATAAGCCGATCCGAGTATAAGCCGAGGTCCCCAATTTTACCCCAAAAACTGGGGTAAACTGGGGACTCGAGTATAAGCCGAGGGTGGGAAATGAGGCACCTACCGGTTGGGGAAACCCTCCTCCCTCAGCTGAGAAGGCTGGCTCCCCGCCCGCCCTCTCACTGCACCGGCAGGGCTTCAGTCCGTAAAATGTGAAAAAGAAAAAAAACACTCAGTATAAGCCGTATAGACCCGAGTATAAGCCGAGGGCTTAAAAAAAAAACTTGAGTATAAGCCGTATAGACCCGAGTATAAGCCGAGGGGACGTTTTTCAGCACAAAAAATGTGCTGAAAAACTCGGCTTATACTCGAGTATATACGGTAATTAAGTTCATTCTCTTATAAATAAAATTACTTCAGAAACATTTCCTGAAACAACAGCAACATAATTTGGTTTAATGATACTAAAGTAACTATACTATATTTACTGTTTCTAAATAAGATAAATATAATCAAATTTACATACATTACTTAGATGGAAGCAAACTTTCTATTACAAACATTAAATTATATCTTCATTTACAGTACAGAACACTATCTTGTTCATCTTAACAATATTACTGTGTGCTATACACCACCCACCTTCACATATTCCAAAATTCCTGGACAATTAAACTACATTGTAATAGGGCAGTATGTCAACTAACAATTTACCATTGGCAAAGTTGGTAAAATATGCTTTTCTGGAATAAAAACAAGTTGCAAAGTATTGGTTTTATACTCAATATCCTGTATTTTTATATTTATTTGCATGTTACGGAATATGAGCAAATAAGCTTTTTGGAACAGAATCCAGCTCAACATTTAGATCCAATTAAATTCAATGTTTGGATTAATTTATTATGAATATGCTGTGTACATACACTTTGCTTTCTTCATAATAAAAAACCTGCTTTTAAAAAACAATGAACAAGATTTATAATCCATCATTTGTTTACAATTTATTATTCATACCAGTTATGTAGTCCAAAATTACCGTATATCCCATTACCTGAATTCTTGGCAGGACATGGGTGGCATGGCTCGCCAAAGCCGTAGTCTAAATTGGCACAGCAACATTCAGATTTTGTCACTGCTCCAGGAAAAGGGCGTACACATGCTCCCTTTTTGATTCCACCATAGCATGTGCTTCGCATATGAGTATCTAAGAAAAGATGTGAAAACAATACATAAATTCTTACTCTATAATGATATAAATAAGAATTCTCAATTAAAAAATGAATCTAATTTTTACACCTAAAATTTATGGATTCATATGGAATCCAAGAATTCCCGTAAAATTCTATACCACTCAAATATTAACATCTAGTTGTGGTTTATGTAATTACTGTTTTTAAGTGAGTATTCTATCTATGTTACAGGTTATTTCTTAAGTAGCATATTGAAGTTTATCAATTAATTTCTTGGAGAAAAACATGCTATTTCAGATATAAATGAATCCATGTTCTACTCAGTGGTGGGTTTCAAATTTTTTTACTACTGGTTCTGTGGGTGTGGCTTGGTGGGTGTGGCATAGCTTGGTAGGCGTGGCTTGGTGGGCATGGCAGGGGAAGGATACTGTAAAATCTCTATTCCCACTCCAGGGGAAGGTTACTGCAAAATCCCCATTTCCTCCCAATCAGCTGGGAATTGGGAGGCAGAGAATAGAAGGGGGCAGGGCCAGTCAGAATTTTTACTACCAGTTCTCCGAACCAATCAAAATTTCCACTACCAGTTCTCCAGAACTGGTCAGAACCTGCTGAAACCCACCTCTGGTTCTACTATCTGTAACATTAATTTTTTTAAATCTAAGACATATTTGTTGCAACAGGTGATAATATTGAACTGAGCCTGACTAATTAAAAAACAGGATAAGCAGGGTTGGATCCAATTAGCACTTGGGTTGAAAACCACTAGTAAATCTCAAGACTATAGGTTAGACCTAAAATGTTTTCTTAAAGTGGAAAAAAATACTAACCTACACAAACTCGACCATCAACTCCAACAGCTAGTCCAGGTGGACAATCACAACGAAATGATCCTTCTGTATTAATACAGTGGCCATTCATGCAAATACCTGGAGTCTTGCATTCATCAATATCTATTAGAAAAAGTAAATTGTACATATAATTTAGTACTCCCTATGTGAACAACAATAGGTCGTATTGCTTAAAAATAATCAAGAATCCTATTAAGTAGATTGCTTGATAAACAATTAATATGGCTTTATCAATCAATGAATATTTCCTACCATTTTAAAAAGTATTTGTTATGCTACATTCACAATCATATAACCCAGTGGTCCACAATCTTTTGGCTTCATGGACTGGCAGTGGCAACAGCAGGGGGAAGTGATGGTTTCACATGTGCAGCCTAGATCCTGTGCATGCACAAATGAAACTTGATGCTTCCATGGCCCGGTTCCCAGCAGGCCAGAGACTGGCCCCAGTCCACAACCCGGGGGCTGGAGACTCCTGATATAACCTACACCCTAATGCAGTTGAGCACTTGGGGGCCACTTTTTAAAAACTATTTTCTGCAGCCAAAAGAGCAAGTTCATATTATCATGAAGGAATTAGAAATCAATGGAGCCATTTTTCTCTCTTTCATTTTTTTAATATTTAAACTTATTCAACATCTTAATGTATTTTGTTCACTATCCAAAAGAAAAAAGTGCCATTGATTTTCTACTGAATTTTATTAGTGAGATAAAATTGGTGGAATCCCAGATAGTCCACAAAAAGATTGTCTCTGTGAAATATTCCTACATACATTATAAATGAGTATTATGTATAACTAATTCTCAATGATTGTTCAACATCTATTATTGACAACAACAATCTGGCTTAACAATATATGTAGCTACAGTGATACGTTTGGTTTTAATTCTGCAATTACATTAAAGATTTTAACAACAAAAAGACAGCATATGCAAGCTGTAAATAATAAAGATTTCCATTACACTTTCAAATGCCTGTTTGGCGGACTCCTACTATGCGGACATTCACAGCGGCTGACCTTCTTGCCCTGCGAGATTCTCTCGCGGGTTTGGCCCCCCACACTATCAAGGGCCCATCTTGAGGACGGGTTTTGGAACCCCGAGAGGTGGCATGCCAAAAATAGGAGACTCAGGGGATTTTTAATTAATTGTTTTAACCGTCTTTTTAAGGGGAATTTTAATGGGAATTTTAAGGGGAGGGTGGAAATTGACGGGTTTGGGTTGGGGGGAGGACGAGTGTTGGGGGAAACCCGTCGGGGAGGGTATGTCCAGTCCCAGCGCGCGCTCACGACACCATTTTAGTTGGTCCGAAGACGGGGGGGAAGGGATTGTACAGAGCAGAGAGTGTTATTCCATCTGTACGGTAAGTGGGAGGGGAAGATATGGTGGAGGCAGGGGGCCGTATCGTCCTTTGGGAGCACGTATTCGATGTTTAAAAGCGATCACGTGCTCCGGCCCCTCAGTCCTCACTCGTTCCCCAGATGGTCAAGACCCTCAGAGCTTGGGTCTTCGGCTGATGCTTTGTAATGCCCGGTCCGTGGTTAATAAAGCTCCCCTGATTTGTGACCTTATTCAGAGGGAGTCTGCGGACTTTATGGGCATTACGGAGACCTGGTTGGGCACAGAAGGGGGTGTACCCCTGGTTGAACTGTGCCCTCCGGGTTTCCGTGCATTCCATCAGCCGAGGGCCCAAGGTAGGGGTGGCGGGGTGGCGGTCGTGATTAAAGAAAGTCTGGAGCCGAGGGAGTCCACTGTTCCTCAGATAGCTGGCTGTGAATCCCTCCTTGTGAAGTGGGGCCATCGGAATCAGATGGGGCTGTTGATCACGTACCTGGCTCCTTGCTGCGTGTCTACAGCCCTACCTGAGCTACTAGAGGTGCTCGCTGGCGTGGCGGTTGAGATTCCCAGACTTTTGGTCTTGGGGGATTTCAACCTGCCATCGACCGGCTTGTCATCGACGGTGGTTCAGGAGTTCCAGGCCTCCATGACGGCCTTGGACCTGATTCAAGTAACTGATGGCCCTACACACATTGGGGGAGGCGCGCTAGACCTGATTTTTATCTCTGGTCAGTGGGTTAATGATCTGGATTTAGGAGATATAGTGAAAGAACCAGTGTCATGGTCAGATCATTTTCTTCTTCGCCTAGACTTTCGGACCGCCGCTCACCACCGCAGGGAGACGGAGCCAATGCGTTGGTTCCGTCCCAGGCACCTGATGGACCCGGAGAGGTTCCTGACGGAGCTTGGGCCGTTCCCTGAGGATCTTACCCACGGCACGACTGAAGAACTGGTTGCGGCTTGGGAACGGGCCGCAGCTGGGGCTTTGGACCGTGTCGTGCCTTTGTGGCCTCTGACCCGGCGTAGATCTCACTTGGCTCCCTGGTTTTCCGAGGGGCTGAGGGAGATGAAACGCCGGAGAAGACGCCTAGAGAGTACCTGGAGGTCCAGCCGTTCCGAGGCTGACCGGACACTAGTGAGGTCTTTTACTAAGACCTACCTAGTGGCAATGAGGGAGGTGAAACGTTCCTACGTTTCCACCCTCATTGCATCGGCAGATAACTGCCCGGCCGCTCTGTTTCGGGTGACCCGTTCCCTCCTTCAACAGGAGGGACGGGATGACCCCCTGCAGGGTCGAGCTGAGGAGTTTAACGGTTATCTATACGATAAAATCGTTCAGCTTCGGGACGGTTTGGACCAAGATTGCGATGATCCAACCGAGATGGCGGAGACACGTCTTGTTGAGGTCATTTGGGATGAGTTTGATTCTGTGGCTCTCGAGGACGTGGACAGGTTGCTGGGGAGGTTGCATGCAACTACATGTTTACTGGACCCGTGTCCTTCCTGGCTAGTGCTGGCTGCTCAGGAAGTGACACGAGGCTGGCTCCAGGGGATTATAAATGCTTCTTTGGTTGAAGGGGTTTTCCCCGCCATCTTGAAAGAGGCGGTGGTGAGACCTCTCCTGAAGAAGCCTTCCCTGGACCCAGCTATTTTGGGAAATTACCGTCCAGTCTCCAACCTTCGCTTCACGGCGAAGGTTGTAGAGAGTGTGGTTGCGTGGCAGCTCCCCCGGCACCTGGAGGAAGCTGTCTATCTAGACCCGTTCCAGTCCGGCTTCCGATCCGGTTACAGCACGGAGACGGCTTTGGTCGCGTTGGTGGATGACCTCTGGAGGGACAGGGACAGGGGTTGCTCCTCTGCCTTGGTCCTATTAGATCTCTCAGCGGCTTTTGATACCATCGACCATGGTATCCTGCTGCGCCGGTTGGAGGGATTGGGAGTGGGAGGCACCGTTTATCGGTGGTTCTCCTCCTATCTCTCTGACCAGTCGCAGACGGTGTTGACAGGGGGGCAGAGGTTGTCTGCGAGGCGCCTCACTTGTGGGGTGCCTCAGGGGTCGATTCTCTTGCCTACCCTGTTCAACATCTATATGAAGCCGTTGGGTGAGGTCATCAGTGGTTTCGGGGTGAGTTATCATCTATACGCTGATTATACTCAGCTGTATTTTTCCACCCCGGACCACCCCAACGAAGCGGTCGAAGTGCTGTCCCGGTGCCTGGAAGCTGTACGGGTCTGGATGGGGAGAAACAGACTCAAGCTCAATCCCTCCAAGACGGAGTGGCTGTGGATGCCGGCACCCCGGTACAGTCAGCTGCATCCGCAGCTGACTGTTGGGGGCGAGTTAGTGGCCCCAAAGTAGGTGGTTCGCAACTTGGGCGTCCTCCTGGATGGTAGGCTGTCCTTTGATGAACATCTGGCGGCTGTCTCCAGGAGGGCCTTTTATCAAGTTCGCTTGGTGCGCCAGTTGCGTCCCTTCCTTGACCGGGATGCCTTATGCACAGTCACTCATGCTCTGGTTCCGTCTCAGTTGGATTACTGCAATGCTCTCTACATGGGGCTGCCCTTGAGGTGCACCCGGAGGCTGCAGTTAGTCCAGAATGCGGCTGCGCGAGTAGTAATGGGAGCCACTCGTGGCTCTCACATAACACCACTGCTCCGTAGTCTGCACTGGCTTCCTGTGGTCTTTCAGGTGCGCTTCAAGATTTTGGTTACCATCTTTAAAGCGCTCCATGGCTTAGGACCCGGGTACTTACGAGACCGCCTGCTGTTACCCTATGCCTCCTACCGACCCGTACGCTCTCATAGAGAGGGTCTCCTCAGGGTGCCGTCCGCCAAACAGTGTCGGCTGGCGGCCCCCAGGAGTAGGGCCTTCTCTGTGGGAGCATCAATGCTCTGGAATGAACTTCCCCCTGGCCTACGTCAAGTGCCTGATCTTCGGACCTTCCGTTGTGAGCTAAAAACATACTTATTTATTCAAGCGGGACTAGCATAATAGTTGATTTTAAATTGGGGTTTTATTAATATTTTTTTTAAAAAATTTAAATTTAAATTTTGATTATCAGCCTTTTTTTGTAATTTGCTATTTTTTAATTTGGTTTTAATTGTACATATTCTGTGTTTTATCTTTGGCTGTACACCGCCCTGAGTCCTTCGGGAGAAGGGCGGTATAAAAATTTGATAAATAAATAAATAAATAAATAAAATGCAGAAAACACATCACAAACAAGAGTCCCTAGGAGTCAGGTGGCATTGAAATTTAAATTTAGTATTGTTGTTATATAAGTAAAAAGCTTTTTATACAAATATTGGTCTCATCAAGATAGGTATAATATATACCAGTACAGTAACGTCCATTAGGAGCCAGGACAAACCCAGGTTTACAGATGCATTTGAAACTGCCATCCTCATTAATACACATTCCATTCAAGCACATGTTGGTAGTTGTACATTCATCATGGTCTGAAAAATAAAATATTAGAGATTACAATTGAAATAATATCTGAAATTCTAAATACCAAAAGATTTGTTTTCTACTCAGAAATAGAATTCTGATCTAATGGAAACTCCTGGTGCAGGACAAAAAAGTATGTTTTTGTTTTTTTAACTAATTTTCCAATCCCATTACCCCACACCTCAAAACTTGACAGTATCCAATATAATTTTTAATACATGGAGTGCATCTTTAGCAGGAGAAGTTGCAAGCTTTTCTCAGAAAATTTGATTTTCCGTTAGCGAAATTTCGGAATATAGCGGAATATAATTTGTGGAATTATAACTAAAACAAACAATTAATTCAGAGCTCACCTAAAAAGTAAAATAAAATAAGAAATGCATACCAACACAGTTTTTCCCATCAGTTGTTAATTCAAAGCCAGCATTACAAATGCACTGGAAACTACCATCAGTATTCACACAACGACCATTCTTACAAAGGACACCATTCTGAATACACTCGTCAATGTCTGAGAAAAACAAATAAAAATAAACATTTCAATAACCAGCTACTATTTTATCTGCAAGACTTTTAAGACTACCTCCGTCTATAAATCATGGGAACCTAAATTATTTTGTGATTCAAGAGCCAGATGTAGACAGAGGGAAGAGGTGGAACAGCAAGAAAGAAAATGAATTTGATTAAGCATAAAATGGGTATTTAATATAAAAAACACATGTTTTAAACCCTTTAAATTTTTCAAATAAATTTATTCCTTATGTCTTCCACTTTGTCACTATCTTTAAAACCACAAATTTTAAAACCACTGACCAAAAGTTATTGGCATTAAATACAAAACTAAGCTATGATCCCGACCAAGGATTAAAACAATCAAGACTCTGTTCTCCACATATCAATTGCCTTCCTTGCCTTAAAAATAATGCGTAGTTGCATGGGACATCATTAAATTAGGATTCGTTAATTCATATCCATATTGAGGCCCTAACTTGGATTACTACATTTCCCCCCAAATCATTTCCCTCCCAGTGGAAATAGTAGGTTAGGGGCTATTTTGAACAAGTATTCTTGTCTTAAACAGGAACTTCTGCTGAACTTTGGCAAGTATGAATTCTCCTCTGGCTAAAATTTCTGGAATAAAATAGAGAGCCAGGTTTAGAACAATTTTTGTTCTAGTGACCCTATGCTTGTATTGTATACACACCAATGAGAAATTATATTAATTGCAAACTTCCAGAATTAATCATGACTGATGAAAAAAGAAGTTGGCTATGCAAACATACAATTTATTCATTATTTTCATTATCTAAATAGAGCATTCAAGCAGCAAGAGGGTTACAGCTTTTCATGTTTAAAGCCTCAGAGTATCCTGGATATGTCGGAGATCTTATACTGAAATCTGAGCTCTCCTAGTCAGCAGAATACTCTTTATCACCTGAGTTCAATAGAGTCCAATATATGCTAGGAATCAATAGGCCTGTGGACTATAATTTTAATGCTATCATTAGGATCAAAATGGGTCTAGAAGCGTCTTCAGATTTTTTTTAATGCTTTTCTGGCAAACGTTAATTTGATTTTTTTTTTTGATTTTTTTTTTATTACTTTTTTTACAACAAACAAACAAAAAAAATACATTATTACACCCTTGTGCTATACATAAAAGGAAGATTTGGGTCTTCGGATATATCCTCATGATTGCCAAAATCCACGTTCTCGAGGTACAGGTACTGAAGCGTCCAATGTTCCAAGCGCAAAGTCCACAAATGGTTTCCAAGTCTTCCAGAAAATATCTTCTTTATACACACCACTTCTAATTTTAATATCACATGTCATTTTATCATTTAAAGCTAATTTCCACATTTCAGAATTCCACTCTTCTATTCTAAAAATCACATCTAGTTTCCAATATCTAGCTATTATAATTCTACCTATTATAATCATAATTCTAATCAATTCTTTTTCATATTTTGTTAATTCTATTTCCTTAATTACCAACAATAATATAGTTTCCACTCTCAATGTTATTACTTTCCCCATCATTTCAAATATCATTTTCTCCAATTGTTGCCAAAACTTTTTAACCTTATCACAATTATACCACATATGTTCATAAGTCCCCAATTCCATCTCACATCTCCAACATTTTTTACTAGTTTTTTTATCCATTTGTGACAATCTTACTGGAGTCAAATACCATTTCCAAACAACTTTATAATTGTGCTCTTTAATCCTTATAGATAAAATTCTCATAATTCTACTCTTCCAATTCACATTCCAATCTGATTCTGGTATTTCAATATTAAGATCTTTTTCCCAATTTGTCCTCATCACTCTTTGTAATTTTTCATCAGAATTTATAATCTTATAAACCCTACTAACGAGTCCCTTTAGCCCAATTTCATCTTTCATAATCCGAGATACTAAATATTCAAATTCAGTTTCACATCTATTTATCGAATAATTTTCCTTTAGTTTTTTGTCCATTTTCTATCTGTATTTTTCAAACCAACTTAACCCTAATTTTTCAATAATTTCTTTATTCCTCCTTTCATTTCCATAACTTTTATCCAATCTCTAATAATTTCTATATTTTCCTCTTTAATCACTTCATTACGTTTTATATTATTTTTAATTGGCCAAATTCCAGTTGTCTCCCCAAAAGATTATATCCGAATTAAAATTTTAACAAATTTATTCCACATTTTTACTTAATCCCTTTAACCAATAACTTCTACTTACACATTTTAAATTTGCTTTATCTAAAACCACCTTGATCCAAATTTCTATATCCCTTAACTCTAAATCTCTCCAATAATTATCTTCACCTTTAAGTATTTTTACCACTATCCGGATACCATACGCACAGTAATAATTAAATAATTTGGGGATTCCTAATCCACCTTCCTTTTGATTTTGATACCACATTTTCTTCACTAATCTAGGTCTTTTGCCACCATTGCAAAATTTATCCAGTTTTTTCTGTTATCCTTCAATATCTTTCTCTGTCAAATTTAGTGGTAGCATCTCGAATAAAAAGTTGAACTTGGGCAGCAACATCATCTTCCCCATTGCAATTCAACCAAACCAAGACAACTTTAAAATTTTATATTTATCTATCTTCTTCTCAATTTCGTTAATCACCACATCATAATTAAGTTTTTTCAATTCTTTAACCTTAAGTGAAAGCACTATACCCAAATATTTCAATGTGTTTTAATCCTTATCCCAAATTGCTCTTGCATATTCTCAGACTCATTACCATTACTATCCATCAATAATTCTGACTTTGACCAATTTACTTTCAATCCTGTCATTTCTTCAAATTCTATCAAATGCTTATATATCTTTTCAAATCTTTCTCTACATTTTTCAAAATAATTAAAGTATCATCCATACAAATTTATCTTATACCCTTATATCCTTCTAATTCTTCATCTTTTCTATCATTTTGTCAATATTTCCATAGCCAATAAAAATAATGTTGGGGACAGGGACATCCTTGTCTCGTACCAGCTTCTAATTTTATCTCTTCAGTAAATATTCCATTCACCTTCACTCTTGCACTGCTCTTTTGGTACAATTTTGAAATAACATGTATAAACTTATTACCAAAGCCTAAAGCCTCCACAATTACTTTAATAGTTTCCCATTGTACAGAATCAAAAGCTTTAAAAATATCCAATGATACTATACCAATTTTATCACCATTATATTCAGCTACATCTATAATATTTAATACTCTTCTAACAATATCACTCATGTATCTACCCTTCACAAAACCTACTTGATTATAACTTATATATCTATCTATAAATCTATTTAATCTATTACTTATAATAGCAGTAAATATCTTTGCATCCTGATTAATTAAAGAAATGGGCCGATAGGACTCAATCCTTTCTAAATCTTTATCTGGTTTAGGAATTAGGGATATCACCGTTCTATTCCATGACGAAGGTACTTCCCACCATGTAATATTCCATTGAATAATTTTTGCAATCTTGGTATTATTAATTCTTTAAATTCTTTATAAAACTCAACAGGTAATCCATCCTCACCTGGAGCTTTCCCTAATTTTAATTTTTGTATTATTCCATTAATCTCATCTTGTGTTATATCTTCTTCCATCAATTCCTTATATGTTTGATCAATTTTCACCACATACTTTTCTAAATAGCTTTGCAATTTTCCCGATTAATTGGTTTCTTTGAATATAGATTCTGAAAAAATTTCTAACCACTTCACATTTCTCTAATTTTATAACATCTTATACCTCTATCATCTATCAAAACTCCAATTTCTCTCTTCTCTCTTTATCTTTCGCCATCTTTGCCAATAATTTAGAATTTCTATTACTAAATTCAAAAAAATTCCTATTTAAATATCTCAAATTTCTTTTTACTAACTCTGTATCTTCTTCTATCATTTTATTTCTTAACATATTAAGCTCCTGAAGAATTTTTTTTTCTTTAGTAAGCAAAAATTGATTTTCCAATTCTTTAATCTGATTTTTATCTCTTTCCATTTTAATTTTATAATTTTTATATTTCCTACTTGATAATTTAATACTCTCCCCTCTAAACACCGCTTTCATCGCATCCCAAACAATTTCAAATTTAACCTCCCCGTTATCATTTAATCTCCAACTTTCCTCCAGTTTTTTAAGTATCCATTTTTTATCCTTTTCATTTTTATACAGTTTCTCGTCATATCTCCAATAGCTTCTTTTTTTCTCAAAATTAAAATCTAAATCCACCATAACTTCTGCATGATCAGAATCTTTAAAAATTCCCACATCTACCTTATCCACATTATTCAACAAATCTTTAGAAAGAAAAATATAATCAATTCTAGAATATGTATTATATATCTTAGAGAAAAAAGTGTATACTCTCTCAATTCCTTTAACCTCTCTCCACACATCGACCATGCCGTTTCGAAGCATCCACATATTTAAAATCCCCATTTTATTTGCTCCTCCACAGCGGGTGGGATTAGTACTGTCTATTTTATCTCTGATTAAATTAAAATCCCCAGCCACAATTACTTTCCCTACACTTTCATTCTCCAAAATTTTTGTTATTTTTTCAAGAAATTCTCTTTGTTTTTCATTCGGTAAATATAAATTAACAAGTGTCACTTTTTCCTCATTAAGATTTCCAACAATTATTACATATCTTCCATCTTCATCCAAAATTACCTGATGTTTTTCAAAGTACACCCTATCCGATATCAGTGTAAAAGGTATGCAAATATATGAAAAAGCATTTGGAACTTCAAAAGCTAGAGGAGACAGTGTTCTCTAATACAGAGAAATTATGATTTAAAAATGAAATAAAATATGGAACATAAACTTTCTTTCCTTCCCTTCATAAAATCAATTGCAAAACTACTAAACAGGATGCTTCAACCTGCACATGTGCAAAGGAGCTTATGAACTTATGAACGTTAATTTGAAAAAATGAAAACTGTGTTTGGAAAAAAGGCTCACTGAAATCTTGTTAACCAAACCAGTAACTGTTTTATTAGAACTGTACATGTGGAATGCTGGTTTACTTTTTCATGGTTCATTCTCAAAATGAGATACATGTGTGTAAGCTGACCAGAGTTAACATGATAGAGTTTGTCAAATTTTGCTTCACTATACCATAAATTTAATTAAATACCTGCAAACATTAAATCATTGTCATGGTTTATTGAAGAGACAAAATAATCTTGTTTTCAGAGTTGAATAAGTATCAAATATAAGCATACATTGAATTGATAGATTGCAAATAACATTTCCATACCAATGCAAGCCTGCTTAGTAGGTGTTCTTTGGAAACCTGTATGGCATTTGCAATAATAAGAGCCAGGTGTGTTCACACAGTCTCCATTAGAGCATGGATTTGATATACACTCATCAACATCTGTTGGCATCAGAAAAGAATGCAATCAGATTTCATAATTTATACATAATAGTTTTTTATAAAATACAACATTTCATAAACAAATACAATTAGCTTACATCAATCACAAACTAATTCAATTCCCCATTTTAAAAATATAAGAATCACAATTCTCTAACTAAAATAAACTTAATATAAAGTATAAATTTGCTTTTTTAAAAATAGAAAATATTTAATTCCATGCAAATAAAATCTTCAAAAAGAAAATAATCAAATATAGATCTTTACATACAACTAATTATTAATATTTGTACATTCCCATTTTTTTGTTTTGACTCTAGTGATCTTGTTATACAGATTTAAATATACTGATTTTTTTAAATATAATATGATTAAAAAACAAAGCAAAATACAGTATCACAGAAGTCAAGTACAATAACATTAAAGTATTATTATTATTATTATTATTATTATTATTATTATTATTATTATTATTATTATTATTATTATTATTATTATTATTAATTAAATTTTTATACCGCCCTTCTCCCGAAGGACTCAGGGCGATGTACAGCCAAAAGTAAAAACATAAAATATATACAATTAAAACCACAGTTAAAACATAGCAGAATTATAAAGGCTGATAATTAAAATTAAAATTTTAAATTTTAAAATATTAACAAAACCCCAAAATTAAAATTCCACACTATTATGCCAGTCCCGCTTGAAGGAATAAATGTGTTTTAAGCTCACGACGGAAGGTCCGAAGATCAGGCACTAGTCGTAGGCCAGGGGGAAGTTCGTTCCAGAGCGTCGCCGGCCCCACAGAGAAGGTCCTACTCCTGGGGGCCGCCAGCCGACACTGTTTGGTGGACGGCACCCTGAGGAGACCCTCTCTGTGAGAGCGTACGGGTCGGTGGGAGGCAAAGGGTAACAGCAGGCGGTCTCGTAAGTACCTGGGTACTAAGCCATGGAGCGCTTTAAAGGTGGTAACCAAAATCTTGAAGCGCACCCGAAAAACCACAGGAAGCCAGTGTAGACTACGGAGAAGTGGTGTTACATGGGAGCCACGAACAGCTCCCGTTACCACTCACGCAGCCTCATTCTGGACTAACTGCAGCCTCCGGGTGCACCTCAAGGGCAGCCCCATGTAGAGAGCATTGCAGTAATCCAACCTAGACGTAACCAGAGCGTGAGTGACCGTGCATAAGGCATCCCGGTCAAGGAACTGGCGGACCAAGCGAACTTGGTAAAAGGCCCTCCTGGAGACAGCCGCCAGATGTTCATCAAAAGACAGCTGTCCATCCAGGAGGACGCCCAAGTTGCGAACCATCTCCTTTGGAGCCACTAACTCGCCCCCAACAGTCAGCTGTGGATGCAGCTGACTGTACCGGGGTGCCTGCATCCACAGCCACTCCGTCTTGGAGGGATTGAGCTTGAGTCTGTTTCTCCCCATCCAGACCCATACAGCTTCCAAACACTGGGACAGCACTTCGACCGCTTCGTTGGGGTGGTCCGGGGTGGAAAAGTACAGCTGAGTATCATCAGCGTACAGATGATAACTCACCCCAAAACCACTGATGACCTCACCCAGCAGCTTCATATAGATGTTGAACAAGGTGGGCGAGAGAATCGACCCCTGAGGCACCCCACAAGTGAGACGCCTCGAGGACGACCTCTGCCCCCCTGTCAACACCGTCTGCGACCGGTCAGAGAGATAGGAGGAGAACCACCGATAAACGGTGCCCCCCACTCCTAATCCCTCCAACCGGCGCAGCAGGATACCATGGTCGATGGTATCAAAAGCCGCTGAGAGATCTAATAGGACCAAGGCAGAGGAACAACCCCTGTCCCTGGCCCTCCAGAGGTCATCCACCAACGGGACCAAAGCCGTCTCCGTGCTATAACCGGGTCGGAAGTCGGACTGGAACGGGTCTAGATAGACTGCTTCCTCCAGGTGCCGGGGGAGCTGCCATGCAACCACACTCTCTACAACCTTCGCCACAAAGCGAAGGTTGGAGACTGGACGATAATTTCCCAAAATAGCTGGGTCCAGGGAAGGCTTCTTGAGGAGAGGTCTCACCACCGCCCCTTTCAAGGCGGCGGGGAAAACCCCTTCCACCAAAGAAGCATTTATAATCCCCTGGAGCCAGCCTCGTGTCACTTCCTGAGCAGCCAGCACTAACCAGGAAGGACACGGGTCCAGTAAACATGTAGTTGCATGTAACCTCCCCAGCAACCTGTCCACGTCCTCGAGAGCCACAGGATCAAACTCATCCCAAATAGCCTCAACAAGACGCATCTCTGTCATCTCGGTTGGATCATCGCAATCTTGGTCCAAACTATCCCGAAGTTGAACGATTTTCTCGTATAGATAACCGTTAAACTCCTCAGCTCGTCCCTGTAAGGGGTCATCCCATCCCTCTTGATGAAGGAGGGAACGGGTCACCCGAAACAAGGCAGCCGGGCGGTTATCTGCTGATGCAATGAGGGTGGAAACGTAGGAACGTTTCGCCTCCCTCATTGCCACTAGGTAGGTCTTAGTAAAAGACCTCACTAGTGTCCGATCAACCTCGGAACGGCTAGACCTCCAAATACTCTCTAGGCGTCTTCTCCGGCGTTTCATCTCTCTCAGCTCCTCGGAAAATCAGGGAGCCAATTGAGATCTACGCTGGGTCAGAGGCCGCAAAGGCGCGACATGGTCCAAAGCCCCAGCCGCGGCCCGTTCCCAGGCCGCAACCAGTTCTTCAGTCGTGCCATGGGTAAGATCCTCAGGAAGCGGCCCAAGCTCCGTCAGGAACCTCTCCGGGTCCATCAGGCGCCTGGGACGGAACCAACGCATTGGTTCCGTCTCCCTGCGGTGGTGAGCAGTGGTCCGAAAGTCCAGGCGAAGAAGAAAATGATCTGACCATGACACTGGTATCTTCACTATATCTCCTAAAACCAGATCATTAACCCACTGACCAGAGATAAAAATCAAATCTAGCGCGCCTCCCCCGATGTGTTAGGGCCATCAGTTACTTGAATCAGGTCCAAGGCCGTCATGGAGGCCTGGAACTCCTGAACCACCGTTGATGACAAGCCGGCCGATGGCAAGTTGAAATCCCCCAAGACCAAAAGTCTGGGAATCTCAACCGCCACGCCAGCAAGCACCTCTAGTAGCTCAGGTAGGGCTGTAGACACGCAGCAAGGAGCCAGGTACGTGATCAACAGCCCCATCTGATTCCGATGGCCCCACTTCACAAGGAGGGATTCACAGCCAGCTATCTGAGGAACAGTGGACTCCCTCGGCTCCAGACTTTCTTTAATCACAACCGCCACCCCCCCACCCCTACCTTGGGCCCTCGGCTGATGGAATGCCCGGAAACCTGGAGGGCACAGTTCAACCAGGGGTACACTCCCTTCTGTGCCCAACCAGGTCTCCGTAATGCCCATAAAGTCCGCGGACTCCCTCTGAATAAGATCACAAATCAGGGGAGCCTTATTGATCACGGACCGGGCATTGCAAAGCATCAGCCGAAGACCCAAGCTCTGAGTGTCTTGACCATCCGGGGAACGAGTAAGGACTGGGGGGCCGGAGCACGTGATTGCTTTTAAACATCGACCACGTGCTCTCGAAGAACGATACGGCCCCCTGCCTCCGCCATATCTGCCTCTCCCACTTACCGTACAGATGGAAAAACATTCTCTGCTCTGCACAATCCCCTCCCCCCCTGTCTTCGGACCAACTAAAATACTGTCGTGAGCATGCGCTGGGACTGGACATACCCTCCCCGACGGGTTACCCCAACACCCGTCCTTACCCTCCCCCCCCTTTAAAAATTCCCTATTTAAAAAACCCCAAAGGCTCTTCCTTGACGCATGCCACCTCTGTGGGTCCCAAGACCCGTCATTGAGGCCGGCCCTAGGTAATGTAGCAGGCCATTCCTGCGAGGCGTGGGCACCTCGCAGGCGGAGGAGTTCATGTACGGAGTATCGCATGTTGAAAACAGAGACAGCGAGATAAAATCATGTCCTCAGAATGGGCAGGCAAGTTATTGATGATCCGTCCAATGGGAGGCCACTATGTCCGGTGGTAAATCAGAAAGGGCCAGCAATCCCATATGGAAAATTGGTGAATAGCATCATCGTCCCCACCATCGCTGGCATTGTCAATTCCCGGAAAAGAGGTCCCCCGGTAGATCTACAAACCTGAGGAATAACCCCTCACCCCTCCTCTCCCAAAAGGGAGGGGGGGTCCAAAATCCCGTCGCAAATGGCAATTCCCTAGCCATAGGTTCTTTTTCTATAGGGAAACCATTGCTCAAGTAATTGTGAGCTCCATTGTGCTTGCAGACACTTCCTTATGTTACTGTCATGTTTCCTGTTCCACTTGACTTAAAAAAAATTAAGCTGCTTCATTTTTTTTAAAAAAGTAAATGAAGCAACTAGCATTCTGCAGAGCAAACTGCAATTATTAGAGAATCCAGCATTTTTTCCCAACAGTACTTTTGCCAAGAAGCACTATGGAACAAAAAATAATGGCCCCTTAGATATTCTTTGAAAGTAAAGATTACATGTGACTAGCCCAATGCTTTGTTTGGCAGTGTGCCCATTTCTAAATTTCTAAAGTATGCTTAGAAAAAAATAGTATGTGTGTTAAGTCCAAAAAGGGGCACACTATATGTATAGTACTTTATCTCTGAATTTGACAGAAAGAATATTTTCTTTCTATTCAGATCAATGCATACAGAATAAGCTCAAACCTTGTCTTTTAAGTAAAAAAACCCAAAACCCCTACCCAGAAAAAACTGTATGAAATCCCACTGTGTTTGACATCTTTGTAATTTCCCAACCATATTACTCAAACTACCTTATGATTGTTCAGTGTTTTCTAAACATTTTCTTCTCAGGTACTCTCTTTAATATTTTAACTTACATGGGAATTTATTACAAACTAGGTTATTTTGTTTTGTCCACACAAAGCAGTTATTTCAGAATTAATATTTCTAAGGAGCTTTATAAATGAATTCATAAATTTGTAGTTGAAAATTTGGAGCTAGTAACTGAAATATGTATTAGGAGTTGCTTCTGAGCATATTCTAATAGTTCAATATAAATATATACTATATATAGTATATACTATATATATATATATATATACACACAAATATGAATTTGTTCAAGTGTTTGATTACTTAGATATTTTAAAGGCTTTCCTTTTTAGAGAAAAAAAGTCTTGAGAAGCAAAGGGATATACTCTAAGTATATTTACCTAGCAATTATGTTACTAATTGATATACATTTTGTAAAAAAAAATCTCTCCAACAGAAAACATTTTCTTTTTTGATATGTCTTTTAAAGGCTTTATGTTGGTGAGACGAGTACAAATAAAAATCATTTTATTGTTATCATTTTAGCTAAAACATATCAATCTACATTTCAGATAGATCAGAGCTTGCAAAAATGCACTAGAATCAGAAACATGGCATTGGGGGCCCAAAGGAGGGAGTGCGCAACTTGGGTGTTCTCCTGGATGCACGGCTGTCGTTTGAAGATCATTTGGCAGCCGTCTCCAGGAGAGCCTTTTACCAGGTTCGCCTGGTTCGCCAGTTGCGCCCCTTCCTTGATCGGGATGCCCTATGCACAGTCACTCATGTTCTTGTTACCTCCCGCCTGGATTATTGCAATGCTCTCTACATGGGGCTCCCCTTGAGATGCACTCGGAGGCTTCAGTTAGTCCAGAATGCAGCTGCGTGGGTGATAGAGGGAGTCCCACGTAGCTCCCATGTGACACCTCTCCTGCGCAGACTGCACTGGCTTCCTGTTGCCTTCCGGGTGCATTTCAAGGTTCTGGTTACCACCTTTAAAGCGCTCCATGGCTTGGGACCTGGGTACTTACGGGACCGCCTTCTGTTACCTCATGCCTCCCACCGACCCGTACGCTCGCACAGAGAGGGCCTTCTCAGGGTGCCGTCCGCCAGACAATGTCGGCTGGCGGCCCCCAGGGAAAGATCCTTCTCTGTGGGGGCCCCCACTCTTTGGAATGAACTTCCCCCTGGTTTACGTCAAATACCTGACCTTTGGACTTTTCGCCGCGAACTGAAAACATATCTGTTTGTTCGTGCGGGGCTTTCTTAAATTGTTTAGCTTTAAAATTTAAATTTCTCTCTGGTTTTAATTGGGGTTTTTTAGATTGTTTTAATTCCGGCCACACTGTATAATAAGTTTTTTAATTTTATTTTAACTGTACATTGTTTCTTTTTATTTTGGCTGTACACCGCCCTGAGTCCTTCGGGAGAAGGGCTGTTTATAAATCTAATAAAATAAAATAAATAAATAAATAAAATAAAATAAATTTCTAAAAGTCTGGTTTTTAAAGAAGGATATAATAAGATATATAATAAGTAAAAAGGGGAAATTGGATGTTACACTCACCAGTACAGTCTCCATTGGCATCTTGCTTATATCCCATATTGCATTCACACCGGTAACTGGAAATTGTTGGGATGCAGCGCCCATTTAAGCATAAATTTGGATGATGTTTACAGATATCTATTGTCTGATTGAGTATTGCTATAAAAAGACATGAGGTAAGTTTGGATTATTACCTCTAAAGTTATTTTTTTAAAAAAAAAACAGTACTGTTTTTTAACATTAAATAAAAAAAAATTGTGTCATTAGGTGAACTCAATGTTTTCTGAAGTCAACTGCATTGGTGGAATCTGTTTTAGAATGGAATGGAGGAAGATGCTGGAAACATTTCAAATTAAACTTGACCAGACAACAAGGGTTTCAAACAGCTCAGCTAAGGTAAGGGCTTGTTATTTATTCCAGGAGTTCTTTTTGATGGATATAGGATTTCCTTGTGAAAGAAAGTGGTATTCTCACAATCCTATACAGAATTCCATTTCAAAGAAGGCTTCATGTTACAGAGGCTCCCTTTTCCTTAAAAATTTAGAAAATCCTTTTCCAAAGGATTTCAAGAAAAGCACATGCTTGCAGAATAACAGGACACTACTACAAGGTTTCCTCTGTAGGAAAGCTGAGCTTTACCTCTGCTGGGTGCCTCTCTCAGAAGTTGCAAAAAGAGAAAGATGAGTTGAGTGCTGCTGGGTCCTGGAACTGGCTGAAGAACAGGCCAAGTCCTGCAAAGCCCTAGGTGGCTGAGTGGCTGATTAGGAAACAAGCCCAAGGCCTGGAAGCTTCAACAGCTTTGCACACATTGGTAACCTCTGCAATCAGCTTGAGACTCCCTGAGTGGCTAGCTTGGGAGCAGGGAAAAGGTCTCAGAGATCCATGGGCCGGGACTGGTGAGGAAGATCTATGGGGACAGCTCTGCAACATGCCTACAGTCAGTCATAAGGGCAAATGCAACAGGGGCACTATAGTGGGAATAACTTTGAAACCAGGTCGTAAGTAGGTTGGGGGCAACTATCCTAACTTTGGTCACTAAGTGACTAGTTGCACATATGTATTTTCCAATTGGTTTTTGCTTGGTTTCTTCTTAATTTGAGCAGAATTGCAGATTTCTCTCACATAATGTTGAGATTCATCATTTTTCATTCCTTACATAACTTGGTTGTACCGCAATGAAGAAATTTAGAGTTTTGAAAATGGAAATCAGGTTCCACTGGTATCCACCAGTGGGGACTGATGAAAGCAGCATCACAACATTGCAATGCAAGTGTTATCTGTGTTTTCCCAGATGCCCCAAAGAGGTACACCTTTCAATGGGATACTTCTTTCATTAACCTAAAGAAAGCAGCTAGAGAGTGTGGATATCACTGCCAGGTTCTGTTCCCTATCAAGAAGAAATTGGAAAGAGAACCCATAATGCATGAAAACATAGAAAGACCAAAAGTAGATCAATTAATGTTTTTATCAAAAAATTAGTTAGAATATATAATAAATTTGAAATTTTACGTAAGATTAAATTAGTCATTGGTTGGGGGTATAGGCTTAAAATGTAAGAAGATTTTTTTCAAAAAATTGATGCATAATACTGCACATATTGAATAATTCATAAGTGCAATTGGAGTATGCTGGGAATGTAAAACAACTTGAGAAGCAATGGAAAGAAATCAAATTTATTTTTTACTGAAAAAAATAAAGTTTACATTGTTAGCCTTATTTTATAAAGAAGACATAAAAAATCCCATTAGTTTTAAGCATAAAGCAGAAAAGGAGGTATTAAAAAGTTTACTATAAGAGCTTCCAGTTTTATAATTATGCAATCAAGCAACTTACTCAGTCCTGTAATGATGGGGCCATTTCCTGTGGGACCGTGGCCACCGGTCCCTATTCCCGTTCCGTGCACACCTGGGGAAAACCCATTTCCACCAGGAATAGGGATGAATCCTGTTCCTCCTGGGCCAAAGCCATTTCCTCCTGCGACACCAGGCCTGGAACCCCCTATAACAGGAATGCCATCTATGCAAAGCCCACGATATTCATCTACAAAAATTAAAAACATTTATAATCACATTTTTCCAAAAAATGCAAATCATAAGATCACACATCTTTCAAAAAAGGCATACAGACATCAATGTACTTATTTGAAAAACAGCATTTCACCGTAAGATTTACTATTCTTAAACATACAAAAATGAGTAACTATCGAGTAGGTATCGAGTATAACATTTTATTAGATCTAGTATACATTTTATTTAGTTAACAATTTAGATTTAATTTACTATATGATAAATATTGGTGATAACGGTGAACATTTAGATAAAATTTAAGTCACTTCCAATGTAATCACACTCTAAGTCAATATTTCTCAGGAAATGATGTAGGCTTTTAATAAGAAAAAGATTATTCTAATCAAAATAAATGAAATAACCAAAAGAAAAAATAAAAGCTAGTTCAAATCTACATTATAGATGCAGATAATAAAAGCAACATTAAAATGAAGAATAACTCTGAATTACTTTCCACATCAATATTCTCCATCAGCCACTACAAATGATGTTGTCCTACTCAGCAAGTCAATGAGCTACTAACTGAAGATGTTGTATTTCAATTAGCTTAAAGGATAAAAAGGACTTCTATATAAAACAACCCTTACATATACTATGCAATATAGGAAATTATCATTTCTCTATGCAGACAAGCAGCTCATACAAATAAATTTTCTTGCTGCTTTTTTATTTCAGAAACATTCAATTGGTTGAAGCTTTCTGTATGTAACCTCACCCTTTGAGGATCCAACAGAATAAAGATATAAAAAATTGTTATCGACTTAATTTAACAATGTAATGAAATGAAAGTTGCTTCATTAAATCAAAATGATTAATAATTCCCTCAAATAAATTTTGTTTTAAAGAATTACTTCAAATAACAATAGGAAAAACTGGCTCAATCAACAACAATTCAGAAGCAGAGGGGCTTAATTTGATAAATACTTTAAAGCAGGGGTTTCCAACCTTGACAACTAGGTGGCTAGCTGAGGAATTCTGGGAGTTGAAGTCCACAAGTCTTAAAGTTGCCAAGGTTGGAAACCCCTGCTTTAAAGTAAGCGTTTTCATTATTTCAGGATTGATATTAAAATGAGTTTTTCTAGTAATTTTAACACGCTAAGATATTTACCAGAGCCTCTAACAGGACACATTTCTGGAATGGATCCAAGAGCCCAACACCGTCCAGAGTCACAACAGCACTGCATCTTGGTAAACCTGCCTGGAAGGTCTTGTGCACAGCGACCATTCAGCAGACTGGAGAAACAAGTACCTGCTCTTTGATCTGGATATTAATTTTGAAAAATTATTAATGGAGCACTTAGTAAAAACATTTTCTTAACTATTATAAATATAATCAATGAAACAGGCAACACTACCCTCTGCAATTTGTGAACAGCCATTGTTGTCAATATAGCTAAGAACATTTGGAAAGGCCACTGACAAAAAAAGACAAAAGTATGCAAATAAATTTATATTTATACCACAAATTACTCAAGTGACTCCGTACTTAGGCACTACTTCAGACTTTTCCTTTTTTCACTGCAACTTGCAGTGGGAAGAAGAAATGATTTGTTTATTTAGTTACAGCATTTAGTTACAGTATATAGCCACCCATTTTTAACAAAGTGACCCTGAGTGATATAGAAAAGTCTTCTATAAATACAAATCCTCCCCTTTTCCTCAAAAACCCCAACAAAGTACTTTAAAAACTAACTAGAACCATAAAATATATTTATTTATTTTTCAAATTTATACAGCTATCCATCTCCCAAAACAAGCAACTTTGGGCAATGTACAATAAAGTTAAAAAACAATTATTCACAAATAATAATTATTATTATTTAAAACATTAAAAACTAATGGTGACTAATTGAAATGGTGACTAGACTAAAATATGCTGCAACTTAACTATTGGGACTTCAACCATCTGGATTCAAAGGCATGAGGAAATGACTGTGAGCTGTCAAAGTAACCCAGTATAAACTGGGGAATTCTGGAAATTGAAGTAAAAAATCTTAAAGTTGTCAAGGTGAGAAACATTAGAATAGTAATTAGCAAATTAGCCACATTTTATAAATTACTGATTTGTGAAAAGTGTCATAGACTTAAATTGGCAAGTCTTGTGGGGAAAATGTATCTGGTCAGAACAGAACATGTATATGCCTGGATTAAAAAAAGTCATCACTTTTTACCCCCTCGCTTTTAATAAATTGATTCTTCACCCAATACATTTATCCTCTTCTGCCTTATTTAAATTTAGATCACAATTTAATTTGAATTTTCTAAATGAAAATCAATGATGGATGAGGCAGGTGCTATAGATTTATTTTCAACCAAGAAAACTATTGAAAGAATAATATATTCAGATCAATCTTTAAAGAGACATTTGAATGCATCTCCATATTTTTAACATTAATTACATGTAATTATCTTTTTGTAATTTGCATTCTAATCCACTTTTATTTTGTAAATCTTTTATTGACTTAGATTATCAGGTTTGTCAGGTGGATGTTTTCAGGGATCTTGTGGCTAGAAATTAATTTGGGATTTGCTACTTTGTATTTGGATCTAGAACAGTGATGGTTAACTTTTTTGGTGTCGAGTGTCCAAAGTACGCACATGCATGAACCCCCAAAATGCAATGCAAGCGCCCTCCACGCATGCACCCTGTACACGCGTCCCCGCACATGTGCATGCATCTCCCACGTATAAGCCCCTTCCAGGTTGGTGCAAGAGGGTTTCCAGGCCCAAAACGGGGTGTGAGGCCCCCTACTTACCCTGTTTTGGGCATAGAAAGCCGCCTGTACCAATCTGGAAGCCAAAATGGGATGCAGGGGTGCTGCACAAGGCCCCCTGTGCCCCATTTTGGGCCTGGAAAGCCTCCTGCACCAACCTGGAAGCCAGAACTGGGCGCGGGGGGGCCCTTGCACCAGGTTGGTACCATAGGTTACGTGCCACAGGTTCACCATCACGGATCTAGGAGATCACTTGGATGGATCAGCAAGCATCTATAAGAGACGGTCTGTGGCACCTTTCTATAAGGCTTCTCTACATAGAAATTTCCTTGTGACAAATTATTTAATTGTGACTTCTAGGCTCCGAGGAACACCATGACAAATGTGGCCAGAAAGTGTATCTTTACTGTTCAGTAGAAATGACAACCATATACAGTAAGATAGATGGCAGTTTCTGAGGAATAGTACCATAGAATAGTGCCTCAGAATTTACTCTAAGTTTTTGTGCCCTCTTGAAGAACTACCCCCCTTTCAGAAGAAAAACTTTGGATTTCTTCTCTTGGCCTCGACATGTTTACATTCATGAAAATTTCTTTTTAGTGCAGAAAATCATACAAAGTTATACTGAAGTCTTTGAGCTACTAACTTGATACCTAGCATATTCGCTGCTGAGTTGATTTTCTGATATAGGATAAAGAGTACAAAATGATCTCTTACAAAAAAAGTGTAGAAAAAAGGCAAAAGTACATAAGACCATAACGTTTTCTCTTTCCAAAATAATTGAACACAATATTATGTACCATCTGATACTATGTTCTCTGAACAAGATCTTCAGAATCAAGTAACTTCCACGGCAGAGTAGGGTAAAGATTGGAAAGTTATTCAAGAGACTAGTAACAAATGAAATGAAAAGAAAAAAGAAAAACCCATAGAAAGGATCTTAAAAATTGCTACTTTGGGGCATGGTAACTTACCAATGCAATGAGAGCCATCTGTGGATGTCACAAAGCCACGTGGACATAAACAAATATAACTTCCAACAGTATTGGAACATTCACCAGCATCACAGATTCCTGGGATGAGGCTACATTCATTAATATCTACAGATTTAAACAAATGAAGAATGATTCTCCACAAAATATAATTATTTTAAAGATATTTATGTTATTAAATATGATATCCATGAGTGCACTATCTTGGGCTCTACATGCAAGATGGAATTCTGATTATTTGATCTGTATCTACAAATATTGAATTCTCCTGCACTTTTATATCTGATTTCCAGAACTAATATTAGCAATCATATTTTAAAAGATAGCAAGTAATAGGGCATACTCTAAAATAGAGTATAGGAAATCCTATGCAATTTGTGATCTGCAACCGTAACAAATAACAAAATAACAAAATGTCATTATACTATAGAAAATGTATATAGGATAAAGCTAAACTGAGTTTGTGGGGGCAGACACTTCTTTAACATAAAATGGATATTAAATCTCATCAAAATCCTACACTGATACAAAATATCTATTTGTGACAGATAATAAGCATAGGGGAAAGTCTGTCTTTCGTCAGAAAAAAATAAAACACAGTGTTTTGTTTCATTAGCCAGGTATAAAAACAACAATGTGGCTGCAATTTTCAAAAGACAAGGAGGCTTTTAATAATTTAGGTAAGAGGGTCAAAACACTATAGCTTTCTTGAAAATAATGCCTTCAATTTATTTTTAGTCCTCTATGTTTTAAAAGATTTTCAGACTATAGAAATCCCACATCTTCCTATCGAAAAGATTAATAGGAGACAAAACAATGTAGTGAAGATCTGACAAGAAAGAAGACTTATCTATGAATCTCAGAACAGAGATTCATACCAAATTTCTAACAGCATTTTAAACTGAAATTTTAAAGCATTTACTTGAAGAAAGTATGTCAGGGCAGCTGTTATATTCATGTCGCACTCTGTTGGCTAGATCACTTTAATAAAGCACCACACATTTTGGAAAGTATAGGTCATTATTCAGAAAGGACCAATGTTAGAAAGGATGCTTTTGTTTAACACAATATAAGGACATCATTATTATATGTTTCTGTAGCTGTCAAATGTTCTGTTGGATAGTTATTTTTAATACCATTACCTACATACAGAAAATAATACCTGTGCAGAATTTTCTAGAAATCTAGTTTCTTCTTTTGGGGAGGGGGGACAGTCCTGCTGGATACTAGAAATATACATATTTTTATTTTTATTTTATTTATTTGTCATAACAGTATATATAGGCATAAGCATGAAATAATTATACGATATATAAGGATATATATAAGCATAAGTATGTAATAACTATATGAACTGGATACAATTAAAAGGAACATTAGGACAGGAATGGTAGGCATGCTTGTGCTCTTATGCACACCCCTTATAGTCCTCTTAGGAATGGGGTGAGGTCAATAGTAGATAGTTTCTGGTTAAAGCTTTGGGGATTTTGGGAAGAGACCACAGAGTCTGGTAGTGCATTCCAGGTATTAACAACTCTGTTACTGAAGTCATATTTTCTGCAATCAAGTTTGGAGTGGTTCACATTAAACTTAAATCTATTGTGTGCTCGTGTATTGTTGCGATTGAAGCTGAAGTAGTCTTCAAAAGGAAGGACATTGTAACAGATTATCTATGAGTTAAACTCAGGTCATGTTGAAGGCGGCGGAGTTCTAAATTTTCTAAACCCAGGATTTCAAGTCTGGTGGCATAAGGTATTTTGTTGTAATCAGAGGATTGGATAACTCTTCTTGTAAAATATTTCTGGACACGCTCAATTGTATTAATGTCCGAAATGAGGTATGGTTTCCAGACAGTCGAGCTGTATTCAAGAATTGGTCTACCAAATGTTTTATATGCTCTGGTTAGTAGTGTAGTGTTTCTGGAGAAGAAGCTATGCAGGATTAAGTTTACAACTCTTAAAGGCTTTTTTGCGATGTAGTTGCAGTGGGCTTTGGCAGTTAGATCATTTGATATGAAAACTCGAAGGTCTTTAATGGGGTGGGGGTCATCTACAAGGTATTGTCCATTGAGCTTGTATTTAGTGTTCAGATTCTTTTTTCCAATGTGTAAGACAGAGCATTTGCTGGTTGAGATTTGGAGTTACCAAATTTTGACCATTCCGACACAAAGTCAAGGTCTTTTTGGAGGGTAACTGTATTGTTGGTAGTGTTAAATAGTTTAACATCATCAGCGAAGAGAACACAATTACTTATAATATGGTCACAGAGGTCATTAATGTATAATATGAAGAGTGTTGGTCCAAGAACGCAGCCTTGGGGAATGCCTGTTCTGTCCCCTCCTGGCCTCAGCCACGCAAGCTGGCTAAATGAGCCAGTAATTGAGTTCACAGCTGCTATCAGTCCTGGCAGGAAATCTGCAGCTGCCTGCCAAAGTCTCCCTTTTATCTTGGGGTTGCCAGGCAACCAGGAAGTCAGCAGTCCAGGCCGAATGTTCAGCTCAATTCTCCACGAGTCAAAGAGTTCAGCTCACTTCTACATGAGTCAAATAGTTCAGCTCAATTTTTGCTCGTCACGGAGCAGAAGAGCAGCCAGGGCTGCTTTTATACTATGTGGGTTATGGCTCCATGACTCAGCACTTCCTAGGCCTGCCCCACCCCTGCTTCTGTTGTTCCCACCTCTCCTGCCTACGAAACCTAGGGTCCAGCCAGCCCTGATTGCCATCAGCCGGGTCTGGAGGCATGGCCTGGGGGGGAAGGAGTCAGGGGACATAGGCCTTGTTATCTCCTCCACCTGGCCTGCTTCTGGCTCCTGGAGCTGAGCCAGGAAAGCCAGTGCTCCAGAGGTAAGTCCTGATAGCCCTTCCCCCTCACTTTCCGAGTCACTTTCTGGCAGGGGGCCTGGCTCGGGGGCGCAGACACAACGCCGCCGCTATTGACAGGAACAGGATTTGATAGGGCATTGCCTATTTTGACCACTTGTTGTCTGTTTGACAGAAACGCTGTTATCCAATTATGGAGGGGTCCGGTTATTTTCTGATAAGTAATCTTTATAATCAAGCTAATCAAGAAATTACTTCAGATCTCTCTACTATTTTTCTTACACACTGGATTATACAATATGTACATGTTGCACTCAGCAGTACAGTGTACACAGCACCTCTTCCCTATGGCCAAATTGATGACAGTACATATTTCTTATTGTATCAGATTGAATGTATATCCATACTTTTTTGTAAGATCCAGAACTTATATCCAAGATCACTTCAGGTAGTAAAGCAGATAATCATATTTCTTTGAGTTGTTATGTTCACTTTGAGCACAAAAATGGTAATGGAGTATAACGAAAGCATTTATTTGAAAAAATGAGCCAGTTTCACAATTATTTGAGGCTAAGTAGAATAACATTTTTTCTATCCCCAGTCCACCCCAAAACACAATTTATAGGAAGGTAGAGGACTACCATACTTCAATATATATTAATGCTCAGAATTCTAATCTTCAGTAGTATTACTACGGTAATAGTATCATTTCTAAAACAATAATACTAAAGAATATATCGCATTGTAAATCATGCATAGATTTATTAAATATAATAATTACATCTCTATTATAGTAGATAAGGAATTAGCACGTGCTATATAAGTTGTAAAATAGCCATGAATCAGAAGTTCATATCAGAAGCAAAGATTTCTTAGTAAAATAGTAATGTCCCACTCCAGATTTTGACCCTACTATCCAAATTATGTTTCCTTGTGTTTTGAAAATTGAAGCCATCCTTATTAATTTAAACAAAGTGGTGCATACATGCATTGTTGCTTCTGTACCTAGATGATGGAAGGAAACACTAAGCAGCTGTAGGATTTGGAAACGAAGCTGAGAAAAATATTTAAGTTTCTGCAGTACAAACTGCTTCTATTTCATTCTTCAAGAAATATGTACAATCACAATTGGATCAATGAAGTGATTCTATGAGAGTAAAAGTATAGTTTTGTTCTCCATCCCAACCTTATTCTTTTTAAGATAATATATATATTTCTATTATTTTGTTCCTTTAAAAATGAGAAAAATCATACATGGTTAGCCAGTAACTTAACATGTGAGGTAGAGTTTAGGAGAGATATTATTTATTTAACAGTATTTTTGAACTACCACATAGTACTAAATGCACTTAAGAACTTTAAGCTTTAAAACATTTAATTAGAAAAACAAAAAGAAATTGTAATCTGTAATAAAAATACAATAAAAATAATAAATTAAATAACAAACATCTATATAATAAAATTAATAAGGGAGAATTTAAAAAAAATGTGTTTATAAATTTAATATCATTTAATAAAACATTAAATTTGTTATAAAATAAATTATGCAAGGATGTAAAACCAGAAAAGAACCTTGCCCCATATTCCCATAAACCTAGCTTTCTTAATGGCTAGAATATGTAGAATGGAATATATAGAAGAATGAACAATACATATCTTATTCAAGGCAGATTCATATGGAAGATTGTTTCTATAGTTAATTTTATAGTCCATTAATGAGTGAAAATAAAAGTTGAATTATAAATATATAGAAGGCATGTTTAAAGAAACTTCAGACAAACCTGTCTTATTAGATGCAGTTTTTAAATTTTACACTTCTCTCTTTCAAAGGTTGCAGTGTTCACTTAAAATGCGTGATGCAGAAGCAATAAATCCATTAGCTACGCTAGAAGTGGCCCCTAGCACTCTCTTATCATCTCTACAGTACCTCCACAGTAAATGTATATGGAACTATTTATTAAAGATTAACAAGGATACAGAAACTTTTTAACTGGAGAAAACATAGTGGTGTCATTGTTTTAAGTCCTAACAAGGCCAGGGATGTAAGAACTGATATTTAAGGACCAGGCATCAAAAACAGGAGTAGACATAGCTATAAAATTGATTGCCAATTCCCAGCTATGGAATAAGTTAATAAAAAGCCAGTCTGCCAGGAAAAACAGTTTTTCTTCTTGTAAAGTAAGGAGAAAATAAAGGAATATAAGGAAGAATGCACCTATACTTTCAATGAATAAGTATCTAATAAATAATTTCACCAATATACCAGAACAATTTTGCAGATGCATACAAATGAATAAATGTTCTATTTTTGTTAATAGTAGAATTGGTATTATTATTAATAAAGCACTTAAAACTGTATGATCTCATAGTCAGAAGCTTCTAAAAAGTCTATTCTTATAGTTCTTTGCATTAATAAAACCAGAAAAGGAGCCATGCAACATTCTGAACTTGGTTGTCCCTAGAAATGTGTACTAACAATTCATAAGGAAATTCCAAAAGTTTGGAAGTCATTACTAAAGTTCTATGAAGATTCTCAGTCATTCAGGTCTTAGTTGTCACCAGGATTACTGGTGAAGATTAGTTTGAACTACAAAAACAAGGATTACCCTTCCATTATTATAATCAATATTTTTAGATTAACTGAAATTAATGGATGCTTTGTGGTGGAGTGCTGTTCCTCACTGTTCAACAATTATTTGAATTTCTTAATCTAGAAAGAGGAGTGTTTCTCTTTAAAATTATTTTTTGTTATTTGTTATTTGGCATTAACAACAAGAAATGAAATGCCGTGATCCAGAATAATGTCTCCTCCACTTTTCATCTCAAATCAAATCATGATAACTCAAAAGTCGCAGTCAGCAAATAGATGGCTATATGGGAGAGGAGGGGAGGAACAACCCTGCACACAGTTCCCAAGTCAAACAGCTCCCACATACCTTCTCTGACCTCTGTCACACCCCATGCACATTCCCTGACCTATGTTACCCCACATACCCTCCCTGACCAGCACTACCCCACAAACACTTGCCCCAAGCCAAGAGACAAGTGAGATAGCAAGCAGTTCCAGAACGTCATAGTTCTTGTCATACCATGGGAAATTTTAGCAAGCACCAGCAAGCATCCATTCATCCATCTGTTTTATCTCCCAAATTCAGCCTGCACCAGCAAGCAAGCCAAATGCCAGCTTTCAGTAGTAAAAATGAAAACTAATATACAATTGCATACAATTACAAAAGTACAATAGACTTTGTACTTGTAGATAAACATAACTTATAGTAAATGTGCTTTTTAAAGGAATTTTAGTTAGCAAACTTGTGAAAATGTAATATCAATACTTATTCAAATTATTGATAGGAAAAATATTTTAATGTTTTAAGCATGCTAAAACATAACTGAAACTGCAGTTAAGAAACATGTCATTAATGTCAAGGTCATATGTTAAACTTGGCATGCTGCCTAGGTATGGTCTATAAGACTTTTGCCCCTTTGCAATGTTTGAACTGCCTTTGTGCACGTATCAGGAAAGGAAGGGAGTAGACAGGATGCTTGCCAGTGAGATCAGTTACGTTAAGGAAAAAACAAATATTCATCTATTGACTAAATACTTCTCTCACTGTTCTCTCAATCTCTGAAAATGGGAGATCCATTTAAAAAATATTTTTTTAAAACCTTAGTCTCCAATTATGTCAATGTTATATTTTCAGATTTGTATTTTAAAGCAAATGACATTTTTATTTGAAGAGTGTAATATACATTAAAAAGATTTTAGAAGTTTTTTATTGTTTTTATTGTTTTGATTTAACATTAGGAATCCCACAATTGCTATTTGGGGTCAAATAACATGAAAGTTGTAGGGTTTCCATTGTCTATGCTTTCAAAAGGCAGTATAGTACCAACTACTATATATTATTTTTTAAAGTTGTTTCACTTACCTTCACACTTTTGAGTTGCTTCATTCTGTTTATGACCAGCAGGGCATTTGCATTCATATGATCCGACTGTATTGATGCAAGTTCCCCCCTGACAGATTCCAGGAATAGCCTGACATTCATCTATATCTGTAAATTAAGTAAGATAAATTCTAAAATTTTATCTTTCACTGTTCTTCAAAATAAGTCTTATTTGACTGCAAGACATTCTAGATAGAGGATTTTTCTGCTGGTAATAACTAGAATACAGAAATTTCTTCAAAGGTCAATGGAAATATTCTCCCTTTTTATGATCCTGTAATCTCAGTCCAGGCAACTGGATGGAGCTAAATATTTACTGGCCAGATACCTTTCCTTACACCATGCAGTTTGCAGCATATATTTTTTTCTTTGTACCCTAAAAGAGACACATCTGCTGCTACCTAGGATTGAACTCTCAATCTTCCAAGTAGGAGGCGAGCATCTTCACCATTAGGCCACCATGCTGCCCAACTTCTAAGAGCCGTGATGGTGCAGTAGTTAGCGTGCAGTACTGCAGGCTACTTCTGCTGATCACCGGCTGCCAGCAGTTTGGCAGTTTAGTTCTCACCAGCTCAAGTTTGACTCAGCCTTCCATCCTTCTGAGGTCGGAAAAATGAAGACCCAGATTGTTGGGGGCAATATGCTGACTCTGTAAACCACTTAGAGAGGGGCTATAAAGGACTGTGAAATGGTGTAAGTGCTATTGCTATTCCTATTACTATATGTCTTAGTGTCGTGTCCCACTCCTCTGCTGACGGCCGGGTCAGGGAAATCCGAATCAGGCTTGCCTCTGCAGCTCTGCCCAAAGTCCTAGCAAAGTCCTCAGAGCAGGCAGGAGACCAGTAAGTGACTTCAGCAAGATAAGTTCAACTTTGCCTGACTCAGAGACTGCCAGAAAGCAGATCCTTTATATAGGCCATAGGGTGTGGCTCCATGACTCAGCACTCATTAAGGCCTGCCCCTCCCTTCCTTCTGTTGCCTCCGCCTATCCAATCTTCTGATGCGAGGGTCACTCCAATCAGCTGTTGGAAGTAAACTTTCCTCAGGCTCACATGCTGTGGAGGAGGGGGAGGGGTCTAACTGCTCCATTTGCCTGGGCATGGAGCCAGGGCTGGGGCCGGGGCATGCTCCCTCCTCTGCAGCCTGCTTGGGCATGGAGCCAGGGCTGGGACCGGGAGGTGCCCCCTCCTCTGCAGCTTGTCTGGGCATGGAGCCAGGACTGGGGCCGGGAGGCATACATTCCTCCGTGTTCGGGAGCAGATAAGCAGACCCCGGCTGCGGTGAGAGCGGACAAGACACAACACTTAGAAAAAATACCCTTGAAAGTTTTTTTTTTAGTTTTAGAAAATGCTATTTGTTTTAAATTTCTGTGCACATGTATCCTGAAATGTACATTTGGATGGATCCAATTCACTTTACCTTAGTTACTATACTTTAACATTAAACAAACTTACGTAAATTAATAATATAGAAATATTTTCAGAGATCCAACAATCTGAAAGAATGTATACTGTGGAAAAAAAAGAGTTTGGAACATCTAGCATAGCAATGAATATCAAGTTTTTAGTATAATTGCAGGAAGTGTTTATGTTTTACTGAATTTATTTAAAATACTTTAGCCTCTATAATGTATCATTTAGATTAAAACTGAGATAAAGCCATGTTCATATCTTGTTTTCTTAAAGCATACAATTTTATTATATTTCCATTTTGATGCACAGTCTAGGCTGTTTAATATGCTTCAGAGTAGATTAATAAAATTAATATACTTTCTAAGAAGAGAATTTTACAATAGAATTATCTGAAAACGCTCAATAGCTCTTCTATTAGTGAGTTAGTAGTTGCAACAGTAATGATTTGATAAACATTACCTTTTACCATAAAATATCTGGAAATATTGCTACCAAGGTCTTCACAAATATGAGCAATATTGGCAATTTAATAATTAACAATCATTGAGCACCTATGAACAGCCCCATTTTACTCTATTGCGTCTGAAAAATGAGTGCAGTTTCATATATTGTATATTTTGTCAAAGTTGATATAATCATGCAGTATGCATCAATACCATTTGGACCATTATTTCCTTGGATTGCTTTCAGTTGTTCCATGTATCAACAAACTGGAAACAAGGTAAAATCATGAGCAAATTTCTATGATTCCAAACATGCATGCTCGTTTACATTCAAAAACTAACAATTTACATGTATCAATAAACACCAAACAGTAAATGCACGAGCAGAATTTTCTTGTCACCTTCAAACTGATTGTTTTAATGGATGGAAAATCATTGAAATACATTCATTCTCTTTCAGGTGAAGCAATCAATGATGAAAGAGCATTAAACAACAAAATGGTAACAGGTGATGTTTGTGCATTTAAAATACTATAAAATACAATCCAGCCCAACTTGATACTAAGTGAAGCATAGTATTTGTAACCATTTCAATATTCCCAATAACCCTTTCATTTCATTTCTTAAATTATGTTCTATTTTGGACTCATACTTCAATACACACTTAATACATTTAGTTACTGAGTATAAGTACATTCTTTATCTGCCGCTGTTATTGTTCAATTTAGCCAACTGTGTCAGGAAAGCACTAGCGAGTACTAACAATTTACAGATGTTTTTAAGTAGCAAATTAATGTGCAAACAGCAATGTATGAATTCTCTAGTGACAATTACTTTACAAAGAAGCCTCTGTCTGACTCCCTCACAAGAAGCTGTTTCACAGTTCAATGAAATGAAGTAATTAAGCAATTAAAAGGAATTCTTGTACTTATGGCCTTGAAACAGAGATAAGCACCGCCCCCTATAGTCAACAACGATTAGCAAAGTAAAATCTGCTGGCATCCCTTGTACTCATAGTAAACAAAGATATGCTAAGTTTCCTTTCTTCTTGAAATAAAAATAGTTTTTGCACTGAAGAAATGTTAATGATTCTCAGTCTATGACCAAATTATAAAAATAAAAAAAATGTTTTTCTAAATGAGGAAAGGCAAATGACTTGCATTATATTAAGACTGATCTACTGAAAAGAGAGAATTTTTTTAAAAGTAGTTTTCCTATAGTTTTCCTATATTATGACCTGAAGTTAGAAAATATCTTACTAGACAAGGGGATAAACTAGGAGTGAAGTATATCTGCATATATCAGATAGACTTACACAATGATACATTCACAATAGCTGCAACAGAAAATCATTACCAGAAAATATAAATGAAAAATGATATTTCCCCTTGTATAGTTCCTTTTATTAAATCTATTCTGATTTTTTCTCCACTAGCCTTGGAAACACCACTGTAACAACTTTTATTAGACAGATATCAAATTATTGTCCTATGACAATTAGCCTACCTTTGAAGGCTAATGATAGTTCACTGCCAAATATAAACAAATTGTGAATTTTAAATTCAGTTTTTTAAAATTTTTACCTTATTCTTCTCACTATCCACAAGCTCCATAAGTACCATGAGTAAGTAAGTAAATAAATAAATAAAAAAGAAAGAAACCCAAGTCAGGAGCAGAGAATACAATCCCTGAAAACTATTAGAGAAAGGAAACAATTCACATTTTAATTAAGTATTTTAATTACGGATTCAAATTGCACAGAATTATTCTGAATATGATACCCTGTTATGAAGCATGGTAATAAAGCTTCTAGCTATAACTGAAAGACCTAATGAAACTACCCAAAGAAGCTCAGAAAAAGCTTCTAGCTGTAGCTGAAAGACCTAATCAAACTAACTTACATTTGAAAGAAATACAGTACAGACAATATAAAAATATAGGTACTGAAGATTTTATGATTCTGTTTCTAACAACAGTTCCCAATAAACAAGCTAGCATAGCGGTCCCCAATCCTTCTGGTTCCACGGACCGGCAGCAGAGGTCAGGGCGAAGGTTTTGCGCGTGCAACCTAATCCCATGCATACGCAAATGAAGCTTCGCATGCTTGCCCACCACTTGCATGGCTCATTCACAACATAAATATTTAATTAAACATAAGGTATTAAATAATATAGTAAATGTATTAAATAATGTATTAAAAACTTGGGGAGTTTTCTCTCGAATATATTTTACTGCAAACAAAATTGCAAAACTAAAGACACTTAGTTTCTAATGTGTATATTTTCCAAAATGCGTTTACTTGTTTATGTATGTTTAGGTTTGTTGGGTCTCACTGCCTGAAGCATTTGAGACGTATAACTACATTACACAAATAAGGGGTTTTTGTGTTGCTCTCTTCTTCTGTAACTCCACTGCCAACTGGGAACTGCTGAAATCAGTAAAGATTTAAAATCTTTAAAACCTTTTTACCATTTGTTCTGACATATTCATGTAGATATAAAGATGTTTGCAGTTTTCCTTCCCAATGTGTTGAACATGGTCAATAATCATTAACCTTGTAACACTATTATGATAATATTTTAAAATGAAACAATGCTGTACAAGTCATTAGAATGCAAAAGAAACCACAAATAATTGGGCTTTTTTTCTTATTAGGAGCTTCATGTAGGTTAAATTGTACAGTAGTAACAATTTTAAAGAACAGATTAAAAATATCCTGTCAAAATATAAAGCAAAAGGATATGATTGCCGTATTTTATATAAGAGTCATCTTGATCTAGTGTTAAGGTAGAAATTGAAAGGCTAGAAACTGAAAGATTGAAACTCCAGTCCTGCCTTAGGAATGAAAGCCAGCTGGGTGACTTTGGGCCAGACACCCTCTCTCTTAGTCAAACTCACCTCACATGGTTGTTGTGGGGAAAATAGAAGGAAGAAGGATGTTAGATATGTTCATCCCTCTTGAGTTATTTATAAAAATAATATAGATAGGATATAAATAAATAAATTTTTTTCTACTACTAATTCTAATCACTGCTAGTTAAATCTGCCAAATATTATGCCATCTTTTGATAGTATCAATGATGCACTTAGCAGGTGTACCATCTATGGCATCCTACTAATTTGTCTTTTTCTTAAAATGACAACATTCTTCATTTGTTAACTTTATAAATAAGCAGCCATTTGCTATGCTGTATTTGCTGTTATGTTTAGAATAAAATATAGCAAAAAATATCCCTCAAAGAGACATCTTGCAATATCTGTCTTGTACTTTTTAGCCCTGTTAAGGCATATAAAAATATTAATAATTAGGGCGTTATGACTGTATAATAAATGTTCACTAAGGAATCGTCTTTTAGTTAAGCATCATTTGCTCCTCTATCTTATTTCTTAAGGGAACATGAACTATTTAACACATGGAAATCTGTTAATATGTAGTAATGTTCTACTTCAAACTTCTTAAAATTAAAAAAAAACTATTTTAAATTCAGAATAGTTGCTTCAGTTTCCAAATTTTAGGAATTCAAGATAGAGTTTAAGCATATCCAAAATGATTGCGATAATTTCAAATGCAAAAAGTTGTTTCCAACTGAAAAACATAGGTAAAACCTGAAATGGATCTTTTGCATTTGAAACATTTTGAACGTTTCTAATAATTAATATCCAAGAAAACTGTGCAACTTTTTAATGTAGAAATTAAAGCCCGGTCTTAATTAACAAATGCACAATACAGTTCTTTTTGCTTCGTGTTTTCTTTATAGTATGTCATTCTTTCCCAAAGACATTAATTTTATTGTAACATAATGCAACCTAGTAAGTGCTTGATACTTGTACAAATATTTGCTATTTTGAATATACAGTAAACAGTATACAAAAAGGAATAAATATCATCTGGCTAGAATAATTTATTCTAAGATATAGCAAGGAAACTTTTAATGTTAGTAAAGTACTCTGCTCACCTTGGCATGCTCCAGTGCGGATATTTGGAATGAAACCACGACGACATGGTTGAGGTTGAGCAGGGCACATTTCACAAGGATGGCCCCATGCACGTCCAATAGTTGCACAACAAAGTGTCTTCGTGCAAACAATACCAGCTAGCTGACCTTGACACATCTGGTTGTTGACTTGAATAAAACAGGGCCCTGTTCTATAATCTGGAAATTAAAAGGAAACAGTTTAATGCACAGGCAGTGTTCCTCCATCCCATCTGTTTAAACACACAGGAATTTTTCCATCTAGTTCTGTTATCCGATGGAATAATCTGTTCCCCATTAATGCTCTTGTCCCAATAAACTACTGATCTCTAAGGTCCAAGGGCATGATTTTTAAAATATTTTTTATAACCACCAAAAATATTAAAACTGAAACTCTAGTCTTGGAGTACCTTGTCTATCTTTTCAAATAATAAAAGGATTTAATAAAAATCTCTATTATACAATATATTGTATATTATGAGAGACATTATATAACTGACAGTATGCCAAATTTCAGAATGTTGCTTTTTTATTATTTCAATTTACAGAAAACACAAACAAATGTAAACAGATTAAAGATAATCCAGGTAAAGAAGGTATTTGAAAAAATGATCATGTGCAAAAAGTTATCACTTAAGGTGGGGGGAAACAAAGTATAGCCGTGTTATTCAAATATTTGCAAGACCAGAAATTTAACAAATAAAGGATTATATCTTTACTTCTGTAAACATTTGTTTTACAATTGTAATAGATTATTTTAACCTTCTATCCTGTTCCTGATTTTAAAAAGGAGCTAAATTCAATTAATAACTTAATTAAAATACATTCTCCTCCAACCGTAGATGATTTCTATATTCAAACCAACATGGAAATATTTCCCAGGATGGTATCTCCCATGATTAGGCTTATAATAAGATGAAAGTCACATTATCAGATTGGGTTGTTCAGTCTCAATTTCTCTTTTGGATGGTAATTCATTTTACTGTATTATACCATTTGAATAACCTTCATTTATTTTTGAATGACTAGCTAAGCATCAAGACTTGTAAAGTTCCATAGAGAGTCCTAGTAAACTGAGGATGTGGATGTGATTTCTTAACATTATTCTCTTTAGCTTTTCATTTGAAAAACACTTTTAATATTATATTAAAATATACATTTAAAAAAACTAATAGACATTAAAGTTTTGTAAATGTGAATGCACCATAAAATTATACCAAGATTGAACACGTAGCCTAAAGCCTTCTCCAGGCAATATGGATGGACCACTTAGAACTTTATGAACTGAATGAGGTTTGTCAATCACATGAAACACCTATAGGATTTCTTTCCTTCTTCAGGTGTTCAGTCCTCTAAAACATGAGTAAGGACAGCAATGCAAATTATTGCTGGGAACTAGTTAGACTCTTTTCCAGGTATACTAACAATTACAGACTTTTTAACTAGACAGTGCTTTATTTAATGTAGCAGCTCCTGGTAATACTCTTCTGTTTGTCACAAAACTTACTCTGTTGATTATCCCTGGAATCTTTGAATTTAAGGAATATATATTTTGTCCATATGAAAAATTGATTAAGGGAAAGGACAGGTTCTTATTGGAATTGTTTGTGTCCATCTGTCAAAATAAACAAACTACAAAGGACAAAAAGCCAGAAGAACTGAAAAAAGGCTCCTCACCATACTGATAAATTCCAAGAGTTAATATATGCCAAATAAAATAAATAAATAAAATAAATAAAAGCACCTACAAATATATTATGAATCAGCAAGACACACACACACACTTCAAAATAATAGGACATTTCACTCTATTCAACTTGTGCATACCCACTAACCACTGTCTTCAGCTTTATCATAAGGAGTTGGATGGCTTCACAGAAGGTAAATAAGGAAAATTAGAGGATTATAAATAATAATTATGAATATAGATATAGAACTTGAGGAACAAAAAATGTTTCAAGTTGCAAGCATTAGTTTTCTAGAAATTCTAGGTTGTATCATTGTCATGTAAGAATAATTATTTTACTCATTAAACTATGTTCATATACAATTCTTAAATATTTATTATGAAATACAGTTTCTTTAATTTTAAAATGTATTTTATGAACAGAAAAGTCAATAAAGGATACTGAATAACGGTAGCATTTTAAATTCAGAAATTCCAGTTATTTACTTAAAAATGATACAAAGAAGCACACATATAGAGTATATATGCTCTATATGTATTGGGATCTCAAGCATTGGAAAAACAAAATGGTAAAGAAATATTTCTTTAATGACTGCTATTGGTTTGTATATGGCGGCTTCTTTATAATAAGATACATAACTGGGCTGAATTATATTGAATCACAAGCAGCCAATATAAGTAAATGCCAGAAAAGGCTTACTGAAAACAAGCCAAGAAATAACAAAAGAAAAAGCTTTTGAGGGTGACATCCCACTTATGGAATGTCTTCCCTAAAGAAATGTATCTGGCATCTATATTACAATCTTTCTGGCACCCATTTAAAATCTCACTTTCCCAAGCAAATTAAAATGGGGAAAAATGCCATTTTACCTTTTGTATTTTCTTATGATTTAAATAAAATTTACATCTTACAAATTATACTTATAAGATACATTTTGTTTAAAAAAAAGATTCCATTTTGTTCTAGGTTTTATTCTAAAAAAAACAGAATGTATGTCTTTTATACCAGAAATAGAGCTAACCACAGCCAACAGTTCAATAATGAATATAAATATTTTTTTGAAAAAATTACATAGGAAGGTCCCCCAAAACTACTTTCTTGTAACATGACAATTAAATATATTATAATAATTTCAATGATTGGTTACTTTTCACCCTTATGCCTTCAGTTGGCTTCTGCCTTCAACAGGAAACCAAGATAGCTGAATAAGCAGTCATGCTTTATCATTCTAAGATGCTATTATGAAGAAAAACTGCATATGTTATGTATCTATACTTCATTCCAATTACCTTATAAAATACTTAAGTTTGATATTTACACATAACATATAAAAGTTGATATGATAAATTATTTAAATTTACAATTCTGAATACAGATATTAAGAAACAGAGCATCTTATAAAATATACAAAATTATACTTGTACATATTGTAATGTACATTACTGAATAATAATATAGTTAAGTTACCAGCATAGATTTACTATCCATTTAGCACTTAGTTTCACTGCTTTGTGCAATCTAACACAATGGCCTCCAGCCTTTTGGGCACCAGGGACCAGTTCCGTGGAGGGCGGTTTTCCACAGACCAGGGTGTGTGGTTTTGTGAAGTGCCTGGATCCTGTACATGCGTGAATGGGGCTTCAGTTGCTTGTGCAGCCTGGTTCCTGGGACTGGTACTGGTCCACGGCCCAGGGGTAGAGGACCCCTGATATAAAACATACATCTTTCTTTAGGAAAATGCACAAATTACTATTAAATTTTATTATCAGACATACCATTCTTCTTTGCAACTTAGTAAGACTGCAAGCTTAAGTCAAAGGTATGCTGGTTGTAAGGAATTAAGGCGAAGACAAAATCCCCTTCTGCCATCATGTAATACAATTTTCCTTTGTTTAACCTCAGAGATATATCAACGAAGGGTTCTGCTAGCATAGAGCTTCCCAATCTTCTGTTGATTCTACAGTAAAACAATTGGAAATAATGTAGCTGAGGTTTTCTTTGGTTTGGTTTGGTAAGGTGTAGGATTTTTAATGCTGAGTATGGGACGAGGACCAACTGTAAGGGAAACCATTGCCATGATTGACTTTAAAAAACCTCTCAACCCTCTAGAATCCCATGCAGCCTCCTTTTTTCTACTTGAACTATGCCCCCGCCCCCGAAATAATTTTGCTTAGAGTACAATAAAGATTTATTTAGCTTCTTGTTGGCTTAATAAGCTCCAGGGCAGGGTAGAACAAGGCAATGAAGGGAAGGAAAAACTTATTAAGTATGACAAAAAAGTGACTGTATAATTCAATCAAAAATATGTTCAAAAGTATATCATAATTGTTTGTTATAACACTGAACCAAAAGGAATTGGTGGAATGCATATATAGATAAATAAATTGGGGAAAGATAATTAAGAAAGATGCCACCAAATCTAGTGTTTGGCCTTTAACAGTCAATATTTTTATTAATTACAGGTAGTCCTCAACTTACAACAGTTTGTTTAGTAACTGTTCAACGTTACTGAAAAAAGAGACTTATGACTGTTTTTCACATTTTGCAAGATTGCAGGATCCCTACAGTTGTGTGATCAAAATTCAGACACTTGTCAATTGACTCATTTATAACGGCTGCAGTGTCCCAGGTTCACGTGATCACCTTTTGCAACTTTCTTACAAGCAATGTCAATGGGGAAGCCAGATTCACTTACCAACCATGTTACTAACTTAACACTTGTGTGATTCACTTAGGATCTGTGGCAACAAAAGTGGTAAAAATGAGGCAAAATTCACTTAACAAATGTCTCAGCAACATAAATTTTGGGCTGAATTGTGGTTGTAAATTGAGGACTACCTATATTTAGATGAGATAAAAACAATTACAAAATTTGCAGACAACATAATATTGGGAGGGATAACTAAGATTGTAGAAGAAAGTAGAATTCATAATAAATTTTGAATAGAAATAGACTGAAAACAGTAGAATGAAATTTGACAGTCAACACTACAAAATTATCCATGTAAGTAACTGAAATCAAATAATAAGCACAGAACAGGAAACAGCTAGCTTTACAAAAGTTATTCTAAAAAAGATCTCAGAACAATAATTGATTATAAAACAATATAAATCAACAGAGTGCAAAAAAAGACAAATGCTGCTTTTGGTTATATTCAAAGAATTCTAATTTGAATCTACTTTATTCTGCATTGATAAGACTCTACATTAAAAAATCAGTTTGAACTCTTATCTTATTAAGAAGGATTCACAAAACTGAAACTATTTCAAAGAATGGGAATAGAAACCATCAGGAGACCATATATTAAATTCTATTAAGAGGAATGGATGGACGAGGAATGTTTATGGTGCATGATACACTATTCAAGGAATGTCACTAAAAGCTAAGACCTCTTCTTTATTATCCTGGAGTATAATATATGAAATAACAGACTCAACTTACTACAGAAAAGCAGATTCCATTTGAACAGGATGAAAGATTTTCTGGTAGCAAGAGAAATTCAGCATTGAAATCAATTATAGAAAAACTGATTTTTGTTCCACCGAAAGATATTCAGTTATATCTTTACTAATATAAGCAGTCCTCAACTTAGTGCCACAATTAAGCCCACAATGTCTGTGCTAAACGAAACGTTAACTGAACTTTGCCCCATTTTACAACCTTTCTTGCTATACTTAAATGAATCACTGCAGTTGTTAAGTTAGTAACATGTTTATTAAATGAATTGGCTTTTCTATTGACTTTGTTTATCAGAAGTTTGCAAAAAGTGATCAAAAGACTTCAGAACACTGCAACCGTCATAAATACATACCAGTTAATAAGTGCCCAAATTTTGATCACATGACCACAAGGATGCTGCAATGGTCATTTAGTGTTGAAAACGGTCATAAGTCACTTTTTTCAGTACCATTTTAATTTCAGTCACTAAATGAACCATTATAAGTGGAGGATTACCTATATGGCACTTAGCACTTAGCCTTATATACTGCTTTACAGTGCTTTACGACCCTCTCTAAGTGGTTTACAGACTCAGCATATCACCCCCAATAATTTGGGTCCTCATTTTACCCACCGCAGAAGGATGGAAGGCTGAGTCAACCTTGAGCCTGGTGAGATTTGAACTGCCAAATTGCAGGTAGCCAGCAGTCAGCAGAAGTAGCCTACAGTACTGCACTCTAACCACTGAGTTACCGCAGCCCAATGTTCAGATTATTGTACAACTCTATTTTATCTTGCTTAGCAGAAATACAGGGATCTGCTATCTGCCCATTCTTTGAAAAAAAAACTTAAATTCCCAACTGGAATAGTATCAACATCGTATTATAAACTGCTATTCTAATTGCTTGCAAACAGAAGTGATATCCCCACATTCCTCTATTTACCACTACAGCACTTAACAGGAAACATTCAGATTTGGGGTACATTTCATTTTGGTTTTGTAGTTCTTACCTCTTTCACATTGAGGGCCTGTGAATCCATATACACATGCACAACGATTGGGCCCGATGCAGCGACCTCCATTCTGGCATCCATGTTCACAGATAGCTGTGTTTTGAATAAAAGTATTATATGTATATAATAAAGTGAAAATAGTCACTAAAAAAACGGATATTCGCAATAATCATTATTCCTAATTGAGAAGGCTTAGAAGAAAATGAGTTAGGAAAATGTACCTGTATTAATTAATTAGTTAGCTAATTCATACAATTTTAAGCCTGGGACAAGGCTTAAATTCTTTGCCAAGTCTTTAATTCTTGAACGTTATCAGATTGAGAGCCATCTAGGTCTCTGGCCACTTGTCATTCCAGATGCTACAACAGAAAAGGCATGATTCCTGGATCCCACTAGATAACACAGCTTCACTGATGAGTCCAAAATATACTACGATACCGTTCTCTCCACTCATATGAAGCATAACTTCCTGAAGGGAAACATAATCACTAACTGCTCTCATGAACCTGAAAGGATGGGTGGGTGGAAGTCACTTGCTTTAATGACAAGTTTAGTTATATAAATTGTGCCTAAAGCTTTGGGAGAACAAAGGTCGTACATGATGGCTGGAGAAATCAGAAGGTATATGAATGTTAAATAAATACTGAAAACCTATTACAAAACATGGCCACAATGTCTTAAAAAACATTTAGGTAAATGCCACTACCTATTCAGAGGTGAGCTATATAATCAAAGAAAAGCGGAAGAAGACAGTTTTAAACCAATAATTAATTGTAGCAAAAAAGAGAAATGAATGTTATGGTACATTAAAATATTCTGTTTTCAATTCTAAAATATCAAATAGTTTCACTGAAAACCATATTCAAATATATCACTTTTTAAATATAACATATAGAAATTACATGTGCCAAGTACAGTCTGAAAGTATTTTCTGTAATAATGGATTTCACACATCTGTCTGAAGTAAGAATTTCTACCATACAACGATTAAAGCACCATTTGTTATGCTTTCTATATTCCCTAAGATTTTTGACCTGGCCTCTAAGAAAACAAGCATTTATATTCAGCAGAACCCACTCCCTTCTCTTACAGATCTAGACATCTCAGGGGACATGACATTTGTTTGCAGTGCCACAGTGTCTGGGAAAAGAAGGAGAAAAAGCATACATCCAGATAGTTAGAGGAGACAAGTAAAACTCAAAGTGAGGGAACTAAGAAAAAGATTGTGCTGAAAAGATCAAAATGCGGGGGGGAAAAACGTAATTCATCTACAGTGTTGAAAAAATAATGGCAACAGCTTAAAGACTTTTCTATCATACATTTTGAGGCTACAAAACCTTGATATTGTGAATGTCATCTGTAAAAAAGTGCTTGTAAAAAGAATGAAAAATTACACTGTCCGTATTATACTTGGATAGTTGTGTTTATATATTTTATTTCATATGTTTTTTTATCAGGGTAATTGCATTATTTTAATGTTTCTTTTATTTAATTGGTTATCTATTAATAAAATAAATAAATTTCATTGCTTACTGTATTATTTTGTTAGTATTTTTATATTTACTCTTTTATGACACACTAATCAGGCTGAAAAACTCCTGCATTGAATAGATAAAAATATAATAAATACATTTCTTCTCTTACTGGCACAATGAAGTCATTAATAACTAATAATTATAAGTTAAAATAATTAAAGTAAAATCTTCCAAAGTAAGGGTGAGTAAAATTAATGAATATACGGAAGTCTAAAAACATAGACTTACAGTCTTAAGTGTATGTAGAAACCAGTATTAAAATGGTCAACACATTTTCATTCACAGATGGTCTAGTTAATTATGAATTTTTTAAAAATACAAATTTTGAATAGGCATTAGTTTTTTTCCCAAGTATGTATATGTTAACTTATTTAAATTTGAATAACAGAACTTGACAAATTTGTATTACTTCTATAGAAGACATATGTTGCAATCTAAGAGATTTTGAAAAAAGGCAATACTTGCCTATAAATTCAAAATTAATCCTTCATTGCAGTATGCACAATTGCTCCAATAGTCTACAAAGTATGAAAAAATGATGCATACAGAATAGTTGTATTTCACTGTTACAAAACAGATACATTTATAACACGTTTATAACTTCCTTAAGAAAAAGCTAAAGGTTATTTGGTTTGAGTATTTTAGGCAATTTTCCCAACTAAAGGCTCAAACAGCATATGGTCAGCTATTGAAAGCATTCATTCTCTTGTGCCAAAAGAACAGATAAGTAGAAAGGGTGTTGAGACTATTTAAGCATCAGAAAAAAGAGTAAAGAAATAAGTTTTCATTAAATTAATGATTGCTGTTTGGTAATTACCATACAATTATTTTTTTATATACAGTAGGACAATGAACTATGGCAGCAACTGAACAATTTATGTAACAAATAACTATACTGTCATACTCTAAAGATTATCTCTCTAAATACTTGTGAACTAAAATTCAATGACTCCAAATGGAAATTGCCACAAAATGTTACAATGTAATTTTATCCTGAACTCATTTTAATCAGACATGCCCTTCTTCAGGATATTCCATTCTTCTATAAAAACCACTATTCCAAAATTTTAAAGATAAACCATGTTGATTCCTCACTGAGTTCTCTTCCCTTAAATAATCTCCTTGGGTTTCACAAAGCCCCTAAGAGCTGGCTCTGCTCCCAAGCCTGGGTTAATGTGTTTTTTAATGTATATATGGGGCCCTTCTTGCATTGTATGGTTTATTGTTCTGCTTGATTTAGTCTGAAGCTGTCTTTTTATGCATGTTTTTAATGTTGTGTTTTTTGAGAATTCTGTAAACTGTCCTGTCTAATGGTACAGAAGGTCATAATCAATTTGGTAAATTAAATTAAATTAATGACAATTTACAAACTTGTTAAGACCATATCTGTGCAATTTTGGTACATTTTTTCATTTAAAAAATGGTGCTCCAACTCAAAAGAGCAAAAACAGGATATAAAAGAAGGAAAGTGAATGTAATGAAATTATGCACAGTTTAATCAGAACCAAGGAACTAGTAGAGAAACATAGCATGAAACAGCTAAAATAAAAGAAGTGGGAATACAAATATTATGCCTAGGAAAAGAAAGAAGGCTGAAGAAAGAGCAACAGATATAAAAACAGGATCTACTGAGACAAGAAACAGATAATTGTATTTTGCTTGCATCATATATTTCTATTCTTATAACTAAGAAACAAATTACCAACAACAATAAACCATTAATTGGTATTTTTTTCAGAAACAAAATCAAGACTTTGATTTAAAAAACCATCTCCATCTCCTAGTCTTCCTCTTTTGCTCCATCACTTCTACAATGTGTTTCAATTTTTGTAAACAGATTATTTGCCACTATTATCAGAACCTGCAAATTATTGCTTTATAACTTTAACTTGTTCTTAAAATGTGAGTCGGGAATCTGATCTAAGGGCAATTAATGACTGATCAGGAACCTGAAAGGAGACATTGAATTTATAATATAAAGAGGGAGTACAGGACTTTGAAGCCATGTTATATTTATTGAAATAATATCCAACCATAGCTTGGCATTATTTTAGAATATACTTTATAGGTCCTGCTTGCCAAATTTCATGGGAAAAAAGATTCTAAATGTTCTAGAGTAGATTCCTTAAATTGCTTTGCTCTACACAATCAGCTAAGCAAATACTTCAGAAAACATTGTACATTCTACAAAATTAATTGCTACCAGATTAGTACCTCCTATATTAGTTTTTGGAAACTTTTAAATTTTATATCCTTTTTGAGAAAAAAATGCCTTTTATTATTTCATTAGTTATTAATCACTAGCTGTTTCAAATTCAGTGAATGAAGAAACACTCCAATTTCCTTATGCTTCCTTAAGTCAGTTTGTCATTTGCAGCAGGCTGTAATTTATGAAATGTAGAGTTTTCAAACTTCCATTATACTTATTTATACATGGCTTTATATGTTCCAAAGAATGAAAGCAATCATTCTTCAATTATTAGATTCATCAGCAGTGCATGTAGATATTGTAGTTATTCCCATTTTACTATACAGGTAGGTAGACATTAAATGAAGATTACATATACAGTATGAGTGCCATATGGTTAACATTTGGGGCATTTTAATGCAATTCACATGCCAAATCTTCCCCAAAGGAAAATCCTGTTACATAGACTTAACAGTGCCATACTGACAAAACCAAACCATCAGAGCTTATTTCTAAGATAATTTTTCTGAAAAACACCAGAATGTGAAGCATGGCTATAGTATTTGAAGTGAACAGCAGACATTCAGATGAAATATATACATAAAACACACAATATATAACAATGTTATTGTTTTTACATATAAACTAAAGTCTGCTTAATTAAGGACTGCTTGAAATATAAAAATCCATTCAAAATGTTCCTGCTAACTGCCAGCATTTTACTTCACAATTCTAATGGTGCTTAAACAAACTAATACTATTACTGCTTCTTATAAATACATCTCTGTATTTTTATAATAATTACATCTGAAAGAAATATGTCTTCCCCGTAACTACCCTATCTACATAATATATGTTTTGTTGATGACTATCCATTGAACCTAATAGGTGAAAAATGCACTGAATTCACAATTTCTATATTCAGATGAAATAACAGCCATTCAAAAATATCAGAAGACTATGTAATACTTATGCTACATTCATGACAGGAATTATTCAAATAAATCACAGCTGCCAAATGTCTACTTACGTTGTCCACAGTAAGTGCCAATATATCCTTTTTGACACTGGCATTGGTCATCTAGACAAGTACCACCATTCAGACATCTGATGTTACACTGTTGTACTACAGAAAAATGCAGACAATTAGTTATGCATTACATTTTCATTTTTTATTAGGTAACAAAGACACAAATATTGAGAAATAATTCAATATTATAGACATAATAAATCATTAAAATACACCACGTAAAATATATAACATATATTAGCATTTTGTGCCCTAAGATTTCACTTTAAACCGATTTAAGGTTCTAGTATAAGTGATTCACAGTTAGTCATTAAAGCAGCAGGCTAAAAATCAGGAGACTGTGAGTTCCAGTCCTACCTTAGCCATGAAAACCTGCTGAGAGACTTTGGGTCAGTCACCTCAGGGAGTTATAATATAATATAACAACAGAGTTGGAAGGGACTTTGGAGGCCTTCTAGTCCAGTTGATGTTTTGGGGGAAATAGGAGGAAGAAGGAATATTATCTATGCTCTCTGCCTTGAGTTATTTATAAAAACAAAAGAGGCAAGATATAAATAAATAAATAAATGCTTCTTTATAAATGCTACTGTACATATATCTTTGAGGACTATCTATTCAGCTTTTTTGTGCAGTTTTGCTATTAATGTCTCTTTCTTACTCTTCCTCAGCACACATACATTTGTCCTTAACACATGCTTCCTCTATTTCTGTTTCTCAAATGCTGTTTCAATGTTTCATTTCTTTGCCAAAGTAATACTAGAGTATCTGAATTCTGCATTAATAAACTCAACTCAACTATAATTTTCCTTCTATATTTAGAATATAGTTTCTTCCATTAATTCCTTTGACTACATTATCTTGATCGCTAATAATCTCTAATTGGTTTTCTATTAATGCTTTGAAGCTTTATCTTTATTACATTCATTTTATTTTAAAACTCTTTATCATTCTGATTTCAATTAATTTCCACTTTGTTTAATTAGCTTCACTCCAACATACTTCTAAACTCATGTTATTGCTATTTTAAGTATACAAGTTACGTATTTTAGTTGTTTATCACATAACACAGTTGATATCTTATTTTTCAATCAAAAAAACAATGTGGCTCATAAAAATTATAAACCACTATAAAAACGCAGTAAAACAATGGGATATTTTTAATGATCACAAGCAAAAATGAATGGGGTCAAAACAACAGGAAGGAAAACTATGTGGATGCTTTACTTCACTTTGCTTTAAGAAGGAGGAAGGGGATATAGTCCATGAGATAACTTCAAAGGGATGCTTCATACAAGCTATCAAAACAAAATATGTTTTTGAAACTTTGCACAGCCCTACTAGTTAGGTAGTTAAACGTAGCAAAAAGTCAACAAAATCTTGCTTGCAATGGTTCTTTGTGAGCAAACATACAGATCTAGGAAGAAACTAGGTAATCAGTGAAATTAGAATTTGAATCAGACCATGTTCATCCATATTTACACACCGTAAAGCAGATTGTTTGCTTCTCACTTAGTGTATCCACAGTTGTTTCTCAATCATGATTTAGTAATTACTGTGTAGTACAAACATAGATATTTGAAATTTTCAATAAACTAACATTATATCCTGACCCAGCATGACTTGTGAACAAATCCAGATAATGTGTTAAGCTTTTAGGTACAGGTAACCAATGTGCAAGTTTAGCCATTTATTCCAATAGGGTTGCCAAAAGAAGAGACACAACTGAAAGGTAGGAAAATGGTGGAGACATACCAGAAGTTTCAAAAGACGGTAATTGGATTTACTATTTATCTATTTTTAAACCGAATCCCAGAATAAATGCAATCTCTCTAACCTTAAACAGCAAATGCCTTTATTACGTATAAAATGAAAAGGTTGCTATTTAAACCTTACTAGATTTTGGTCCGCAGCTTGGCAATATCTGTCCACTGGAGCAAGTGCACATATTAGGACGAGAACAAAATCCATCACCACAACTATTTCTACAAATTGCTGTGGAAAAAATAATACATTAGATGACTTGCAATATTACATTGTTAAGCAAACAATAAAACATATGTTTAAAAGTTTCAAAACTACAGAACGTAGGTATTTTCCTTAATTATATTAGGAATTTTTATTATTTTGCTTTCGTTTATAATTTATTTATTGCTCCAACAAACAGAATGAAAACAATAGTCTTCATTCAATATCTTTACAATGTTCAGTGTGGGACAAAGCACACAACATTCTACTTCATGCAAATTATATATAGGTAATACTAAGTCAGTATAGAAATCTGAATCATCCAGAATCATCAGATCATCTATATGGATAAAAATAGGGTATCAAGTTTTTATTGTTAAGACAATTTATGAGTGAGAGATATGGGGATCAGCAGAGCAGGAATGTCTACAAATAAGCCTACCCTAAACTGCTACTGTAATCAATGAGAGGCAATGGAAGTTTCCCATTGAATACCTTCAGGAGAAAAAGATTTCTAAATGGGATATGAAAGGGGAAGTTCCCATTTATCTGAATTCAAGTTCTATTTCTCCGTATAAGCTCATGATTGCTAATTTGACAGATTTATTGATAGATTCTTGCATTTAGCATCAGATCTGTATTAGCCTTGCAGGACTAAACATTGCTTTCCAGCTGATATATTTTTAAAAAAAACTTTCAATGTTATTTTCCTAACTAAAGCATGTGTTTTTGAGATATGCTAGGTTTAGACATTGTTTAGATGCACTAATTGCAAATGCATTTCTAGCTTCACTTCAAAGAACAATATATTTTTCTTAGTTAACAGACTACACTAGCAAAAATACCAAAATGTGATTTTAATTCTGCTTTAACTGCCCTTTGGAAACTATAAACTACCAGACCTAAGGTGATATATAAATGAACATATACTACAGATACATCCTTTCTTTCAGTTGATTTATTTCTTCAAAAGAAATTTATTAGTTCAAAGAGGTTTATTTCAAAATACCCCTATGACAGGAATATTTTAATTAAATGCTATAGCCAATGAGAGCCACATTAAGCAGAGTAATGACATCAAACAAGTTGGCAAGGCTGGTATTTTGGTGGAAAGAAATTATGGACATTTGTGAAAAGGCTGTGCTTCAAATCTATTTTGAGAGCCAGGTTGATGTAGCAGTTAAAATGCCAGGTTAGAAACCAGCAGACCATGAGTTCTTGTCCCTGCGTTTAGACAAAGCCAGGTGGGTGACCTTCGGCTAGTCACTCTCTCTCAGCCTTAGGAAGAAGGCAATGGCAAGCCACATTAAAAAAAAAAAAGATTAGTCCAGGTAATTGCCAGGAATCAACACTGATCTGAATGCACATGAAAGAAAAAAACCTATCATAAAACTCCACTCTTGTTGTGGTGGTGGTCCTATGCTAAAAAACATAGACCCAATTTCTGATAACGCAAAGCTTGAAAAAAGAAAAAAAAATGTAGAATACATATTGCAATCCCTTGTGTAAATCACATTAGCTTCAATTGACAAATTATAATTTAGTATTAAAAAATAAGGAAACCAGAAAAAGGAATGTGTTGTGTAAATATATTCAATGTGTATATAACTAACTGATGGTCTTTATTAATGATTTATCTATATTCCAAGCATAGTCTACAGATGAATTGTTCACCATGGATTACAAAATATGCTGTGCTTCCTTGTTGTTTGCAAATTGTTATCACGTTTTGGTATTTTGATATGTGCAGTTATATAACTGCTGTGAAATCTTGAGATAAATCTCAATTTATCATCCTGTATATTTGGCATATTATTTAATATCATTACAGGTATTCTCTGATTTATGAGCACAATTGGGACAAAAATTTTAGTTACTAAATGATGCAGTCATTAAGCGTATCATGTAATCAGGCCCAACTTTATGACCACTTTTACTAAATGAATAACATGCTTGTGAAATGATCCACACGGTTTGGCTTCCCCAATTGACTTTGATTGTCATAAACTGACAGAGAAAGTCACAAATCATAATCATATCACCACAAGATGCTGCAACAGCCATAAATGTGAATTGGTTGCCAAGTGCTCTAATTATGATAAAGTGACCGCAAGGGAGATACAACAGTTGTAACTTCAAAAATTTTATTAAAAAAGTCATTTTTCTAGTCCGTTATAATTTTGAACCATTGTTAAATGAACAATTATAAGTGTAATCGGTAAGTGTAATCTATAATCTTAAATATCTGATTAATATTTAATATTAACATCAGAAAAGTATTATGATAAACAAAAAAAGTGAAACATATGGTAGGCCAGAATGATATCAATTTATTTCCGTACCAGTTGCCTAATTGCATGGAATATCAAAATGTGAGATATAATAAATTAGCATGATTATGCCTACAAAAGGTATAATCCTAGGGTTTCTCAAGAATTATTGGAAATATTTATTGAGGATCATTATAGCAACTTGGTAAAAGAAATGACTGGCTGGGAAGATCAAATGAGGATCATCCACCCTCATTGATTTGTTTGAAGTCATGTCTTATCCCTCTGCCAACTAATCCAGAGGTGTCAAACTTGCGGCATCACGTTATCGTCACATGACATATTGTGACTTTTCCCTTCACTAAACCGGGGGTGGGCATGGCCAATGCGTGATGCATCTGGTTCATGGGCCATGAGTTTGATGCCCCTGAACTAAATGCAATGGTCTTCTAGAAAAAAGGCGAGGTCTATAGATTTTATTTATTTATTTATCACATTAAAAGGGCCCATCTCCCTCACACTCTAGGCAGTGTCAGAGGGATTCTAGGAAGTAATGAATGAATGATTTGAATCTATTTCTGTACCTGGAATATAATGTTCACAGACATATGTATGCTTATAGATAGTTTTCTTGGCAGCCATCAGGTTCCATCTCCCTCATTTTTCTATTTTTATTTTATTAACCAGGAGGCTCCAATGCATCCTTTATCTCAACTCTAGGTGGCATAAGTATTGTTAGAAAACAAACTCTGGATAATTGGTGTTCAACACTTTCTTCTGAATATCTACAGAGATTCTCAGTCAATCTTGGTCATGGTTGACCCAAAGGTTACCATTTCACTTCTCAACCAAGGAGGTTCTTGGATGAGAAGCAAAATGTCTTCAAGGAAAAACAAAGAAAGTCCAGTTGCCTCTTGAAAAAGCACCTTTGGGACACTTTTTTTAAAAGCATACCCAGATGCCTGAAGGGGTCAGAGAAGCCAAAATGGGTGGGTTGTTTAAATGTAAGTATCTACTAAAAATAAATATTGCAAACTCTGAAGGCAAAACACTTACGAACAATACACTGATTTCCCCCAGGCAGTGTTTTCCATCCAGGGCAACAGTAGGAATGGAATCGGGAGCCACACACATTTGGTCTGTTGCATGCAAACAAATACATACACAAAAAACAGGTCATTTGGAATAGCCATTCAAATATTTGCTCCACAGAATAAAAAAAATTATTGGCTATAGCAATGACAGACAAATTCAGATGGGTTTTATATTTCTAAAGGAAGATTCCTACAAATTCTTTTAAAAATTAATAACCTGCTTCATAGAAAAAAAGGGGGAGACGAGCAATACGCTTTCCATTTTAAACCATTCTGTGAATGGATCAAATTCATGCATACTTTATTATTATTAAGAGTGAAATATCAAAGACATCTGACAAAACATTTCTATCTTAAAAGAAAGAATTACAGTGTCTATCAAACTGGTATGCAAAGTAAACGATTACAAAGACTTAAAATGGAAAGGATTTGTCACATATTTTATATATTGGCACTTTTAAGTTTCTCCCCTTAAATTTGAAAAAGCATGTATCTTTATCAGGTTTTAACTGAAATGATTCTTCAACTTTACTATACCAAAACCCTTTAAAACTTGATAATGTCTGCTACATTTGGTACTCTTTGTTGGTATCATATTATGTATGTTTAGTTTTTAAAAAGTAACTGATATGTTACCTAGCTTGGGTAATGAAACATCTGCAAGAAAACAACTAAGCTCAGAAAGCACCAAGGACCCCTCAGTTGTTTTTTGTTTTAGTTTTACACCAGACCCTCAAGACATGTGAAAACTTTCCAACAAGGATCAACATTAAAATTGAAAAGGAATAACAATTATAAATATGGGAAAGGACATATTGCAGTGTTCAAAAGGAACACTAAGATACCTGCCAAGTATTTAGACTAAAAGTTTTAAAGGGAATATATTAAGATATGATGCATTTTACCTGAGAAAACAAGTAAAATAAAGAAGTGGCTGTTGTAACACAATTAAAATGAACCCAATAAGCAAATAGGAATAAAGGAAAGAAAATTATATATGGAACTTCCACTTTAAACTTGTGAGCAAGCTTTCTACTTAAGTATTTTTAAAACAAGGAATTGTGCTTATTGCATGTAATTCTATGGAACAGTGATGTAAGAAAGAGAAAATAATTATTTTAAATGCAGTCATGAAATCACTCAAATACTGAGTGAAGTGTAGCCAATGTTATGGCAATACTTATTTAAAACCTAAGTGCAATCCAGTTTTGTACGTACAGATTTGTTAGAGAAGCAAGATAGAAGTGTGTTTTAAACAATGTGGTTTTGCCCCAGAATTGATGTCACCTGTGAGTAAATGAATTGTTTGGACACAGGTTGCTGAGGTAGTTAGATACATAGACATTCTTGTATCATGTAGGCCTAGCCATGATCTTGAGAAGGTTAATAATCAAATCAAAGAAAGACAATTGGTTTAGAAGTAAAAACATAATTTGGCAGAAATGTGACATCAAAACAGACTTATGGACTATAAGTCTGTAACTACTGGTAGATTTCAAGACAGCTTTAGTCTTTAAGGACACAGAATAAAATAGTATGCTGTGTCTTTAAAGACTACAATCTTGAATTTTAGCCAATGAGGATAAACCTGAAACACAGACTTGATCAATGGCCAACAGGCTTATATGGCTAAAGAATGAATATGGTCATTGTATTTCAAGCAGGTGAATTACCTGCCTAAAGCTAAGGAAAGTTGAAGAAAAGTTTTAGAAAAGTGGAAATAGATGAAGGCCATAAGGGATTAAGGACAAAGTGTCTGTCTATACTACAACCTATGTCACAACCTTCTTTGTTTAAGAAGGAACAAAATTAGTACCTGTACTATCTTGATATTGATATTGTGGAATAATGCTTAAAGGTGGAAGATGGCTAATTACAGGTATACTATACAGAAGCAGAAAAATGACAGCATCATTTCATCTGTGAATTACCTTCAGATATTAATATTAAGGCTTGTACAGTTCATATTTACTAAGCTTAAAAGATGTGGTCAACTACATAATTGCTGTTGTGTAATTATATATGTGTGGCCTATTTTTCCCCAAACAGCAGCTGAGGAAGAAAACCTGTGGCTGAATTGTACCACTTCAGACAACCCTTTCAGAGATGGAGGGCCACATTAAGTGGAAGGGGGAGAGCAGAGTCAAGACATTCCTGCTCATAGCAGCAGAGCCAAGAAGGGTAGGTAGACTACAGTCCTAGTCCCCTCCTTATCTTTGATCAGGGATTAGTCCATTTAATCCCTGGGAAGGCACATTTCAGCATGCCACCCCCTACCTGCCGTCTGTAGTGATCCCATCCAGGCGCAGGTTTATACTACCTTCCACTGCTGTCTGCAGGAAACAGGCCTACCTGTAGCGGACGTGGGTGCGAGCAAAGGTTGCTTTCCTACCCCCTGAGCATGTCCTGCTGGCCTCTCCTGCGGACGCGGTTGGCGGCGGCGGACGCTGTGCCTCCTTCCAGGCTCCCCAGGATAGAGTAGCGGCTGGGGTCCGCACCCTCCGCTGGACGACCTTGCCGCTGCTGCCCAGCGGATCCATGCGCCCAAAACGCCACACACCCCAGCCAAAGGAAATAAGGCTGCAGGCAAAGCGCCCGCCGTCTCCCCATCGCGGACGGCAGGAATTCCTGAGGTGTCGGCACCGAGTCCGACTTCTTCCTAAGGGAGCGCTCGCTGCTGCTCCTCTCTCGCCCGCTGCCCTCCTCGGCGAAGCGAGCGTCGCTCCTGCTGGCCCTCCGCCCCCTCAGCGAGACGCCTTGCGGGTCGTGGCGGTCAAGGGGGCTGCTGCTCGCCTTCCACGAAGCATCTTTCTCACTCTCCCCCCCTTCCCCCTTTTTCCCCCTGAGCAACTGGAAAGCGCGCAAATTTTACCCCCCCCCTCCCCACCAAAAATTAAAAAAATACAAAAATTGGTCAGAGCAACAAGTGAGCTTCCAGTTTCTTTCGGGGGAACCGGGGAGGGGGAGGAAAAGGCAGGAGGGCGGGAAACGTTTTCGCAACCAGTCGTTTTACACTAACTGAAAAAAATCCTCAGTGAGCCAAAACTATTCTTTGCAAAGAAAGAAAGAAAAGAAAATAAAGAGAAGTGTCCGCCTCAAAAATAAAACATTAAAAGTTACTAATAACCACAGCGGACACGAGCCAACTTCACCCGGACGGCGAACCCAGGGACAAAAAAATAATAATAATAAATTCAGGAACTCCTTGCTACGCTGCTGCTGCTGCTGCTTGCCGCCCGAGGAGCGAGGAAAGACGGCGATCCGGTGTACGGAAAGAAGAATGAGGGGAGGAGGAAAGCGCGGCTCGGCGAGGGAGGAAAGAAAGGGCAAGGGGGAGGCGATTGCCTGCCTGTCAGTGGGGAGCAGCAGCGGCGCGCCAAACACGTGGGAAAGGAGCCCACTGGAGGCGGGAGGGAGGCTGCGCCAAGGGGGCGCCGAGAGTCGGGTGGGGGCGGCGGATGGAAAAGGAAAGCCCGCGCGGCGCTGGTAATTGGCTGAAAGGAGGGGGAAAGTTTTGGAAATCGGGATGAGAGAGAAGGAGCTGAGGCCGGGAAGTTGGAAGGGGGCGCTGGAGAAAACTGGCGGGGGAGGTGGGCGCCAGTCAGTCAGTCCGTCCGTCCGTCCCAGGAGTACCGCGTCGCGGTACCTGTTCCGACAACTCTTGGCATCCTCTTTTTGTACCCAACGAAGGAGCTAAAAGGAGGCTTTCGCCTATCGCAATTAGGCCCTCGGAGAGCAACTGCCATAAAAACAACACAAAAAAGACGAATCGGATTGATTGCCAGTAAAATTTGGTGTTGCCCTTCACTTCCTGAGTTTGAGAGAAATATGTTAAGGCTACACAAGTGGCTTGTGGTCGTTTGTTAGCGTCTGTGTGTCTGACACTCACAAGGGGATTTCGTAACAATTCTTAAGTAACCTGACAGGCTCAATATATAGTCCCTTGCCACTGATGTCAGTGAGAGTACTGGGTCAGCTTTGATCAGTGAAGTTGACAGCTGCAGACACAGAAACAAGGGAATAGAATGAATAGAATTTATTGGCCAAGTGTGATTGGACACACAAGGAATTTGTCTTGGTGCATATGCTCTCAGTGTACATAAAAGAAAAGATACGTTCATCAAGGTACAACATTTACAACACAATTGATGATCAATATATCAATATAAATCATAAGGATTGCCAGCAACAAGTTATAGTCATACAGTCATAAGTGGAAAGAGATTGGTGATGGGAACTATGAAACGATTAATAGTAGTGCAGATTCAGTAAATAGTCTGACAGTGTTGAGGGAATTATTTGTTTAGCAGAGTGATGGCCTTCGGGAAAAAACTGTTCTTGTGTCTAGTTGTTCTGGTGTGCAGTGCTCTATAGCGTCGTTTTGAGGGTAGGAGTTGAAACAGTTTATGTCCAAGATGCGAGGGATCTGCAAATATTTTCACGGCCCTCTTCTTGATTCGTGCAGTATACAGGTCCTCAATGGAAGGCAAGTTGGTAGCAATTATTTTTTCTGCAGTTCTAATTATCCTCTGAAGTCTGTTAGACCTCTCAGCGGCTTTTGATACCATCGACCATGGTATCCTGCTGCGCCGATTGGGGATTGGGAGTGGGAGGCACCGTTTATCGGTGGTTCTCCTCCTATCTCTCCGATCGGTCGCAGACGGTGTTGACGGGGGCAGAGGTCGGCCCGCGGCGCCTCACTTGTGGGGTGCCGCGGGGTCGATCCTCTCGCCTTTGTTCAACATCTATATGAAGCCGCTGGGTGAGATCATCAGTGGCTTCGTGTGAGGTACCAGCTGTACGCTGATGACACCCAGCTGTACTTTTCACACGGGCCACCCCAGCGAAGCTATCAAGTGTTGTCCCGGTGCTTGGAGGCCGTCACGGGTCTGGATGGGGAGAAACAGGCTCAAGCTCAATCCCTCCAAGACAGAGTGGCTGTGGATGCGGCATCCCGGTACAGTCAGCTGAGTCCTCGGCTGACTGTTGGGGGCAGTCATTGGCCCCGATGGAGAGGGTGCGCAACTTGGGCGTCCTCCTGGATGAGCGGCTGTCTTTGAAGATCATTTGACGGCCGTCTCCAGGAGAGCTTTTACCAGGTTCGCCTGGTGCGCCAGTTGCGCCTTTCTGAACCGGGATGCCCTATGCACGGTCACTCACGCCCTCGTGACGTCTCGCCTGGATTACTGCAATGCTCTCTACATGGGGCTCCCCTTGAAGGGCATCCGGAGGCTGCAGTTAGTTCAGAATGGGTGGGTTATAGAGGGAGCCCCTCGTGGCTCCCGTATGACACCTATCCTGCGCAGACTGCACTGGCTACCTGTGGCCTTCCGGGTGCGCTTCAAGGTTTTGGTAACCACCTTTAAAGCGCTCCATGCCATAGGGCCGGGTTACCTGGGACCGCCTACTGCTACCGAATACCTCTCACCGACCTGTGCGCTCTCACAGAGAGGGACTCCTCAGGGTGCCGTCAGCTAGACAGTGTCGTCTGGCGGCGCCCAGGAAGGGCCTTCTCTGTGGGGCTCCCACCCTCTGGAGCGAACTCCCCAGGACTCCGTCAACTTCCGGACCTCCGAACCTTCCGTCGCGAGCTCAAGACGCATTTATTCATCTGTGCAGGACTGGCTTAGATTTTTAAATTTAGATTTTAAATTTATAGATTTTTAAATTTACAGGGGTTTAAATTTGGTTTTAAGATTTATATTTATATTTTTAATATTCGGCATTAGAATAAGTTTTTTAATAGTTATTTTAATTGTATATAAATGTTTTATGTGCCTGTGAACCGCCCTGAGTCCTTCGGGAGATAGGGCGGTATACAAATTTGAATAAATAAATAAATAATAATAATAATAAATAAATAAGTGGAAAGAGATTGGTGATGGGAACTATGAAACGATTAATAGTAGTGCAGATTCAGTAAATAGTCTGACAGTGTTGAGGGAATTATTTGTTTAGCAGAGTGATGGCCTTCGGGAAAAAACTGTTCTTGTGTCTAGTTGTTCTGGTGTGCAGTGCTCTATAGCGTCGTTTTGAGGGTAGGAGTTGAAACAGTTTATGTCCAGGATGCGAGGGATCTGCAAATATTTTCACGGCCCTCTTCTTGATTCGTGCAGTATACAGGTCCTCAATGGAAGGCAAGTTGGTAGCAATTATTTTTTCTGCAGTTCTAATTATCCTCTGAAGTCTGTGTTTTTCTTGTTGGGTTGCAGAACCGAACCAGACAGTTATAGAGGTGCAAATGACAGACTCAATAATTCCTCTGTAGAATTGGATCAGCAGCTCCTTGGGCAGTTTGAGCTTACTGAGTTGGCGCAGAAAGAACATTCTTTGTTGTCCTTTTTAATGATGTTTTGATGTTAGCTGTCCATTTGAGATCTTGCGATATGATAGAACCCAGAAATTTGAAGGTTTCTACTGTTGATACTGTGTTGTCAAGTATTGTGAGAGGTGGAAGTATGGAAGGGTTTTCCTAAAGTCTACCACCATTTCTACGGTTTTGAGTGTGTTCAGTTCCAGATTGTTTTGGTTGCACCACAAGGCTAGTCGTTCGACCTCTCGTCTATATGCGGATTCGTCATTGTCTCGAATGAGACCAATCACTGTTGTGTCATCTGCGAACTTCAGTAGCTTAACAAATGGATCATTGGAGATGCAGTCATTGGTATACAGAGAGAGAAGTGGGAGAGCACACAGCCTTGGGGGGGCCCTGTGCTAATTGTACAGGTATTTGATGTGATCTTGCTTAGCTTCACCTGCTGCTTCCTGTTTGTTAGGAAGCTTGTGATCCACTTACAAGTCTGTTCTGGTACCTGTAGCTGGTTTAGCTTAGTTAGAAGAATGTCTGGAATGATGGTATTGAATGCTGAACTAAAGTCTACAAATAGGACCCTTGCATAGGTCTTTGGAGACTCAAGATGTTGTAGGATGTAGTGCAGAGCCATATTAACAGCATCATCTGTTGATCTATTTGCTCGGTATGCAAATTGCAAGGGGTCTAAGAGCGGATCCGTGATGGTTTTCAGGTAGGAAAGCACTAGCCTTTCAAAGGTTTTCATGACTACAGATGTTAGAGCAACTGGTCTGTAGTCATTCAGTTTCTTGATGGTGGGCTTCTTGGCACTGGGATGATGGTAGAGCGTTTGAAGCAAGAAGGAACATAGCACATCTCTAGTGATTTATTGAAAATATGGGTGAAGATGGGGCCAATTGGTCAGCACAGACTTTTAAGCAAGAAGGAGTTATTTTGTCTGGGCCTGGAGCTTTTCCTGGCTTTTGTCTGTGAAATGGGTCCTGCACTTCCTTTTCTGTGATCACTAGGGGTTGTGAACCCAATGAAATGGGGTCAGTTGTAGGAGGCTTGGCTGTTGTTGGTGTGTCTGAGATGGGGTTGTGTAGATAGGTGGCTGTAGTTTCCTTTCAAACCTGCAGTAAAACTCATTCAGGTCATCTGCCAGTTGTTGATTACCTTCAGCCTGGGAAGGAGGTTTGCCATAGCCGGTGATATTTTTAAGAGTTTTCCACATGTTTGCTGGTTCATTTGCTGAAAATTGATTCTTTAGCTTTTCAGAGTAGCTTCTTTTGCTGCTCTTATCTCCTTGTTAGTGCATTTCTGGCCTGATTGTACAGCATTTTATCACCTTTTCTGTAGGCTTCCTCTTTGGAATGTCGTAGCTGCTTAAGTTTAGGTGTAAACCAAGGTTTGTTATTACTGTGTATTCGCAAGTTCCTTGTAGGTACACATAGGTCTTCACAGAAGCTGACATATGATGTTACAGTATCTGTGAGTTCATCCAGGTCTGCAGAGGTATCTTTAAAATATTCCAATCAGTGCAGTCAAAACATGCCTGTAGCTTTAATTCTGATTCCTCCGTCCAGGTTTTCACTGATTTAATTATTGGTTTTATGGCTTTAAGTCTTTGCCTGTAAGCAGGTACAAGGTGAATCATGCAATGATCAGAGTGTCCTACAGCTGCACGTGGTAAAGACCGATAGGCATCTTTTAGTGTTGTGTAGCAGTGGTCTAGAGTATTCTTGCCTCTGGTGGGACAATTGACATGCTGAAAGTATTTTGGTAGTTCTTTCCTTAAGTTTGCCTTGTTTAGATCTCCCAAAACAATGGCCAGTGAATCAGGGTGTTTGGCTTCAGCCTCCATGATTTGGTCAGCTAGAGTTCGTAATGCCTCGTTTACACAGGCTTGTGGTGGGACATAAACAGCAATTAGAAGAAATGAGGAAAATTCACGAGGCGAATAGTAAGGTTTGCAGTTGATAATTAGAGTCTCTAAATTGTTGTCACAGAATTTGTAAATTATGTTAAAATCTTGACACCAGGTTGAATTAATATATAGGCATAAGCCTCCTCCTTTCTTTGACCAGATGTTCCTGGAATCCTGTCTGATCGTTCAATTTGAAATCCTGGAATGTTCAGGCTGCTATTTTCAATTGATTCATTTAACCAGGTTTCAGAGAAGCATAGGACTGCTGAATTGCGAAAATCAGAATAGTATTTGTTTAAGAGGAGTATTTCATCCATCTTATTTGCAAGTGAGCGATATTTGTTAGGAAAAATGAAGGCTGAGGAGTTTAAGTGCGAGTTCTTAGCTTGATTAAGATCCCAGATCGTTTACCTCGTTTCCTTCGTTTCCGTCGTTTGGTTTTTTTAGTAATCCATGGCTCCGTGGGAATTGCCTCCTCCTGTGTTAGAATCTCCTCCGTGTTTGTAAAGACAGGCGGGGGTGAGATTAAAGAAAGCTGCTCCTTAAAGAAATGTTCCTTAATTTTTAGCAGATGGTCTCGTGAGTATGAAATCCGTAGTGAGTCACAGAGAACAATTAGAAATAAAGAAACAATTAGAGAGCATTTCACCGAGGCAGCCTTCGTCGGCGCCATCTTAGGTTAGGTATGTATGTATGTATTATTATTATTATTATTATTATTATTATTATTATTATTATTATTATTATTATTATTATTATTATTATTATTATTATTATTGCAACGTTTCAGAAATATCCATGTCCATTGTTGGCAAAATGATCTTGGAAATGGAACAATAATTCCTTGAAAAAGAAAGGTACTTGGCCACTCCCTTTGGTCCAAATTAAAGTTCAAGAAAGCATTATAAGAGGAGGGTGGATATTTTGCTGTTCCAGCAGTTTCCAGAATGCTTTTGAGGAATCTTTTCTCAGCAATCCTGCTCAAGCCCTGGCCAATCTCTGGAATATGAGATATCTGGGTCAGTTTAAGCTATTACTCCTAAGCATCCCCTTCTCTTGAACACAGAAAAATTGTTTTAATGGGAAGTAGAGGACAAGGAAGCAGAAAATAAAGGGCTGGACCAAAATTAGGAACTTTCAGGATGGGTCAAATCAGAGTGAGGTCTTTTGTAAGATTTAAGATTTCTCTGAAGTCTCATGGCAATGGATGCAATGAAGAGAGATAACTTCTCTTTGCACCATTGCCAGCAACATTTTTGCATGCTGAATAGAATTTATTTCTTGTGCCATTTATATAATTTAGTGCTTCCATCCTCTTGAATTCTATATAGTTTAGAGATATTAAAACGGTGATAATAGAATATTTTAAAATTCTAGTAATAAGGGGATAAAATAATACAAACACAAATAGGTTCTTAGAGCTCTACAATCATCAGAAGCCTTCTGGAAAAAAACAAGCTTTTATTTCTTCTGGAAGGAGAAATAAATAAATACAGGCTATTTTCATCTTGTTTTCTTGAGAAGGTGGACAAAGCATGTGGAGAAGAGCAACATCTGCTTGCTCAACTCTTCTCATCCAGATGACTAAATTATCTAGGTTGGGACTGGCCTCATATATTATGACTTCTAATTTGCTAGAATTAAAGAATGGGACTGATGCAGCAAATTATGAGCCTCAGCAATCAGCTATCTAAGATTAATTTAGGAAGCAACCAACACCTGCAGACATGGGAGGAGTTAGGTTATGAGGAACCCAATCCTAGCAGATTATTCTGTTTTAGGATACACTGGGAGTTTCAGAAAATCAGACAGAAGTACTTTCCTCAAGAAGCAAAGACATGTAAAACACCCATAAATGAGCCAACCTGCATCTGAGCTATTTAAAAGTGTGAATGTGGAGTGCATTGCAATAATCCACTCAGTAGATGACCAAATCATGAGTCACCTTGAGCAGAGGCTCCAGTCTAGGAAAACGTGCACAAAACAAAGCTGACAAAAACCTTTCTGGTCATGGCTACCATTTCAATTCCAGGATGAGCCCCAGATTGAACAGTGGTTCAGCATGGGATTGTGCAACCCTATCTAAAATAAGAAGAAAAATCCTTGGATCTAGAGGGGCCTAAAACCTCAAACCCCTCAGTTTAGCTAGGGTTGAGCTGAAGCCTGCCACAATCTTCTGATACCAAAAACAATTCCACAGCATCACCTGGTTGGCCCAGGGTGCAAATTACAAACATGGATACCATTATCATATTCATGCCTCATCTTCTACCGTTGGATGACCTCATCTAATGGTCATCCAATGGCACAAGATGTTATCATGAGTTAACATCATAGAAGTTAAACAAAACTACTGTTGAGTACTAAGGCAACTTGCAAATCTAGATATTTTCCCCCATTAATACTAAAACTATCTCCAAAGGAAGGAGAACCTTCCCTACTTCCAAGCTGGTCCATAAAGATGTCATTAGAAAATGCAAAAAGATCAACCATCCTTACTGCTCTGTTGCCAGGGCTCATCCTCAAATCAATCAATGCCATTCCCGTCCCCTACACAAGGCCCAAACCCAAATTGAAGGGGCCAGATAATGAATTTCCAGAAATCTTTGAAGGTGTAGCATCACTACTTTCTCAACAGCTTTCCCTAGAAAGAGAAAGACTGTGAGGGGACAGTGATGGCTTTTTGATGAAAAGATAAACCACAATCTCCACCCTTAGAAATACCTTATCTGTCAAGGATGAATTCACTGTGTCCTGGCCCAACTATACTTCATCTCCAAGGAAATCTGAGCTAATCAGGAAGGACATAGATCCCATATATGGGAAGCTAAGCTTTCTATTCCAAAACCCCTGTCCATTCCATTGCCACTACATTACCACTAACAGATCAAATTCCTCCCAGAATATTAAGCAACACCAGAGTACTAGAGAGCCTTACACTTTTCTATCAACCCAAAGGGGAATTGAAAGCTACTGTCCTCCTACCTCTTCTGTGTGAAGCTCAAACAGCACCCATTTATGAAAATTATCTTCCAAGTTCAAATGTAACTCATTGATTAAAGGTCCATGAGGGAAAGGTCTAAAGTCCAGAAGGGAAATTCAGAAGTTCCAAATACCCATGGCAGTTTTTCCATCCTTTCCAGAGTCAGGTCCTGCACAATGAGAACAAGATGGTTGCCAACTAAATTCAAAAGGTTGAATAGCAGCTGCAAGGACAGATTCACCCAGGCAACTCCACAAGTAGTTCTTCCTGCTCCCACTGTTACTGCAGTTCCTCTATGGTTGCTGCCTGCTCTCCTATCACACCTCCCAGAATAACTTAATTCCTCCAGCATTATCAGTAACATGCTAAAGACTGGATGGGAAGGAAGCAATCATGCTAGTCTGGATGTCTTAGGGGTTTATTTATCACATTTTGGAATTTCCCATTTCCCTCACCAATGGACTCCTAATATGGAATTACTGCATCTTAAAATATATTCTTATTGAGAGGATTCCATAAGTTGGTTGATTTATAAAAAATAATGCTACAAATATAGATATCACTTCTGAAGAAATCCAACAATGCCTACTGGAATTTATAAAACATACTAAAATTACTTTAATAAGATAACAACCTTAGGTGATCTTTGGAATGGCATCGAGAAAGATATATCTGGTTACATGATTGAAGTTTCCATATATATAACAAGAAAGATATATCTGGTTACCATGCCATGATTAAAGTTCCCATATATATGTTATATATTTTGAGTACAAATATGATTGAATTGTCTGTTTTCTTTCCTGCCATCCTTTTTCTTTAAAGTCACCAATACCATTTATGGGAGAAGGGGCCAAAATCGGGGAAGAAAAGACTAAAATGTTATATTACACAATATTGAGTATAGCCATTGGAGGAAGGCTTCTCCATTTAATCTACAGCTGTCTTAAATGAAAAAAGTGTCTATGTGCCAAGCAAAGCACACTGAATCTATTACCCGGTGGATATGTTAAAAGCAATGTCAAGAGACAGATGAAATGAAACCAAAACAGAATGACAAATTCATACAAGCAAGGAACAAGAGAGCAAAGCAAAAGTTCTAACAGAGCACTTGCAAATATGAAAAAATAATATATATATATATATGTAAATGTAACTCCCCAAATAATTTAAATGAAGGAAAATGTTTCATAAAATTCTATAATAAAAATACAAAATATAAAATAGTGTTAAAACAGTCCAATTAAAACTGAAGTCAGTAGAATTAAACTGAATAGCTACAGAATTTTTATGTTTATTTCTATATAGAAATACCAGCTATAAAGCTGAAGAAGCTTCTTGGATAAGAAGCAAAACGTCTTCAAAGAACAACCAGAAATCCAATCACCTCTTGGAAAGGAGCACCTTTGGGACAACCATGACCTGGTAACTGAGAATCTCCATAGACATTTACCAACTATATAGATTTTAACTTTTAGAAGTAATTGGCTATATTTAGAATATGTTGAAATAGAAAGCTAGTAAAAATTGCTAATAGAGCAAAAACTGTGATCTGTTTAGGTATTTTTTAAATGTCTGTAAGAAATATTCTTTACATCATCTAAATACATAAATTTAGCTGCCCTGTGAGTATTCTAGTGTGATAGACCTGTTTGTCTTTGTAGATTAAACTTTTATGGGTGTTGCTCAAAAGAGAATACCATTTTACTGCTACAGAATAGAAAATTAAAAACCCAAAATATAGCATATTCTAAGGCCTGTCACATAAAAAAATCCTGGTTCTAAAAGATCCTACATATACTTGCACTCTGAAATGACACTAAAACCATACAGATTCTACAAAAGGAATCACGGTATACTGAATTAAGACTTTTTAATGGCAGGTAAAATTTTGAATTGCCATATTTCATTTTACAGTAAATCTCTGTAGACCTTAGAAATAAAGGAAAACAACAAAGGATCAATGGGTCAGTTATTTCTACTACTACCATAAATCATGCAAGTGCCATTTTGGGATGTATTAGCAGAGCACTGAGTTCCTCAAAGGTAGTGATGTCCCACTCTGCTTTGTCTTAGCTTGGAATCCTGGGTCCAGCTCTACAATCTAAAACTGGCATTGAGAAGTGAAGAGCCAAGAGGACTGCAAATGAAGAACAGTTGAAACAGAAAAGTCTGATGAGTTTATGATAGCAACCTTCAAATAATTAAGGAGCAGTCATATAGAGAGGAAGTAAATATGTAATTGGTTGTCGGCTGGCCAGGCCAGAACCAACAGGCTGAAACTGTGGAGAATCAGATTCAGCTTATATATTAGGAGGAATTGGCCTCTAGTAAGGAATATCAGTAAGTGAAATAAGACTTCTGAGACAGACTAGCCATTTGGTGAAATGTTTTAGCATATGCCTCCCTGGACAGGTTTCAACTAGATGATCTATAACCATGATGGCGAACCTATGGCACGTGTGCCACCTGTGGCAGGCGTAGCCATATCAGTGGGCACGCCGATTCAACTCCAGCGCACATACGCACGCGAGCCAGCTGATTTTCAGACCTTCTAGGCCCACCAGAAGGAGGGAAACAGGCTGTTTCCTGCCTCCGGAGGGCCTGCGGAGGGTGGGGAAGGCCCGTTTTTCTTTCTCACCTGGCTCCAGATCCTCTCTATGCATCTAGGGAGGGCAAAAACAGCCTTCCCCAGGCCCTCAAAACATCAAGTGCCCAAACTGGAGCGTGCGCTACAGCCCTGGAAACTCGAAAACCTGGTCTTCTGGTTTCCACCACGCGCATGTGCACTGGACAGCTGGTCTTTGGGTTTCTGGGGCTCCAGTGCATGTGAAGATCAGCTGCGTACCAGAAACCAGGAAAGAGAGGAGAAGAAACCACAGAGAGAATTCTGTGTGCCACCTCTGGCATGCATGCCATAGGTTCGCCATCACCAGTCTAGAAGCGGTTGAAAAACATATTTCAGTAGAATATTTTGATCATCTTGAATGGAGGATCATTAAAAACAGAAATAGTTTGCTATTATCCATCTTTTTCTGTGATTGGTCCCAGTTACCTTGGTTTCTTTGCCTTTAAAAAAAAAAAATCCTGCAAAACTGTGAAACCTTGCTCAGCAGAAATGAGGATCTTTCACAAGAAAAAAATGTCTACATAATTGATGAAGGCAGTTTCATTTGGATGAAAATTTGCTGTAGGATATTCCTACTTTGTGAATCATGTTTGGGGATTTCCCAGTTGCTGTAGGAATTTTGCAGATCTTAATGACACAATATAATATGAGAGGCAATAGACCAACTTTCAAATATATAGAGCGACTCTGGAGGCTGGGGACAGCAAAAAACGTCATTTCCTGTCCAACCGGAAGTTGGGAAACGAGCCGTTTCAGGCCTCCGCAGGGCCTCCGACGGGGTGGGGAAGGCTGCTTTTGCCCTCCCCAGATGCATAGAGAGGACCTGGAGCCAGGTGAGAAAGAAAAATGGGCCTACCGGGCCATTGCGTGGCAGGAGCGGGGGGGAGGGGAGTTGCATGTGCATGCGCAGGGTGTGATACATAGAATTATGGGTGTAGGCACTTCCCCCCATCCTGGCATGCAATGGCAAAAAGGTTAGCCATCACTGACCTATAAGGTCCCTATAAGGTCCCATTTTATGATCCTGATTACATTCCTGTATACTATCACACTCCAGGGATGACAGCATATTATAAGCATTTTTTAACACACCTGTGTAGTGGATTTGTTTATGTTAGCTGCTTTGACATTCTTTCTATGGAATTCCAACAAAATTTAATTGTTGCTCAGAAAGAAGAAAGTTTGGTTTGCTGATGTTGCTATTATGGTTGATGCTAGAATTGAGGAAATTAATTAGAGAAAAAATAGAAAATATTGGGAATGGCAGATTGAAGTTGAGCACTTATGGAAAAAGAAATCTGTTACATCAATCACAACTAAAGCCCTTGGAGTGATACCTAAAGGATTTCTTCAATATCTGGAAATGTTGAATTTATCAGAATTCCTGAATATCCGAATTCCATAATTTTACAAAAAACCTATCCTATTTGGACCTTTCTATATTCTTAGACACTACGTAATCATTTTAGGTTGTTGATTAAGACTTGAATTATTACATTTCTACCAGTCTTAGACCATGAATCTGTCAATTATATTAATATATTAACACATATAATAATAACATAATAATATAATAATAATAGCAGAAATGGTGGTGAAAATCAAGGAAGATCAAGAATTAGTCAGCACCAGTGAAGATGAACTGCATGCATCCAACTGGCCTACTCCCTTGCAGTTTAACAATATACTGCAAAAAGGTGAAATTGAAGATTGGTTGATATCTGCCAAAACTTACCTGATAATGAAAGATCCAGCAAAAGGCTTACTTGGGTACTGGAGAGACCAAACGGGCCTTGAAATGAAGAACAAAAAGAGATATGGCAATATAGAGTATTACACACCTCCATAAAATATAGCAAAGCAAATAACAAGACCTGGCATTGGCTAAGAGCAGGAAAGAAAGAGAGGGGCTAATTCTGGCTGCACAGGACCAAACCTTAAAAGCAAATGCATACACAGCCAGAATTGAGAAGACAACAACAGACGTCAAATGCTAACTCTGTGTTGTAGCTGAAAAAATAATGGCATGGCAAAGTGGGAATGGTTCATTGGAAGATCTGTAAGAATACCATTTCCCTGCAAACAAAAGCAGTGGGATTAAAAAAAACAGAGAAAGAAATAGAAAACGAAGAAATTATATTGCTCTGGGACTTCAGAATTCAGACACATACCTGCCACGTAACACCCCAGACTTAACAACTGTCAATAAGAAAGACAAAAATGTCTGAATATTATAATCTTGTAAACCACCCAGAGTCACCACACAGTTGTTTCTATTTTTAGAATAGAATAGAATAGAATAGAATTTTATTGGCCAAGTGTGATTGGACACACAAGGAATTTGTCTTGGTGCATATGCTCTCAGTGTACATAAAAGAAAAGATACATTCATCAAGATACAACATTTACAACACAATTGATGGCCAATATATCAATATAAATCATAAGGATTGCCAGCAACACGTTATAGTCATACAGTCATAAGTGGAAAGAGATTGGTGATGGGAACTATGAGACGATTAATAGTAGTGCAGACTCAGTAAATAGTCTGACAGTGTTGATGGAATTATTTGTTTAGCAGAGTGATGGCCTTCGGGGAAAAACTGTTCTTGTGTCTAGTTGTTCTGGTGTGCAGTGCTCTATAGCGTCATTCTGAGGGTAGGAGTTGAAACAGTTTATGTCCAGGATGCGAGGGATCTGCAAATATCTTCAAATATTTTGACTAGGGAGACCAAATTCTAGCTCACATATATCCTCAGAAGCTAATTGAATGATTTTGGGTTAATCTATCCCTGTCAGTTCAACTGATTTCACAGGGCTTTTCTTGGAAAAAGTTAAGATGAAGTACAATGTACATAGCTCTGAGCTCTTGAATGAAAGGTAGGATGGTAATCTAATAAATAAATAAATCTGTCCCTCTGAGTTATTTACATTCAGACTCAAACAAATGGTGGATTCTGTCTGCAGTTTACCCAGCACACTCTGGAATACTGTGAAGGCAGGCTGGCTTCATAACAAACCCATTTCCTTAATAATTTTGTTTCAAGAGAGCTAACAAATGCCCCCCAACAAGATCACTCCAAAATAAATGAGCAAGATCTTGTTTCAGGTTTAATTAAGAAAACTGTTAAAATGGATCAGCAACCAATTGCCTTATAGCTTGAAACTCTTTTTGACGCTGAGTTTACAATGAATATCTTTCTAGCTGAGAAATTTATTACAGCAGAACATTTTTAAAATAGTAATATTTTTATTATATTGTTGCTAAACTTAATATATTATATTGTTTTGATACAGTGGTACTTGTGCAGTGTTGATTAAAGTTTACTAACACTCTAATGTTTAGGTAACTTAGACCATTGAGGATTAAAAAATAAAAGAAATATATACATAATACATAAAAAGGGATGGAGGCATGGAACTTTGGTTCTATGACTTGATTGCAATTTTGTCTTTTTTGACCTTTCCTCCAAATATTCCAGATTTCAAGTGAGAATTCATTTCAAATTCATTACCTTTAAATTAAGACTGAAGGAGTAGCAGCAACATATATTCTTGAAAAATGACCATGAAAGAAGACTTGGAGTATAACAGTGGGAGGGCTGAGGGGGAAAAATGAAAAGAGGTTTAGAATCAGATGATGAAAGGGTAAGTATTTGTTTAGCTTCCTTGCAATAAGATTAATGTATTACAATACTATTTTGTACAGAAAAAAGAACTTTATATGTCCTTAAAATTTAAGCTATTAGCCCACATATAACAGGCATAAAGAGCACTATATATTCTTTCATCTTTTTTCTCATTATTTATAAATCATTATAATGGTTATATATTAGGCGTTTGATTATGTGCCCATTATTAATTTTTCCAGATAAAATAAAACTTGGCAGAACTAAACTTTTCCATAATAATATGCTTGATTTTATAGCATATTGAGTTTTGTTCCCATACTTTTTATATTAAAATTCTTTAAATTCTACATCTGTGTTTGAAGCTGATCATAATTCAAACAAAAAGAAATATTCTGAATTCCTTTACATACACAGTAAACTGCTGTTACAAATGTGGTCTGTGCAGATGAGTCGCCTTTCAATATATTTTAAAAAGCAAATAACAGTATTTTCAAATCTAAATAGACTGGGCCACTTTTTAATGCAGAAATGTATTGTCTGATTATATATATGAATGTATGTATGTATATGTGTATGTGTGTGTGTGTGCGTATATATATGTGTGTGTGTGTGTGTGTGTTTGGTTATTCGGGTTTTCTCCCGCATAAAATTGGAAGTGTCTTTGCGACGTTTCGATGAAGTCTCATATGTCATCTTCAGGCTGGTATTTACAACTTCGTGCTTCTAGGAGCAATGTGTGATCGCAGCTGTTTCTTCCTTTTAACTGCTAGTGGGGCTTTGAACTGATTGGTTGGGAGCTTGGCTGTGTTCTGATTGGATGGTGGGGTTGGCTGTGCTCTGATTGGATGGGGGTGTGTTCTGTTTGGGGGGGCTTGGTTGTGCTCAGGTTAGTCTGAGTTGCAGGGGGATTTGAGCTGGTGAGCTGCATTGCTGTTGTTTGGCTTCGCGTTCGTGGTCATGCTACATCTTCATGGTGGGTGTCAGTCTGCTGCATGTATGGATTGGAGGGGTTTGAAATGGCTAATGATGCAGCTGAGGTCTGGCTTCTGGTATGTGGTCGTGCTTCATTATCGGTGTGGGTTTGAGTCTGCTTTCCGCATGGATGTGTAGTGGTGACATGCTGTCGCCAAGACACTTCCAATTTTATGTGGGAGAAAACCCGAATAACCAAAGACCTACATACAAACACCCACGAAAACCTCAGAAAACAAATATATATATATATCTTGTAAAAATCACATTCATGATTTTGTTGTTGTTTCTTTTATTTCTTTTATTTATTTATTTTGTCACACAGTATATATAAGCATAAGCATGAAATAACTATACAATATATGAGCATATATATAAGCATGAGTATGTAATATCTATATTAATTGGATATAACGTAAGGAAACAATAGGACAGGAATGGTAGGCATGCTTGTGCTCTTATGCACGCCCCTTACAGACCTCTTAAGAATGGGGTGAAGAGACCACAGAGTCAGGTAGTATATTCCAAGTATTAACAACTCTGTTACTGAAGTCATATTTAGAGCTGTATTCAAGAATTGGTCTAGCAAATGTTTTATATGCTCTGGTTAGTAGTGTAGTGTTTTTTGAGAAGAAGCTATGCAAGATTAGGTTTACAACTCTTAAAGCTTTTTTTGCGATGTACTTGCAGTGGGCTTTGGCACTTAGATCATTTGATATGAAAACTCCAAGGTCTTTAACAGAGTGGGGGTCATCTGTAAGGTAATGTCCATCAAGCTTGTACTTAGTGTTTAGGTTCTTTTTTCCAATATGAGACTGAGCATTTGCTGGTTGAGTTTTGGAGTTGTCAAGTTTTAGACCATTCAGATACAAAGTCAAGGTCTTTTTAAAGGGTAGCTGTATTGTTGGTGGTGTTAAATAGTTTGACATCGTCAGCAAAGAGAACACAATTACTTGTAATATGGTCACAGAGATCATTAATGTATAATATGAAGAGTGTTGGTCCAAGAATGCTGCCTTGGGGAACGCCACTTTTGACAGGAACAGGATTTGATAGAGCATTGCCAATTTTGACCACTTGTTGTCTGTTTGATAGGAAAGCTATTATCCAATTGTGGAGGGGTCCTGAGATGCCGTAGGATTTTAGTTTTAGGAGAAGTTTATCATGTACTACTGAGTCAAAAGCTTTACAGAAGTCTATTAAATTGCATCTATTGTTTTGCCTTGATCAAGATTTGTAGTCCATATGTTTTGCAGTGGAGAAGTTGTAAATTACATAATTTTTTTCTGAAACCAAATTGTTTATTAGAGAGTAGGTTGTGTTTTTCTAGGTGGAAGGTAATGGATTGGTTTATGATAGATTCCATTACTTTGCAGGTGACGCAGCATAGAGAGATTGGTCTGTAATTTTCAACTAGGCTGGGGTCTCCTTTTTTGAAGACTGGGATGACCGTGGCTAGTGACCAAAGTTTGGGAAGGGAACTGGTTGTGCAAGCTTTTTCAAAGATTATGCTTAGGGGTTCTGCTATATTAGTGGAAAGTTTTTTTAAGAAGTATGCACATAGTCCATCAGGTCCAATAGTTAGGGATGGTTTCAGTTTGCGAAGAGCTTTTTCAACATTATCTTCTGTGAAATCTATTTGTGTTAGGTCGTTGTACTAATTGTTGGTACGATAGGGGAATGTCGGGTATGAGCCTTTACTGTTAACAAAGACTGAGCCCAAGAATGTGTTAAAGATGTTTGCTTTAGCTGTTTCATCATTATATTCTTTGCCATTAGATTCTTTTAGTGGTGGGATGGATCTCGAGTCTTTAAGTTTATTGTCCACAAAATTATAAAAAGCACGATTGGAATTTGTGCACAGAGGGTCTTCTTCTTGCTTGGTGTGGTAATTGGTGCATTCAATTTTTATTTGGTTGTATATATTTCTGTAGCGGTTTTTGAAATTTGCTACATAGCCCTTTTTGTTTCTTCTCCAGAGGGATTTTTTTTTGGATTGGAGCTTTTTTATTGATATGGGTAAATTGTTTTTTCTGATTTTGGTGGTAATTTGTGGTATGTACAGTTTATTGTTGTTGTTGTTGTTGTTCTCCTCCTTCTCCTTCTCCTTCTCCTTCTCCTTCTCCTTGTTGTGACTCCGGCCCCCGACTCTGTCCTCATGGAGAAGGATGACTCTGAGAGTGATGGGGAGGAGCTGACAAGGCCTCCCTCTCCAGAACCCTCCTCTCTGGCACCACCCCAGGCTCCAGCTGCAGGCCAGGAGGAGGAGCTGACAAGGTCTCCATCTCCCAGACCCTCCTCCTCCCTGGCAACGCCTCAGCTCCAGCTGCTGAGAAGCAATTTTGGATTGACCTGAGGCAGCGACATAAATATAAGCACGCGCAGCAAAGGAAGAGGTGTGGCAGGCTCAGAGATTGCTGAGTCACTGAGCCATACCCCACAGGGGATAAAAGCGGGTGGAGTTGCCATCTGGCCCTTGTGACAAACAAAAGCTACCAAGTGTGAACTGCAGATCGGTCGTTTGGGAGTTAAAAGGCCTGGACTGTGCAAAGGATTTTTCTGTGAGTTCTTGGCAATGGATTTTGGACACGTGGCCTTCTGTCTCCGTAAGAGATAAGGAACTTGGAACTTGGCAGGCCTTTGCACTGTCACTGCCAAGTCTGTCATCCACTTCAGAAAGTCAGGTCTGTTGTAAATATAAAGGACTGTGGGACATGTGTCTCTGCGTCTTCTCTGTGAGGTGGGGAGGGGGACAGAACACTCCTTCTCCTTCTCTGTACCTGTGACTGTGACTGCCTGAAATGGTACCTACAATTTTCTTGCCAAGTATTTTTGGAATTGATTTGCCATTGCCTTCTTCTCAGGGATGAGAGAAAATGATTGACCCAAGGTCACCCAGGGGCTTCACGCCTAAGGCAGGACTAGAATATATAGTCTTGCACTTAACCACTACACCAAATTGGCTCTGCATTTCTTTTTAACACTTGTTTACAAAGCGGTTAAGGCATGAGCCTAGAAACAAGATCATGAATATTAATGTCTCATTAGGCACAAAGTCACCTGGGTAACCGTGGGCTGCTCATTTTCTCTCAGCCCTAGGAAAAAGGCAATGGCAAGCCTCCAAAATCTTGCCCCAAAAAACCTAAAGGGATCTGTCTAGGCAGTCTCCAAGAATTGGACATGACTGAACAGAAAAAAAAATCCACTTATTTAATAGCACCAAACTATAATAAAGATAATATAGAAAATTTACTGCAACCATCCTATAAACTAAAATTCCTACTCCTTGTATATTACCTATATTAAAAAAAAGGATTTTAGGAGAAAATAAGACTGAAAAATTAACAAAACTATTTTAGTGTGTTTTTATTTAATAGTAATTTCATCTTAGTATTACTATTATTATTTTGAGGAAGAATGGGTGCTTACCCACCACTCAACCAGTTTCATAAAGACAATTTTTTGACAGACTGGGGTGGGGGGGAGGGATGATTTTGGTTTTGCTCACTCGCTCACCTGCAGCTGTGCAGCCTGGTTCCTAACAGGCTACACAGGGGTTCGGGACCCCTGGTATAATATAATAATTAGCAAAGTACTGTATATTCCTAGACTTATATATTACAGAAACAAGGGGCCCAGCACTTTGGGTTCATGATTGGCTGAAGAGGTCTCAGCTGAATTAGGACTCCATCAATAGTCAGCGTGCTGTGCTTCCTTTCAAAGAGACCACCAAAAATAAACTGAAAATGGAATTGGATGTGTAGAACTTTTGAATGAAGCTAGCATTCAAAGGTAAAATAGTGTTGCAAGAGTACCTCCAGTTCCATATGCAATACACTATAAAAAACTGAACTGAATTGCATTAAAAAAACTGATTATTTTTTTTAAATTGCAGGAAGCCAATGGGCTAGACCTGCCTGAAGTCCAACTATTGGGATCTATAGTGATTTTAGACTTAACATTACTTCACTAACATACGCTGAAGAATACCTCTTGCCCAGATTTGGGCATATTTTTGCTGACCAAAAATTGGGGTGAGATGGTTCCTTAGATAACATGGACCTATGACATGAAGTGTTTTAAAGGTGATAATGAATACTCTGAACTGGACCCAGAAGCAACTGGCAACCAGTGCAGCTTGCAAAACAAGGTGTGGGTTACCCTAGGGGCCCCAAGGACTGTCGGTGGGGCTGCATTTTGTGCCAGCTGTAGCTTTGGAATAGTCTTCAGGGCCCCATGTAGAGCATGTTGCAACAGTTCAAGTGGGTGATGACTAGGGCATAAATGACTGAGGGCTAAATCAGTGCCATTAGCCAAAAGAATAGTATATATTTTTCCTCAGTCCTATACTTGTGATTTATTTGGAGAACTGATTCATTGGTTGTAAATCAAAATATTTACAACAACAACAACAGAGTTGGAAGGCACCTTGGAGGTCTTCTAATCTAACCCTCTACCCAGGCAGGAAACCCTACACCACTCCAGACAAATGGCTATCCAACATCTTCTTTAAAATTTCCAGTGTTGGAGCATTCACAACTTCTGCAGGCAAGTTACTCCACTCATTAATTTTTCTAACTGTCAGGAAATTTCTCCTTAGTTCTAAGTTGCTTCTTTCCTGATTAGTTTCCACCCCTTGCTTCTGTTCTATCCTCAGGTGCTTTGGAGAATAGTTTGACTCCCTCTTCTTTGTGACAACCCCTGAGATATTGGAACACTGCTATCATGTCTCCCCTAGTCCTTCTTTTCATTAAACTAGACATACCGAGTTCCTGCAACCGTTCTTCGTATGTTTTAGCCTCCAATCCCCTAATCGGAGCCTCTGGTGGCTCAACAGACTAATGCAGTCTGTTATTAACACAGCTGCTTGCAATTACTGCAAGTTCAAGTCCCACCAGGCCCAAGGTTGACTCAGCCTTCCATCCTTTATAAGGTAGGTAAAATGAGGACCCAGATTGTTGGGGGCAATAAAAGTTGACTTTGTATATAATATACAAATGGATGAGACTATTGCTTAACACAATGTAAGCCACCCTGAGTCTTCGGAGAAGGACGGGATATAAATTCAAATTTTTAAAAAAATCATCTTTGTTGCTCTTCTCTGCACTCTTTCTAGAATCTCAACATCTTTTTTACATCATGGCAACCAAAACTGAAGCTATATTCCAAGTGTGGCCTTACCAAGGAATTATAAAGTGGTATTAACACTTCACGTGATCTTGATTCTATCCCTCTGTTTATGCAGCCCAGAACTGTGTTGGCTTTTTTGGCAGCTGCTGCACACTGCTGGCTCATATCTAAATGGTTGTCCACTAGGACTCCAAGATCCCTCCCACAGTTACTACTGTTGAGCAAGATACCACATATACAGTACTTGTGCATTTGGTGGGGGTTTTTTTGCCTAAATGTAGAACCTTACTTTTTTCACGGTTGAATTTTATTTTGTTAGATAGCGCCCAATATTCAAGTCTGACAAGATCCTTCTGTATCTTGAGCCTATCTTCTGGAGTGTTGGCTATTCCTGCCAGCTTGGTGTTATCTGCAAATTTGATAAGTTCTCCATCTATCCCCTTGTCCAAGTCATTGATGCTGGCTCTACAGACTAATGCAGTCTGTTATTAACAGCAGCTGCTTGAAATTACTGCAAGTTCAAGTCCCACCAGGCCCAAGATTGACTCAGCCTTCCATCCTTTATAAGGTAGGTAAAATGAGGACCCAGATTGTTGGGGGCAATAAAAGTTGACTTTGTATATAATATACAAATGGATGAGACAATTGCTTAACACAATGTAAGCCGCCCTGAATCTTCGGAGAAGGGCGGGATATAAATTCAAATTTTAAAAAAAATTGATGAAGATGTTGAAGAGTACTGGGCCTAAAACAGAGCCTTGGGGTACTCCACTGCATACTTCCCTCCATGTAGATGCAATTCCATTGAGGACTACACATTGAGTGTGGTTGGTCAGCCAGTTACAAATTCATCTGGTGGTGATGCTGTCTAATCCACATTTTTCTACTTTATCTAGTAGTAGGTTATGGTCTACTTTATCAAATGCTTTACTGAAATCCAAGTAAATTATATTGACAGCATTCTTCTGGTCCACTAATTTTGTCACTTTGTCAAAGAATGCAATAAGATTTGTCTGGCATGATCTGTTTTTGACAAACCAATGCTGGCTTTTGGTTATTACTTTGTTTGCTTCTAGATGTTCAATGATTCGTTGCTTGGTTATCTTTTCCAGAATCTTCCCTGGTATTGAGGTCAGGCTGATCGGTCTGTAGTCCTGGATCTGTTTTTTTTTCCTTTTTTGAAAATGGGAACTACATCAATTCTTTTCCAGTCCTCTGGAAGTTCCCCTGTACTCCAGGATCTTTGAAAGATACAGTTCAGTGGTTCTGAGATCTCGTCTGCCAGTTCCTTCAAAATCTTAGGGTGTAATCCATCCAGTCCTGGTGATTTGAACTAGTCTAGGGTAGACAGGTGTTCACTTACCATTTTCTTCCCTATTTCAACTTGTGTTCCTAATCTGTTTTTTGTGGTGCTGTTTTTGATAGGTTGGATTGATTTTTCCTTTTGTGTAAAGACAGATGCAAAAAATGAGTTAAGTAGTTCTGCTTGCTCCCTGTTGCTTGTCACCTTCTTGCCACTTTCTCCCAGCAATGGGCCAATTGTTTCCTTGACTTTTTTCTTGTTTTTAACATTTTGGAAGAAGCTTTTTTTTGGTTATTTTTAATTTTTGTTGCTAGTCTTTGTTCGTTGTGAGCCTTAGTTTTCCTCACTTCATCTTTACAGGCTCGGGCTATTTGCTGATATTCTGCCTTAGTTATTTGGCCCTCTTTCCACTTTTTATACTTGTCCTGTTTGTCTTTCAATTTGTCAGAGAGTTCTTTATGCAGCCATGCTGGTTTCTTTTGAGATCTATTATTTTTCTTCTTCATTGGTATTGTGCTAGACTGAGCTTTTATAATCTCACTTTTCAAAATTTCCCAAGCTTCTTGAGTTGTTTTCCCCTTGATGATTCTCATCCATGAAATCCTTCTCAAGATCTCTCTAAGTTTATTGAAATTAGCTTTCTAAAAGTCCAAAGCTCTAGTTTGACTTTGTTCTACTACTTGTGTTTGCATAATGTTGAATTCCAATATTGTGTGATCACTTGTCCCCAAGGTTCCTGTAGCTTCAGCACCGTCTATCATTTGATCTCTGTTAGTGAGAATTAAGTCCAATATGGCTGATCCCCTTGTTCCTTTCTCTATGTTTGGGGAAACAAAGTTGTCTGCTAGGTTTGTTAGGAACCTGATGGATCTTTCACTTCCACTGTTAATTTATTGTTATCAAGTTTTTTAAAAAGGGTATAGGAAATTTGCCCAAAACTCTATCCAACACATTCACTGCCACATATTCCTGGTGAAATAACAGCATTCCTCTTTACAGCTTGGAGTAGATGTGGAGAATGATCAATCAAGTGTGAAGTATTTTACTAAAATTGACAATAAATTAAACAGACAAGAAGGGTGAAGAATTCTTCCAGCAGGTGCTTTTATCCAGATGCTAGTTTTGATTGTGACATTATGTTGCTTAGTTCTTTTGTTTCATTTCCAACGATTACATTTTTCTGTGTATCATTTTCATTTCTTCTGTTGCCTTCCAAAATCTTCTGTAAGTGGTCTATTTTTCCATCAATACTGTATACATTTAGCCCTTAATGTTCTTTTTCTCATATAACCTTCGGTTTAAAAACCTAGGTGGATTTTACAGCTTGATTCACTTAATCCCATTCCTCCATTATCATATTGAATATGGGCATCTGTGTGTTTGTTGTGGTGAGAGCAATGGCATCAAAATGACAGCTGCAACCAGGCGATTGAAGTCCCAGCTCTGTTTTATTTATTTATTTTATTTATTTATTTTATTCAATTTTTATACCGCCCTTCTCCCGAAGGATTCAGGGCGGTGTACAGCCAAGTAAAAATCACAGTATAAACATTAAAAGAAATTAAAACAAAACATATTATAGGTGGCCAAATTTAAAACAATTTAAAACATTAAAATATAAATAACCCCAATAAAAATTTTTAGGCCAGTCCCGCTTGAATAAATAGGTGCGTTTTCAGCTCATGGCGAAAAGTCCGAAGATCAGGCACTTGACGTAAACCAGGGGGAAGCTCGTTCCAGAGTGTAGGAGCTCCAACAGAGAAGGCCCTGCCCCTGGGGGCCGCCAGCCGACATTGTTTGGCGGACGGCACCCTGAGAAGGCCCTCTCTGTGAGAGCGTACGGGTCGGTGGGAGGCAAAAGGTAACAGCAGGCGGTCCCGTAAGTACCCGGGTCCTAAGCCATGGAGCGCTTTAAAGGTGGTAACCAAAATCTTAAAGTGCACCTGAAAGACCACAGGGAGCCAGTGCAAACTGCGCAGGAGTGGTGTTACATGGGAGCAACGAGTTGCTCCCACTACTACCAGCGCAGCTGCGTTCTGGACTAGCTGCAGCCTCCGGGTGCACTTCAAGGGCAGCCCCATGTAGAGAGCATTGCAATAATCCAAGCGGGAAATGACAAGGGCATGAGTGACCATGCATAAGGCATTCCGGTCAAGGAAGGGGCGCAACTGGAGCACCAAGCGTACTTGGTGGAAGGCCCTCTTGGAGACGGCTGCCAAATGATCGTCAAACGACAGCCGCCCATCCAAGAGGACACCCAAGTTGCGCACCCTGTCCGTCGGGGCCAATAACTCGCCCCCCACAGCCAGCTGCGGCTGCAGCTGACTGTACCGGGATGCCGGCATCCACAGCCACTCCGTGTTGTGTCTTGCCCGCTCTCACAGCAGCCGGGGCCTTCTTATCTGCTCCCAAACACGGAGGAATGTATGCCTCTCGGCCCCAGTCCTGGCTCCATGCCCAGACAAGCTGAAGAGGAGGGGGCACCTCCCGGTCCCAGCCCTGGTTCCATGCCCAAGCAGGCTGCAGAGGAGGGAGCATCCCCCGGCCCCAGCCCTGGTTCCATGCCCAGGCAAACGGAGCAGCTAGACCCCTCCCCCTCCTCCACAGCATGTGAGCCTGAGGAAAGTTTATTTCCAACAGCTGCTGATTGGAGTGACCCTCGCATCAGAAGACTGGATAGGCAGAGGCAACAGAAGGAAGGGAGGGGCAGGCCTTAATGAGTGCTGAGTCATGGAGCCACACCCCATGGCCTATATAAAGGATCTGCTTTCTGGCAGTCTCTGAGTCAAGCAAAGTCGAACTTATCTTGCTGAAGTCACTTTCTGGTCTCCTGCCTGCTCTGAGGACTTTGCTAGGACTTTGGGCAGAGCTGCAGAGGCAAGCCTGATTCGGATTTCCCTGACCCGGCCGTCAGCGGAGGAGTGGGACACGACACTCCGTCTTGGAGGGATTGAGCTTGAGTCTGTTTCTCCCCATCCAGACCCGTACGGCTTCCAGACACCGGGACAGCACTTCGACAGCTTCGTTGGGGTGGTCCGGGGTGGAAAAGTACAGCTGCGTATCATCAGCGTACAGATGATAACTCACTCCGAAACCACTGATGACCTCGCCCAGCGGCTTCATATAGATGTTGAACAGGAGGGGCGAGAGAATCGACCCCTGAGGCACTCCACAAGTAAGGCGCCTCGCGGTCAACCTCTGCCCCCCTGTCAACACCGTCTGCGACCGGTCGGAGAGATAGGAGGAGAACCACCGATAAACGGTGCCTCCCACTCCCAACCCCTCCAACCGGTGCAGCAAGATACCATGGTCGATGGTATCAAAAGCCGCTGAGAGATCTAATAGGACCAGGGCAGAGGAACAACCCCTATCCCTGGCCCTCCAGAGGTCATCCACCAACGCGACCAAAGCTGTCTCCGTACTGTGACCGGACCGGAAGCCGGACTGGAGCGGGTCTAGATAGACAGCTTCATCCAGGTACCGGGGAAGCTGACATGCAACCACACTCTCTACAACCTTCGCCACAAAGCGAAGGTTGGAGACTGGACGATAATTTCCCAAAATAGCTGGGTCCAGGGAAGGCTTCTTGAGGAGGGGTCTCACCACCGCCTCTTTCAAGGCAGTGGGGAAAACCCCTTCCAACAATGAAGCATTTATAATTCCCCGGAGCCAGCCTCGTGTCACTTCCTGAGTAGCCAGCACCAGCCAGGAAGGACACGGGTCCAGTAAACATGTGGTTGCATGTAACCTTCCCAGCAACCTGTCCACATCCTCGAGAGTCACAGTCTCAAACTCATCCCAAACAACCTCAACAAGACGTGCCTCCGCCACCCCACTTGGATCAGCGCAATTTTGGTCAATTTTAAAATGTGTTCATCTGCATTGTATGCATGTAAAAAGAGGCAGAACTTCAATTGCCCAATTGCACCAAATATTTTGACACTGTTGATCCCTTACCCATGATGCCACTGGTATATAATTATTTTAAGACAGGGAATGTGAAAAGCTTCTATTGGTATTTTATGAGTGTATTCTTATCCCAAGGAATTAACTCACAAACTTTAGAGAATTGATAATGATAATGACAAAATAAAGAACTTTTGCATGCATAGATGCACAGAATCAGAATCAATACCAATGATTGCCTACATGCCATGGCAAGATGTATGTCTGATTATTTTTCTATCTAAAACTGGCTTGCTAAATAGTGGTTTGCTTCAGTACATGCAATCAACAATGACAATTTGTGCTTGGAAGAAGATCAGAGATAAAGCATTTATCACTGTGACTTCATCTTCTATATGTATTTCCCCTAATCTTGAATCCAGTGGTTTTGAAGCCACTCATATAAAATCACTCGGCAAATACCAAGAGATTAATATAGATATTTATGTAATTACCATAGTGACGAATGAACAGAGATAATGGTGGTCCATATCTAAAGAGACCAACCCCTTTGTGAGTCTGTCAACTATTTGTGATGACATTCTCTCAAATTCAGAATGAATTATAGCAGTACTGAAATGTAATGTGGGAAAAAGGCAAAACTCCCACCTATAGCATTTCTATTTATTTAATATGTTAGCTTTTTAGCCTAAGGTCCAGAAAGGATAAAATAATTTTTCAGTAAAACTAATCTATATATGGGTATTTGGCTATTTTGAGAAGCAAAGCTTCAAATTCCTGTATATATATATATATATACATAAGTTATGTATGTCATAACTTTAAATGTTTCATGCTAGTAACATTACTTTGGGTGAAAGCTATAAAGTTTTAATTAGGAAAAGTACAAATATGCTACCAGTAGTAGATACTAAAAATAGGCTAAAAATAGTTTCAAAGAATTGAAAGAAAAAGAGGGAGAGAGAGAGAGAGATCTCGATCTCCAAAGTCTTGCAGCCAGCTTTTATGCCTAAGGAAAGACTAATAAGATACTACCAAGCACAAAGGCTATCATGAGAAAGGCCTACTCAAGTGGATCTTCAAAATGCCACATTTTTTACTACCTAAATGAGTGTTTCTGCAATTGATTTTAGGGCTATAAAAGAGGAAGCATATTTTCAGATAACATACTCCAATAAAGAGTTTTATAAGACAGAAAATGCAAATAAACTAGAAGACAATGGAGATGGCATACTTAACACAATATCCAGTTCCAGTCAGATTCTAGGTCTCATATTTTGCATTAATAAGAATTTTGCAACCTCATTGCAACACACTTCAGTAATTTAAACAAGAAGTTGTTATGACATGGATGACTGAAGCATGACTATGTCTATCCAAGAAGGGTTGCATCTGATACAACTTGGTGCAAGTTTGTAAACAACTATTCATGCCACAAAGAACACTTTTGTTCCAATGACAAAAAAGAAAAAAAATCTAGAGACTCTCCCAAGCGTATGGAATTCATTAGTCTCTGCACTACAGCATCTTAACCATCCCTCATTTCAACAGAGAAAAATAAATGTTACAAGCATAAGATTAAGAAAAATAAAGAGGCAAATTTTAGTACAAATTAATTAGATATATGTTCTTATATCTACACAGAGGACTCCTACACAAACGTGATCTTAGCCAATTAAAGGATAGACAAAGCAAGCAAACAGCGTTTGGCACCCCAAAATTAAAATTGAGACATACAATTATGGAGGGTGGCTTGAGATAAGTAATTATTGAACATCAAATGTGCGATTAAGTTGGATTAATTTATATGCACTAATAAACTCTTAGAAGAAAAGCAAATTATATTTGTAATTTAAAAAATCATAACTACTGTAACATGTAGACTGAAAAGAGCTGAAATGTAGTTATTCCTTACTCATTTTTTCCTTTATCAGCCTTGTCTATTTCAAGACTTGAACATCTGACATGAGAGCAGAAGTATTTATGATTTCATGCAATTTTTCAACATAACGAGAGTTTTACTATGACAGATTGAATTGTTGTTTACACATTAAAAAAATAAGTTTTCTGCCAATATTAACAACACAATTTTACAGCTGGCAAATATTTATTTTTCAAACAAAATATTGTACATCTATAAAACTGACCTGTATTTTTAATGGCTTTTGGATAATATTTAGTAACTTTTCATCCGTTTGATATAAAATGCCAAAATATTAAAAAATCAAATTCTATTTAACTCTACTGATATGCCTCACCACACATTTCACATACCTGTTCTCACAACATTAATACTGTATAGTACAAGAACCAATTATATCCTTGCTTTCCTACTTGAAATTACTACGGCATAGAACAAATAGTAATTATGGCCATTCTTGAAGTTGTGGCTATTGTAGTGCTTCTGTGATCATGCAAACAAAATCTGGCACTTGGCAGTCCAGACATATTTATGACCATAATATGAGCTTCAACTGCCTCACCTATCTTGCTCCCATCTCTGTCCATTTGGCTGCCCTGCAGTCTGCCACCACCTACATCTGCTGCCTCTTGCAGCCCCAGCTGATTCTCAATTCTTCCTCCCACTGTCAAGGTGCACCTTGCCAAGGAAGCTGCTGGCCCTTCCTGAGATCTTGCATGGGTGGCCTCAGGGTGGCCTCCTGAAGGACCAGCATCTGCCTTGCTCAGCACACCTCATCATTAACATAAAGAAAAAGTGATGGTCAGCTGGAGCCATGAGGGAGGTGAAGGGTGGGTTGCAGAGAAGTAAAGGGAAGCCAAAAACTAGAGGGGAGATAGGTGGGTAGAGAGAGTTGAAACAGAATGACAGTGTCAAGGCAGGAGAAGCATGAGCTTCTTGACTAATGATGGCAACTAACAACTCACCTAACAACTGCACTAGCAGATGGGATTAGCAGAACCGTCATTGCTAACACATGTTTTTGATTCTGGTTTGTTCAAGGAGAAATAATCCAGAGTTCCCATTTGCACATAAACATAACATAGCAAATCACATACAGTACTTGAATAGGGGGTTAGACTAGAAGACCTCCAAGGTCCCTTCCAACTCTGCTGTTCTGTTCTATTCTGTTGTTCTACCTGAGTAGAATTTACCGCTCCTGCTTGTAAAAGTAATGAAAAAGATCATTCACAATTAAATTCCACTTAATATTTTGTCTGACGAAAACTACAAATGGAGCAGAAATGTTCTCTGAAAATCTGTCATTCATTATAATGACAAATAGTGGATTTCAGGGAAATTTCTGGGTGATTATAGTTGATTTCTGTCTTTCACATGTTTAACTGAACCAAGCAGTATATATATTGTTTATATCTAAATTAGTTTGCGAAAATGAAGAAAGCTTGAGTAGTATTTCTGAGTAAAAATGAGAGTAAAAAATGTTTGGTAAAGCAAACAGAATCAGAATATGTTCAGTATCCTTTTGTTATTGAACTCTAGTAACTGCCTACAAGATGTTGGGCTTCTAGTTAAAAAGAAGATGGACTTGAGAATTAACCATCTGTGATCTACATTATACCTAGGCTTGCAATATACAGTGCGGATTAGATGACAGGACAAAAGTGCAGCTGTACAAATGTAACTTATCCACTCAGCATTTTTAGTTAAAAAAAGACCCCAGAATATAAAAGATAAGATCAATATATATAAATATGTATTTTTTAAAAAAACAAAACCCTACTCACCCCTATGAGTGTGATGAGTCTACTTTAATCCCAGGTCCTCTACCAGAGGCCTGGAAGTTTGAGGGTTTTGTGCAGTATCTAAGCAGTTCCTAGCACTGTATTCTTCAGGATAGAAAACTTTGATATTGTTCCTGGGATCTATTGGAGCCACTCTCCCAGTTTAGAAGTCACAGCCCAAGTTCTCCTATCACCACAGTGACCACTTTAGAAATAAAAGATTAGCTTGAAGCCTGATCTCAAACACCATTGAACAATTCAGTTGCACAAATGTATTCCCATGCAAATCATAAGAACCAATTTAAAAAACAAAACAAAAAAACCTTTTCAATTGGTGCCTCTTTCAATAAATCAGAAGGTGTCACCAACATGCTTGGAAGTTCTATTACATGCCTGTTAGAGGAACTAGAAAACTTTTGGGATGTATGTGAAAAAAAGTCCTCTTGAACTCTGTAATTTCTTTCCACAATAAATTATTGGAAGACACAAAAAAGTGTTCTGTTATAAAATGAAGAAAGCTTGAGTAGTATTTCTGAGTAAAAATGAGAGTAAAAAATGTTTGGTAAAGCAAACAGAATCAGAATATGTTCAGTATCCTTTTGTTATTGAACTCTAGTAACTGCCTACAAGATGTTGGGCTTCTAGTTAAAAAGAAGATGGACTTGAGAATTAACCATCTGTGATCTACATTATACCTAGGCTTGCAATATACAGTGCGGATTAGATGACAGGACAAAAGTGCAGCTGTACAAATGTAACTTATCCACTCAGCATTTTTAGTTAAAAAAAGACCCCAGAATATAAAAGATAAGATCAATATATATAAATATGTATTTTTTAAAAAAACAAAACCCTACTCACCCCTATGAGTGTGATGAGTCTATTTTAATCCCAGGTCCTCTACCAGAGGCCTGGAAGTTTGAGGGTTTTGTGCAGTATCTAAGCAGTTCCTAGCACTGTATTCTTCAGGATAGAAAACTTTGATATTGTTCCTGGGATCTATTGGAGCCACTCTCCCAGTTTAGAAGTCACAGCCCAAGTTCTCCTATCACCACAGTGACCACTTTAGAAATAAAAGATTAGCTTGAAGCCTGATCTCAAACACCATTGAACAATTCAGTTGCACAAATGTATTCCCATGCAAATCATAAGAACCAATTTAAAAAACAAAACAAAAAAACCTTTTCAATTGGTGCCTCTTTCAATAAATCAGAAGGTGTCACCAACATGCTTGGAAGTTCTATTACATGCCTGTTAGAGGAACTAGAAAACTTTTGGGATGTATGTGAAAAAAAGTCCTCTTGAACTCTGTAATTTCTTTCCACAATAAATTATTGGAAGACACAAAAAAGTGTTCTGTTATAAAATGAAGAATAGGAAGAAGCTTTAGGAGCATAGGGAGGTTCACATATAATCAGGACACGTATAATGTCTTTGTAACTCAGACTGCACTTAGGATTTTTGATATTGAAGATTTGCAACAGCCATGATGCAAAGAGGGCAGGGCCATGTCATGCAGATGGATGCAGTAGAATTGGATTCATTTTGATAGTAGTTGTTTGGCAAGATTTCTGATAGGTATTTTATTCATTATTTCCACTCCAGGTTTGAATATATACACATGGGAAATGCTATGCCTCTCTTCCTCAACTGAAGGCATATGAAATGCTAATTGGGTAAGCTTACAACTTTCTCTTTTCTTCTTTTACTGCTGAAATTATAGTCTTCAGTTGCCATTATGGTCTGAATGGTTTCCCCTTTCAGAGTGAAAGAAGCTTCTTTCAAATGAAACTGACATGAAACTAATCTTTTAAAAGAGAACCTCAAAAAATAAATATTTGAATCCAACCTAATAATTTCTACCATTAGATCTCATTTAATTTTTTCTAGGCATTTTCCCACAAGTGCAGGCCCTGGTTTTTTCCCCCAGATCAACCAAGTGTTGATCCATTGATTGCAAAGGAATTGACCAACTGGCTTGTTGCCTGAGCCTGATGCAGACAGGCTGACTGGCCCAAAGTCACCCAGTTGGCTTTCTTTCCTTAAACTATATTAAGTCTCCAGAATAAGACTAGAACTCACTGTCTCCTGGTTGTTATACTGGTGCCTTAATTACTAGACCGAACTGGTTTTCTTTAGACATACAATACTGGCTGGTTATTTGTAGTCTCTCTCTTGAAAACATGAAATAAAAATCACAAAGTAACATTTCACATAACTATAATAATAATAATAATAATAATAATAATAATAATAATAATAATAATAATAATAATAATAATAATAATAATAATAATAATAATAATTTAATTTGTATACCGCCCTTCTCCCGAAGGACTCAGGGTGGTGAACAACCAAATAAAATATAAGAAACAAAACACATACAATATTAAAAACAACCCTTAAAAAACTTATTTAATTGGCCAAAAATTTAAGATAAAATTACACCCTATAAAATTACAGGAATTTAAAACCCATTTAAATCAAATTAAAATTTTTCTTTTTTTAAAAAATCAAGCCAGTCCAGCCATACGAAATAAATAGGTTTTAAGTTCGCAGCGAAAGGTCATAAGGTCAGGCAGTTGTCGAAGTCCAGGGGGAAGCTCGTTCCACAGGGTAGGGCCCCCCACAGAGAAGGCCCTCCCCCTGGGGGCCGCCATTCGACATTGTTTGGCGATGGCACCCTAAGGAGTCCCTCTCTGTGGGAACGCACCGGTCGCTGGGAGATAGAAGATGGCAGTAGACGGTCCAGTAGACGGTCCAGTAGATGGAGCGCTTTGAAGGTAATAACCAATACCTTGAAGCGCACCCGGAAGACAACAGGTAGCCAATGCAGTCTGCGCAGGATAGGTGTTACGTGGGAGCTCCAAACTGCTCCCTCAATAACCCGCGCAGCCGCATTCTGGACTAGCTGGAGTCTCCGAGTGCTCTTCAAAGGGAGCCCCATGTAGAGAGCATTGCAATAGTCCAAGCGAGAAGTAACGAGAGCATGAGTGACCGTGCATATTAAGTTACCATGGGCTAGTTAACTATCATCAGAAAAAATATTCTCTATGTTAAAGCAAAGGTTACACAAGATCTACATGTCACGGGCATTTAAGCAAAAGTTCACATTGCAACTACAATTAAATAACATGCTTGCATCATATCAAACAAAGGGTGCCAGTTATGATGTAAATCTGGACATAGGGTTCAGGTTTTCCTCCCAACAATATTTTAATTGTTCTCTAGAAACAAGTCTTAGTTATAATTTTTAGTAACGTTTAATAAGTTATTAAGTTTATTAAGCAGCCAACAGTACATAGAAGAACTCTAAGCAAGTGTTTTATTGACAAGCAAGTTTTTAAATTTATACTCAGTCTGCCTCCTTTCCTCATACCAACACAGGAATAAGTAAAGTCTCTTTTTTATCTCCATAGATTGACAGTTTTCTAAGCATTTCATCCAACTAAATAAAGCAGCTACCTCGAGAAGTAGGCATTCAGTCTGGCAAATAGGTTCTATCTTTGTAGTTGCCAGACTGATCACAATCTGATTATTTTAATTCATGATTCTGAAAATAGTGAATTTACTTTCCTTTGCTTTGTATTGCTTTGCTTTGTTTTGCTTTGCTTTACTTTGCTTTGCTTTCTACTGTAAGCCCTTTTTTACCCCAGCATGATCTTGGCATCCAAGCTACAGTTGAACGAAGCAGACATTCCTAAGGTGTCCTGCCAAAAATAATGGAAAGCTTGATACAATGGAATAGCACCTGAAATGCTTAGGAAGCCATAATGTTTAATGTTGCACAGCTCTCCTACTGGTGCCAACTACTGAATACAGCTGCTAAAATTGTCTATAGTGATGATTTTTTTGCTTATTTTTAAAAATGTGCAGCAGGCAATAGACATTTAAAACTCACGTGTATAATACAAGCAACAATGATTTCCAGTGTGAGTGTTTGGAAGAAAAAATCAACTTCAAAACAGCAAAATGCCATCATAAATTACTGGAGTGGAAAAATAATAAAATAATGCTTAATTATTTTAATATATTAATTTAATATTGCCAAGTACTGTTTAATAGGAAGTTCATAAGCATACAGTAAGCCATTGTAATACTGTTTTAGGTCAGCAGATGGTCCAGTAAAACTTTTCTTTATAAAAAAGAAGCTAGCAAGCAAGAACTCATTGTTTAGCATTAAAGAAAGAAAGTAATAAAACTTTTTTTATTATATTTTTAATTAAACATCAGTATTATTTCACAGATTTCTCAGTTATGCATTTCAGCTCAGTATTCCTCATATAGCTAATCTCTATCTCCACTTATCGTAATTATCCAGTCTTACTCTCCTACATCTATCATTTTCTTCTTCCTCTCAGCCTCTCTCTCTTCTTGATTGTAGTTCAGTTATTCATTGATCCTAACAACTTCAGCAATTCCTCTACCAATTAAATATTTCTAAATTTTTGTATAGATAAAATATTTCTTAAGCAGATATTCAAATATTTTATACATCTAGCAGTTTTATCTATAAAAAGATTCCTATTTTTCAGTAAGGGTAGAAAAAATGACCTAGTTAATTATATCCAGTTTCTTAAGCACTATCAGTGAGGGGAAAAAAAATCTATGCTAGGGATTTGTACTGGAAGTTGTTAGACTGGCTGAACACAGACTGAAACAGGAAGGCTTCTTGCTATTGTATATAATGATCCAGAGTCTGAAACTATCTTGCTGGTGGAAAATATACAGCAATATTTAAATGTATGTTTGAGGCTTTGATTTCATTTCTACTGTAAATCTATAGCAGAAGCTAATGGCATCAGCAGCAGTGCTCTGTTATTTATTAAGTATGCATCAGAACTAGCTTCAGATTAAAATGCATCCCAGGAAAGCACTTGTCTAAAGTGATATGCACTAGAAAGGCAAAAAACAAAGAAACGAACAAAGATGCACCCTTGCATACTACTCTATCATATATGCCCATGATGGTGAACTTATGGCACACGAGCCATCACCCCAGCTCAGCTCCGGCACGCATGCACATATGCCTCCCGTAGGCCAGCTGGCCTTCAGGTCTCTGCCACATGTGCATGTGCGAAGGGATGGGGCGCATGCAGGAGCCCACATGTGCATGCATGGGGCCCATGCACTCATGCGTGGGGGTGAGGTGCATGTGTGGGGGCTAAACACGCATTGCATTTTGGGGGTTCGGGCGCCCATGTGTGCATTCGTGTGCATACATGTGTGCACTTTGGGCACTCGGTCCGGAAAAGGTTAGTCATCAGTGATATGTGCTTTATAGAAAACATAACATTTACTGCAGCAAAAATTTCCTCTCTTTTTTTTTTGTTATTGTTGCTTTTGAGTCTGTTCATGAGTTCTGACAACTACCTGGAAAAGTACCAGCAGTTTTCTTCACATGTTTTTCAGAATTGGCTTACCATTGCCTTCTTCCTAGAGCTACGAGGGTATAACTGGCCAAAGGTCATTCAGCTGGCTTTGTACCAAGGCAGGACTAGAATGTATGGTCTCCCAGTTTGTAGCCTGGCTCAAAATACTTGGAGAATTCTGGAATTAAGATACAGAATTAAAGTGACAGGATATATACCACTCATTGTGATCACAGTAAGCTTTCATCTGCCTGAGGACTGTTATTAAATCTGGAGAAATATTTGCGTGTGTTTGTGTCCAGCAGCTGCTCCCTAAAAGGCATACAAATTGATTTATTGTTTTCAAAATAAATGAAATTCATAATAAATGAAGTTGTACATAAAGCTAGCCCTCCACTGCATATCAAGTTGTTATAAAAGCAGCTTTATATTTAAGATAGCAAATGATTTCACAATATAAACAATACTAGATAATCGCTCATGCGAACATGTTAACCACACTGCTAACATGGGCTACCTCTTGCCCATATCCTCTCATCTTCCTGGGTGACCTTAATCTACCTTGTATTAACTGGATAACAAATGAATGTACAACTGAACCCATCCATACTACCCTATTCAACTCTGTTACAAACCTAGGTCTTGAACAATTAGTAATTAACAATACAAGACTCAACAACTGCCTTGACCTCATCTTCTGCAACAACACAAACTCAATTTATGGACTACAAATAAAAGAACCCTTTTCCAACAGTGACCACTGTATGATAGACTTTTGTCTCAATAACACCCTCACATAAATTGTCATAATAATGGTACTCCAAACTACAATTTCAAAAAAGTCAACTATGACATTATAAACAACGACCTCTCATCTCTTGACTGGCAAAATCTGTTCTCAACCTGCATCAGTGCAGAAGACCACTATAGAGTTTTCCTACTTGAAGTCAATAGAGTCATTAATCTTTACATACCACAAACCACCACAAAACAAACAAACAAAAAAATAATAATTATCCATATCAATAAAAAAGCTTCAATCCAAAAAAAAAAAATTCCTCTGGAGAAGAAACTAAAAGGGCTATGTAGCAAATTTCAAAAACCGTTACAGAAATATATGCAATGAAATAAAAACTGAATGCACCAATTACCACACCAAGCAAGAAGAAGACCTTCTGCGAACAAATTCCAATCGTGCTTTTTATAATTTTGTAACAACAAACTTAAAGACTTGAGATCCATCCCATCACTAAAAGATTCCAACCACAAAGAATATAATGATGAAACAGTTAAAGCAAATTTCTTCAACACATTCTTTGGCACAGTCTTTGTTAACAGTAATGGCTTATATCCAACATTCCCCAATCATACCAACAATGAGTACAATGACCTAACACATATAGATTTCACAGAAGATAATGTTGAAAAAGCTCTTCACAAACTGAAACCATCCCTATCTATTGGACCTGATGTACTATGTGCATACTTCTTAAAAAAGCTTTCCACTAATATAGCAAAACCCCTAAGTATAATCTTTGAAAAAGCTTTCACGACCAGTTCCTTCCCAAACTTTGGTCACTTCCCAAAATTGCCCTGCAAGATGCCCCTCTCTCGCGGGTTTGGCCCTCCAGATTATCGAGGTCCCACCTTGAGGACGGGCTTTGGAGCCCCGAGAGGTGGCATGCGAAAAATAGGAGGCTTAGGGGTTTTTTAATTAGTTGTTTTAATAGATTTTTTAAGGGGAGTTTTATTTATTTATTTATTTATTTATTTTTCAAATTTATATACCGCCCTATCTCCCTGAGGACTCAGGGCGGTTCACAGGCAGTTAAAATACATATAAATACAGATTAAAAAACAACGATTAAAAAACTTATTCTATTGCCCAAATTTAAAATAGTATAAATAATAAAAACCCCTTAAAACCCATAACTTTAAAATCTAATCCAGTCCCGCGCAGATAAATAAGTGTGTTTTAAGCTCGCGATGAAAGGTTCGGAGGTCCGGAAGTTGACGAAGTCCTGGAGGGAGTTCGTTCCAGAGGGTGGGAGCCCCCACAGAGAAGGCCCTTCCCCTGGGTGTCGCCAGACGGCACTGCCTAGCTGACGGCACCCTGAGGAGTCCCTCCCTGTGAGAGCGCACGGGTCAGTGAGAGGTATTTGGTAGCAGTAGGCGGTCCCGTAAATAGCCCGGCCCTATGCCATGGAGCGCTTTAAAGATTGTCACCAGCACCTTGAAGCGCACCCGGAAGGCCACAGGTAGCCAGTGCAGGTGGGGCCATAGGAATCAGTTGGGCTTGTTGATCGCGTACCTGGTTCCTTGCTGCATGACCACAACCCTGCCCGAGCTGTTGGAGGTACTTGCCTCTGTGGCGGTTGAGACCCCCAGACTCATAGTCATGGGGGATTTCAACCTGCCATCAGCTGGCTTGTTATCGACTACAGCTCGGGAGTTCCAGGCTTCCATGACGGCCTTGGACCTGATTCGGGTAAATGATGGCCCCACGCACATGGGGGGAGGCACGCTGGACCTGATTTATATCTCTGGACAGTGGTTAAATGATCTGGAACTAGATGATTTAGTAACAGATCCGATGTCATGGTCCGATCATTTTCTCCTTCGCCTAGACTTCCGAACCGCCATCCACCATCGCAGGGAGACGGAACCTATACGGTGGTTCCGTCCCAGGCGCCTGATGGACCCTGAGAGGTTCCTGACGGAGCTTGGGCCATTCCCTGAGGATCTGGCCCACGGCACGACTGAGGAACTAGTTGCGGCCTGGGAGCGGGCCGTGGCTGGGGCCTTGGACCGTGTCGTGCCTTTGCGACCTCTGACCCGGCGCAGATCTCGTCTGGCCCCTTGGTTCTTCGAGGGGCTGAGGGAGATGAAACGCCGGAGAAGACGTCTAGAGAGCACCTGGAGGTCCAGTCGTTCCGAAGCTGATCGGACACTAGTTAGGTCCTATTCTAGGACCTACCTAGTGGCAATGAGGGAGGCGAGGCGCTCATACGCCTCCACCCTCATTGCGTCGGCAGATAACCGCCCGGCCGCCCTGTTTCGGGTGACCCGCTCCCTCCTTCATCAGGAGGTGCGGGATGACCCGTTGCAGGGACGTGCCGAGGAGTTTAGTGGTTATCTATACGATAAAATCGCTCAGCTCCGGGATGGTCTGGACCGAAATTGGGATGATCCAAGCGAGGGAGAGGAGACACGTCTTGTTGAGTCTGTTTGGGATGAGTTTGACCCTGTGGCTCCCGAGGACGTGGACAGGTTGTTGGGGAGGCTTCACGCCACTACATGTTTACTGGACCCGTGTCCTTCCTGGCTGGTACTGGCCACTCAGGAGGTGACACGAGGCTGGCTCCAGGGGATTATCAACGCTTCTTTGTTGGAAGGGGTTTTCCCTGCCGCCTTGAAAGAGGTGGTGGTGAGACCCCTCCTCAAGAAGCCCTCCCTGGACCCAGCTATTTTGGGTAATTATCGTCCAGTCTCCAACCTTCGCTTTGTTGCGAAGGTTGTAGAGAGTGCTGTGGCGCGACAGCTACCCCAATACCTGGATGAAGACGTCTATCTAGACCCGTTCCAGTCCGGCTTCCGACCCGGGTACAGCACGGAGACAGCTTTGGTTGCATTGGTGGATGATCTCTGGAGGGGCAGGGACAGGGGTTATTCCTCTGCCCTGGTCCTATTAGACCTCTCAGCGACTTTTGATACCATTGACCATGGTATCTTGCTGGTTGGGGGGATTGGGAGTGGGAGGCACCGTGTGTCGGTGGTTCTCCTCCTATCACTCTGACCGGTCGCAGACGGTGTTGACAGGGGGGCAGAGGTCGACCGTGAGGGACCTCACTTGTGGGGTGCCGCAGGGGTCGATCCTCTCGCCCCTTCTGTTCAACATCTACATGAAGCCGTTGGGTGAGATCATCAGTGGCTTTGGGGTGAGATACCAGCTGTATGCTGATGACACCCAGCTGTACTTCTCCACCCCAGGCCACCCCAATGAAGCTGTTGAAGTGCTGTCCCGGTGTGTGGAAGCCGTACGGGTCTGGATGGGGAGAAACAGGCTCAAGCTTAATCCCTCCAAGACGGAGTGGCTGTGGATGCCGGCATCCCGATTCAGTCAGCTGCAGCTGCAGCCGCAGCTGACTGTTGGAGGCGAGTTACTGGCCCCAAAGGATAGGGTGCGCAACTTAGGTGTCCTCCTGGATGATCGGCTGTCGTTTGAAGATCATTTGATGGCCGTCTCCAGGAGGGCCTTCCACCAGGTTCGCCTGGTTCGGCAGTTGCGCTCCTTCCTTGATCGGGATGCCTTGTGCACAGTCACTCATGTGCTCATTACCTCTCACTTGGATTATTGTAATGCTCTCTATATGGGGCTCCCCTTGAGGTGCACTCGGAGGCTTCAGTTAGTCCAGAATGCAGCTGCGCAGGTGATAGAGGGAGCTACGCGTAGCTCCCATATAACACCGCTCCTGCGCAGACTGCACTGGCTACCTGTGGCCTTTCGAGTGCACTTTAAGGTTTTGGTTACTACCTTTAAAGCGCTCCATGGCTTAGGGCCTGGGTACTTACGGGACCGCCTGCTGTTACCACATGCCTCCCACCGACCCGTACGCTCTCACAGAGAGGGACTTCTCAGGGTGCCGTCCGCCAAGCAATGTCGGCTGGCGGCCCCAGGAAGGTCCTCCTCTGTGGGGGCTCCCACACTCTGGAACGAGCTTCCCCCGGGTTTACGCCAAATACCTGACCTTCGGACATTCCGTCGCGAACTGAAGATACATCTTTTCATTCGCGCGGGGCTGGCTTGAATTGAATTTTATTAATTTTAAATTTTTATTAATTAATTTTAAATGGGGTTTTTAGTTTATTGTATATTTTTACTTCTCAGGCTAATTTTAAAATAAGTTTTTTAATTACATTTTAAATTGTACATTGTATTATCTGTTTTATTTTTGCCTGAACACTGCCCTGAGTCCTTCGGGAGAAGGGCGGTATAAAAATCAAATAAATAAATAAATAAACTTGCCACGGTCATCCCTGTCTTCAAAAAAGGAGACCCCAGCCTAGTTGAAAATTACAGACCAATCTTTCTATGCTGCGTCACCTGCAAAGTAATGGAATCTATCATCAACCAATCCATTACCCTCCACCTAGAAACAAACAACCACTCTCTAATAAACAATTTGGTTTCAGGAAAAAATTATCATGTAATTTACAATTTCTTCACTGCAAAAACATATGGACTACAAATCTTGATCAGGGCAAAGCAATAGATGCAATCTAGATAGACTTCTGTAAAGCTTTTGACTCAGTAGTACATGATAAACTTCTCCTAAAACTAAAATCCTAGGGCATCTCAGAACCCCTCCACAATTGGATAACAGCTTTCTTATCAAACAGACAACAAATGGTCAAAATTGGTAATGCTCTATCAAATCCTGTTCCTGTCAAAAGTGACGTTCCCCAAGGCAGCGTTCTTGGACCAACACTTTTCATACTATACATAAATGATCTCTGTGACCATATTACAAGTAATTGTGTTCTCTTTGCTGACAATGTCAAACTATTTAACACCACCAACAATACAAATACCTTTCAAAAAGACCTTGACTTTGTATCCAATTGGTCTAAAACTTGGCAACTCCAAATCTCAATCAGCAAATGCTCAGTCTTACATATTGGAAAAAAAGAACCTAAACACTAAGTACAAGCTTGATGGACATTACCTTACAGATGACCTCCACCCTGTTAAAGACCTTGGAGTTTTCATATCAAATGATCTAAGTGCCAAAGCCCACTGCAACTACATCGCAAAAAAGGCCTTAAGAGTTGTAAACCTAATCTTTATTTATTTATTTATTTATTTAAATTTTTATACCACCCTTCTCCCGAAGGACTCAGGGCGGTGTACAGCCAAAGATAAAAACAGTAAATATACAAAGTTAAAGTTAAACTCTTGCGTAGCTTCCTTTCCAAAAACACTAAACTACTAACCACAGCATATAAAACATTTGCTAGACCAATTCTTAAATACAGTTTGACTGTTTGGAACCCATACCACATTTCTGACATCAATACAATTGAACGTGTCCAGAAATATTTTACAAAAAGAGTTCTCCACTCCTCTGAATACAACAAAATACCTTATGCCACCAGACTTGAAATCCTGGGTTTAGAAAATTTAGAACTCCACCGCCTTCGACATGACCTGAGTTTAACTCATAGAATCATCTATTACAGTGTCCTTCCTGTCAAAGACTACTTCAGCTTCAATTGCAACAATACACGAGCACACAATAGATTTAAGCTTAATGTTAACCGCTCCAATCTTGATTGGAGAAAATATGACTTCAGTAACAGAGTTGTTAATGCTTGGACTACACTACCTGACTCTGGTCTCTTCCCAAAATCCCCAAAGCTTCAACCAAAAACTGTCTACTATTGACCTCACCCCATTCCTAAGAGGCCTGTAAGGGGCGTTCATAAGAGCACAAGCGTGCCTACCATTCCTGTCCTATTGTTTCCTTTTGTTATATCCAATTAATATAGTTATTGCATACTCATACTTATATATATGCTTATACATTGTATAGTTATTTCATGCTTATGCTTATATATTCTTATGTATTTATGTATAAATAAATAAATAAATAAATAAATAAATAAATAAATAAATAAATAAATAAATAAATAAATAAATAAATAAATAAATAAATAAATAATAAAGTAGAAGGATAGGTAGATGAATCCAAGCCCTATAATGTTGGAAGATTTTTTTTTTGCATTTTAACTATTAAAAACACAGCATTCATTATCATCCCACTATACGTTTTGTACATAACTTTCTCTCTGTGTAGGCTTTCATAGCTCCATATAGTGTATGCTTTTTAAACCACTCATTATATAGAAGCCTTTGTATGCAATATTCTCAAATAGTTGCTTACGTTGGTTAAGTAAGAATCTTTTCTCATGTTCCACACTCTTTAATATCTCTGGTTTTGTAATTTTTGTTATTTTAAAAACATGTATTGCCAAACTTCTATTAACAGACTTCATATACAGTAAACCACTGTTCTTTATATTATTTGTTTACCAATGGCATGAATTACATATTATAAAGTAAATCACATAAGTAACATCATGGTACCAATTGCTATGATGACATAATGGACTTTCAAAATAACAAGGACCTCTATCACCAATTAATCAATGAAACAAGGTTTCCTTATATTATTAAAAATGTTGCCATTAACCTTTCTGATAAAGCACATTAGCATTAATGAGGGTAGATTTTCCAAAGATTGGGAAGGATTCATGAGTATGAAATGCAAGATTAAAAAGCCATTTCTATACATTTTTACAGTTTATTCATAGTCTTTAAAAGAGAAATTGAGTTAGGCATAGCAGTAAGATTTTGTTGGCACTTCTTTAGAAATGTTTGTCATGCATGGCTTCATTATTCACAACTTAGTTGGATATAATTGGTTGATGTAGTGTTAATGCTGTGAGCACAGGTGTGAGAAATGTATGGTGAGACATACCAGTGGAGTTAAAAAGAATTTGATCTTTTACTATTTTGGCATTTTATATCAAAAAAATGAAAAGTTATAAAATATTATTCAATCCCTCCAAGACAGAGTGGCTGTGGATGCTGGCACCCCGGTACAGTCAGCTGCAGCCGTGGCTGACTGTTGGGGGCGCGTCATTGGCCCCAATGGAGAGGGTGCGCAACTTGGGCGTTCTCCTGGATGGACAGCTGTCTTTTGAAGACCACTTGACGGCCGTCTCCAGGAGAGCTTTTTACCAGGTTCGCCTGGTCCGCCAGTTGCGCCCCTTTCTAGACCGGGATGCCCTATGCATAGTCACTCATGCCCTTGTGACATCTCGTCTGGATTACTGCAATGCTCTCTACATGGGGCTCCCCTTGAAGAGCACCCGGAGGCTCCAGTTGGTCCAGAATGCGGCTGCGCGGGTGATAGAGGGAGCCCCTCGTGGCTCCCATGTGACATCTCTCCTGCGCAGACTGCACTGGCTACCTGTGGCCTTTCGGGTGCACTTCAAGGTTTTGGTAATTATCTTCAAAGCGCTCCATGGCATTGGGCCGGGATACTTACGGGACCGTCTACTGCCACCGATTGCCTCCCACCGACCCGTACGCTCTCACAGGGAGGGACTCCTCAGGGTGCCGTCAACCAGGCAGTGCCGGCTGGCGGCGCCCAGGGGAAGGGCCTTTTCTGTGGGGGCTCCCACCCTCTGGAATGAACTTCCCCCAGGACTTTGCCAACTTCCTGACCTTTGAACCTTTCGCTGCAAGCTTAAGACACATCTTTTTATCTGCGCAGGACTGGACTAGAATTTAAAATTTAAAATTTGGTTTTAATGGGGTTTTTACTATTTTATTGGTGTTTTAATATTCGGCCGTATTTAATAAGTTTTTTAAATTGGGGTTTTAACTTGTATTTATGTATATTTTTACTTGGCTGTAAACCGCCCTGAGTCCCTTGGGAGATAGGGCGGTATACAAATATGATTAAATAAATAAATAAATAAAAATTCAAAATACAGGTCAGTTTTCTAAATTTACAATATTTTTTTTCTGTGAAAAATTAGCTTGTAAATAATTTCTCATAGAAATATCTCTCAACATAGCAAAATAGTAATTGCTACCAAAATAATAAAGTTTGTTCTTCACACAGTGTATTTTCTATACAACTCTGTACAATTTCTGTACAACTGTATAATGCAAGTTATATAGTGGCTTTTTTAAAAATATGATCTGTATCAGTAATTTTAATTACTGTTCTGATCTATTAGGATGAAATAACAAACTACAGTACAGAGTAAATGATCTACATTATGAAAAGCAATGCATTCCATAGGGTGAAATTCTAGTAGTAAAACTCCTGACTTTTATAAAAGCATTCATTTCATCTGGCATTTTGAAAAAGTCAGAAGTCAATGCCAAGTCTGCAATTATAGTACGTTGGCAACTTAGAAATGTAAGGAAATAGGTTAGCTTGTTCAGATAAAATTATACTTTCTAAATCAGACATTGACAATATTGTATAATTCCAGTAAGCTAACATGCCAAAATTTACATTTAAATTGTTATTCAAAAGACAGCAAATTATAAATGTAATAAAAAGGGAAACAGGTTTGCCACCTTGAGTTAATTGTAAAAATAATAAAGACAGGAAACAAACAAACAAACATGAGCATAAAATTACTTGCATTAATGCTACCCTTCTATACTGTTCTCGTTATGCTGCATGATTGTACTATGCTGTGTTTTCCATATTTCATAGTATTTTTTTAAAAAAAGCTTTCAAAGGGAAAATATCAATCTGTAAACAGATTCCGAAATACAAATACAAAATTTTTAAAAAATGAATCCCCGAGATAATCAAGTATAAATTATCTACTGAACTTCAGCTGATTAATCCCACTGAATTTGGCATAAATCCAAATCTTCCAGTTAGTGTAGTTTGTAGATTGAATTGAAAATTTAACAGATGGTAGTCTTGCTCATATTTCATCCGCAACAGTGGGCCTCCACGTTCTTTTGTTAGTCAATACCAGTTGGAAATACTGTTTGCTTAATTGCTTATGTTTTTTATTACCATATATTCTGTTGCAAAATATCTAATGTGTGCTAGGAGCTACGTGACACAATGAATTCATGTGTTTCCCATTGTCGTGAAAACAGAGAACATAAAATGCAATTTTGGTCAGTTAAAAGAAATTAAATTTTGCCAAAAAAAAAAAAAAAAGCAAAAAACCATTTTTCAGTACTAAGCAAACTTACATCTTTGCTCCCAAGCATTTGGGTCAAATTTCTATAATATCCATGTTGCCATTCAGAAACATTACTATATCTTTTTTTTTTAGTAAAATCACATAAAGTACAAAATTAAAATGCTTTTGTGAATTAAACAATAATATTATGAGTAACAACAACAACAATAAAAGAATGTAATCCAGTGGTCAGTTTTCTTCATCTCAGGGCAAGGGACATTACATGCATGGACCTCAAATTGTCTCATTGATATGATTGTATTTTTATGCAAATAACATTGGTTATACAAATGGAATGATTTGTATTATTTGTTTTGCACTTTGTATAATTTGCATCATTGTAATAATGCAGTGTTTGATTTCATGGACTTTGGGGAAATACAGTCAACCTTTTACACCCAGATTTCCCTCAGATTCCCCCCAGATAAGGCTTACATTAAACATTTGTAATAAATGTATTATCAGAGATACATTAAAGTGAAATTTTGTTGCATACAGCTCTCAAAAGATTCTCCACCTCCGATATACACTACATGATTCCCTAAAAGGAACCATTTAGGTTAGTCTTGCCTATCCATTCCATCAGCTGCTATCCAAATTTACTCTCAGTTACACTACTTACACTGCATCTTATTTCATTCATTGCAAGACTAGCTTGCTAGTTGCACTGAAATGCCAGAAAAATCAGTTCTGAAGTACTAGTTCTATCTTTATTATAAGGTTATAGTAACAGAATCTTGAAAAACTGAAAGATACCTTCTTATCCCTCATGTTTACTCTCTTGAAAACTAGGGAGAGTCCCTTGTGAGATGCTTTTGCCACTCTTTCTCCTTCAGATTCAAATTTCATTTATAAGACCATTGTCTAGGTCATGGCTCTTTCTCTTCTCTCCCAAAGTTATTCATACTTACCCCTACACAGCTTTTAACCTGGGGTAAAACTGGAGTGGAACAATGCAACTTAATGTCTATGGAGATTCTCAGTTATCAGGTCATGGTTGTCCTAAAGGCGCTTTTTCAAGAAGTGAAATGTCTTCAATGAAAAACCAGAAAGTTCAGTTGCCTCTTGAAAAAGCACCTTTGGGACAATGCAACTCAATATTTAAACCAACACAATCAAGTATTCCAAGTTATTGCTTCATTGGAAACTAGGAAATGAAAGTACAGGTAATCCTTGCTTAGTGAACACAACTGGGATCGGCAAATCCATTGCTAAGTGATGTGCTTGCTAAATGAAACATCACATGATAATGATGGCCCATTAAGCAGGGCATCATGTGACTGCAATTTATGATTTTACTATGGACTTCTTCATTGATTCTGCTTCTGTGGAAGATGGCTATGAAGAATGCAAATACAATCACATGACTGCAGAATACTGGGACAATCATAAAACCTGCAAAGTGCCTGAATATCAGCCACATGATAAATGGGGATGCGGTGATAATTGCAAATGTGAGAAGTGATTGTCAAGTTACTTTTTCAGTACTGTCATAACTTCAAACAGTCACTAAACAGAGCAGTTTTTAAGACAAGTCTACCTATAATTGATTATTTTTCTAGCTAATATTATCTAATAAACCTTGGCCAATTATATTTCTATAAACCTGCTTGGATTTTTTTTAGTAAAATAGTTGCATTTTAGAAGAATCTTAGAAAACATATAGGAAAACAATAGTTCAGGGAAAATTTATTTAACTGTAAACAAATTGTCTATTTTAACAAAGGACTGAAGTCATGTTGACATGTTATTCTAGATATTCGTATAAACTGCATCCCTAAAAATGTATTAGATTGGGAAAATCTGTCTTAGATCAAGAACAGAGTTGATGCTTTGCCTTTTTATTTTACTCTATATTGGAATTTTTTTTGGGGGGGGGAATTGTTTTGTTTTGCTAAGTGGCACAAATAGTCTTTTCACCCAATATCTTGGAAATAAAAACATACAGATGTTCCAGTTCATTAAAAGGGAGGAGGCAAATAGTGGACAGATATGCAATGGAAATAGCTTATACAAAGATGGAAAAAATAGGATAGAAAATGATGGAAAGTTATATTTGGTGCTGAGAAGACTGCATGGAGTAATGCTTGAATTCTAAAATAAAGGGGCTGGGGTTCAAGAATGGGCTTGCCAAGAAGCTGCACTCTTTGATGGCTGTAAATCCAGATGTCTGGGAGATGTTGTGGTTATTTAGTGGCAAAGAATGCCATTGTTCATATGCACATATGTATTCTATTTCTACTTCGCATGCCCATGGTATTTAAAACAGGTTCTGGAGTTAAGCCTTAGGTCTTTCTGGCTCAAATTAACCTCTGGGAGAGAGCAGAGAATAACCAGAATTCTTATTGCACTTGTCATCTTCAAGGCATTTTAAACAGAACCCCAAACACATTCACTTTCAGGCAAGTTGCTCTTGTTCTTCTTAGCTCTTGCCCTGTCTTAGTTGCAAGATCACTTGTTTTGCATGTACTCACCCTAGTTCAGCAAAGTTCATCAGTGCATGATGTGATAAGGGGATTTCTTTTTCAGTCAGCTTGATAAAGACTGAAAGGGAGTGATTCATCAAGGTTATGCTGCTAATTTCCATGTCTAAACTAGAATCTGGCTCTCTAGATCAGGGGTCTCCAACCTTGGTCCCTTTAAGACTTGTGGACTTGGAGACCCCTGATCTAGATTACTAGTTCAGCAACTTAACCACTACATTGCTCTGGCTCCCTTAATTATTTCAGGAAAAAACCATTTTAACTTCAGTCCAGTTAAGTGTGTTTAGGAGCAGGGGGAATGTTGCTGACATTATTCAATATATTGGAAATAAATGCAATTGATGGCTAAAATATCTGAATGTTTTATCTGAATGTAATGCTATAGTTTGACTAGACTCTAATGATCAATGGGAGAATGTGTGGAATAAAGGATTGAAACTTACATTGAATTATAATTTGAAACATGATTTTTATAAAATGAAATGTCATTGGTATTTAGTATGATAAGTTGTCAAAGATGTAGAAGGGTGTGTCAATTATATGCTGGAAATATAATCAAGCTGAAGATGGCTTTAATCATCTTTGGTGGACATGTAAGAAAACTAAGAAATTTGGAGATCAGATAATGTACTTTAATTCAGATAAGTTTTTGTATATGATAATAGCAGCAAGACTTTTGTATGCACATAGACAGAAGGATTTACAGATTCTCACAATGGAAGAATAAATGATGAAACTAATTGAGTTGGTGAAGATGACAAAAATGACTATTTTTATTAAAGAAAAAAATTTATCAAGTTGTGTTTCTACCTGGAAACCACTTTTGGATTTTTTTTTGGATGAAACTTTAATTTTGGAATTTGATGATTAGAATTGTTTGTGATTATAGAAATATTGTGTATTATTGTTAATATGAGAGTAAAGGATTACTATATTTTATATTTGTATCTGTACCAAAGGAAGCTTTTTTTTCTTTTCTGTTCCTAACTTGTTTCTTTTCTGAGGTTTTTATTTTCTATTTATTTTTGTTTTCTTACATTTTATTTTTTGATGAAACTTAAAAGTTTTCAAAAACTTTTAAAATTTTCAAAAAAGAGAGAGAGAGAGATTTATTTATTTGTGTTTTGGTACACCAAAATTTTGTAAAAAAAAAAGTGGGGGAGTACAACATCTGAGGAATAATTCCTCATTAAATAATAGTTTCTTCTATCAAGTATTTCATATAGAATTGTTTTAATGCACAAAAATCTATATTTTTATTAAAATTTTAGTGCTATGTACTACTGCTCCTTTGGTACCAGGGAAAATAAATTCTTTTTATAGGTTTTTTGAAGGAAGAGTATTGTGTTCTAGAAAGCATGCCCTAATTATTTTTAAAATCTCTGCATGAATTCTGCTCTTTTACCACCCACATAATATAACAAAGATCTGCTTATCTTTGTTTTCAAGTATCTTTCTTTTCTAATTGATTCAGATTAAATTTCACTCAGGTTGCTTAGATTTAGGGCTTACCTACGTTTATCCACACAGCTTGGTTGCCCCATTACCAGAATGAAACTTTTTTTTTCAGAATAGAAACAAACAGCCCACCTCACCACCCATCAGAAATTTTATTTGAATGGGCATTTTCCTCCTTGAAAATAATCTTATTTTCCTATTTCTGCTTAAATATAGGTAGCCTTTTTTTAGCAACTACAATTGGGACTGGCAATTTGGCATCAGAAGATTTCAGTTAAGCCCCCTACTATAAGAATAGATTAGCACCCAAATGATTTGGGGGGGAGGGGGGCGGGTTTAAAAAAAATATAATAATTTTAATTAGACAAATTAATTCATTTTAGTATTTGTAGGACACAAATTGGTCTCATCTCAATAAAAAAAAATAGATCATTTTAAAAACCAAAATAGCTTTATCTGTTTGTTTGTCTATCAATCTAGCTAGCTATAGAGATGACTTATTGAAAAACAAGTATACAGACAAGAACCAAATCTTTATAAGTAATTAGTGAATATTGATCAACTGCAGTGGCCTGGTTCACATAACATACATGAACAAGTCACTAAGGGTAGGGTTTGTTGTTTAAACTGACAAACTCTATAATGTGACAACTGAGGGGCAGTTTTAACATTAGCACAGCATTTGTGAAACAACCTTCTCCTCAGTCAGTTACAATATTAAGCAGCCCTCCAAGATTGTGATGTCAAGTCCTGCCTTAGGCATGAAAACCAGCTGGGTGACCTTAGGCCAGTCATTCACTCTCTTTCAGCCCAGCTCACTTCACAGGGTTGTTGCTCTGGGAAAAATAGGAGGAAGGTGTGTTTAATTGTTTGTAAAAATAATAAAGGTGGGATACAAATAAATAATTGGAAGCTGAGTTAATGGCTGACTGAGTTAAACAAGGCCTACATATACAAAAATGAAATAAAATGAAACACCATAGTGTCATAAAGTGAGGATCACACGCTTCTCCTGCCTTACTGTGCTAATCTCTGCTTCAACGTTGCCAACCCATCTATCTTTCCCAGTGGCGAAATCAATTTTTTTTTACTACCGGTTCTGTGGGTGTGGCTTGGTGGGCATGGCAGGGGAAGGATACTGCAAAATCTCCATTCCCTCACCACTCCTGGGGGAAGGATATTGCAAAATCTCCATTCCCACCCCACTCTGGGCCAGCCAGAAGTGGTATTTGCCGGTTGTCCGAAATACTCAAAATTTCCGTTACCGGTTCTCTGAACCGCTCAAAATTTCTGCTACCCATTCTCCAGAACCTGCTGGATTTCACCCTTGATCTTTCCTCATCTCTGCCCTTTTGGCTGTCCTGTATTCCGACACTGCAGCCTACTCCAAATGTGACCCACTCACCTTTGCTATCTTCTTCGTCCCATTGCTGACAAGGCCTGCCTAACTGAGGCAGCTGCTGGCCTTGGTGAGACCATGTGAGGCCTGTGTGACACAATGCCAAGTCTCCCTAAGGCCTTGTACGTTTTCCATGACAGCAGGCAAAGCCTCCCTCTGGCAGTGTCTCACTGAGGCAGTACCTGGCTCTTTATAAAGTATTTGCAAGCCTGGCTGAGGCCTCTGCCTTTGTGAGGCCATGCGAGGCCTCTGTGACACCATGCCAGGTCTCCCTAAGGCAGGGGCAGTGGTGGGATTCAGCCATTCGCACCACTTCGGGAGAACCGGTTGTTAACTTTCTGAGCAGTTTGGTGAACTGGTTGTTGGAAGAAATCATTAGGGCAGAGAACCAGCTGTTAAATTATTTGAATCCCACCAATGGGCAGGGGTCTCCAAACTTGGCAACTTTAAGACTTGTAGACTTCAATTCCCAGAATTCCTCAGCCAGCAGCACTGGCTAAGGAATTCTGGGAGTTGAAGTCCACAAGTCTTAAAGTTGCCAAGGTTGGAGACCCCTACCCTAAGGCCTCCCTGTGGCAATGGCTCACTGAAGCAGCTCTTGGTCCTTTATTTATTTATTTATTTATTTATTTTGTCACAACAATATATGTAGGAATCATACAAAAGATTATATAGTATATAAACATATATGGGTAAATATAAGGAGGTATAAGCATATATACAGAAAGAAGAAAAGAAAAACAATAGGACAGGAACGGTAGGCATGTTTGTGCGCTTATGCACGCCCCTTATGGTCCTCTTAGGAATGGGGTGAGGTCAATAGTAGAAAGTTTTTGGATAAAGCTTTTAGGATTATGGGAAGAGACCACAGAGTCAGGTAAAGTGTGCCAAGCACTGATGATTCTGTTACAGAAGTCATATTTTCTGCAATCTAGATTAAAGCGGTTGACATTAAGTTTAAATCTATTAGTTGCTCTAGTATTATTGCAATTAAAGCTGAAGTAGTCTTTAACAGGAAGGACATTACAATAGATGATTCTGTGAGTTAAGCTTAGGTCTTGTCGAAGGCGACGGAGTTCCAAGTTTTCTAAGCCTAGGATTTCAAGTCTGGTGGGATAGGGTATTCTATTGTTTTCAGAGGAATGGAGAACTCTTCTTGTAAAATATTTCTGGACACGTTCAATTGTATTGATGTCAGAGATGTGGTGAGGGTTCCAAACAGGCGAGCTGTATTCTAGAATTGGTCTAGCAAATGTTTTATATGCTCTGGTTAATAGTGTGGTGTTTTTGGAAAAGAAACTACGCAAGATTAGGTTTACAACTCTTAGAGCTTTTTTTTGCTATGTAATTGCAGTGGGCTTTAGCACTTAGATCATTTGACATGAAAACTCCAAGGTCTTTAACGGGATGGGGGTCATCTGTAAGGTAATGTCCATCTAGTGTGTACTTAGTTTTTGGGTTCTTTTTTCCTATATGTAAGACTGAGCATTTGCTGGTTGAAATTTGGAGCTGCCAATTTTTAGACCAAGCGGTTAGATGATCAAGGTCGTTTTGAATGATAGAAGTATTGTCTGTGATGTTAAATAGTTTGACATCATCAGCAAAGAGAACACAATTACTTGAGATATGGTCACAAAGATCATTAATGTATAGTATAAAGAGTGTTGGTCCAAGAACGCTGCCTTGAGGAACGCCACTCTTGACAGGAACAGGATTTGATAGAGCATTGCCAATTTTGACCACTTGTTGTCTGTTAGACAGAAAAGCAGATATCCATTTGTGGAGGGGTCCTGAGATGCCATAGGATATTAGTTTTAGGAGAAGTTTATTGTGTACTACTGAGTCGAAAGCTTTGCAGAAGTCTATGTAGATTGCATTTATTGATTTGCCTTGATCAAGATTTGAAGTCCATATGTTTTTGCAGTGCAGAAGTTGTAAGTTACATGATAATTTTTTCCTGAAACCAAATTGTTTGTTGGAGAGTAGGTTGTTTGTTTCTAAGTATGAGGTAATGGATTGGTTGATGATAGATTCCATGACTTTGCAGGTGACACAGCAAAGGGAGATCGGTCTGTAGTTTTCGACTAAGCTGGGGTCTCCTTTTTTGAAGATAGGGATGACTGTGGCTAGTGACCAAAGTTTGGGAAGAGAACTGGTAGTGAAAGCTTTTTCAAAGATAATACTTAGGGGTTCTGCTATATTAATGGAAAGTTTTTTTTAAGAAGTATGCGCACAGTCCATCGGGTCCAATAGATAGCGATGGTTTTAAGTTGTAAAGAGCTTTTCCAACGTTGTCTTCTGTGAAATCTATATGAGTTAAATCATCATAATCATTGCTGGTACGTTTGTGGAAAGTCGGATATGTGTTATTGGAGTTAACAAAAACTGAGCCAAGGAAAATGTTGAAGAGGTTTGCTTTAACTGTTTCATCATTGCATTCTTTGTTGTTAGAATCTTTTAGTGGTGGGATGGATCTAGAGTCTTTAAGTTTATTGTTAACAAAATTATAAAAGGCACGATTGGAATTTGTGCGCAGAAGATTCTCTTCTTGCTTGGTGTGGTAATTTGTGCATTCAGTTTTTATTTGGTTGCATATGTTTCTGTAGCGGTTTTTGAAATTTGTAACATAGCCTTTTTTGTTTCTTTTCCAGAGGGATTTTTTTTTTGATTGAAGCTTTTTTATTGATATGGGTAGTTTGTTTTTCTTGATCATGGTAGTCATTTGTGGTACATATAGTTTAATGACTCTATTGATTTCAAGTAGGAAGACTCTATAGTGGTCTTCAGTGGATATGCAGGTTGCAAACAAATTTTGCCAGTCCAGAAATGAAAGATCGTTGTTTATAAGGTCGTAATTGGCTTTTTTGAAGTTGTAGTTGGGAGTACTGTTGTTATGACGATTTAAGTATGGACGTATATTGAGACGAAAATCAATCATGCAGTGGTCACTGTTGGAAAAAGGTTCTTTAAAAAGTCTTTATAAAGTCTTTGCATAGCAGAGCCTGCTTAAAGCATCTGTTAGGTCTTTGTGAGGCAGTGGAAGGCCTCAGTGGCATCATGCCAGGCCTCCCTAAGGTGTTGTAAGAAGTTCTCCATAACAATATGCAAGGCCTCCATGTGGCAGTGGCTCACTGAGGCCGTTTATAAAGTCTTTGCGAGGCAGACCCTGCTTAAAGCATGTTGTTGTGTCTTGCCCGCCCTCAGAGCAGCCGGGGCCTTCTTACCTGCTCCCGAACACTGAAGAATGTATGCCTCCCGGCCCAAGTCCTGGCTCCATGCCCACACAAACTGCAGAAGAAGGAGCATCTCCCTGCCCCAGCCCTGACTCCATGCCCAGGCAAACGGAGCAGCTAGACCCCTCCCCCTCCTCCACAGCAGGTGAGCCTGAGGAGGGTTTATTACCAACAGCTGATTGGTGTGACCCTCGCATCAGAAGATTGGATAGGCGGAGGCAACAGAGGGAAGGGAGGGGCAGGCCTTAATGAGTGCTGAGTCATGGAGCCACACCCCATGGCCTATATAAAGGATCTACTTTCTGGCAGTCTCTGAGTCAGGCAAAAGTCGAACTTATCTTGCTGAAGTCACTTACTGGTCTCCTGCCTGCTCTGAGGACTTTGCTAGGACTTTGGGCAGAGCTGCAGAGGCAAGCCTGATTCGGATTTCCCTGACCCGGCCGTCAGCGGAGGAGTGGGACACGACACATGTGCTGGCCCTTTGTGAAGCCATGCAAGGCCTCTGTGACGTCATGCCAGGCCTCTCTAAGGCCTTGTGAGATCTCCATGGCAGCATGCAAGGTCTCCCTGTATCCTTATATCTCACTGAGGCAGCTGCTGGCTCTTTGTGAGGCCTTGTAACTCAGAACGTGCTGAGGCGTGCTGCTGTTCCTTTGCAAGGCCTTCACAATACTGCACAAGGCTTCCACACAGCCTCGGCAAGGGCTTGTGAAGGCCATGCAAAGGAGACAGGAAGATGGGGAAATTGAAGTGCATGCTACAGTTGTAAGTGTGGGTGGGCTGCCAAGTGCCCAAATTTTGATTATGCCTTGGCAGGGGCTGCAACAGCTGTGATTCTGAGAACCAGTTTTAACTACCGTTTGTTCATCTTAACTTTGAATGGTTGCTGAACAAATGGTTGTTAAGCAAGGACTTCCTGTAATTTGTTTATGGATTGATTTGTGTGGGAGGCCCGGGGACTGTTCCCATTAGGGAAACTTATATAAGTTTCTTTCCTAACAATTGGCCATCTGTTTTTGCCATATACTTATTTATATTTCTCCTTCTTAATTAAAGCTTTTATGTCTTTCTGCAATGCTTTGTTCAAGGTTTTATAAACGATTGTCAGAAAGTCACTTTCTGCTCAAGCTGTAGATGATCTCTTGAAGTTGGAATATATGTAATCTATCTATACCAGGCTGAAGTGTTATTTAAGTATTACTAATAAAATGTTTTACTAAAATCATGAATAAACTAGCTGCAGTCAACCCTTGAGATGGATTTTCAAGTCTCAGTTGAGAAGTACCATCAGCTGCTTTACTAGAAAATGCGAGTAGACAATACTTGGCAACAATACTTACTACATCCAGAACTCAAACCAATGAACTGGTATATGTTATAACCATTGTAATCCTGGAGGTGCTTGGCTCCATGATCAAGAAGAATAGAAGTACATAGCAACACACACACACACACACACACACACACACGCACACGCACACGCACACGCACACGCACAGGCTAAGATCAAGGCAACTTGGAAAGAGGTTGCAGTTGGTGGAATTACAGAAGTGAAGATTATGGATAAGACTTGGTTACGGAAAAAAAATATAAGAGCCTGACCATTTGAAGACCTAAAGCCTGCTAAATAAAGGCTCATGGTACTGGTTATCAAAGCTAAAAAGACACACTACAGGCCAAGAAAATAAATTCCCTGTTTTCCAATGACCCCTCCAAGGTATACTACCATCTGCGGTGCAAAGCAGAAAAAACAGTAGAACCACCAAGAGCATAAATTGAATAGTACTGGAAGAAAGTATTAGAGAAAGAGAAGACACATAACGTCAGTGCAAAATGGTTGCAGGATCTGAGAACAGACCACAGCAATCTCCCATAATAGGAACCAGTCACCACCACAGTAGCAGACAACCAACCAACAGTGGATCAAGAATATGAAGATCTGGAGAGCAACTGGTACCCAAAGATAATCTGCTGAGACAATGTCTGAGGTGGCGGCAGAGACAAGAGAAAGATCAAGCAGAGAAAGTGCCATGGCAAGACACAATCCTGCATGGGATATATCGTCAACAAGTAGTTGAGGGGCCAGATACTGGAAAATCCTATCAGTGGCTGGAAAAGACTGGACTAAAAGACAGCACTGAGGCACTGATCATAGCAGCACAAGAACAGGCAATAAGAATCAGAGCCACAGAAGCATAGGACATTAGATAGGACCTGGGGTACAGCCTGTGCAGTTAGGCCTCAGAGACAATCCAACACATATGGCAGTGTATAAGATAAAGTAGGAACAGCATACTTTGAATGGCATAACCAAGTAGCTGGGATTGTGTACAGGAACACCTGCACAGTGTATGGGCCACACCCTCCCAAGTCCAGATGGGAGATTCCATAGAAGGTCATAGAGGACCTTCTATGAAAACCTTCATAGAGATTTTATGAGACATCCCTATATAGATGATCAGACAATACTGGCCAATCAACCAGACACTGTGATAATAGACAAGAGTAGAAGACAGTGGTCATAGATATAGCAATGCCAAGTGACAGCAACATCAGCCAAATGAGTAGGAGAAGCTGGAGAAGTACCAGGGTCTAAAGGAGGAACCAGAAAGTTGTGGAAAGAACAGGCTAAAGTAGTTCCTGGGTGGTAGGAGCATCTGTGATTCCTAAGCTGGGGGAGTGACTCCAACATATATCAGGAACAACACCAGAGCTATCTGTACAGAAGAGTGAAGTGCTGGGAACAGCTAAGATACTACACAGAACCATCAAACTCTCAGCTCTCTGGTAAAGAACCTGAGACTGAGGAAAATACAAACCACCCATAGGGTTAAGAAGGGATTCACATGAATATTTTGATTTCTTCAAATGTTAATAGTTGCCAAAGAAAAGAAACTCCAGTGACATTTGTACTATCCCCAGATTGAACATAAAGTTCCCTTATTATAAATTTCTGTAAGAACAACAAGGATTTGACCAAAAAATGGTGGGAAACAGTTCTACAATATATTGGCAGGTTGCCATCTAAAAATGTTTATGGCTGGATATATTGGATCAGCCTTTGCCTTGCTCCATACAATACGCCAGGGCTGGCAAAGGCTCAGTTAAAAATGTAAAGAAGCCTAGCCAGTTCCTAGAGTAGCTTGATTCACATTTCCACTGACACATAATTGGACTAGATTAGTTTAATCCAAAACATACTAAATAAATAGCTTAGGGTAGAAATATCCCCTTGTTCTGGATAGATAAACAAGAACTGCATTTCATTTCTATCTTCATATCTTTTAAGGTCTCTTTATCTAATACAGTATTTAGAAGAAAATAGAGAGTGCTAAGGTCAATTGGTAACTGGAGTATGATACAAAGTCTAGCATCTAAAACCCAGTAAAATGCTGCTATCACATGAGACTTTTTCACCTGATAGCACACATGATTCTTACTGGGCATATAATGATTATTGATGATAAACAAACAAACTAATAACAGTGTCTATAAAAACATTATGTATATGTATATAATGAATTATGTGTTCATGTGTTGTTTACGTAAGGCAGCATTCTAGAACAGTCACGAGTCTCATTTTGGTTTATGAATGGTAAGCTTACTTCAAATCATGGCTGGGGAACAGCAAAATAAACAAATTTGATTTAATTTTTCATGTTAATCAACTAAAGTTATACACATGATTACTTCCAAGATATTTAATAACTTTTCCTTATATCACAGAAAAAATGGAACTCAGATTCAACGTTTAGTGGAATCCTGGGGGTGAAGCCAAAGTTTTGGAAGACTGCAGAAGGTCTTCTGACTTCAGGTTGTTTGATCTGCTGTTACTTATGACTATCCATAAGTACTCTACAGTCAAGAAAGCTTTGACATTTTGTTTTTTTAAGGACAGAATAAACCAGTTAACCCTTTCAGTGTAATAGGAAGCTTTTGCTTTCTTAGTAGAGTGGGAAAGGTTGTATGAATCTGTGTAGACCATACAAATGATTGTTGAAATTATCTAGGATAATCATATGGTGATAAACTCCATCTGGATCAAGAGAGACTGTATGAAAGCTGACCAACTGTAATCTGGTCAAATAAGATGAAGCTAAATCCAGAGCCAAGAAGCACTGTTGATAAGTGATTCTGAAGTCTGGGAGTTAGACAAATAGAAGGTGTTCTGTTGCATCTCAGACGAAAACAAAGTTTATTTAGAATTTTGATGGGAGGAAAACTGGATGTTTTCATCTGATTCAGACTGTAACCATTTTGACTCAAAAAAATCAAACAAATTGGACAGAGTAGAAGTGGTATAATTTACTTTAGACAATAAATGTGATGTTGTGGTTCGTCAGCAGCCTGCGGAGTTGGCAGTGGAGTTGGATAATGAGGAGGCTGGGGAGGAACATGGGCCAGTCTTGGAGTCTGGGGAAGGCCCAGATGAGGGCTCTGCATCGGAGGCAGAGATGGGGCCAGGGCCATCTGGGAGTGATGCACGACTCTGGAGCTTCCAGAGTCAGACAGTAGAGAGGCAGAGGAACAGGAGGAGCCTGTTCCTAGTGTGCGCATGCGCAGAGCTGCCAGAAGGCATGAATAGTTAAAACAAAAGGGATGACTCAGGAGTAAGGCCTGGAAATGACTGGCTCCTCCAATAAGGCTTAAAAGAGGAGCAAAGGCACGTGGGCACTTTGCAGGAAAGCAACATTGTTAATTCTGTTCCCAGTCGGCATCTCTGTTTGATTCTGGAATCTGTGTGGCTTTGCCAAGTAGGTCTTTGACAGGGTGTCAAGGGAGATAAAGGTTGATGATTATCCCAAAGGACTTCTCCTAAAAGACTTTTTGCAACTAATTAGGACTCAGCTGTGAATGAACGTAATTTACAACTGTTGCAATAAAAGAGGTTTTTGGGGCTAGTCGTGTGTTTTAATGACTCAGGAAGCCTAAGTCACAACATGTGATGAGAGAGAGATCGCTCCCCCTTATGGTAGGGTTAAAGCCAACTGATGCCCTAAACTCAGCCCAACAATGGTGCTTCTTAGCCATTATGTAACCGACAAGCCATTAAGACTCAGCAAATGCTGAAAATTAAAGCTGGGTGTGGCAGTGAAAGAGTTATTGCATGACAGCTTGGGGAAAAACTCTGTGGTGCTCTTTTTCCCGTAGCTCCTTAAGCACATGCTTATTTCCCTTAATGGTTAATTCAGGGCTGCTCCTGCTCCTCCTATATTGAAAGAGGCTAATCTACTTAAATCAGCAGTAAAGATTTTCTTTTTCATGCAGAATTTCCTGCAACTACGATATCATATGATTAGTCCAACTTGCCTGATGATTCCAGGAAACCCCTGAGGAAAAATAAGAGGCTAGGAATTTTAAATGCACCAGGATTTTTCTATTTTGCTCTGTGGTTACAAATCTTCATTGCCAGCTAAAGATACATTTATGTGCTCACACTGTTGTTTGACTCTGCACTGCTTAAACTTTTTTTTTACTGTTCTTTAAAAATGTATTGAAATTTATTGTTTTATTTTGCATCTTTTGCTTTGGGATCATTCTGAAAATGGAAAGTGAAATGGATATTACAGATAAATGATGAAATATAAATTGGCATGACCATTTTAAGCCTGGTGGTTCAAGAGGAGAAAGTTTGACTATTTCTAAGAGTGAATAGGTAATGTAGTTATTCCTCTAAATAGAAAGAACTTTCTTTCTCTCTCTGCAAACTTTCTTTTATTATATTAAAGACCAAATGACTTTTTGTTATAGTCAACTCTGGAACTAAAAACATTGTAAAATATAAATAATTTACATTTTACAAACATTTGATTGGAAGTAAAGTTCCAAAATAATCTTATTTCCTGTTGTGTCTGTACTGTACCATGACTGAGATGCTAGATCTGATTTCGTGGCAGGCTACCAACATCAACTCAACACATATATTTTTCCAGCCGAATAGATGGCTAACTCACCTAGCATTGAGTACATTGAGTTCTTGACCTTGTAAAAATGCGTCAGAATAGTTAATTTAACATATGGAAGTAATATGGCTACATTATTTAAACCTCTTTTTCAGTCCTCTATGTCTGGATAAATTATTAATTGCCTAACCTGACAGCTAATGCATTTAGCAAAAACTAAAAAAACGTAAGAGATTGAGTTGAAATTTTGTTTTTCTCCCAATGACAACATACACATGTGTGTATGTGTGTTTAAAAATATAACTAAAAATCAGTACTGCGTTCTGTCTGTCTATCCTTAAATCTGCCTCAAATTATCTTTGGCATTACATTACATGCAGTTCTTTTTCAGACGGTCACACTCAACAAATGCCTGTTTTAACTTCTTTGGCATTTCTTCAAAAAAAATACATGCTTCACTTCTTTGAGCAGAAGTAGATTACAGAATTAGATTACAGACATTTCCAAAGGGCAGAGCAATGCTGAGATGAGATATGAACTGCTGCATTTAAGCTTGTGGTAGTGTAACAGGAAACAGTCTTCCCCAAGAACATCAAAAGGAAAACAGATTCAACAGAAAAGACGGCAACAAAATATACTTTCATAGGTTCTGCAGCAACACTGTTGCCATTCACTAATGACATCCCTACCAATAACATTCCCACATAAGCCATATACGATAGCATCATTCAACAGGTCCCATGCTGAAGTCACCATTTAGCATCCATAGCACTTTTTTCAATACAACTAATACCATAGATCACTTGTCAGAAAAGCAGAAATTATCACCCATAGTCATAACTGCGCATGTCCAAGATGGCGCCGCCCTGCTGATCGGGGGACGCGGCGACGGGCCTTTCCAGGCTCTTTTTGGGTCTGGGGGGGGGGCTTAATACCATCATAGGCCCCGCCTGATGGAGGAAGATCCAGCCACCCGTAAATAGGGTGGCTGGGCGCCAGGCGACTCCGGCGCTGGGAGAAGCCCGAGTCACGGCGAGTCACGGCGCCACAGAGGGAATCCTGGCGGCCTAGCGGCCTGCTGAGCCGCCGCCAGCCTTTTTCGGCGGTTTGGTGGCGGCGGCGGGGGGTAGGGGGGCGTTGGCAGCGCCCCCGGGACCCCTGCCGGGAAGACTGGGCCAGTGGAAGTTGAGGTTTGGAGTTTGGGCGTCTCCGGTGGCGATGGGAGGAGCCCCGGAGGGGCTGCGCCCCAATGAAGATCTGGAGGGCCGCCCGGGCTCCATCGGCCCTTCAACCTGCGGTGGCGAGGGCGGCGGCCTGGCCCTTCCCTCTCCGCCGGGCGTTGTCACTGGTGAGCCCTGGGTCTGCTGGCGGATTGGCGACGGTGTCCCCTCTCATCTAGGGAGCTCCAGTGGCCTGCTCGCGGTGGCGATGGGGCGTTTCCAGTGGCGATGGCCTGGCAGAGGCGGTGGCGGCGGCCTGCCCGGTGCTTGAAGTGGCGGATGGCCCGATAGGCCCAGGGTGGCTGTGACCTTGCCCTAGTGGCGCGGATATGTGACAGCGCGGAGGAAGACCAGCGGGTCCAGCGGACACCCTCCACTATTTACCATCTTTATAACATCCCTACCATCGTGCCTCTCCCTTCTTCCTTAGCCCACCCCAGGTCGTTTGTATGGGGTGGTGAACTGACTGAGTCAGCGGTTTTGTCATCTACCGCATGGATTATCTCGAACTATTTCCCATCAGGACAGACTGGTCATGGTCATTTTATCATCTGTTATGACTTTTGCTGCCAACTTGACCAGCCCAGGATGGGCCTTGCCCGGACCGTCTCAGTGATGCGAACATTTACTGCGGCTGACCTTCTTGCCCTGCGAGATGCCCCTCTCGGGTCTGGCCTCCAGATTATCGAGGCCCACCTTGAGGACGGGCTTTGGAGTCCCGAGAGGTGGCATGCTAAAAATAGGAGGCTTAGGGTTTTTAATTGGCTGTTTTAATAGATTTTTAAGGGAGTTTTAAAGGGATTTTAAGGGGAAGGAAACCGACGGGCTTGGGTTGGGGGTGGGAGGGAAGGTGGGTGTTGGGGTAACCCGTCGGGGAGTCCAGTTCCTGCACATGCTCGTGGCGGGGTTGGTGGGTCCGAGGGTCATGGGGAGTCGGTGTTCCATTGGTGGAGGGTGGTGCTATTTCCACGGTAAGGGGAGGCAGATATGGCGGAAGTGGGGGCTCATATCGTGTTAGGGGTGCGCCGATGCTTACAGGCGATCGCGCGCCCGAGCCCTCAAACTTCTCCTGCCTCGGATGGTCAGGATCCTCAGGGCCCTGGCCTTCGCTGATGTTATGCAATGCACGGTCCGTGGCCAATAAGGCCCCTAATTCACGATCTTATTCAGGGGTGCCGCGGACCTTATGGGCGCATGGAGACCTGGTTGGGCCCAGAAGGCGTGCCCTTGTTCAGATGTGCCCACCGGTTTCCGAGCATTTCATCAGCCGAGGGCCAGGGTAGGGGTGGTGGGGTGGCGGTTGTGATTAGAGAGAGTCTAGAGCCGAGGAGACCACTGTACCTCAGATTGCCGGGTGCGAATCCTCTTGTGAGATGGGGTCATAGATGTCAGATGGGCTTGCTGGTCGCGTACCTGGCTCCTTGCTGCGTGACAGCTGCCCTGCCCGAGCTCCTGGAGGTGCTTGCTGGGGTGGCAGTTGAGACCCCCAGACTTTTAGTCGTGGGGGACTTTAACTTGCCATCGTCCGGCTCGTCATCGACGGTAGCTCGGGAGTTCATGGCTTCCATGACGGCCTTGGACCTGACCCAAGTAGTTGATGGCCCTACTCACGTTGGGGGTGGCACTCTGGACTTGATTTTTGTCTCTGGTCAGTGGTTGAGAGATCTGGACTTAAAGGAAATAGTCATTGAACCTTTGTCATGGTCAGATCTCTCTTCTTCGTGTGGGCTTTCTGCCCGCCACCCACCCCCGGGGGGGACCGGAGCCGCCCCGTGGGTCCCGCCCCAGGCGCCTGATGGACCCGGAGGGGTTCCGGACGGAGCTTGGGCCATTTCCTGAGGGTCTGGCACACGGCTCGGCTGAGGAACTTGTTGCGGCCTGGGAACGGGCCGCGGCGGGGGCCTTAGACCGGGTCGTGCCTTTGCGGCCTCTGACCCAGCGCAGGTCCCAACCAGCCCCTTGGTTCTCCGAGGAGCTGAGAGGGATGAAGCGCCGGAGAAGACGCCTAGAGAGTTCCTGGAGGTCTAGCCGTTCAGAAGCTGATCGGACACTAGTGAAGTCCTATACTAGGGCTTACCTAGTGGCAATGAGGGAAGCGAGGCGTACCTACGCCTCCTCCCTCATTGCATCGGCAGATAACCGCCCACCCGCCCTGTTCCGGGTGACCCGCCCCCTCCTACATCGGGGGGAGCGGGATGACCCGTTGCAGGGACGTGCTGAGGAGTTTAACGGTTATCTATACGATAAAATCGTTCAGCTTCGGGATGGTTTGGACCAAGATTGCGGTGATACGGGTGAGACGGCTGAGGGTGGTCTTGGTGACATTTTATGGGATGAGTTTGACCCTGTCGCTCCGAGGACATGGACAGGTTGTTGGGGAGGCTGAATGCCACCACATGTTTATTGGACCTGCCTCCTGGTTGGTGCTGGCCACGCAGGAGGTGACACGAGGCTGGCTCCAGGCGATTACGAGCGCTTCTTTGGTGGAGGAGTCTTCCGCCGCCTTGAAAGAGGCGGTGGTGAGGCCCTCCTCAAGAAGCCTTCCTGGACCCGGCTGTTTTAGGTAATTATCGTCCGGTCTCAACCCGCCGGCGAAGGTTGTAGAGAGTATGGTGGCATATCAGTTTCCTTGCACCTGGATGAAACTGTCTATCTAGACCCGTTCCAGTCCGGTTTCCGACCCGGTTACAGCACGGAGACGGCTTTGGTCGCGTTGGTGGATGATCTCTGGAGGGCCAGGGATAGGGGTTGTTCCTCTGCCCTGGTCCTATTAGACCTCTCAGCGGCTTTCGATACCATCGACCATGGTATCCTGCTGCGCCGATTGGAGGGATTGGGAGTGGGAGGCACCGTTTATCGGTGGTTCTCCTCCTATCTCTCCGACCGGTCGCAGTCGGTGTTGACAGGGGGGCAGAGGTCGGCCCCGAGGCGCCTCACTTGTGGGGTGCCGCAGGGGTCGATTCTCTCGCCCCTTCTGTTTAACATCTACATGAAGCCGCTGGGTGAGATCATCAGTGGTTTCGGTGTGAAGTACCAGCTGTATGCGGATGACACCCAGCTGTACTTTTCTACACCGGACCACCCCAACGGTTATCAAGTGCTTTCCCGGTGTCTGGAGCCCGTACGGGTCTGGATGGGGAGAAACAGGCTCAAGCTCAATCCTCCAAGACGGAGTGGCTGTGGATGCCGGCATCCCGGTACAGTCAGCTAAATCCGGCTGACCATCGGTGGCGAGTCACTGGCCCCGATGGAGAGGGTGCGCAACTTAGGCGTCCTCCTGGATGAACGGCTGTCTCTAGAAGATCATTTGACGGCCGTCTCCAGGAGAGCGTTCTACCAGGTTCGCCTGGTGCGCCAGTTGCGCCCCTTTCTGGACCGGGAGGCCCTATGCACGGTCACTCACGCCCTCGTGACGTCTCGCCTGGATTACTGCAACGCCTCTACATGGGGCTCCCTTGAAGGGCATCCGGAGGCTACAGTTAGTCCAGAATGCGGCTGCGCGGGTGATAGATGGAGCCCCTCGTGGCTCCCGTATAACACCCATCCTGCGCAGGCTGCACTGGCTACCTGTGGCCTTCCGGGTGCGCTTCAAGGTTTGGTGACCACCTTTAAAGCGCCCATGGCATAGGGCCGGGTTATCTACGGGACCGCCTACTGCGACCAGATACCTCTCACCGACCCGTGCGCTCTCACAGGGAGGGACTCCTCAGGGTGCCGCCAGCTAGGCAGTGTCGTCTGGCGACGCCCAGGAAGGGCCTTCTCTGTGGGGCTCCCGCCTCTGGAACGAGCTCCCCAGGACTCCGTCAACTTCCGGACCTTCGTACCTTCCGTCGCGAGCTCAAGACACATTTATTCATCTGTGCAGGACTGGCTTAGATTTTAAATTTTATAGGGGTTTTAAATTGATTTTAATATTTATATTTCTATTTTTAATGATAGGGCATTGGAATAAGTTTTTTAAAGATTATTTTAATTTTGTGTATCGATGTTTTATATGCCTGTGAACCGCCCTGAGTCCTTTGGGAGATAGGGCGGTATATAAATTTAAATAATAAAAAAAAATAAATAAACTTCAGGACCATTTGGGTATGTAAAATAATATTCTAGCATAGGGTTCTTAACATTTTTGTTCCATGAGTCTCTTTGAGGATCTTTTGAAACCTACAGAACTCTTCTCAGAAAGCATACATTTAAATGCAGTATAGATCGTATTACAAAGGACACCAATCATGCTAAAATATAATACAAGGAGTAGTCCACTTATGACCATAATTGAGCTTGGAATTATGGTTGTAAGTAAGGGACAGTAACAGTAATAGAGTTGGAAGTACCTTGGAGGTCTTCTAGTCCAACCATCTGCTCATGCAGGAGACCTATACTAGGATTCAAACTGCAAAACTGCCTACCTTTCTGATCGACAAGCTCAGTGTCATAGCCACTGAGCCACCTAGTCAGGGACCAAGTCATTAAGCAGGCTATCACATGGCAACATCCGATTTTTGCAGTGATTGATAAGCAAATGCTGGTGTTCTTAAGAGAATTCATTGTCGACAAAGGGCATTTTTTGCCAGAAAAAAGAAAGAAACACTTTCTTTCCAACAAAAAAATGTTAAAAATCACAGTCACATGACTGTGGGATACTACAAATTGTCCTAAATCGCAGCTGGATGCCAAGGACCCAAAATGTGACTGTGCTGGCTGGACTCAGCCATTGGAACTTCAGATCTGGGTCGTAAGTAACCTTGCAACTTCATATGTTAACTAACTGACCAGTCATAATTTGAGGACTACCTGAAATATATTTGAAAAATAGCATAAACATAATTTATAAACCATCAAAAATCTAGGTTAAGAACTTCTGTTATAGAAATTGAATTTTCCAGTTATTTTTTCCCCAGTCAATACATTCACCAATGTAAAACAACATAGCTCACCAGCATGTAAAACAACATAGAATGTCTAAGTATCTTGCAGTGGCTGCTTTTAGGCCCACAAAATTAGCCCATTTTGTGGTCTTTTAGGCCCACAAAATGCCCACAAAGAAAACTAATGGGAAGCAATCCACATTGCTAGTGAGAAAGAGAGCTCACCAGTAATTCTAAGCAAATATTAGTTTGACCCCAATGCAGTATGAAACATGGTGGAAGTGCCCATAGAGTGAAAGTAATTTTAAATTAAATTAAATTTTAATTTAAATTAACTCCTATTCTAGCTTCCTAATTAGCAGACTGGGGAGAAACAAGCTATATTTAAAAAGACTTGTAAGGCTGATAGTCCTAAAGATGAAGATGGACATTTACAATTTCACACTAGACAACTCATGCCTCATTGGGTTATCATTTCAGAGATGTTTCCTTATCTAAATAGAGAAACAGAGCAGGACAAAAAAGCAGTAGGAACAGAAACAACTTCTGACTTCCTGCTGGCCTCCTTGTAGGAGCATCAGAAATCTTTCCTTCCTTCCTTCCTTCCTTCCTTCCTTCCTTCCTCCCTCCCTCCCTCCCTCCCTCCCTCCCTCCCTCTAATTCCTGGTGGCTTTCACATTGAGAAAGTTAGTGCGGAAGCCACCAGGAAATTGCAAATCCAAGGCCAGCAGGCAGATAAGTGGCTGCTGCCAGGTGGGGAAGGGATTAACGGACTGTGGGTCAGAAATAGTATGTAGAGGTGCTGTGTGGGTCAGGAATGGTACGTAAGGATATACAGGAGATGCTGCATGAGTTGGGAAGGGTGGAGAATGCACCAAGGATGCTGCATGAAGTCAGAGAAGGCTTGTGGGTAGGTAAGGAGGAGTGCCCAGGGATATGAGAGAAGTGCTGTGTGGATTGGGAGGGGGTACATGCAGGGGAGCATGGATCAAGGGTGTGGGCGGTCATGGAGTTGTGTATGAGGTGAAAAGAGTGCATGGGGATTGCAGGGGTGTGTGTGAGAGAGGTGTTGCACCAGTTGGAGATGGTGGGTGGGAGGCATGTGGGTTGAGACGGGTGCCTGAAGATATGCAAGAGGTACCATGCAAGTCAGGGAAGATGCATGCAGGGTGACGCAAGTCAGGAAGGATGTGTGTGAAGCAGAAGTGGGTTTCAGCAGGTTCTGACCAGTTCTGGAGAACCGGTAGCGGAAATTTTGAGTAGTTCAGAGAACTGGTAGTAAAAAGTCTGACTGGCCCCGCCCCCCATCTATTTTCTGCCTCCCAAGTCCCAGCTGATCAGGAGGAAATGGGGATTTTGCAATAACCTTCCCCTGGATTGGGGAGGGAATGGAGATTTTGCAGTATCCTTCCCCTGCCACACTCACCAAGCCATGCCCACCAAGCCATGTCATGCCCACCAAGACACAGCCACAGAACCTGTAGTAAAAAAATTTGAAACCCATCATTGGTTTTGGGGTGCCCAAGTGATGCCATATGGATCGAGGAAGATGCATGAGGAAGGTGGCAGGGGTTGAGAAAGATACCTATATGTTCCTTCCTCCCTGTTCCTCCCTCCCTCCCTTCTTTCCCTCCCTTCCCTTCTAGCAGGCAGATAAGCAGCTGCTGCTGAATGTGGGAGGGCCTGAGGGATTGCAAGACTGGCTGGGAAAGTGTCACAACACATTGAAAATGAAGATCATGTGATCGCAGCAGAGCCCAGCAGTATAGCAGAAGCCAGTAGCACTGAAGCAGCCACTGAAACAATGATCGAAACAAGCACTGAAGCAACCACTGAAGCAGCCTCAATTTCATTCAAGTATCTGCTTGTAGGCATTAGGAAAGGATCTGGCCAATAAATGGTCAGCTCCGTCCAGTTGCCCCAACTCTACCCCAAATAGGGACCTCAGGTAATACAGGGTCTGGTATTTTATTCCTGATACTTAGGTAAAGGTAAAGGTTCCCCTCGCACAAATGTGCTAGTCGTTCCCAATTCTAGGGGGCAGTGCTCATCTCCATTTCCAAGCCGAAGAGCCAGCGCTGTCTGAAGACATCTCCGCGGTCATGTGGCCGGCATGACTACCAAAGGCACACAGAATGCTGTTACCTTCCCACCAAAGATGTTCCCTATTTTTCTACTTGCATTTTTTATGTGCTTTCAAACTGCTAGGTTGGCAGAAGCTGGGACAAGTAACGGGAGCTCACCTCATTACACGGCAGCACTAGGGATTCGAACCACTGACCTTTCGATCGACAAGTTCAGCATCTCAGTCACTGAGCCACTGTGTCCCTTAAGTTCCTGATACTTAGTTCCTAAGAAATTCTATTACTTCTGGAAAACTCTATAAACTACGTATTAGATTCAGCTGATCAGGAATATGCCCATTTCAAAACTAAATAATAGATTATGACAATTGTTTATGGAAAAAAGCCAAAGGGACTTGGAAAGTTACACAACTTCATTTGAACCAAATGAAATAACATTTTCTGCATACAATACAAAATAAGGCATTTCAATATCTGAACTGGAATTAGAGTTAGTTAATAAACACACAATCTTTCAATTATTCTAATTACACTTAATCCTTTTTCAATCAGGGATAGAAATCACTATAATTTTTGATGCAAAATAGTGAGAACAATCAAATCAATGGAGCAGCTTGCTTTCATAAGTTGTGAGTGCTCCATTACTGGAGGCGTTTTTAAAAAAAAAGACTGGACAGCCACTTGTGTGGAATGGTATAGGGTCTCCTGCTTCAGCAGGGGGTTGGACTAGAAAATCTTTAAGGTCCAGTCTAGCTCTGTTATTCTGTTTATTTATTTTTTATTTATTTATTTTGTCACAACAATATATATAGGAATCATACAAAAGATTATATAGTATATAAACATATATGGGTAAATATAAGGAGGTATAAGCATATATACAGAAAGAAGAAAAGAAAAACAATAGGACAGGAACGGTAGGCACGTTTGTGCGCTTATGCACGCCCCTTATGGTCCTCTTAGGAATGGGGTGAGGTCAATAGTAGAAAGTTTTTGGATAAAGCTTTTAGGATTATGGGAAGAGACCACAGAGTCAGGTAAAGTGTGCCAAGCACTGATGATTCTGTTACAGAAGTCATATTTTCTGCAATCTAGATTAAAGCGGTTAACATTAAGTTTAAATCTATTAGTTGCTCTAGTATTATTGCAATTAAAGCTGAAGTAGTCTTTAACCGGAAGGACATTACAATAGATGATTCTATGAGTTAAACTTAGGTCTTGTCGAAGGCGACGGAGTTCCAAATTTTCTAAGCCTAGGATTTCAAGTCTGGTGGGATAGGGTATTCTATTGTTTTCAGAGGAATGGAGAACTCTTCTTGTAAAATATTTCTGGACACGTTCAATTGTATTGATGTCAGAGATGTGGTGAGGGTTCCAAACAGGTGAGCTGTATTCTAGAATTGGTCTAGCAAATGTTTTATATGCTCTGGTTAATAGTGTGGTGTTTTTGGAAAAGAAACTGCGCAAGATTAGGTTTACAACTCTTAGAGCTTTTTTTGCTATGTAATTGCAGTGGACTTTGGCACTTAGATCATTTGACATGAAAACTCCAAGGTCTTTAACGGGATGGGGGTCATCTGTAAGGTAATGTCCATCTAGTGTGTACTTAGTTTTTGGGTTCTTTTTTCCTATATGTAAGACTGAGCATTTGCTGGTTGAAATTTGGAGCTGCCAATTTTTAGACCAAGCGGTTAGATGATCAAGGTCGTTTTGAATGATAGAAGTGTTGTCTGTGATGTTAAATAGTTTGACATCATCAGCAAAGAGAACACAATTACTTGAGATATGGTCACAAAGATCATTAATGTATAGTATAAAGAGTGTTGGTCCAAGAACGCTGCCTTGAGGAACGCCACTCTTGACAGGAACAGGATTTGATAGAGCATTGCCAATTTTGACCACTGGTTGTCTGTTAGACAGAAAAGCAGATATCCATTTGTGGAGGGGTCCTGAGATGCCATAGGATATTGGTTTTAGGAGAAGTTTATCGTGTACTACTGAGTCGAAAGCTTTGCAGAAGTCTATGTAGATTGCATCTATTAATTTGCATTGATCAAGATTTGAAGTCCATATGTTTTTGCAGTGCAGAAGTTGTAAATTACATGATAATTTTTTTCTGAAACCAAATTGTTTGTTGGAGAGTAGGTTGTTTGTTTCTAAGTATGAGGTAATGGATTGGTTGATGATAGATTCCATGACTTTGCAGGTGACACAGCAAAGGGAGATCGGTCTGTAGTTTTCGACTAAGCTGGGGTCTCCTTTTTTGAAGATAGGGATGACTGTGGCTAGTGACCAAAGTTTGGGAAGAGAACTGGTAGTGAAAGCTTTTTCAAAGATAATACTTAGAGGTTCTGTTATATTAATGGAAAGTTTTTTTAAGAAGTATGCGCACAGTCCATCGGATCCAATAGATAGCGATGGTTTTAAGTTGTAAAGAGCTCTTCCAACGTTGTCTTCTGTGAAATCTATATGAGTTAAATCATCATAATCATTGCTGGTACGTTTGTGGAAAGTCGAATATGTGTTATCGGAGTTAACAAAAACTGAGCCGAAGAAAATGTTGAAGAGGTTTGCTTTAACTATTTCGTCATTGCATTCTTTGTTGTTAGAATCTTTTAGTGATGGGATGGATCTAGAGTCTTTAAGTTTATTGTTAACAAAATTTTAAAAGCACGATTGGAATTTGTGCGCAGAAGATTCTCTTCTTGCTTGGTGTGGTAATTTGTGCATTCAGTTTTTATTTGGTTGCATATGTTTCTGTAGTGGTTTTTGAAATTTGTAACATAGCCTTTTTTGTTTCTTTTCCAGAGGGACTTTTTTTTTGATTGAAGCTTTTTTATTGATATGGGTAGTTTGTTTTTCTTGATTATGGTAGTCATTTGTGGAACATATAGTTTAATGACTCTATTGATTTCAAGTAGGAAGACTCTATAGTGGTCTTCGGTGGTTATGCAGGTTGCAAACAAATTTTGCCAGTCCAGAAATGAAAGATTGTTGTTTATAAGGTCGTAATTGGCTTTTTTGAAGTTGTAGTTGGGAGTACTGTTGTTATGACGATTTAAGTATGGACGTATATTGAGACGAAAATCAATCATGCAGTGGTCACTGTTGGAAAAAGGATCTTTAATTTCTAGTCCGTAAATTGAGTTTGAATTGTTGCAGAAGATGAGATCAAGGCAGTTGTTTAGTCTTGTATTGTTAGTTACAAGTTGTTCAAGACCTAGGTTTGTTCTGTTCTGTTCTGTTCTGTTCTGTTCTGTTCTGTTCTGTTCTATACTCTATATTCTGTCCTATTCCTGTTATACTGTGGATGAGTAACATAAAGCATTCAGCCCAACCCCTTACTCAATAAATAATACACATGCATAAAGCATCTAAGAACAGCAAGGGACCAAAAGCATATTCAAACAAAATGGTTTTAACTTCTTTATAGAAAGTAGGCAGGATTGAGACCATCATGAACTCCAAAGAGATGGTATTCCAAAGGGTGTGTGTGTGTGTGTGTGTGTGTCAAGCAGGAAAGTTTGGTTTACATCCCATGAACCTCAGAAAGGGACGGGACCATCAACCATTAGAGTCTCTCCGCATGTGCAGATTGGATTAGCAGATTGGCAAGACTTTGCCTGATTGATCCCAATATCAGTCACCTCTGAGAAAAAGACAGAATTGTTCATCTTAGTTTATGGCTACTGGTTAACTTTACAGAAGAGTACTAGCACTCTAATCTGGAAAATATTACAATTCACTTCGTATCTTTTCTAGCTTTGCTGGATAAATATATCTATTGTCCCTTTGGACAGATTCTCATTCATTTATTCGTGTGCAATCATGTGCAATCCATTAGGTACCGTAGTTGTTATTTAAGGAAAAGCTACATTAGAGGTTATGCGCTTTGTAAGAACTGATAAACCAATCAGATACAAAATTCAAGCCCAAGTAATTTCTACATGGACCTTTTAATGTGTTCTGAATACATTTACTTATACATATACATAATACATATACACTATTGCTTGACATAGTGTAAGCCGCCCTGAGTCTTCGGAGAAGGGTGGGATATAAATGCAAATAAAAAAAAATTGTAGTATCTTACAGGACACAGCAGGGTATTCTGGCTATCAGATGCAAATATATCCTTAAACATAATTAAGTATGAAGATATTATTTTTATGACAGGCACACAATCTCTTTCTCTCACACACACATACACACATACACAAAGTTGTATATATATGTAAATAATATATAGGAGATCTAGGACAACACAATTGAGTGTTTAAAGACATGCTTCCCAATAGAATGTTAAAAGGATATTCTCCTTAGCTAATCCCTTCTTAATCCATTACAAATATATTTTTACTTTCAGTGCACTGCTTATTTGCTTTTGTATTTTCTATAATAGCTCCTTATCCTGTAGTTACATAATATAATTTAAAAAAAATATTCAACTTTGCTTTAAAAAGCCCATTAGTTTTATAGTCAAAAATAAAAGCTTTTGAATGGAACCACATTAACTGTAAATTAAAGAAATAAAAGATGAAAGAATCCAAATGTATTATTTAAAAAAAAAAAAGCATAGGAGATTTAACCATGTTGGGTTTTGTTTTGTTTTTTTGCTATTTTTGTTGGCAAAATGAGTGGCACTCCATAAAACGTGAACACACTTAAAAATGTTAATCTTGGGGGATTTAATAGATCACGAATATTAAAATATAAAAGGGAGGGAGAAGGATAGGGAGACAGAGAGAGAGAAAGGGAGATGGAGAGGGGGAGGGAGGGAGGGAGGGAGTGAGGGGGAGAGAGAGAGAGAGAGAGAGAGAGAGATTTTAAGATAAAAATACCAAGAGACTGTGGTTGGCCAGTTGGTGAACTTTTAATATAAGTACAATTTTCAAAATTTTTATCCATTTTCTATTTACACTGGAATTTTCTAAAGTCTACAGAGTAATTGTGCTTGTCACTGAAGACCTTAACTAAACAAAGAGGCAAGTAATGTGTGGTATTACTTGGGAAAAGTCATTTATGTTTATATAACATACTCTGGATTTTGACTACATTAAATCGATACATCTATACTTGATTCTAAAAGAATGAGAAATATGCTATTATGAAGAACAGATGGAAGAGATCTTTATATTGAATAATAATCATCTTCAGAGGCAATAACTGCCTGGCTCAAACATAATGCTAAAGTATAATATAGTCTTTATAATGAACCTAATCTCTTGCCAAGTTCACATGTGTCTTCCATCCCTCTGTCAACCTGACTATGAGCAAGAGCCCAGAAGCTTGATTTCTGTTTTAGATGTCCACAGTTTCTACACTGAAACTCAAGCAAATTATGGCTAATTTTAATTATAATTAATGGAAACAAGTCCATTTCAGATGGCCAGTGATAAAGCTAACTTGTTTTCACCAACCCTAGTTAACATTTCAGGTTTGGTTGATATGAAAATTCTGAAATAAAACAGATTCTTCCAATTTTTGGCTATGGCTGTGCAAGGAGAGGAACAAAATAAGGTTTTTCTAAATATTTCTGGTTTTATTATATGGTTTTGTATGCAAAAGGTACAAAGCAGTAGATACAGCTTCTATAAAGCAGGGGAGTTATCCATGCATTAAGATTCCCATTTGACATACTTCTTTTGCACTTTTCAAAGCCCAATCACTCTTCCTTCAAAAACAAAAAGCATCATAGACCCCCAAAGAGACATTTAAAAAGAAAAACTCTCAGGCGTAGGGAGTTACCTCTTTCTGTTTTAAATGATAGCTTAACATTATAACCAATAAATGCAATGCTTGTAGGAGAAATGTGAAAGATTTCAGAAGTGTCAAATCAAAACTGAAACATATTTTAGACAGATTTTACCACATTAAATAGAGCAATAAATTAAAAAGACCTGTGAACCATAAAAGTAGATAGCTATTCAAAGGCTGACTCTAAAAAATATGAAATATAGTGGTTAAATCTAAAGAACCACAGGAGGAAAACTCTGCTAGGCTACCTGCTAAGCTAAACGAAAACATCTATTAAGTGTAATATAAAACATCAATGTAAATAAAGGAAACAGCATACTGGCCTGATAAAAAATACATTCAAACCTTCTATATTACCAGTGTTTAATGTAACAATAATTTCAAAATTACCATGAATATGTAATCTGATCAATAGCTAAATCAAACAAGAACCTACAATTTAATGTCATATGCTCCAAAATATTAACAGATGAAGTAAATAGTAAGTTGAAATCTTGCAAATGCAGGGTTTTTTCCCCCCAAGTCCTAAATATTTATCTTATAAGCAGGAGCATCCCTAGGAGAGTCTCAAAATGAAACAAAGGACTTTGATCATGATGTAACCATCTTGCCCTTTTTTTTTTACCCTACTGTGGATGCTGTTATACTTAAGCATGTTCTTCTATATTGAATGCATTCATTCATATGAGTTATTCGATTTTAAAAAATGCCTAAAATAGGAATCATTAGCATATCAGTTCTGTACGGCCTGCATAGTCTCAGCTCAGTCAGCATATTGGGGAAAAAAGTGAAGAAAACCAATCTAAATAAATATGAAGCAGTGATAAATATACAGGTAGTCCTCGACTTACAACGTTTTGTTTAGTGACTGTTCAAAGTTACAATGGTCCTGAAAAAAATGACCATTATGGCCATTTTTCACACTTATGACCACTGCAGTGTGCCCATGGTCATGTAATCAAAATCCAGATGCATGGAAATTGGTTCATTTTTATGACGGTTGCAATGTCCCAGGGTCATGTGATCAATTTTTGTGACCTTCTGACAAGCAAAGTCAATGGGGAAGCCAGATTCCCTTAACAACCCTCTTACTAACTTAGTGACTGCAATGATTCACTTAATAACTGCAGCAAGAAAGGTTGTAAAATGGGGCAAAACTCACTTAACAAATGTCTCACTCAGCAACATAAATTTTGGGCTCATAAGTTGTGGTCATACCTCGAGGACTATTTATTTATTTATTTATTTATTATTTACATTTGTATACCGCCCTTCTCCCGAAGGACTCAGGGCGGTTCACAGCCAAATAAAAATACTATACTATAAATACAGATTAAAAATACAATTAAAAAACTTATTAAAATTGGCCAGAATTAAAATTTGGAACTAAAAACCCATTAAAACCCATTAAAACACTAACCCAGTCCAGCGCAGATGAATAAATAGGTTTTAAGCTCATGCGAAAGGTTCGGAGGTCCGGAAGTTGACGAAGTCCTGGGGAGTTCGTTCCAGAGGCGGAGCCCCACAGAGAAGGCCCTTCCTGGGTGTCGCCAGACGACACTGTCGCGCCGATGGCACCCTGAGGAGCCCCTCTGTGAGAGCGCACGGGTCGGTGAGAGGTATTCGGTAGCAGCAGGCGGTCCCGTAAGTATCCCGGCCCTATGCCATGGGCGCTTTAAAGACATTCACCAACACCTTGAAGCGCACCGGAAGGCCACAGGTAGCCAGTGCAGCCGGCGCAGGATAGGTGTCACTCGGGAGCCACGAGGGCTCCCTCAATCACCCGCTACCGCTGCATTCTGGACTAACTGTAGCCTCGGATGCCCCTCAAGGGGAGCCCCATGTAGAGAGCATTGCAGTAGTCCAGGCGAGGCGTCACAAGGGCGTGAGTGACTGTGCACAAGGCATCCCGGTCTAGAAAGGCGCACTGGCGCACCAGGCGAACCTGGTGAAAAGCTCTCCTGGAGACGGCCGCCAAATGGTCTTCAAAGACAGCCGTTCATCCAGGAGAACGCCCAAATTGCGCACCCTCTCCATCGGGCCAATGACTCGCTCCCGACAGTCAGCCGCGGACTCAGCTGGCTGTACCGGGATGCCGGCATCCACAGCCACTCCGTCTTGGAGGATTGAGCTTGAGCCTGTTCCTCCCCATCCAGACCCGTCGGCCTCCAGACACCGGGACAGCACTTCGACGGCTTCATTGGGGTGGCCCGGTGTGGAAAAGTACAGCTGGGTGTCATCAGCGTACAGCTGGTACCTCACACCGAAGCCACTGATGATCTCACCCAGCGGCTTCATGTAGATGTTGAACAGAAGGGGCGAGAGAATCGACCCCTGCGGCACCCACAAGTGAGGCGCGGGGACCTCTGCCCGTCAACACCGTCTGCGACCGGTCGGAGAGATAGGAGGAGAACCACCGATAAACGGTGCCTCCCACTCCCAATCCCCCCAACCGGCGCAGCAGGATACCATGGTCGATGGTATCAAAAGCCGCTGAGAGGTCTAATAGGACCAGGGCAGAGGAATAACCCCTATCCCTGGCCCTCCAGAGATCATCCACCAACGCGACCAAAGCCGTCTCAGTGCTGTAACCGGGCCGGAAGCCGGACTGGAACGGGTCCAGATAGACAGTTTCCTCCAGGTGAAGGGGGAACTGATATGCCACCATACTCTCTACAACCTTCGCCGCGAAGCGAAGGTTGGAGACCGGACGATAATTACCTAAAACAGCCGGGTCCAGGGAAGGCTTCTTGAGGAGGGGCCTCACCACTGCCTCTTTCAAGGCGGCCGGAAAGACTCCCTCCAACAAGGAAGCACTCGTAATCCCTGAGCCAGCCTCGTGTCACCTCCTGAGTGGCCAGCACCAGCCAGGAGGGGCACGGGTCCAGTAAACATGTGGTGGCATTCAATCTACCCAGCAACCTGTCCATGTCCTCGGGAGTCACAGGGTCAAACTCATCCCATACAACATCACCAAGACCGCCCTCAGACAGCTCGTCCGAATCGCTGCAATCTTGGTCCAGACCGTCCTTCAGCTGAACGATTTTATCGTATAGATAACCGTTAAACTCCTCAGCACGTCCCTGTAACGGGTCATCCCGCTCCCCCTGGTGAAGGAGGGAGCGGGTCACTCGGAACAGGGCAGCTGGGCGGTTATCTGCCGACGCAATGAGGGAGGAGGCGTAGCAACGCCTCGCATCCCTCAGTGCCACTAGGTAGGTCCTAGTATAGGATCTAACTAGTGTCCGATCAGCCTCTGAACGGCTGGACCTCCAGGAACTCTCTAGGCGTCTTCTCCGGCGTTTCATCCCCCTCAGCTCCTCGGAGAACCAAGGAGCCGGTTGGGATCTACGCCGGGTCAGAGGCCGCAAAGGCACGACACGGTCTAAAGCCCCGGCCGCAGCCCGTTCCCAGGCTGCAGCCAGTTCCTCTGCCGTGCCGTGAGCCAGATCCTCAGGAAGTGGCCCAAGCTCCGTCCGGAACCTCTCTGGGTCCATCAGGCGCCTGGGACGGTACCAACGTAATGGTTCCGTCTCCCTGCGGTGTTGGGTAGCGGTCAGAAAGTCCAGGCGAAGGAGAGAGTGATCTGACCATGACAAAGGTTCAATGACTATTTCCTTTAAGTCCAGCTCTCACGACCACTGACCAGAGACAAAAATCAGGTCCAGTGTGCCACCCCCGATGTGAGTGGGGCCATCCACTACTTGAGTCAGGTCCAAGGCCGTCATGGAGGCCAAGAACTCCCGAGCTACCGTCGATGACGAGCCGGCAGATGGCAGGTTAAAGTCCCCCATGACTAAAAGTCTGGGGGTCTCCACCGCCACCCCGGCAAGCACCTCTAGGAGCTCGGGCAGGGCCGCTGTCACGCAGCAAGGAGCCAGGTACGCGACCAGCAAGCCCATCTGACATCTATGACCCCACCTCACAAAGAGGGATTCACACCCGGATATCTGAGGTACAGTGGTCTCCCTCGGCTCTAAACTCTCTTTAATCACAACCGCCACCCCTCCACCCCTACCCTGGGCCCTCGGCTGATGGAATGCACGGAAACCCGGTGGGCACATCTCAACCAGGGGCACACCCCCTTCATTGCCCAACCAGGTCTCCGTAACGCCTATAATATCCGCGGCACCCCCCTGAATTAGATCATGTATTAGGGGGGCCTTATTGGCCACGGACCGTGCGTTGCATAACATCAGACGAAGGCCCAGGCCCTGAGGGTCCTGACCATCCGGGGAACGGGTAAAGTTAGGGGGATCGGGGCACGCGATCGCCTGCATACATCGAACGCGTGACCCCCTATATCGATACGATCCCCCCCTTCCGCCATATCTGCCCCTCCCACTTACCGTGCCAATAGACTCACCCTCACACAAAGGAACACCCTCCCCCCCCATAACCTCCGAACCCATTTGATAATCGCCACGAGCATGCGCTGGAACTGGTTTCCTCCCGACGGGCTACCCCCATCACCCGCCCTACCCCTCCCACCCCTTAAAAATGCCCTGTCTAAAAACCCCCAAAGGCTCTTTCTTCTCGCATGCCACCTCTGTGGGTCCCAAGACCCGTCATTGAGGGCGGCCCTTGGTAGCGATATGGGCCATTCCTGCGGCGGGGGCACCTCGCAGGCGCAAGAGTTCACGTGCAGTGTAGCGCATAGGAAAGTGCGAATCGGCGAGGGATGCTAAGGTGGTAAAATCCCAAAGTAATAGAAATGGTGAGTCTTCTAGCGGGAGTCCAGTTGGTCAAAGGACAGATGGAGCAGGAACCGGATAGCGATAACAGAACAGGAACAGACAGGCCGACAGTCTCCATAGCATGCCTATGGGAAGCAGTTCTACAGATCTTAATCAGGTAGACGTGGCTAGCGGTCAGCCCAAGTCCCGAGACCAGTCCAAGCTAGTCCAATCCAGTCCAATCCACTCCATCCCGCTGATGGAAATGCATGACCGCCCAGTTTAGATGACCCATGGTCCGGGATAGGGATAGAGGGGAGCGGAAATAAAATGGAGCAAGCCAGGCCATAAGGCCACAAAGGAAAATACGATGGAGCAAGCCAGGCCACCAAGGGCCATTCGATGACACATGATGGAAAGCTGCGACCAAACAGGCCACAAGAGGGGACAAACCTCAGCCACGGTTCCGGCCTCCTCTCCCACCGAGGCGTTACCACACCCTTCCTCGGTGGAGCTGCCAAATACAGGGCGCCGTTGGACAGGCACCTCGCGGTCCACACAGCCCCGCCGGGCCCAACCAGCACCGATGGAACTGGCGCCGATGGAACTGGCGCCGAAGGAGCCGGCAAGCCCACCGACAGGCAAAAACGGGCCGGGATTCGCGCCAGCCAAAACCAGGCCGAATCCACACCCCGAAGCCGTCGGAGCCAGGCCGGAATCACCGACGATCTCACGCCGCTGAAATTTGGCCAAGATCGCCGGGGTCGCCGCTGGAAAGGGCTCCGCTAGGCAGGGCTCGCCGCTGGACCGCTGGACCGCTGGGCAGGGCTCCGCTGGGCAGGACTCGCCGCTGGGCCGCTGGACAGGGCTCCGCTGAGCAGGGCTCGCCACTGGGCCGCTGGGCAGATCTCCGCTAAGCAGGGCTCGCCGCTGGGCAGGGCTCCGCTCCGCTGGGCAGGGCTCCGCAAAACGAGGCAGGGCCGCTCCGCTGGGCAAGGCAGGGCCAGAACCGAGGCCGGGGCCGGAGCCTGCAACAAACAGCAGGCCTCCCTCGCCTCCCTCGCATCTCCGCTTCCTCCAAAATGGCCGCCCCCTTCCGGACCGCCACTCCGTCCCTCGGCCCGTTCTCGGCTGTCGCATGACCGAGAGGCCACAAACCTCTCCAGCGGCAGCCAGACCGATCGAACCACACGCCGAGGGACCGGAGCAGCCTGGTGAGTCAGCCCAAAGCCTCCATTTCAAGGAAAAGCCGCCATCGCCGATTCGGGCTCCTCTAGGTCGCTACCATTCTCGCGCATGCGCAGAGCCAATATCTGTATTGGATTCAACACTATCTGTATTGGATTCAACACTCAAATAAACCTCCTGGTTCTGGGACACATGTAAGTCACTATCTGTATTAGAGGGAAAGGGCCATACTAGAAATTATGCTGGCATCATAATAAAACCCACATAGAAGTATACAATGTTAAGGTTCTGTTTTTGTGTAGAAAATTTTTCTCATGTGGTAATTGTTGGTGAATTTTAAAAGCCCAAGTCCTCAGATTGATGTGATCATTGCTATGTAGTGGGCAGAACAAAGGAATGCAGGAAGTCCGGTCTTAATGAAGTGGTAAGATTACAACATAAGCAGACCCCTGAGAGGCAGGAATTCTCATCTAGAATTCAGGCAGAAAAATGTCTTGGGCAGGCATTGATAATGGCCATCATGATTAGCTGTGGTGGTGCTAATTATGTGTTTTGTGAAGAAATATTTTCCCTTGTTCTACCCTGTACCTAATTTCCACTGATTTTATAAGAAGACTTCCATGTACTAATATGAGATTAAAAAAAACCACCTATTTTCCCTCTACCGCATACAGCTTTGTAAGCGTCAGACATGGCTACTTTCCATACAGCTGGTTCTTGGTTAAAGCAGTAATTGGAACGGGAATTCCCATTGTGAAGCACATTTAAAGTATGATGTCATGTGACTGCCTCATTTAGCAATGGCAATCTCATCAGTTTCCATTGCCGTCATTAAGTGAGGATTGTGGGTCATTAAGTAAGGACCTCCTTGAGACTTCCGGCTGGCTTTCAACAAGCAAAGTCAATGGAGAAGCTGCCAGGAAGTTGCAGGTCCCAGTTATTTGCAGGCAGGCCAATAGGCAGATAAGTGGTTGTGGTAGTCTGGGTGAAATACATTTAGGTTGGGGGTGGCTGCTGCTTAGTGTGAGAGGATACACAAGCAGCTGCCATTATGCCATTAGTTCAGCAGTATTGTAACTGCGAACAGCCACAGAATAAATGATTGTTAAGCAAGAGCTATAGGTCACACTTAATTCAAAGGTCAGAATTCCAAGCAAACATTTATAGGATTTTGCTTGATGTTTAAAAAAATGTTTATAACTTAATGAAATATGTCATAAAATAAAATTGGTAACGACAGGCTAAAGGATTTGGAACTTTGTAATTAAAAAGAACCTAACCAGTTTTCCAAAGAATTTTGGTGTGATCTGCCTCTTTTATAGTGAAGAGAAATTTTATTTATTTATTATTTATTCATTTATTTATTTACATAATGAACTTAAAAACTGACCATCACACTCACAGAATGTGATGTGTGTACAATTAAATCATAAAAACATAAATATTACATTAGGAGGTAATTAAAACAAAATAGAATAATTAAAATTATGAAAGTTAAAAAAATGGGGAGGCCATTAATGTGCTAATCAGCCCCAAAGCTACATGCTCCTTTGTCAGCATGAGGCAAGTCAGGCTGAAATGCCTTCAGACAAAGATGATTAGGGGACTGGAGGATAAAACATATGAAGAACGGTTGCAGGAACTGGGTATGTCTAGTTTAACAAAAAGAAGGACTAGGGGAGACATGATAGCTGTGTTCCAATATCTCAGGGGCTGCCACAAAGAAGAGGGAGTCGGGCTGTTCACCAAAGCACCTGAAGGTAGAACAAGAAGCAATGGGTGGAAACTGATCAAAGAAAGAAGCAACTTAGAACTAAGGAAAAATTTCCTGACAGTTAGAACAATTAATAAGTGGAACGACTTGCCTTCAGAAGTTGTGAATGCTCCAACACTGGAAATTTTTAAGAAAATGTTGGATAACCATCTGACTGAGATGGTGTAGGGTTTCCTTCCTGGGCAGAAGGTCGGACTAGAAGGCCTCCAAGGTCCCTTTCAACTCTGATGTTATGTTATGTTATTTTCAAAAGGCCAGGCGAGCAGGGCCCTGCCTCACCACTATGGAGGGAATGTTCCAAAGAGCAGAGAAAGCTCTTGTGATTGACCCTGTCCGTCAAAATTCTTTATATTCTTTAACTGATGGTGTCTGCAATTTATTTTCCCTGCCTCACCGGGTTGGATGGGCTGATGTAATGGAGTGAAAACAGTTCTTCAGGTAACCTGGCCCCTTGCCATTTATTTTATTTATTTATTTATTTTATCACAACAATATATATGTGTCATACAAAAAAAATATATAGTATATAAACATATATATGAGTAAATATTAGGAGGTAAGTGCACGCATTGAAGAACACAAGAACTCAGTCAAAAAAGAGGAACCAACTTCTTCCCTGGTCCAACACCTTAAAGCCACAGGACACGATATTGACTTTAAAAAGACCAGAACTATCGCCAAAACTGAACATTTTAACAACAGAATAATCAGAGAAGCCATCGAGATAGAAAAACGCCCACACAGCATGAACAAACGAGATGATACCTCCCGCCTACCAGCCATTTGGAAACCCGCCCTTATTGACAAACGAGTCCTTAACACGAGGAATGACACCAGACCCACACTCACGAGGTCCACACAGGATGTCACCACCACACATCCACCCAGAAAGCAGAACCAAACCCACACTGATCAGGAAGCACGACCAAGGACCAGAAGCCAGACCGCAGCTGCAACATTAGCCATTTCAAACCCCTCCAATCCATACATGCAGCAGACTGACGCCCACTATGAAGATGAAGCACGACCACGAACACAAAGCCAAACAGCAGCAGTGCAGCTCACCAGCTCAAATCCCCCTGCAACTCAGACTAATCTGAGCACAACCAAGCCCCCACCCAAACAGGACACCCCCCCACCCAAACAGGGCACAAAAAAACCCCATCCAATCAGAGCACAGCCAGCTCCCACCCAATCAGTTCAAATCCCCACTAGCAGTTAAAAGGAAGAAACAGCTGCAATCACACATTGCTCCCAGAAGCACGGTTGTAAACACCTAGCCTGAAGATGACGAATGAGACTTCGTCGAAACGTCGCCAAGACACTTCCAATTTTACGCAGGAGAAAACCCGAATAACCAAAGACCTACATACATACATACATACATACATACATACATACATACATATATATATATATATATATATATATATATATATATATATATATATATATATATATATATATATATATATATATATATGTAGAAGAAAAGAAAAACTTTATGACAGGAACTGTAGGCACATTTGTGCTTTTATGCACGCTCCTTATGGTCCTCTTAGGAAAGGGGTGAGGTCAATAGTAGAAAGTTTTTGGTTAAATGTGGGGCTTTAAAAGTTAGAACCAATACCTTGGACTGGACTCGGAACCAAACTAGCACTCAGTGCGGTTCACACAGCAGAAGTATTATATGCACTATTCTTGGGGCACTCAAGAATGCTCATGTAGCCACCTTATGTACCAGTAGGGTGAATTGCAATAGTCCAGACAGGAGTTGACTAAGTCATGAGTGACTAAGTGAAGAATCTCCATATCCAGGAAAGGTCATAGTCGCCAAACAACATAAAGTTGAGTGAAGCCATTTTAGACAAACTGCAACTTATTTTTCTAGCAGGAGTCCTCAGTCCAGGAACACTACCATATTGGGTCTGTCTGGGGTTCTGCAATACCATCCAGGACCCAAGATGATAAACTTTCAGATGTAGAAGGACAGCTATTGTGTCTTATTAAGTTTTGTCTGAATTAAATTAATCCCCCATCCAGCCTTCAGGGACCACGAGAGAACATCCCCAGCATCACTTACTGGTACTTAACCCAGGACAGAGATATATAACTAATTATCATCAGCATACCAATGATACCTTATCTCATGCTGATGGATGATCAACCATGGTTTAATGTAGATGCTAAAAAGGAGCAGAGAGAGCATCTAAGCCCTGTGGCACCCCGCAAAGCAGGAGCCATTTTAGACCTCTCACTCCCTATCAACATCATTTGGGACCAGTCTCTGGGAAAGGAGATGAGGTGGCATGCTATTGTACAATCTACTGCCAGCTCTGTAAATTGGCTCAAAAGGATACCATGGTTGCTGATTTTGAAAGCTGGCGAGAGAAGTCAAGAAGAGAAAGGATGGAGGCAGACTTCCATCCTGCTCTTGCCAGAGATCATCTGAAAGTGCAAGCAATGCTGTTTCTGTTTCATATCTGGGGCACAAACCTGACTGAAAAGAGTCCAGATAATCCAGTTTATCCAGGATCTTCTGGAGTTGCAACATCACCATCTTCTTAATCACCTTCCCTAAAAAGGGAAGATGAAAAACTGTACAAAAATTATTCAGAATGGTGGGGTTCAGTGATGGTTTCTTGAGGAGGGGGACACACCAGATAAAATTGTTTATTGTATAGAATGTACTACCAGCATTCTGTTTTATTGTTTCCAGGAAAAATAAATGTTTTAAAATAAAATAGAAAAAGAGACTGGGTGTTCACAGCCATTAGACTCCATAAAATGTAGTTTCTGTTAAAATCTGAATATAAACTAGGCTAAACATTCTTTTACTTAACTCCGATTTCTAATCACTTCTCCCCTAAGCAAAGTTCACAGTCTGGGAAGATGATAAAAATATACTTTGGATAGGATATTAATTCTTAAATCTTATCTAGGTCAGTGTGTCCTTGAATTTAACTAGACACACCATCATGTGAGCCAAAAAGTAATTCAATATTCGGTAACACTAAATCAACTTATCTTAAAGATGTTTGCTTTAAGTACATTTACTGTAATTTAGATTTTAAAAAGACTAATGCTGTTACACTATTATTTGGAAAGTACATGAAGATTAGTTCTTATCTGTGTTAAAACTGCCAGCCTGACATATCAGAAATGTATGATATAAATCATAAACCAGCATTAATTCAGTTTCAGAAGACAGCCCATTGCTAATTTTCAAAAATAATTATATTTTCTTAAAGGATCTTGTTTAGGCCTTTAAAAGAAGTAACATTTTGCAGTGATATCTATACTATGAAAATGGAAAAGTGTGTCAGAATAACAACAACTGGCAAGGACCTTGGAGGTCTTCTAGTCCAAACCCTGCTCAAGCAAGAAACCCTGTACCAGTTCATGCAAATGAAAACTGTGTTCATTCTTTTAGAAGAAAGAGTAGTTTGTAAACATATGAACATATTAAAGAGTGGGAATGAAAATAACATTGGGTTATCTCATCAGATTCCATCCAGCAATTTCCTTAGCCATATAGAATAAAAAAATCTGACTTCATGTATAATCTTAATTTGAGTACTGCACTTTCCTATTCAATATCCATTTATATTTTCTTAGAGTCTTTGATCCGTACTTAGAGATATGCATACAGTGGAGCAATCTTGGACTTAAAAGTAGAGGAACCAGCTTTATTAAACTAAAAAGTCTTTCTCCTATTTTCACGCGCATAAGATTCTATCATGAACTCCAAATTCAAGTTAAGGAGAGCTTTTCTTCTTTTTAAAAGGTTGCTAAATAATTAGCAAGTTCTAATATTTGTCCACTTTTTTTTCTGAGCCCAATAGTTGTTGTTTTTGTTGTTTTTTTTAGAATCCTCCATTGAAAGAGATATGAGGAAGGAGGGTCACTTACTTATTTGAAGCGACTCAGCTTAGAGCTAAATGAGTGGAGAAGATGGTTCCCTCTTGCCATTGTTTAAACATTACAAAGGCAAAACATTTATAACCAATATTCTGTAATATTGAGCCTCTGGTGGCTCAACAGACTAATGCAGTCTGTTATTAATACAACTGCTTGCAATTACTGCAAGTTCAAGTCCCACCAGGCCCAAGGTTGACTCAGCCTTCCATCCTTTATAAGGTAGGTAAAATGAGGACCCAGATTGTTGGGGGCAATAAAAGTTGACTTTGTATATAATATACAAATGGATGAGACTATTGCTTAACACAATGTAAGCCGCCCTGAGTCTTCAGAGAAGGGCGGGATATAAATTCAAATTTTTAAAAAAGTATTTAAATGTTTTACATTTTATCTACTTGCAGGTTCATTTGAAACTAACTTAGATGCAATCCCTCTCACCATTTTCATAAGGAATCTTAACCTTCTGTGTCTATTAAAAAGAATCATTATCTCAAATCGTAACTCGTCATTATATTCAAGCTTTCTAAGATCCAGACCTGTGGCCCTATTGCAGATTTCAGAAGTGCTAATATCTGGCCTTGAAAAATCCAGAAAGAAAAATAGAAATAGTCCCAGAGTGAAAGCATTATTCTTCCACAGCCTGGAGGTACCAAAGAAAAAGTAACTTGAAGATCTGCAGAGAATGGTACAAATCAAGCTTTCTTAAAAAAAAAACTAAAAAAAACAACCTAGTAAAAATCCAGGGCTCTCCTGCCTGGGCTTTTTATTGTTGCAGCTGCAAAGCATTCTTAAATTCTCTGACTGCCAAATGGGGGACAGTGAACAGTGCCAAAAGTATGTGCATGTTTCAGTTGCATAGCCTTGACACAGCTTATAAAATGGGCAACCCAAGGTTTGGCACTGAGCAAAAAGAGAGAGTCTACAACAATGTTTATTTGTTGAAACAACCTATCCCAACATAGCCACTTTCTCTACAGTCACCCCAGGAGGAAACCGAGCGTCTGACTCTGGACGACTATAAAGACAAAAGCATATTCAAAATCAAATGGAAACAATCTACTACACATTTCTGATAGCTTTGCCTAACCATTTTCCTTCCTTCCTCAATATAAAAGCAGTGTTCCCATTCTTGCATACCTTCTATATCACATTATAAGGATAAATAGGCCAAATAGTGAAAAATGTTTAGTTTCAACCCACAGCTGTCTTCTCTCTGCCCCGAATAGACAAAAGCAGCTGCAGCCTTCTGGATCACTGTCTGCAAGCTTTCATTCCTTTTACCGCAAGCATCATTATCTTCCCCCCATAAAGAGACAGTTTCCTTGAAAGTAAACCCGTTCTACTTGTTGAAGATTTGTGCAAACCGCAGATAAGGCATTTTTTGGCACCTGGCACAACCAAGCAATGGAGAACAGCCTTAGATTTCTAGGGAGTGATTATCCTAAGGAAACATTTCTGCAGTAGCTACCTATTAAATCATATCTTAACACTGCTTATACACCAGCTTAAAGGATGGGATACAGACATTGTGGGGGGCAAACCTATGAAAATATAATAGAAATAAATCAATAAAATAAATCATGAATAGAAATAAATCGTGTGTGTGTGTGTGTGAGTGTGTGTGTGTATGTAGGTAAAAAGTATAGGGACGCGGTGGCTTAGTGGGTAAGATGCTGAGCTTGTCGATCGAAAGTTCGGCAGTTCAGCGGTTCAAATCCCTACTGCCGCGTAACAGGGTGAGCTCCCATTACTTGTCCCAGCTTCTGCCAATCTAGCAGTTTGAAAGCACGTAAAAAATGCAAGTAGAAAAATAGGGACCACCTAAGGTAACAGTGCTCCATGTGCCTTTGGCGTTGAGTCATGCCGGCCACATGACCAAGGAGAGCACTAGCTCTTCGGCTTTGAAACGGAGATGAGCACTGCCCCCTAGAGTCGGGAATGACCAGCACGTATGTGTACGAGGGGAACCTTTACCTTTACCTTATGTAAAAAGTATAAAAGTTAATATAAAATGTGAGAATGTAAAAGGAGGCATAGGAGCATGAGAAGGAGCATGAGCAGCATGAGAAGTGTGTAGGGAAAATAAAATGTCCCATATATGTAGTATGTGACAGACTCTTATCTATTACATTACAGAACATCCTAATATCAAAAGCTAGGTGCACACTGAACCTAATTTATAATGTGGAGTCTCAAGCACAAGCCACAAGTCATCATCTGATGGATTTTGAGCACTGCTACGCAGAATTTGGCAATGCTGTATCTTGTGGCAGGGTTACTATCCAAAAGTGGTGTAACATTACTCTGTGCACCCTGGATATTTATGCAGCATGGAATAGAATGATAGGATGAGTTAATGCAAATGTCCATGCAGGTTGAGTATCTAGAAGAGTACAGGTCCAGTTGTTTCTAGATGTCCAGAGTTTTAAGGGCATTTTCTTTTTTTTAAAAAAAAAATCAGAATACTGTAATCCCCCAAAATGTGCTTACCACATCTCAAATGTCAGTAATGGACCTAAACCACTGCTCTCCAGTTTCAGAAAGGTTCCTAAAACTCATTTGGAAAATGAATTTCTTGGAACAGAGGATGTTTTAATGTACATGATGTACAACTGTTTGATGCTCTGAGGCACTAATGAAGTTTCCTGCAGACATTTCACCCCAAGTTTCCACCAGGCTTCTTCAGTGCAAGGACGATGAAGAAGAGGCAAGGCTGCCTTATGGTACTTGTACTTTGCATTCTGGGATATTAGTTGGTGATTGGATGTTTTCTGTGAGGTGACAATCAATTGGTTGATGGGAATGTTGTTTTTTTCATTTTGATTGGTTCTCCCCATCTTAATCTTGTGGTTGTTTTGGTTCAGGCACTTCACTGGATGGTAGATGGTATCCAGTTCACTGGATCTGTTAATGTTCCATTTATTTGACTGCCAAGCTTCTAGGAATGCTCTGGCTTTTTTTGCTGTTTTCAGTATTATCCCAGTCAAATATATAGTTAGGTTTAACAGCTGCTACCATATTGGGTGGCTGCTACCATATTTACAATCTTGGTTCTTTATTGGAGTTTTGTGTAGGCTGTTTCAACCACTAGGCATCACAGTGGCCCACAAACCCTGCAAAAAATTCTACACACCCCATCAGGATGGAACCCATGTCCTATACAAAGTTAATACAACAAAATACCTTATGCCACCAGACTTGAAATCTTGGGTTTAGAAAACTTAGGACTACACCACCTTCAACATGACCTGAGTTTAACTCATAGAATCATCTATTACAATGTCCTTCCTGTAGAAGACTACTTCAGCTTCAATTGCAACAATACACGAGCACACAATAGATTTAAGCTTAATGTTAACCGCTCCAATCTTGATTGCAGAAAATATGACTTCAGTAACAAAGTTGTTAATGCTTGGAATAAACTACCTGACTCTGTGGTCTCTTCCCAAAATCCCCAAAGCTTTAACCAAAAATTGTCTACTATTGACCTCACCCCATTCCTAAGAGGTCTGTAAGGGGCGTGCATAAGAGCACCAACGTGCCTACCGTTCCTGTCCTAATGTTCCCTTTGATTGTATCCAATTTCATATAGTTATTACATACTTATGATTATATTTATGCTTATATATCGTATAGTTATTTCATGCTTATGCTTATATATACTGTTGTGACAAATAAATAAATGAAATAATGAGTGGAAATTAATAGCATACACTGATGTATTTTATTCCCAATTATTCATCCATTTAAATTCTAATTTTGTAGTATAAGATTTATTCTCATTTGCCCAAAGGAAACTCTATAAATATTGAAGTATCTGGTCGACAAAAACATCTCTGCTTTTAATGTCTGTCTGTCTGTCTGAACTTATAGTATCCATAAAACATGCAGATATTTACCTAAAATTCATGGTATTGCTTTTCCTTTTTCATATGTGCTTAAATTTATCTTTTGAGTTTTTAATATAACCTCATTTATTTACCTAATGTGTGGCAATATATATGTGTGTCATTTTTACAAATATGAGTTTTTTATTAAAAAAAAAGATGGAAAAAGCATTCCTAACTTCTTACACAGTTGGCTGCATTCTTGGAGAGAGATTGTTTAGAATGCATTATGTCACAATTGGCAATAGTACATTTTACCTTGTCTAATCTCAAAAAAGCTAAATACAATTGGCTCAGTTGTGATGAATCATTAGGAAAATCCTACATGAGGAAGAGGAGAAGGAGAATCGCTTCTATATTGTTGCCAAATCCTTGTATTTACAGAAATTAAGCCAACTAACTATTTATTTATTTGACTGGTTGATTGATTTTTATTTTGCTTATATTACTTTTATAAGTAACTCAAGGCAGCAAACATACATAATACTCCTTCTCCCTAAAATGGCACATCTAATAAAATGCTTGTAAAATAGAATTCTTCATTTTCTGAAATGATTATAAAAGTTGGTCTTCAAAACATTTATAATAAGGATGTCCATCTGGTCCTGTCTCCCTGTTTTAATCTTTTTTATAACTTCTGAAATTTATCTACTAGATACAGGACTAATATATAGTATAATTTGTTTATAATTTGTTTCTGGGATTGTAAAAGTTTTGATAAATTTTATTTTTTAAGTTATTTCTCAATATTTCCTGAGGGAATATCTTGTACTTTAAACAAATTGAAATAATAATCAAATAATGTTTTCTGTAGACTTGCATTGTCCACTAATACTTATTCTCTTTCTGAATTTTCAATATTAGTTCCTTTTCTTTTGCCTTTCTCAGTTTATATGCAAAACATTTCCCAGGTTTATTTACAAATTCATTTTTTTTATTTCACACATTACAATTTTGTCTCTATTTATCTTACAGTTGGCATAGATAGTTGTTTACCGTAGATAGTTGTTGTAGAAGTTTAGTGTGATATGTAATAGTTGGACTTATTGGTGACTTTTATAAATCTTCTTTGTTTTTAATTTCATCCAAAATGGCCTGTAATTTTTCTTGAGATTTCTTTTTAAATTCTTGATCATATTGGATAAAAAAGGTTTACTGGTGTCCCAAACAATCTTTAAGTCCATTACTTTATCTCAATTGTCAAAAAAAAAAAGTCAGCTCGTATCTTCCAGTAGTCACCTACCACCAAATCTTTTTGTAATAACACTTCATTTAATCTCCATCTAAAAATTATAGATTTTCTCTTAAGTATTAAAGTATTGTGATCAGAAAATGTCTTAAGTAAAACTTCCACTTTAGAAATGTTATTTGCAAAATTCTTTGAAATTCATATCACATCAAGGATCTATTCTTTTTGAAATAGAATAGAATAGAATAGAATAGAATAGAACACAACACAACACAACACAACACAACACAACACAGCACAACAGATTTTTTTATTGGCCAAGTGTGACTGGCCAAGTGGACACACAAGGAATTTGTCTTTGTGCATATGCTCTCAGTGTACATAAAAGAAAAGATACATTCATCAAGAATTCTAAGGTACAACACTTAATGATAGTCATAGATTACAAATAAGCAATCAGGAAACAATCTATATCAATATAAATCATAAGTATACAAGCAACAAAGTTAGTCATACAGTCATAAGTGGAAGGAGATGGGTGATGGGAATGATGAAAACATTAATAGTAGTGCAGAGTTAGTAAATAGTTTAACAGTGTTGAGGGAATTATTTGTTTAGTAGAGTGATGGTTTTTAGGAAGAAACTGTTCTGGTGTATGGTTGTTCTGGTGTGCAATGCTCTATAGTGTCATTTTGAGGGTAGGAGTTAAAACAGTTTATGTCCAGGATGTGAGGGTATGTAAATATTTTCACTTATTTTCACAAAAATAAGTATTTCCCTAGAAGTATCATACCACAAGTAATAATCAATAATCAATTTGCCATCCATACTAATTGTTATCAAGGGGATCTGTACCTTATAATTAAAGCCGCAAAACACAGAAAAACATTCAGAAACTTAATTGGGTATGTTAATTTTAAATGCATGTGTTTTACATAAATGAATTGCATTGCACTAGCAAAAAAAATTATTATTTTTGTTTATTCAAAAAGATAGATGCTCTATTTTCAGTGTAGTACTAGATTTATTATTATTTATTTATTATTATATTTGTATACTGCCCTTCTCCCGAAGGACTCAGGGCGGTTCACAGCCAATAAAAAACACAATACATAGAATACAAATTAAAAACTATATAAAAAACTGATTCAATAACGGCCTAAAAATTTAGATACAATTTAAAACCCCATTTAAAACCCCCAATTAAAACCCATAAATTTAAAAAACTAACCCAGTCCTGCGCAGATGAATAAATGCGTTTTAAGCTCGCGACGAAAGGTTCGGAGGTCCGGAAGTTGACGGAGTCCCGGGGGGAGTTCGTTCCAGAGGGCGGGAGCCCCCACAGAGAAGGCCCTTCCCCTGGGCGTCGCCAGACGACACTGTCGCGCCGATGGCACCCTGAGGAGTCCCTCTCTGTGAGAGCGCACGGGTCGGTGGGAGGTATTCGGTAGCAGTAGGCGGTCCCGTAAATAGCCCGGCCCTATGCCATGGAGCGCTTTGAAGACGTTCACCAGAACCTTGAAGCGCACCCGGAAGGCCACAGGTAGCCAGTGCAGTCTGCGCAGGATAGGTGTCACGCGGGAGCCATGAGGGGCTCCCTCTATCACCCGCGCAGCCGCGTTCTGGACTAACTGAAGCCTCCGGATGCCCCTCAAGGGGAGCCCCATGTAGAGAGCATTGCAGTAATCCAGACGAGACGTCACGAGGGCGTGAGTGACTGTGCATAAGGCATCCCGGTCTAGAAAGGGGCACAACTGGCGCACCAGGCGAACCTGGTGGAAAGCTCTCCTGGAGACGGCCGTCAGGTGGTCTTCAAAAGACAGCCGTTCATCCAGGAGAACGCCCAAGTTGCGCACCCTCTCCATCGGGGCCAATGACTCGCTCCCAACAGTCAGCCGTGGACTCAGCTGACTGTACCGGGATGCCGGCATCCACAGCCACTCCGTCTTGGAGGGATTGAGCTTGAGCCTGTTTCTCCCCATCCAGACCCGTACGGCTTCCAAACACCGGGACAGCACTTCGATAGCTTCATTGGGGTGGCCCGGTGTGGAAAAGTACAGCTGGGTGTCATCAGCGTACAGCTGGTACCTCACACCGAAGCCACTGATGATCTCACCCAGCGGCTTCATATAGATGTTGAACAGAAGGGGCGAGAGAATCGACCCCTGTGGCACCCCACAAGTGAGGCGCCGCGGAGTCGACCTCTGCCCCCCCGTCAACACCGTCTGCGACCGGTCGGAGAGATAGGAGGAGAACCACCGATAAACGGTGCCTCTCACTCCCAGTCCCCCCAACCGGCGCAGCAGGATACCATGGTCGATGGTATCAAAAGCCGCTGAGAGGTCTAATAGGACCAGGGCAGAGGAACAACCCCTATCCCTGGCCCTCCAGAGATCATCCACCAACGCGACCAAAGCCGTCTCAGTGCTGTAACCGGGCCGGAAGCCGGACTGGAACGGGTCTAGATAGACAGTTTCCTCCAGGTGGAGGGGAAACTGATATGCCACCATACTCCCTACAACCTTCGCCGCGAAGCGAAGGTTGGAGACCGGACGATAATTACCTAAAATAGCCGGGTCCAGGGAAGGCTTCTTGAGGAGGGGCCTCACCACCGCCTCTTTCAAGGCGGCGGGAAAGACTCCCTCCAACAAGGAAGCACTTGTAATCGCCTGGAGCCAGCCTCGTGTCACCTCCTGAGTGGCCAGCACCAGCCAGGAGGGGCATGGGTCCAGTAAACACGTGGTGGCATTCAGTCTACCCAGCAACCTGTCCATGTCCTCGGGAGCCACAGGGTCAAACTCATCCCAGACAATATCACCAAGACCGCCCTCAGACGCCCCGTCCGAATCGCCACAATTTTGGTCCAGACCGTCCCGAAGCTGAACGATTTTATCCGATTGATAACCGTTAAACTCCCCAGCACGTCCCCGCATCAGGTCATCCCGCCCCCCCTGGTGAAGGAAGGAGCGGGTCACCCGAAACAGGGCAGCTGGGCGGTTATCTGCCGACGCAATGAGGGAGGAGGCGTAGCAACGCCTCGCTTCCCTCAGTGCCACTAGGTAGGTCCTAGTATAGGATCTAACTAGTGTCCGATCAGCCTCTGAGCGGCTGGACCTCCAAGAACTCTCTAGGCGTCTTCTCCGGCGTTTCATCCCCCTCAGCTCCTCGGAGAACCAAGGAGCCGGTTGGGATCTGCGCCGGGTCAGAGGCCGCAGAGGCACGACACGGTCTAAAGCCCCAGCCGCAGCCCGTTCCCAGGCTGCGGCTAGTTCCTCTGCCGTGCCGTGAGCCAGACCCTCAGGAAGTGGCCCAAGCTCCGTCCGTAACCTCTCCGGGTCCATCAGGCGCCTGGGACGGTACCAACGTAATGGTTCCATCTCCCTGCGGTGTTGGGTAGCGGTCAGAAAGTCTAGGCGAAGGAGCGAGTGATCTGACCATGACAAAGGTTCCGTGACTATATCTCTCAAGTCCAGATCCTTCAACCACTGACCAGAGATAAAAATCAGGTCCAGTGTGCCTCCCCCGATGTGAGTGGGGCCATCCACTACTTGAGTCAGGTCCAGGGCCGTCATGGAAGCCATGAACTCCCGAGCTACTGTCGATGACGAGCCGGCAGATGGCAAGTTAAAGTCCCCCATGACTAAAAGTCTGGGGGTCTCCACTGCCACCCCAGCAAGCACCTCCAGGAGCTCGGGCAGGGCGGCTGTCACGCAGCAAGGAGCCAGGTACGTGACCAGCAAGCCCATCTGACACCTATGACCCCACCTCACAAAGAGGGATTCACACCCGGCAATCTGAGGTACGGTGGTCTCCCTCGGCTTTAGACTCTCTTTAATAACAACCGCCACCCCCCCACCCCTACCCTGGGCCCTCGGCTGATGGAATGCACGGAAACCCGGTGGGCACATCTCGACCAGGGGCACGCCCCCTTCAGTGCCCAACCAGGTCTCCGTAACGCCTATAATATCCGCGGCACCCCCCTGAATCAGATCATGTATTAGGGGGGCCTTATTGGCCATGGACCGTGCGTTGCATAACATCAGACGAAGGCCCAGGCTCTGAGGGTCTTGACCATCCGGGGAACGGAGAAGGAGGGGATCGGGCGCGATCGCCTGCAGACATCGGCGTGCCCCCAGAACGACACGGTCCCCCTTCCGCCATATCTGCCCCTCCCACTTACCGTGCAAATGGAACCACCTCACCAAAAGGAACGCAATCCCCCATAACCTCCGAACCCATTACAGAACCGCCACGAGCACGCTGCAAGGACTGGCTCCCACCCGGCGGGCTACTCCCAATACCTGCCCTAACCTCCCACCCCCTCCCGACGGGTTCTCTCCCTACCCGTCAATCCCTCCTCCCAACCCTTAAAATCCCCATTAAAACTCCCTTAAAAATCTCTTAAAACAGCTAATTAAAAGCCCTAAGCCTCCTATTTTAGCATGCCACCTCTCGGGCTCCAAAGCCCGTCCTCAAGGTGGGCCTCGATAGTATGGAGGGCCAAACCCGCGAGAGGGCATCTCGCAGGGCAAGAAGGTCAGCCGCCGAACGTCAGATCACCAAGAAAGTCCGGCAGGAGGCCCATCCTGGGCCGGTCAAGATGGTAACAGATGATACAGTGACCACAACCAGTCTGTCCGTCAGTCCTGATGGGAAGCAGTCAATAGTGATCCTCGTGGAGTAGAGGACAAAACCACTCATTCAGTCAGTTCGCCACCCCCTATAAATAGTCAGGGGTGGACTAAGGAAGAAGGAGGGGGGGCGGACCGATGGTAGAGATGTTAAACAGGCCGTCCGCCGCCTTGAAGCGCCGAGGCAGGCCGCCGCCACCAGCCACCTCCGCCCGAGACAAGAAACAAGAAACAAGAAAGAAACCCTAGTTGATATTGTTAAAGATATTCCCCAGCTGGCCACTAAAAATAATTAGCAGTAATTTTGGCAATAGCAACAAAATAATTGTATTGGGACAGAAACTGGCTCTAGGATTGGGAACTGCACACGTACCACACATGCACTCACACATACACCCAAACACACATCCCAAGTATAGTTAAATTTGTTAGCAGTTTTATTGTTGGCCTAACATTGTCTAAATTTATCTAAATAATATGTAAAAGAGACACAGATAGTTTGTGCTAATACTTTGAACTTTTTTTGAAGATTGTAATGCCACTAATCCCCAAGAAAGAGAAATGTGTGCTAAAATATCAATACATATTGATGTTTTAGCACAAAGTGTATATATCTGATTATCACAGCAAAGTATTGAATGAAATTCTCATCCATTTTATATTTTGCAAGTTTTCTATAACTTCCTTTATGAATGAAAACTAAAACTACATGCTAAACAAGGTTAACATTGGTTCGGGTAATTCAGTATGTTGTTGGAACTTAGCCCCTGATTTAACATTCTATGTCAATCAGGCAATCACATTAAATTGTACTATGGCTCAATGTTTGGCCCCTCTATGTTGTATTTCATTAACCTGTTTTAATAAATCTAATGAGCCAGCTTCAGGTTCTAAGGCTGAGATTCCAGGATCATAATAGAATCATAAACAGAAATAAACCCATAGACCCATAGCAGAATTTTATACAGATTTCCTTTTATTTATTTATTTATTTATTTATTTTTGTCACAACATCATACAAAAAGATTATATAGTATATACACATATAAACATATATAGGAAGAAGAAAAGAAAAACAATAGGACAGGAACGGTAGGCACGTTTGTGCGCTTATGCACGCCCCTTATGGTCCTCTTAGGAATGGGGTGAGGTCAATAGTAGAAAGTTTTTGGTTAAAGCTATTAGGATTATGGGAAGAGACCACAGAGTCAGGTAAAGTATTCCAAGCACTGATGATTCTGTTGCAGAAGTCATATTTTCTGCAATCTAGATTAAAGCGGTTTACATTAAGTTTAAATCTATTGGTTGCCCTTGTATTATTGCAATTAAAGCTGAAGTAGTCTTTGACAGGAAGGACATTACAATAGATGATTCTGTGAGTTAAACTTAGGTCTTGTCGAAGGCAACGGAGTACCAAGTTTTCTAAGCCTAGGATTTCAAGTCTGGTGGGATAAGGTATTTTGTTGTTTTCAGAGGAATGGAGAACTCTTCTTGTAAAATATTTCTGGACACGCTCAATTGTATTGATGTCAGAGATGTGGTGAGGGTTCCAAACAGGTGAGCTGTATTCTAGAATTGGTCTAGCAAATGTTTTATATGCTCTGGTTAGTAGTGTGGTGTTTTGGAAAAGAAGCTACGCAAAATTAGGTTTACAACTCTTAGAGCTTTTTGCTATGTAGTTGCAGTGGGCTTTGGCACTTAGATCATTTGACATGAAAACTCCAAGGTCTTTAACGGATGGGGTCGTCTGTAAGGTAATGTCCATCTAGTATGTACTTAGTTTTAGAGTTCTTTTTCCTATATGTAAGACTGAGCATTTGCTGGTTGAAATTTGAGCTGCCAATTTTAGACCAAGCGGTTAGATGGTCAAGGTCGTTTTGAATGATAGAAGTGTTGTCTGTGGTGTTAAATAGTTTGACATCGTCAGCAAAGAGAACACAATTACTTGAGATATGGTCACAAAGATCATTAATGTATAGAATAAAGAGTGTTGGTCCAAGGACGCTGCCTTGAGGAACGCCACTCTTGACAGGAACAGGATTTGATAAAGCATTGCCAATTTTGACCACTTGTTGTCTGTTAGACAGAAAAGCAGATATCCATTTGTGGAGGGGTCCTGAGATGCCATAGGATGTTAGTTTAAGGAGAAGTTTATCGTGTACTACTGAGTCAAAAGCTTTGCAGAAGTCTATGTAGATTGCATCTATTGATTTGCCTTGATCTAGATTTGAAGTCCATATGTTTTTGCAGTGGAGAAGTTGTAAGTTACATGATAACTTTTTCCTGAAACCAAATTGTTTGTTGGAGAGTAGGTTGTTAGTTTCTAAGTGTGAGGTAATGGATTGATTGATGATAGATTCCATGACTTTGCAGGTGACGCAGCAAAGGGAGATCGGTCTGTAGTTTTCGACTAAGCTGGGGTCTCCTTTTTTGAAGATGGGGATGACTGTGGCTAGTGACCAAAGTTTGGGAAGAGAACTGGTAGTGAAAGCTTTATCAAAGATAATACTTAGGGGTTCAGCTTTTATGAGGTTAGAAATGGATAATCATTTTAGTTAACAAAAATCTATTTTAAATAGTTATAATTTGCCCTTCATCAAATGATATAAAGGGGACAATAAGGATATAATATTAAGTGAAACTATAACAGACAATAAAATAAAATCTATAATAAAGCAACCTAAAAGGTAATGAAAATAATAGGTCTACTTGAGCAGCGAATGTGTGCCCATATGAGAATAGTAAATAACAATGCTTAGCATGCCTTTCCAGTTAGAACTATGTTGGCTAAAGTTATGGAGCATATCATTTCCAATTAGTTTTCAGAGTGGGACCAAATCTTTTATTGCTATTTTGGACTTTACATTTATGGTATCTTTTTTTTTTTTTTGCATGGATGGTGGGACACAGGAAATGATCTATTATCCCATGCTTGTAAATTTAGATGTGAGGTATTTAAACAGCATTTCTGCTTTGTAAGTTGTTTGTGTTGTTGATACAATAATAGATATAGACTATTTATATCATTCTTTTCAATTTTAATATGCTTCAGCAGAAAAACTATGGCTTGTTACAAGCACTTTTTACCAATTGTTTTTGGGAACTTAATGGAACTAAATTCTTGGCGGTGATCAGTATTGTAATGAAAGAGGAGGATACCAACTTTGAAAGTCACATGATTTTGACATCACAAGTCTACTGCCAGAACAAAAGTTCATTTTAGTCCACCAGTCGTCTTACGAGTTTGTAAATGAAGACAAATGTTTCCTAGGACATTCAGCTCAAATTAACAGTGTGGTTATTCCAGGAATTTAAATTTACTGTAAATCATTTCATATATTGAATGACATACATTTACGTAGATTTAAGAAAAAGTTAAGGGATATTTTGGCATAAAATTATATATGAATGTATTGGATGAAAACAGTAATATATTTCAGCAAACAGTCAAAGTTATTTTAGTTTAGCAATAACAATAGCACTTAGACTTATATACCACTTCATAGTGCTTTACACCCTCTCTAAGTGGCTTACAGAGTCAACATATTGCTCCCAACAGTCCGGATCCTTGTTTTACTGACATCAGAAGGATGGAAGGCTAAGTCAACCTTGAGCCAGGCAGAATTGAACTCCTGGAGTGAGCACTGAATTAGCCTGCAGTACTGCACTTTAACCACTGTGCCACCACGGCTCTTAGTTTAGATCTTGTTTAATCTGAATTTGTTTATTCATGTGGGAGAGACTTACCTGAACAAGTTGTGACCTTCCCTTTCAACACTGATTTGTTTGTGGAAGGCTGGCAGGTAACGTCACAAATTACGAACATATGAAGTGAGACACTGCAACTGTTGTAAGTGTGAGCCAGTTGCCAAGTTCCCAGTTCTCAATCACATGACCGCAGGGGTGCTGGAATGGCCACAACTTTGAGGACTGGACAGAATCAACACTTGTTCAGAACTGGACAGAATCAATTCTTTTTTCAGCAATGACTGGTCATTAACTGAGGACTACCACTAGTGCTATTCAAATGATTTGACCAATACTATTAAGTATCAATTGAAGACCTCAAATATGGATTATATTATTGGATTATGAATTCTTTCTGGAACTCGGACAAACATGTATTCTGAAAATTTCTGTCATAGCAAGGAGAACCTTACGGCTCTATTTGTTAGTTATTACAAAAAGGACATTACAGGGATCTTATACTGGCAAAGGGCTTTGGAATGATATGACAGACATAATCCAACATGTCTGCCTCTATCCATTCTGGCACTTTGCATTCTTTGTTAAAGTCTCCCAGTTATAACATTTTGTATATTATCTACGAGCCAATGAAAAGTACAAACCCAGAACACACGTCTAAAGTGCAGCAAGGGGAAAGTGCTGACAAATTACGTGAGAAGCCTGCTGACAGATGCAATTCTTTACACAGCACATGGTTAATGACAATGGCCATCAGATTAGAGGGCTCTAAAGAGATCTAAAATTAGTTAATTTGCTGGTGCTTTATTATGGCTTTGATAGGACATGGGAACTAAGATGAGAAGCTCTTTCCATTTATAAGTTACAATCTTGCTAGAGCAAACATTGAAGATCTAGGCTTCAGACTACATTGTAACTATCTGAGGGGTGCGGGAGGGGGGAAGCTTTTGCATATAAATGATGGTTTCTATATCAGCAGGAATCCTCCCCCATTAGACAATCCATGAATCCACTATGTTTCCTGCTTCAAACAATCTTGTAACAGATACTGGCTTTTCAGTTATCCTGTTGGCATAGGTCGAAGAAGAAAGGGGCTGCTCACTACTGTTTGAAATTATATTGGTTAACGTATCAACTCATCTTCTGGAGACACTATGAGATTTAATATTGATTGCTAGAGGATATTAGTCAAAGAAAAATACTGCCTTTGTACCTGTCAGTTGACCAGGTAGGACAGTGAAGAACACACAGCCAGATAAGCTAATTCTATTTTATTTTAATACTCCAAAATAGAATCTCTGATGAGACTAATGTGAGAAACACAATTTCATATTTTTGGCCTTTTCTAACAAAGGTTTTCTAATCTTAAACTAAATCCAAAGTGACTGAGAGTTTAATTTTTCAAACCACAAAGAAGAGGGGCGGGGGGGCAACCTATTCTCCAAAGTACCTGAAGGGAGAACTAGAAACAATGGATGGAAACTAATCAAGGAGACAGCCAAAATACAACTAAGGAGAAATTTCCTGACATTTAGAACAATTGATCGGTGGAATGACTTGCCTCCAGAAGTTGTGGATACTCCAACACTGGAAGTTTTTTAAAAGAGATTGGACAACCATTTGTCTGAAATGGTTTCCTGACCAGAGGGTTGGAATAGGAGACCTCCAAAGTCCATTCCAACACTGTTATTCTGCAAAGCCCATCGATCTCACTAGGAGGAAGGAAAAGTTGCAAATAGTATAGTACAAATATAAGGAGCAATCATTATTCAATATTGTGACCTACCCAGAATTCGTTTGAAATCAGGCAGTATCTAATTAAATAAATATTACACTACATGCATACTTAAAGAACAGTTTTTCCCCCCGAACACCATCACTCTTCTAAACAAATAATTCCCTCAACACTGTCAAACTAGTTATTAAGTCTGCATTAAGTCTGCATTACTATTAATCTTCTCATCACCCATCTCCTCCCACTTATGACTGTATGACTGTAACCTTGTTGCTGATATCCTTTAGATTTATACTGACTGTTTCCCTATGACTATCATTAAGTGTTGTATCTTATGATTCTTGACAAATGTATCTTGTCTTTTTATGTACACTGAGAGCATATGCACCAAGACAAATTCCTTGTGTGTCCAATCACACTTGGCCAATAAAGAATTCTATTCTATTCTATTCTATTCTATTCTATTCTATTCTATTCTATTCTATTCTATTCTATTCTATTCTATTCTATAGCAGAGGTAAGCAACATAGTTCCCTCACAAGTTATGGTTAAAGTTGCCATAATTCCTTGGTATTAGTCACGCTAAGTGGGGTTGATGAAGAGCACAAGGCTGGCTATACTGAGTTTAAGTATTGAAATGATAGGAAAAACCTCTGCCGAAGACAACGGAGAGACAATATGAACTAGATGCATCTCCTTGCCTTTGCAGGTTCTTGTGATTCAAATGCAACTCAGACAACGTAACAAAACAATTCCACTGAAGTTCTGTCTTCTGAGGAATGGTTACTAATGCAAATTGACACTGAAATTGCTACAATTATAATTATGCTTGGATAATATGGATTCACTGACAATAACTGTCCCTTCTCATATAAATAAATAAATAAATTCTGTTGCTGAAGGAACTTACAAGGAAATAGAAATGCAAAGATATCTTTCTACATCATTTCCAGAACTGTGCTTCCCTTGTATTCCTTTTTGCTAGTAGCAGTACCTACTACGTATTCCTATTTTCATTTTTTCCTTGGTATGTTCTGGCATAGTCATCAGTGCATGTGTGGCCATTTTTAGATGTGCTTGGCACGCATCAAGTTATGGTTGCCAATACAGAAAATATAATTTTTAGCCTAGTTTTGATATTTAGCTTTCTTTCCATACTAAGCTTCTGGCTTTTTCCACTACTGACTACTCCAGATACCTTGGCAGTTTTGCCAGGAGGCCCTAGTGTGAAGATTAGTATAGTTTAGCTGTCCCAATCAAACCTCAGGATGTCATGGTCCTCCTGTTTTTCTTAAACCAAATGGCTATTTTCCATTTCTTTTCATCAGTTTTCTACGAGCAAATCCCTAGAAATACTTTTTCTTCAGGTTATCTGCAAAGAGTTTTTGTGCTTAAAAGAGGAGGGGCGCACTGTGCATTCAGTGTTGTTTCAAAATCATAAAAGAAACCAATTCTATTGTAGCTTTTACTGGCCTCACTTACTGAGTACAAGCCACAAAATGTTTGGCCAACTTCTCTTGCTAGGAACCAAATGGATAATCACATTATTCCAAAGAAAAGTAAAAATTCAGACAAGTTTCCTGATATATTTCCAAAAATATTCTCCATGTTAACACAAAGTAAAATAGCATATCTGGGGTTGAAAAACCAGGTTCCATATTCATATATATCCAATGATTTAAAAACCTGCTGTTCTGAAATCATTGATATATAAACCTGCCATTTCCTCTTCTAAATGTTGTCTATGGCTACCATTATCTCTGATATAATTGCTTTGAACACTAGTGACACAGGACAGTCTATGCCTTGTATGCCTGACTGTATCTTTTCAAGCCACAAACCATTGCTTCAGTAGTCCACAATGAAAAAGAGACTCATTGTCTCAAGTGAGGGCTCATGATATAATGATATTCAGAAGTAGTTGTCTTCTGCCTCAAGCTTCTAGAAGTTAAGTGGGAAAGATATTACCTAAATTCAATTGCATAGATTTTATACATTTTGGTTGTAACTACCTTAGTTATCTAGATCAGTAGTCGGCAACCTTAAACACTCAAAGAGCCACAAAGGCCCTAACCGGAAGCTCCCCGTTCAATTCTGGAACCAACTGGAAGTCCAGTTCCCCCAACCATAGTGTCTCCTCCTAGCGCAGTGACCTTTTTCCTCTACCTGTCCTAACCAAAAGCCCTATCAATTTTGGAGCCGACCAGCAACAGGGAGCCACAGCAGAGGGATGAAAGAGCCACATGCGGCTTCAGAGCTGCAGGTTGCTGACCCCTGATCTAGATTAAGGAACAAATTTAACATGGTAAAATGGCTTCTTCTACTTCCTACTTATCCAGGATAGTTGGTGGATATTGACAAACTGCTGGTTTGCTTTAAGGACACAGTATGCTAGGCTTCTGGGTGAACTGTGGTGAACTAGATGTCTCAAAAGGAGTGAAGATGGCTCTTTGGAAGTGAATGTTGCCCAACAGTGATTTCTGGCCAGCAAAGTCTTTTCAAATAAAGGAGAGACCAATAGATTGCCCACTTGCAGCCTAGACAGCTGCTTCTTATGAGGAAACCATAGGATGGAAATCCTGCAGTCATCTAATGAGTAAAGCAGCTGTGGGACAAGAGAGATGCACTGTGCTTGTACCTATAATGTCTTTATACTAAACTCTGGCCAAACCATCACTTTTTAAAATTGCCTTTGTATACAATAAATTTACAATTGAAAAGACATCTTTTTTAAACAGCAGAGTAAAAAAAAACAAGCACTTCATGAGCCAGCCTTCCTTCTGAATTACAGAAAATAAAGAGGAAAATAACACTTTTAAAAGACTTTAAAATGACAGCAAAGAGCTTAATGAGATTTTGCCTAAGAAAGTTATGACAGATAAAATGAATTATATACGTTCAAAATATCAATGTCTTGGCAAAAGTGCTTTTGGAATGGTCTGTAATTAATTAAATAAATAGACCAGACCTACATGGGAATGTTGACTGTCTGACATCAAAGGCAAAAGACAATTGATGGATTTTTACAAATTGAGGACATAAGTGTTACATAAGATGGATTGTGCCATTAAAACCATGGAAAGATAGATCGGATTAAAGCCGTAAGAGTTAGGGGAAAGTGTAAGAGGAAAAAGAGGAACCTGCTCTATACTTTTAGATTTGTAACTGAGTTACTTTCACTCTGGGGTTATAAAAAATGAATGGTGACCACCAGGAAAACAACAAAGCTTGGTAAAGGAAGAAGAGAATCATTGGAGCAACTGACAGAAAGAGAGATGACTTCAAAAATATTGCAAAAAATGTTTGAAGAGATGGAAAAACAATTATCTGAAGCTGTCAAATCTGTTAAAAGTGATTTTAAAGTGAGAATGGAAGAACAACGCGTAAAGATGAAAGAGGAGATGAAAGAGGTAGTTACAAAAAAAGTAAAGAATCATAGGACAACTAACATGAGAAGTAAAACAATGATAAAATTGAAATATTAGAAAGTAAAACAGAATTTTTTTAAATAGAGAGATGGAAAAGGACTTAGGCAATATGGCATTATTGGAATTGAGTGAGAAATAATGTTTCTTGAGACTTAAGAGGACTTCCAAGGATCCTGGCGAAGGCACAAGAGAAAAGGTTGTTCAGTCTTTAACAAATATTTTGGAATTGAATGAAGATGATATGGAGACAGAGGTTGACAAAGTGCACACAATTTTTAAAATTGATTTGCAAAATTAAAAAAATGTAGCAAAAGATATTCTTAACTCCTTGTTAAAGAATTCTTATTCTTATTTGTCAGACTCTGACAAATTAGCCATCATTAGCCACAAAGACATTAGCAATATCTACATACTATACAAAAGAGACAATCAAGATGCCAAAAAGGGAACAAAAAAACCCAAAACACCTTCCCACTAGCAATTGGCACCCAAATGAATATAGATTAACTCCAAGATTAACATCTGACCAACAATCAAGTAAACAATACCCAAGTCAAGGAACTGCTAAACAAGCTAACAGTAAATGGTCCAACCAAAGAATCTCTAATACCAGCCCCACAAACACTGACAGGGCAACCACTAGAACAGAGTTCCCCAATCCCCAGGCTGCGGCCCAGTACTGGGCTCTGTCCCATTGGGAACCAGGCCATGTAAGCAGCAGGCAAGTGGACAGACACATGGACTCACGTGTGAAGCTCCATTTGCGAACCGCTCCAATCTCGATTGCAGAAAATATGACTTCCATAACAGAGTTGTTAATGCCTGGAATGCACTACCAGACTCTGTAGTCTCATCCCAAAATCCCCAAAACTTTAACCTAAGACTGTCTACTGTTGACATTCCTAAGCGGTCTGTAAGGGACGTGCATAAGAGCACCAGCGTGCCTACCATCCCTGTCCTAATGTTCCCTTTAATTGTATTTATTTTATGTATTCAATTCATGCTTACACTTATATATATTATTTAATATGTACTCAACAAAACAAAAAAGCAAACAAATTAATTAATTAATTAATTTGCACAAACGGTGGATGCACCTTCTCATGCGCGAGCCTGCCACTTGCATGGAACTATCCTGTCTCTTCCCCCTCACCCCCGGCCACCACTGCTGCCATCGCCGGTCTGCAGAGCTAAAAATGTTGGGCACCGCTGCACTTGAATGTAAATTGAGAGCAAACCCCATTCCTTACTAGCACTGATGATATTTAGTTTGGGTAATGAAACATCTGTAAGAAAACAATCAAGGTCCGAGACCATGAAGGACCCTTCATATAGTTTCATTTTTATTCTTTAAGCCACTCAGAGTTTAGATACATTTGGGTGGCCTATAAATTTAATTTTAAAAAATGCACATTGGGTTGTTGTTTTTTTGGTCTTCTTTCAATTTCAACAAGAAATTGCATTGCTCACTTTCAGCAATTATAATGATATTATTAGCATAAATGAGATTGTGAATTTATAAAATTCAAGTGTCTGTTTCTTCTAGTCTAGAATTTCTAATGAAATGCTTTGCATATCAAATAAATAAAATAACCACATGTAACCTTTGCACACTCCTCCCCAATCTAGAACCATTTACTTGCTCTATATTTCATTCTCTTCATCCAGGCCTTTGGTGAGGCCTGGTGAGCAAAACCCACTTTGAATCCTGTGCATCAGTTTCCTGTTTTGTTCTCATTCTTGTCATTTTCCATTCTTCTTGTTTGTCTATTTCTTTTTAGTTTTTAACGTTTTTACTCATGAACTTCCTGGAGTCTTTGAAAATTGGACAGCTTATAAATGTAATACTAATAAATAATAAACTGTTCTGGCCCTTGTTTCTGGTTATCATACAAATACTTCAAGAGATAGATGAGGGGGGGCAGGTATACCCATGTTTTTTCACAATTTGTTTGGCCTGTGCAATAAAACTTTTTATATAGCACGATCTGCAACATTAAGCTTATTTTTGCAACTGTCTTGCATTTTCTAGTATCTATTGGATGTTAGCAGTGTGATGTTTCCTCCTCTGAACCCACCTTGGCAGTCAGTTCTGAGCTTTTAAATTCAGCAGACTAGATTCTGCAGTAGCTGATTTCCATTATTATGATTCATTGTGTCTGCAATAAAAGCAACTTATTATCTGAGCTTTGTCCTTGACTCTTCCATTGTTAGTTCTTGAGTGTTTATTGGATTTCTAATGGTGTGCTGTGGATGAAACTCTGACAACAGGAACTCCTCAACTCCAAAATTTTTACCTGGGGATTATCTCTCAGACTCAGAATTATTAGCTGACTTGAGACTTGGTCATTATGACTCCAGAAAGAAAAAGGAACCTTGATTATTTATTGTTGCATAACTTTAAATTGGGACGTGGTGGCTTAGTGGGTAAGACGCTGAGCTTGTCGATCGAAAGGTCAGCAGTTCAGCAGTTTGAATCCTTAGTGCCGTGTAACGGGGTGAACTCCCGTTACTTGTCCCAGCTTCTGCCAACCTAGCAGTTCGAAATCACATAAAAAATGCAAGTAGAAAAATAGGGACCACCTTTAGTGGGAAGATAACAGCATTCCGTGTGCCTTTGGTGTTGAGTCATGCCAGCCACATGACCATGGAGTCATCTTCTGACAGCGCTGGCTCTTTGGCTTTGAAATGGAGATGAGCACCGGCCAAGTCGGGAACAACTAGCACGTATGTGCGAGGGGAACCTTTACCTTTTAACTTTAAACTATAAATATATTTTGAATAATTATTTTGTTCAAAGATGAAATAAAACGTATAGCAATCTTTTTTAAAAAAATTACCTCCCCAGTGTTCACACTGAGGAATAGTATCTGGGCCTATGGTATATTGCTATAAATGGATTTGACAGACATGCTCGTAAATTGACAATATTTCCTAAATTTAACATTTTACAATTTGGAAAAAAATATGTAATATTCCTTACATATGAATATCATCAAAGGAATTTTCTTACCCAATTTGAATATAGCCAGCAGCTTCTTCCTGTGTTCTGCTTCCGATCACCATAGTTCTCTAATATTATTCAGACTTAGTCCTGACAGAGCTATGAGAAGGTATATTTTAATTTTTTTTGTTCTGGTGAGGTGAGAAGCAACAGATCTTAGAATAGACAAAACAGTTAAATAAACCTTAAGCAGACGTTTCCCACTTTTAAGGCCAGGAAGAAAATGTCCAAGTTTATGTTGACTCAAAAGGATGAGAGGAAAAAACCCTAGAATTACAAGCCTGGAGCAAGTCCTATACATATGGCTTGATTTCAGAGTGCTCCAGTAGCTGATCTTCTGCATATATATGATATGATGGATATTATGGTCGGAGAGGAAAATTCATGCTAAGGTATCATAGAACGTTGGTTGTTGCTGAGTCAGAAGAGGATGACACGATGTAATCCTGGCATTTGGGTGCAGAGCCCACTTCTACTACCAGAGGCATGACTTTATTTCTGCTAGTAATTTCTCATGAAGAAAAGCCAAATTTCTCATGGTTCAAGTGAAAGATCAGGCAATCAAAACAGAAGAAATGAGGGTAATACAGCAAGTGTGGGAGCACTCAGAGTTCAGTAGGGAGCTGAAGCCTGCAGACAGTGACAGTCTTCACACATGCTTAGCATATGCTAAGCTTGACTTGTTATCTGAGGTGATGTTTGTGGTGCAGTACTCTGTGGGAACAAGGGGATCCAAGGCAGATTCTACCAGCCTGCTAACATCACTGGAGGACATTTCTGTTCTTATTTTATCCATTCAGATTTAAGCACTGAAATTAATATGAAACATTGTGCCAGATGACTGCATTTTTCTTTTTCTCCCAGGTGGAATCACATCAAGAACTGAGTGAATAGGAGGGGTTAAAATTATATTGTCGTTGTGGCCAGAAAGCAATATCCATTCCAATGAAGAAAACTTTACAAAGAAATTAACAGGGCAGCATAGGATCTTGTTCCAACTAGTCAACAGTCACCAATTTCCTTGGTAAAATATTTGCCAGAATATGTAAATAAAGAACAGAAAGTATATGCTTCGGACGAGTGTGCTAAAGCATCTGGGAATTTGTTTACACTGGAATATATCACAAACAGTACATTCTGTTAGGAAAGAAAATGGATAGAATCAAAGGAATGAAATAAAACAAGGAGGAATTCTCCCATGAATGATGAGATGCCTCTTGGCTAGTGATACCAAATCTGTGCTGCCAAAAAAACTAGACAATCATTGGTGGTAGCAAGGAATTAGACTTATCTGCATTTAATGGTCACGTGGATTTTGGAAATCTGAATCGGATAGCTGTACTCTTTGTTGCAGAAGTAAATGTAGCTTGTAGAAATTATTGTTGTTGTTGTTGTTGGACAAAGTCAGGCAGATGTTTGGATTAGATTTGGCACTTTTATCTGCCTGTTAAGTCTTTCCCAAGGTCTTGAGATAGGCAGATCATTGCAGAGGCGGCATTTACTTTCTGTTGCTATCTTCGCAATTCTGGCTTTTTTATGCATTTGTTCTTAAAACTTGCTCTTGTGCAGGCAGAACTAGCCACTCTGTCTAGTTCTTCAACTTTCCTGTCTGAGCCATTTCCAGGTCTTGTTGTTATCTGTTCTGCCTACTAGCATTTTTATGTACTAGCCATGTAATATTTTGCTTTGCCACATCTCTTTTCCATTCTTCATTTGGTCTTTATTGTAGGTCAGTTTAGTCTTTCCAATAATCAATACACTATCATGATATATTAGCTTCAGTGCATCTTCTTCACTATCCTTCATATATTTTCAATGCCCTTTTAGCTTCTTCAGTTTTTGGTGTACTTGCAACATTCCACATCCATCTAAACTTCTTGGTAAGTAGAGTCTGTCAATGTCACTGCATGCATAAAGGACATGATTGCCATTATTTTCAGTTCTGCTTGAGTCCACTCCACCATTCAAGTTGTATATCTAATGGCTAAAATTACCCTGTTGTTAATTTTCCTGATAGTATTTCTTCCACCAAGTTAAGACTTTAGGATCTTCTTCACTCTCATAGCAATAGTACTTAGACTTATATACTGCTCTATAGTGTTTACAGCCCTAAAGTGGTTTTACAGAGTCACCATATTGCCCCCAACAATCTGGGTCCTCATTTTACCCACCTTGGAAGGATTGAAGGCTGAGTCAACCTTGAACCTGGTGGAATTTGAACTGCCAAATTGCAGGCAGCCGATAGTCAGCAGAAGTGGCCTGAAGTACAGCACTCTAACCACTGCGCCACCGAGGCTCATATTATTGATAATGTGTTCACTTATAAACTTCTTGTTAAATTGTTTGGCAATGAGTGGGTATAAACTAGTCAGATCTTTCAACTAAAAACTATACAGTTCATTTTCACCTGGTGCTGACCAATTCTTGATCTTCCTTGTCCTTTCTTCCACCATTTCTGCTACTATTACGATTTCTTTCATATCAGTTTTTTTTTTCTTATCCATTTCTTTCATCCATGCTGCATTTCTTTGCATTCAGGGTATTCAGTTGCAGACATCCTATACATTAGTTGTTTGTTTCTTGCAGTGAGCTGATGCTTATATTTGATACTACAGTATTGGAATCTTTTAATACTTGTGCTAGCTGTTTCTTTGGAACAAATGTTAATGCAAGAAACATTTTCAATTGTTTTTCTACTGTTCTAGATGCTCAGTTATTCTTTGTTTCAATTATCTTTAGGGCTTTGTTCTTTCTGAGGAGAAGGCACAGGAGAGGGTGCCTTCTTTGGGAATGAAAATGAGTTAATAGCTTTGATGGTTTTCTCTACTTCTGACTCCCCAGTCTGCCTCTATAATCTGATCTACTTCTGGCAAGATTTTGATTTCTTTGCCCTGGGTAGACCTTTTTAGTTCTTTCAGTTCTACTTCTATAAATATTTTATTTGGTATTATGATCTGCCAACCTCTGTTATTAGTCCATGCATATGTACTCTTAAAATAAAATTGAGAAATGCTACAGTGATGATCTCCTGCACTGGTTTGCATACTATCTTCATCCTGTGATTTTTACTATTGTACAGTTGGGTAAAATGACTTCTCTCAATGATCTTTCTTTGTTACAATAGGTAGAGATCACTAGATTTGTTGCACCTCTGTAGCAACTATTTGTGTAGAAACAAAATTCACTTCTTACTAAGTATACCAATATTATTTACAACATTATGTGCTGTCAGAATCATTATTCATACCTATTCATGCTTCTTTGGAAGGTGACGGGGTTTGCAAAGTGAAGGCTACAAATCTTTATCTAAAGTTCACTTCCTTTCAATGTGATTAGGAGGATTATGACTTTTTGTAACATTTGTATTTATTCACAAATAAATAGACAGACCTTGGGAGAAGGTTTTCGCCGCAATTAGTTAGAGGATTCTGCTGGGCAGTGCTAGTATCAAATAATTGTCATGGCTAAGCATGCTTGGGTGGGTGACATATTAGGAATTTTTCCTAAGATTATGAATTATATTTCATAATACATGATTAGTGATGGGTTGCCCCCAGTTCAGTCTGGTTCTATAGAACCGGTAGTAAAACTGGTGAGAGGCTCTGCCCACCCACCACAATGTCATCACGGGTGATCTGCGCATGCGCGTGTGCTCCCGTTGCGAACCGGTAATAAAGGTAAGTAGAACCTACCTCTAATGTATGATGTATATATAATGACTGTTCAAGGACTATTCAAGGGGTAAATGGCAAACTTTTTTAGCATTAATTGTTGCAAATCATGGTAGCAGTGATAGTTTTTGTCTGATGCTTGATGTGTCATAAGCCTCGTTCATGTTTTTCATCTTTATTTTCTATTATAGAAATGGTCACCCAACCACATCAGTCATGTGTCTTAGTATATATTATTAGTAAATATTTTCATCACAGATTCTAGTAGTAGTAGTACCAGAAATGCAACCAGGGGTGTTTATTCTCTTCATACAAAAGAATGCGTAGGAATGAAGGGAAGAAGGTGGATGGTTCAAACCTTAATTTATTTGCTTTTATAACAAAACCTCGTTCAGAAGACAGCCCAGACAGAAAGGCTCACTTTTTGACAAGAGAGTCCAAACAAATGGGCAAAATGGACAATTCTCAGGACTTACAATCAGGGAGACTTCTAAAAGCCTTAAATCCCAAAGTGATTCTTTTGTAAAAGAGAAATACCTGTTTTCAATTAAAACAGACAAAATGAAGTAATTGCATAGTTATAGAGACTTAAAAACATAATTACAGCATGATCAAAAAGGAATCCAAATGAAAATGTTTCCATATTGTAATCCAGACATCAAAATAAGGTAGATCACATACTATTTTAGATTTGAAAAGGTTAAATGATTCTGATCATTTAAACTTGTTAAATAAATAAATGAAAGCTACCTTGCAGCCTCATTTTATAACATTGGATTATCTTACTTCTTCTCCAATATCATGTTCTCTATTTAGTGCAGTGGTAGTCAACCTGGTCTCTACCGCTCACTAGTGGGCGTTCCAGCTTTCATGGTGGGCGGTAGGGGTTTTGTCTGATACTGAAGCACTTTCCTTTTTTTTAAATTTAATTAACTTTTTAAAAAATTTTCATAGCATTATTTAAAAACATTTTAATTAGGTTTTCATAAAATTCCCTGTGACAATTTAAATTTTTGAAAATATACTATTTGTATCGCCCGTGCATAAGTTTAGTTCACGTTACGTAAGTAAAACTAAATGGCACTATAGTGCGACCGCAAACAAAAGACCCTCATCCCAGAATAGCTCGCGCATCTCCCCCCACACCACCCAGCTGTAACAGACAAGCAGAGCCGGTAGCTGGTGCCCCCCCAAACCCAATCCACGATGCGCGAGACGCATGCGCAGATGATGATACACAGCGCATTATTGTGGAACTGGTGGGCGGTTAGAAAATTTTACCACTAACAGAGATACAAAAGTGGGCGGTAGGTATAAAAAGGTTGACTACCTCTGATTTAGTGTTTTGTTATTTGCCTTAACAAGACATTATCTGCTAGTCAGCTGACAGTTCCTCTTTATTTCATCCCAGTAAAACCATTCTGCACTGGTCCACCTAATATCCAGATTGATTGGAGATTAAATTGCATGAACAGCATTACACAGAGTTTCATAGGCTTACAGTTCTTTGTTATCCTTTAAAACGTTTTATTTAATTGTCATATTTATATCTACCACAGAGTTACCGAAACTCTTGGATTGCTCAGATGAAGACTATTTGACAAATTTTAATTGAAATCAATTATTGCTGTACCATTTAAAATTTACAATATTAATAATTATTTATTCATGAGGGAAAAATCAATTCAGAGTTCGCATTTGAGGCACAAATTACCAGGCTCAAATTACGATATTTGGACACATTGTTTTGAAGACCTTGGTCTCTTGAGCAACCTATAATGCTGGGGAAGCTGGAAAGATAGAAAGAAGATGACCAACAGAAAACTGGGATGAAGTCAGTTACAGAGATTATGACTGCACTACTGATTTGAAGGACCAAGTTGGAGACAGATTGTCCTGTGGAAAATGTATTAATTTGATTGCTAAAAATCAAAACTAATTTGATAGCATACAGAAAAAATGTATTTGTAGATTTTGATTTTCAAAAAAGCTTTCTGAATCAAGCAAAGGAGGAGAAGCAATAGCATTTGGGAGGAATGCTTTTTGGACTGTTGCATGGAGGCCCTGTGTTGATGCATCTTCCTGATCTTGGACTAGATTAGATCTCAAATAGCAGAAGCAGGGATAAACCCTAATCTATTGATATTAGTGTCATTTAACCTAAAAAGCTTCTGCAAAACCATAAGTCAGAGATGATCAACTTGGGATCTTCCGGGTGCTTTTAGATTTGGCACCTGCCAGCCAAACCAGCCAGCATAGCCCACTGATCAGAAATGATAGAAATTCCAGGAAAACACCTGAAGACCTATTCTTATTCTGAGATGACAAAACCAAGAAGCAGTACAGTCTTGGGAAGAAGCAAGGTGATCTATGTCAAAATTAGCTTAATGTCTATGACTGGAAATGTTCCAGCGTGGGCTGCTGCCGGTTCGGATCAGTTCAGGCAAACCAGTTGTTATGATTCTGCACAGTTCGGCCAACTGGCAAGTCTCACCACTGGCTGGCCCCGCCAACCCCTCCCTGCTCCGCCTTACCCTGCCCTGCTTCACCCCACCCCTCCCTATCTCACCTTGCCTGCCTTGGCCAGGGGCTAGAGTCACACCAGTGCCCAGCTACTTTCTTGCCCAGATCACACCTCTCAGCTGATCTCCAAGCCTTGCCCACTTGCCAGCCTTCGCCGTGGCTTACCATGCTGGCTATGTGGCTCAGCTGATTTTTGTGCCTTGCCTGCTCTCTCACTGCGGCTGCCCACGAAGGTAAAGTGCTTGGCCGAAGGGCCACCTTGGGGTGGACACAGCGAGGTTCAGCCGCCTTTTGGGCTGGGCTCTCACCATCCTTCTGCCTGCATGCTACCTGCTTGCCCTTCACCTTGGGTTGGGGGACATGCCAATCTCTGGTTCTGGCCTTCCTTGGGGGTCTCCACCCACATGCCACCTGCATGCCTCCTCTGGCCTCAAACTACACCCCCCCCGGGTCGAAGAAATTTATCTGGCCATGAGGGAGGGCAACCCAGGTGCAGGGGGTTGGTATGGGTGCAGGGGCCTTGAAGCAGTTTGGGTAAGGTTCTTACCTGTAAGAAGTCCCATCCAGAAAGTGCTGCAGTGGAGAGAAGCAGCCGGATTGAATCTCCAGTGTGTCTCAGATCTTACAGCTGCTTCTTCCAGCCCTTGGTGTTGGGCCAGCCTTGGTCATTCACAGAGATGCTCCATTTGCTCTCCAGGTTGGCAACTGTTTCTGCTGCTGCTCTTGCTGGGAGGCGTCTTGTGCAGCTCAGAGAAATTTTGCAGCTGTGAGCTGCCACTTTGGGTCCTGTAAGTCCCATCCAGAAAATGCTGCAGGCCTGCGGCAGAGAGAAACAGCATCCAACCTGACTGCTTCTTTTTGCTGCAGTGCTTTCCGGATGGGACTAAGAGGAAAGCAGTGGCTCACGGCTGCTAAATTTTGCTGTGCTGCACAAGATGCTCTCCCAGCAAGAGCAGCAGCAGAGAAAAACAGCTACCACCCCAGAGAGCACATGGAGCATTTCCTCAAGCACCCAAGGCATGCCCAGCACCAATAAGTGCCGGAAAAAATGACCGCGAGATCAAGCAATATGTTGATGTGTGGGAGGACTGAGAGAAAATTCCTCCCCCAAGGGCCACCCACCCGGAGCGCTGCCACTGCCACTCTGGAGCTGGCTCTCAGGACGGATCACTATGTTCTTGCTTTGCAGCCTGGGAAGGGCTTGGTCGTGGAGGGCTGTGTGGCCAGATACTTTCTTTTCAGCCTCCTGCCTGTGGTGGTGGGAGGAGGAAGTGTGTGGCAGGAAAGGCTGCCTGCAGTTCTTGCAGCCAAAGCCGGGATGTCTGCGAACTTGCGTATGTATGAGATCTTCTGTCTTGAGCAGAAGGTTGAACTATAAGACCTCTAAGGTACTTTCTAGCCTGTGATTCTAAAGTCTCCAAAACAAGGGAATTTGCTTAAATTGTGTGTGTGAGAGAGACGGGGGGGGGGAGAGAGATGTGGCTTCTTAGGGATGCATTTTGGAGAAATATCAAGAGAAATGTTGCAGGCGTGGCCAGCGTCGCGACGAAACAGACACGAACCCTGGGAACTCCAGGGTGAGCACCAAAAATCCCCTCGATATGGGGGTCCGGATTGGACCATAGCTGCCCTGTAGGGGCAGCAAAGAAAGAGGGAGCCATTGGAGTGAACAGAGAAGTTGCAAATTCCCTGCAGCTCCGGCTTTTTTCCCTCAACCCAGCGAGGAGGACCGCAGCCATCACCAGCTGCCTAAAGTCGGGACGGCCACAAAGAACGGGCAGGAGGATAAAGCGGAAACATTGAACAAGATAAGGAAGCCAGGTGAGTTAATACCAGCTCAAGAAGAGGCACTTTGGGAGATATTGGCAACAAGCCTTTAAGAAAAAATGTTGAAACAGCGGCTAAATTAAATGGGATATGAAACCGGAAGAAAATAATTAAAGTGATACCTAAAACCTGATAAATTTGGCTTGGAATAGAAGTCTAGAGCCCTAAATAAACAGTGGAATATAAGACTTTTAATTAATTAAAATTTGGAGAATTTTGAAAGTTTTATTGGTTAATCAAAGATCACATATAAGGAGAAAAAAGAAAGGAATTAAAGAAGGATCTAAAATTGGATTTTAATTGAGCATCTCCTAGTTCCTCTATTTTCTACATATTTGGGACAAGCAAAGGATTCAATTTAAACTATTTATTTCAAATGGGACAAATTGGATAAAAAGGGAAACAAATTGAAACAAAAGAGGCGCGGCTCTGTATTACAGAAACAAAATGGATACTTTGTTAATTGTGAATTGCAACTGTCACTAAAGAGTGACATCTAAAGGCAGAAGAGGAAATACAAGACAGAAAAATCTCTGCGACCATGGAAGAGTTTCAAGGGAGGATTCTATCAACCAGATGCTTGACCTTTAAGACTCATAACATTCAAGAACAAATCAGAGAACAACTGGCAACAAGAAAAATAGATAAATAACATCTAAGCGAAGAACAAAAGAAATAATTACAGAACTGAAATATTAATAATGATTTAAGAAAAGATAATGAGCTGCTTACAGCAATGACAGGGAATAATATAAAAAAGGAAAAATCTGTGTTATAATATACAACTAAAGTTTGTATAAAGATTATTAGAGAGTTATAAGGAGGGAAAAGAAGGAAAGGAGTTTGAAGAAATTTAATGAGCTAAGAAAATATGAATTTTTTTAAGCATGAAGCTGAAGTGATTTGAGATAAAACTTTTAATAGAATATATAAATATAAGCATGAAAACATTTGGGATAGGAGAAATAATTGCTCCTTTTTATCTTCTCTTTTATTTTTTATTTTATTTATTTTATTTCTCTTTTATTTACTAAATCTGCACTACTATTAATCTTCTCATCGTTCCCATCACCAATCTCTTTCCACTTATGACTGTATGACTGTAACTTTGTTGCTCGTAATCCTTATTGATATTGATTGTTCTTGATTGCTTATTTGTACCCTATGATTATCATTAAGTGTTGTATCATTAAGTGTTAAATTGTACCCTATGACCATCATTTGTGTTGCAAATGTTGTACCTTGATGAAGGTATCTTTTCTTTTATGTTTTACACTGAGAGCCTATGCACCAAGACAAATTCCTTGTGTGTCCAATCACACTTGGCCAATAAAAATTCAATTCAATTCAATTCAATTCAATTCTATTCTATTCTATTCTATTCTATTCTAGTCTATTCTTAAGAATAAGACAATGTTGAAATTGATAGAATAAGAAAAGAGTGGCAATTAAGTTATAGATATGAATAGAATTTATTTGAATATGAAAATATGATGATTTATAGCAAGGTATTTTAAAGATTAAGGATGAAATAATAAGTGATGGGAGATTTTTATGAAATTGAAAGGCGAGAACTAAATGTAGGAGAGAGCTTTTTAAAGTTTATTTTGTTTTATATGTTACTTTCTCTTTTTTGTTATGGAATAAACAAGTAATGGGAGACCTTTTTTTAAAAAAAATTAAAAGGTGAGAATTGAAGTAGGAAAGATACTACTTTGTTTCTTTTAGTTTTTGTTATTGCTTTGTTTTTTATTAAATTAAGGATAATTACTTTTTTGGTTTTGTGAAATGTAAGAATTAGGAAAGAAATTTGTGGTGGGGAATTTATGGTTTTTTGTTTTTTTTTTAATGTAGAAGGGAGGGATAAAAAGAGGGCAAGAATGTGGAGACTAGAATATAGAATAGAATAGAATTTATTGGCCAAGTGTGATTGGACACACAAGGAATTTGTTTTGGTGCATATGCTCTCAATGTAGATAAAAGAAAAAGAAAAAAGAAAAAAATACATCAAAGGTACAACATTTACAACACAAATGATGGTCATAGGTTGCAATTTAACCCTTAATGATAGCAACAAAAAGTTACAGTCATACAGTCATAAGTGGAAAGAGATTGGTGATGAAAATGATGAGAAGATTAATAGTAGTGTAGATGTAGTAAATAGTTTGACAGTGTTGAGGGAATTATTTGTTTAGCAGAGTGATGGCTTTTGGGGTAAAACTGTTCTTGTGTCTAGTTGTTCTGGTGTGCAATGCTCTGTAGCATCGTTTTGATGGTAGGAGTTGAAACATTTTATGTCCAGGATGTGAGGGATCTGTAAATTTAAGTGTTAATTTCAGGATAAGGGGCAAAAACAGATTTTATAAATAGAAATGTGCAAATAATAAAATTTTAAGAGGGAAAGGGAATTACATTGGATAGATTATATTTTGAGGGGGTGAAAATTGAATTGGGTTTAATTATGTACCTGACTGATATCTTGTTCAAAAATAATTTGTATGTGGTTTGTTAAGAAATTTTTTTAAAAAAATTTTAAAAAAAAAAGAGAGAGAAATGTTAAAAGGGCAATCAGGTTGGGATTAAATTCCAAATAAAATTGGATCTTCAGGGTAAGGAGACATGAAGAACTTTCAACTGCAGGTTTCTAAAAATCTTATTAAAATGAATGCCTAGAGGCAGCTCTTTAACTCATTAGTCCATCTCTTAGGCAAAGAAGCGACGTCGAGTTGGCCAAACCCACCCAGCCATGCCTATCCAGCCAGTCATTAGGGGAGAGAACCAGTTGTTAAAAAATTTGAAGCCCACCACTGAAATGTTCCCAAAGTATTTGATGGTGTATATTTCTCAACATGACCCTGGTAACTCTCTTCCTAGGATACAGCAAGCTTCTTTAAGGAACCTTCCATTTGTAAGGTTCACAGAGTATTCAACTATAACAGATTTTGTAGCAATTGTTTTTCTCTCTTCTTAGTTAATTATCCTTAATGAGGAAAAAAAAGTTAGGTGCATTGGCAAAAGCATAGGCTATAACATCTAGATTCTCTGTGAAACTGCAAAACAGAAACAAAAACAAAAACCCAATGAAATGAAATCATCAATTCTCAGCAGTAATTTTGGAGTAGTTTAGTGACTTGTTATAAGTAACAACTACCTGTGCCCAGATGCAAGAAATATTAATAGGATACATGCAACTTGTAAAACAAGCATAAGGTGGGAAAACTCCAAAAGGCCATGTATTTTTGGATTTGTTAATTTACAAAAGAGACAATAAAAGTAAAAAGATGTTGTGCTAAGTGATATATCAGTTCATGTTTGCCAGTAAAATTATTTGTTATTGTTCCATAAAGATGTGATGAAATATATGAAGCTTCTTGAAAATTGAGATTACATTTGAAAACATGAGCTCCAGGGAAAATCTGAAAGTCAGATAGTTGCTGTCTTCCAGGTTTTTGTTATTTAAATTCTCACATAATTCACAGGAAGGATATTTGCTATGATAACTTGCATTTCTTTACATTTGTTGTTTTAAATTCCAAAAATATCAGCCATAGTTCTTAATAAAACAGGTTGAATTCTTCCTTCCTTCCTTCCTTCCTTCCTTCCTTCCTTCCTTCCTTCCTTCCTGCCTTCCTTCTATCCAAACACTTGATTTTAACACAAGGCTGCCCTCTAGTGGCTTGAATGATAATAAATACAATGTACCTACATAATGTCAAAGATTCGAACACAGTTGTCAGTAGTTACGTTTGAATTTTGTATTCAATACTTTTCCTCTCTTGCCAAAGACCATATGTGGCGTTGATTCCGTCTATGTATCAGGATCTATTGCGTACTGGTTCTGTACTGTATCCAACTTTTGCCTGATGTATCAAAGGTGAAATTTTCAACTTTCAATTAAACGTCACTAGATTATGGTTCAATAACATTTGAAAAATGGCTGTGGGTCTGTCTGCCTTCATAAAACCTAGATTCGTATTTTCTGACAATAAAACACAAAAGAGCAGAGGTTTGAGCAAAAGAAAAGAACACAACATGAACATTTTCAGTAGCATATGTAATGGCCGTTTCTACTTTGATTTCCTGCTTTAAGTAGGAAATATTGGCATTGAAAGCAAATGCTGAGCTGGAATCCAGCTCAGATTTGAAGTGTGGGAAGGTTATTATCCACTGGCAGATGTTCAGCAACCAGTGAAATGCCTGGGTGGTCTTTCTCAGCAAGGCTCTTATCTCACCAGTTTGCCAATGCAAGTAGACTAATTGGCAAATATTTGGCAGCATAGCAGTTGGGGAAATGAGAAAGGGAAATTGCCTTTAACATATGGTAGATTTATGTAGCTATTTATGTAAGACAATTACCTTAGTATAGTCTCTAATACAGATATCATTGTGGTTGGAAAAATATAGGTATTGCCAGTGGTGGGCTGCTGCCAGTTTAACAACCGGTTCGCCCAGCACGGAAAATGTGAGCGCACGGCTTCAAAAACATGGCGATATAGGACCCATAGGTCGCAACTACTGGTTCGCCTGAATCAGTACGAACCGGCAACAGCCCACCTCTGGGTATTGCTAGTCCTCTCTTTAAAATAATGGGACATCAAATTTCAGCAAATACTTATCAATGATTTCTTCTCATAGTATCTTGATACACATACAGAGGGTATTCTTAAACAACAGAAGCCACAGTTTAGCTTTACAATTCAATAATTTATACATATGCCCAAGCTAAGGTATATTGCTTTCAAAACATTACGAGTTCATCTTGGACTTTTTAGACAAAGAGATTAAATTCTTATGAGCATAATACATTGTGCAAAAATGAAACAATTTAGACAGTGATAAAACATAAAATTATGAATTTAGCAGCCTTGAATAGCTATAAAAAGAAAATTGCCATGGTTTGAAGCAAATTAGATATACAGGTAATCCTCAACTTTCCACCACAATTGAGCACAAAATCGATGTTGCTAAGTGAAAAATGTGTTCGGTGAGTTTTGCCCCATTTTATGACTTTTCTTGCCATATTTGTTAAGTGAATCACTGCTGTTGTTGTTAAATTAATAACCCAGTTGTTAGATTAATAATTAATAATCTGGTTTCCCAATTGACTTTGCCTGTTGTTGTCTTTTGAAGATCGTTTGGCGACCGTCTCCAGGAGAGCTTTTTATCAGGTTCGCCTGATCTGCCAGTTGCGCCCCTTTCTTGACCGGGATGCCTTATGTACAGTCATTCATGCTCTTGTTACCTCTCGCTTGGATTACTGCAATGCTCTCTACATGGGGCTCCCCTTGAAGAGCACCTGGAGGCTCCAGTTGCTTCAGAATGCAGCTGCGCGGGTGATAGAGGGAGCCACTCATGGCTCCCATGTAACACCACTCCTGCGCAAGCTGCACTGGCTACCTGTGGTCTTTCGGGTGCACTTCAAGGTGTTGGTTACTACCTTTAAAGCGCTCCGGCTTATGACCGGGCTATTTACGGGACCGCCTACTGCCAGCGTTTGCCTCCCACCGACCCATGCGCTCTCACAGAGAGGGACTCCTCAGGGTGCCGTCAGCCAAGCAATGTCGGCTGGCGGCCCCCAGGGGCAGGGCTTTCTCTGTGGGGGCTCCCACCCTCTGGAACGAACTTCCCCCAGGACTCCGTCAACTTCCTGACCTTCGGACCTTTCGCCGCGAGTTGAAGACGTATCTATTTATTCGCGCAGGACTGGCATAGAATTTTTAGAAGTTTTAATACTGGGGTTTAAATTTTTATTTAATGGGTTTTATTGCTTTAAATGTATTTTAATTTGGGCCTATATTTAATAAGTTTTTTAATTATTGTTTTTACTGTATATTTATTCATTCTTTTATCTGGCTGTGAACCGCCCTGAGTCCTTTGGGAGAAGGGCGGTATAAAAATTTAATAAATAAATAAATAAATAATCGCATGAGTCCGGGACACTGCAACGGTCATAAACTTGAGTCAGTTGTCAAGCATCCAAATGTAAATCACATGACCATAGAGATGCTGCAATGGTCATAAGTGTAAAAAATGATCATAAGTCACTTTTTTCAGTGCAGTTGTAACTTTGAAGAGTCACTAAACAAATTGTTGTAAGTATTTATAAAAGCTCTAGCAGACTTTTACAGGTAGTCCTCAACTCATCACCACAATCAAGCCCAAAATTTCTGATGCTAAACAAGACAGTTTTTAAATGAATTTTGCCCCATTTTACAACCTTTCTTGTCACAGTTGTTAAGTGACTCATGGCAGTTGTAAATTTAGTAACATGATTGTTAAGAGACTCTGACTTCCCCATTGACTCTGTGTCAGGCCTGGAAGCCATCTTTTGCCTTGGGCCTTCAGGCCTGGCACATTTAGTACTGTGGGAAACTGGGAGGGGGGATTGTAGGGAGCAGGGGTGATGTATAGTCGTAATAACATTCTTTTCTAAGAGAGTCAAGGACATCTTGCCCTGCACCTGGAGGGGTGTGCCTGGGAGGCATCTCCAGTCGGGACGGTGCTTTGATTAGACCATGTGATAGACATGTGGGTGCTGGGCAGGAACTTGGACTTTCTTTTGGGTAGGGAAAACCTGGAAGCTTTCAGATTCGGGTTTTCCCAGATGTGCCAATATGACATCTCTAATAAAATGGAACATTGAGGAGCTTCAAGCCTTGAAGTCTTCTTTCACTTGGAACCCTGACACTCTGCTTGCTAGAAGGTCGCAAAAGGGATCCCATGATCTTGGGACACTGCAACCATCATAATAAATTCATGCCAGTTACCAAGGGTTCAAATTTTGATCATGTGACTATGGAGATGCTCCCACAGTTATAAGTTTTGAAAAGCGATCACAAGTTACTTTTTCAGTACCATTGTAACTTTGTCACTAAATGAATGGTTGTAAGTTGAGGAGTACCTATATTATGTTTAGGATATCTATAACAGTAACATAGCTTTTTTCCAGGAGTGAAAAACAAAGATGTCAGTATGATGAATATAGAATAATTTCTGCTAGAAATTGTTTGTTAAGCATTAATCCAATGTACTATATCATCTTTTAAACTGAAAATGGTTATATGTTTACTAGCTACCTCCTCAGGCATTGTGGGAAGACAGTCGTGTTCATCTATGGTAACAACAAACAAAAGGAATACTTGTTTTTATGAGTTATATCTGTTGAAGTAGGCTTACAAAAAATTAAATCTTTTTAAGGAAATGTGTTAGCTGGAAAAGGTGAGCTCAGAATCCTGATTTCTTGTAACTTCCACAGTGTGGCACTGTTTTAAAACTGTGTAGAATACTATACAAAGTTATTCTTTCTGCACCTCAGTTAAGATATCATAATAGGAGCAAATGCAGTAAAATGATCACCCAAAAATGATCACAGAAGGGTTACAATATCTACCCTAATGTGACATTCCATGGTGTCTTGCACTTTTAGCTTAGAAAGCTAAGAATGATGTATACTATTAACCCAGTTAATTGTTCAGGATGAGCAACGTTTTGACCGAATGCATTGGTTTGTCATTACATGATACTAACGATGGTTTAGATCAATTTTTAGCCTGATCCAGAAAAAAAATATCTTATATTCTTGTTTTTCTTTTGCAGCTAAAGAATATAGGAGAAGGAATAGCAGAACCTGATGATGGAGTTAAAAGAGGGATCAGCCTAGAATCTCTACATAGCCATAAGTGGACTAAGTCCAAACCCCTTGAATTCCATGGACCCTCATCTAATTCCAAGCAGGTGCTAGCCATTAGTTGAGAAGACTGCTGTGCACAGGCTGTTAAGCAATAAATCAGTTTAATTGGACGTTTATATATAGACCTCATCTTTCATCCCTGAGTTCCTCTTTCTTCTTCTGACAAGTTGAAATCCTAACTGTAATTTAGGTTACACCTGACACCTGCTATTGATAAGAGACCACATGTTTTAATTTTAAAAAATGTTTGTTTAGTAAAAGAAAAAAATTAACACTAAACAAGAGAGCGAACAATACTAATAAAGAAGAATATTTGTAGCTCATGGTTAAAACAAGGGTCCTTGGTGCTCTCTGAGCTTGTTTGTTTTCTTGCAGATGTTTCATTACTCAACCTAGGTACCATCACCAGTGCCAGACAAGGACCTCTCAGAGTGAAGAATATTAAAAATAATAGATTTATTTTTAGAATTCCTTCACTGAAGGTCTAAATGTGGTGTAAACATTGGGAATTGTAAAAATATATGTCAGGTTCTGTTGATATAAGCTGAATTTTAGTAAAATATCTTCTTAGATCACCATCTCAACAGGTAGACTGTTGTTAATTGCGAAGTCAAATCCGACCCATCGCGACCCCATGGACAACATTTCTCCAGGCCTTCCTGTCCTCTACCATCCTCTGGAGTCCATTTAAGCTCACGCCTACTGCTTCAGTGACTCTATCCAGCCACCTCGTTCTCTGTCATCCCCTTCTTCTTTTGCCTTCAATCTTTCCCATCATTAGGCTCTTCTCCAGTGAGTCCTTCCTTCTCATTAGGTGGCCAAAGTATTTGAATTTCATCTTCAGGATCTGGCCTACTAAAGAGCAGTCAGGGTTGATCTCCTCTAGAACTGACTGGTTTGATCGGCTTGCAGTCCAAGGGACTCTCAGGAGCCTTCTCCAGCACCAGAGTTCAAAGGCCTCAATTCTTTGGTACTCAGTCTTTCTTAAAGGTAGACTAGACAGGACTATATTAGGCTAGACTAGACTAGAGTCTCTTACCCAACTCCTGACAGGTTCTGGCCTGCCTACGATTCATGGCCAGTATTTCACTTTGAGGAATTACTCAGAATTAGGCATTATGGATGAAGTGCCTGTGGAAGACCCTCCCAAGCTACAAACAGCCAACCCAGGTGTTCAACAGCTGTGGGTCTCAGGAATGCCTGCAGAATGTGACTTCAGAACTGTCAGCTCTTATGGGAACAGAATGTAAATGTGGCAGATGGGGGATGGAGCATGGCCAAAATAGAATGCTTAAGTAGATTGCCCTTTTTCTGTAATATAGATATATAGCTCTGGGGAGGCTTTTCCAAAAGGTGACAGCCATTTTGAAAAAGAGCATAGGACAATTGCTTTCTTCATCCTATTTGGAGGGAGGGATGATGTGCTATTTATCAGAAAGGAGAAGGAAAATCAGCTAGTTAATTTGGAATGAAATTAATCAAAGTCTGGTTGAATGTTAATTAATCAATTCATGTTGAATGTTATTTGCTTTAAGATTGCTCTTACAGCAAAGAAGTTTTCAAATAGGTTTGTGTTCCTGATAATTATTTTTAAATTTAGAATAACCATATAACCAAATTTTCAGATCAATGGAAGAATTAAATTTTGATGACTGACATGAGATGGAACATCTAAACCAGAGTTCCCCAACATTTCTGACTTTACAGACCAGTGGAGGGTGAGATGGGAGGTTTCCGTGGGAGTGGCTGGCCAGTGCATGCACACACAGCTCAATTTGCATGAGTGGCATGCAAATGTGCCTGCCACTCATGCAAATGGAGCATGTGTGCACATGCTTGCCCCCTGCTTGTGCAAGTGAAGATGGGTATGCACATGTGCACTCACCAGCCTTTTCCGCAGCCCTGTTGCAATCTCCTTATGGCCCACTAATGGGCCACAGCCCACAGTTTGGGGACTCCCGGTCTAAACAAAGGGAAAAAACCTGAAATATCCTCATCATTTTCCTAGCGTTGTTTGCATAGGTGCAGGGTCCACTGTTCAGACTGATGAACACAATCTGTGTTCTCACCCAGCCTTAGCAGAAACAAGAAACATACTGCTTGTCACAGAAAAAACCCCTCTTTCTTTTCCTCTTGTGAATTAATTGCATTCACCTACCATCCAGGCATTAGTCCTTCAAGGAGTTAACTGCAGTACAGACCTTATCAGATCCTTGCAATAATTTCAAGGCCTTGAGCTCCCAAATGAAAGGCTGCAAATTAAGTTTTGGCAAGCAGTCTTTGTGACATGAAACTCAATGAGCTAAAATCTTCAGAACTACGAACTGTTGCCTCCTATGACAACCACTCCCCTTTCCTTCTATTTATTCTCCAGTTAGGGAGGGACCATTCAGTATCCATGTGTGCTTTGCTTCCCGAGTCAACTCCTTGTCCTCCGTTGTTCTCCTCTCCTAAGTTCTCTGGACATATGTGCATCTGGAACAGGCCCCAGCTGTTCTTCCTCCTTGCTTATCTCAGCCTCCAAAGGCAGCTACCTCTCTGGTGGCTGGGAAAGGTCTGATGGCCCTGGCTCTATCTCTGCATCCAATGCAGAACATCCATCAGAGTCTTCCCCAGACTACAACACTGGCCCAAGTTCCTCCCCAACCTCCTCATCATCCGAGTCTGCCGCCAGCTCTGCTGGCAGTTGGCGGGCCACAACAATCTGCCAAAAAAAAACCAACCCCAAATGTAAAAATCAAATGTACTGCTACTAACAATATGTTATAGGCATTCAAAGTGAGAATGAAATAACAGTTCTGAGATATGAACAATATTTTGAACCGTAAAAACATTTACACAGTGTTTAACTGTATTATAAATGTAGTTGTAAGTGCTTTCAGTAAAGTCTTCGCCTGTTTTTAAAATCTTGGCTATTGTGGTCAGGAACTTTTCCTTAACAGCTACACATCCAGTGTCTCTTGGCATAAAAACCACTGCAGTTCACCATAATTCATCAAGGACATAAATACAGTTATTATACCAAATCCAAATGAAATTATTTGGCAAGAAAACCTCTTCAACATAATGAATAGCTAATCCTTCATAAATCACACACCCCATTGTTTATATTACCATCTTTTTCCATTGTGATGACATCAGAATTAAAAATAGAAGATAAAATTCTCATCTTCCCCAAAATGACAAAATGTGAAACTAAAATTAAATTTATATTTTCTTTAAGTAGCTTAGAGATGATAAAAAGTCTTGTTCTGAAATCTCTGTTTATAAAACAAGTAAGCAAGCAAGCAAACAAGACTTTATTATGGTCTAAAGGACTGAAGCAATTCTACACATTGGCCTTTGCACAGTATATGCTGAAGTGATAGAATTGTGTTGTAGTGAGTTTTAAGAATCCTAAAAATTCTGAGTGATAATTAAATTTGATAAATATTTAAATAGCTCACTCAAAGTGTTCAAACATCCACCAAGATAATCATGATATAAGCAGACAATTAATGTTGTCTGGCTAGGAAGGCCTCCTCTTCTACATGTTACAGTTTTTATTACAGTAACATTTTTCCTTTTAAAGCATATTTTGAGATATTCAAACATCACCTGATGTAGTTGTCAATTATGTAATAAAGGATTAGCAAAGGACAAAACTAAACTTTTGTTTAAGTAAAAGACAAAACAGTTCATAAGTAGCCAGATGGGAAAAGGGTTGTTGGCGACTGTTAAGTGGTATTGATTTGGAAGTCAACTACCGTTCTGTTCTCAAGCAATTATCTGTTTTTATACTCCTAGGAAAAAGGGCTTAGTTCCCATTTTGCAATTTAGTCTTTAAGGAGATTTCTTGCATTTTTACAGGAGAATGGAATTTTTTGGTATAACCCTTTGTACATTTTTATACAATGAAAATTACAACTCTTAAAAATATCACCGGTTACGGCAAACCTCCTTCCCAGGCTGAAGGAAATCAACAACTGGCAGATGACCTGAACGTGTTTTTCTGCAGGTTTGAAAGGAAACTACAGCCACCTATCTCCACAATCCCCATCTCCGACACACCAACAACAGCCAATCCTCCTACAACTGACCCCATCCCATTGGGTTCACAACCCCTAGTGCTAATACAGTTCTACAAAGAAATTATTGAGTCTATCATCTGCACCTCTGTAACTGTCTGGTTTGGCTCTGCAACCCAACAAGTCAGACACAGACTTCAGAGGATAATTAGAATGGCAGAAAAAACAATTACTACCAACCTGCCTTCCATTGAGGACCTGTATACTGCATGAGTCAAAAGAGGGCTGTGAAAATATTTACAGACCCCTCGCATTCTGGACATAAACTGTTTCATCTCCAACCCTCAAAACTACGCTATAGAGCACTGCACACCAGAACAACTAGATACAAGAACAGTTTTTCCCAAATGCCATCATTTTGCCATCTGCTAAACAAATAATTCCCTCAACACTGTCAAACTAGTTATTAAGTCTGCATTACTATTAATCTTCTCATCATTCCTATCACTCATCTCCTCCCACTTAAGACTGTATGACTGTAACCTTATTGCTGGTATCCTTTTGATTTATATTGACTGTTTCCTAATATGATTTGATTGTTTATTTGTTCCCTATGACTATCATTAAGTGTTGTATCTTATGATTCTTGACGAATGTATCTTTTCTTTTATGTACACTGAGAGCCTATGCACCAAGACAAATTCCTTGTGTGTCCAATCATACTTGGCCAATAAAGAATTCTATTCTATTCTATTCTATTCTATTCTATTCTATTCTATTCTATTCTATTCTATTCTATTCTATTCTATTCTATTCTATTCTATTCTATTCTGTGCCTGGGTAACAATCAGTCTAAATGAGACTAGCCAGTTCTTCTGTTATGATGGTTCAGCCAAAAAATAATTCACCCTTAGAAATCAAGATCTTGCAATCCTCTCCCAACTCTTTGATTCTTCTGTCATTTTTCTACTCCATCAAACATCAGCATTGGGCAAAAGGAGGTTTGCCAAATGGCCTGCCAGAACAGAGGCTATGAGTTCACAGGATCAATCCATCTTTGTCTCAGCATCTAGGTACACTTCTGGTCAACTGGCAAAAATGTGTAGCTGCCTCCTATAGGGAAGATCAAAAAACAAAACAAAGTGTAGAACTGCTTCTCATCTTTCAACCCACACTAAAAATGCTTTAGAAATGATGAATTTTTTTTTTTGCTTGCAGATGCTGTTGCTCTTTAAGACTATAATCCCAGAAGTTTAAAAAGACAAACATCTGATAGTTTAGAAGGATAAACATGCTTATGCAATGCTACATTGCTTTAATGATAATCTCTTCATATCCCCTTTGCTATATGTGAGTGCACTGTCTTGTCTAAACTTATCTCCCCATCCACTCTCCGCTCCCACACGGCTAAGCTTTCTCTTGGCAAAGGCCAAGCATTCTACCTCCAACACAGCCACCCCTGGCCAAACATTTGATTGGACCCATACATCAGCACAGGCTCTAATGCTACATAGATTCCTCTGCTATCTATAAGAAGGAAGTGTGTTGCTTTTACCTCCTGGTGGACAGGAAACTGAAAAATATAAGCACTGGCAAAGAATTGAAATGACATCACTCTCCTCTCTCTCATTCAGCTACAACCACCTGCTGTGCATCCATGTTTAAGGGTTATGAACTCTAGCAGCTGGTCATAACTTAATATTTTTATAAGGTCCCATCTCCTCATTCTGTTGGTATGATTTCATTGTTAGTCTGTTTCACGTGGTTGCTTGCAAAAGGAAGAGGAGGGAAGGGAAGGAAGAAATTTTTCTCCCATTTTGCCTTGATCCCTTGGTGTAAGGGCTCTTGCAAACCCCTTGATCAGGGAAGTGTGTGGTGCTCTTGCCTACATTTTGTGTATTGTTAAAAATCAGTAATTGTACCAAAAAAGAGAAAATCCATGTATATGAGGAATTGGGCAATTTAGGGGTTATTGGATAAAAATCTAAGTCACCCCTAAATAGTACTTCCTAGTATCTCATTTCTTCTAACTAGTTGATGCATTTTGCAACCCTAGTTTGGTATTTTTATTTAGTAGAATTGCTAGGTACTACTAGCAGTAGCTTGTTGTAGCACCTATAGTAGCAACATGTTTTGTACAGTAAAGCAATATATGCACCAGAGCACGGGTGTCAAATTTGATTGAGTCACGTGACGTATTGCGACGTATCCCAATGTTTTTTGCCTTTGCAGAGCTGGGGTGGGCGTGGCCTGTGCATGACACATCCAGCTCATGGGCCGCCAGATTGACAGGCTGCACTCAAGGCATGCCTAAATAGTTAAAAGTTACTGGCTTGTTCTATACCACAATCTTATATGGACACATTCAGTACTGTCCCTTTATTAAATGTGATAGTCTGTATTATACCATTACTTCCTAGTAGTATATCTATTTATTTTATTAATTCCTAGCTAGTACAATTGAATACTGTTGCTTCAGTTTCATTGTATAACATTGATGATGATAGAATTAGCGGTGATATGAAATGAACTGCTATTTCTGAAATCAAGATACAGTTGGTACATTGTAAGGTCTATTCAAAAGAAGACTTCTGATACCAATGATATGGTACTGGCTGAATGGGGGAACATGGCATATAGTATTGAAACTTAATTGGGCAGGGATCAGAATATGCCTTTTTTAAAAAAGATATTTGATTCCCTGTATTTTAGGGTTCCAGCAGTGAAGGCCCCAATGCTGGGGATGTACATAATCTAGATTAGGGGTGTCAAACTCATGCTGTCACAGTGGCACCTCGTGACGTATTGGGACTTTTCCTCCCTTTGCTAAAATGGGCATGGGCATGGCCAATGCATCACGCATCTGGCCCACAGGCTGGGAGTTTGATCTAGTTGCTATGTACAATATAGAATGATACGTTGCTCTGCTGATGGTACCTGACTGTAAATGCTTTTGAAAGAATCTTGGTTTGAAGGACAATCTGGGGATATTGGTGGTGTATTATACACCATGCTGATCTGCATCAACCTTCCAGAGCGCTTCAATCTCATTGCTCATTGCTGTGTTGTTGACGTATGTAGGCTGATATTGTTGCAAGAATTCAAGGTTCCATGCCTTGAAGATGGGTTTGGATGCTGCTTTGGATTTCATCATCTCTGTTGCAATCATGGATTTGTCCTAGATTATCTAGTCCCAATTTACACCAGGAGTTGCATATTAGACCTGGTGTTTACCTTGAATCAGAGGATGTCTATTTGAATATGGAAAACATTATTATATCCTTCAAGCAACCTGGCCTGTGACTTGAATGGATTTCTAGATGGCAACCAGCATCCTTAATTGCAACTGGAAGCCCACTATAAACTAATGTAATTGTAAAGCAGTAGTTTACCCTTTTGTACATGTGTCATGCTATGATATACATGTATGAAAAAGGTGGAGTTTGAAGTATGACAAGTGCACTCGTCATTTTGATGAAAAAATCAGACCCTGTGGATACCTTTCATAGAATGCATTATAATAATGCAGATATATTTTAATAGTCAAATTCCATGGTAAAATATTCGGAATAAGCATAAACAAACAAACAAAACAATAATAATAATAATAGGATTGATATATGATTTTCAATTATCCAATTACCTTTTTTGTGGAAGTTTTAGATCAGCAAGACATCGATGTGTAGCTTGTTTCTAACTTCACTTTAAATTTGTCCCACAGACAATCTGAATAACTGCAGGGTCTTCTTTTGATTTGTTTACCAGGAAAAAGTGATATTAAACAGTTCAGTTTCCTCCATATTAAGGACTGACTTCAGTTGTGGGCAACTGCCAATGTGAGAAGAACAAAGTCCTGTGACACTTGAAGATGTAAGAACCATAATGTGGTTTGCTAGCTGCAGTCTATGAATAGATTTTAATCTGTTAAATTTTATGGCATAATAAAAATAGTACCCTTTGAAAGCTGGGTGTCTCTTAATTTTACTATGATGACATCCTTATCACATGTTATTATGCTTTCTCTTAGGCAGACCTCTAGAATTATTAAGTACAGTTCTATAACTGGATAAACTTGGCTGCCTTGAAAAGGCATGGTAACAGAAAATCTGTATTGCTCAAGAGAGAGTCAAACACTCAGACTGGTTACTCTAACATCTGTAGTTATGAAAACCTTTGAAAGGCTAGTGCTGGCCCACCTGAGAACCATCACGGATCCACTTTTAGACCCCCTTGCAATTTGCCTACCGAGCAAATAGATCAACAGGTGATGCTGTTAACTCTGCACTACATCCTACAACATCTTGAAACTCCAAACGCAAGGGTCCTCTTTGTAGACTTCAGCTCAGCATTCAATACCATTGTTCCAGATATTCTTCTAACTAAACTAAATCAGCTATCTGTACCTGACGACACTTGTAAATGGACCATAAGCTTCCTAACAGACAGGAAGCAACAGGTGAAGCTAGGCAAAATCATATCAGATACCTGTACAATTCTCTTTTCTCTATACACCAATGACTGCATCTCTAACGATCCCTTTGTTAAAGTACTGAAGTTTGCAGATGATACAACAGAGATTGGTCTCATTTGAGACAACGAATCTGCATACTGACGGGAGGTTGAACAACTAGCTTTGTGGTGCAACTGGTATAATCTTGAACTAAACACACACTCAAAACCATAGAAATGGTAGTAGATTTTAGGAGAAAATCTATACTTCCTATACTTTCATCTCTTACAATACTAGACAACATAGTAGCAACAGTAGAGACCTTCAAGTTTCTAGATTCTATCATGTCTCAAGAATTAAAATGAACATCTAACTTCAAGAATGTCATCCGGAAAGCACAACAAAGAATTTTCTTTCTGAGCCAACTCAGAAAGCTCAAACTGCCCAAAGAGTTGTTGATTCAGTTCTACAGAGGAATTATTGAGTCTGTCATCTGCACTTCTATAATTGTCTGGTTTGGCTCTGCAACCAAACAAGACAGACCCAGACTTCAGAGGATAATTAGAACTGCAGAAAAAACAATTGCAACCTGCCTTCCATTGAGGACCTGTATACTGCATGAGTCAAAAAGAGGGCTGAGAAAATATCTACAGACCTCTTACATCTTGCATATAAATTGTTTCAACTTCTACCCTCAAAATGATGCTGTAGGGCACTGCACACCAGAACAACTAGACACAAGGACAGTTTTTTCCCCAAATGCCATCATTCTGCTAAACAAATAATTCCCTCAACACTGTCAAACTAGTTACTAAGTCTGCATTACTATTAATCTTCTCATCATTCCTATCACTGATCTTCTCCCACTTATGACTGTATGACTGTAACCTAGTTGCTGGTATCCTATTGACTGTTTCCTAATATGATTTGATTGCTTATTTGTTCCCTATGACTATCATTAAGTGTTGTACCTTATGATTCTTGACAAATGTATCTTTTCTTTTATGTACACTGAGAACATATGCACCAAGACAAATTCCTTGTGTGTCCAATCACACTTGGCCAATAAAGAACTCTATTCAATTCTGTTCTGTTCTGTTCTGTTCTGTTCTGTTCTGTTCAGTTCAGTTCAGTTCAGTTCAGTTCAGTTCAGTTCAGTTCAGTTCAGTTCAGTTCAGTTCAATTCATTCTATTCTATTTCTCAGTGGCTTTGGATCTGGTTCAAAGTATTTTGTGCCTTAGGATATGTTTGAACTGTTTAAAATTGCTTTGTTCCGACTTTCAATAGCACTTGTGAACTTACATAATGAAGACTGGAAAGAGTGCTACAGAAACAGTTCGAATTTATCTGAGTTCTAGTGGAATGTCTACAATCTACAATATTTCCTTTTGTTAATAAAAGGGGGAAATAAAAGCAGAGTTTACTTAGATGTTAAACTGGCTTTTAGAGAGTTTATCCTGAAACCCACAAATGAACCCTTCAGTCTGAGTTGGGCTATTTTCTTTGATCATATTGCTAAACAAAATAGTGCAATAAAAATCCTTTAAAAAATTTTTTTTTAGATAAGTCTCAGCAGGGTTTACATAAACTACTCAGTAAACTTAGTCAAGTAGTAAATGTAATGTTTCAGAGGCCATGGTATTTGGTAATGAAAACAAGGCATTTGAGTCTTCAAAAGGCTGAGATTTGTGGTAGAATCATAGAGCAATGAATTTAACTTGTAGAAAGGGAGATTATCTTTGTTAGAAAAAGCTGGCTGGGTGGCTTTGGGCCAATCACTTTCTCAGTCCATCTCACCTCACAGGGTTGTTGTGGGGAATACAGAGAGCAGGAGCTATAGATATGCTACCTTGAGTTATACAAAATAAAGGTGTGGTAGAAATCGAACAAACAAGCAAATACCCTTTTTAAACAATAGGAGCAGAAAACTCAATTACTCAGACTAATGGTAGGATCCCCTTTAATGCATGTACTTAGGAACTATTTAGGTTGGATTTCAATACTTGGATTGTAAGGTCCAAAGTGGGCGTTTTTGATTATTATGATTCTATTTTTTTAAAAAACTGCACAATGCTTACATCTTTACTGCTTGATTATAACCAAACTGAGTCATATAGTAAGACCATTGGTATGTGTTTTAATACAGTGCAGCACTTTGTAGCACATTGGAATGTTTATGTAGAAATGCAACACATATCTGCAATTCCTTAAACCAAACATATCTTTTTCTGTGATTGTATGCAGCTGTGACAGGAGCTTTGGTCGCTTTAAGGCAGCGTTTTGAAACTTGGCAACTTTAAGATGTGTGGACTCCAATTCCCAGAATGCTGGCTGGGGAATTCTGGGACTTAGATCTATACATCTTGAAGTTGCCAAGTTTGAAAAACATGATCTTAAGGAATATCATCTGGGAAGTATAGTCATGCTCCCTATTACTCCTAAACAACTCTATGCCTTTGACTTTGAAGCATGGTACTGCCCTATTTATGAAAGTATATCTATATTTGAACAAAACATCTGCAGCCTCAGAAATATATTTTCCCCACTCTTATTAAAGAAATTGTTTAAAGAAGCTATTGGAAATTTGCTATGATTTCTTCCCTATCTTCTTCATTCTTTCTTTATACTCCTTCAAAGAAGAAGCCTGTTGCTCTCCATCCAGGCAGACTGATTGATTCTGGTGCACGTTTTTTTTCCCCCCCAAATTGAAAATGAACTGAATATCTTAAAATTTTGAAAGTTTGAAATTGGTTAAGCAAAGTCTTCCTACTTTTTTCTATTTGTATTGTGGTATCTTCTTTCAAATGAAATTTGGAATGAAGATATTTCCTTGACTTTTATACTTGAAATGTCGACCAGATTCCACGTGTGCATTCATTTACAGCAGGGGTGTCCAAACTTGGCAACTTTAAGACATGTGGACTTCAACAGCATGGCTGGCAAGGGAATTTTGGGAGCTGAAGTCCACAAGTCTTAAAGTTGCCACGTTTGGACACCCCTGATTTATAGGGTGAATTCACTGCTGCATCTGGTGATGGGGGTTAGACCCTTGGTAGCAGTCATTGTAGCAGTCAGTGAAACCCATCATACATTCAGAAGTGACAGATTCATTTTAAGCGTCTGTTATTTTAAAGTGTCTTGTAGAAAGAGGATGAAAGAATTTGCCTCAAAGTTGAAAATGGATTAAAAACAGATGTCTGGAAAGAATTTTTATACCAATTTGGTGGCATCAAGAAATGTGAATTATATGCAGCAACTGAAAGAAACATTACTGTCATCAATCGCACAGGGAAAATTGGATCTGTGGGGATTAATTTCTTCTGTAAGATGATTATTTATATATGTATATTCTGTGAAAAAGTGCCTGATTACATTATTTTACACTACTCAACATCCACAGCTTTCTTGAAAAATCTGAAAAATGAAGATTAAGTAAAATACAAGAATATAAAATCTCGGCATCATAAAGCATTAATATGTTCTTAAATTTCAGACCGATTAAGGCACAGACTAGAAACCAGAAAACTGTGAGTTGTTATGGGAAAAATAGAAGGAGGAAGGAGTGTTGAGTGTGTTTGCTACCTTGATCTTCTTTATAAAAAAGGTAAAAATTTAAAAGCTAACTTAATTATAATGCTACAATTAAAGGTTCATAGTTAAAGCTGTAACTCTTTTTTCAATGGTCCAGAAACATTCAATTAAATTGAGTGAAATTTGGTTCTGAATGAATATGTATAAAATTGCAGCAAAAATATTAACCCCTTTTGTAATGTACCTAAATATAAAACAATGAGGAAAACAAAAAAGAATAGAGTCCTTGACTTACAACCATTCATTCAGCAACTGTTTGAAGTTACAATGGTGCTGAATGAGTGATGGTTACAACTGGTCCCTGGAGGTCTGGCCATCTTAGCACTCCAGGTTCACATCTATGACTGGTTGCAAAGTTCTGTGATCAGGTGATTGCAACCTTTCCTGCCAGTTTTCCTAGAAAATCAATGGGGAAGACAGCGGGGAACATTGCAAGTTGTTAGAAGAAGTCTCCCCCACCTCTATCCACACACTTTCCTCTACCTCTCCCTTGCATTCATATTGTTACTCATGTGCCCTCTGAAGCCCTCTCTTGCATCCCCGTGCATCCCCTTCCTACCTCCTCTACCCAGCAGAGCCACTTAACTGCCTGTATGCTTGGGACTTGCAACTTCCTACTGCCTTTCCCATTGACTTTGATTGGGGGAAACTAGCAGGGATTTTCCTTGCCAAATATCCATGGGACTTAGTTAAGAACAGCAACTATGATTGCAGGGATTGTCCTTGTTTAGTGATGTGATCATGTTTTATGACTGCATTGTTTAATAACAAAAAAATCTGGTTGTAATTGCCATACATGTATATTTGAAGATATATTTATATTGATAAATTGAAGCCATGATTATATGAGTCAATTTTGCAAACCACTGAATAGTTGGATTAAAACAGATGAAAAAATGTGAACTTGATATGCTTTACTATCTCACATAAAATCAAGTTCTAAACCAGTAATCATGGATTATACTTGATTATATTTTGGGAGATGATAAAAGTAAAGTATTAGCAACTCTGTAGTCATTCACCAAGCAGAATATGTGACTACGATATCCAGCTTTACTCATACATAGAAATGTGAATGATACCAAAAATTCCAGTAACACAAAACTTAAAATCAAGAATTCAAAGAGATCTTTAACTAATATGTAAGCGATTGTTCTCTCCTTTATAGAGAGAAGTTGTATTTGATCTTGGTATATGATGATAATTTAGGTTTTAGAGATCTGAAGTATAGTATTAATAATTATTTTTGAAGATACCTGGAATATTTGAAACACATTTTTGCCCAGCAGACTATAAAAGGAAATCAGAATTCACATAAATATAGATAGTCATGGATCCTTCTACTGGATTAAAGAATTTTCCATGAATTTTGGGTTCAGTTAGCAATATTAGTGAAAACTGTGTGGCTGGCATTTTAGTTCAAAGTGCATCAGATTTTTCATTTTGTTTTTGTATGAATTTATAGTTTTCCATTTTTAAAAGATTCAAAAATTATTACAGAAAATTGAATGCAAATATGCATAATCTGCAGAAAAAATAATAGGACACAGCAGATTTTTAAAGAGTATTTCATGTTACGGATTGAATTAAGTGGCTCTGCTAAGTATTTCCATAAGAAAGCATACTATTTAGTGGGCTGGTAACAATAATTTTTCTACATCCAAAATATATGGGGAGAAGACACTAGATCAGGTATCTGCAACTTTAAACACTCAAAGAGCCATTTGGACCCGTTTCCCACAGAAAAAAAAAAACACCACACTGGGAGCCAAAAAACCTGGGTGGGCGTGACCAACTTGATGTCACTCACTCCCACCCAGTCACATGACCACCCTAGCCTACCCAGCCACAGAACCATTCTCTCTCTATGTGTCTCTCTCCCCCTCTATCTTTCTCTCCTTTAGTGAGTGGCCGCCCGACCCACGCACACCTTTCCTACACTTTAGTGCTCACTTGAGGAGGGTCTCCCCACATGTGCACACACTCCTGGCTCAGCCACAGCCAGCCAGGGGATAACAAGAGGAGGGGATGGAGGGTTGCCCGAACGGAAACCTCTGCCGCGGCTGGCGATCATTCCTCAGCCAGCCCGGATTTCAAAAAAATCCCAAAAAATAAAAGGGGCAAGGGGAGGGGCCAACCAGTGATGGGACAGGGAGCCACAGCAGAGGGCTCCAGAGCCGCGGGTTGCCGACATCTGCACTAGGTAGACTGAATGGCTGAGATAGATTAACAATCCATGTTCCTTTGTCAAGGTAGAGCAAGGAGACAAATTAGTCAGCTCATATTGTCTAAGGTCTCTACATTCTAGAAAATAAGACATAGAAAGGAGACTGCTTGCAAAAAGTACAGATAGTCATTCACTTATACCATTTGTTTAATGACCATTCGAAGTTATAACGACATTGAAAAGAGTGACGTAACCGTTTTTCACACAAATACTATAGCATCTCCATGGTCACGTGATCAAAATTCAGCCACTTGTTAATCGGCATGTATTGATGACAGTGTTCTAGGATCATGTGATCACCTTTTGTGACCTTCTGACAAGCAAAGTCAATGGGGAAGACAGATTCACTTAACCCTTGTGTTGCTAACTTACTGCAGTGATTCACTTAACAACTCTGGCAAGAAAGGTTGTAAAACTCAGTTAACAACTGTCTTGTTTAGCAATGAAAATTTGTGGCTCAATTGTGCTTTTAAGTCGGGAACAACCTGTATATGTGTACAGTGGAATATATGTAACAAAGTATATAATCATGTGCATATGAAAATGCATATAAATTAAATAAAGGGTTTTTTTTTGAAATAATGAAATATTCCTACATCAGATTTAAAATGTTAAAAATCTGGGTTTCATTTATCTTTTACATTGATTGCAGTGTCCTTCAAGGAACTACCTTGTTTTGAAGAAAAATCCAAAGTTCTAAATTTTCAGATTTTTTTACAATAAATCAGTTTAGACACTTGTTTTGCCCGATAGAAGGTTATTTATTACTTTGCCTCTCTCCCTAAGAGAAATGAAAAGAAGTTACTGATATTATCAGTACCTTGCTTAACATGGTATCAGGCTTGGGTTCCAGCAGTATTAGAAATCTTTTGAAAGTAATTACCTTTTTAGCTTTCTGTTCCCAGTTAAAGGGTGCTGTATTGTGTTGTAAGTAACAGTCTGTGAAGTCTGAAAGGGAAAAGTAATTACAGAGTTTGACAGATATGGTCTAACAATTTAACGAATGTCACTGTTGTGTAAATCAAAATTAAATTTGAGGTGGCTGGTGTGTTCTGAACAAACTGTCAGAACTACTAGTAGATTTATATATTTTGATTCCGGAAGTTTTCTTTGTGAATATATATGGACCTAAACAGCCCAAACCTTAAGTTCAAGATCTCCATTTTGTTTCTCAATTGTCAGAAAATGAATAGATGAGATTATAATTTCTAGTACATTAAGCAGAACATATATGTATGCTTAAACCCAGTCACGTTTTAATGAGTTTGCTCACTAACTCAAGCCAAGGAAAAGATAAATCGAAATGAGTGTATTAGATCCCCTCATGCACTGTAGCTACCTAAGATAAAAGACAAGCTGAAAAATATTCCATTCCACCTGCAGAAGCTATCAGACTTTGACACTGGTGATGAAACAACCTTCACCTTACCTGAGTGCTGCAGTGAATCTTAATAGGTATAAAGCTGGTTCTATGGGATCTATAAGCCTGTCAACAGATAACAGTGAATCTTATCATTCATTATCAGCCATTTGAGGCAACCATTTCACTGCCTGACCACAGAATATTTCACTTTCCAGAAAAGCAAACAAAAAAAAAGAGAAAGAAAGTGGAGGTAAGATATATAAACTTGGTACTGCTACTGGGAAATGGAAGGAAAAACAATAGTAATCTGGAGCTAGTAATGGAAAACAGGAAATGTAATGGGAAAGGAAGCACTATTGAGGAAGGCTGTCAAAGTTAGAGAAGACATACCTGGAAACAATGTAAGGAGACTAGGCCTTACGGTAAGCTTAGAGGAAACAATGTGGACAATATGCAGCTGATCACAGAATCATATGGTTGGAAGGAAATTTTATAGACAAAGGCCCAAACCAGAGCAAACTATCATAGGTAAAATACAGTAGTCTCCAAATTTTGCTTGTAAAACTCATGATGGAGCATCAAGAGTTCCATTTCTTAGTATTTCCACATCTTAACAGTTCTCAGGAACTTTCTCCTTATTTGAGGTTTGGATTATCCCTTCCACTTGTTGTTTTTTGCTCTGCCCTCAGGCAATAAATAAAATCATGCCTTCTTCTCTGTGGCAGCCCTTTAAGTCTTTGAAGATTGTTATCATATCTCCACTTAGCCTTCTCTTCTTTAGGCTAAAGAACTTGGTTCGTTTCTTTATTTAAACGTCTGTCCCATATATATGGCTGCCCAATTCACTCAAAATGACTCTGGGCAGTACACAATAAAATCTACTATTAAAATTCACCACAAAACAATTAAAGCAATAAACTTAGACAAAAGCAAAATAACAAGAGGGAAAACATTAAATATGATACAACCAATGCATAGGCTCCCTGTTACTAGAGAATCCCCAGGCTTGTTGGGGGGGAAAGCCAATGTGTTTTAAGAACTTTCCAGAAGGTCATGAAGATAAGGAGCTAATCTTATCCCAGGAGGGATGATGTTCCAGGTCCTGTCAGATGAACCTCTTTTACAGACAGGACCTACAGCATGCTTCTGCTTGGCAGATCTGATGGGATAGATAGATGTAATTGGGAAGAGGCAGTCAGATAACTTGGCCCCATGCTATATAGGGCTTTAACAATTCCTCATAGCATTTAGCCTCCAACCCTTCATTGCTCTTCTCTGAACACTTTCTAGTTCTTCGGGGTTTGTTTTTTCAAGTGAGATACCGTATATACTCGAGTATAAGCCGACCCGAATATAAGCCGAGGTACCTAATTTTACCACAAAAACTGGGAAAAACTATTGACTCGAGTATAAGCCGAGGGTGGGAAATGAGGCAGCTACTGGTCAATGTAAAAAATAAAGATAGAGCCAAGTAAAATAACATGAATATTTATTTGAACGAAAAACAATAAAAGTGCAAAAGGGGGTCCCCAAAAAGAATATGGTATCAAAAATACAGTATCTTTAAAAGTAACAGCAACCAAGCTAACGAGAGCTAAAATCCCTCAAAACTCTCCTCCTCATCATCTGTTTGTCCAAACAGAGCTTCAGCTACTTCAGCGTCTGTGATGTTATCCGCATATACGTTGTCATCATCACTGAGTTCACAGTCGTCATCATCACTGCTGTCACCCTCATACAATGCGCTGTCTTCACTGCCATCCATAGCATTACTAATGCCACATTTCTTGAAGGCACGTTGCACCATGTCCTCTGGAATATCTTCCCATGCATCACGAACCCACTGTGCTATTAGTTGTATGTCTGGCTTTCTCAGATTTCCAACTTTTGTCAGTTGAGCTTGACCAGATGTCATCCATTCATGCCACATCCTTCGCACACGGTCCTTGAAAGGTTTATTTAAACTGACATCTAGGGGCTGCAATACAGATGTAAGCCCACCTGGAATAACGCCAAAGTGACTTGAGATGACTTTGCCAATTTTTTATGTCATCAGATATGTGGGCTCTGAACATATCCCAAACTAACAGTGATGGTTTTTCTTTAAGGCTGCTCCTGGTCGTCTGCTCCAAATTTCTTCCAGCCATTTTTTTGTTCCATCTTCATCCATCCAGCCTTTAACATGTGCACGCACTGTAATTCGTGGCGGGAATTTTACCTTTTTAGGCAAGGTCTTTCTTTTAAAAATAATAACAGGCCTCAGCTTGGTTCCATTAGCCAAACATGACAGAACGACTGTGAAATGGTTTTTCATTTCCTGTGGTTCTTAGTAAAATTGTTTTGTCTCCCAAACTTGCCACAGTTCTGTTGCTTGGAAGATCAAAGGTCATAGGCGTTTCATCCATATTTCCAATATCTTGAAGGTCATAGTTATGGATCCTTCTTTGTTTTATGATGAATGAATGGAATGACATCACTTTTTCATCAAGGTCTTTTGGCAGCTTCTGTGCAATCTTTGTTCTTTGCCGCAAACATAGGCCAAACCTATTCATGAAGCGGGTACACCATCCTGCTGATGCAACAAATTTTCAGTGCCTGGTACTTTAAATTTTTCTTCTTTAGCCATTTGAAGGCACGTGCGAATTCCCATACGTGTTACACAGTAACCATTTTGACGACACTCCATAACCCATTCATGCAATTCAGTCTCTAGAGCCCCAAATGGACTCGTTAAACCACGTCGAGCTTTTTTTGCCTTTGGAAGCTTTTCCAAGTCAGCTTTCATTTTCCGCCACTCCTTACTTGTTTTCATCAACACAAAATTCCCTACTTGCAATACTGTTATTGCTTTCTTCTGCTCTTGACACAACCTTAAGTTTGAAAGCAGCTTATGACCTGCGTTTTGTTTTGATGGTCCAGGATTAGAAGTACTGGGATCCATTCCTAACAGGAAAAAAATTATTACGACGTCAACTGCCATCAGGAAACCATCACCCCAGAAAGCTGTCCAAAGAGACCCATGGACGGCAAGCTATCTTTTCCAAAGGCGAAAAGAGGCGAGTGAGAGGAGGCGAGTGTGTCAAACGCCAAGAGGCGAGAGGAGGCGAGAGTGACAAATGCCCCTTTTAATAAGGAGACGATCAAGAAAAGGTCTTATTTTAAAAGTTGCTTCCCAATACACTTCACAAAGGTTGATGATATGGATGACACAGTCATCCATTTTCATTCCCTACCGTTCCCTTTTCTTTTCTTTTCCAGTCTGTGTTTTCTGGAAATGCTGTAACTATCACACAGCAATTTAAGGCAACCCTGCAACACATCATCACAAGAGACAAATACCGTACATTTGTTTCTATACAAATACGTTTTCAGGTCTCTTTATATAAATGTGTTTTCGGCTTAGAACGGGTTGTATTGATTTTCCTTGCTGTAACCCTTCCTGCTAATATTACAAATATATGGGAGAAGGGCGGTATACAATTATTATTATTATTATTATTATTATTATTATTATTATTATTATTATTATTATTATTATTATTATTATTATTATTATTATTATTATTATTATTATTATTATTATATGATGATGATGATTTTTTTGCATTGGACAGAGCGAGCTTCAGTTTACCAAACTTTGTATCTTTTAATGAAACGTGTTAGTCTGGAAGGGACTGTTTGAACTCACAAAACACTTGCAACTTTTAGTTCCGTGCTGAGGATTTTGGAAAGCAGCCCAGCAATATTTATTTATTGCTCGGACTGCTCTTATTTTCACTCCCCTTTTCTTTTCTTTTCCTTCCTCCTCCTCCTTCTCTGCCTCTCTTTCGTCCCCCACCTCCCGGGATCCTTGCGGGTCAAGGTTCTGCCCTGTCTTACACCAGCCGCCCACCCATGCCAAGGTCTCCTGGCTCTTTCGCCTCTGTAAGCAGCGGCTTCTCGGCAGCGTCGCCCCCTCCCTCCATGGATCGGCTCCTTCCCCAGCACTGAAGGCATCCTTAGGAATACACCTCCACCTCCAGGAAAATAAAAGAGGCAGAGAAGGTAAATCGCCCGCCCCGTTCGGAAAGAAAGGGGAGAGGACTCCAATGGAAGAAGGGAGAGGAGAATTACCAATAACAAACACAAAGCGCTGGGTTAGAGGTGCCTTGTCATGTACAAGGAGATCAGAGAGGGCAACCACCGTGAAACAATAATCAGACTCAAAACGGGCTGCTTATTTGCCATTTGCTCTGGGTAGAACGGGTTTTTTTTTTAAAAAAAAATTGGTTTGGAGAAGGAAAGCTAATTTGCTGATCTGCGCGAGGGTCGGTTTCTTTTGCCTCCCTTCTTCTTCCTCCTCCTTCTTCCCACCCTAGCTTGCAATGCCCCCATCTCTCCTCCTCCTCCTCCTCCTCCTCCTGCCCCCCTCTCGGATTCGGCGTTCATTTCTTGCCTTTGTGGAGCGGAGGTGTTGGGGGGGGAGGGTTTGGGAATAGATTTGGCAGAGGAGATTACCGTAATTTTGCTCACTGTTGCTCACTGTTTACTTTACAATGTTCACTCGGGGAAGTGAAACGCAGTATAGTTAGCCTGGAAAAAAACTGAACCATGTGACTGGCGGGAGAGAAGGACGGCGCCGGGAGGGGCGGGGGGAGAAATTGTTTGTTCTTGCCGTATTTCTCCGCTTTCCAAGAGGCTTTTCTTTTTCACCTCTTTCTCCCCACCTCCCCAATTTCCATAGGGGGAAAAAAAAACCCTGGGGAAAACTTGGCAAAAAATAAAATAAAATAAAAAGTACTGAGTGCAAATGTTTTTTTTTTATACTGTAGTTGGAGTTTTTCACGTTTCTTTTCACATTCAAGGCAGCATTCTCCCCATCCTCGCTGCTTTTCCAAAACATGCTTTGAAACCTTTGCATTTTATTGGGATGTATTCAGTGACAACGCCCCTCCGCCCCCTCCGAGGGCGAGAGGAGGACGAGTAAGAGGAGGGCGAGAGTGACAAGCAAATAAAGAGAGTTCTTCTCGCCCCTTGGCGTTTGACACACTCGCCGTCCTCTCCGAAAAGCCGAAATTGAGTGCGAAGCGGCAGTGGGGGTGGGTGGAGGCCGCCGTGAAGTGCCGGCTGGGGGAGCCCGGGATTGAAGTGCCGGCAGGACGAGCCCAAATGCTGCCGGCATGCTTTGCCAGCTCGGCCGGCTCGTTTTGGGGCGGTGGCTGGCCTCCGGCGTTTTCTTCCGCCGCTTTTTGATGGCGGCGGCGGCGGTGGTCGGCGGAGGGGGCGTTCGACATTTTCGCCCCCTCTCACTCGTCCTCCTCTTGCCCGCGGTGGGGGCGGAGGCGTTGTCACTCGCCTCCTCTCGAAAAGCGAAATTGAGTGCGGCGGGGGAGGCCGCCGTGAAGTGCCGGCTGGGGGAGTCCAGGAGCCAATCCCGGGCTCCCCCAGCCGGCACTTCACGCGGCCTCCCCTGCCGCCGCACTCAATTTCGCTGAGAGGAGGCGAGGTGACAAACGCCAAGGCGAAGAACTCTATTTGTTTGTCACTCTCGCCCGAAGGCGTTGTCACCTCGCCCTCCTCTCCGAAATTGAGTGCGGCGGAGGCCGCCGTGAAGTGCCGGCTGGGGGTCCAGGAGCCAATCCCGGGCTCCCCAGCCGGCACTTCACGGCGGCCTCCCCTGCCGCCGCACTCAATTTCGAGAGGAGGCGAGGTGACAAACGCCAAGGCGAAGAACTCTATTTGTTTGTCACTCTCGCCCGAAGGCGTTTGTCTCGCCCTCCTCTCGAAAAGCGAAATTGAGTGCGAGCGGCGGAGGCCGCCGTGAAGTGCCGGCTGGGGAGTCCAGGAGCCAATCCCGGCTCCCCAGCCGGCACTTCACGCGGCCTCCCCTGCCGCCGCACTCAATTTCGCTTTCGAGAGGAGGGCGAGGTGACAAACGCCAAGCGAAGAACTCATTTGTTTGTCACTCTCGCCCGAAGGCGTTGTCACCGCCCTCCTCTCAAAAGCCGAAATTGAGTGCGAGCGGCGGGGGAGGCCGCCGTGAAGTGCCGGCTGGGGGTCCAGGAGCCAATCCGGGCTCCCCAGCCGGCACTTCACGCGGCCTCCCCTGCCGCCGCACTCAATTTCGAGAGGAGGCGAGTGACAAACGCCAAGCGAGAAGAACTCTATTGTTTGTCACTCTCGCCCAGCGAAGGCGTTTGTCCTCGCCCTCCTCTCGAAAGCCGAAATTGAGTGCGAGCGGCGGAGGCCGCCGTGAAGTGCCGGCTGGGGGTCCAGGAGCCAATCCCGGGCTCCCCAGCCGGCACTTCACGCGGCCTCCCCACCCCACTGCCGCTCGCACTCAATTTCGGCTGAGAGGAGGCGAGTGACAAACGCCAAGCGAAGAACTCTATTTGTTTGTCACTCTCGCCCGAAGGCGTTGTCACCGCCTCCTCTCCGGCGAAATTGAGTGCGAGCGGCAGGGTGGGGAGGCCGTGAAGTGCGGCTGGGGGCCGGGATTGGCTCCTGGACTCCCCAGCCGGCACTTCACGGCGGCCTCCCCTGCCGCCGCACTCAATTTCGGCTCGAGAGGAGGCGAGTGACAACGCCCCTCCGCCCCTCCGAGGCGAGAGGAGGCGAGTGACAACGCCAAGCGAAGAACTCTGTTGTTTGTCACCTCGCCTCCTCTCGAAAGCCGAAATTGAGTGCGAGCGGCAGGGTGGGGAGGCCGCCGTGAAGTGCCGGCTGGGGAGTCAGGAGCCAATCCCGGCCCCCAGCCGGCACTCACGGCGGCCTCCCCACCCCCACCGCCGCCGCACTCAATTTCGAGAGGAGGCGAGTGACAAACGCCAAGGCGAAGAACTCTATTTGTTTGTCACTCTCGCCCGAAGGCGTTGTCACCTCGCCTCCTCTCCGAAATTGAGTGCGGCGGAGGCCGCCGTGAAGTGCCGGCTGGGGAGTCAGGAGCCAATCCCGGGCTCCCCAGCCGGCACTCACGGCGGCCTCCCCACCCTGCCGCCTCGCACTCAATTTCGAGAGGAGGCGAGGTGACAAACGCCAAGCGAAGAACTCTATTTGTTTGTCACTCGCCCATGAAGGCGTTGTCACTCGCCCTCCTCTCCAGCCGAAATTGAGTGCGAGGCGGCGGAGGCCGCCGTGAAGTGCCGGCTGGGGAGTCCAGGAGCCAATCCCGGGCTCCCCAGCCGGCACTCACGGCGGCCTCCCCTGCCGCCGCACTCAATTTCGGCTCGAGAGGAGGCGAGGTGACAAACGCCAAGCGAAGAACTCTATTTGTTTGTCACTCTCGCCCAGCGAAGGCGTTGTCACTCGCCCTCCTCTCGGCCGAAATTGAGTGCGGCGGCGGAGGCCGCCGTGAAGTGCCGGCTGGGGGTCAGGAGCCAATCCCGGGCTCCCCAGCCGGCACTTCACGCGGCCTCCCCACCCCACTGCCGCTCGCACTCAATTTCGGCTCGAGAGGAGGCGAGTGACAAACGCCAAGCGAAGAACTCATTTGTTTGTCACTCTCGCCCAGCGAAGGCGTTGTCACCTCGCCCTCCTCTCCGGCGAAATTGAGTGCGAGCGGCGGGGGAGGCCGCCGTGAAGTGCCGGCTGGGGGCCGGGATTGGCTCCTGGACTCCCCAGCCGGCACTTCACGCGGCCTCCCCTGCCGCCTCGCACTCAATTTCGGCTCGAGAGGAGGCGAGTGACAACGCCCCTCCGCCCCTCCGAGGCGAGAGGAGGCGAGTGACAAGCAAATAAAGAGTTCTTCTCGCCTTGGCGTTGTCACCTCGCCTCCTCTCGAAAAGCGAAATTGAGTGCGAGCGGCAGGGTGGGGAGGCCGTGAAGTGCCGGCTGGGGGTCAGGAGCCAATCCCGGGCTCCCCAGCCGGCACTCACGCGGCCTCCCCACCCTGCCGCCGCACTCAATTTCGGCTCGAGAGGAGGCGAGGTGACAAACGCCAAGGCGAAGAACTCTGTTGTTTGTCACTCTCGCCCGAAGGCGTTGTCACCTCGCCCTCCTCTCCGGCCGAAATTGAGTGCGGCGGAGGCCGCCGTGAAGTGCCGGCTGGGGAGTCAGGAGCCAATCCCGGGCTCCCCAGCCGGCACTTCACGGCGGCCTCCCCTGCCGCCGCACTCAATTTCGCTTTCGAGAGGAGGCGAGGTGACAAACGCCAAGCGAAGAACTCTATTTGTTTGTCACTCGCCCATGAAGGCGTTGTCCTCGCCCTCCTCTCCAAAAGCCGAAATTGAGTGCGGCGGCGGAGGCCACCGTGAAGTGCCGGCTGGGGAGCCGGGATTGGCTCCTGGGCTCCCCAGCCGGCACTCACGCGGCCTCCCCAAACACCCACCCCACTGCCGCTCGCACTCAATTTCGGCTTTTGGAGAGGAGGGCGAGGTGACAACGCCTCCGCCCCCACCGCGGGCAAGAGGAGGCGAGTGAGAGGGGCGAAATGTCAACGCCCCTCCGCCCGCCCCTCCGCCGACCACCGCCGCCGCCGCCATCAAAAAGCGGCGGAAGAAAACGCCGGAGGCCAGCCGCCGCCCCAAAACGAGCCGGCCGAGCTGGCAAAGCATGCCGGCAGCATTTGGGCTCGTCCTGCCGGCCCAGCTGTTCCCGAGGGCAAAAAACCCTCTCCCTGGGTCGGCTCTGCAAGGGTAGACTCGAGTATAAGCCGAGGGGGCGTTTTTCAGCACAAAAAACGTGCCGAAAAACTCGGCTTATACTCGAGTATATACGGTAATCAGAACTAGAAAAAATATCCCCAGGTGCAGTCAGACTAATGTAGCTTAGAGTAGAACTATCGCTTCCTATGATCTCAACACCGCTTATTTGTTGATACAGTCCAAGAATGCATTAGCTCTTCTGGCAGCTGCAGCATACTGCCGGCTCATGTTTAACTTATAGTCTACCATGACACTTAGAGCCTTCTCAGAAGTACTGTTGCCAAGTATGGCACCATGTATGTTCTATCTGTGCATGTGTTCGTTTATTTATTTATTTATTTATTTATTTATTTATTTATTCCTAACTAAGTACAGAATCTTACATTTCTCTCTAGTAAACTGAATTTTGCTGGATAAGGCCCAGTGTTCAAGTTTATCAATGTCCTTTTGAACCATGAGCCTATCTCTAGCAGTCCCCCCTACAACAGTCAACAGTCTTCATAGTCCCCATAGTATATTGTTCATCAAAATAGAATGAGATTGGTTTGTTAATAGCAATTAGAGATGAAAAAATAATCAGAGTGACCAGGGTGTTTGATGATAAATAGGAATAGTCATTCCTAGAAGGAGCATTACAATATAACATATTCCTGTGTTTCGATCACTTTTTCACTGCATAGGTACAATGTCAGCTTAAAACAGATGTTTCAGTATCTCCCTTCAACAATTGCTGATAGAAGGGCACTGAATCCAGACAAGGACAAAGCCCTTCTAAATTTAGGAATTGTCATGCAACTGAAGTATCTGACTATGTGTAGTAAATGTTTAGAGTGGCTCAAAAGGATGTTTCTGAACAATACTGACAAATCTGATTGCAGCTCTGGTACATGGTTTAGTGTGCTAGTGCAGGAGTCACCAACCTTTCGGACCTCAGGGACCACTAAATTCATAATTTTAAATCCCACGGATCACTAATATGATTTACCTAATGACTGGTGGGTGGGCGTGGCAAGGTGGTCATGTGACTAGGTGGGTGTGGCCAACTCAATGTCACTCATGTCGAGGGGCACTTTGCCAGCCTCTACTTACCACTCCTCACCTGCCCGCCTGGGTTCCTTAGGGCCCCAACAAGAAGCAGTTGCTGGAGCTAAGCAGCCACCATGAGAAAGAGTTGGCAAAATAGCTGGCTCAGTTCAAACTGGATCTGACCAAGAAGGAGGCTCAGCAGAAGCACCTCACTGAGGACTACAAGCATAGGCTTTCCAAGCAGAGAGAAGACCTGTGGGAGTGCAAGGCCAGGTACCGGTGCCTGGAGGCTCAGAGGGCTGAGATGGTCAGCCAGTTCCAGGCCATGGTGCAGTCCCACTGGAACGAGGCCTTCCAGCTCTTCGCCACCAGTGGTGCTTCCCTCCCGCCTTTGCCCAAAACCCTGCACCAGGCAGCTGAAACAGAACCCAAGTCGGAATTTCTGCCTCCCCAACCCACACAAAAAGACCCCAAAGGGGGAGACTCTCTGCAGTAACACAATCATTCATTGTACGTTATCTGTCCCAGGGGCTGTAGTTTGAGGACCCCTGATTTAGTGCAATATTAAAAATGCAAATAATTTTTATGGGGACCACCAACATTTTTTCATGGATCACCCAGTGGTCCACAGACCACCAATTGGTGACCGCTGTCCTAGTGCATATACGTAATCTATTAAGATGATGGCTGCCTGTGAGAAGCCATAGGATTTTAATTTTTCATGTATTGCCTAACACCAGAGAGACTGGCAGAGAGATTGTCAATCCACAGGTGAAATGCTCCCAGTTCGGACCGGATCGGCCAATCCGGTAGCAATGGTGGCGGGTGGTTCAGAGAACCGGTAGCAAAAATCCCTCCCCCTCCCCGACATGCCCACCCAATCGTCTGGTCGCCCGCTTCCCGCTTCCCACTTCTTTTAAAAAAATGCTTTTAAAAGGTAAAAAAAGGCTCTGACTATCACAGCTGAGTCGCGCTATCGTCAGAGACTTTTTTTTACTTTTAAAAGTATTTTTAACAACCTATCCAGTCGAATAGGTTGTAAAAAAAGGCTTTTAAAAGTAAAAAAAAAAAAAGAACACGCACCACAGCTGATCCCCCCCGCATGCTGTTCTACTTACCCCCTGCCTCCTTTTGCTGTGCACTGTGCATGCACCTCGCATTTGGTGCATGGTGTGCATTGTGCATTCCGCATGCGTGCGCACAGCAGACATGAACAGCCAGCGAACTGGTAGTAAACCGGTTCAGATTTCACCATTGTGTCAGTCACAATTATGGGAACCAACCTGGAAAAAAATAAATGTACGCAGTACCAAAGAATGTAAATCTTGGCAGCAGTTTCTATTTTAAGTAGGCTGGCTTCATGGAGAAGCATCACGCTGGAAATGCAGCAGGGTATCTGGAAGATATAGTTCAAAAACTTAGACTGAACTTTTCCAAAGGGAAGAAACTACTGTAATACCCGAATGGACTCCAAGGAGGAACTGAGCACAGGCTTGGGTAGAAAGACTTTGACCACCACAAGTATGTGTTGGGCTCCTTTAGAGAAGTAGAAAAATTGTACAGCTAAAGCTCTTTTCTTCACATTTAAGCTGATATAGAAGGTATATTGCCTGTAACATGGAAAACAATCCTTTTTGAAGGTCTTAACTTCTTTTATTAGATGGCTGGTTGGCTGCCAGACATGTGTCCTAGGGTGTTTGGCAAACACCACGACCTTGGCTTTTGAATAGCTAATTTCTAGTAGTTCTTCTTTAGAAAGGTCATTAAGTGTATAAAATGTCCACTTCAGGACATTCTGTATCCGAAAAAGCAGCACAACAATATCTACATATAGAAGATGAATAGGATCCATATCTATAAAAATGTACACCCTATGTCTCTAGTTTGTGTGCTTTTGTGGATGTGTTTGTAAAATAAGCTTAATGGTTTCTGTATATTTATATAGTAGTATATTTTTCAGACAACCTGATGAGAAGAGAAACTAACGAAGGATTCATTTACCTGATTCCAAACTTTTCACAAGTTATTGGCCCTTTACATTTACCAATTCGATTTTTGTCAAATAATTATTTCACAGCATAGCATTCTTTCCCCCCCCCACAAAGAAAATTCCAGTATATTCAAAAATATGGGAAAGCTAGATTTAGGCATTAGTGGGAAAGGTGGATAGAGAAAAAGATTGCAGAATCCTGAAACCCTACAGAAATTGAAGGGAAAGTCAGAGAAAAGAACTATTCAAGAAGGTAGAGAAGGTCATGCATTTGCAGTCATGTAGGGTAGGAGAAGATAGCAGACAAGAGATGAAGGTCAGAAGATGGATGAAAGCTATATTTTAACAGCCAGATAGAAAGTTATGAGCGTCTGGAATTTCAACTACATCAGAATGCTATTCTAGCAATGTAATAGATTTCTGTTGCTATATGCTGGGTAATTTGTAGTGGATAGCACATTTCCTAGGGCAAATCAATATGCTAATTATAATTTACAATTTACAATTTTACAAAGGCAACTCTTGTGCCCCGCTTAGACATGCAATTTTTCCTCAGTGGTATCATTCACGACAGTAGTGGGTTTCAAATTAGTTTGCTACCGGTTCACTAGTGCATGCTTGCATGCTCACTTGCGCAACGCTTCCGCACATGCACAGAAGCATCCGGGTGGGTGGGCTGAGCCTCCCACCGCCGCCACTACCAATTCATCAGATCCGGGGCGAACCAGTAGCAATCCACCACTGATTCATGACCATGTGAAGGAAGACTTCCTCTGTGGCAACACTCTAGTTGTGTGTGTGTGTGTAAAGTACTCTTTGTTGTTTTTTAGATTGCTTGGTTTTACTTTTCTTTGCTGGTGTTTTTAGTTTGCTACTCATTTTTACTGTGTTTAATCCTTTTATTTTTGTAAGCCAATTTAAGCACCTTTTTTGAGGAGAACAGTGGAAGAGAATGTCTTAAATAGATATATTGAAACTAGTTAACTCTTCCGTGGTTTGTGCACAGAGAACACAATCTAATGTGAATTTTCCTTGGGAGGACATCTTCAGCGGAAGCGCTACTGCTGTATTAAGATATTATTCCTAGGTTCCTAAACCCTACTCGGGTCATCTGAATTGTAGTAAGTGAGAATATTTCCATCTATAGAAAAATCAGCTCCATCCTCTTTGTCTTTTGGATGGCTTCAATTCTTTTTTACTAGCTGATGTTCTGGCATCCAAAGTTAAAATAATTATAACTGTTTGATCCTCAGCTGCACTGTCTATCCCATTTCTAATTGAGTTACCAAGAAAATTTCTTCTATGGTGGAGGTGGGAATGAAGAAGACAGCCACAAGCTGCAGTTCTTCAAGAAAACAGTTATTGTAAAAAGAGTAGAATAAGCTTTCCATCAACATTTTTGAAAATACAATCAATATTGTTCAATGGGATGAAAGTGTAATTTGCTATTTAAGAGCTGGGCTTTTTATTTAATATGCATTTACTTAATTTATTCTCTATTCTTTGTGAGGGTCCATTTTTGTTTCTTATTTTATTTACCTGATTAATGTTTCTACATTAACAGCAATAATTTTAAAAGCTTTTTAAAAGAGAGAGATGGATTACCAGATTTCACATATTATTCAGGGTCACTTAAGTTTAAGAAAACAATCAATTGTGAAAACTTTAAGTTTTATCTGGAAAGCCAAATAAAATGTTTCTGATTCCACCATACCGTACTTATTGAAAAAAAAAATCCAAGCTTGTTTTGCATTGATATTAAATCCTTGCCAAAATCGTATCCGTGAAAAGGCAGACAAAATGAAGGAAGACTGTTTGTAGCATGGTCTGCTTGCAAAAATCAGGACAATCATCAGATGGTAGCAAAAAGGTATTGAAAACATTAACTCTTTTCTGTTTTCTAATTGTCATCCAGATTTTTTTTTTACAGTCTGGATCTGGGAGACTTATCGGAAGGCGGTCAGTTTGAAAACTTCCTTACTTTGTAAAGCATCTTAGAGTTCTGAATGACCAATGTGTCTATGAGCTTAAGGTATTCAAATGAATAGAGTCATTGCTAAAATATTATGAATAAAACACTAGTTTAAGCAATGCTAATTAAAAGAAAATGTCTGGCTGGAAGAATAGAAAGCAGAATGCAGATCCAGAGAAAAATAAATATTCACATTCTGGTAGATCTCACTACCAGCCTCTACTACACAAATTTTAAAAGACTGCAATCTTCTCCTTATTATGTGGTCCTTATTTCCTATAAGTGGTTCATATTGCATTGGCTATCAAATACTTTCCATACACACTTTAACGTTTTAATATTGTTTGCTATATATTTTAAATATATAGCAGGTTTACTTTCAATGGGAAGATGGGTTTAACCAAATATCTTTAAACTGTTTATTGAGCATTACTTAGTCCTGCCAGCAGATGTCATCATATAAATGCAATGAAGCTATTTTCCTTCTATTTTAAACTCTCCTTTTTTCCCCTTAATTATAATGTCAAGAGGAACCAACCCAAAATTAAAGAATGGTTAGCATAATAGAGTTCAGAAAAGTAATTATTTCATCACTGTTTTATTTTGCTTGAGAATTTATTCATCAATGTATTTTAAATTTTGCATTTCTCTCCATCATTATAGGTAAAGGTAAAGGTTCCCCTCGCACATATGTGCTAGTCGTTCCCGACTCTAGGGGGCGGTGCTCATCTCCGTTTCAAAGCCAAAGAGCCAGCGCTGTCCGAAGACGTCTCTGTGGTCATGTGACCGGCATGACTCAACGCCAAAGGCGCACGGAACGCTGTTATCTTCCCACCAAAGGTGGTCCCTATTTTTTCTACTTGCATTTTTATGTGCTTTCGAAACTGCTAGGTTGGCAGAAGCTGGGACAAGTAACGGGAGCTCACCCCGCTACACGGCAGCACTAGGGATTCGAATCGCTGAGCTGCCGACCTTTCGATCGACAAGCTCAACTTCCTAGCCCCTGAGCCACCACATCCCTTCTCCATCATTATACATTTATATAAATACACCCAACAACACATTGTTAAGCAGCATAAACAACTTTTTGGGAGGGGGTGGGGAAGGGCCACATTAATATCCTAACAATAATTTCAGTCCATTTAGGGGATAACTGCCATGTTGATCCTGTGTGGCAGCTAATGGAGCAGCAGCAGCAGCAATGGAGCTGATAATATCCTTGAGGCCTGGAGGCACTAGGCAGTGGTTTTCTGGGGCCGAAGAGATAGGACAAACTACGATGTCATGATGGCACATCCTTCTAGGTTGCAGTGACTGTGATTTTTCTTTTTTTTTTAAAAAAAATGCCAGTGGGCCACACAAGGCTTCTTTGGCAGCCCATAAATTCTACAAGCCTCCTTCAAAGCATTCCCTGTTTCCCCCAAAATAAGACATCCCCTGATAATAAGCCCAATCGGGCTTTTGAGCACATGGCAATAAGGCCAAGCGCTTATTTCAGGGTTCAAAAAAAAAAAAAAAAGACAGGATCTTATTTTCAGGGAAACACGGTACATATTTAAACAGAAACCCTTCGGAATATATTTTTAGTAACTGGTCCTCACATGAGTGTTGCAATATCCCCACAATAGTGATTGAGATTCAGGTCTTCAAGGCTACTGGAGTGTATGATGAACTGAGTAACTGTGACAAAGTTAGATCAGATCACCCATATGTGGTCCGAATGGCTGCTTGTTACTGGAAGAATAAAGGACAGGAGTCTTCCATGAGTTTGAGTGCAGGGAAATTATGGGATTAACTATTTATTTATTTATTTTATTTATTTATTTATTTTGTCACAACAATATATGTAAGTATCATACAAAAAGATTATATAGTATATAAACATATATATGAGTAAATATTAGGAGGTATAAGCATATATATATATATATATATATATATATATATATTTGTTTTCTGAGGTTTTCACGGGTGTTTGTATGTAGGTCTTTGGTTATTCGGGTTTTCTCCCGCGTAAAATTGGAAGTGTCTTGGCGACGTTTCGACGAAGTCTCATTCGTCATCTTCAGGCTTCAGCTTCGTGCTTCTGGGAGCAATGAGTTAGAAAATCAAGGAGTATATGAAATCCCATGCACCGCCTGCCCCACCACATACATTGGACAAACCAACAGAAGAATAAGTGCACGCATTGAAGAACACAAGAACTCATTCAAAAAAGAGGAACCAACTTCTTCCCTGGTCCAACACTTTAAAGTCACAGGACACGATATTGACTTTAAAAAGACCAGAACTATCGCCAAAACTGAACACTTTAACAACAGAATAATCAGAGAAGCCATCGAGATAGAAAAACGCCCACACAGCATGAACAAACGAGATGATACCTCCCGCCTACCAGCCATTTGGAAACCTGCCCTTATTGACAAACGTGTCCCTAACACGAGGAATGACACCAGACCCACACTCACGAGGTCCACACAGGATGTCACCACCACACATCCACCCAGAAAGCAGACCCAAACCCACACTGATCAGGAAGCACGACCAAGGACCAGAAGCCAGACCGCAGCTGCAACATTAGCCATTTCAAACCCCTCCAATCCATACATGCAGCAGACTGACACCCACTACGAAGATGTAGCACGACCACGAACACGAAGCCAAACAGTAGCAGTGCAGCTCACCAGCTCAGAACCCCCTCGAACTCAGACTAATTTGAGCCCAACCAAGCCCCCACCCAAACAGGACACACCCCCAGCCAATCAGAGCACCAAAAAACCCACATCCAATCAGAGCACAGCCAAGCTCCCACCCAATCAGTTCAAACCCCCACTAGCAGTTAAAAAGGAAGAAACAGCTGCAGTCACACATTGCTCCCAGAAGCACGAAGCTGAAGCCTGAAGATGACGAATGAGACTTCGTCGAAACGTCGCCAAGACACTTCCAATTTTACGCGGGAGAAAACCCGAATAACCAAAGACCTATGCACGCCCCTTATGGTCCTCTTAGGAATGGGGTGAGGTCAATAGTAGAAAGTTTTTGGTTAAAGCTTTTAGGATTATGGGAAGAGACCACATTTTAACTATCTTGCTCACAACTGCATGGAGGATACTAAGTTCACAAACTTCACTTTCTAATCATTTTCAGAAATAGCTGATTAGCCACTTCTAAGCTATTACAAACTTTTGGAACAACAGGTTTGAAAAATCCTGAATGAAAGATTTTTTTTTTTTTAAAAAATCTCAAATAAATAACAAAAAAACTAAACCAAACTTTAATCTTAGGAAGATACAATAGGATTAAGGATCCAGATAGAATTGGAATAGGGAAACATTTACATTAATATTTTGAAATTGATTATAAAATACAAATAAGTTATCATGGGAAATAGATCCTGCTTTGGTTTTGAGACACAACATACATTTCATTATTTCAAAAACTGGACACTAGAGGGGACTAAAGATTTTATGTAGAGGAAATATATACAGACTTTTAAGATGACAATAAAAATATTGGAGTCTTTCGAAGAATGGAATCAGAAAATAATAGCCACAATATCAACAATTTCAGTAATGATATCTGCTTCTATAGATAGACTATGTCCAAAAGATGTTATTGAAGAAATGGCAGATGTAGAACAATTTTTACCTGAAAAGATATAGTATCAAAAATGGATTTATAACGAGCAGGCAGAGAGAATGACTTAAAAGGATATTCATTGGATCTATAAAAAAAACTGGTTGAGGTTTTAAAATTTAAAAGGTAAATACAAATGACAAACTATGAGAGTGACCTTAATAAATTTTTCATATTGAATTTACAAAAGAGGTTTGTTAATCTTTGGAGAACTCTGTGTGATGGAACAAAGAATAAATGAAAAGAAATTAAATCCTAATGAATGAACAAAAGATTATAACTGTGAAAATGAAAAGAAATGAATATAAAATTGGTTTATTTGATCAAGTTAAAATAAGATACGTTGTTACTTCTAGCTACCCTTTATTGATTTTCTGCAGATGCCAGGACTGAAAAGATGATATTTTAGGATTTGTTTATAGATAAGAGGTGAAATATGGTATGAAGAGGTAAATGTTTATAATTTTAGAGAGGTAAAGAATTACTAAATTTGTTTATACTTATTGTAATGAAGGTTGGAAGTCACTTCTTTATGTATTTCTTTTCTCTTTCTTTATAATATTTTTTCTCTTTTTTCCTTGCACTTTTTATTCATTCTTTTTTATTTTAGTTTGCATTAGATTTCACTATTATAATATAAATTCTTAAGAAGAAATTATATACAGTATGATAGATTTAAGCCCTTCACAATCAGCAGGCACTTACCACTGTTGTTGTGTCCTGTTTTGCCATTTATGCACTTCACAGCCAACTTCTGACAAGCAGAGTCAATGGGGAACACAGCAGTAAAATTAGAAGTTGTTGTCACATGATGTCTCACTTAAAGACTCCTGGTGATTTACTTAATGACCATGGTGAAGTGAGGTCATAAGCCTGTTGCTGTCATGTGATGTATTAATAATTGTGTCACCTGGCAGTGGAGTTTCTGGTCCTGATATGGTTGCTAAGTGAGGACTACCTATACTTTAATTCCTAGGTTAGGTGACTGAAACTAATGGTTTAATACCCTTCCATAGAATTCTAGGTTTCTAGGAAAAACTAGACTTGCTAGCTCTCATAGCATACTGAAGAAATATAATCTGCATTTGTTTTTGTTTTACATGCAAAGAAAAGAATATTGGTACTACCAGAGTTTATGAAATAATTAATACATTAGACTTTATAGATGTGACCAATGTTTATAGAGTTTGTAAGCAAGGTAAACAAAAAAAATATCATTGTATCTAGTAAACATGCTGAGCTTGTCGATTGAAAAGTCAGCAGTTCAGCCATTCGAATCCCTAGTGCCACGTAATGGAGTGAGCTCCCATTACTTGTTCCAGCTTCTGCCAACCTAGCAGTTCAAAAGCACATAAAAAATGCAAGTAGAAAAATAGGGACCACCTTTGGTGGGAAGGTAACAGCGTTCTGTGTGCCTTTGGCATTTAGTCATGCCAGTCACTTGATACAAAGACATCTTTGGACAGCACTGGCTCTTCAGCTTTGAAATGGAGATAGGCACTGCCCCCTAGAGTTAGGAACGACTAGCACATATGTGCAAGGGGAACCTTTACCTTTTTAATGCAAGTAGGTATCTGTGCATATGAAGGATTTTCTCAGCATCTTTTCGGCAATTTGGTCTGTGCCGTTTCTCTAGTCTGGAAGAAATGTTGGAATAGCAGGGAGGCTGCAGAGAAATCCATTCTGTTCATGCAGGTGTGAGAATCTTTAGTCTATCTGCTAGTTTTCTGCACCCCACTTATGGAAATCCTTTCTTAAAATGTTAATCCTCCCCTGCAGCATATTCCTTTCCATGCAGAAGTAAGGAAAGAGTTATCACTTCTAAGAATGTCCTGCTAATAGAAAATAACTTTTGTCAACCTTGAAAAGGGAGGTGGAATGAAAGCTTCTATTCTCCATCAGAATTAGCATGGCAGAAGATGGCCATTTTGTCCACTGGGACTTCTTTCCATGGAGAATGTGAACAGTCTCTTAGCCACATTAAGTCACCCATTTTCTGAAGATGGTGAAAAATTAATGGTTTACAAAAATGCAAGAAAGTTAAGTCTCATTGAATCATAGCTTATGTTTACAACTAAATATACTTAAAAGTAAATACTTTTGTTCCAAATATATGTGGTATTTTCATCTCCCATAAAATAAAATGGGAAAAATCCCAGGTTTTTAAGTATTTTTGTCCACACACTTGCCAGCTTCAAATACTGAATCTGCACCAGGGTTAAATGCTCCCGGTTTGGACCGGATCAGCTGATTTGGTAGTGATGGCGGCAGGTGGTTTGGACAACCACTAGCAAAAATCCTTGCCCACCCTGCCCATGCCCACCCAATCACCTTGTTGCCCACTTGCCCGCTTGCCGCTTCTTTAAAAAAATGCTTTTAAAAGGTAAAAAAAAGGCTCTGATGATCACAGTTGAGCCGGGCAATCATCAGAGCCTTTTTTTACTTTTAAAAGCATTTTTTACAACCTATTTGGCCGAATAGGTTGTAAAAAAAAATGCTTTTAAAAGTAAAAAAAAAAATCACGCGCCGCAGCTGATTACCCTCTCCCGTGCACTGTTCTACTTACCCCATGCCTCCTTTTGGCGTGCACTACACTGCACATGTGTACATGGCATTTGGTGCATGGTGTGCACTGCTGCACTGTGCAGCGCACATGTGCAGCCAGCAAACCAGTAGTAAACTGGTTCAGATTTCACCACTGATCTACACTGTTTATCATCGTTTAAAAGAGTACCATAGAATATTAATGCAATGCCAGAAATATCATAAAACAGACCCTTATATGGTTCTAAGATAAAGAAACACTCTAACTGGGTTCAAATTCAGCTTATTTCATGGCACATTTAGTCAATGTTTTAAGGCAACAATATGGAAGTGATTTGCACTTGGGGGATATTTTCTGATTTTTCAATCTAGCCTGCACCTCAACATGCTATAGTGGTACCCAAGTTATCTTCAGGGTCAGTTGTGCTTAGCTTCCAAGCACTGACAAAATTGGCCAGATACTGCAGCTATAAGATTTACTCATTCACCCTGTGTTTATTAATGTTCAAACCTTTTCTCATTTTCTGGCTCTCCTCCCGGCTGCTTTATTGTCAGTGGCATCGCATAGATAGTACCATGGTTTGCAGGCATGAGCAATTGTAGCAAGTGTCAATGTTATCCAGGTCAGGCATCAAAGGCTGGCATGATTAATGACTTATGTAGACAACAAGCTGACAAAGCAATCTACTATTGATCTAGAATGCTTGGTTGCTCTTCACTGCTCAGTAGCAAAGTACCTGTTAGCAACAGAAGAATCAGTCTAAGACATTTCTTTCTTGTGATAATAATAGCTTCCTCCAAACAGTTTCAAGACATATTTTAAAATGGGGGTGGGGGTAGGATAAAATGAGGAAATGTATCTGATTGCACTAAATAGCCATTAATTGATGTTCTATTTAGTTTTCTAAGTTGGGTTATTTTAGAATTCATGTTTACATCAGTGTATAGGGGTATAGCCACAAATATATGCTTTAAACCTTTAAGATGGTTACATAATAGGCTTCCTCTGAGTTACAAGCACAGTTACATAATGTGTAATTCAATATTACAAGATTTATCTATTGTACATATGCATATTTGAAAAGAAAATGGGAACATAAATTATTAATACGTTCCTAATTTATCTAAACTTCCTCTCTGTAGATGATAAAAGTACAGAAAATGATCTGTTCCAACAAAACCAGAAGGCTGAAGGATGATGGCTCCTTCATACAATTAAAAGACAACAAATGTAATTACTACTATTTTTATACAGTGTTATTAACATACGTCATTTCTCAAGCTGGGCTGGCTGTGCCAAAAAATGAAGCTTTAGTTGTCAGCCTCAAGTCTCAGACTGGGTTTACAGGTAAGGGAGCTCTATTAGCACCCATAATATAGAAAATTGTATGTGCTAATGGTGAGGGTGAGTTTTCTTGCTGGAAAGGCATGGAGACATTGGACTGTTAGCTTGAGGAAGGTTAGCACATCATAGCCATTCAACAAAGGAAGTTTGTGAGAATAAAATACAGTAGACTACTTAAGCTTCAATTGCAACAATACACGAGCACACAATGGATTTAAGCTTAATGTTAACCGCTCCAATCTTGATTGCAGAAAATATGACTTCAGTAGCAGAGTTGTTAATGCTTAGAATAAACTACCTGACTTTGTGGTCTCTTCCCAAAATCCCCAAAGCTTCAACCAAACTGTCTACTATTGACCTCACCCCATTTCTATGAGGTTGTAAGGGGCGTGCATAAGAGCACAAGCGTGCCTACCGTTCCTGTCCTATTGTTTCCTTTTGTTATATCCAATTAATATAGTTATTACGTACTCATATATATATGCTTATATATTGTATAGTTATTATAGCTTATGCTTACATATACTGTGTGACAAAAATAAATAAATAAATAAAAAATAAAAGTAGAGGGAACAGGGAGAGACAGGAGGCACAATCTTTTCATACCTCTCTAATAACCCATTATATTTTAGATTAATTCACACTAACTTCTCAGGGGTTTGCGTACATATCTGTTTTCTAATGCTGCTTCCTTGACCCACTCTGGGAAACAGTCAGTCAGCTGCTCAGTGACAGAGGAAGAGATATTAAGAACCAGTTAAGCCTTTAAGATGCTATTTTTGCTCCCCCTGGTCCTATTACCAGCCTGCCTGTTATCCTCTTCAATGGGATGCAGGCCCCAAATAGCAGTCATGAGTGAAAGAAAGAAACATTCCTCTGGGGCAGCATTGAAAAAAAGAGCCAATTAAGTTGTTCTCTCTTAGACAGGCAAGAGCTGTTTGAGATACACAGACAGATGCACACAATGGGCCTTCTAGCCTCAGTGTGAACTTCATCATCTATATTTATAACTCAATAATAATAATAATAATAATAATAATAATAATAATAATAATAATAATAATAATAATAATAATAATAATAATAATAAATTAAAGAAGTACTCATACATACTGTCTTTTTAAACAAAATGTAAGTCTGAAAACATTACAGTATAATAGAAGTATAAGGTTAGTTTGTAATAAAGCTTCTTTCATTCACTTAATCCTGGATGACAATGCTCGACATGGCCTGTATCCTGAAAGCTTTTTTGGGCACGGAAGGGGAGGGTCCCTCCTTCTGAAATGTGCCTTCTGGGATTTCAAGTGTGGCACCAACTGCAACTCCAGGGCAGTGGTGGGTTTAAATTTTTTTTACTACCGGTTCTGTGGGTGTGGCTTGGTGGGTGTGGCAGGGGAAGGATATTATAAAACCTCCATTACCACCCCGCATCAGGGGAATGATACTGCAAAATCCCCAGTTCCTCAGCTGGGAATTGGGAGGCAGAGAATAGATGGAGGCAGGGCCAGTCAGAATTTTTACTACCGGTTCTCCAAACTGCTCAAAATTTCCGCTACCGGTTCTCCAGAACTGGTCAGAACCTGCTAAAACCCACCTCTGATCCAGGGCAGAGGTGGGGGTCCTACTGTTATAATTGTGAATCCCTGGTGGCTAGTAGGGTCTCATCCTCAGACAACACTGGATGTGAAACCCATTTTGTGAGGTTGGGCCATAAGGATCAGTGAAGATTGCTGCTCACTTACCTTCCTTCCTGCAAAGTAGTGGCACCCGCCTCTGTTCCGGGGTGGCAGTGCAGTTCCCCAGGCTTATGGTTCTGGGAAACTTCAGTCTACCATCTCTAAGCCTGGGGTTGTAGGTTGTGCAGGAGTTCTTGGCAGTCATAGCAGCCATAGACTTGGTCAAATTCATTCATGGGCCCTACTAACACATTGAGTCACACATTAGATCTGGTGTTTGTCTACGGGCAGTTGTGTAGTTATTTGATTTTGGGGGGCATTAACATCAGTCCCAGCATGGACAGACCTCTCTCTCTTGGCCCTAGAGTTCTATACAGCTGCCTCCCACTAAAGAAAGATAGAGCCTATTTGATCAGCCACCTGAGGCAGCTGATAGACAATGGTTTCATAGAGAGCTTGGGTTTTTTTCTTGAAACACTGTTACATGCTTTGGAAAATGCTCTTGTCACAGCTTGGAATGAGCAAGTGATAGGGGCCAAGAATTGAATTGCACCTGTGCAGACTCTTTGTGTACATAGATCTCATATAGCCCCATGGTTTTCCATGCAGCTCAGAGAGATGAAGCAACACAGAAGACATCTAGAGCACCACTGGAGGAAGGAAAGAGTGAGGTTAAGTGAGGACAGGTAAGAGTTTATATTAGGACATACTTTGTGGTGATAAGAATGATAAAATGTCATAATTTCTTAGCCCTAATTGCATCTTCAAGTTGCCAACTGGTTGCTCCTGGGTAAGGAGGAGCTGGGAATGTTCTTACTTGGTTGCTTTAAGGAATATTCTCAGCATTTGTATGATAAAGTCGCTCAACTTCACTCAGAAGCAGATCCTTTGGAGGTGATAGAGACGCATCTGAGCCTTGTTATTTAAGAAGAATTTGATCAACTTGCTCTTGAGAAAGTAGGCAGAGTCTTTGGGGTTGTGAACTTGGCGACTTGCACTCATGTCTCTCCTGGTTGGTGAAGGCCTCCCAAGAGATGGCATGTAGTTGGATCCAAGTGGTAATTAATGTCTCTTGCAGGAAGGACCAGTGCTGCCTGTTCTGAAGGATATTGTGGTGCTTCTCCTTCTTAGAAATCCATTCTTTAACCCAACAGTATTAGACAAATTTTGTCCAGTCTATAATCTTTTCTTTTTAAAGAAGGTTGTTGGGACACAAGTGTGAAGTAGGTTATCTGGATGCTTTTCAGTATGATTCAGGCCAGGACAAAGCATGGGAACAATATTGGTTGCACTTGTTGATGACCTTTGGAAGGCTTGGATTGAGATGGTGCATCCATTCTGGCCCTGCTAGACCTCTCAGTAACTTTTGATATTATCAACCATGGTATCCTTCAGGATTGGCTTCAAAGATTGGGAGTAGGAGGTACTGCACTACAGTGGTTCTCTTTTTTTTACTCCATGGCCAGTTCCAGTCAGTATTGGTGGAAGGGGGAAATGAAATCGCTGGCAAGAAGTCATCAGTATGCTGATGATACTCAAATATATACTTCTGTCAGATATGATATGCCATGGTTTTGTTGGCCAAGTGTCTGGTGGCTATAAGAGTCTGAATGGGGAAGAATTAACTTCAACTCAACTCTGGGAAGATGGACTGGCTATGAGCCCAGGTATTACATTTTTGCCTCTGGATGGGGTGACACTCTCTGGACTGAGATGGCACATAATCTGTTTCAGGAGCAGGTAGCAGCCATGGCTGTGAGGGCCTTTGCACAGATTCATCTGCTGCATCAATTGCAGCTTTTCCTGGACCAGGGGTCCTTGCTCACAATCAGTCATGCCTTGAATTACTGTAATCTGTTACACATGGGGCTGCCCTTGAAGACCACCTGAAAGCTGTAATTGGTCTAGAAAGCGGCAGACATAGAGTGATGGATTTAACTGTATAACACCTTAGTTGTGTGAGTTTCACTAGCTCCCAGTTTCCTTCTGGGTGCAACTCAAGATGCTAGTTATCTCTTTTAAAGCCCTGTATGGCACAGGAGCAGGTTATCAACTGTACCATCTTTCCCTAAGTATCTCTACCTGTCCTATCAGTTCAGATAGGATGGAGACCCTTAAATATTGGAATCTTATGGGATTTAGGAAGCATGTGCTAAACAATGTAAACTTTCTTAAAATTGTGGAGCCGATGGCTACGTTCAGCGCTGTACCTTAGAAAACCCAGTTAAACAGTGTATCTCCCAAAATTTAGATGGACCTGACTTTGCTGGGGGGTTTTAGATTTTAAAAAACCAACTTTTTTTTCAGAGCATTGGACCAAGCTGCTGAATGAGCTCATCTTGATGTGATGATTGTATCATTTGTTTTGTTTTCTGGGAGCACTGTATGCATTGTGATGGTTTTGCTGTTTTGGGTGTATTTGATTTAATGTAATATTACTTTTAATTTTACTGACGTGTTAACTTGTAAACCACCTGGAGTCCTTTGTTGATCAGTTGGCCATATAAATCTCTAGAATGAATGAATGAATGAAGTCACCATTCAAAAAACCTTTCTATTCCATTACTTCAGAAAAACAAATTAAAATGAGATCATGCAGCTACTGACCTCAAAAATCATGCAAAAGATATTGGCAGTTGGGAAAGTCAACAAATTCAGTTACTCTGAACTGCACAGCTGATAATGACTTTATTGGTCTCTAAATGTTACAGTACTGAATGTCAGATAGCTTATTATAGAATATATTGATATTGGCTTCACAACAGGATTGGGTATAACAAATGTGTGCCTTAACATGCTGCAACAAACAGAGAATTGTAACAGCTAACAAGTCATGTGGAGATACAACAATGGTGCCAAAACAAATGAAAGAACAGAGGGGTGCTGTCAGATCTAAGATTTCAGCTCTCAAGCTTGTCTGGTCCCATGCAATCTTTGTTCACTGAATTTGGTGGTTGGTAATATTTTATCAGTCTCTAGAAAGACTGCTGAGTTTTTAAGATAATTCCAAGCACTATCTTATTACAGGCAGATTTTGAAGCAACACGTGGAGACATTCTATCTGATCCTCAAACCAGTGAGTGCCATAAGAAAACTACATGGCTACATGGGGATAAAGCCTATTTAACACTGAATTAGGATGGCAGGTAACAATCCACTGTGCATGATAATGCTTTGACAGGAATTGCTCACGGGGAAGAGTATTATTAGCAAGAGAAGGAATTTGAAAATAAAATAAATTACTTTTTATTGATACATTCCCTTTCTTTAATTTCTATCAGTCACTAGCTACTTTAGATATTTGAATTTTGCATCAAACATTAGCAACTTGCTGAGCCTTCTCTACTTCACTATGCATCTAGAAATGCCCATTTTTTCCTAAGGTATTATTAAATTAATGCTGCAAGTCATCTTTTCCTCAAAGACTATTTTCACAGTTGTCTATCTTTAACTTTCTTGTTCATTTTTTTGCATACTTCTTAAGATTCTAAAAATAAAATAATAAAAAAGAAGCTAAAATGGATAAAGAAGGCTATTTACTTAGAAATAAAGGAGAGTATGGCTAAAGACAGACTTAGATTTAGTCCATGCTCCTTCCTGAAATAAAAGATTAAAGATGCAATTGAGTATTTTAGTTCCAAAGGGGTTACTGGAAAGCAGTGAAATACACTCAAGTGGCATATTAAGGATTAAAAAATACATGACTTTAGTATTTAAGATCTAAAATACTACTCTTTTCAAGGCAATCTTTCCTTTTACTGGTCCAAAAGAAAACAATATACTGACCTCATTTAAAATATTAGAATGATTAAACATATTATAAATGTTATAGTGGATATAACAGTATTCCAATAATTTTGTCTAGGTTAATGGAGGAAGAGAGCCATGTTACTTTACAGCAGCAAAAAATTAGGAGGTACATGATAGAATCTTTTCTGATTAACGAATTTTATTAAAACATATAAGCTTTCATGAACTTCAACTCAGTTCATCAGATACATACATCGCCTAGATTATGGATGGAAAGACGGATGATGTCAGTCATCTTAAACCTTTATTAACATGCGATAGTATTTCTGTCCAGGTTTGCTTGTCCACTGTTTTAAGACTCTAGGTAATGTGTATGCCAAATTGCAGATTAAGGATGTGTAATTATCCAGATTTGAAGGGGAAAAGGGAACTAAGAATACACACTTTTTGCATCTTTTAGCACCTCCGTAAATCAAATGTGCCATGCAAACTGAAGAAAGGGCTGGATTTCTTTAAGAGTTGCCAACATATGAGACACAACCACCCCCATGCATTCCAAATATATTTTTCCCCTTTGAAGCTGGATCACTGCATAGACCTGTGGTAAAGACCCAGCTCTTCAATGTAAGAATAAAATTTGTTCAATAACATATTAAGCCTCATATTCTGACATCAAAAGCACTTACAGCATATTTCAGGGATCAGTGGTGCTTTTAGCTTTGCTTACCATCTCCATTAACAAGATGGGATTATGCAACACACTAATGAAAAACAGGGATTACACTAAATTGAAAGAGAAGTTTATCCCTTGTAAAAAAATGTAAACAGATTAGAGCGATTAAAAAAGTAAGAGTTAGAATAGCAAAATCAAATTTGCAGTAGTAAAAGTAGTCCTCAGGTTACGACCAGTTGTTCAGCAACTTTTTGAATTTACAATGGTGCTGAATGAAGGAATTTTTTTTTATTTATTTATTTTGTCACAACAGTATACACAAGCATCAACATAAAATAACTACATATCATATAAGCATATATATGAGCAAAAGTATGCAATAACTATATTAATTTGATATAATGAAAGGGAACAATAGGATAGGAATGGTAGGCACTTTTGTGCTCTTATGTACGCCCCTTATAGTCCTCTTAGGAATGGGGTGAGGTTCATAGTAGACAGTTTTTGGTTAAAGCTTTTGGGATTTTGAGAAGAGACCACAGAGTCAGGTAGTGTGTTCCAAGTGTTAATAACTCTGTTACAGAAGTCATATTTTCTGCAATCAAGATTGAAGCGGTTAACATTAAGTTTAAATCTATTGTTTGCTCTTGTATTATTGCGATTGAAGCTGAAGTGGTCTTCAACAGGAAGGACATTGCAATAGGTGATTCTGTGAGTTAAACACAGGTCTTGTCGGAGTCGGCTGAGTTCTAAGTTTTCTAAACCCAGTATTTCAAGTCTGGTGGTATAAGGTATTTTGTTGTTTTCAGAGGAGCGGAGAACTCTTCTTGTAAAATATTTCTGGACACGTTCAATTGTATTGATGTCAGAAATGTGGTATGGGTTCCAAACAGGGGAGATGTATTCAAGAATTGGTCTAGCAATTATTTTATATGGTCTGGTTAGTAGTGTAATGTTTTTGGAAAAGCAGCTACACAAAGAAGCTAGGTTTACAACTCTTAGAGCCTTTTTTGTTATGTAGTTGCAGTGGGCTTGGCACTTAGATCATTTGATATGAAAACTCCAAGGTCTTTAACAGGGTGGGGGTCATCTTTAAGGTAATGTCCATCAAGCTTGTACTTAGTGTTTAGGTTCTTTTTTTCCAATATGTAAGACTGAGCATTTGCTGGTTGAGATTTGGAGTTGCCAAGTTTTAGACCAATCGGATACAAAGTCAAGGTCTTTTTGAAGGGTAGTAGTATTGCTGGTGGTGTTAAATAGTTTGACATCGTCAGCAAAGAGAACACAATTACTTGAGATATGATCACAGAGATAATTTATGTATAGTATGAAGAGTGTTGGTCCGAGAACGCTGCCTTGAGGAACGCCACTCTTGACAGGAACAGGATTTGATAGAGCATTGCCAATTTTGACCACTTGTTGTCTGTTTGACAGGAAAGCAGTTATCCAATTGTGAAGAGGTCCTGAAATGCCGTAGGATTTTAGTTTTAGGAGAAGTTTATCATGTACTACTGATTCAAAAGCTTTGCAGAAGTCTATGTAGATTGCATCTATTGCTTTGCCTTGATCAAGATTAGTAGACCATATGTTTTTACAGTGGAGAAGTTGTAAGTTACATGATAATATTTTTCTGAAACCAAATTGTTTATTAGAGAGTAGGTTGTTTGTTTCTAGGTGGAGGGTAATGGATTGGTTGATGATAGATTCCATTACTTTGCAGGTGATGCAGCATAGAGAGATTGGTCTGTAATTTTCAACTAGGCTGGGATCTCCTTTTTTGAAGATAGGGATGACTGTGGCTAGAGACCAAAGTTTGGGAAGGGAACTGGTCGTGAAAGCTTTATCAAAGATTATGCTTAGGGGTTCTGCTATATTAGTGGAAAGTTTTTTTAAGAAGTATGCACATAGTCCATCAGGTCCAATAGATAAAGATGGTTTCAGTTTGCGAAGAGCTTTTTCAACATTATCTTCTGTGAAGTCTATATGTGTTAAGTCGTTGTACTCATTGTTGGTACGATTGGGGAATGTCGGATATGAGCCATCACTATTAACAAAGACTGAGCCAAAGAATGTGTTAAAGAGGTTTGCTTTAACTGTTTCATCATTACATTCTTTGCCGTAAGATTCTTTTAGTGGTGGGATGGATCTTGAGTCTTTTAAGTTTATTGTTCACAAAATTATAAAAAGCACGATTGGAATTTGTGCGTAGAAGGTCTTCTTCTTGCTTGGTGTGGTAAATGATACATTCAGTTTTTATTTGGTTGCAAATATTTCTGTAGCGATTTTTGAAATTTGCTACATAGCCCTTTTTGTTTCTTCTCCAGAGGGATTTTTTTTGGATTGAAGTTTTTTTATTGATATGATATGTGACTGGTTCTCAAAGTTCCAGCTGTTGCAGCACCCTCAAAGTCGTGAACAATGTTCAGGAGCCTGGCAACCAGCTTGCACTACAAACAGTTACCTACATTCAATGATCTCCATTTGTGATCTTTCCTGCCAGCTTCCGGTAATGAATGTCAGTCAATGAAGAAACTGGCATGGGAGTTCACAAGTCACTTGAGTGTCCCCTTTCTTTCCAAACCAAGCACCCCCCACACAGCTTATGTGTGGTCTGTCCTGGGCCTCCCCCATTCCCCTGTGGCATCTCCACACTAGTTACCTGGGATTCCCTCTACTTCTCCTTTAATGATCCATATATTTTGGGATATGACAACCAAAACTGCCTGAATTGCCTTCACTAAGTAATGTAATTCTGTGACATTGAACATTATGACTACATCCCTTAGCCACAGCAATCCTGGTCCCAATTGTAACCATAACTCAAGGACTACCTAATAAGTAATGTTGGAATATAGAAATGCTATATCTGGAATTGGCAATATATTAGAAAGTATATTAGAGCTTCATTCACAACCTGGCACCCTAAAGGTATGTCCTCTTCTATCCACAGATATTCCTTTGTCCATTTCAGGGGGGCTGGCTCATAACAAAGATAATGTAGTAGGATAAAGTAATATCGAAAGGTGAGGTTTGTTGTGGAATTTATTGAAAAGATAAATAAATATTGAGAACTGATCTTTTCAATGCTGACACTGTTTGGCAGATCAAATGATTATTTATAATCTTTTTAATAATATTTAATAATAATTTTATATAAACGAGTCCCATGTTGCATTATACTTAACTAATCAAAGTCTACATTTATAGGCAAACCCAGTCATAAGTGCAATCAAGTGTTTGTCATGCCATAAAATTTTCTTTCCAGTGTTACAAACTGCATGATAGCTTTTAACCTGGACATATAAAACTTCATTATTATTTTCTGTAGTAAGGATTTGAGCATTCTAATGCACAATATAGAAAAAAATCCAAGTTTTATAAGCTGTATTAAAATAGTCTTTCTAGAATAGTCAAATGCTAAAGAGATACTATATTTAATTCAGAGTGGAGAGGATTACTTTATACTGCTGTTTTTTGAACTCTAGTTATTATCCATCTCTTACCATGCCATTCTTTGCACGATTGCTCAGAAATAAGTTCTACTGAATTAAATAAAATTTACTGCCAGATTTTAACCATAGGTTTAATTGTCAACTCAGATAAAAGATACAAAGGGTCCTTGGTGTTCTCTGAGCTTGTTTTCTTGCAGACTTTTCATTACCCAAATTAGGTAACATCATCAGTGATATTTAGGAGTGCAGTTTGCGGGACATCAAACTGCACTCCTTACTAGCACTGTTGATGTTATCTAGTTTGGGTAATGAACCGTCTACAACAGGAGTTTCAAACTGGCAGCCCATGGGCTGAATGCATCATGCGCAGGCCACACCCACCCCAGCTCTGTGAATGGGAAAAATGTTGCAAAACTTTTCTGGTCTTTTCTTTTTTGGTTTTAATTAACTAAAAACTAACAAAGAATTGTGCATGGGAATGGAAATAGAATTTTGTGCTATCACGTTATCTAAATATCTAGTTCTTTTGGAATCACACAGGAATATACAAGTTAAATTAATAGGATTTTTTAAAAAAAAAATTAAATTGCAAAGGCCATTACCCAACAATCTAGTTTGTGGCAGAAAATTTAGTAACTTAGGTATAAAAATATCAAGGGGGAAAAATTACATAAACAATGGTTTATGTAAGGATATCTAATGTATCACTACCAGAAAGAATAATACTGTTATAGCTTTAAAATAAATACTGACAATATTAATTAAATCAAAAAGAATAAAATGGGCAAGCAAAGAGAAATACCAATCACTGGAAAAAGCCACAAAAAGTGAATAAATGCATACACACACACATGATTTGTGTGTTTAATGTAGTAGTAGGACAAATACACAGTAATTCTAGAAGTCGTACCTGTATCTGGCAGTTCACCAGAAAGGGCAGTCAAAATGAGGATGATAATTCAGACCATACTTGACAACAAATGATGTAGGGAAAACAAAAGGTTACTGTGGTTCATTGCAGATAAGCATACAATAATAAAGAACCTTGAACTTGGAAGAAAGCTCCAAAGTTCTCACTGCAACGAATAGACTGTCCTCTCAATAGAACTGCTCAGACTTTTCTTGAACAAATGCAAAGAACTTTGCTGTAAAGACTGCATCTTAAATTACTGTTTTCTTTCATGGGTGTTTCTTCCACATAGGGAAAAATGTGTCTGTCACACTTTTGTAGGATAACATGTCTATTTTCCCATGTACAGACTATAAGAAGCCACATTAAGACCATTATATAAATTTGAGCTATGTGCCTTCCAGTCTATTTCTGGAACAATGTAATGGTTGTATTAATCTTTAAACTCTTCAGCAGCTTGTGACCCACTTTCCTGAACTTGGTCTCAGTTTTGGTCTATTTTTATTCAATATTTTTTTGTTTTCTTTTGTGGTTTTAAGCTATGCAGGTAATTTTTTATACTGTAGCAAATAAATACTACAAGCAAGATAAAATTGCTGTTCAAATTCAGTGCTTCAAAATACTGAAAAAAGGAGAATTGATTTCCAGAAAATCAATTACGGTACTAGTATGCAATTCAGGTGTCTCCTGGCTTCACAGCTCCTGCTCAAAGAGAGATGGCAATCACAGCCAGGAGAGTCTTTGAACAAATATATCTTGTGTGTCATTGGCACCCTTTCCTAAATCAGGAGGCACTGCGCACTGTCACTCATCCCTTAGCTACCTCCCAATGGAACTATTGCAATGCCAGTCTAGATAGTCTTTGAAGGGTATTTGTAAGCTGGCCTGTAATGCAGCAGCAAGGGCAATAGTAGGCCCACTGAAAATACCCATGTAACATTACGATTACATGAGCTGTGCTAGTTCTCAGAAACCTTATGGGTTCAGTTCAAGATGCTGTTTGTCACTTTCAAAGCCCTACAAACATAAGCTAGATTACTTGCAGAACTGCCCATCCCTGATGGTTCTACCAGTCCTACTAGCTCTAAAGATAAAGGTAAAGGTTCCCCTCGCACATACGAGCTAGTCGTTCCTGACTCTAGGGGGCGATGCTCATCTCCGTTTCAAAGCCGAAGAGCCAGCGCTGTCTGAAGACGTCTCCGTGGTCATGTGGCTGGCATGACTCAACGCCAAAGGCACACGGAACACTGTTACCTTCCCACTAAAGGTGGTCCCTATTTTTTCTACTTGCATTTTTATGTGCTTTCGAAACTGCTAGGTTGGCAGAAGCTGGGATAAGTAACGGGAGCTCACCCCGTTACACTGCAGCACTAGGTATTCGAACCGTTGAGCTGCCGACCTTTCAATCGACAAGCTCAACGTCCTAGCCCTTGAGCCAAGGTGGATATATTGCAGGTGCCTTGTGAAGTAGCATTTGGAAGGCATTGATGCATTTTAAAGAACAAAGCCTTGGAGCTTAAGACACTAACTCTTAAAGATTTTTTAAAAATCATAAAGATAAAATTAAACAGCTTCAGGATTAAATAAAATCAAAGGGTTATTATATATTATTTAAGATTTAAATATCAGGAATATATGTTAAACAGGAGAACATGTACATGTAATTTAGAAAATAGGGCATATTTATGGTTTCAGATTCATCCAATTCTGCATTTTATAGCAATCCCAAGTTTTAGCGACTAGAAATATGACTAAGTTTGAAATTAGGTTACATTCATTATTTAGTAGGGAGAAAGAGAGAATTTGAAACATTTTTAGCATTTTATTTGAAGATAGGGCAAACTTCTTGAATTGGTTAAAAGCAATGTAGGAATCCAAGTAAAAGTTTCTTACTTACAATTTTATGATTTTTAAATTGTCATAAAGGACCACTGAACTCACCTCAGATAAAATTAGTAAAAATTCAGTGAAAGCTATTTTATGCCACGGAAATTAATATGATAAACTCTGATAAAAGTCCCACTTATTTGAGAAAATGTAATTTGTTCCTATCTCAGTGGTGCACAATCTACAATCCCACAGTTGCACGTAATAAACCTTGTGAAAATTCCTAGACTCCAAAACTTGCTCCCAAATCAAAATTAAAGGGGAATTTATCACATTACCTATAAAGGGGAAATTAAAGGGGAAATTATCAAATTAACACTTAAATTTAATTTCCGTCCTTCCCATCCATCAGTTGAAGCCAGAAAGGCAGCTCATACTTTTTATCAACATCCGAAATTTGCTTTTATATGTTACTTTGACTAGCTACTGAGTTATATCATATCCTTATATTTTTGCTGGTGGTGTAAAGAAAACAAGAGGAGGAAGAAATATTAGGTATGTTCATCACTTTTAAGTAATTTATAAAAATAATAAAAGTAGGATAAACAAAGATCTTTAAAAAAAACTAAAAAAAATCTTCCCAGTTACCAAACGGTGTTGTTGGGTTTTTTTGCACCAGATCTGGAACAAATATAAAAGTATACCACCAACACAGACATGGTTGAAGTCTGAAATAGGAAATATTCAGCCAGTTTGAACTCTAGTGGTTAAGGTATAAGGCTAGAAAGCAAAAAAATCATGAGTTTTACGTCCCCTCTTGGCCCCGAAAGCCAGCTGAGTGACCTTGGGCCAGTCATTCTCTCTCAGCTCAACCCACCTCAGAGGGTTGCTTTTGCGAAAATAGGAAGACAGTGTTTTGGATATGTTTGCTGTCATGAGTTATTTATAAAAATAATAAAGACAGGATATGAATGAATGAATGAATAAATAAATGTATTGAGCACAATAACAGAGATGCAGTTCTGATTCTATCGACTCCATTTTCATCAAGCAGCATTGCTCATCTATTTCTAATAGAACAATAGCATTGTTGATTGGTGTTTCTAACCATCTGCACTTCCTGAGGCCTTTACCATTACCATCCTCATAAAGTTCATTATGGCCCGACTTGTGGGAAGAACAAAGCTCAACATCCAACAGTGGATTCTCCCTACCAATCTTGTTTTCTTAAGAGTAAAAAAGACTGCCAAGCACAATGGTGAAATGCCATGTAGTAACCTTTAATTGGAGATAGGATAGGAGAGATAACCAATGCATTTAAATAATTTGATAGAACAGTGGCAATGTACTTGTGTGATTGGCTCCAGCAGTGTGCATAAGATCCAAGGGCAAGCTGCTTCATTGCATTTCAGTGCCAGTACAGGAAACATTTTCCCTTTGCTTGCACCACTAGGAAAATGAAAGCTACTTGACTGGCTCACAGATTAATCTGCGTCTTAGCCATGGTTGGGAAGATCCAGGACATAAGAGCCTAGGTTGGCATCTCCAATTCTACCAAATTTACAGCCATCCAACTGATAAATACTATTCATGAAATATGTTAATTTGGAATTCTTCTAGTTAATTTTCAGTAGTGGGCAATTTTATCATCTCAGAGCGCAACAAAGTTATGTGAAATGTTTAGATCCATAACAGTCATTTGTCACTGGGTTCTATTTTAATAATTATGCTTAAATTCGATTTTGTAAGCTGTCTTTTTTTTAAAAAAGGGGGGGGACAGTATGATTCTCTCTGCTTGACATGATTCCACATCACTATCTACTCCCTTTCATTTTCTCGGTTCGTTACATGCGCCAGAGGTACAGTAATCCACAGATGCCGGCTAAGGCTCGCAGGGCCTCCCTAAGAGACCGCCCTCTCTTCTAAACCTCCTCTTCAGATGCGCCGCGGCGAAGGCTTGGACACGAGCCGCAGCTCCCAGCGACAGCGCCTCATTGCCGTCCCGGTCCGCTGCCTCTAACACAGCCCAAGGTGCCCGCCCGTCTGCGCACCAGTGGGAGAGAAGCTCTCCCCCCCACCCGCCACCACCACACGGCTTGCTGCCCATTTCAAGGAAGGAGCAGCGACCTTTCCCTTTCCGCGTCCCCACCTGGCGGTGCCTCGCCTGTCCCAGGACAGGTTCCTATGGTGAGGAGGAGCAGAAGCCGCGATTGGGGGCCGCCGGCGCCTCCTGTCTGGCCAGGCGGCGGCGGTGACAGGAGGAGGAGGAGCTGCGCCGGCGGAGCGGAACTGGAGCGGCTGCCCGCGAACATGGCGGCGGCGGAGCAGCAGCTTTCGGAAGCCTCTGCCGCCGTCGCTCCTCTCCCGCTCAGTAGCGGCGGCGGGGGCGGCGGCGGGAGCGGCTCTGGGTCTGTGCCGGTGCTTTTTTGCTTTTCGGTCTTCGCCAGGCCTTCGACGGTGCCACACGGCTCCGGCTACGAGATGCTAATTCAGAAGTTCTTGAGCCTCTACGGGGACCAGCTCGACATGCACCGCAAGTTCGTGGTGCAGCTCTTCTCCGAGGAGTGGAGCCAATACATCGACCTGCCCAAGGGCTTCCTGGTGAACGAGCGGTGCAAATTGCGCCTCGTGCCCCTGCAGATACAGGTGGGTGACGGCGAAAAAGAGCGAGATTGCGTGCGCGCGCGCCGTGTGGCGTGCACGGCTGTGTGTGTCTGAGTCTCTGAGTGAATGCAAGAACAGCGCCGCCTCGATCGTTGAAGCGAAGGCCCTCTCGCCATCCGGCGTCCAGTGGGAGCCTTCCACACCCGCGTGGCGGTGGGGGAAAAAAAAGGTGAAATCCGCTGGACAACAGTGGAGTGGTCAAAGCCAGTCTGCGCACCTTCTGCAAGTCAGTTTTGGTTCCTTTAACAAAATGGCTACATATGTTGGATTGCACCAACACCCTGAAATAGCCAATCATAGTTTGTCCTCATTTGTTGAACCTATTGATATATTGATCATCAATTGTGTTGTAAATGTTGTACCTTGATGAACGTATCTTTTCTTTTATGTACACTGAGAGCATATGCACCAAGACAAATTCCTTGTGTGTCCAATCACACTTGGCCAATAAAATTCTATTCTATTCTATTCTATTCTATCCATCTTGGCTTCTAACAACAGTCGTGTGTACTGAGAATGGGAACAATCTTTAATATGCATGTTATGTGAACATGGGTGACATGTGAAGTAAAACATGGTTTTGGTCTTGGGCATTTTAAAAACAAAGCCTGTCCAGCATGTACAGGGGTTTAGATTGGTCCACATGATATTTGATGTGTTATTCAACAATGTGTTATTCAACACATTGGTTAAACCCAATTCATTAGCTGCCAGCACCAAAAGAATAACAAATGTTATAATGATTGAGAGCTCATTCCGTGTTTGTGTGTGTGTGTGTGTGTGTGTAGGTTCTATTAACAGAATAGTAGTTGGAAGGGACCTTGGAGGTATTCTAATCCAACCCTCTAACTTTTACAGAGAATATAATTTAGCAAAGACTCCACTTCTTGCTAGTTTATTGCTGAGGCAGAATAAAGCCTGGTCAAGCTGATCTAGCAAAAAAAAGTGATGTTTTCTATGCTGAATAACCATTCTGTGCTGCGTGAAGAGGATCTTGGAGGTCAGTGATCTGCTGCAGGACCACCTTCGTCCACCAAGCAATGGTTTTCTAAGCTATCGTGGGCATTTCTTGGTTGGCTGTGGGAATGATCAGAAACTTGCCTTGCAGCCTGTTCAAGGGATGTTTATTTCTGCAAGCTGGCTGTTCCCGTACTCCATAGCCCAGCATTACCTCCCGCTTCAGGGATTTCATCGTCTGTTGCTTTGTGACCTCATTCTTTATCTCATTTTGCTTCTTTCTCTCTTGGCGCACACCACCATCCCCAGGAAAGAACAGATCCTTCATCTTTCCTGCTCTGCTTTCCTTAGTTGCATCTTCCCTTAACCTTCACCCTCAGTGCTTTCAGGAGAACTCCATCACTTATCTTGAACAGCAGCTGCAGTTAACCCTTGGAAAGATTTTCACTGGATTAGGCAGTGCTGTGCTCTCTAGCCAATGTGGAAGTAAAGGGAGAGGCAGAGGAGAAGATCTGTGCGTGATTTAGGATGGTAGTGAGGCAGGCAGCAGAGAAGAATCCCACTCCCTGTTTAGGAAATCTAATCACCACTATGTTAAGGTTGGCATCTCTGCTGGATTCCTTGTTCAGAATATTCAGAAAGAGGAACATTGAGTTTAATAATCAGTGAATTTCCTTCAGTTTTAATGGTATCGAGAAAGTACCAATGGGTAAAATTGGATAAAGCTTGAGTATTCCCAGATCACACTTTAATGACAATTATAAGAATGAATATTTAATACCCCTGAAAGAAGTTTCATTTGGCTGGAATTTTTTTTAAAAAAAACTTAGGGATCTGTAGTCCTTTTTTGGGTCAAGCGCTAGTTTTAGCCTCAATGTTTACGCAAAAAAAGAGCAAACAAGAAGCAGTATTGGAACAGAAGGGGAGAGAGGATTAAATGAAGGATTAAAATTAAATTAAATTTTAAAGAGCCCCTTTCTCTACTTAAAAGGGGGTGCATAATATTGAAGCTGGCTTTACTAGAGATTGGACTCCAAATAGCCAGGTATGAAACAACATTTAATTTTAATTTAATTGTTTTGAATACTGTTAACTGTAATGCAGCTAATAAATAAAGTCAATAAAGTCAGATCTTTTGTTCCTTGAAATACTACAATTCAGCAGCAGTTTTTAGAGGAACCCGAAAACGTTCTTTTTCAAGGCTCTTTTTCCTCCATGGGCTAAATTACACTATATAGCATTTTTAGATATTAATATAAGTCTGCCATTAGATATCTGCTTTTTGTAATAGCTACATGCTTACATGCAGCGTTGCATAAAGAAGTATTTGATATTGTTTTAAAATGAACTTCTTAATTTGCAGTAACTTGAAAGACATACAATATAAGTATGATATCTGTTTCTCTTCGATTTTGCTCGTTTGCTTGTTGCAGATACACTATATGTTTAATTACAGTTTGTGAAATAATGATTAATTAATAACACAAGTTAAATTATTTCCAGTTTCTTAAGAATTTAGGGAAAAGTACCAAGATATGTTAGAATAGTGTCTGGTTCACTGAACTTATAGAACATCTTCACGTTCTAGTGACTGCTTATTATAGTGAAATCAGTTTTGATGTTGGCCAGAACCTAAAATAGAAAAACAAACCAGACATAAAACAGTACAGTTTCCTTTATGTATTTATGCATATGAAACATCAATACTTCAATTTTGCTTGTTCTTTCTTTAGAAGTTAAACTTAGAGAGCATATTTCTGTGAATGTGTACTCAAACAAAAATCCATCTGAGTTGAATCAGGCCTACTCTGAAATATGTTAGCTTAGAATTGCAACCTAAACGATCTAATTAGCCTACACATTTTTAGGAATACTTTTATTGAAATTAATAGAATATATTCCAAGTTAATATGAATAGATTTTCAGTCTGTTCAGCTATCACAGAAGTTAGTTATAATAAAGGTCACTTTTATAATTGCTTGCCAAAACAGGTAGGCAGGTCATAAATCAATTAATATTTATGTATTAGTAATATCAAATGAGCATAAAACTTGTGAATTATTCCAAGGAGAAATGTAGTGATCAGGAAATAAGAAAAATGTATTGAGGCAAATGGTGATAATGATAAAGATTTTCACATGCATATAATCACTGTTACATAGGAAAAAAGAATGGATTTTTTTTTTCTGTCAACATCTTCTCATGCTCTGTGAGATGCTTCTCTGAAGGTTCCCTGAACTTTCTTTGAGATAAGGAAAAAGATGCTCCTCCGTGCACATTCATTTGTCAGATTTCTATTTCCCAACTTAAGTGTAGAGTTGTACCTGAATCATTGCGGTCCTAGTTCAGCAGCTCAATCACACTATATCACAAAGGTTCACTTCTAGTGCTTTGGAGCTAGCATTTCACTGAAAACATTATTGAGGAAAAAAAAGATAACTACACCCCAGCAGTCATATTTGAATGAGGAAAAACAATGAATTGCTAAACTTAGAAAAGTAAGCTTTGCTTTCAAAGCGCCTTAGCAACACATGTAATATATGAAAGCATCTTTTTTATTATTTAATTTTCATGTAGTACCGTATATACTCGAGTATAAGCCGACCCGAATATAAGCCGAGGTACCTAATTTTACCACAAAAAACTGGGAAAAACTATTGACTCGAGTATAAGCCTAGGGTGGGAAATGAGGCAGCTACTGGTCAATGTAAAAAATAAAGATAGAGCCAAGTAAAATAACATGAATATTTATTTGAACGAAAAACAATAAAAGTGCAAAAGGGGGTCCCCAAAAAGAATATGGTATCAAAAATACAGTATCTTTAAAAGTAACAGCAACCAAGCTAACGAGAGCTAAAATCCCTCAAAACTGGAGTTCTCCTCCTCATCATCTGTTTGTCCAAACAGAGCTTCAGCTACTTCAGCTTCTGTGATGTTATCCGCATATACGTTGTCGTCATCACTGAGTTCACAGTCGTCATCATCACTGCTGTCACTCTCATACAATGCGCTGTCTTCACTGCCATCCATAGCATTACTAATGCCACATTTCTTGAAGGCACGTTGCACCATGTCCTCTGGAATATCTTCCCATGCATCACGAACCCACTGTGCTATTAGTTCTATGTCTGGCTTTCTCAGATTTCCAACTTTTGTCAGACGAGCTTGACCAGATGTCATCCATTCATGCCACATCCTTCGCACACGGTCCTTGAAAGGTTTATTTAAACTGACATCTAGGGGCTGCAATACAGATGTAAGCCCACCTGGAATAACGGCCAAAGTGACTTGAGATGACTTTGCCAATTTTTTTATGTCATCAGATGTGTGGGCTCTGAACATATCCCAAACTAACAGTGATCTTCTAGTCCAGTCCCCACTCCTCAAGCAAGAGATCCTATACTGTTTCAGACAAAGGATTGTCCAGTCTGTTCTTTAAAAACCCTCCAGGAATGAAGTGTCCAATAAGGTTCAAATTGCAAGTAGTCCTCAATTTAAGACTGCAATTGAGCCCAAAACGTTGTTTTGTTATTTTTCCCTAACCGTGTATGTATCCCCCTGCCCCCCATTTTACGTCAGGCTGCCATCAAAGCGAAGCACGGCTGAATATTATTATTATTATTATTATTATTATTATTATCATTATCATCATTATCATCATCATCATCATCATCATCATTATTATTATTATTATTATATCATTATTATCATTATCATCATCATTATTATTATTATTATTATCATTAACATTATTATCATAATCATCATCACCATTATTATAATTATTATTATCATTATCATTATTATCATTATCATCATCATCATTATTATTATTATTATCATTATTATCATTATCATCATCATCATCATCATCATCATTATTATTATTATTATTATTATTATTATTATTATTATTATTATTATTATTATTATTATTATTATTATTATTATTATTATACCGCCCTTCTCCCGAAGGACTCAGTGCGGTGAAGTAAGATTCAACAGCGGCAGGGAGGAGCTGGCTCTGTGTTTGTGTGTGTGTAGTATGCGCGCGTTGGCCGCCCTGTTTCCTGGTGCTCTGCTCCCTGACCCCAGTGGCAGTCCTTACTCTCTCTCCCCCTCTTTGTTTCCTTCGCGCTCCGCAGTTCAGAGCTCGGACTGCTCTTATTTTGACTCCCCTTTTCTTTCTTTCCTTCCTTACACCAGCCGCCCACCTATGCCAAGGTCTCCTGGCTTTTTCGCTCTCTGTAAGCAGCGGCTTCGGCAGCGTCGCCCCGCCTCCAATTGGTTTGGAGAAGGAAAGCTAATTTGCTGATCTGCACGAGGGTCGGTTTCTTTTGCCTCCCTTCTTCTTCCTCACTCGGGGGAGTGAAACGCAAAGTATAGTTAGCCTGAAAAAAAACTGAACCGTGTGACTGGCGGGAGAGAAGGATGGCGCCGGGAGGGGCGGGGGGAGAAATCGTTTGTTCTTGCCGTATTTCTCCGCTTTCCAAGAGGCTTTTTCTTTTTCACCTCTTTCTCCCCACCTCCCCAATTTCCATAGGGGGAAAAAAAAAACCTGGGGAAAACTTGGCAAAAAATAAAATAAAATAAAAAGTACTGAGTGCAAATGTTTTTTTTTTATACTGTAGTTGGAGTTTTCCACGCTTTTCACATTCCGAGGCGAGAGGAGGATGAGTAAGAGGAGGCGAGGTGACAACGCCTCCGCCTCCGAGGCGAGAGGAGGACGAGTGAGAGGGGCGAAATGTCGAACGCCCCTCCGCCGACCACCGCCGCCGCCACCATCAAAAAGCGGCGGAAGAAAACGCCGAGGCCAGCCGCCGCCCAAAACGAGCCGGCCGAGCTGGCAAAGCATGCCGGCAGCATTTGGGCTCGCCCTGCCGGCACTTCACGGCGGCCTCCCCACCCACCCCACTGCCGCCGCACTCAATTTCGGCTGGAGAGGAGGCGAGGTGACAACGCCCCTCCGCCCCTCCGAGGCGAGAGGAGGACGAGTGAGAGGGGCGAAATGTCGAACGCCCCTCCGCCCCGCCCCTCCGCCGACCACCGCCGCCACCATCAAAAAGCGGCGGAAGAAAACGCCAGAGGCCAGCCGCCGCCCCAAAACGAGCCGGCCGAGCTGGCAAAGCATGCCGGCAGCATTTGGGGTCGTCCTGCCGGTACTTCACGGCGGCCTCCCCACCCACCCCACTGCCGCCGCACTCAATTTCGGCTGGAGAGGAGGCGAGGTGACAACGCCCCTCCGCCCCTCCGAGGCGAGAGGAGGACGAGTGAGAGGGGCGAAATGTCGAACGCCCCTCCGCCCCTCCGCCCCTCCGCCGACCACCGCCGCCCCCGCCATCAAAAAGCGGCGGAAGAAAACGCCGGAGGCCAGCCGCCGCCCCAAAACGAGCCGGCCGAGCTGGCAAAGCATGCCGGCAGCATTTGGGCTCGTCCTGCCGGCCCAGCTGCAAGGGTAGACTCGAGTATAAGCCGAGGGGGCGCTTTTCAGCACAAAAAACGTGCTGAAAAACTCGGCTTATACTCGAGTATATACGGTATCTTATATTTAGCCCCCCATAGTTACTTGTTTAAAGTAGATTTTTTTAAAAATCTTTTTTTAAACAAGTTTTTATTGATTTTTTAATTTCCCCCCCTACACACATACATAGTTTATGAACAGAGTAGTGGCCATATCGTATCTTATACAATTTAACATATTCAAATACATTTTACTTAGTTACAATTTTTGCCAGAATATTCTTTTTTCATATTTTTATCCATATCCTAATATTTCCTTGCTCATTTCCATAAGTCACATCTTCTTTCGCCCTCAGGTTCTAATTTCTCCATTTTTATTAATATTCATTCTCTTTTATTCTTTTTTAACTTTTCCAATTTTCCTAATATATTCAAATATGTTTGAGGTTGTTTTTCTTCCATTTCATCTTTTCCTTTTTACAACAATCCTTCTCCTTCTCACTTCTCTTCCTCCCCTCTTTTTTCCTACCTACTTTCTTCTCTCCTCTCCTACTCCTTCTCTACTTCCCCTTCCTTTCTCCCCCTCCTCCCTACTTCCTCCCTGTCTGACTTTCTCTCCTACTCTTATTTCCCCTACCTTTCCTCCCCTCCTCTTCCCTTTCTTCTTTCTCTCTCCCTCCTTCTCCCTTTCCATGTCTCTCCTTCTTCTTATCTCTCTCCATTGCTGTATTTATTTTCATTTCAATATTTCTGGTGTCCAGACAACCCCAATTTTCTCATTAAAAATCTGATCAATAAAAAAAAAATATTGATTTAAACCCCAAGGTGTTGGATTTGTCTGATAAAGCATTCATACATTTCAAAGATAATGATAAAGATACCAAAACTATATTACTATCTTCATACACTTGAAGGATGTTTGGATTTCTCTTTCACAAAAAATAACCTTCCTTACTAAAGCAGCTTTGTTTTAAAAGAGAGGTTTTATGAATTAGAAAATATTAACTGGGAATATGTGATTCTAAGGTAGGGTTAAATATTCTACTAAACAAAAATAGATTCTACTATAAATATTTTACTGAACAAAAATAGATTTGGGTTTAAAGTATTTCCATTTAGACAATGGGATTCTGAGTATATCAACTTGAATATAAGATAATTGAGAACAATGAGACAATTTTTAAGTAAAATGGGATGGCAACCATAATTAATATTCCCTTTTTTCTTTGTCTCAGATAACTACACTGGGCAATCTCACACCTTCGAGCACTGTGTTTTTCTGTTGTGATATGCAAGAAAGATTCAGACCTGCTATCAAGTATTTTGGAGATATTATCAGCGTAAGCCAACGATTGGTATGTATATTTGGTTCTTCAAAGGTCAAGTACTATTTTAATTGTACTATTATTGATATTTTATTATTTAAATAAACTTTCATTTTTCTGTTTTTTTTTAATCTTTGCAGCTTCAAGGTGCACGGATTTTAGGTATCCCAATCATTGTAACTGAACAGTATCCTAAAGGTCTTGGAAACACCGTTCAAGAAATTGACTTAACTGGAGCTAAACTTGTTTTACCCAAAACAAAGTTTTCTATGGTCTTACCTGAAGTTGAGTCTGCTATAGCAGAGATACCTGGAATCCGCAGTGTTGTTTTATTTGGAGTAGAAGTATGTATTTCATTTATCATGTATTTGTAGTTTTCCTAGAGCAGCATTACTATTGAAATAAAGATAAAATATCATTTATAAATATAATTGCAGATATGATTTACTTTTATTCTTCTTCAAGACTCATGTATGCATTCAGCAGACAGCGCTGGAATTAATTGGTAGAGGTTTGGAAGTTCATATTGTAGCTGATGCAACCTCTTCAAGAAGTATGATGGACAGAATGTTTGCTCTGGAGGTAATTTTTTTTTTGTTGTTTACATTTTATTAGATAGTTATGTGAGATTGGTTTCAGTAATAAATTGTAACAATTATAAGTATTATATTCCTGTAGTTTCAAATATCTCTGTGGCACAGAAAAGGCAAAACATTTTTCTGTTTCTTAAAACAGTCTACATGTATATGACTGTATATGACTTTCTTACCATTGTTAGCATCCATATAGTCTCTATTTTACTTATTTCTTTGGCAGCAGTAACTGAAAATTAAAAATATAAGGGTGAAAAGAGAATACATTTGAAGAAAACCTGGGATAGCATAGAAAACATGAAATCATTTGTAGAATGATTTAGTTTACTGAATGGCTTGCTAAAATAAAGATCTATGACAAAGGTTTCAGCTATCCTTTCTGCTTTGAGAGAGAAATCAATCTCACAAAACATAAGCAAAATCAATTTTAAATGTATCTTGATTTAGGGACAGGTGAAAAAAAAATATAGTAATACCAGGCTGACAATGGAGCAAAATCCCTAAGGAAATTAATTCTCAAAGTATTGCAAAAGGAATTTCTGTAGAAAGAGCACATAGAAATTTGCCAGAACAGGATGGTGGCATTAGGTAACATGCTTTTTTCAGTTATTCCTTAAATGATACGATGCACTACTCTAGTTCTGATTTTTATATACAGTATCGTAATACATGATGAGCAGAAGAATCCTAGTATTTGAGACACAAAACTCTGACACATGTGGAGTCCTCTTATACCAATAAAATAATAGAAGAAAATATTTTAACCCTCTTAAACTATTTTTCTTTTATTGTTTTAATTAGAGAAAATAATGATGGTAGTTAACAAATATTAAGGCGCAGCATTATCTTGGGATATATACATAGATTTATGTTTTGTGGAAGAAGAATTTATCAAGCTAATGTAACTAAGTAAATTTTTTGGTTTTGATTTTTGAACTTTGGCAAGAACTGTCTAGCTTATGCAAAATCAATAATTGCATCTATATTTTATTTATTTATTTATTTATTTATTAAATTGATATACTGCCCATTTCTCTACCAAATGACTCTGGGCAGCATCCAGGCAACACTTGTCTACGTTAAATTCAGATTAGTCAAGGTTTTAGGTAATATAAAATGTTTGCTTATTACTTGAGGATTTTTACTGGCAATGTAATTTAGAGTATCTTCAGAAAGCAAAGAATGGTATCTTTTCTATATAAGGTAAAGGTAAAGGTTCCCCTCGCACATATGTGCTAGTCGTTCCCGACTCTAGGGGGCGGTGTTCATCTCCGCTTCAAAGCCGAAGAGCCAGGGCTGTTCGAAGATGTCTCCATGGTCATATGGCCAGCATGACTAAATGCCAAAGGCGCACAGAATGCTGTTACCTTCTCACCATAGGTGGTCCCTATTTTTCTACTTGCATTTTTTATGAGCTTTTGAACTGCTAGATGGCAGAAGGTGGGACAGGTAACGGAGCTCACCCCATTACGCGGCACAAGGGATTCAAACCCCCGACCTTACATCGACAAGCTCAGCGTCTTATGCCACCGCACCACCGCGTCCCTTATCTTTTCTATATAGATACTGACTATTATCAAAGGCAGTTCTGTTATCCTGATTTTTTAATAAAAATATTGAATGTATATCCAATGTTTCTTGTTATCCCAAAACCCAAGGCAGTTTAGAACAATTATAAAATATCTAGAATAAAACACAATTACTAGAATTAATATTCTGCTAAGGTCTTTGAAAGAAACTCTAAGCTCTTCCTATCTTTTTATTATATGAAAATCATCAAAGCATGTTTCCTTTATGGGACGGATTTCTCAGAATACAGACACAAATGTGTATATAATATAAGAGGTATCCCAAGCTTCATTTATTTCATCAAGGGTATAAAGCACTGTCTGTTAGCAACTATGTGAGTAATTTATGGTGCTTTAATCAATACATCTATTCCACATTTAACTATTTAAATATATTCATTGTGAAAAGCAAAATGGACAAAGATATGGGAAAACGTTAAAGTAGTATAACTGAAAGATATTACTATCCAGACCCCCATAAAATTCTGTGAAGGAACAGGGGAAAATGACAATTGGATTATAAAAAACATGCCTGGAAGCTATTTATTTATTAGTTTCTATATAATTGCTATTTATTATCCTTGTATTAATAATCTAAAATGTGATTTCAGTGAAGTGAAACTATTTTCAAAACAGTTGCTTTTCTGATTTAAGATAAATTATAATGCACTGTTATGAGGGAATTGTAAAATCTGTGGGTTTATTGTTCAAATGTTTCTCAGCAGATAAATCGACTTTATTTGTCTGTTTTCTTTTTTTCAGCGTCTTGCTCGCACTGGGATTATTGTTACCACTAGTGAAGCTGTATTGCTGCAGCTGATAGCTGACAAAGATCATCCCAAATTCAAAGAAATCCAGAACCTCATTAAAGCAAGTGCTCCAGAGTCAGGACTTCTTTCTAAAGTATAAATACTCTTAAAAGAATTTGACAGAGGAAAATGTTATGAATACATAAATACACTCTCTCACATGCAGATATATAATCTCTCATACACACCTATCAATTGATGTATTTTGCTTGCCTTAGCAGAATTTGTTATATTATGCTTTTCAGGTGCTGGTATATTCTATAGTTATAGCTCTTTGAGTCTTGGGAGTACAGTAGGGTCATCTTTTCAGAACAAAGTTTAAAATAGAGGTACATGTTTGTCAGTATTGTACCCACTGATTGTAATTTAACTCCTCAAAAACAACCCCTGTATTTTTGTGAACCTTTTTGACTAAATGAATAAATATATTGTGGAATTGTTTTACTTTTTGTTTAATTAATGCAGTGACATAGATTAACATGTTAATTATATTTTAACATTCTATGAATGGAACAATATTTTAAATGAAACAGGATACAGAGAAGATGGTTGCTTAATCATTAGAGAAGGCAATAATATTAATGCGTAATTATTTGTGATATAGCTAGGGTGATTCTTAATTATTCAGGACTTTATTAAATGCTGTTGCAAAATCATTTATTGTAAGTTTTTAACTGGAAAATTGTATAACGTTCACTTCCAAATCCCAAGCAGTTCTATCAACTTGTTAATGGAATATATGAGAGATTGTTGACACTGAAGTGGGATATTTTATTTTACTTTTAAATATTCAGAAGAAGATATTCAAGCTTCTCATTTTCAAATGTTGAAAACTTCTTTCTGGATATGCTGAGGGATTTATTTTTAATCCCTGAACGTATAGATATAATGAACTCCATCTGGTTTCTGCATTAATTCTGGTAAATTAAAGATTTAGTAAAACCTGCATCAGTTTTATGCTGCATTTTGAAATACAGATGCTGAATACTGTTTTTAAAATAGCCTAATTTAATAGAGTGTTTTGATGTACTGTTTTATAGCTAGAAATAAATTTGAGTAACCCTGCTCTTGTTACAGCTAATTCATTTGTCTTATAAATGATTCAAAGTGTTCTAACATTTATATGAAAAATGCATGTGGCTTTATATGTAATGTATTTTGCAATATTGAAAACAACCATAATACGGATTTTTAAACAAAAACAGTTCATAGTAGGAAACTTCAAACATCTCTTAGCGCCTCACAGTCTATCACAAATGTTGGCTCTAAAAAGATGCATGTAATGTAAAGTTTGATCTTTGATTTTGCTTATAAAGAGCTTGTCTCATCAGTAAATTTCCCTTTATCTTGAAAAATTCAGTCCACTGATCCAGAGATAGCATATCATTTAAAACACACTTTATTTTAAAGAAAACATAAAGCTGTCACAAATTAAAATGAGCACAGCATGGTACTAAGACAAAGATCAATATTTTGAAAAATCATAACTAAATATTATCAAGCAGAGTAAGAAATGAATGAGCAGCTGTACATAACTTATAAATGTATTCCAATATACTGGACCACCATAAATGAATGTGCAATCAAAAACTCTATTGCCTCCCTCAATTCAATCACTGGGATTTTAACAACCTTACTTACTGTTGAGTATGCACAGGTGATATCCACAAGGTTTTTCCATTTTTTCCCCTGATGTGAACATCTCTACAAAACTGCAAGTAGTTTCTCACTTTCAGAATTGATTTGCCATGCAACATGAATAGTTTATCACTGAGGAAGAAAAGGTCCTTTCACGTGGTTACAGTTATGCACTATGCCATTCCCTGGATTAAGTTACTATATAAAATGAAACTCCTGGTTTCTTCAACAGAGATGTCCAATGATCATTTCATGACTACCTGGTACTTAATAGTTCCATGTGGTATGTAGGCAAGTGGCATATTTTGTGCAGAACATAAATTATTTAGTTTGTGGAATAAAACCTACCCCTTTTATTAAGACTATCATTTTTCAGAGCTGTGTTCCTTAGGCTAGATAAGGCATAGATTTGTTGCTTCACAAGTATCATCAGCTAGAATCTTCCCCTTTGCTATCTATTCCACTTCTCCCATGAGAGAGATTGAGAAGATAATTGTTAAGACCAAATAGATAGTGATAAAGTGGAAATGCGGTCCTTCCCATCTAAAAAAGAGTTTTCTTGCGTTATCACAGTGCTTCTGGAAAAGTCTCTGCCCAGAGTTTCTAAGCCTGGTGCTTTAAAAATATTGTGCCCTGTGTTCCCCCTGAGATTGAGGCTGGGGTCGTATTCACTTACCTTCGCAACCGGTTTGCAAATGGGAGTGCACCTGCCACCTCCACACATGCGCATAGCCTGCCGCGCATACGCAGAGTGGCAAAAACGGGACATGATGACATCCCGATGGGTGGGCGGGTCCTCCTGCAGCCGCCACTACCAGTTCACTAGAACCAGCTGATGCCACCACTGGATTGAGGGCATCCAACTTCTAACTGTATATTGGAGAGAGGAAGAATAATTTGGATCATTGGGTTTGGGGAGGTTGTTCTGTTTTTTGGCATGGTATTAAATGCATAAAGGAAGAAAGGGAATGTGTAACACTTTGAGAAGGAATAGATTCAATTCAATTCATATAGTTCCTGGAGAAGATGTTAGCCTTGCAGCTCTAAATATATGAGGACTCATCCTCATGTTCCCCTAATTCTAACACAAACATGTCACAAGTAACCATTTTTATTTGAAAGGTTATGGCATTGCCCTCCAGGGAGCTGAGTCTGCTCAGTTCCTATTGGTCATTTTAGGCTATTGTGGGCCTGTTCCCTCCTCTCAGGATGCTGGGTACTTCCATCCATGACTGCTTTGTTTGGACTGCAGGAGAGGGGCCTGGGATGAAATCACCTTTCCAAGGTGCAATAAATAAATGTTAAGGAATAAAGAGGGAGAAAAAAAAATAACTGATGAATTTTGAGATTTGCACTAATTAGTAAACATTTGCATCTGTTCTAGGATGAGCAGTGTTAGTGGTAGCCAATGTAATTCCACACCCAAGTTATTTCAGTGTGTTTAGGTAAGTAACCTGCAGTTTCTGGCAATCCATCTGTCCAAAGCGAGGCAAAATAAACCTAAGGGGATTTTAAAGTCCCGTGATCTTGATACAGAAATACATCAGACCTGCTGGAGTCTGCAGCTTTTGCAGGTGACAGGAATTTTCAGATAAAGCCAAGCTGTTTTTCCTAAGAACGTTTGAAGTAATGGTCTCAATGTAGATTATCCCATAGATTGGAGCAGGCCAGATGCTGGTAAGCTATCCGGAGGCTATTTTGAGATTCAGAGAATTCACCTCTACCGTTACAACAATTTCTAGAGGACGGCTCTAGAAATGATAGACTAGAATCCGTTTGTTCCCAAGCAGACAAAGGCAGGAGGACATTGTTGGTTGCTTGGTTTCCTAGAATCCTTTGTCAGAGAAGCCAGGAGGAGTTGTACAATGTAAGTAGTAGTACTGAAAGCATAGCTATTTCTTAAAATTTCTGCAGTAGAACATAACAGTTCTAAATTCATGCTTTCTTCTTTACCTCATAAGTGCCCTTGTTGATGGCTGGGGGGGTTTTGTCACCTGAATTTTGTTTTCCTAGAATGCAAAGCACAGAGACCAAAGCCTAGCAGTAAAACATCCACCTTGTTCCATCTGCATGGAAATATTCTGTCTTCTTTCTTAGCCTCAGTGAGTTTTCTTCAAGATAACTGGTAGGAAGTGAGTCTCATATACAAACTATAATTTTTAGAGAAAGGCAAAATCAAATGTTTTACCTTGAGGACCTCCTTTGAGATATTGAGAACACATTTTGGTGCTGTTGTAAAGGGAGAGACAGGGAGAGAGGGAGAGAGAGGGAAGGAGGGAGGGAGGGAGAGAGAGAGAGAGAGAGAGAGAGAGAGCATTACATAAAGCTGTAGAATTTTCTAAAGAATCTTGTTTATCGTAATATTCTCCCAGCATTGTCCTAAAAAGAATTAAATTGGTTTCCTCTCTAGGCAGGCAATGGCTATCGGTATAGAATATATCGATATAGAATATATCAAAAGTTCTGTAACAGACCTTGTTGTTATTGTTATTGCTGTTATTTTGCAAATTCGGAATATTTTATTTGCATTCATGAGACTCTATAAATCATAGGAGACTCTGAATATATTTTTCACTTCCACAACCAGGCAATGGTTTGAACAAACTTTTTACTGAAATTGATCTAGAGATATTCCAGCTTCCATATGCAAGCAGCTGTTGGGAAGACTTTGTAGTTAAAAATGTAGCTAATCAGTACTTTGTGCAATATAGAGCTTACACATGACTGGGCCAGGAGAATAGGAGGTCACTTTCTAATGTAATAATCGAACCACATGGAAAGTGTGCTCTTGGTCCTATGCAAGACTAAACACTACAGTCTGACTAAAAAATTTTTTATGAACTCTCAGTAACATCTCATGCACTGAGAGTCAATATAGATGAGAAGAGCAGAGATCAAACAAATATTTCTTGTTTTATTAAAATACCTCAAGTTAAAAAGGGATGGAGATAGTCAAACTAAGTCTTGTTGCAAATAGAATTCATAAAGATATATCAAGATATTGCAAAATGTGCTCCCTTCCACTGGAATATAGGGAAAATGCATCTTAGACTCTAGAGTGTTGCTGTCCAGAGCAGAGAAAGGAAAAAAACTTCCTAAAAAGCTGAAATTATAAAAATCATCTGTAGGTTTTTTGACAGTGGATCACCTTCTGTACTTCTATCTTGATAGATAGCATTTGGTGCAATATGTAAGTTGTAACAACGAAAAGCAATTGATCTTTGCTGGTATTTAGGACCCTGCATTCTGTTTCCATTTGTAGTATAATAGTAGTAACACTATCGATTGCTATTATATTTAATAATGTTAATATTCATGAAAAATATTAAAACATTTTACGGATTTTCTTATGCTCTCCTTTCATAGTTTACAATTTTTGTCTCTTTGAAAGCTGATAGGCAATGAGACAAAACTATCACATAATAAAATAATATTAAATAGTAATATAAATATTATTTCAGTTAATATTAAATAAATTTTGTATAGCAGAAAAGCATATTTGGGCTATGCATATAATTTGTCTTCAAGCTTCTTGAGGCAGTTAATGGGTTTATATTGCTAAGATTTTAGGAATTTAGTTTTCGTGTGACACCTCTGCATATGGAATGGATATATAGTTAAATCTATCTTACCTTGACTATATAGATCCAGAAACCATATAACAGAACATCAACTTTTTTATTTAATTTATCACATTTTAAACTGTTCATCTCTCACATGGAGATACCTGTTACAAATGCCAATTGCAAAACATACTCATTCAGGGATAGATTTTACATGCAAATATATTCCATTATTTTTTTCCTCCATGTTCAATATGTAAGGAAAGATTCTCTCTATATTTAATGCATCCACAGCACAGTATTCTTAAGCTATGCATTACAATTAGACAAGAAGCCTCTTCTCAGGCCATCCCTAATTTTTGCTAACATTGCAACAATGATATTGGGAGGAAGCATCTATTTAATATAGTTGAAGATTCAACCACATAATTACCTTTTTAATAAACTGAATAAGTTGAAACTCAATCTTTAAGCACTTGCTGCTTCAATGATGACTGAATATACTGTATTTAGACGTTGTTATAATATGAAGTTATGAGTTATTTTTAAAAATAAAAGTGGGATATAAATAAATATTATATTTTAAAAGTTCCTTCTTTTCTTGAGGAAAACATGCACCCAAAAATTCAGTACCATTTTGGCTGTTGTTATACATTAATGTGAAGTAAATGTCACTTCCAGTCTGCCATATTTTGGAAAGCAGAGAAGCCCATTTGGTGTAGTGGTTAAGATGCTAGCCTAGACAGCCAGAGAGTCTGAGTTCTAGTCCTGCCTTAGGTAGGAAAGCCAGCTGGCTAAATTTGGTTCAATCAGTAATTCACTCTCAGCCCAACACCACCGGGAAAATAGGAGGGAAGGAAGGAGTTTTATATATGCTTCCCACCTTGAGTTATTTATAAAGTAATAAAAAGCAGGATGAAAATCTAATACATACAAATAAATAAATAAAATAGCCAGATTGTTAGAATGCAGTAAAAACAGAGTGAAATAATAACAAAATTTTAGGGAAATATTTCTGTTTGCTTTTCAGTTCATTGAATAATCTTTTGCCTTATTGGTACTCCATTGTAACTCAAGGGTAAATTGCACAGTTTAACAAGAGGGTATTTCTAAGAAAAAGTTTTTACACACTGGAAACTAACATTGGTGATTGTTTTATGTATTTAGCCATGTTTTATGTATTTATGTCCAGTAGGCGGTAGTAGTGTTAAACAAATAAAAATAACCCAGGATGTTTCACTTATTTTTAATTATGAAAGCTTTTATATAGTTCATAGCATTTGTACACTTTTAATGTGTAATTTTGAGTCAAAGTAGTTTGGATGGCAGACTAGCGGGAACCATGTCAACCACATTAAAGTGTTTCTTTAATCGACTATTGCTTGGTTACGTTTTAGAGCTCAAACTCTAAAAAAATAATCAAGGAAATGCACTCTTTGGCTGCAATAGTTTTTGAAACAATTATGCATTACAGTTATTGCTGTGGTTTATTCATGATTATATTTGCTAGCAAAAAGCCACAGGAGTACATACATCTTTAAATGTTATACACAGTTATCTTGTCTACCTTGTATATATTGTAGCTAACAAATATGTTCCCTCCTAGAAATTCAAAAGATAATTAGAATATTGTTACATTTTGTTAACATTGGTATGGAATGGTAGGCAGTTGTTAATTGTTATCTGGGTCCTCTCTAATCTATCAGATCATATAGGGTTAACCTCAAGGTACAGGGGAATGTATGTATGTATGTATGTATGTATATCTAATTTCTTGGATCTTTTGTGGATGGCAAAATAGAAAATGGCTTAATCTCTATGCCTAATTCAAAGTCCTTGCGGAGGTTATCCTAAATTTGAACTGTATGTAGGCATATCATAGAATTCTTGATTTTTGAGAGAATGTGAGAAGCAATCCGGGGGCCCTTAAACCTTGTCTGCTTGTACATGGGCTGGCTGAAGTCTTGTCTTTTACACTTTCTCCAGTTAGACATTACATTACTGTATATTGAAAGAAGCAAGGGAAGTTCATAAGCTCCTTTGCACATGTGCAGGTTGAAGCATCCTGTTTAGTAGTTTTGCAATTGATTTTATGAAGGGAAGGAAAGAAAGTTTATGTTCCATATTTTATTTCATTTTTAAATCATAATTTCTCTGTATTAGAGAACACTGTCTCCTCTAGCTTTTGAAGTTCCAAATGCTTTTTCATATATTTGCATACCTTTTACACTGATATCGGATAGGGTGTACTTTGAAAAACATCAGGTAATTTTGGATGAAGATGGAAGATATGTAATAATTGTTGGAAATCTTAATGAGGAAAAAGTGACACTTGTTAATTTATATTTACCGAATGAAAAACAAAGAGAATTTCTTGAAAAAATAACAAAAATTTTGGAGAATGAAAGTGTAGGGAAAGTAATTGTGGCTGGGGATTTTAATTTAATCAGAGATAAAATAGACAGTACTAATCCCACCCGCTGTGGAGGAGCAAATAAAATGGGGATTTTAAATATGTGGATGCTTCGAAACGGCGTGGTCGATGTGTGGAGAGAGGTCAAAGGAATTGAGAGAGTATACACTTTTTTCTCTAAGATATATAATACATATTCTAGAATTGATTATATTTTTCTTTCTAAAGATTTGTTGAATAATGTGGATAAGGTAGATGTGGGAATTTTTAAAGATTCTGATCATGCAGAAGTTATGGTGGATTTAGATTTTAATTTTGAGAAAAAAAGAAGCTATTGGAGATATGACGAGAAACTGTATAAAAATGAAAAGGATAAAAAATGGATACTTAAAAAATTGGAGGAAAGTTGGAGATTAAATGATAACGGGGAGGTTAAATTTGAAATTGTTTGGGATGCGATGAAAGCGGTGTTTAGAGGGGAGAATATTAAATTATCAAGTAGGAAATATAAAAATTATAAAATTAAAATGGAAAGAGATAAAAATCAGATTAAAGAATTGGAAAATCAATTTTTGCTTACTAAAGAAAAAAAAAATTCTTCAGGAGCTTAATATGTTAAGAAATAAAATGATAGAAGAAGATACAGAGTTAGTAAAAGAAATTTGAGATTTTAAATAGGAATTTTTGAATTTAGTAATAGAAATTCTAAATTATTGGCAAAGATGGCGAAAATAAAAGAGAGAAAAGAGAAATTGGAGCTTTGATAGATGATAGAGGTATAAGATGTTATAAAAAATTAGAGAAATGTGAAGTGGTTAGAAATTTTTTTCAGAATCTATATTCAAAGAAACCAATTAATCGGGGAAAATTGCAAAGCTATTTAGAAAAGTATGTGGTGAAAATTGATCAAACATATAAGGAATTGATGGAAGAAGATATAACACAAGATGAGATTAATGGAATAATACAAAAATTAAAATTAGGGAAAGCTCCAGGTGAGGATGGATTACCTGTTGAGTTTTATAAAGAATTTAAAGAATTAATAATACCAAGATTGCAAAAATTATTCAATGGAATATTACATGGTGGAGAAGTACCTTCGTCATGGAATAGAACGGTGATATCCCTAATTCCTAAACCAGATAAAGATTTAGAAAGGATTGAGTCCTATCGGCCCATTTCTTTAATTAATCAGGATGCAAAGATATTTACTGCTATTATAAGTAATAGATTAAATAGATTTATAGATAGATATATAAGTTATAATCAAGTAGGTTTTGTGAAGGGTAGATACATGAGTGATATTGTTAGAAGAGTATTAAATATTATAGATGTAGCTGAATATAATGGTGATAAAATTGGTATAGTATCATTGGATATTTTAAAGCTTTTGATTCTGTACAATGGGAAACTATTAAAGTAATTGTGGAGGCTTTAGGCTTTGGTAATAAGTTTATACATGTTATTTCAAAATTGTATCAAAAAAGCAGTGCAAGAGTGAAGGTGAATGGAATATTAACTGAAGAGATAAAATTAGAAGCAGGTACGAGACAAGGATGTCCCTTGTCCCCAACATTATTTTTATTGGCTATGGAAATTTTGACAAAAATGATAGAAAAAGATGAAGAATTAGAAGGATATAAGGGGTATAAGATAAATTTGTATGGATGATACTTTAATTATTTTGAAAATGTAGAGAAAGACCTGAAAAGATATATAAGCATTTGATAGAATTTGAGGAAATGACAGGATTGAAAGTAAATTGGTCAAAGTCAGAATTATTGATGGATAGTAATGGTAATGAGTCTGAGAATATGCAAGAGCAATTTGGGATAAGGATTAAAAACACATTGAAATATTTGGGTATAGTGCTTTCACTCAAGGTTAAAGAATTGAAAAAACTTAATTATGATGTGGTGATTAATGAAATTGAGAAGAAGATAGATAAATATAAAATGTTAAAGTTGTCTTGGTTTGGTAGAATTGCAATGTGTAAGATGATGTTGCTGCCCAAGTTCAACTTTTTATTCGAGATGCTACCACTAAATTTGACAGAGAAAGATATTGAAGGATATCAGAAAAAATTGGATAAATTTTGTAATGGTGGCAAAAGACCTAGATTAGTGAAGAAAATGTGGTATCAAAATCAAAAGGAAGGTGGATTAGGAATCCCCAAATTATTTAATTATTACTGTGCGTATGGTATCCGGATAGTGGTAAAAATATTTAAAGGTGAAGATAACTATTGGAGAGACTTAGAGTTAAGGGATATAGAGAAATTTGGATCAAGGTGGTTTTTAGATAAAGCAAATTTAAAATGTGTAAGTAGAAGTTATTGGTTAAAGGGATTAAGTAAAATGTGGAATAAATTTGTTAAAATTTTAATTCCGGATATAATCTTTTTGGGGGAGACAATTGGAATTTGGCCGATTAAAAGTAATATAAAACGTAATGAAGTGATTAAAGAGGAAAATATAGAAATTATTAGAGATTGGATAAAAGTTATGGAAAATGAAAGGAGGAATAAAGAAATTATTGAAAAATTAGGGTTAAGTTGGTTTGAAAAAATACAGATAGAAAAATGGACAAAAAAATTAAGGGAAAATTATTCGATAAATAGATGTGAAACTGAATTTGAATATTTAGTATCTCGGATTATGAAAGATGAAATTGGGCTAAAGGGACTCGTTAGTAGGGTTTATAAGATTATAAATTCTGATGAAAAATTACAAAGAGTGATGAGGACAAATTGGGAAAAAGATCTTAATATTGAAATACCAGAGTCAGATTGGAATGTGAATTGGAATAGTAGAATTATGAGAACTTTATCTATAAGGATTAAAGAGCACAATTATAAAGTTGTTTGGAAATGGTATTTGACTCCAGTAAGATTGTCACAAATGGATAAAAAAATTAGTAAAAAATGTTGGAGATGTGAGATGGAATTGGGGACTTATGAACATATGTGGTATAAATGTGATAAGGTTAAAAAGTTTTGGCAACAATTGGAGAAAATGATATTTGAAATGATGGGGAAAGTAATAACATTGAGAGTGGAAACTATATTATTGTTGGTAATTAAGGAAATAGAATTAACAAAATATGAAAAAGAATTGATTAGAATTATGATTATAATAGGTAGAATTATAATAGCTAGACATTGGAAACTAGATGTGATTTTTAGAATAGAAGAGTGGAATTCTGAAATGTGGAAATTAGCTTTAAATGATAAAATGACATGTGATATTAAAATTAGAAGTGGTGTGTATAAAGAAGATATTTTCTGGAAGACTTGGAAACCTTTTGTGGACTTTGCGCTTGGAACATTGGACGCTTCGGTACCTGTACCTCGAGAACGTGGATTTTGGCGATCGTGAGGATATATCCGAAGACCCAAATCTTCCTTTTTTTTATGTATAGCACAAGGGTGTAATAATGTATTTTCTTTTTTTTTGTTTGTTGCAAAAAAGTAATAAAAAAATTAAAAAAAAATTAAAAAAAAAAGAGAACACTGTCATGGTTATAGGCATGTGACACATATGAAATATTGGCAACTTCTACACTGATTGCTAAAAATAATATTGCTTCAAGTTTGTATCTATTCTTATTTTAAAACAACAGTATGGGTGATGGGATAGAAATGCTTGTGAGGGGGGAAAAGGATATATAACCTGGAGCTATAAATGGTAAGCGTGGGGATGCGGTGGCTCAGGGGCTAGGACGTTGAGCTTGTCGATCGAAAGGTCAGCAGCTCAGCAGTTCGAATCCCTAGTGCTGCCGTGTAATGGGGTGAGCTCCCATTACTTGTCCCAGCTTCTGCCAACCTAGCAGTTTCGAAAGCACGTAAAAATGCAAGTAGAAAAAATAGGGACCACCTTTGGGGGGAAGGTAACAGTGTTCCGTGTGCCTTTGGTGTTGAGTCATGCCGGCCATATGACCACGAACACGTCTTCGGACAGCGCTGGCTCTTCGGCTTTGAAACGGAGATGAGCACCGCCCCCTAGAGTTGGGAACGACTAGCACGTATGTGCCAGGGGAACCTTTACCTTTACCTATAAATGGTCAGAGTGGTTTACTTCATGGAATTTACTTTTTAAAACCTCTGTTGGAGAATAATGTGTGTCAGAGATGACACACATTAAATATAGAAACCCTGTAATGGACCAATAGCCAACTAGCAATCACAGGATATTTAATTATTCTAAGGATAATTAGCACACTGCTAGTTACAAGGGCAGTGATGAAGGGAAAGGGCCAACTTGTTCATCCTTGCTGTTCCTCCTGTTTTTTGAATTTGTGGAACTGATGAGCAAGAAATAAATCTTGCTCAAATAACTGGGAGGTGGGGGGTGGGAAAAGGACCAATTTTTATTTTTCTGATGTTACCATTCAAATTTACCATTCAAATTTTTAGAAAGCTGGGGCATGACTTGTTTAAAATTTGGGGGAACCAAGGGATAGTATAGTAGATTTCATCAGGAGCACCTGCCTTACTGCTCTGCAGTGCATATGAATAAGAATATCTTGAAATGGGAAAAGCAGTTCTTGGGTAATCAAAATGCATCAGCAGAAGCATTCCTGAAAGATCAGAAAAATAATTTATAACATTGCTCATTTAATTTTCCTCTCGTGTTTTTGAAATGGCTAATATTAAAAAAATCCACATTAATTCAAAGGGTGGAGGATCAGAAGAATCTACTTTTTAATTAAAAGAACTATGCAGATAGAAAGCTTAACATCATTGCCAAGTAATGAGTAATGCATTAATAGAAATTATATATTATTAGCCAAATCATTTTTCTTCCTCTTTTTCTCTGTATCATCTGGGCTTAATGAAACCTTTTAAGAGATGTATATAGTCTCATAAAAACATGCTATCTTGTATTACAATGCAGTGCATTTAATAACATGGATTTTATTTTGGTTTTTTTAAGGAAGAATGTGAATGGATAAGTTTGGTAAAATCATACTGTATACAGAGTGGTTCAGACATAGATATAAAAAAATGGAATGCTGATTCAATTAAAATATCATACAGTAGTTTCAGTCCCTTATTTTCCCTATTGTTCCTCCATCCTATAGATCAGGGTATCAAACTTACTTACGGGACCGCCTGCTGTTACCACATGCCTCCCACCGACCCGTATGCTCTCACAGAGAGGGACTTCTCAGGGTGCCATCCACCAAGCAATGTCGGCTGGCGGCCCCCAGAGGAAGGTCCTTCTCTGTGGGGGCTCCCACACTCTGGAACAAACTTCCCCCGGGTTTATGCCAAATACCTGACCTTCGGACATTCCGTCGCGAACTGAAGACACATCTTTTTATTCGCGCGGGGCTGACTTAAATTGATTTTAACAAATTTTTAAATTCTTAGTAATTAATTTTAAATGGGTTTTTTTAGCTTATTATATATTTTACTTTTCAGGCCAATTTTAAAATAAGTTTTTTAACTGTATTTTAAATTTGTATATTGTACCATTTGTTTTATTCTTGCCTGTACACCGCCCTGAGTCCTTCGGGAGAAGGGCGGTATAGAAATCAAATAAATAAATAAATAAATAAACTCAATTTCAGTGAGGGCCACATAAGGGTTATAATTATAACATTATTTATTTATTTATTTATTTATTTATTTAATTATTTAATTAATTAATTAATTAATTAATTTTGTCATAACAATATACACAAGCATAACAAGCATAACACAAACGATTATATAATATATAAACATATATATGAGGAGAAACAAGGTAGTATAAGCATATATATATATAGGGGAAGAAACAATAGGACAGGAACGGTAGGCACATTTGTGCTCTTATCCACGCCCCTTAGAGTCCTCTTAGGAATGTGGTGAGGTCAACAGTGGATAGATTTTTAATAAAACTTTTGGGGTTATGAGAAGAGACCACAAAGTCAGGTAATGCATTCTAAGCATAGATAATTCTGTTACAGAAATCGTGTTTTCTGCAATCTAAACTGGTGCGGTTGACATTAAGTTTAAATCTGTTGGTAGCTCTTGTGTTATTGTAGTTGAAACTGAAGTAGTCATTGGCAGGAAGGACATTATATCGGATGATTCTATGAGCTAAACCCAGGTCCTGTCGAAGGCAACAAAGTTCTAAGTTTTCTAGACCCAGGATATCAAGTCTGGTGGAATAAGGTATTTTATTGGTTACGGAGGACTGGAGAACTCTTCTCGTAAAATACCTTTGGACACGCTCAACTGTATTGATATCAGATATATGGTATGGGTTCCAGACAGGCGAGCAGTAATCAAGAATTGGCCTAGCAAAAGTTTTATATGCTCTGGTCAGTAGCTTGGTGTTTTTGGAAAAGAAGCTACGTAGAATTAAGTTAACAACTCTTAGAGCCTTTTTTGCTATATAGTTGCAGTGGGCTTTGGCACTTAGATCATTAGATATAAAAACTCCAAGGTCTTTGACTGGGTGGGGGTCATCTGTGAGGCAATGTCCATCAAGCATGTACTTAGTGTTTGGGTTCTTTCTTCCAATATGTAGGACTGAGCATTTGCTGGTTGAGATTCGTAGTTGCCAAATTTTAGACCAAGCGGTTAGATGATCAAGGTCTTTTTGAATTGTAGATGTATTGTCAGTGGTGTTAAAAAGTTTGACATCATCAGCAAAGAGAACACAGTCACTTGAGATGTGATCACAAAGATCATTTATGAATACTATAAAGAGAGTTGGTCCAAGAACACTACCTTGAGGAACACCACTCTTGACAGGAACAGGATGAAACTTTATGAAACTTAAAATCAACATTATTTCAGGTTTAAGAAATCAGAGGATGCCAAATTCACAACAGAAAATGGCCCACAAATGAAGGCAAATATACATGTCTCAGGGTAATGTTGCAGGATCCAATCTGGGTCAGTCACCGGAACCAGAATTTCTCTGTGAAGTTCCCTGAGGATGGACTCCAGCGTGAGACCAAAAGCTCAGAAGACAAAACTTCCGCTGACTGACATAGATTGGATCCAAAAATGGCCCTCTTCAATTACTTGTCCACCACTATCAAATTTTTTTTTCTTTCTTTCTTTCATCAAATTCTTCTTTCTTTGCTAAATCTTTGTGAATAATATGGAGAATTTTCAGTTGCAATCAGATTGCTCCTTACAATATGTGCAGAAAGACAAAAGTTCCAAATGTAGGAAAACAAGGGAAGAAATTGTACTTTGTAAATTAAACTGTACTTTGGCATTGACATGAAAATCCTCTTTTGTTTAAATTAAAGTTCTAGGTATAGACTATAAATAGTTTTGGTTCCCTTTTTTGTTATTTCAATTTCTGAAAACAATTTCTGCTCTTATTCTTTTGTAGAAAAAATGGCTGAATTTTTGCTTTAATTTGTATCTGACAAAAGTCTCTTAAGCATCTATATAGTTCTATGTCTGTTTTTTCTTCACTTCCTGGATTGAATTCATCATCATCTGTTTGGATGATTAAATGTCATTTGGTTTTTTGATATGTAAGAAGGGCAAGCCATATAGCTTCTGGTTACCTATAGCGCCATACTTGAATTCGAACTGATGAGTGCCTAGAGACCCGCAAGCAAGTGTTAAGATTTCATGGTAATAGTGATGTAATCTATCACATCATGTTCTTTAGTTGCATATACAGTACATTGTGTATTGTTCTCCATTCTCTCCAACCTAAATATTAAATTATATGGGTCATTTCTTTATCATTGGGACATTTTTGTATATTTGAACATCTGGATTCTATACATTTTAAGCCCTGCCTGTGCACAAATGTTAGGGATTGCAAACCAGTCTATGGCTTGATATGAAATATAAGCATTATTGGAAACTGAAATCTTTTACCCAGCCACCTTTTTTCCATTGCAGAAGAAAACATTGTTAATGTTTTATTTATTCTTAGAAAATAGAATCATTAAATTGATTCACTAATTCTGTTGGCAGTTGGCTTCAGTGTCAAATTATTTTTACATTTACAACTTTTTTTTAAAATGTGCAATCTGCAATTAGTCTCTATATAATTTAAGATTGTTATTCTGTGCCTTAGGTTCTGTATTATGAGACTCTGTGTGACACAACTTCAGTTACTTGAAAAATTATACTATATCTTTTTTCTTAAAGTAAAGGTAAAAGTTTCCCTTGCACATATGTGCTAGTCGTTCCCGACTCTAGGGGGCGGTGGTCATCTCTGTTTCAAAGCTGAAGAGCCAACGCTGTCTGAAGACGTCTCCGTTGTCATATGGCTGGCATGACTAAACGCCAAAAGCGCACAGAACGCTGTTACTTTCCCACCAAAGGTGGTCCCTATTTTTCTACTTGCATTTTTTATTTGCTTTCAAACTGCTAGGTTGGTAGAAGCTGGGACAAATAACAGGAGCTCACCCTGTTACACAGCACTAGGGATTTGAACCGCTGAACTGCCGACTTTTTGATCGACAAGCTCAACATCTTAGTCACTGAGCCACTGAATCCCTGCTCTTCTTTTAGTTGACTTTTTTAAAGGCTGAATGTACCCAATTCTCTCACTCCTTCTTCCTAAGATTTACTTTCCTTGATCATCTTTGTTGTCCTTTTTTGCAAGTCTTAATTTATCTGAATACTGCCTAGTACTGAACTTAGTATTCATCTGTGGGTTTGATCCTATTTAATGCATAATAGAATTATTACTTTCTGTGGTTGTAAAATGTGTTTATTGATGTACCATATTTGCCTTTTTGGTAGCCATATCACAGTATTGAGTCATATTCACCTTAAATCAACTACAGTTCCAAGATCCTTTTGAGCTTTACTGCCAAACCAACTAATAGCCATCTTATAACCTCATATTTGATTTCTTTTTCCTAAACAAAGAACATTGCACTTGTCTTAATAAATTTCATTCTGTTATTTTCAGCACATTTTTCTAATCTATCAAGATTGCCTAATTTTGTATCCCTCCTCCACCCCTTTATCCAAACCATTAATAAAAATGCTGACGTGATCCCAGGAACAAACCTTGTGCTTACCTGATAACTCAATGAAATTTAATGAGAGTTTATTAATGAACAGTCAAGTTTTCAAAATAGTTTTAGTTCACCAAATAGGTACCGCTATTGCACTGATTAGTCATAATTCCCTTGGTTCACTTTTACATTTGCTATACTCCAATCATCTGATTTCACCTGTTCTTCAAAGATATTCACAAGGAAATTTTTAAATTGTATGTACAGAATATAACTATACATTCTTTCTATGAGTTGTTCCAGAGAATCTTGGAAAACAATGTTCAAAGAGACACCACATTAAAAAAAATCTGAAAGATTTGAAGCCAGATGAATATTCTGTACCATCTTTTGTAGAAACTGACAACTGTTTGTATTGGCTTTAATTTCTAAATTACAGTAAAGATTTACTTGTTGCCTATATTTGCTTAACTCCTTGGGGAATTTAATAGCTAGGGTTAGGGTTAGGGTTTGAGTCAAGTCATTAATCTGACTTGCTATCCACTACTATTGCTTACTATAACATTGGCTTATTTTTTTGTTTCTTTCGAATTCTGGAGCAATAGAATCTTGCCCATTGAAGAAGAGTATTCTGGAAATTAGTTGCTTTATGATAAAGGATAATTTGCAGCTGATGGGCAAAGATTTTTCAATTCATCTGTTTAAGTACCAACAAGTGTTGATATGGGAGAGGATAAGCCACAGACTCCTACTATGTGGAAGGCCACTGGAATCAATGGTCTAATAAAATCTGAAGGAAAATTGCTTGCTTGAATCCAAAGATAGATCCAGTACCTTCATCAAGCACTGTTCCAGATTGGATGCATAGTTGTACTCACATTTAAGAATACTTTTGGCTAAACATATGGAATTTAGCAGATAAAGTAATAAACAAGGATACATGGCAGTCTTTTCTTTCTCCGTTGAATGCTTACACAGATCAACAGTGTATCCTGTTTCTTCTGGTTAATGTATCCAAAGGTTCTAATAAAAAATAAAGTAGATCAAAAAACAAAACTAATGGCATTTGAGCCATGATCTAGAAGGACTTTTTGGAATATTCAGACTATTAATAGGACTGAAGCCTCAGGTTTGAAGATTTACTGTACTACTTCCTACTTAGCCACAGCTCATACTTTTTACCACAGCTTATTGAGAAGTATAGAGCTTATTTTATTTTATGAGGAGGTTTTGTTCTTTAAAACCTCTTCCTTACATTTTATGAAAGGAGTGCAGAACTTGTTTCACAAACTGAAAACTAAAGGCGCACATAATGGTTTCCACATGATATTGCATAAACTTCTTGCATATGTTTTCAATTTAAAGGGTTATAAAACAGAAAACAAAACAAAAAACCCTGTATATTTTCTTTTCAGAAACAGAAAATTTCAAAGGTTTCGGATGAAAATAATTTTGTGTTAATTAGATGTCCAAGTCTTCGAAGTGACTTTGACAAAGCAGCCTCTCATTCTTTTATCTTTCTGTCTTACCAGTTGTTTCCATTCTCTTGTCATCACTGTTTTTATTTCCCAGGACACTTTGGAGATATTATGTCAGCACTTCTTGACCTCAGGAAGACAAGCTGGAAAATCGTGAATTAAGAATGCTTTCCTACCAGGTAAGACCCATGCATAGTGATAGACAATCTGGTGATGCACAATCAACATAATGGGAAAATCTGTGATTTTCATAAGTTATTTACTTTTGTATTGATTGTACACATTACATTTCATTGATTCTAACAATAAAAAAAACCTGGCCAATTGACAAAGGCCAGTGGGTAAATGCAACTGGAATATTGATCCTAAACATTTGCCACACCGATGTGCAACCTCAGTATAAGATCATGAGCAATCCTATTCTAGTTTAGTTTTATATCATTGTGTTGATACCATAACTGTCATTATTTTCCCCTCTTAAAATTTTATTTCATAGGATAGTTATAGCTCCAAGCAATTTTGTCATTATGCTCCTGAAATCTGTCAGTGGTTGAGTACCTCGGAGTCACAAAGGTCCTGCTGTATGTATATAAAGGTAATCCTGGTGAAATTCTGTCTGTAAAACTGAACAATAATAATAACACAGAATTGCTGCAGGTTTTTTTTCCCATATAGAAAGCATTCTGTACTTTCATAACAGTACAGAACTTCTTAGTGGGATTTTTCTCTTTAATAGTACTTTTTCTCTGGATCTGTTGTATAACACTATATAATAACATGGGAATTTCAAACAGTGCTTCTAGTCCTTTCCTTTCCTTTCCTTTCCTTTCCTCAGGAGTAAAAAAAAACTGTTCAAATTTCAAATTATCCTGTCTGGTATTATATTTTTCAGAACGTTAAAAAAAAATCATATGTTCTGCATTATGTGGCATTTGTAATATTTGAAATGTATCAGTCATGACATTTGCAGTTTTTGTTTTCTTCTACTTATTATTTAGCTCAATTTTAGGTATCTATCAAAATAACCAAAAGAATGTATAAAATGGTGCATAAATCCAGCATCAGGATATAATTCAACATCAGTCCCATTTTTTTATCCTTCAAAATTCAATTAACTAGAACATACTTAAGGCATCCTACGAAATGTCAGAAAAGTAGTGGCAAGCTGTACTGAAGCCATCAAGGAGTCAGAATGCCATCACAAAAAGATTTGAAGTCTTGTTGAAGTCCTTGTAAAAACAAGGAATAATCCCTTAACGGAATACATATAAGACATTAGGAAATGATCCAGTTTTCTAAACATGGATGATTAGGTTTTATGTTAACAGCTTTGCTTTCAGTTGATGATGGGGAAACCACCCCCTCAACTAGTCAAACGCCTTAAGTATAAATAGCATCTGGCTAAGCTGGTTCATGAATTTAGCATTCTGATATAGTTGAATTTTCCAGATAGTCCATTAATATTTTCAAAATCAGATACATTTAGATCACATTGCAGCAATGAGACGTGGAGTTATAAAATTGTCTGCATTATTTCCTAATCAGGAGTAGAGCTGGTTTATAGAAAAAAAGATTCTTTTTTTCTATAGAAAGAAGAGCAAAAATCTGACAACAGCAGAATGTATTCCGAATTGGTTGACTGAGTTTACAAGCTTTTAACAGTAGTGGAATTTAGGAAAGAAATGGATAAAAAGGTTAAGAACTTATAAAAATAAGAAACTAAAATATAATTCCCAATAGGAAAATAAACCAAAGCAAGCAAACATGTAGGTTGCCACAAAAAAAGTGCCCGTTATGAAATTAGTAAAATGGTAGGAATTCACTATGTCAGTAGCAGCCATGGGTGGGGTAAATTTTATTGTGGAAAGAGGAAATAATAAATGTTCTACTAAAATCATCTATCATCCATTTGCTTGGTTTTTTTAAATAGCGACCCAGATTTAGATTGTGCCTAGGTGTATTTGGTGGAATTTGGCTTGTTTTCTGTCTTTTACACATGTGAAAGTAGGTTTTGTGACAAAAGAGAAATAATTTCTCAAGGTATCATAGATGAATATATCTAAACTGAAGGCAGAATGCTCAGATATTGTTAGCTCAGAAGGCAATACAATAATCATTAAATAAGTTATCCATTTGAGTTGCAGCTTTAAAAAATTGTCATCTTAATTTTCATTTTTTTGGTTAAACTATTTTCCTATAATCCATAATTTTCTACCTTATAAAGGTACTTCCATGATACTTGCAGCAGTTTCCATACATTATGTGAGTCTTTTACACTTAATTACATTTCATATTTATTCCATCGCTAATGAAAAACTAAAACAGTTACTCTTAATGTTGATGATTTTCAAATGTTGGGATTATAGTCATAGTCATATCACACTCGCAACGTATTTTCATCTTCATAAAATGAAGCACATGTGTTAGTACCTTCATCTATTATAATCAATATTTTGCTTCCAAACACACGTTTCGACATTCAGTTCCCAGATGTTGGTAGTACAAAACTGATCACTCTGAATTCCAGACTCTAACAAGTGTCAGTTGAAGGAGGATTTAGTTAAAGTATGCAGTGTGCTAACGGAGCTGGTAGTAATAATGTATGAAGTATAATATATACACACTGCGTGGTTTCCAGCTGTTTGTCTTCAGAGGCACTCTGTGTGCAATGAAAGGGGGGAAAGAGTGTTTGGATAACATAGCTAAAACTGAAAGAAACCACTAGTCACTCTTCTGGAATTAGTGTGGAGAAATCACTTAAATGCAATCTGTCCTGAGTTCTGAAAACATAAACTAAGACGCTGAGATTGAAGTTGAAAAATAACAAAATACTGTATTTCCTTGCTCTGTGCTGAAAAAAACAAAACTTTCCCTAGCTGATATGAAAAAATGGCCAAACATTTTTTTGCAATGACAATGGCTTATTCCTAAAGTGATCAACAGCTATGCCAATAATGTTCTATTAGAAAAAGAATTAAAAAGGAGGCTTCTAATGTTGATTTCAAAGATAATTATTTATATTATTATTTTTTGTACAGAACAGTATTATATAATATATGCAGGGGTTTTTTGGGGTGCATAATTATAATTATATCTATATATGATTTCTTTACCAAGGTCTTTTTTCAATCTGCTACCTGAATTGAGATAGCAAAAATTGATTATGAGATATCTATTGGCCACCTCTACTGCCAATAGCAACCAGAAATAGGTGACTTATTTCCCCCACTCCCCGGCCTTGTCATCTGGTCTGGATGCAGTATACGTGTTTTAGGGTGCCCATGTATAATTCTATATTGTTGGGTTTTTTAAAAAAAGATTTTCAAAGTTGAAAACTCTTATTAGAGAAAGAGAGATTCAGGTGGCAACATTATGGATGGAGAAATGAGAAATGAGCTGACATTTACAATTACAGTAAAATACAGCATCTCTTTAATCTCAATTCATTAAAACAGCTGTGTTTTGATTTTCAGGCTTAAAGAGAAGCTTAAAAAGATTATGATGATGATGATGATGATGATCGTGATAATTACAATAATCATTGTGATCATGATGATGATGCTTTAAAAAAAAATCCTGGGGTCACATTCCCACATTTTCCAAATCCCTTACAAATCATTTTCAAAGTGTACCCAGCCCAAACTGCCTATTGACCCTGGAAGGGAAGGAGGCATATAATATAAACCGGGTTGTTGTCTTTTCCGTGGTGTGAAGGAAATCTATGTATACTCAGTAAGTGTGTCAAACTGGCGGCCTGCAGACCGGATGCATCATATGCAGGCCACGCCCACCCCAGTGCCGCGAAGGGGAAAAATGTCACGATACGTCAGGCGATGGCAATGTGATGCTAAGAGTTTGACACCTGTGATGTATAGGGACAATAAAGGAAATTATTTGTGTTAGAAAGCACTAGAATCAATAGAAAGGGCTAGAAGCCTCCTTGGAAGAACCAAAATGTAGTGATAGTGCTGGGTCATCTCACAGTAAGGTGAACCCATGCTGTTATCAGAGTCCACATTCCTTCTCTAAAGGAGAATTATAACTTGCACTCTTTTGCAATTCCTAGGTATCATTTCAGAAGGGATATAACTTGTAGCCTGAGGAATCCAGTGATCGCTATAGAATGCCAATAAAATTTACTTAGTTTCATATATCCCCAAATGTGTTAAGTGGGCATTTTCCCCACAACGGTTCACTCAACAAAAATCTGTTAGGCTGGTACATAGACACCACATTTTAAATGCCTCTAGAAACAGTAAATGCAGCTGGTACATAAATACCACATTTTAAATGCCTCTAGAAATTGTAAATGCAGTGTATGAAGAGAAATTGGCTTGGCTGCTGCCATAGATGGGAAAGGACACCCTGAAGGCATAAGAAGCTGACCTTGTATGATGTCTGAAACAGTAGCTTGAATTTTGAATACAAAGAAATAACAGATCAGCTGTGGCCAGATAAATATCTAAGTAGAATGCAAACAAATGCTGACATGACTTTTGGACAAAGCAAAATGTTTGTCTTTCAAGACAAGAAGTTTACATTCTGGAATGTGGTTTAAATTGTCCTTGTTTCTCTTCTGAGAATTCATCAGTAAAAATATAGTAATATAAGTGAAAAAAATTAAATTCAAATTTAAATATGAAACAACTTTTTGTGCATTAAGACATAACTGCATTAAACAATTTATTCAAAACAAGTGAAATTAAATTCCATGAGTCTTTCTTTCAGATAGATATACTACACTTTTATAACCAATTAATTCACTCCTATATATATATATATATGATAAATTTTAAAATATAAATATGAATTTGATTCTGAAGTCTGAAAAGTAAATGCTAAATTTCAGTGTTGGCAAAAAAAAAAAAAAAAATTAGACTCCCCACCTACCCAAACAGAAAATCTTTTAAAATTTCATCTTTTTGGGGGGAGCGGGTAATAGCTATAAACCCAAATAAGAGTGAAATGGAAATTAGCTACAAATGCCTGGAATCCATTTTATGATTTTCCTAACTGTGTGGGACAAATAATGTGCTGGGACAGCTTGCCAAACTTATAGCTCTTCATTTTTAGGCTACACTGAATTCAAAATGGGAGGCTGCAAGATCTGGAACAGCCATAATGACATCATTCTGTAACAATAATTTGAAATTATGTTTACCGAAGGAACTAAATAATGAAGCAATGAATTTTGTCTCTCTTTTCCCTCTTTTGTAAACGATGAAGCTAACTAGGCTTTTGTTGATTTGACAAGAGGACATTTATTTACTCTTTGTCTTAGAAAAATTCTCAAGTTTTATCTAAACTTGAATCTTGACTGAGAGAGAAAGAATGATGCATCAAAACAGGGTCAGCAAATGTATGAACAATGGAGTAAAAACAGCTGTTCAGAAGGAAGCTCTATATGAACTTTTCTTGCTGGGGGAGTCAATTTAGGACCTGTGATTCAAGAATTGGCTATACCTGTCTAAGAAAAATGGTTAATGCAGTGGGAAAGAGTGTTTAATTGAGTTGAAAATTGGTGGATTAAACATAGGTCCATCAACTGAAGAAAAGGTGAATGTCTTAAGAGATATTTAGCTCACCTACTTATAGAACAATGACTGTATATTCCATTTAACTGATAATGTCTTTGCTTACTTTTCTTTGTTCCTCATTTACAGTGACATCTTTTGAAATATCATTAGCAATCAGCAAAAAAATGCTGCCAAGACCTTGCTCCTGTTCCTTGGTATATATAATGTGAGGTACATTTCAGATGTAGACAAATATATAAATTAGGTTTGGAATTATTTTTAATTCCTGAAATATGCAATGTTTTGGTTAATGAGTTAATAATGTTTGTTCCTTTGTTGCTTCTTCCACAGCAGTAACAGCTATGTTCTTTAATTACTTCTTTTTCTTTGTTTCTTTTCTTTTTTCTTTTTTTACAAAAAAGGTATTATAATGTTCTCCCTTGGTTTCCAGTATGGATATAATATTTTCACACACATTTCTAATCAGCAGGAGTTCTTTTAGCATACTGAAAACATTCACTTGCTTTGGATTTAAAATGTCATGTTCTCCACATGATCACTGTTTTTAATGTTTTACTGTATATACCCTAATAATTTTTCATTACTTATACATACAAAATCACTTTAAATCATATAATAGACAGACTAATATCGTACTATATGCCACTGGGAGATACCTGATGTGCAAGGCAATATATATAAAATAAAGTAGTACGCATTCTTGCAGAGAACAGAAACAACAAAAAGAACAAAAACATGTTTCTGAGCTCTTTACTGGTTTAGTACAGTCTCCTTAATTCCGTTCAATTCTTGAATTGGCAACCATTTTGAGTTGGCATCAGTTGTGGGTTGCTCCCGGTTCGCTCCGGTTCTGTAGAGCTGGTAGTAAAAATCTGCTGGTGTTCGGCGAATCGGTAATAATGGCTGGCTGGCCATGCCCCCGAACCGGTTCCCTAATCATCAGCGTTTTTTTTTCTTTTAAAAGAATCTTTTCTTCAGCCAAAAAAAGGCTTTTAAAAGTAAAAAAAAAACCCTCTGATGATCACGTGGCTGAGGTTAAGAGGTTTTTAAAAAGGTTTTAAAACCTTTTAAGTTGTTAGGCAACTTCAGCTGGATCGTCAGAGGAGCCTTTTAATTTTTTTTTTTTTTGCTCTGGCCCACCCAATCCCCCCTCCTCACTTACCTCATTACAGCTTCTTTCGGGCTGGCAAAGCCATGCTTTACATCAGTTGCATCAGCTAGCAACTGAATCTGCCTGCCTGGAATCCATCTCCTCAGTCAGCAACTGCTTTGCTGGCTGAGGAACTCTGGGAATTGAAGTCCACAAACCTTAAAGTTACTAAGGTTGGAGACTCCTGATCTAAAAAATATAAATAAAATAAAATAATAAAATAAAATATTTGTGCAGCTTTCTGAGATTTGGTGTGTTTCTGTAGTGTTTCACTCTAACTACACAAACACACAAAATCTCACAAAGCTGTATGTGGCATTTTGTGTGTGTGTGAGAGAGAGAGTCAGTTGTGTTGTCTTGTGTGTGTGTGTAAAATGTGAACGTTGGTTTTTGAGCTTTTTGTGGATGTGTGAGGTTCTTGCTTGTTGCAGGGGCCATTTTGGGTGAAGTGCAGCTGTGTTTAAATTGTGTGTGAGTCTGTTGTGTTATATTGTGTGTGTGTGTGTATGTCCCTTCACGAGGACTTGGAGGTAGCTCCTCTGAGGAAAAGAAGAGGCGGTGAAGCTCTGGCTGTCCCTGGAAGAAATCGCTGTCTCTGCAGCATTGGTCATGTGACTGAGTTGGCATCGCCAACTTGATATCACTCACAGCAAGGTGCCGCCCCACCTTGCCCTGAGTGACTTCAAGTTGGCCACGCCCACTCAGTCACATGACCACCAAGCCATGACCACCAAATAAGCAACACCCACCCTGGTTGGCATGTCTGGGCTAAATCTTCTCCACTTCACTATTTTGGAGTGTTCTGCAACAATTCCCATGTTCAAAAAAAAAAAAAGAGTATTTCAAAGAGCTTGATGAGTGCTTGTTGAGGATTTAGCATTTATCTTCATTTGTATGCCATACTATTATAATAAATAATGGTCAGAAATCTGTTATGAAAGTAACTCTAAACTATCAGATAAATACTGTTTAGTTCTCTAAACAATAATACGAACAAGAACATGTGTCTGAAATAAGTGGTGTTTAAATACTTTTTCTTCCACAAAGCCCTATCAGTATGAAATATGTCATCAGTCATTTATAGTAATAGCAGATTTATCATTAAACTTGTTCCTTTTCACGTTGTAGATTTATATTAAAAGTTCACTGAGACTTGGCTTGAAAATAGAGATAACATTTGCAAATCATGTTCAGCTGTTAATTTACTACTGAGATTTTTGTATTCACAAACTTAATAACAGCTGGACCTTGGCAACTAGTGAGCCTCAACCAAATGCCCTGGAAATTAATGGATTCTTTCTTTGATTTCACAAATCAAGGTTTCTGCGGATGTTCAAACCAATGTCGTTGATTCATTTCATGGGAGACTGTAGAAATTGTATGAAAATAAAGTGGAAATTTTATGATTCGGCTTGTCACCAGGACTTCAGAGTAACCCCATTTTTCAAATCCATATTGAACAGCAAGTGTGGGAGTGCTGTTGCTGTGAATTTCCTGTTGAAAAGTGTCATGAGTGGGAATGATGTACTTTGTAAGATCTTTTCATGATTTTGCCGCATAGTCTGTGTGATTATAAAAAAAAGAAAACATTTTTTCTCTTTATGGTTATATTTTCTGAAACAATCTTCTACAACTTGCTCTCTTCTAACAGTTTTTATTCATACTCCCAAGACAATGAGGGATTTGAAAGTCAAACTGTGGAGGAACAGTTAAAGGGTCTGGGTGCGATTAGCTTACAGCACAAGCAACTGAGGAACATATGATTGCAGTCTTCAAAATTAGATGGTCAAACAGAAGATGGAATTGACTGATTTTATATTGCCCCAGAAATCAGGACCAACCAGTGGATTAAATCTACAAGAGGGTAGGTTCAGGTTACACATGAGAAGGAAATTCCTGATAGTAGAAGCAGTGAATATGCTACCCCATGAGGCATTTGAGTTTTCCTTCAATTCTTCAAACTAAGACTGGATGATCATATGTCAGAGAAATAAAATATCTACTGCATTATCAAAATAATCAAATATAGAAACTGTAAATCATAATGTACTACATATAAAACTGGAATCTGAACATTCAAAACCAAAGAAATAACTCATCATAGAAAAAATAACAATTGCGACAACTCTGCTTCTAAGAGAAGGCTAGTGATTAGAAAAGTTCTTCAAAGATGCTGAACCAAGTGATGGCTTTTTGAGTAGAAGGCATTCCACTTCCTCCATCAGATCTGGTTTTATTACCCATTCTTTCAAATATATATTTAACCACTATTCTGACTGACCTTCCTACCTTTTTGGAGGCTTTCAACAAGCAGGAAGGGCAAGGATCTAGATCACAAGTGGCAGAACTAAAAATGAAGAAAATGCTGCCCATTTTGGGAAGAGTAATAGCCTCATATTCATGCCAGATAACCCCATCAGTGGGAGTTTCAGCCACATAAACAAGAGCTCCAGTTATTTCAACCCTGAGCTACAAACAGGATCTGCCCAGCTGGTATCCAGCTCTGAATAGATCTGGGTGATTTTCTCTTCCAGATATTTTGCAAGCTTGTCACAGTGACCTTATAAAAATGGTGGGTGATTTTTAAAAAGGCATGACAGTGGTCTGCATGTACAATAATACAGTAGCTGGGAAATATTTTCATTTCACTACTCTTATTCCATAGTGCAGGGTTGAACTACAGCTCTTACTTATGTCCAACCAGATCCACAGCCTGTCTTTCATCAGCATCATTTTAATTCCTTTAATTTAATCCTTTGGAACACCTTTATATATAAGCCAAGGAGCTTCTCTGGATAAGTATCAGATATAGATAATTAAGACATAACTGAGGTGATTAGGCCACATCAGGATTGTTTCCCAGGGAAGGAGGCAGGGGTGAAATCTAATTTCTTTTGCTACTGGTCCTGTGGCCGTGGCCTGGTGGGCGTGGCCTGGTGGTCATATGACAGGGTGGGTGTGGCCAACTTCTAAAATGTGGTGAAACTTGCTTAGCAACCAAAATTTGGGGCACAATTGTGGTTATAAGCTTTTTTTCTTTATTTCTTTCTCTCTCTCTCTCTCTCTCTCTCTCTTTTGTCTCTTTCTCTCCCTTCCTCTTTCCTTCTCTTTCTGTCTGTCTCTCACTCTCTCTCTCTCTCTCTCTCTCTCTCACACACACACACACACACACACACACACACACACACACCCTGGTCTAAAAAGAGCCCTTCCCAGGGAGTTTTCCTGCCGGGAGGCTCCTGGCACCAGCAACAGCCGGGACGCTTCTGGCAGCAGCAACAGCGGTGGCAGCAGCAGAGCTTGCCTGGCCTCCCCCCCCCCAATCCCAGAACTGTGCTGCGCCAGGGAGTTTTCCAATGTGGATGCTCCCGGCAGCAGCGGCAGAGTTTGCCTGGGTTCCCCCGCCATCCCAGAACTGCGCTGCACTGTGGAGTTTTCCTGTGCGGCCACGGTGCCAACAGTGGTGGCAGCGGCAGAGCACACCCTGCCCTTCAGGGACCCGAAGGTGGATGGCCTGGCCCAGAAGCGGCGCGTTCTCCATCATAGGCTGGATGCGGGGCGGGGGGGGAAAGGCAAGTGGGCAGAAGTCAGCCAAAGGCTCCGCAGAAGCCAAGCACAAAAGGCAAACGAGCCTTGCAGGTCCCTCCCCCCCGAGGCTGAGCACAGTGGGTCTCCCTCCCCCCCCCACTGCCAGCATTGGCTTATCTTATAGATCCTCTCCTTGCAGCCCTGCCATGCTTTCTTCGGTTTCTGCCTTCCACGTGGCCTTCTGCTTGCCTGCCTTCACTCATGGCTGTGGGCCGCAGATTGATTGGGGGGCGTGGCCAGCTAGAGATTGCTACCGGTTCTCCGAACCAGCCCGAATCTCTGCTACCTACTCATCCGATCCGGTCCGATCTGGTAGCATTTCACCCCTGGAAGGGGGGTTGAAGACAACAAGCACCATAGGTTACCCCTTACCCCATCAATTAAATCCAGTAACATGAAGGGGAATGCCACCATGGGAAGGGGATGGTCCCACAATTGCCACTTGTCCCTGGTACTCAATTTCAAGAACAGGTTCTTAGACTTGTTTATATATGAAATAGTACCATTAGTTACTTCCAGAGCCTTCCAGTGTCCCCTATTGTGCAGTTGTGACTGAGGTTAACTTTGAAACACATAAGGGAACATTTTCGATCTGGTTTTCCAGTTCTTGATAATGTAAGTTTGGTCTACCCATTTATCTGCAATCAAATCATGGATGTGGAGATATTTATTAAAGGCATAAAGTTATTTAACAGTAACAGGAGGCTAGGATCTCCAAGAATCCAACCTGGTTCCTGGAATAAGGACAGGTGGCCAGAATTGTTGAGGGGTCTCAAGGAGTGCTTGTCTCCTAGGAATGGGCTACTCTTTTCTACCACCCCGTCCCTTTGGCCATAAACAATCCTGATCTTCATCCCTTTCCCTCCCTTTCCAAACTGCCCCACCCATCATCACCATTGTGTTCGGCTGGAGAACACGTGACCAGTAACCAGCAGTCGATTGGTTAACCGCCGATGCTATTGTCGGCGGGAGAATTAAGGAGCTGCGATTGGCTGAGCTGCTGACAGCTCCAATATAAAAGAGCTGTCAGCTTAGAGCTCCTCGCTCACCTCAGTTAATTGTTTGTTGTTAATAAAGAGCTGTTAATGGTTCTCCTGCCTCACTCCTTGCCATTGTTTTGCAAATACAACAACCATCATGGGGGAATCCTTTCTAACCATCTTCCCAGCATACTCCCACAATCAGTCCACCAATCACATCCTGGAGCCCAGCACTTGCCCAAGCATTCAGCAACCGTCTTTCCACAGAACTACGCCTTCTTCCCAGAAGAATTGCAATTTGAAAGACACAAACAGTTAGTAATGATAGTGAGATGGTTTCTATAAATGTAATAACAATCAGATGCAAATGGATAGGCAAGACAGCTTAGTCATAGACTGGTTTACAGCAACACTTAATAAGAATCAATGTTCTGGCCAGGGTTTCCATCTGTTTAAAAAAATGACATTCTGCTATAATTGTTGTTTATATATAATTCCTCTATGTAGGAAATTGTTAAAATTGTTGTTTACATATTATTCCTCTATGTAGGAAATTATTAAAAAAAATAAACATGTTGTACATTTTAGAAGACCCACTGGATTCAAATTAATTGCACAACTCTGCTTTGCAGCCATCTAAAGTTCTGAAAGCCTTAGCCACTTTATTAATGTTTTTTGCTATTGTTCAGTGGGAATACTGGTCTGCCAATATTGGAAATGCTAATTATGAAGCAACATTATATTTTAAGAGATGTTAAGGAGAGGATGGAACTTTGACACGTTACAGAGTTACATTCTGCTTTGGCTCATTTCAGTTCAGTTCAGCTTTGTGCAAAATGTTCAGGCCCATATTTCTTGCCATGACATTTTCTCACATTAGTTTGTGAACTATCTCTTTGACTGGTCACCAGAAAATGTAAGTGTCACCTTATGCTGTCCAAGTGCTTATGTAATGTCTGAAATAAGACTAGTACATGGCCTTGGACAAATTAGTGGAACAGATTTTGGCTGCAATTTCCACGCAAGAACCTTTCAATCAGCTTTCTTTCATGAATCACCATTAAACATAATGAATTCGTAGAGCAAAGCTTTTCTGCAAACACTGACTTGATATGCTCAAAGAAAAGTAACAACATCTACATTCCTCCAAAAACTTCCTTCAATTTATGAGCAGCTTCAGCCTTCCACTGTACAGGTTGCTGGGAGGTGTCATTCAGTTACATGCAGATTTTGAATGCAGATTTTGAATAACAGCAAGAATTGGGATAGTCGAATTGGTTATTTTCTTCGTTCTTTCATGTCTCCTGTTTTAAATTAATGTTGGTTTATTTCCTAATCCATTTGAAACATTTTTTTAAAAAAACTTGGTATACAAACTTTGTAAACAGATTTCTTTCATTTTATTCAATATGCAAACAGTTTTCCTGATTCAATTGCACAAAAATCTCAGCTCTTCACATCCAGGATTGTGAATTGACTTAGGAAGTGTAAATTATAATGCAATCACAAATTCTCCTTAAAGGAGCATGCTTCATCTGGTCCACTAGTTGTGTCCTTTAGAAGGTCATCCATGATTAGGATGCCCTAATCATCTCATGGCATTATTACTTCTCACTGAAGACCCCCTGGAAGCTTCAACTGGTCCAGAAAGCAACAGCATTGGCAGTGATGAGCATGCCTTGGTATGTATTGGAGATTTGCATCCAGGTACAATTCAATATGCTCTTTATGATCTATAGACACTAACTGGCACAGGACCTAAATATCTGAAGGATTGCCTATCTTATGTGGTATTGGCCTTGCCAGATCATTATGATAAGATTGGCGTGCTCTTGATTCCTTCAATCGAACTATGACATTTCTCAGGACCTCTAAAGAATTCTTTCTCTAGCAAGGTGCCTATCTTCTACAAAGTTCCCCCTGAGATCCAGGCAGCACCTATCCTGATGGCATTCTGAAAGACCTTAAAGTTATGGCTATTCTGCCAGGCTTGGACTATAATGGTTGGAGCCCTTTGCCGAGTATGTGATATGTTGTGCTATGTTAAATAGGTCTGACATCTGTTTACTGCCACATTATCAATCTTGAAATTGTACAGTTAGTTTGGTTATTTAGTTTTTATGCTCTGAGCCACCCACAGTCGATTGGAGCTGAGCAACATCTAACTAAAAAATATCAATCAACCAATCAATCAATCAAATGAAGGCTTGTTCTTCTGTTCTATATACTGCACCTTTAAAAATCTGCAGTGTCCTTTGAGAGAACATTGCTGTGCTAGAGTTAAAGGGATTAGCTGGGTGAGAATAGAGGCAAGACCCTCTTCCCCTGTATTCTTCAGGACTCTTTGACAATTGCTCTGCAATGCAATTCAGTTGCATAAGCAAACCATATGAGGAACCAGTTCCTGATTCTATGAAAAATTATGAAGACATTTTAGGTTAGGTTCTCAGCTTATCAGCAATACATACAGGTACTCCTTGACTCACAACAGTTCATTTAGTGATGGTTTGAAGTTACGACGACACTGAAAAATGTGACTTATGACTGTTTTTCACACTTAGAACCAGGCGTGCTATCCGGCAGATTATGACCAGTTCTGGAGAACCAGTAGCAGAAATTTTGAGTAGAGAACTGGCAAATACCATCTCTGGCTGGCCCCAGAGTGGGGTGGGAATAGAGATTTTGCAATATCCTTCGCGTAGGAGTGGGAAGGGAATGGGGATTTTGCAGCATCCTTCCCCTGCCACGCCCACCAAGCCATGCCCACAGAACCGGTAGTAAAAAAAAAATTGAATTCCACCACTGCTTAGAGCCATCGTTTCAATTGGGAAAATGTAGCAATCCAAGACAAGGCCAAGTCCAAAAATGCCAGGGAATTTCTAGAAGCCTGGCACGCTGACAAATCAGCCATCAATAGACACATAGCCATTAACAACATCTATAGACTATGCAAAAGAGATAATCAACCAGCCCAAAAGAGAAAAAGACTCTAACACCTCTCCACCAGCAATCAGCACTCATATAAGCATAGATTAACTCCAAAGTCAATTTCAGACCAACAATCAAATAAGCAATACCCCAATCAAGAAACTGCTAAAGAGTCATCAGTGAACAGTCCAACCAAAGATTCTCACCCACCCCCCACCCTGGCAAGACACCAAAATATAAACTGCCAGCAAACAGCACTCCTTACTAGCACTGATGAGGTTACCTAGTTAGGATAATGAAACATCTGCAAGAAAACAACCAAGCTCAGAGAGCACCAAGGACATCTCAACTCTGAGCTACATATATTCTCTTTTATTGGTACTCTTATAATTATTGAAGCATTCCCATGGTCATAGGATCAAAATTCAGACACTTGGCAACTGACTCATGACAGTTGCAGTGTCCTGGGGTCATGTGATCAGCTTTTGCGGCCTTCTGACAAGCAAAGTAAAATGGGGAAGCTAGATTTACTTAACAAGTAAAGTTATTAATTTAACAACGGCAGTGATTCCCTTAACAACTGAGGCAAGAAAGGTTGCAAAATGGGGCAAAATTCACTTAACAGCTGTCTTGTTTAGGAACAAAAATGTTGAACTCAATTGTGGTCATAAATCAAGGACTACCTGTATTTGGCGACAGCAATCAGAACTGTCTTGTTAATGGCACAAATGACAGAGAACCTTAAGCAATCAGAAGATGATTCATTGTTTTTCTTTGTGGCTATCTATACAAGGAAGCTATTGGCAAATATTGCCTGCTGTCAATTCAATTGTTGAATAAGTATAATGATGGTGCTAGTGGTCTTATACTTATTGTATATATTTTTTCCAACCTAAGCAGAGTGAAGACTCCAAAGAAAAGAAAAGAAACTCAAACTATTTCACAAATTTCTAGCTTTGCCAAAAATGTATCTTAAAATGTGTTAACCATTTGCCTATACTCTTTACAATGAATTGCTGTCTGGTTTTGGTTATGAACTGTGTGAATGCAGCCAGACATTTAAAGAACATAATTTATTATTTTGGTTTTATTGAATGAAATACCCATATTCACGAGAAAAAATAAAGCTAAGGGAGAGGATCCTTACAAGATGGTGTTGCGGAATGGATAGTGAATGCCCTCTAAGGAACGCCATATGATCAGGAAATGACAAATATTACAGTAAGTTCAAAGCAGTCGTTTGGGCCTCAGACGCTCCAAGAATGCTAGTACACATCCAGCTGGCATTTCAGGTGGGATGTCTGGCCACATCTGCCTGATGCATTTGGCTATGTGGCTTCTTTCTCCTGAACACTCCCAGTTTTTTCTCTCTCCATTAAAAAAAAAATCTAAATGTTAAGAAAAGTACCATTCATTTAGCTTAGGATTTCAAAGAATGAGTTGCTTACCACGTGGCAGTGATTTCTCGCCACCAGTCTTCTCATTTTTTTGCCACTGAGCTGAGTATGTTGTGCTTTACATAACTGCTCAATGCACAGTCCTATTTCTATTACAAGCCTGTTATCTCTTCATTGTCTAGAAAATTGGCAAGCAGCAGCATTTGCAAGATGAGATTAAGGACTTTTCCTGTAGGATTCAGACACTCACAAACGCTTTGATTGCGATGGTGTCCTTAAGCTTCCCACTTCAGATTGTGTGGCTGCAGGCTCAGGAAGTGGTAATGGTGAGTTCGAAAAAGTAACGCAGTGGAGGGACTAATCCCTACTTTGTTCACTTGAGAGGAACTTAGCCATCAATATACCGTAATACAGCCATATGTTTTTTACTGGTCTGTTCTATTCATGGCTCCCCTCCCAAATCCTTCAGCAGACATGTGGGGCTAATGTAAATCAATACACAAATCGAAGAGCAGGGGCAAGAAAGCTAAAGAGCAAGAGTGAATGGCTTCTGCTGTCAAACAATTAAAATGTCCAATGTTTCAGAATTTTTAACATCAGATTAGTATTTGTACACGATGTACTTTAGAAGTTCAGAGTTGAGACAATCTTGTTCTGCAATATTATTATTACTAGTTACATGTACTCTTATCGTTTATAACTGGACCTGATACTTTTGTCTATCAAATCCCTTCCAAGGAAATAAGATAATTAGTAACATTGTTACAATATATCTGCTGTTCCAAGTAATGCAACTCTTTGTAATTAATGGGCTGAGATTCCGACCATTCCTATTGTGTTAAAGAGCTTTTTTTAGACCTTTTGGTATAGTGTCAAACACACCAACCACGACTGACACCATTATGCTTTCTTTCTCCACATTCACCCAATCTCTATTCAAAGATTTTTTTTATATTTTCCTGTTTTTTCTAGGGGGAAAAAATCTTTCAGTCACCTCATGACAATTACCCATTTTTATTTCTTTGTAGCTAGAGTACAGTCATACCTGAATTATTATGACGATATGTTTAATATTTTGTATTTTTGTATATTTTGTATATGGAAGTCCCGGAGGATTGCAATGTCTTTGTTCTTGACCACTTTTTCAATATTCTGATTCTGCCAATTCTTTGTTGGTGGTAAGTTATAATTCTTATTAAAATGCCTATGGATCAGGGTGGCCACATTATTGTGTCTCCTAAATGCTCAGCCTGTGCAATCCTCTTACATCCACATACATCCAGGTGTTCAACAGTCTGCTACTGTTATTTATAGTGTTGAAATTTACTACTAGGTGGAGTTTTCTCAAATTTAGCTTTCATTACCATTGAATGTACTAATTGTTCTTAAGTCACTGAAATTAGCCTTTTCTTTAATGTGCTTCTTTTAAAATCATTTCTATGTTTTCTTCATTATTAACCTTTCCTTAATAGAACAGAATAGAATAGAATAGAATTTTTTATTGGCCAAGTGTGATTGGACACACAAGGAATTTGTCTTGGTGCATATGCTCTCAGTGTACATAAAAGAAAAGATACGTTCATCAAGGTACAACATTTACAACACAAATGATGGTCAATATATCAATATAAATCATAAGGATTGCCAGCAACAAAGTTACAGTCATACAGTCATAAGTGGAAAGAGATTGGTGATGGGAACGATGAGAAGATTAATAGTAGTGCAGATTTAGTAAATAGTTTGACAGTGTTGAGGGAATTATTTGTTTAGCAGAGTGATGGCCTTCGGGAGAAAACTGTTCTTGTGTCTAGTTGTTCTGGTGTGCAGTGCTCTATAGCGTCGAGTGGAAACACTTTATGTCCAGGATGTGAGGGATCTGTAAATATTTTCATGGCCCTCTTCTTGATTCGTGCAGTATACAGGTCCTCAATGGAAGGCAGGTTGGTAGCAATTATTTTTTCTGCAGTTCTAATTATCCTCTGAAGTCTGTGTCTTTCTTGTTGGGTTGCAGAACCGAACCAGACAGTTATAGAGGTGCAAATGACAGACTCAATAATTCCTCTGTAGAACTGAATCAGCAGCTCCTTGGGCAGTTTGAGCTTACTGAGTTGGCGCAGAAAGAACATTCTTTGTTGTCCTTTTTTGATGATGTTTTTGATGTTAGCTGTCCATTTTAGAGCTTGCGATATGATAGAACCTAGAAATTTAAAGGTTTCTACTGTTGATACTGTGTTGTCTAGTATTGTGAGAGGTGGAAGTATGGAAGGGTTTCTCCTAAAGTCTTCCACCAGTTCTTTAAGTGTTGATAAAGAACTGGCTGTTAAATAAGTTCTTTTCCCAGGTTTGTTTCACATCATCAGTTGCTTGTTTTTAAATGCAATTTGGTTTTATTGCTTTTCAATACACTTTCCTTTATTAGCTCATTTAGTATATCCTCTTGGCAAACCTTAGCGCATTTAGCCAAACTATTTACTTCTTCAGCTTTTTGTATTTCTGTACTATTGTCATCATCTTCATTCTTATTAGTTTCAAATAATAGATTTGAAAGCTGTAGAAAGATGGAACAGAAATTTCCTTCTGGTTACAACAGTGGAAGCAGGAAAGGCAAGAAGGAGGCTGCAAGAATAATATTATAGCTAAGCTCCAGATAGGAAGAGATTAATTTATTTTTGAGGTGAGTCCTTGTGTTTTACTTCTGAAGGTTGGCAGCATCTTGTTTCTTAGCGTTTAGTCAATTTATATTTATTGTGTGATTATGAGTATATTCTGTTCCCATAAAAAGGTACATACATAAAAATACCAGAGGAGTCCACAGCAGGCCTAAATGACTAACACATTTTTCTTTCAAAAGAAGTGTGAAAAAAATCATCTGCAGAGAAGAGAGAAGGTGGATTAGATTCCACCCTGCCCCAATCTCCAGAGGAGCTGCCTCTATTGGCTGTTTTCTTCCAGATCTGTAAAAATCCCTAGAGTCACAGATGAACCAAAGGCTAACCAGTTATGTTTGTTTGCCTTGCCTTGATCTAAACCTACAGTTTCTGAGTATTGCTCAACTCCTAATGCATTCATGTATGTTTGATAACAACACTATTTCTTTCTTCTGGGATTTTTTTTTTTTTTTTAGTTTTCCAGTTTGTTCCACAGCTGTAGTTTTTCCTGAAGGTCTCCTTGCAAAGAACCAAAAACTATCAACTATCGACCTCACTCCATTCCTAAGAGGTCTAGAAGGGGCATGCATAAAACAGCACCAACGTGCCTACCATTCCTGTCCTAATGTTCCCTTTGATTGTATCCAAATTTCAATATAGTTATTACATACTTATGCTTATATATATGCTTATATATCTTATAGTTATTTCATGCTTATGCTTATATATACTGTTGTGACAAAATAAATAAAGAAATAAATAAAATAAACTACCCCAGTCCAATTTGGGTTAGCCTTTTAAAATCCATCAAGGTCATCTTGGGTGCAGCCACTTAGCTGACTTTGCTGTGGTATAATATTGAACTAAAGCGTGTTAAGGATTCAGGCCCTCTGAAATAAGACATAATTTTAAAAAAAATGTTGAAGAAATATTTATGAAACAATTCGTTTACCCATAGGAAATTATTTTGTAAAAAAAGGTTCTGAGTTAAGTTTATGTACTTGTTTGTTACTTGAATAGCTATATAAAAAAAGCCTACGTTATTCTAAATCATTTCTCTGTATTTTCCCAAGTGCCTGAAGAGCCTTACTGAGTGAAATATCTGGTTGTACAACAGCCAGACCTTCTGTGGAATTAGAGAGACTCCCTGAACATCTGCTTCTTTCTTGTCTTCCAGAACTTCGCTGTGCCTTTGTTTGTGCAGGCAGGCAGTGTGTGAGAGAAAGAGAGAAAGGGGGAAGGAGACAAAGAGAGGGAGGGAAAGACAGAAAGAGAGAGAGAGAGAGAGAGAGAGAGAGAGAGAGAGAGAGAATGCTGGATAGTGGAAAGCTTTTGACCCACAGAACATGGTTCAATCAAGGTTTCCCATGTCTTTTAATCCAGCCCAACTACAGATGTTGCATGAGGTCACTTGGAGTAATATTGGGGTCTAAGGTATCAGTGAAAAGCTGCACAGGAACAGCGTGGGCTGCAAATGGGCATGCTGGAAAAACAGAGACAGCTTTGTTAGAGAAATATTTAAGACCAACTAAGGACAAGCAACTGTTGTTTAATAAGAAGACAAAGTAGATATGGGGGAATAAAGTTTGACTGGTAAAATATATAAAGTAAGAAGTGAAGCGGGTGGACGTACAAACACTTCTGATGCAATGGCTGCTTTTCTAAATGAAGTGAACAAATGAAAGAACAAGAATGTTATAAAGCTATAACTGTCTATCTCGAGGCCTGTGTAAGATCAAGAACACCACCAAATCTCAATAAAGAAGTAATGCACAAACACAACAGTGTGTGGAAGGAAAAATCCTTCCAAAGAAAATCCAAGATAACAAAGCTTTTATTTTCTGTACAAAGTGTACTAATGGTGAGCTATACTTCTTAAAACAGTATGTAATTAATTATGCAGCAAATTGATCTAATCTTCGAAAGGATTAGATGAGATACTGTTGGACAATCTGCAGGACTGGAATGAGTCGAATGATGGTTCAAAGCAAACGACTGGACTAATGGTATCATCTCAATTTATTTTCTATTATTTAAAAAAAATACAACAAAATGATGGCTGCTAAGCTAGCTCATTTAGGGTGGGTTCCAGTCTGCTCTTTGCAAACAACTGTGCTCTTGGGAAAATGCTTGAATATCCAGTTAATATTGATTTCATTCGTCTAAAACAGGTGCCTCGGAGAGAGGTCATTAAAGGCAGGATTATATTATTGAAGCCTCACCTCCCCCTTTTTACATGAAACTTGCAGGTAACTCTTATAATAAAGAGATGAGAGTTCAGCCCCAGAGGTGGGTTTCTGACTGGCCCCGCCCCCATCTATTCTCTGTCTCCCAAGTCTCAGCTGATCGGGAGGAAATGGGGATTTTGCAGTAACCTTCCCCTGGATTGGAGAGGAAATGGAGATTTTGCAGTATCCTTCCCCTGCCATGCCCACCAAGCCACGCCCACCAAGCCATGCCCACCAAGCCATGCCACGTCCACCAAGCCACACCCACAGAACCCGTAGTAAATTTTTTTGAAACCCACCACTGTTCAACTCGTAGTCGCAGCTACCATATTAATATTTTTAATGCCTCGCCTCCTCCAGCAGATGCCCCTGATCTGAAATTTAGGTGTGTGTTGTTTTTTTTTGAAAAAACCCTAAAATTTAAAAAAACACTTATTTTTAAAATTGATGCACTAGCACTACTTTTTTTTTACAAATTTATTGTTTCATCATAGAAAATAAAATACAAACAGTAAAACAAACACAATGAAACAAAACAAAAACATACATTCAACCCTAACAACAACAAAAAGAAAAAAATAGTGAACAAAAAAGGAAGAAAAAGTGGACAATTAAATCTAACATTTAACCTGCAGGATGCACCCTGGCTGGGTGCTGAAAGAAAAGAAAAATAAATAAATTCTCCTCCCCCATCATGAGCCCTGATGGCGCAATGGTTAGAGTGCAGTATTGCAGTCTACTTCTGCTGGCTGCTGCCTGCCTGCCTGCAATTTGCAGTTCAAATCTCACTAGGCTCAAAGTTGACCCAGTCTTCCATATTTCCGAGGTGGGTAAAATGAGGACCCAAATTGTTGAGGGCAATATGCTGACTCTTAGAGTCATATGTAAACCACTTAGAGAGGGCTGTAAAGCACTGTAAAGTGGTATATAAGTCTAAGTGCTATTTCTGCTATTGCTAATGATAGCTTTTTTAAATCTTTATTCTTTTCTGTTTCTGTTTCTGTTTCTATTTCTATTTCTGTTTGCTTTTGTTCTTGCTTTTTTGGACCAATTTCCTATTTATATTAAAGTACTTAAAAGAATAGAAACAGGTTAAAGAATTTGAATTAATTCATTTTGAAAATGCATGCTGCATTTTTAGTTAGGCATAACTGTTAGTATCCCTATTATCATCTACAATTCTGGATCTTAGTTTTGGCTCAGAAACAACAGAGTTACCATCTTTTTTTATGATTAAAAATGCCTGGAGGTTTGGAAGGGACTTTGTAGTTTACTGAAATATAAATGAATAACTTCCCATTGAATCATTAAAGCAGCTGCATCTTTTATGAATGCACTAATGGAAGACCTGAAAGACCAGGTTAGGGACAGATTTCCATGGATAAATCTCTCTGTATGGTTGATAAGAGTCAACAACTTGATGGTAAATAATCAAACTTACTTTTGCTCAGGAGAATGAAATGATTGTGTGTGTGTGTGTGTGTGTGTGTGTGTGTGTGTGTGTGTAAATGGGAAGGTAGCAAGATTTCTTTTTTAAGCTTTTGCATGTTTCAAATTTCACTTTTCAAATTATTTATCCAAGTTTCATTATTCACCTTAGGAACAATGTGGAAAGATCATTTAAATTCCCAAATACTGCTTTTGTCTACAATGTTTTTCATACCAAATAAAAGTTGACAAAGGACATGTTGCTCAAGCCTGACTCTTACGTGTTTTTATAAAATTAGCATAAACAGACTTGTTCAAAAGTAAATTTTCCTGATTTCAACTAGACTAGTTTCCGAGGAAGATTCCTGGCAAAGGCTTAAGCCCAAAGGAAAGGATTTTAGAGGAATGATGGAGAAGGTCCCCAAGGGCTGATTTCAGAAAATGAGCATTTCAGGAGTTGGAAAGCCAACAGTGAACTCATTACATAGTTTGGCAAGCCCCTGTCACTTGTCTCTGTCCATTAGCTGGCTCTTTCTTCAGTCTTTGGCAATGCAAAATTTCATTTGCTTGTAAGATAGTAGGAAAATAACAGAAAGATATGATTGATAGTGAAAGTGAGTTACAGGCTTTGCCTTAATCTGGGGCAACTTCATCCTGCTATCTGGATTCCTAACATCCTATCCTACATGCCTTTGTCACCAGCGCAATCCTTTAAATCAGTCGCTCCTTGCATTTTGCCTCTAGTGTGAAATGAAGCCAAGAAAACGTTGGTAGGGTTCACAGAACATATTCAGCAATATGTGTTTAGCCACATTTTGGGGACTAAATTAGTGGATATATTTTTCATGCTAAACCAGGGGTGTCAAACCCAATTTCATTGAGGAGTGCATCAAGGTTGTGTTTGAGCTCGGGGGGGGGGGCAGAGGGGCCATGGCCACCTTGATGTCACTAGTGTTGGGGGTGCCTGTGATGGCCAGAGCGTTCTGCTAGTGAAAAAGGGCTCCCGAGCTCCATTTTTGGCTCCCGAGCTCCATTTTTGGCTGCGACAGTCTCCTGAAATCCTCTGCCAGTGAAAATGGAGCTCAGAGGGCTGCCCGCGCCTCCCCTGAGCTCCATTTTTGCTGGCAGAGGGATCATGGGCCGGTCCTTTGCTGTTTCCAAGGTAGCCCCATGGGCCAGATCTAAGGACCCCACAGGCCAGATCCACCCTCCTAGGCCTCAAGTTTGACACCCCTTTGCTAAACCATGGTTCACACTAGATGGCCAAATTCACAGGTTCTGTTAAGTTAAAATCAAACAAAATACATGATAGTTTAGCACGTTTTATGAACTCAGCCTCTATTTTAACCGGAAATCTATTCATCAGAACTGAGTGTGATTTGTAGAGATTTGGTGGCTGCGAATGAAATTTGGTATTGCAAAAGAGCGAAGCAAAAACCACCTAATGGAGACAAGTAGTTGCAGCCTTGCCAAATTGTGTAATGAGTTCAGTGTTGGCTTCCCATTCCTGAACAGCTCACTTTCTGAAATCAATACTTGGGAACCTTATCCATCATTCCTCTGAAATCCTTTCATTTGAGCTAAAACCTTTGCCATGAATCTTGCTCAGAAACAAATCTATTTGAAATCAGGAAGATTTACTTCTGAATAAGTGTGTTTATGCCACTTTCGGAGCCATGCATTAGCAAAATGTCTTTTGCCTGGACTTGAAAAACCAGATAAAAGCAATACTTGGGGATTTATTATTATAGTTCTCTCATCAATATTTTAAGATTATGTATTTGGCAGCATCTGGCAAAGTAGTATGCAACCAATCATTGAATATTTGAAATAAATTGGAAACCATATTTTGTACTGAAATTTCCATCCCAAACCTTGTCCAGAGTAAATAACTGAAATGTAAAAATGATGGTGTCGAATCAAACTCACAATCTCTTCCCCATTTTTTTGTCCTGCACCCCACCCCCAATCAGCAGATACAGCCTAGTTCAGGGGTTTCCAATCTTGGTCCCTTTAAGACTTGTGAACTTCAACTCCCAGAGTTCCTCCTGCACCCCACCCCCGATCAGCAGGGACAGCTTGTGGACTTCAACTCCCAGAGTTCCTCAGCCAGCTTTGCTGGTGTGACACTGCGAGTTTGGCACCCGTGGGCTAGACCAGCGGTCACCAACTGGGGGTCCGTGGACCACTGGTGGTCCGTGAGAAAATTTTGGTGGTCCACAGAAAAATTATTTGCAATTTTTATATTACACTAAATCAGGGGTCCTCAAACTATGGCCCCTGGGACAGATACGTGCAATGAACGTTTGTGTTGCTGCAGAGTCTCCCCTTTCAGGGTCTTTTTGTGTGGGTCAGAGGGGGGCAGAAATTCCGACTTGGGCTCTGCTTCAGCGTCCTGGTGCAGGGCTTTGGGCAAAGGCTGGAGGGAAGTGCTGCTGGTGGCGAAGAGCTGGCGGGTCTTGTTCCAGTGGGACTGCATCATGGCCTGGAACTGGCTGACCATCTCAGCCCGCTGAGCCTCCAGGCACCAGTACCTGGCCTTGCACTCCCACAGGTCTTCCCTCTGCTTGGAAAGCCTATGCTCCTAGCCCTCAGTGAGGTGCTTCTGCTGAGCCTCCTTCTCAGTCAGATCCAATTTGAACTGAGCTGTTTTGTCAACTGTTTCTTGTGGTGGCTGCTTAGCTCCAATAGCTGCTTCCTGTTGGGGCCCTAAGGAGCCTGGGGAGGGAGGAGTGGCTGGGAGGGGAGGGGAGAGTAGAGGCTGGTGAGGTGCCCCTCTACATGAGTGACATCTAGTTGGCTATGCCCACCCAGTCACATGACCACCTAGCCACACCCACCCAGCCGGTCATTAGATCATATTAGTGGTCCGTGGGATTTAAAATTATGATTTTAGTGGTCCCTGAGGTCCAAAAGGTTGGTAACCCCTGGGCTAGAGGATTCCTCAAGCCTTGTTAATCCTTTAAAGGCCCAAGTTAGTTGCAGCAGTACCAGATTCTTTAGCATTGGGACCAAATTACATAATAGAAGAAATATAATTGTTTAATTTCTATAGTATGACAAACCATGATGCAATTTGTTTGCTTCAGCTTTATTAAAATATGTAAAAGCAACATCTATGGTATAGCAAAGGTAAGGGCACTTCAGAGAGAGAAATTAGCCTTTAATTAAAGCAGTATAGTATCTGGTGAAACGCTAACCTGGGTCTGGAACGTTTAAAAGCAAGATATCCACACTTTTTACACTTTTACACTCCTACTGTCATTTGAATCTAAGCTAAATTAGTGGTACTTAGGTTTCACTTAAATCAGTGGGCAGATTAGTCAAAACTTAATTCTTCAGTTGATTTAAGTGTAATCAGTTTGGTTCCATCAAATCAATTGTTGTTATTAATTTGCCCCACTGATTTGTATAAGTCTACAGCTAATTAATTTTCTTTCCATTGGGTTCAGTTCCAAAGGAGAAACTTTAATATTTCTATATACATATATAGATATATTTTTAAAGTTCCTATATTTAGGCAGTTCATGCTATACAGTACTAAAAAATATTAAGCCTGGTTCCAGTTTGAAAGTTCCAATTGTATTTGTAATTAGGAAAGTGTTGACTGAACCTCTGGAACGAAACTACATTTGATACAAAATTATTTTTTGCCTTGTTGTATAAACATTGCTTTAACAGATTGGTCATAGCAGCAATTGGCTCTTTTTCTTACAAATTACATTGTGTTTGTGTGTTTGGATGGAACTCTGCAATTTGTCCTGAAACATAGCAGAGATGGCTCCAAGCAATGAATTTTTCCTGATTTTTTTTTTTTTGCATATTCTATCTTTTATAATGTTTGGCTGACAATTAATCCCACATACATTGCATTTATATTCACAGTTTCTTTTGCATTTTTTGACTGTAGATGAAATGACATACTGTCATTGAAAACTTCAAATGTTTATTATTAATTTTAATTATAATCTGATGATAAGAGCAAAAGGAAAGGAAGAACAAAGGAAGAACAAAAGCAAAGGAGGAGCCATGCCTCTCTTTTTCTTCCCATAGTTGGCTTCTTTAGCATTAACTTTTGACAATTTTTACAGATTTTGAATATGACATTTATCCTGGTATAAAGAGGTAGTTACGGGAAAGCCTCATTCACTTAATTTCTATCATGCAATTTATTAAATCAAGGAAAAGTGCCAGAAAAAAGATGATTCTCCAAGGCTACCTTCAAAAAGACTTTTAAACAAATAAAGTGCAGCTTGAAGAGCATATCAGAGGCAGGAAACGACTGTTTTACTTAAGCATCATGGCACCTACAGTTTTATTTCATAAGAATTTTTTTAATGGCCTGTCGCTCCTGGCTCTTGTTGTAGTTTTTCTTCATAGTATCTGTAAAATGGAAATTTTTATCTGGGGCAGAAGAATGCCTCTCTGATCATGAGCCAAAAAAAAGAAGCTTGCATGAGCTTAAATGTGTTGTCAGACTTATCACATAGCATGTATGACCAATAGGGTGACTGTGATTCTAGATGGAAGTCAGCAGGAAAAGGCATGAAGAAGCATCAGCATGAACAGTGACAATTAAAGAAAACATCAGGATTTCTCCATGAAGATTTGCACAATGTGCAAAGATTTATTCAACAGTGTGTGTTTTGGCTCCTTATTTATTTTGTGTGACTTTGGGTAAGTTTTGACTTCTAGCAACTGCCTGGACAAGTCCCTGCAGTTTTTTTGGGCAAAATTCCAGAAGTGGTTTACCCTTGCCTCCTTCCTAGGGCTGAGAGAGAATGACTGGCCTAAGGCTACCCAGCTGGTTTTGTGCCTGAAGTGGGAGCAGAACTCATGGTCTCTTTGTTTTTAGCCTGGTGTCTTAACCGCTACACCAAACGAGATCTTATTTTGGATCTTACCATTTGAATATTTAAAGTCATTGAACAAATTATTAAATTCTAGATTAGGTGTAATTGTTTTGAGATGCCAAATCCGATTGCCATGTCCACTGTGTGTTGGACTTCTGTTCCAGGATTATCAGCTTTTTCTACCTTTCATTCTATTGACTATCTCAGCTGGTAGCATCTGGCTGATCATTTTTTTTTTAATTTGCATTTATATCCCGCCCTTCTCGAAGACTCAGGACAGCTTACACTATGTTAGCAATAGTCTTCATCCTATTTGTATATTTATATACAAAGTCAACTTATTGCCCCCAACAATCTGGGTCCTCATTTTACCTACCTTATAAAGGATGGAAGGCTGAGTCAACCTTGGGCCTGGTGGGACTAGAACCTGCAGTAATTGCAAGCAGCTGCTGTTAATAACAGACTGCATTAGCAATCTGAGCCACAGAGGCCCCTGTAGCTATAGAGGCCCCTAATATCTGAATTTAGAAGCTAAGCAATGGCAAACCGGGATAACAATCCGGTGGAATTTGACCTAAAAATCTGATAATCGCATGGCTCAGCTGGGATCATCAGAGGCATTTAAAACCTCTTCGGCCGAAGAGGTTGTAGAAAAAAATATTATAAAAGGCTCCTCTGACAATCCCAGCTGAGTTGCCTGATCGTCAGAAGCTTTTTTTTCTTTTAAAGGCAAAAAAAATGCTTTCAAAAGAAAAGAAAAGCCTCTGACGATCAGGCAACTTAGCTGGGATTGTCAGAGGAGCCTTTTAAAAGCATTTTTTCTACAACCTGTTTGGCCAAAGAGGTTGTAGAAAAAAATGCTTTTAAAAGTAAAAAAAAAAAGTTGGCCACGCCCACCCAGTCACATTACCCCAACACCACCAAGCCACGCCCACAGAACTGGTAGTAACGAATTTTACATTTCACCCCTGCTTTGCTACCATTTTAATTCCCCACAATGCTCTGGTGTTTGTTACATGACATTAAAGGAGCAACAGCAATTGCTTTTGTTTTTCTGCTATTGGCACATACCTATCTTGAGATTTAAAAAAAGAGAGACAGAGCAAAAAGGTGGAACCAAAGAACATCGTAACTACTTGTTGCAAATCCAGATGATGGGACCACACACAGCAGCATGACAATGGCTCTGTAACTGTGATTTCTTTGGCCTGATGAAATAACCTGGGGAGAATTTTTCACCTCCTTGGAAGAAAGCAGCAAGGGAAAACCATAATGCAATGGAAAGTTATCATTTCACATGCCACCAACAGGATAAATTACAAATGCCTTTATCAGTTCGGAAAAAAACATGTTTGCTGTTTACTTTAGAAGATAAAGTCTTAGCTTGAAAATAAAATGGAATATTTGGCATATGAGGTATTGTTATTGGCATGCTTGAACTTCCAAATGTACTCAGTTCAGAGTTGGTTGAGTGAAGCTCTAGATGAGTTCCTGGTGATGGAATCAGACTCTAGGCCAAACCAATGTACTTAGCTCTGACTTCCAAAATAGAGACGAGACAGCCTTTCGTTGAATCTCACTCAGGAATGTCACTATAGTTATATAAGCAAGCTTTTCAAAGATTAAAAATGTTGATTTATTTTGTTATCAGTTGTTCCTAGAATATAACAATGAAAGCATTGCCCACTAAGATGCTGTCATAATCAAACTGTATATTTTCACTGGATTGCAAAGCATACATATATAACAAAATGCTCTTCAATATTATAAATTGATTCTAAATTATTGGACGCTTGTCCCTTAGTGGAGATGCTCTTCTTTCCAGGGCCAACCCAAGCCATTTTACTGCAAAATGGGGCCTTCTCACCATGCTATAGGGTAGATGTTGAATCTTTTCTCTCTCTTGTAACAGACCAGCTGGCAACATCTGCCACTAAACTTGAGAGAGCAGGCACAGCAAGCTGGATGGTGAGATGCATATCTGTACAGATTTAACTGAAATAGCTGGGGAAGTGATTGGGCAGTATAGCAGGGAAAATGCTACCTGAGGTAGTTACCTCACTCGGTCTGATGGAGTCTGTATTCCTGATCTAACATCAAAGCTGAGTCATTGAAATGTGGTGGTAAAAACCCAGATTGGGCTATCCAATGTTTCATTTTCAAAAAACAAGTAACTCATTTTATTCATCTTTTTCTAATGTATAAAAATAATCCAAACTGGACCCTGTGTTGATTCAATCATTATTTACTCATCATATTTTGCAACATGATTTTGGACTGTGTACAGTAAAAAACCCCAAGCTATAGAATAAGCAATATTAGAAAACATTCTACAATTAAAAACCAAAACATTCACCAGCATTTACTATTAACAGATTAGTAGAAAGAATTTAATGTTATAGGCCAGTGGTAGTCAACCTGGTCCCTACCGCCCACTAGTGGGTGTTCCAGCTTTCATGGTGGATGGGAGGGGTTTTGTCCGATACTGAAGCACTTTCCTTTTTTTTAATTTAAAATTTTTTTTCATAGCATTATTTAAAAACATTTTCATTAGGTTTTCATAAAATTCCCCATGACAATTTAAATTTCTGAAAATATACTATTTGTATCACCCACGCATAAGTTTAGTTCACATTACGTAAGTGAAACTAAATGGCGCTATAGTGCGATTGCAAACAAAAGAGCCTCATCTCCCCCCACACCACCAAGCTGTAACAGACAAGCAGAATTGGTAGCCAGCGCCCCTCCCAACCCAATCCACAATGCGCGAGAGGCATGCACAGACGACAATACACGGCGCATTACTGTGGAACCGGTGGGTAGTTAGAAAATTTTACTACTAACAGAGATACAAAAGTGGGCGGTAGGTATAAAAAGGTTGACTACCCCTGTTATAGACAATGCTGCCAACTCACTAATTGAGATAAATTATATTTTGAGGGATTTCTAGAAGGATTTCAAGAATGGGGCCAGTCTTGCCTCATGGGGGGAAGGGGGCTGAGATTCTACAGGACAGATGCTATGGCAGAAAAAGCTTTTCTCCTGGGTCCTGCCAAATGTAACTCCTTTTCTGCTGGATCCAATAGGACAGGCAGATATAATCAGGCAGATGCGGTCCCTCAAATAACCTGGTCCTGTGCCATGAAAAACTTTAAAAGTCAAAAACTGTGCCTTCAATTAGACTTGCAAGCAAATTGTGCAGAGTAATTTGTAGTTATTTCATTTTTACTACTCATAAAACCATCTTATCTTAATTTGATATATTCCAGAAAGCTGTGCCCAAATGTTTTTTTCCATGTAAATATGGTCATATCAGCATGATCTTTCAGAACATTGTCTAGCTTTCTTTCCTTTTACTCTTGAAATCCACTTCTAAATGGCCCTGCTGGCTTTAAAAATATTCTATGAATTTAATCTAGTTCACTGCTTTGAATTTATTTTAGAAATAATGCACCTGCTAACTTGACTTTTATGACTTCCTCACATATGCAAAACCATTATTTCAAGACTGTCTGTAGTTCAGATTCTCCATTTAACTTACATCCACCAGATGAAATACCTTTAGTCTTAACTATACTACCTCCCATCTCTCTTCATACTGAGCACAAAAATGGCAGACAAACAGGAAAGTGTTGCATGGGTTTTAAGAAGTGAAGGCAAAACATTTTGAATGTCATTCAAGAATCTTACAGGCAGTTCATGTGTCAAAACTGGCACACTTAGCAGTTCGAAAGCACGTAAAAATGCAAGTAGAAAAATAAGGACCACCTTTGGTGTGAAGGTAACAGAGTTCCGTGCGCCTTTGGCATTTAGCCCTGAATCCTTTGGGAGAAGGGCGGTATAAAAATCTAAATAAATAAATAAATAAATAAATTAGTCATGCTGGCCACATGACCACGGAGACGTCTTCGGACAGTACTGGCTCTTCGGCTTTGAAACGGAGATGAGCACCGCTACCTAGAGTTGGGAATGACTAGCACATATTTGTGAGGGGAACCTTTACCGTTACCTTTACTATAGGCTAACAACCCGAGTATTCTGGTTGGCAGGGTCCAGGAGAAGAGCCTTCTCTGTCATTGCACTGCCCTCTAGAGTAAAGTCGGCTCCAACCTTCCTGACCTTCTGCCATCTAGTTTGGGTCTCCAATGGGGGAGCACCACAGTGGAAATGGTTGATTAACAACAGATGCCACCTCCCTCCATCCTGCTCTGGCCCTCCCCATCTTTAACTTGCTTGTGTATTGATTTCTATTTTTAGTTTATACAATTTTTATCTTTTATGGTTGTAAGCTGTCCAGAGTCAGCTTGACGTAAGATGGGCAGCCGATAAATTTTATAAACACACGGGGGCGTGGCCATGACCGTGGTGGGGTAAGGACCTTTCCTTCACTTCACAGGGCTTAATAATGAAGATTTATGAGGATTAATGCTGTTTGGAATGCACCGTTATGGATGAAAGTTAATAAATCATGAAGTGGAAGTGTTAATAGCCCAGCAGACTGAATTTAAAACTGGTAGGTCATCTGAAACTGCTTGAATTAAGGAGTTTTTACTGCGTGGGATGACCGAACTGGCAGACACAAGGAGTTTGGAATAAACTGCTGTCTTTTGCTTTCCTTATTATAATTATCGTGTTCTGTGTTAAATGCTGAGGCTAAGGAATATCAAAGACTGAATTTGCTAATGAGAAGAATTTTAATTGAAGAGATCGATCTTTTGTGTTGGACTGACTGGCTGATTGGCTGAAGAAGATTTTATTAGGTGGTATAATTTTTTTATTATTTTTCTTTTGAGAGGAAATTAATAGCTTGTTTATATTACAGAAAACAAAAAAAGGACTTTGTTTTGAAGTTCAAGCTGGTTTGTTTTTTTTTTTCTCTGCCGACGTGGAGAAAAAATGGCGCTGATTAAGCTGTGAGGTAATTGTGTTTCTTTGTGGAGTGAATATGACTCATAAGTTACTGATAAGCTACTAACGAGTGCAAATAAGCCGTTTCTTCAATTAAAGATTGTCGTCCTTGATCTTCATCAAGACCCTCTGTAAAATTGGTTTGACTGCTGTCCTTTGATCTTCACTAAGACTCTTTGAAAATTGGAATCCCAGTTTGAGAAATTTTTGGTTTGTTTTTTTTTCAAAATGACTCAACAACTTTCAGAAAAGCAGCAAATTGCTGCAGCTTTAAATAAAATTGGGGAAAAATAGCAGGACTATCAGAGCGTATAGATAATTTGACATTTAAAACTGACATCCGAAGTGCAAAATTTAAAGCAAGATATGAATGATAACTTTGCTAAACAAAAGAGGAAATGACAATGATTAAAGATGAAATGGAGCAGCTGCATGTGCATGAGGCAAAAGTAGATCGGCAAATTGGCAAAATATTTTATAAAATGAGCAGCAAGATAAGAGAATTTGTCTTTTGGAAGAAGAGATGAGGAAATATAATTTTGTTATCAGAGGAATCTCGGAAGAAAGGAAGATAAATTGAAACAGCGGGTTTTGAAATGGATTAATGATTTGGATACGCAACTTACGTTCACAATAGCAGACCTGGCAAGCGTTTTAGAATTGGATATAGAAGGCAAAATGGTTCTAACAGGAATGTGCTTGTCAGGTTCGCAAATCTTGGTGATAAGTTGGAAGTTATGGCCAAGTTAAGAGAGTTGGGAGATGCTTTGAAGTTTGAAGGGAAGACTATTCAAGTCTTCCCGGATATATCAAGAGAAGAAAGGGCATGGAGATTTTTTAAAACCAATTACAAAAGTTTTGAGAGATAATGGAATTAAATACAATTGGAGGCCACCACAACAATTGAAATTTTTTATAAAGGAAGGATCGTACAATCACCCCAGATATAGATGCATTATTATATTTACGGAGCTTGGACTGATTGAGATGGAGGATTTAATGGAGATAAAAGATCAAATGCTTCAGATGGGTGGAACATACGTGGAAACATCAATCTCAGAAGAAGAAAAAGGGCTATTGGAGGCAAGACTCTAAAGGGTTAAAGAGGAAAGAAATATCACCTGTGTTGGTTGAACAGAAGAAGAGTCGTGAGGATACAGTAGGAGAAGAAGCAGATAAGAGTCTTGGAAAATATGAAGCTGAATGCGGTCATCGCTATCTTTTTTGAGTGATGAATTTAAATAGACAGCCCGAAAGAAGTGCCCCGGGCATTGGCACGTCCCCTCTCCCCCATTCTCTTTATAGAGGCGAAACCGATGAGGATGTGGGGGAAGAAGATTGTTTGTACTTTATTGTTTGTTTTGTTTTTTGTTTTTTTTCTGTTTTCTTATTGTTGTTTATATGGTAGTTTAATGTCGGGTGGTGGGGGGCACAGAAAGGAAGATGCGGGGATAGGATTAAAAAATTTATATTTTAAATGGGAGTTATAAAATTAATGTCATGGAATGTGAAGGGTACAGGGAATCAGATTAAAAGAAGAAGATTGGAGCTTAAGATTAAAAGGGATTTACCAGACATTTTATTTTTACAAGAAACTCATCAGAAATCTGAAGATTCAAATAGAATGTATATAAAAGGTATGCAAATATATGAAAAAGCATTTGGAACTTCAAAAGCTAGAGGAGTTGCAACACTGATATCAGATAGGGTGTACTTTGAAAAACATAAGGTAATTTTGGATGAAGATGGAAGATATGTAATAATTGTTGGAAATCTTAATGGAAACCATTTGTGGACTTTGCGCTTGGAACATTGGACGCTTCAGTACCTGTACCTCGAGAACGTGGATTTTGGCAATCATGAGGATATATCCGAAGACCCAAATCTTCCTTTTATGTATAGCACAAGGGTGTAATAATGTATTTTCTTTTTGTTTGTTTGTTGCAAAAAAATAAATAAATAATAATAATAAAAAAAAAAAAATAAATTTTATAAACACACAAAACAAATAAATAAATTGAACAGATGTTGATGGCAGAATCATCAGAATCGAACAGAAACATGCACATAATGACACATGCGTGCGCACACACACACAAACCCCCTGAAGATTATGTTTTTGTAACATGTCCCTTTTTTATACTTTATAATCTAGGTGATGTTTTTAAGAAAACGATTTAACTTTTTAATCAGTTTAAGTTTTTAACTTAGTTTTAAAATTAGTGAATGTTATGCAAACAAAAATAGTCAAGTCTGTAATTACAGATTCTTAAGCATTAAGCAGGACCACCCAGTAAACCAATTTAATTAGAGCGGGCCTTTTTATATGCAAACAAGTAGTGGAGCAAAACAGATGAGTTTGTATCTAAACTCATTAGATACAAACATAACACAGTATTTTATAAATTTACCCTGATTTATCTCTCAGTTCAATATGGTGCAAAATGTACATAATGGTAAAAGAAATTATATGCTACTGCTGTTGCTGCAAAAATTCTGTAACAAATTGTACAACTGTTTGACAACACAGGTAGGCAAACTTCAGGCATATGGAATCTAGTCAGTTTTGGGTTGATCTCAATAATGTTTTACAAGACCTTTGAGATCATCCATCTGCATAGTAATTGTAGAAAGAGGGATATAGCAGCAATTTGTAGAAGATAGCTGTGTTTATTATTTCCATAAAAACCATAGAATGTACATATTTATCACATTTCTTGTGTACGGTCCACTTTTTCAGCCTGAATATTATTGGAATGTTATCCTGAGAAATTAGAATTATACATTCTCCCAGGTATTGCTGGAGAAGACGGAAGGAAAAATGTTGTAAGGAAAGCTGATTGACAGTAAGAATGACTCATAAAGACTTTTAATAGTTAGGAATAACATGAACATTCCCGCACTGTACAGTTATTCTGGTATGTTATGAAAACCCTTGATCTTTGTATAAATCCACAAGAAGTAGCATTAAATCTTGTGACTTCTAGTTCTAATGGTCCAGAGTGAGTTTGAGCTTTTTAGATATTGCCAGTGCAAAATTCCAGAACTAGTGAAGCTTCCTCTGGAGCCAATTAAAGGTAAATTATTAATATGATATTCTTTATAAAAAGTACACTGAGTTCTATAAGTCAGGGAATTTTCAGAATGTTGATCATGCCAAATATTTTTGCACTGTCTAATTTTTTGTGCTCTTCTTTAACTATTAAAAATCATCTATTGCCAGTCTCTTAGAATTGCTCAGTGTATTCACTTGTAAATTTAGTTACATTTTCAAACTACCTTCTATTCATCTACATCAAAGTCTGAGTTACCATATATATTTTCCTTATATATTTCATTAAAGACTTGAAATAATAACAAGCAGTAATTCATTACTTTTAAATGCAGCTTGTGGCCGATTCATTATGCTAATCCTTTAAAAAAAAAGTCTATCTGGAAAGGATATTACCATTTGAATGGGAATTCTCATATTTAATTTAAAGAGCCAGATCACAAAAAGCTAATTTATAGCATGCAAAATGCCATAGGTAGAAAATTCAACTTATGAAGCATCTAGGTTTTGCAGCAAGGTGTGAAGCATTATACTTTTTAAAAAAAAGTTCTAGTAGAAAGTAATGGAGAGGAGCCAAAACAGAAAACAGGGACAAGTCTGGAATATTTCAAAAAACTTAGCAAGTGACAGATGAATGCAGGAGTATGTATGTTTATTTCTTTTTCTTTTAAGAGAATGAAAGTTTCTAGAGAACAAACTTCAAATCGATCCTGGATGACGGTTGTAGCAATTGGCTGCACTCTTCCACATTGTTCAATCTCCTTTAAAATATAGCAAGGTCACGCTAACCCAGACCTCTCACATTAGACAACAGTTTGCCTAACACAGTTTTATGTTCCTTGATTACTTGCTTCCAATTCTTTCCTAAGGCCTGTTCTCTAAAATATGATTTGAGTATAGTAGATTTTCCCAAGGTGCTTCTATAAAGATGCTATTTCAGAGATGCCAAAAGAAATTGATATAGATTGGAATGTTCTGTTAAAGGAAATAGATCATGGGTGTCAAACTTGCGGTATCACATTGCCGTCACATGATGTATTGTGACATTTTTCCCCCTTTGCGAAGCTGGGTGGGTGTGGCCTGTGCATGACACATCCGGCCCCGGGGGCTGCCAGTTTGACACCCCTGAAATAGATTATTTAGAACCTTTTCAATCTAAGTTTAAATCCAGTTTTGGCACATAGATAGCCTTGGTCGCTCTGGTGGCTGAATAGATATTTTGTTGATGTTTTGATTCCCTTTGTAGCTTTTGATTCTGGTGTTGTTTTGGATTGCTTGAATGGACTGACAAATGGAGGCACTTTGTGGAAGTTCTGATTTTACTCTTTGGGTACTGTAAGATGTGATATTGAGAGACACTGGGATCCACAAAGATCCATATTATCATCCATCTTTAACATCTATATGAAGTTGCTGGGAAGAGCATGTGAATTTGAAGCCATTTGCCACTCGTATACTAATGATACCCAGCTGTAGTTTTTCCCAAAGTACATCCAGAACTGGATGTTACTAAAGTCTTTGCACGTCTCCAGGCTGTAAAGGCCTGGAGACGTGGGATATGGGAGAACAAACTTCAAATCGATCCTGGATGACGGTTGTAGCAATTGGCTGCACTCTTCCACATTGTTCAATCTCCTTTAAAAAAGTCTATCTGGAAAGGATATTACCATTTGAATGGGAATTCTCATATTTAATTTAAAGAGCCAGATCACAAAAGCTAATTTATAGCATGCAAATGCCATAGGTAGAAAATTCAACTTATGAAGCATCTAGGTTTTGCAGCAAGGTGTGAAGCATTATACTTTTTAAAAAAGTCTATCTGGAAAGGATATTACCATTTGAATGGGAATTCTCATATTTAATTTAAAGAGCCAGATCACAAAAGCTAATTTATAGCATGCAAATGCCATAGGTAGAAAATTCAACTTATGAAGCATCTAGGTTTTGCAGCAAGGTGTGAAGCATTATACTTTTTAAAAAAGTCTATTTTGTTTGCCAGTCACCTGGCTTGAGCCTGGACAATGCCTCCTTAGCGCTCCGGACGGAACGCTCTGCAACCATGTGATTCACTTAATGACTGTGGCAAAAAGGTCATATTAAGCGTTGTAAGTGTTGCACCTTGATAAACGATCTTTCCTTTTATGTACACTGAGAGCATATGCACCAAGACAAATTCCTTGTGTGTCCAATCACATTTGGCCAATAAAAAAATTCTATTCTATTCTATTCTATTCTATTCTATTCTATTCTAAAATTGGGTGTGACCAACTTAATGAATGCATTGAAAAGCAATAGATGTTCCAGTTATGGTTGTATGTTAAGGGTTATCTATTATATGTGTACAGACATATACATAACAAAATTAAAAATAAGACTTCTCAAATTGTCGGCTCAGAGTCTAAAAATTAAGTGCACAAACAAATTTGACTGCCAAGATAACCAGACAGATTTGTAGACATTAATGCAGCTAACTTCTGCTGTTAAAATTCAACAAAGAAATTACATTTACTTTGCTTTCTGATTTCATGAAAGATCTATCTTCAGGTTTAATTTCATGATAATAGCTGTGGTAGATTTCTGAAAATTCAATATGTCAGAGGTGTGTAAGTGAAAAATGTGCTTAGTCGACAAGAGAATTTTGTAAATTTTGAAGACCTGGATAGAAGGAAGCTAGAAAATGACTAAAAATCAATCCATTTGGAGATGGGGAACTTCCTTTTCATGTCAAAAATAGGTAGCCACTATTTTTGCTTAGTGGTCCAGCTCTTTACAGTTAGTGCTCGACTTACAGCTGTTCATTTAGTGACTGTTCAAAGTTACAAACGCACTGCAAAAAAGTGACTTATGACCATTTTTCACACTTACAACTGTCGTGGTATCCCTGTGGTCACGTGATTCAAATTCAGATGCTTGGCAACTGATTCATATTTATGACGGTTGCAGTGTCCTAGGGTCATGTGATCCCCTTTGGCGACCTTTTGACAAGCAAAGTCAATGGGGAAGCTGGATTCACTTAACAACTATATTACTAACTTAACAACTGTGGTGATTCACTTAACAACTGTGGCAAGAGAGGTCGTAACACGAGGCAAAGTTCACTTTGGTGGACAGATGTTTCATAACTTAAATCCAAGTTACTAGTCAAACTGCCTCCTCCCATACAGTTTGCTCCACACTCTCAAGGATTCAACAGGGTGCTTTTACTGGTCGAATCATGAATATATATCAAAGTATCAGTCGTATATATCAATAGTATAACTTCCTTTTCATGTCAAAATAGGTAGCCACTATTTTTGCTTAGTGGTCCAGCTCTTTACAGTTAGTGCTCGACTTACAGCTGTTCATTTAGTGACTGTTCAAAGATACAAGATACAACAGGACTGGAAAAAAAAGTGGCTTACAACCAGTCCTTGCCCTTATGACTGTTGCAGTGTCTCCACGATCATCTGTTCAAAATTTGGGTGCTTGGCAGCCAGCATGTATTTAAGATGGTTGTAGCATCACGGGGTCATTTTTGATCTTCCCAGAGAGCTTCTGAGAAGCAAAATCAATGTGGAAAACTGGATTCAGTCTGCAACCATGTGATTCACTTAATGACTGTGGCAAAAAAGGTCATATTAAGCGTTGTAAGTGTTGCACCTTGATAAACGTATCTTTCCTTTTATGTACACTGAGAGCATATGCACCAAGACAAATTCCTTGTGTGTCCAATCACATTTGGCCAATAAAAAAAAATTCTATTCTATTCTATTCTATTCTATTCTATTCTATTCTATTCTATTCTATTCTATTCTATTCTATTCTATTCTATTCTAAAATTGGGTGTGACCAACTTAATGAATGCATTGAAAAGCAATAGATGTTCCAGTTATGGTTGTATGTTAAGGGTTATCTATTATATGTGTACACAGACACATATACATAACAAAATTAAAAAATAAGACTTGGTACCACAGCTAAATTTTCCAATGCAGTCGATAAATGAGTTCATACCATGCCAATCTCACCTTTTCCCGTATTTGGGGGAAAGCCAGGTCTTCTATGGTTTTTGGAAGGTTAAAATAATATTGCTTGACAGAAAGGACTGGGACCACTCTATAACAGTGACTCTAAGCTCCAGTCTTGCTAGGTAATCCAGTTGATCGGTTATATCAAAAGCTGGCAGGAGGTACACTATGCCATGCTTTATCCATCCAGGGTCTTATAACTTATTTACCAAGAGCCAAAGCATTTCAGTATCATAGCCCTTCTGAAAACTCCATTCCACTGGATACAGAAAACTTGCATGTTTTATAATGGCTTGTAACTGACCAGGTTCCCAGACCAAATGGTCTTTTACTGCCTTCCTTAGACAAAGGAAATATTTCCCAATCATAGAACAGTATATAATTTTCTCCACTGAGAGGAAATCCAAAGAGGGGGGGAAAGGACATTTTTGCTTTGCAATAGAAGTCAGAAAAGCGCAGTACTGGTATATATTATGAATTAACCTATTTCCTTTAAATTTTTGCAAAGAATATTTGACAAATAAAAAAGCAGTGGACAACAACAAATAGTAGAACAGATAAATATGAAAAGACATTTGAAAAGAAAATGTTCTGGAAGTCCATTCTGAAGCCATGAGAGAACCACAAAGAAAGCTGCATTTAACATTCAGTTGTAATTCTTGAAATACAAGTAGAAGTAGGGAAAAGCAGGGTCAACATTAGATAGTTAAACTTGTTCTTCTTTTGTTGATAAATCTGTGTACTGACTAATATCATAAGAATGACTTAAGTTGGAAAGTGAGGTCCATTAGAAACAAATAAGACTTCTCAAATTGTCGGCTCAGAGTCTAAAAATTAAGTGCACAAACAAATTTGACTGCCAAGATAACCAGACAGATTTGTAGACATTAATGCAGCTAACTTCTGCTGTTAAAATTCAACAAAGAAATTACATTTACTTTGCTTTCTGATTTCATGAAAGATCTATCTTCAGGTTTAATTTCATGATAATAGCTGTGGTAGATTTCTGAAAATTCAATATGTCAGAGGTGTGTAAGTGAAAAATGTGCTTAGTCGACAAGAGAATTTTGTAAATTTTGAAGACCTGGATAGAAGGAAGCTAGAAAATGACTAAAAATCAATCCATTTGGAGATGGGGAACTTCCTTTTCATGTCAAAAATAGGTAGCCACTATTTTTGCTTAGTGGTCCAGCTCTTTACAGTTAGTGCTCGACTTACAGCTGTTCATTTAGTGACTGTTCAAAGTTACAAACGCACTGCAAAAAAGTGACTTATGACCATTTTTCACACTTACAACTGTCGTGGTATCCCTGTGGTCACGTGATTCAAATTCAGATGCTTGGCAACTGACTCATAGTTAGGATGGTTGTAGTGTCCCAGGGTCATGTGATCACCTTTTGCACCCTTCTTCCAAGCAAAGTCAATGGGGAAGCCAGATTCACTTAACAACTGTAGTGATTCACTTAACAACTGTGGTGATTCACTTAACAACTGTGGCAAGAAAGGTCATAAAATGAGGCAAAGCTCACTTTACAAATGTCTCGCTTAGCAACAAAAAGATGGGGCTCAATTGTGGTTGTAAGTCGAGGATTACCGTATATACTCGAGTATAAGCCGAGTTTTTTTTTTTTTTTTATTCAAAAAGTTTTTATTAGTCAAAAAAGGTTTATACAAATACATATCAGGTATGGTAAATTTTCATTTTTCTTATCTAAAATAAGAATTTTACTCAAATTTTTTAACACATACAACAGCCATAAGGCAAGCAGGTGACACGAAGTAGCTAAGTTTGCAAATTTTAAATACGTAATAAAGAAGAGTCAAGAATAAACAGAATATCGTACAAAAGAGAATAAGGAAAACCAACACAAATATCTTTATCACTTCCTAGTTTTGGATCACAGAACTCTGGGTTCAGCCTGACCCAACTCAGGGCCGCAACAGCGGCAGCCGCTCAGCCCCATGATCTATAACCTCCCTTCTTCAATTCCTGGGTCATCTGATTCCAGGCTGTAAAGGCCTGGAGGCGTGGGATATGGAGAACAAACTGATGCTGAACTTGGACAAGACAGAATTGTTGCTGATTTCAGGAAGTGGAATTTAGGATTTTGGTGATAAATCTGTCCTGGATGAGCCTGCACTTCTGCAAAGGAACAGATTCACAGTTTAGGAGGCCTCCACAATCCATCATTGATGCTGTATAACCACATTACAGCTATGGCACAGTGAGCTCCTAACTGGAGGAGAGAGAGGTTATGCATTGCTACCCTCAATATTGGAGAACTGAAATACCCTCTTCCTGTCAGGGCTCTTGAGGAATGCAGCAGCATGGGCAGCGAGCAGCATCTTTGTCTCTTTCTTTTGCAGGCCAAGTTCCAAGCTCACTTTGGTGGACAGATGTTTCATAACTTAAATCCAAGTTACTAGTCAAACTGCCTCCTCCCATACAGTTTGCTCCACACTCTCAAGGATTCAACAGGGTGCTTTTTACTGGTCGAATCATGAATATATATCAAAGTATCAGTCGTATATATCAATAGTATAACTTCCTTTTTTGTATTATGAGGCTGTTATTGTAGAAAACTGTGTGTGTAGGTGTGTACTGTATATCCATGAAATAAGAAATAAGCAGAAGATACATTTATAAATATGTATCTTCTATAAATAATGTACTGAAACAAACTTCAGTATCTACTAATATCTACTAATGCATTTATCATCTCAAAGCTATATAGAAAAATAATGTAGAAATATGCATTTTGATAAAAGGTAAAATACAATCCCAATCCCAATGGGTAGGCATTTTTAGAATGCAGGACTCCCTTTGGAACACAGATTTGCTAGCACTAATATTTATCCTTGTTTAAAACAGAGGTGGGCAATACACAAACTAAACATAGGCACAAACATGATTTATACATTTCCCTATCCTATTTCAAATACTGACCTTGCCTTTCAGTCTATAGATTCAGAGTTTAGCATTGATTCAAATGTTTGTTGAGTTTGGCTGAATTTAGGCCATAAGAGCATGTGAATTTGAAGCCATTTGCCACTCGTATACTAATGATACCCAGCTGTAGTTTTTCCCAAAGTACATCCAGAACTGGATGTTACTAAAGTCTTTGCACGTCTCCAGGCTGTAAAGGCCTGGAGACGTGGGATATGGGAGAACAAACTGATGCTGAACTTGGACAAGACAGAATTGTTGCTGATTTCAGGAAGTGGAATTTAGGATTTTGGTGATAAATCTGTCCTGGATGAGCCTGCACTTCTGCAAAGGAACAGATTCACAGTTTAGGAGGCCTCCACAATCCATCATTGATGCTGTATAACCACATTACAGCTATGGCACAGTGAGCTCCTAACTGGAGGAGAGAGAGGTTATGCATTGCTACCCTCAATATTGGAGAACTGAAATACCCTCTTCCTGTCAGGGCTCTTGAGGAATGCAGCAGCATGGGCAGCGAGCAGCATCTTTGTCTCTTTCTTTTGCAGGCCAAGTTCCAAGCTCACTTTGGTGGACAGATGTTTCATAACTTAAATCCAAGTTACTAGTCAAACTGCCTCCTCCCATACAGTTTGCTCCACACTCTCAAGGATTCAACAGGGTGTTTTTTACTGGTCGAATCATGAATATATATCAAAGTATCAGTCGTATATATCAATAGTATAACTTCCTTTTTTGTATTATGAGGCTGTTATTGTAGAAAACTATGTGTGTAGGTGTGTACTGTATATCCATGAAATAAGAAATAAGCAGAAGATACATTTATAAATATGTATCTTCTATAAATAATGTACTGAAACAAACTGATGCTGAACTTGGACAAGACAGAATTGTTGCTGATTTCAGGAAGTGGAATTTAGGATTTTGGTGATAAATCTGTCCTGGATGAGCCTGCACTTCTGCAAAGGAACAGATTCACAGTTTAGGAGGCCTCCACAATCCATCATTGATGCTGTATAACCACATTACAGCTATGGCACAGTGAGCTCTAACTGGAGGAGGGTCTCAACCTTGGTCCCTTTAAGACTTGTGGACTTCAACTCCCAGAGTTCCTGTCTTAAAGGGACCAAGGTTGGAGACCCCTGAACTGGATATCATTAATAGGCTGATGACATCTCACTGTAAAACTCCAGAACTTCTTCAGCAGTGTTAGTAAATGATAACAAAAATTAAACACAACATAGAAGGACACAAATGGTGTTGTACTTTAGTCCTCCCAACATCAACCTTTGCTATTTATTTTATTTATTTATAACATTTATAGGACTGCCCAACCAAACTCTGAGGAGCTCACAACCCCAAAATTAGGTCTGTGCCTATATACGGGTAATCCCCAATTTACAACCATCCATTTCAAGACCATTCAAAGATACAAGGTACAACGGGACTGAAAAAAAAGTGGCTTATAACCAGTCCTTGCCCTTATGACTGTTGCAGTGTCTCCACGATCATCTGTTCAAAATTTGGGTGCTTGGCAGCCAGCATGTATTTAAGATGGTTGTAGCATCGCGGGGTCATTTTTGATCTTCCCAGAGAGCTTCTGAGAAGCAAAATCAATGTGGAAAACTGGATTCAGTCTGCAACCATGTGATTCACTTAATGACTGTGGCAAAAAAGGTCATATTAAGTGTTGTAAGTGTTGCACCTTGATAAACGTATCTTTCCTTTTATGTACACTGAGAGCATATGCACCAAGACAAATTCCTTGTGTGTCCAATCACATTTGGCCAATAAAAAAAATTCTATTCTATTCTATTCTATTCTATTCTAAAATTGGGTGTGACCAACTTAATGAATGCATTGAAAAGCAATAGATGTTCCAGTTATGGTTGTATGTTAAGGGTTATCTATTATATGTGTACACGGACACATATACATAACAAAATTAAAAAATAAGACTTGGTACCACAGCTAAATTTTCCAATGCAGTCGATAAATGAGTTCATACCATGCCAATCTCACCTTTTCCCGTATTTGGGGGAAAGCCAGGTCTTCTATGGTTTTTGGAAGGTTAAAATAATATTGCTTGACAGAAAGGACTGGGACCACTCTATAACAGTGACTCTAAGCTCCAGTCTTGCTAGGTAATCCAGTTGATCGGTTATATCAAAAGCTGGCAGGAGGTACAGGGTAACTATGCCATGCTTCATCCATCCAGGATCTTATAACTTATTTACCAAGAGCCAAAGCATTTCAGTATCATAGCCTTTCTGAAAACTCCATTCCACTGGATACAGAAAACTTGCATGTTTTATAATGGCTTGTAACTGACCAGGTTCCCAGACCAAATGGTCTTTTACTGCCTTCCTTAGACAAAGGAAATATTTCCCAATCATAGAACAGTATATAATTTTCTCCACTGAGAGGAAATCCAAAGAGGGGTGGAAAGGACATTTTTGCTTTGCAATAGAAGTCAGAAAAGCGCAGTACTGGTATATATTATGAATTAACCTATTTCCTTTATTTTTTTGTAAAGAATATTTGACAAATAAAAAAGCAGTGGACAACAACAAATAGTAGAACAGATAAATATGAAAAGGCATTTGAAAAGAAAATGTTCTGGAAGTCCATTCTGAAGCCATGAGAGAACCACAAAGAAAGCTGCATTTAACATTCAGTTGTAATTCTTGAAATAAAAGTAGAAGTAGGGAAAAGCAGGGTCAACATTAGATAGTTAAACTTGTTCTTCTTTTGTTGATAAATCTGTGTACTGACTAATATCATAAGAATGACTTAAGTTGGAAAGTGAGGTCCATTAGAAACAAATAAGACTTCTCAAATTGTCGGCTCAGAGTCTAAAAATTAAGTGCACAAACAAATTTGACTGCCAAGATAACCAGACAGATTTGTAGACATTAATGCAGCTAACTTCTGCTGTTAAAATTCAACAAAGAAATTACATTTACTTTGCTTTCTGATTTCATGAAAGATCTATCTTCAGGTTTAATTTCATGATAATAGCTGTGGTAGATTTCTGAAAATTCAATATGTCAGAGGTGTGTAAGTGAAAAATGTGCTTAGTCGACAAGAGAATTTTGTAAATTTTGAAGACCTGGATAGAAGGAAGCTAGAAAATGACTAAAAATCAATCCATTTGGAGATGGGGAACTTCCTTTTCATGTCAAAAATAGGTAGCCACTATTTTTGCTTAGTGGTCCAGCTCTTTACAGTTAGTGCTCGACTTACAGCTGTTCATTTAGTGACTGTTCAAAGTTACAAACGCACTGCAAAAAAGTGACTTATGACCATTTTTCACACTTACAACTGTCGTGGTATCCCTGTGGTCACGTGATTGAAATTCAGATGCTTGGCAACTGACTCATAGTTAGGATGGTTGTAGTGTCCCAGGGTCATGTGATCACCTTTTGCACCCTTCTTCCAAGCAAAGTCAATGGGGAAGCCAGATTCACTTAACAACTGTAGTGATTCACTTAACAACTGTGGTGATTCACTTAACAACTGTGGCAAGAAAGGTCATAAAATGAGGCAAAGCTCACTTTACAAATGTCTCGCTTAGCAACAAAAAGATGGGGCTCAATTGTGGTTGTAAGTCGAGGATTACCTGTATTTTTGTTTGGTTTATTGAATGCCCCGTTTGGTTAATAATGTTACTGTTTAACTAAATTGATTCACAACACAGCTACATCTCAGTTAGCCTAAAAGTAGCTTAACCCTTGAAAATTATCTTATTGACCTTTTTAATCAGTGGCTCATGTCTTCTTTTCTATGTACAATTGATTTGACAAGAGCGTTGCTTTTGCAATGCTACCATTTTTCATAAATTGGTAAATAACAACAATCCACAAGTAGAAGATGATATTCTAACAGGCCTATTAACTTGGAGAATTCCAGGAAGCGGAAGTAATTTTAAGGGTATGCAACATTTAAAGAGGGATTAAATAATTCTGGAAAATGCTTAAAACCTCTTCTTTAGGGACCACACAAGCCTTGCTAGAGGTCCTGTTCCCAACGAAGTGAAGCTACTGTCAAATCTAATTTAATTTTAATTTAATTTTCTCTATTCACAGTCATGCAAAGTAAAAACATGTGCCACACCACCTTAGATCAGAATACAATGAGCACATGTTTGTCTGGTTTACTTAATTGCCTCCAATCCATAGATTAGAGAAAGCCTAGCCAATTTAAAATATAGCATCTTATGACGATAGCAAATGTTTTCCATTTGCTAGATTTCATGTTTGGTCCTTTCATGGTTATGGATGCAAAATAGCTACATTTGGCTCATGATCTTTCCAATAGGAAAAGAGGGAGTTATTTCATCTTTAACTACTGTAAATCTTTTCCTGGCAAGTTCTAAGTTTCACTATTGGTGTCCCTGCCAATCGTCTACTTCCATTAGCAAATGAAATTCAAGCAGGAATGCTCAATTAAAATCCATTAGCTCTATAGAGCTTATATTTATTTGACAATCTGATAGAAAAGCTTTACCTTATTATCACTACAATATGTACCAGCAGGTTATCAAGGATCTAGTATGGTCTACATTTAGATATAACGTTTTCTGATCCATTCTTCTGGAAAAATCACAGATTGGGCTAGAATTCAATTATCCTCCAATTCAAGTGGCTCTGAATATGGGCAAGGTAGCTTTGGCTGAAAAGTTACACCAAAATACTCCAAAATAAATCAATACACATTTATATTTAGAAGAAAGCATATTTTTAAAATGGTAGCATCAGCTAAAATACCTTCTGAAATATATATTCTTGTGAGAAAAGGGAATCAATATATTTGAACTTGTAGCAATATGCAGATGATGCAATATATATCAATATATATATGGGTTGGGATGGTTTATCTCATTGCCAACTAAAGCACTGTTAGCCTCTCCAGCAGACTGGCAATGGGGAAAGAAGAGAACCACAAAGCAGCCAATCCAATTTGTTGCTCTTTAGAAGTTTTTGGCAACTACTGCCACTTTTTTCCAAATGCCAAATGAATGCAATTTCCGGAAAACTGTGGCAATTAAAATGACGACAGTAAACCTGTCCCCCACAAAAAAAAGTTTGTTAGAAATTCTGAAGAAATTTACATTGATGCATTCTTCTTCTTCTTCCTCCTCCTCCTCCTCCTCCCCTCCTCCTCCTCCTCCTCCTCCTCCTCCTTCTTCTTCTTCTTCTTCTTCTTCTGCCATATCTATCATTAGACATTGGCGACAGAGGTGGGATTCATTTACCTTCCCTACTGGTTCACAAATGTGAGCATGCACACACACTAGTTTCACTCACACACACCACCTCTTCACATGCACACAGCCTTCTGTGCATGCACAGAAGTCGCACATTATATCCGGGTGGGTGGGTGGAGCCTCCTCCAGTCACTGCTACCGGTTCGCACGATCCGGACAGAACTGGCTGAATACCACCACTGGTTGGCGATCATGTTGGCAATCCTATTTTTATCCATGTTGGCAATCCTATTTTTATCAACAGCCACATGAAAAAGTGCTGTTGAGTTTTGTCCAAACCAATCCCTTAGATTTTGAAGCCATAAAGTTCTTCTTCTGCCTAACCTCGTTTGTTTTCAAAGTTTCCTTGGAGGGTTAAGTGAAGTATGCTGTATTTTTCCAGGCGCATAGAGTTATAAAATAATTTAAAGGAGCTCCTCTTCCTCTTTAATAATTTAAAGAGGAAGAGGAGAAGGAGAAAGTCAGAAGAACTTTTCCCAGTATAAAGCTGCTTTTCTAAATATCCATTGCAAAGTAAAGAATAAAACAGTAGAAACTGAAGAAAAGCTAGAGAAAATTGCAAAACCACACAACATACATATCCTAGATCACAGTGATATAAATGTAATGATATCTGTATTGATTATTCACATTGAAGAAGAAGAAAAGAATCCAAACAGTAACTGATTCTGCTGAAAGAGAAAATGAGATATTCGTAAGAGTAATTTCAGCTGAATAAAATTAGTGAAAAGCATTTGCAAGGACTAAGAACAGAGCCTGTAAATAGGAAAGATCAACATCTGGACATTGAAAAGTTCAAGCTATTTAGAAAGAAAATATTGGTTGAGGGAATAGTACTTAATCTAGATTAGTGTGAATTATCCAGGCTTGATTAGGCATTGAATATGGTGACTACCAACATAGTAGCAATATATTCCTCTTTCCTTTCCTTGGCATAATCTGAAAATAAAGTTACATGTAGCTGTAAAATTAAGAAGCATGGTGAGGATGTGGGAACATAGAGCAAGTTCTCTGCCATTAAGCCTATTGAGTCCTTTGTTTATAATTGATAAAGTGGGTAGACTAGATTTGCTTGTATTAAATCACAAGAATGTTGGGGATAGGTTGTTTGCTGCAGGAAATCAATGCATCAGCCTCTCTCATAACTGCTACTAAATACATTTATCTACCTGCAGGATCCTCATCATGCAACAGATACTTTAAAATAATAACATTCATCAACTAAACTTTCATCACTGTATCAACTGAACTGTTATTAAATAGAGACTGCAATTGTAGAGTCTTATTGGGTGTTCAAATAAAATCCATCATCCATCCATCCATCCATCCATCCATCCATCCATCCATGTATTTCTAAAATCTCCCTATTTGCACTTGCTATCATTTCTGAGAGGAAATCTATCCAAATAAAATTCTATGGACTTTTTCTCCTCCCTCTCTAATAGAACTATAAGAAGTAAGTCCAAATAGCTGTCTTGTTTAAAAATTATCTGAATGTGAAAAGCTACTGCATCAGGTAAGAATCCTGGTTTAGATGTTTTCACTCTGATATACTTATTGGGTTTTTTTTAAATCGTGATTGCATCTAATGTGAACTTGTACGTTTCAGACATATTCTTCTGAATATACTGTGTAACTCTATCCAAATCATGATCATACTCTTTTTTCTGGATTAATAGTGTTCAGCTAATTAAGAATTTATATTGGCTTTGTGACAACCATTCTCTAAAGTAAATCTGTTTGATAAGACAGTCCATGGTTGAGATATGCATGATACAAGACAGGCATGGCTTCACTTTCTTATGTTTTTGGCACATATTACTTTTTGCCACAAATGCATGTTTTGTATCCAAAGTCCTCTACCATGTGCCCTAATCTTTTTGTCAGTTTGCCCAACCTATTATGAACTGAAGCTACTATTTAAACAAGCCAATAATATAAGAACAAGAGTCAATGGAAAACACATATCTTTTTCATCTGTATTACTAGTTGCCAGGTAGGAATTTAAAAAAAAGAGATTATCTATTTGAAGAGTTCATTAGCTTCTTGGCATTAAAATAATACTTTAAAAAACGCTTTAACTTTGAATGTCTTCTGAGATTAGAAAATAGCAATTTCATCTCATATTTTTGAGTGTTTCAAGTAATCTTGGCTACAAAAAGACCCTGGGAGAGACTCTGCAACCCACAAGTTTAAGATGGTTACTGTTCATTTGAAGTATATGCATTAGTATTTGTATCCAAAGGGTGTTGGCTTGGAAAGCAAACTCATGAATTTCAGCTTGAGGAACTTATTAGATCATTCTTATCTCCTGCGCTTCCTTGCCATTTTAAATTGTGCATAAAGTTTGACAATTAAGAAACAATTTTAGCCAAGACGAATAACTTGCCTGCATTCCATTCTGAAACTGCAGTAAAATGTTGTGCATTGTTGCCAAAACGCTCTTCATTATAGATGCATTATCTGTAGTTTATAGGGGGCTAGAGTTAGGGTTAGGGTACTAGAGCGGACTGATTATTGGAACTATTATCAATAAAGCAAAAGCATGAATATTTTACCCAAACCGTATAGAGGGAGACTGGGAGATGATCTAATGCTTGGGAAATCAGAAAATAATTGAAAAAGAAGCCAACAAAAAATAAAATGGGTAGTTATTGTCATTGATGGCATAAGCATAAAATTATAAGAAACTCAAAGAAACAGTAACAGACAAACCTGGCAAAATGATGGCCATCAAATCGTGACTTTTTGGAAAGACCGATTAACTGAAGAACAACAACATTGATCAATAGGGTAGTTGGGAAGTATATATAAGAGCAGAGTTTTTGTAACCCAGGCAATTTTGAGTTTTGGGATCCCTTGTAGATCTCCCTTAGATCTTGTCCTTCCACAACAAACCCTCTGTTTTACTTTCCCCAATGTGATATGAATCAAAAGAGGATTCTAAATCTGTTTTCTCCTTGATGAAACTAATTTCTCCAACCATAAATATAATTTTTAAATATGGAACAGATATTGCATTTGCAGTATTTTTATTTTAGTAATGTGGCTTATATTGTTCAATAAAAACTGGATTTGTTGATTTATGTATGTCATTTTACAACAAATAATTATTAGTTGTCCTATTTGAAATGTTATACTAGAGCAAAATTTCAAAGTACATGAATAAAATATTAGAACATATTTGTGTCTCTATAGTTTCTTACTCTCCATAAATTACTGAATTTACACAGTCCATAATATCTGGGAAATGTACAGCTTCAAAACTGCATTTAACGGCAGGATTATTTAACCCCTTTTATTCAGTGAGCCTTGCACACTGGTTGTATAGTTATGGTTACAATTTACCCCTAGTTTCTGATTTATAGGGAAGTCTGAAGGATAAATATTAAGAGAATTGAACTTTGAAACTGTTTAGGAACATGTAAATTTATTTTACTTCATGAAAATAGTTGCTAGGATTTTCAGGTATCTTTCACTAGTTCTTTATAACGTTCTTTGAGGAGTGAAATTACATCATCATTTTAAGACTAAATAAATGAATTTTCTTTTCACCTAAAAATTGATTAACCATTCATATGTAATGCTATGTTTTTTTAAGTTGCTAAGGCATTACATCAAATCGTATTGGCCTTTTCCCCTTAGTTTCCAATTGCTTGAGGAAGGCTGCATTGAAAACTAAAGTGTATACTGCACAATGCAGACTGAAAGTATCTATAAAGCATCGAGACATACAAAGTCCAGAAATCAAAAACAGACTGAAGATTCTGCATTACAGGTAGTCCTTAACTTACAAACACAATTGGGACCAGTACTTCCATTGCAAACTGTGTCTCACCCAATTTCTTAAAAGCCTTTAGAATCAGAATGGAGCTGGAGGGACCTTGGAGATCTTCTAGTTCAGCCCTCACTCAAGCAGGAGATCCTATACCAGTGATGATTAACCTTTTTGGCACTGAGTGTTGAAACTGGAGCACACGTGTGTGCGTGTGCCCATGCACATGCACACATGCCCGGACCGCCAGACCCAGGAAGAGAGTAGCTGGCCAGTGCACATATGCGTGGTGGCCAGCTGCTCTTCCGGGTTCCATCGCACGCAAGCAGCACTATTTCTCATTTTGTAAAGGAACCAGTCTTATTTATGCAATGGTTATATAGCTTTACGTAGCTGGCTGCTCTTCCTAGAGCAATTTCTTCTCATCTGTAACAAATTGCAGCAACTTGTCATCACTGTAAGAAGATAGAAAATATTTTTTCCTCTTTTGTTTTACAAAAATGGGTATTTTTATCTTAAGCATCACGATTATTCAACAACTCATTCCAGTACTATCTATTTTGTTGGATTTCTTAGAGCTTTTTCAAGTCCTCTGTAATTACTATACTGTTGTACTTCATTTACCACCAAACACAATCTTGATTTACTTAAAACTTCCTGTTAGATTATGCTCTTAACAAGTCTCTCCTAAATCAATACTTCCTAACATTTCCATACAGCTTTACACAAAATAATCCAGTCTATAAATCTTGCCATTCAGGGCCTATAGACTAGTTCTTTTATTACAGGGTATTTTTTACCTGTGTTTGTATTGGACCTGTAATACTACAATCATTACTTGTTCTAGTCAGCCCTGCTAACCATGTTTGTAGTTCAGCAGAGGTCAGTTTGAGCGAAAGAATCTGATCTGAAATTCTAGGGTTGACTCATGGTCCCATCTAACAAATTGGCTTTCTTCATTATTGGTTTTTTTAAAATTTGGACTTTCCACAAGACCATTAAACTGTGAATTATCTGGTTTTATGCTTTAACCACTAATGGATGCAGAAAAAGAGGTTATAGTTTAATGGTCAAGTTCAATCTGAACTTGACAGAACATGTAAGCATGATATGCTCCTTGGAGACTGGAAAGCCAAATGCAGTTGGCCTAGGATATGGCTTGGGAAACATTAAATTAAGAAATTAAGCAGGAGAATGGCTTACAGTGTTTTTCAGTCTAAAGTTTCTTGATTGCCTACACAGTTTTCAAAGAGGTGAAATAGGAACAATATGCATAGACATCACCAGGTGAAAGAAATCCAATTGATCATATTATTTGTACAAGGAAGTAGAACATCTCAGTTATAACAGCAAAGAAATGGCAAAGGACTGACTGTGGAATAGATCACCAACTGCCTATGTGTGTAAGTTCTAAGCTAGGTTGAAACAGTAGAATAAGCCCATTTTGTATCCATATGTGATTATAGGCTTATTCCATTTATGGATGAAAAAAACATCAGGAATTGCTTTGAAGTCCTGAACTCCATTGATAGGGAACCAGAGGAACTATGAAATGAAATCTAAGAAACTTGTTAAGGGTGAATCTGAAAATAGACTGCCAAAGACCAAGAAACAGAAGAAAGCAAACTAGAAGTCAGAACAGACATGGAAATTGTCAAAGAAAGAAGTTAATGTCAAGGAATCCCATAAAGGAAATTAACAAAGGATTTTAGAGGGCCTTCAGAAGAGACAAGAATCAATTACATCTGTAAAGACACTGAAGGCAGAAACAAGCCTGGAAAAACAAGGAAAGTTTTCCAAAAGATCTGTAGGCTCAGAAAAAGGTTCCAACCTCAAATGAGTATGCTAATGACAAAATAGTAACTGATTCCAAAAAGAATGAAAGGAGTATACTAAAATTCTAAATGGTAGAGAAGCCAAAATCCAAGATGTCTTAAAAGATACTTCATACTTGCTGAAATTTTTAATGGTAAAGGTTCAGGGGTGAAATTTAGCCAGTTCCTACTGGATCACATGATATGGTAGGGCCAACCACCCACCCACCCACGTGGACGTCATGCCGTCTCGTTTTTGCAATGATTTTCAGCCTCTGCGTATACGTGGACAACATGCATGCACATTTGCGAACCGGTAGGGAAGGTAAGTGAATTTCACCCCTGTAAAGTTTCCCCTCACACATATGTGCTAGTCCTTCCTGATTCTAGGGGCAATGCTCATCTCCGTTTCAAAGCCGAAAAGCCAGAGCTGTCTGAAGACGTCTCCGTGGTCATGTGGCTGGCATGACTGAATGCCAAAGGCGCATGCAATGTTGTTACCTTCTCACCAAAGGTGGTCCCTATTTTTCTACTTGCATTTTTTACATGCTTTCGAACTGCTAGGTTGTCAGAAGCTGGGACAAGTAATGGGAGCTCACCCTGTTACATGGCACTAGGGATTCGAACCGCTGAATGGCCAACCTTTCAATTGACAAGTTCAGCATCTTAGCCAGGGGTGAAATGCTCCTGGATCAGACCGGCTCGCGTGATCCGGTAGCAATGGTCGCTGCTGGTTTGGAGGACCGGTAGCAAAAATCCCTGGCACTGCCCCCCAGCCTCTGCTGAGCCGCACCATCAGCAGAGGTTTTTTTTTTACTTTTAAAAGAAGGTTTTGCTTCAGCAAACATGCCTTTAAAAGTAAAAAAAAGCCTTTGAGGATCCCACCCCTCAGCTGAGATCAGCAGAGCCTTTAAACTTAAAAAAAAATTAAAGGCTACTCTGGGGATCTCACCTGAGTTCCTTATCAGCAGAACCTTAAAAAACATGTTTTCTGTAGAAAACATGTAGAAAACATCCTTTTAAGAGATTCTAAGGCACTTACCTGATTACTGATGACCTCATGGCTTTTTTCCCAGCCCTAGTTTCGCTTTCAGCACCAGACAGAACTAATCTAAACTTAGCAAACCTATTTCATCACTGAGTAATTAATGCTGTCTGGCTTTACTTGCTGAGGAACTCTGGGAATTGAAGTCCACAATAAAATAAAATAAAATAAAATAATAAAATAAAATATTTGTGCAGCTTTCTGAGATTTGGTGTGTTTCTGTAGTGTTTCACTCTAACTACACAAACACACAAAATCTCAGAAAGCTGTATGTGGTATTGTGTGTGTGTGTGTGTGTGTCAGTTGTGTTGTGTGTGTGTAAAGTGTGAAAGTTGGTTTTTGAGTTTTTTGTGGCTGTGTGAAGTGTGAAGTGCAGCTGCTTTTACATTGTGTGTGAGTCAGTTGTGTTGTGTTGTGTGTGTGTAAAGTGTGAAAGTTGGTTTTTAAGCTTTTTGTGGCTGTGTGAAGTGTGAAGTGCAGCTGCTTTTACATTGTGTGTGAGTCAGTTGTGTTGTGTTGTGTTGTGTTGTGTGTGTGTAAAGTGTGAAAGTTGGTTTTTGGTACCTCTTATTTTTTATACTTTGTTTATTATTTTTATTATTTATTGTTATTGGCCACGCCCACCCAGCCATCTGACCACCAAGCCACGCCCACCAATTAAGCTACACCCACAGAACCGGTAGGGAAAAAATTTAGATTTCACCCCGATCTTAGTCATTGAGCCACCACCTCCCTTTAAGCATTTTTATCTCCCTTCTAGAATTTTCTAATGAAATTAGATCAGCACTCCAATCATTACCAAACTATAAAAAGCTATAGAAATTGATGGAATGTCTACAGAAATATGGCAAGCAACAGAACAAGAATATGTAAACGTTCAACTAATATATGTCAGAAAATCTGGAGAACACAGTGGTCAGCAGTTTGGAAGAGGTCAATCTGCAAAATGATACCAAAAAAGAGACCTAATAGAATACGCAAACTATCATACAATATCCTTAATTTCACTTGTTAGCAAAATCATTCTTAGGATCACCCAACACTAATTATACTCCTATATGAAAGGGGGGAATGCCAGATGAAGTTGGCTTTACAAAAAGCTGAAGAACAAGAGAAACTATTGTTTATGCACACCAGCTAATTAAGAGAGCCTTATCGTATACATGGACTAGGAAGTCATAGTCTGGATAGAGCATAGCAAAATAGACTGGCTTCAGGTTAGCAAAGGAGAAAGAATCTCCACTGACTCTCCACAGACATTAAGTGAGACAAGACTGAATATTCATTTATTCAGTCTGTATGCTGAAATGGGAAGAGGCCTCTGGTGGCGCAACAGGCTAATGCAGCCTATTATTAACAGCAACTGCTTGCAATATTGCAGGTTCAAGTCCCACCAGGCCCAAGGTTGACTCAGCCTTCCATCCTTTATAAGGTAGGTAAAATGAGGACCCAGATTGTTGGGGGCAATAAGTTGACTTTGTATATAGTATACAAATGGATGAAGACTATTGCTTGACATAGTGTAAGCCGCCCTGAGTCTTCGGAGAAGGGCGGGATATAAATGCAAAAAAAAAAAAAAGGATTTTGAAGTTAAATGTGCTTTTAAAATTAGAGAAGAAATATCAATAACCTGCATTATGCTGAAAAAAACACAAATAATTGGTGAGCACCAATAATGTCGAAGAACACATTAAAATATTGGACTAAATCTAAATATAAAGAAGATGAAAACAATGACAACAGATACAAAAACTAGCCTTAGAAATGATAATAAAGTTAGTGAAATTCCTACCTTTTAGGATTGATTAGCAATGAAGGCTTTGAAAAAATATATAGATGCCAGGATGTGCCTATACCTATAAAGAATGGTTCAAGAAATGGCTTACCTTGTGATACTCTATGAAAGTCAAAGTTAGACTTTGAAGAATTAAGATAGAAAAAGTATGGATGCTTTTGAACTTTGTTTTTGGAGACGACTCTTCAGAATACCATAGATAGCCAAGAAAACAAATTAATTTATCACTGAAAAGAAGAACTCGCAGTTCTTATTCAAGGCACAAATGACCAGGCTCAAATTTTTGTATTTTGGACACATTACATAAAGATCTGACATTATATGAAATCACATGATATGAAATCTCTATATGAAGATTTTTTAAAAGAAATCTATAATGTTTAGAAAGATGGAAGGAAACAAGGTGGATGGACGTAATTACAGCAACAATGAATGCACCATTGGAAGACCTAAAATATCAGGTTGGGGATAGGTCATCCAGGGAAAATCTATGTAATTGATAAAATCCAACATCAACTGAATGAAACATAATCAATCAAACAATAGCAAGACTGGGGCTGTGGAGACTTCACTATTCAATACACAATGTGATCAGATATTCATGATCCATTTTACAGAGATAAGGAAGTGTATCGATTATATGACAAAATTTTATGAAAATATTTAAACCAGCGATGTCATGCTATGTCCACTGTCTTTAATTTGTATTATAAATAAAAAAGTTTTTTTAAAAAAAGATATTCATGATCCATTCATAATGATCATTAATAATTGGGTTCAGCTTCTCTTTGAAATATTTGTATTTTCACTGACTTACACAAATATATTTATCAAAGCTTTGCAAAAACATATGCATTAGCATAATTCCCTATTTCTATTCATTAATTTAAATTTCTAGCTTTTCAGAACAAAAGTGCTTTGTGGGTAGGAGGCAAAAGTTAAATGATCTAATCTACTATAGTCCTGACAAAAATAACCCCAAGTCAAAGAAATACTATGAAAATTCTGGTTTCAAAAGTGTTTCTGTAACTTGGGGGGGGGGGGGAAGCTTCACTTTTTTTTCCAGAAAACATTGTGTGCTGAGAATATTAAGCTGAGAAAACTAAAACAACAACTGGAAATAAGTCGTGCCAAAAATGTGTGGGATTCTATTAGAGTTTTATGTGATGCATAGATGAAAATGTAATTACTAAAAGAATGTGGCCCATTTATTTCTTGCAACTATAATGCAAATGAGATTATTAGTTTTATTCATTAATCATTTTATAGAGCAATAGTATTTTTTGCAAGCTTTAGAATCCCTAGGAAAATCTGTAACACAATTGTGTCATCCAAAAATGACTCTTCAACTGCCTTTTTCATTTTTGTTTTCAGCTTCATTATCATTTAATAAAATGACCAACATACATTTGCTTGCTAGGTCCATTCCCTTCTCGAGTAATGGTTCATATATTGTTTATTAAACAATTTAAATTCTACAGTTTAGGTTTTTTCCCCCCCAAGATTGATTTAATATTTCATGGTGCTACACTTGGTTGTTCTCAAAAAGTTATGCAGGGTCACAGCCAGATGGGAGCCCTTCAAGAAATGCCATAAATATAGGCAAAATTAGGAAGTCATGAAAACATACTAAAAGAAAGTAGTGGCAAACTACTTCTGTATTAATGTCAAGAAAATTTCATGGGTGTGTCCATGAACTCACTAGAAGTTAAGCTTGACTCGAAAGAACCGTTTCCACAATGGATTCCACAATGGATATGGCTGGCATATGTTTAGTTTATGAACCTTATTTTCAATTGCAGTTTTAATGCATGAACAATTTAGACCTCCCATGTCTTCAGCTTGAATATGTCATTGCTCATATGATTCTTATAAAATCTCTCCATATATGCTTATAGTTAGTGTTTTCCAGGTTACTATCCTGTGGCCTTTTAGCAAACCACCTTTTATGGTTGAGCTCTCGCCTAGGAATTGGTAATAAATGGGAGATCATAACCTGGCTAACCATAATTTATAGTTGTTTTTAAATAACATTACAACATATTTTAAAAGACACTGGACTATTGTTCTCGAGAGTTATACAAACATCTTAAGTACCTTAAAAAAAGTTATTTCCAAAGAAGCCATTTGCTTCAGAGCCTTATGTCTTATTGATTTTAGTCATTTCATTAAGCCGCCACCACGTTAAAAACTTGGCATTCCCTCTTTTTCTCCTTTTCCTAGGACTTCAGGAACACAACAAATTCTGGTCCTCTAATTCTGGTTCAAAAAGAAGATGTCCAATAGAACAGAAAAGTTTTCTCCTCTATAAATCTTTATTACCTCTTTTTCCATCTTGATTATATAGCATCTAGGGATAAGATTATTCAATCACAGAATGTTGAAACAAAATAAAATGCTGGGGGGGGGGGAAATTGAGAGAGAGAGAGAGAGAAAGAGAGAGAGAGAGAGAGGGAGGGAGAGAGAGAGAACAGGGCAAAATGAAGACTGCGATCTTTGTAATCTCCACTTACATCAATTCTTAGTTCATCAGAACTGTTTTAAAAATACAAAAGCCGTTGTGGTGCAGAATCAACTTTAACGTGTGTACTCTTTATGACCCCCCACTTGAAGCAAATCTCCACTCATATTCTCCATGGTCATTAATCATAAGTCTGTGATCATGATGTACATCCACCGGGAATGCCATTCTTTCCTGGAAAACACAGCTTAATATATCTCATATAAACAAAGCCAGATTGTGTGTGATTATTCCACTGCGGCATATTTGCGGATCCTGTTACAGTAACAAATTTGCATGAAAAATGGAGGATTTTAGTTATATTGTGTTAGTGCGAATAGAATGATGATGTTTTGAACATGTCTAAGAATAAAATAGATATATATCAGTGAGATAGATAGATAGATAGATAGATAGATAGATAGATAGATAGATAGATAGATGATAGACTTTCCTTTCTGTTTTGCTCATGAACAAAGAAAGTTAGTTTACTGCTATGAATATACTAGCCTGCTGGTTTCATGTACTGTATACTGGTTACTTAACACTGAACACATTTCGGACTTCTGGTGGCGCCACAGGCATTGGAGACGGTCCTTTTGGACCGTCAGTCCCATGATCTCATTAAAGTCATTCAGACAGCGCTCATCAGCTGTCTGACAGCTTGGAAACCTTTCCCTCGGGAGAAGAGGGAAAGGTGAGCTGCCAGGTAATGGTAGAGCTTCCCGAGAGCCCCAGAAAAAATTCTAGGGGCAAAAAGGGTTAGAGCTTCCTATTTAATCCTGGCAAAAGCTCCGGATCCGGGATCCTCTGCATTAATTTATTAATGCAGAACAAAATGCTGTGACCATCTCTGCTATCAAGATGAAGATCAATCTTAATTTACTTTAAGCAGACGGAGCAAAGGCAGGAGGACAGGCTGATGTAAACACCAGACCTCAACTCGATCTTTGAACGGTACTTGAGGAGAAAGGAAATGGCACCTCTGTTTAATAGGGCGTGAAAATAAAAGTTAAGGAAGTCCTCGTTAGCATCGTTAGCGCCCTTAACTCTGTTTAAACTTGCTGGATTTTATACTTATGTGAAGAAATGTTAAAGAGAAAAGTTGACTGCAGAATTGGTTTACCCAACCCAAATAAGGAGTTTATGAACAGATTTGACTTTGTTGCAAAGTATAAAGTTTAAGTAAGATGGCTTTTGTGCAATTAAAGCCTGCTGTTTTTAAGTAAACTGGTGCCTCGTTAGCTCAAATATATAAATTACAAGAAGAATTGAAGGAATTTCTAAAGGCTCAAATTTTTGCTACAGACCTCTTCAAGGAAATTGAAGAGAAAATAATGAAAGTTAAAGATATTCTTGAAGCTCAGGACGAAGAAATAAAAGAAGACACAGTGGCAGCATTTAAAAGTTTTGTTGAATACACAAATCAGCTGGATGAAAGAGTTGAAGACGTTAATAAAGTTAATTTGGACTTAAAAAATAAAACAGGAGCTTCAGACTAAGGTAGACACTGCAGATGAAGAACGAGTTTTGTTGCAATCTAGAGTAATGGAATCTGCATTGAGAGTGAGAAGTTTGAAAGAAAATAAGCGAGAGAATTTAAAAGATGTCTTTGCAGACGTTTTTGCACAGATGATTGGACAGAAACTTGCAGATCTTAAAACGCAAATTGAAAAAATCTATCATGCTAATTCATGGGTTGCAAGAGAAAGACAGTTACCAAGAGATGTAGTGATTTATTTTACAACTAGGAAGATTAGGACTGAGATTTTACAAGCTTCTTACAAAAATAAAACTCAAATATTAGGACAAGAGGTATTAGTGTTAAAAGAAATTCCCTCAAAAATTTTGAGAAATAGAAAAGAGTTTGCTTTTTTGGTGGACGAATTTAGAAATCGTCAGATACAGTTTAGGTGGGATGTTCCAGCTGGACTAACAGTAAATTATGCAGGAGAGAAATATTGACTTAATACGGTGTTTAAGGCAAGAGATTTTTATACTAACGTATTGAAGGCTGGAACTCCACCACTGCTAGAAGTTAAAATGGGAAGAGAAGTGGATGTGGCTAAAAAGTGTGAGAAGGTAGCAAAGCAAATACAATCTAAAGTAGAGGCTGTGACTAAGGAAGAAAGCTTGAAAGCAGCAGGGGAAGAGCAAAGAATGATTGTAATTACTAAACATAAAGAACAAGGAGTAAAGAAGCAACAATTTCAAACGAAAAGAGCTTCTTTTTATGGGAAAGGGTAAATCACAAGCAAAATTTTTGGATATAAAAAGTAGAAAGGATAAATTATAATTGGTTTTAGTAAGTAGTTAATTAAATAAGTATAAAACTCCGGAATTTTTTTATATATAAAATGCTTTATAGATGGTATTTGGAAATTAAATTGGGGTGTATATGTCTTAATTTGTAATTTAAATGTGGGAGATATATTACATAACATAACATAACATAACATAACATAACATAACATAACATAACATAACATAACATAACATAACGGCAGCGAAATGGCGGCGGCCATCTTGGGGCGGGGCGGGGCGGGGCGGCGTCCGGCCTACCTCCGGCGGTGTTTTGGCGGCGTCCGGCTTGTTTCCCATGCAGCATTTTCGAGCTTGTGCTGCATGGAGGGCAACGGTGTGATGAGAGCCTCGAGAGCCCTCTGCTCCGGATGGGAGAGCCCCGACGAGGCCCCTCATGGAACGGTGGTGAAGCGGCGGCGGCCATCTTGGTGTGGGGCGGGGCGGTGTCCGGCCTACTCCTGGCGGCATTTTGGCGGCGTCCGGCTTATTCCCCTGCAGCATTGCCGAGCTTGTGTTGCAGGGAGGGCGACGGCAATGGTGAGAGCCCCGAAAGTTTTTTGCCCCGGACGGGAGAGTCCCGAAGAGGTCCCCCACGGAACGGGGGTTGTGGAAGGGGGGGGCATGTCCGTGGCTGCGGTGGGGACGGCAAGGACGTCTGTCCTGGATAAGGGCGACGTTTGGAACCCCCTAGCGGCAGTGGCGGCAGCATGCTCTCTCCCTTTTCTCCCTCCTTTCCCTTGGATTTATTTTTCATCTTTTTCATCTTGACCTGATAAGATCTGAGGAGGCTGCTTTAGAGCTGGTCGTTTTCGCTTTGGATGGACATGGACCTAGGCATGGAGGCCTATTTTTCTCCCTCTAGACTTCGGAGTTGTAAATGGGGAGTTTTGACTCGGGAGCTTAGGCTCCCCCCCCCGGACTTTGGAGCATTCGCAACATCTGTATGTCTGTTATGACTTTTACCATCTGGAACGGGATCTCCTTGCGAGAATGTCCATCATCTTTTATCATCAGTGGGACCTATGTCAGCGGTTCTGAATATGACTGCTTTATCATCATCTACGGTTACGGACAAACTCATTTTTGCGCCAATTATGCCTGTTGCGAGATATGATTTATTCTTCGTTAGAACTTCATCGTCTGCGAGGATCCTCCGCCTCGCAGAAATGGCCCTCTACGTTATCGAGGGTCTATCTCAATGATGGGTTTTGGGACCCAGAGAGATGGCATGCGTTAAGAAAGAATCTTTGGGGTTTTTTAGATAAACAATTTTTAAGGGGTGGGAGGGTAAAGGCAGGTATCGGGGGAAACCCGTCGGGGAGGGAGCCAGTCCTTGCGTTTGCTTGCGGCGATACTTTATTAAGTTCGGAGGTTAAGGGGAAGCCTTGTTCTCCAATTCCAGAGAATCGTTCCATCAGTACGGTAAGTGGGAGAGGCAGATATGGCGGAAGTGGGGGGCCATATCATGTTCAGGGGGTGCGCACTCGCTGTTTGAGAGCGATTGTGCGCTCCAGCCCCTCAGACTTTTCCCGTTCCCCGAGTGGCCAGTATCCCCAGGGTTTGGACCTTCGGCTGATGTTGTGCAATGCTAGGTCCATAGTGAATAAAGCCCCCCTGATCTACGATCTTATACAGGGGAGTGGGCTGCGGACCTTGTGGGCATTTCGGAGACTTGGTTGGGCATTGAAGGGGGGGTTCCCCTGGTGGAGATGTGCCCACCGGGTTTCCGGGCATTTCATCAGCCGAGGGCCCAAGGTAGGGGTGGAGGGGTGGCGGTGGTTATTAGAGAGAGTCTGGAGCCGATGGAGGCCACTGTTCCTCAGATAGCCGGTTGTGAATCCCTTTACGTGAAGTGGGGGCGTAGGATGCAGGTGGGCTTGTTGATCACGTACCTGGCTCCTTGCTGCGTGGCAACAGCCCTGCCCGAGTTGCTGGAGTTGATAGCCGGGATGGCAGTTGATACCCCCAGGCTTATGGTCATGGGGGATTTCAACTTGCCATCAGCCGGTGTGTCGTCAACGGCGGCTCGGGAGTTCATGGCCTCCATGACGGCCATGGACCTGACCCAATTAATTGATGGCCCCACCCATGTCGGGGGAAGCACACTGGATCTGATTTTTGTCTCTGGACAGTGGTTGAGTGATCTGGAAGTACGAGAATTAGCCATTGAACCTCTGTCATGGTCAGACCACTCTCTCCTTTGTCTGGACTTTCGGACCGCTGCTCCTCACCGCAGGGAGACGGGACCAATACGTTGGTTCCGTCCCAGGCGACTGATGGACCCGGAGAGGTTCCTGATGGAGCTTGGGTCACTCCCTGGCGATCTGGCCCACGGCTCGGCCGAGGAGCTTGTTGCGGCCTGGGAACAGGCCGTGGTGGGCGCCTTGGACCGTGTCGTGCCTTTGCGGCGTCTGACCCGGCGTAGATCTCAACCAGCTCCTTGGTTCTCCGAGGAGCTGAGGGAGATGAAACGCCGGAGAAGACGCCTAGAGAGCGCGTGGAGGTCCGGCCGTTCCGAAGCTGACCGAATACTAGTTAGGTCTTTTACTCAGACCTATCTAGTGGCATTGAGGGAGGCCAAGCGGGCCTATGTCTCTACCCTCATTGCGTCAGCAGAGAACTGCCCAGCCGCCCTGTTTAGGGTGACTCGCTCCCTCCTTAACCAGGAGGGTTGCGATGACCCCTTACAGGGTTGTGCTGAGGATTTCAGCAGGTATCTGTTTGACAAAATCGCTCAGCTTCGGGACGGTCTGGACCAAAACTGGGTAGTTTCGGGCGAGGTGACGGAGGCTAGTCTTGTTGAGACCATCTGGGAGGAGTTTGACCCTGTGGCTCCCGAGGACATGGACAGGTTGCTGGGGCGGCTGAATGCCACCACATGTTTATTGGACCCGTGTCCCTCCTGGTTGGTGCTGGCCACCGGGAGGTTACGAGGCTGGCTCAGGGGATTGTTAACGCTTCTCTGAGGGAGGTGTTGTTCCCACCGCCTTGAAAGAGGCGGTGGTGAGACCCTCCTCAAGAAGCCTTCCTGGACCCAGCTGTTTTGAGTAACTATCGTCAGTCTCCAACCTTCGCTTTGTGGCGAAGGTTGTTGAGAGTGTGGTGGCACACCAGTTACCCCAGTACCTGGATGAATCTGTCTATCTAGACCCGTTCCAGTCCGGTTTCCGACCTGGGTACAGCACGGAGACAGCTTTGGTCGCATTGGTGGATGACCTCTGGAGGGCCCGGGATAGAGGTTATTCCTCTGCCCTGGTTCTCCTTGATCTCTCAGCGGCTTTTGATACCATCGACCATGGTATCCTGCTGCGACGGTTGGAGGGATTGGGTGTGGGAGGCACCGTATTTCGGTGGTTCTCATCCTATCTCTCCGACCGATCACAGATGGTGTTGGCAGGGGGGCAGAGGTCGACCTCGAGGCGCCTCCTTTGTGGGGTGCCACAGGGGTCGGTTCTCTCACCTCTCCTGTTCAACATCTACATGAAGCCGCTGGGCGAGTGGTTTTGGGGTGAGTTATCAACTGTACGCGGATGACACCCAGCTGTACATTTCCACCCCTGATCACCCCAATGAAGCTGTTGAAGTGTTGTCTCGGTGTGTGGAGGCCGTACGGGTCTGGATGGGGAGAAACAGGCTCAAGCTCAACCCCTCCAAGACTGAGTGGCTGTGGATGCCGGCATCCCGGTACAGTCAGCTGCAACCGCGGCTGACTGTTGGGGGCGAATCATTGGCCCCAATGGAGAGGGTGCGCAATTTGGGGTTTCTCCTGGATGGACGGTTGTCCTTTGAAGATCATTTGGCGACCGTCTCCAGGAGAGCTTTTTACCAGGTTCGCCTGGTCCACCAGTTGCGCCCCTTTCTAGACCGGGATGCCTTATGCACGGTCACTCATGCCCTCGTCACTTCTCGCCTGGACTACTGTAACGCTCTCTACATGGGGCTCCCCTTGAGGTGCACCCGGAGACTTCAGTTAGTTCAGAATGCAGCCGGGTGATAGAGGAGCCACTCGTGGCTCCCATATAACACCGATCCTGCGCAGGCTGCACTGGCTACCTGTGGTTTTCGAGTGCACTTCAAGGTGTTGGTTACCACCTTTAAAGCGCTCCATGGCATAGGACCGGGATATCTTGGGACCGCCTTCTGTTACCACATGCCTCCCACCGGCAGTGCGCTCTCATAGAGAGGGCCTCCTCAGGGTGCCGTCAGCCAGACAGTGCAGGCTGGCGACCCCAGGGGAGAGCCTTCTCTGTGGGGGCACCTACCCTCTGGAATGAGCTTCCCCAGGACTTCGACAACTTCCAGACCTCCGGACCTTTCGCCGCGAGCTTAAAACATATCTATTCTTTCGAGCAGGACTGGCTTAATAGGGTTTTAAATATGGATTTTATTGGGGTTTATTTTATATTTCGTATTGTATTTTAAATTTAGGCTATTGGAATAGGTTTTTTAAATATTGTTTTTATTTTATCTGCCTGTTCACCGCCCTGAGTCCTCCGGGAGAAGGGCGGTATACAAATTAAATTATTATTATTATTATTATTATTATTATTATTATTATTATTATTATTATTATTATTATTATTATTATTATTATTATTATTATTATTATTATTACATAACATAACATAGCATCAGAGTTGGAAGGGACCTTGGAGGCCTTCTAGTCCAACCCCCTGCCCAGGCAGGAAACCCTACACCATCTCAGTCAGATGGTTATCCAACATTTTCTTAAAAATTTCCAGTGTTGGAGCATTCACAACTTCTGAAGGCAAGTCGTTCCACTTATTAATTGTTCTAACTGTCAGGAAATTTCTCCTTAGTTCTAAGTTGCTTCTTTCTTTGATCAGTTTCCACCCATTGCTTCTTGTTCTACCCTCAGGTGCTTTGAAGAACAGTCCGACTCCCTCTTCTTTGTGGCAGCCCCTGAGATATTGGAACACAGCTATCATGTCTCCCCTAGTCCTTCTTTTTGTTAAACTAGACATACCCAGTTCCTGCAACCGTTCTTCATATGTTTTATCCTCCAGTCCCCTAATCATCTTTGTTGCTCTTCTCTGCACTCTTTCTAGAGTCTCAACATCTTTTTTACATCGTGGCGACCAAAACTGGATGCAATATTCCAAGTGTGGCCTTACCAAGGCATTATAAAGTGGTACTAACACTTCACGTGATCTTGATTCTATCCCTCTGTTTATGCAGCCCAAAACTGTGTTGGCCTTTTTAACAGCTGCTGCACACTGCTGGCTCATATCTAAATGGTTATCCACTAGGACTCCAAGATCCCTCTCACAGGTACTACTATTGAGCAAGGTACCACATATACGGTACTGGCGCATTTTGGGTTTTGGCCGAAATGTAGAACCTTACTTTTTTCACTGTTGAATTTCATTTTGTTAGATAGCGCCCAATGTTCAAGTCTGTCAAGATCTTTCTGTAACTTGAGCCTATCTTCTGGAGTGTTGGCTATTCCTGCCAGCTTGGTGTCATCTGCAAATTTGATGAGTTCCCCATCTATCCCCTCGTCCAAGTCATTGATGAAGATGTTGAAGAGTACTGGGCCTAAAACAGAGCCTTGGGGTACTCCACTGCATACTTCCCTCCATGTGGATGTAGTTCCGTTGAGGACTACACGTTGAGTGCGGTTGGTCAGCCAGTTACGAATCCATCTGGTGGTGCTGCTGTCTAACCCACATTTTTCTACTTTATCTAGTAGTAGGTTATGGTCTACTTTATCAAATGCTTTACTGAAGTCCAAGTAAATTATATCGACAGCATTCCTCTGGTCTACTAATTTTGTCATTTTGTCAAATGCAATAAGATTAGTCTGGCATGATCTGTTTTTGACAAACCCATGTTGGCTTTTGGTTATTACTTTGTTTGCTTCTAGGTGTTCGGTGATTTGTTGCTTGATTATCTTTTCCAGAATCTTCCCCGGTATTGAGGTCAGACTGATAGGTCTGTAGTTTCCTGGATCTGTTTTTTTTCCTTTTTTGAAGATGGGAACTACATCAGCTCTTTTCCAGTCCTCTGGCAGCTCCCCTGTGCTCCAGGATCTTTGAAAGATATAGTTCAGTGGTTCTGAGATCACGTCTGCCAGTTCCTTCAGAACCTTGGGGTGTAATCCATCCGGTCCTGGTGATTTGAACTCGTCTAGGGTAGACAGATGTTCACTTACCATTTTCTTCCCTATTTTAACTTGTGTTTCTAATCTGTTTTTTGTAGTGCTGTTTTTGATAGGTTGATATTGATTATTATATTGATGTTATTTTATTATATATGGTGGATTTAGTTATGTTGTACAAAAACTGATGTTGGGTCATATAAAGTGTTGGGAAAAAATAAAAAATGAAATAATTGGTTAAGGCTTGTATGACAAAATGGTTATAAAATATTTGGTAACTCATTGATATGGAAATATGGGGGAGGAAAAATTGGGTTAAATGTTAATTGTATATAAGTTAAAAAGTTAAGAGGGAATGTATAAAATGTTAAAGTTTGGTTGATTATATAAAAAAAATCTAGAAGAAGATAATGTTTATTCAGTAATTGATGTTATTGGGTATGGATGCTAAAAGTACTGAACTGTTAGAAGTGGTGGAAATTTCAGTGTACCTAAATGAATACCCAGAAGAAAATATACTGGAATGAATAAGATGGACTGACTACAATTAGAACAATTATTGGATGAAGAAATATCAAATATCTTATGAATGAACATTTCCTTTCCCCCCCTTTATTATGGAGAAGGAGAGTTGAGGTTATAGGGGAGGGATGGGAATTTATGGATAATTAGTGTATTTTAGCTTATGATTGTTAGATCTTATGCCCTGTATTTTGCTCTGGGAAGTCTGGGTGTGTGTGTGAGTGATGCGTGGGGGAAGGGGAGTGGGATGTATTGAAAAAATTCTTTGTAAAACTCTTTATTAAAAAAAAAACATTGAACACATTTCAGAGTTTACATGTAACTTCAGCAGTTTTTAATTCACTTCTCATTACAAAATTTAGGCTTAAATTGAAGAAAGTAGGGGAAAGCATTAGGCCACTCAGATATGAACTAAATTATAACCCTGATGAATTTACAGCAGATGTGAAAAATAGATTTAACGAATTAGATCTGATAGACAGAGTGCCTGAAGAACTATGGATGGAGGTTCGCAACATTGTACAAGAGGTAACAACCAAAACCATCCCAAAGAAAAAGATGGTGTTTTTTTCTTGCAAATGCAAGAAAGCAAAATGGCTGTCTGAAGAAGCTTTGCAAATAGCTGAGGAAAGAAGAGAAGTGAAAGGCAAAGGAGAAAGAGAAAGATACACCCAATTGAATGCAGAATTCCAGAGAATAGCTAGAAGAGATAAGAATGCCTTCTTAAATGAACAGTGCAAATAAATAGAAGAAAACAATAGAATAGGGAGGACCAGAGATCTTTTCAAGAAAATTGGAGATATGAAGGGAACATTTCATGCAAAGATGGGTGTGATAAAAGACCAAAACGGCAGGGACAAAGGCAGAAGAGATCAAGAAGAGGTGGCAAAATTACACAGAAGAACTATACAAGAACGAGCTTAACGTCCCTGATAACTACGATGGCATGGTCACTGACCTAGGGCCAGACATCCTAGAATATGAAGTCAAATGGGCCTTAGGAAATCTGAGCAACAACAAAGCTTGTGGAGGTGACAGTATTCCAGCTGAGCTATTCAAAATCTTAAAAGACGATGCAGTAAAAATGCTACACTCAATTTGCCAGCAAATTTGGAAAACTCAACAGTGGCCACAGGATTGGAAAAGGTCGGTTTACATTCCAATTCCAAAGAAAGGCAATGCCAAAGAATGTTCAAACTATCACACCATTGCACTTATTTCACATGCTAGTAAAGTTATGCTCAAAATCCTACAAGCTAGGCTCCAGCAGTATGTGGATCAAGAACTACCAGAAGTACAGGCAGGATTTGGAAAATGCAGAGGAACTAGAGATCAAATTGCCAACGTACACTGGATCATGGAGAAAGCTAGGGAGTTCCAGAAAAACATCTACTACTGCTTCATTGGCTAATGTGTTTCCCCGAAAATAGGACATGTCCCGAAAATATGGCCAAGACTAATTTTTGGGATGGGCTTAAATATACACCCTCCCCCAAAATAAGCCCGTTCTCTCATGCACACACATGTCCCTCACCTCCCCAACCCTCCCAAGGCAGCGAACTCCTGCGTCCCCTGCCCCTTTTGCCTCCCACAGCACTGACTGTAGACCTTGAGCGCCTGCTCCTGCTCCATGGTGGTGGCTCACCCACTCTCGCCCCCATGCTCAGGTGCCATGTTTGCATAGCCCGCGCTACTGGGTGCATGCCACAGGAGCACACATGTAAGCATTGCTGCCTCTGGGCTTCCTTGGCAGGGGAGCCATTGGTGGCAGAGAGGTCTCCATGTGTGGTGGGCAGTTGTGGAGGATTATAGCAGCAGCCCTGGCACATCTCACAGCTGAGTGCAGGCCTCAGCTGGGATGGCTGAGGTGCTGCAGGTGTTGCTACTGCCGTTGCCACCACCTATGGAGGCCCAGCGGCCCCTGCGGCCAACCTCAGCCATGGGTGAGGAGTATTGGCCATGGCTGGGCTAGCTGAGTGGTGTCTGTCAAGGCTGCCCTTGGCGCAGCTGCCCAGCATCTTGCTGCCAGGTGCCTGGAAAGAGTAAACTGGAACTGCAGGAGGAAGGGAGAGTGGCAAGGGTCCTGTGAGGCTCCCTTCCCCAGGAAGAATCTGGCCTGATCACCATCCAGTCCACTGACTCCCAAGGTAAAGGGGCTTCCTGGGCTCGCCGTCGGGTGCTCCAGTCGGTCAATGTTTGGGTGGGGGGGACTGTCAGGTGATCAGAGCGGAAAGGAGCAGCGGGGAAGGGGAGGCCTCCAGCAACCATCACCATAGTGTGGGAAGCATATTCCCAGAGCGGCCACTGCCCTGGCTGGGGTTTGGAAGCCACAGAAGCAGAGTTTGGGGGAGAGAAAGAAAGACTTCTGCGTGGTGGATGGTTCTGATGTGGATGGTTACAATGAAGTTGATTTCCATGTTCCTCCAGTCCTCAAATACCCTTCTAAGAACCAAGCACTAATACACTTTATTGGAGAAAATTGAATTGATATCATTTCTGCAAGAAAAAGCGATGCCAGCTGTCCTTTTCTTTTTCCCCCATCTGGGTTTTATCTAGGACAGGCTTCAAATGTAACAGTTCACAAAATCCAAAACAATGCTGCACATTGAGCTTTTGTATCTTTCCTGGCATATATCCAGTAATTTGTTATGGTAATTGATTGAAAGGAAGAGCGGGCAGCTCTTACAAACATCCATCTCTCCTTTAAAGTGGTGCAGCTGGATTGTTCTGGGTATCTCACAGCTGGAATTCTTTGCTCAAACTTTTAAATATGAAAAAGTAAACATCTGACTGTAACTCATTTTGGGAAACTACCAAATACATTGCATACACGTCTGCTGGGTGTGCAATATGTGGATATTCTTTCACCAATTTACCTAAATGAGAGAAATATCAGGTTTAACTACAATCAAAATAGAAAACAAAACACCAGGGAAATATTTTTGAGCAAGCAGGTTGCCTTTAATAAATAATGAATAATATGAGAGAGAAAAGGAATGACATTTTTAGTATACTGTAAGTGGTAGCTATATTTTCTCTTTTGAGGCCATAGACAAAGCTGTTTTCAATTCATAGGAAATATTGGAATTTACCTTTAATTACTGACATAACCTTATGAAAAAACCAACTTAGTGTGAATTAAAATTCTTTTCAGAAGTCTTTTAAGACTTGTGCAAGCTGCACTGGCTGCCTGTGGTCTTCCGGGTGCAATTCAAGATGTTGGTTACCACCTTTAAAGCGCTCCATGGCTCAGGACCGGGTTATTTACGGGACCGCCTGCTCCCACCGTTTGCCTCCCATTGACCTGTGCGCTCCCATAGGGAGGGCCTCCTCAGGGTGCCGTCAGCCAATGTCGGCTGGCGACCCCCAGGGGAAGAGCCTTCTCTGTGGGGGCACCTACCCTCTGGAATGAGCTTCCCCCAAGACTTCGACAGCTTTCTGACCTCCGGACCTTTCGCCGCGAGCTGAAGACGTACTTATTCTTCCGTGCAGGACTGGCATAAAACTATTAGTAATTTTAATTAGGTTTTTTATGGTTTTAGTGTGTATTTTAACTAATGGGCCAAATTGAATAGGTTTTTTAATGGGTTTTTAACTGTATATTGTATGCTTTATTGTGTTTTTACCTGGCTGGAAACCACCCCGAGTCCTTCGGGAGAAGGGCGGTATAGAAATTAAATTATTCTTATTCTTATTCTTTAATGAATGTTAAGGTTTCAAAAGCTTAGATGAAAAATTAAATGGGTTTATTGATTTCTATCTTTTGCTTCATTCTGCTAACTGCTGTTCACATTAACATCTGCCTTTCTTCTAAGCAATGAAGTGAAGGCAAGAGAGAATCCATTCCTTCGTAAATTAAGATCACTTAGTTTATGAAGAATTATGCTCCGAGGTAAGAGGGTATAGAGTTACAGCTTAAACAAGCCCTACAGCTGACTTGGGATTTGGATCAGAGCTTCTCAAAATTAAAACCCTGCCTTACCCACTCGAGCAGTTGCAAGCAGACTTACCTTCTGGAAGCACGATAAATAACTTTATTAAGTCAGACTGCCTTGAGGAAGAAGAGCAGTGCTACCACTTAAAATGAATTAAAGGCTTTCAAATGTAAGTCTGAAAGTACTTGATGTTCTTTCCCTGCTATATATTAATTCTAAAGTGAATACAGATAAGTGAGCTTTTCCTGAAGCTGAACTGCTCACTTAGATCATGTATCCTGAAATGCACAGAGATCAGGGTCAGCTATGCATTTATTTCATTTTGCAAAAGGAGCACATCTGCTGCAATTCAGCTGTTTGTAGCTTAAAGCCTGAACACTACTGCTAAATGAGATAGAACTAGAAACATATAACAACATAGCTAGTCTGGAGAGTCCAAGCTAAATTCTTAAAAAGCATCTTCCAGGTTGCCCGCTGTGTCTGAAAATGCTGTATTTTGGTGGGAAACAGGAGGCAGTAAACTTGAATCCAGTCTAAATATTTTTATTTATTGCCTGAAAGTGTTCTTCAACCCTGTAATACTGGGGTTAATTTCAAATTAATTGAAATTAGTTACTGGGGTTAATTTCAATTGGGGAAAAACAATTCAAAGGAAATTATGAATTTTCCAGAGATATTATTGTATAATTAGGACCAAATCAAGCTAAATTAGCCTTAATAAAAAGGATTTTAGACACAGAAGGTCAAACCGAAACTGTTGCCCTCCCACAGGATATATTTATCAGCAATTAAACTTGAGCTCCCAAAACAGCGTCATACTTATACCAAATTTTGACTTCTAAATTTAGGAGAGCTTTAATTTAATTATCTCATTTGAATGCCCTCCTCTTAGCTATTTTGGAAGGAAATAAAAGACAATTCCTTTTGAAATATGATATTGTCCCTAAGGCATGGGTACAATAGAAACCATGGCCCTTGTTCAGAGATAGGTTTCAGCAGGTTCTGACCAGTTCTGAAGAACGGGTAGCGGAAACTTTGAGTAGTTCGGAGAACCGGTAGTAAAAATTCTTGAGTGGCCCTGCCCCCATCTATTCTCTGCCTCCCAAGTCTCAGCTGATTGGGAGGAAATGGGGATTTTTGCAGTAACTTTCCTCTGAAGTGGGGAGGGAATGGAGATTTTACAGTATCCTCAGTGGTGGGATTCAGCCACTTCGCACCACTTCGGGAGAACCGGTTGTTAACTTTCTGAGAGTTTGGCAAACTGGTTGTTGGAAGAAATCATCAGGGCAGAGAACCAGTTGTTAAATTACTTGAATCCCACCACTGAGTATCTTTCCCCTGCCATGCCCACCAAGCCATGCCACACCCACAGAACCGGTATTAAAAATTTTTGAAACCCACCACTGCCCTTGTTTTTCTTTATTGTCATTTTTGTAAGGACATTTGTCACCCACTCAATAACCCTCTTATAACTAAATTTCTAGGGCATTCTGATAATTTCTATTTACACTATTTGTTAAATTTCTCTTTAAAGCAGCAAAGAGGATGAGTGAAGAAGGCCAGAAGTGGATGCCAAGAGTTTGTATTCCCAGCAGGATCACCCAAACCATGAAGGCACCTTAGCTATGCTGCTAAAGCAAACAGACATCCATCCTGGACAACAGTGATATAACAAAAGGCTAGATGTTAGGGATCACTTTAATGACAATGGTAAAAAGCAATGATGATAACCCACCTTTTGTTTGTCAAGAAAGCCTCATGCATCTTTTTGTATTTTATATTAAGAAACATAATTTTAATATTTTTAATATTATTAAAATGATTGATGATGCAGTGTCAAATGATGATCCAACCCCTCAGGTTGGATGGCAGACTTGTGCAGGTGGCTAGACTAGAAGTCCTCCAAGGTGCCTTCTAACACTGATATTCTGTATTTTGTAAAAACTTCCTTTCCCCTTCTCCTTTTCTGGTTTGCTAGTGACTCTTCCAGAAGTTTTCTTCTTCCTACAGAGAGTAAGTAAATAGGCACAAGAGCATTCAGCAATGCCGTTATAACTCCTAAACCCTGTGGCCTGACTGGATCACAAGCCCTGCATTGCTTTTATTATTTTGATTTTTAATAAATTCATTTTCTTTGCTCAGGCAAGAGTTTCAGACAATTCAAATGCTTTAATTTTTTTCAATTAGTTACTAGTGTTCTCCTCCACTCTAAAAAAACCCCCACTACTTTTGTGTAATCAGAGAATTCTTTGCACAAGGGAGGAGATGAGAGACAGTGTGGGGCAGTGGCAGGTTTCAAAATTTTTTACTGGTTCTGTGGGTGTGGGTTGGTGAGCGTGGCATTGTTTGGTGGGCATGGCAGGGGAAGGTTACCTTTATTTTTATAAATAACTTATAACTTCATAACATAACAACTTCTAAATACAGTATATTTAGTCATCTTTGAAACAGCAAGTGCTTAAAGATTAAGTTTCACTTTATTCAGTTTATTAAAAAGGTAATTATGTGGTTGAATCTCCAACTATATTAAATAGATGCTTCCTTCCAATATCATTGTTGTAATGTGTTAGCAAAAATTAGGGATGGCCTGAGAAGAGGCTTCTTTTCTAACTGTAATGCATAACTTAAGAATACTGTGCTGTGGATGCATTAAATATAGAGAAAATCTTTCCTTACATATTGAACATGGCAGTGGTGGGTTTCAAAAATTTTTACTACACACTTGGTGGGTGTGGCATGGCTTGGTGGGCATGGCAGGAGAAGGATACTGTAAAATCTCCATTCCCTCCCCACTCCAGAGGATGGTTACTGCAAAAATCCCCATTTCCTCCCAATCAGCTGGGACTTGGGAGGCAGAGAATAGATGGGGGTGGGGCCAGTCAGAATTTTTACTACCGGTTTTTCGAACTACTCAAAATTTCTGCTACCCGTTCTTCAGAACTGATCAGAACCTTCTGAAACCCACCTCTGGTGTGGGAGGAGAAAAATTACCAATATCAAAGACAAGTAGTGGCATGGAGTATGACTGGCCCTTTAAAACAGGCTTACAAAACAGGATGGGGGGATGGGGGGAAGGTTGCCTCCTGCTTCCTCACAGCAGACTACAATATCCTTGCAGGATCACTTTGGGGGCAGAAATTTTGAAAGTGACATACTTTCTTCCAGTTTCAAGGATGGGAAGAAAAACATCCATGATGATGTGCAAATGAGCCCACAGTCACCCAGTGAAAAAGCCAACAAAAAAAATCATTCCCTTTTTTTCAGGTAAGAAGACAGGGAATCAAAAGAATATTCTTCCTATCCTCTTTCAGTCTCCAATTCTGAGATCTTTTAGTCAAATTATTATTTTTCTCATAAATTGTGTGGTTTAGTTTTTAACAATGTCGTCAACAACAAATCTCTTGTCGATACTGAAACATCTTTTAGAAGCATAATAGTTTAATATATAAATATTTAAAATATTTACGGATCCCTCACATCCAGGACATAAACTGTTTCAACTCCTACCCTCAAAACGACGCTATAGAGCACTGCACAACAGAACAACTAGACACAAGAACAGTTTTTCCCCGAAGGCCATCACTCTGCTAAACAAATAATTCCCTCAACACTGTCAAACTATTTACTAAATCTGCACTACTATTAATCTTCTCATCGTTCCCATCACCAATCTCTTTCCACTTATGACTGTATGACTGTAACTTTGTTGCTGGCAATCCTTATGAGTTATATTGATATATTTACCATCAATTGTGTTGTAAATGTTGTACCTTGATGAACGTATCTTTTCTTTTATGTACACTGAGAGCATATGCACCAAGACAAATTCCTTGTGTGTCCAATCACACTTGGCCAATAAAAAATCTATTCTATTCTATTCTACATTATCTATTAAGATGTAAGATTCCTCTGATTTGTAATTTGAAGTGTACTGTTAATTATATTTATATATGCAGACTATTTTTCAGCCCAATCACCCTCAATGGATTTCACAGTCAGGATATAGGCGTCACAAATGATTTGAATATAACACATTACTATTTCAACTAAGATACTTAAAATAAAACATAGGAAAATAGGAAAACTCTTGAGCCTTTTGAAGCGAACAAATTAAGAAAAAAGTTGCTTAAAACCATGGCAAATACATACACTTCCTGCACTTCAATGTTCAGTGCCCTCTAATTTCAATGTGATGCTCACTGGATTGGAATAGGGAAATTATATCAACACAATATGACTATTGTTATCAATTGTGTCAACTGATGGCAAAAACTATACACTGGCAGATGTGCCTTGTCCAAGAAGGATAATCTTAATTGAACTGATTAGACCAGAGCTGAGCTTACTCTGAAGTTAGTTTTATGTATACAAAGGAGTGGTCCACATTAACTAAAACACAAACACAGACACATACAGAAATCAGTGGGAAGTGTCTGGTGACTGCCTCCTACACAGCAGAAGTTTCCTGCTAATTCTGCAGCCTATGATTACAGATGATGGTCAGGAAAAAGTCATAACATACACAAAGACTGGCCAGTGAATCCGTCTTCTCCTATTTCAGGGCTCAAAACATTTAATTTAGTAAGAACAATAATGGATTAAGAGTGCTTCAGCATCTGGCCAACCTACTCTGACCTAGGAAGTTAAGCAGGGTTGGTGTTAGTATTTGGACAGAAAATCATCAGAAAAAAAGTGCCTAGTCTGTAACATTAGGGAAGAAGGCAATGCATTTTACTGCCATAATACAACTGAAGAATAATTTTGAGTATCATAATAATCATCGGTGTTATTGCTAACGTACTTTCAGCATTGAGTTACAAAAAGTTTAGTGATGTAGCAAGACAGCCCATTTTTTTCAGCCGTTTCTTTTGCTTTGGGGTGAGGGGGTCAGATAATATTCAAAGTGCAAAATATGAATGTTCAACTCGCTTTTTCTATAGCTTTACAGACAAAAAAAACCAAACAAACCCTGTAGACAGAAAACTGTATTGCTGAAAATTGGCACTGAATTAAATAGCACAATCTGGGACTGCTTTAAGGTATACAAAATTGACATTGACCATCCTAGGCAAATTGGTTATTCAGATTGGACCACTGATATGAGACTTAGTGCATTTCTATAACTATCTTTTTATTTAAAAACAAAAATGAAGGGACATCTTGTCTTCTGTTTTTCCTCCCCTTTCACTCTCTTTCCTCTAAAAGCAAGGAAAAGGAAGAAACCGAAGAAGGATCAAGTGCCTAACTTGGCAGTTGTACTGGATTTCATGTACGGATTGGATCAAACTAGATCACAACAGTCCAAAGGCCACATTCCATAACAATCAGTGTCAAAACAGTCAACAGGGCAATACAATGGAACACTGGAATTCAATTTCTAAAAAGAGAAATTGGAGAAAGGGGTGAGCAGATAAGCACCAACTCTTTATTTATTTCATTTATTTTACTATTTTCTAGAGCTCACCCAAACATGGCAGTTTACAATGAAAATATTCAAATGTAAACCTAGATGAAAAAACAAAATAAACTTATAAAAATGGCAATGTAAACACTAGCTATAATGTTCACGAATAAAGCTTGAAGTAAAACTTTTTACATCACGGGTGTCAAACTTGCTGTGCCACATTGCCATCATGTGACATATTGTTTTTCCCTTCGCGGAACTAGGGTGGGCATGGCCTGCACATTAGAAATTCAAGTAAATGAGGGCAGATATGATATTGTTGCCATTACAGAAACTTGGTGGGATGAAACCCACAAATGGAACATACAGCTAGAGGGTTATAAATTATTTAAAAGAAATAGACCAAATAAAAGAGGAGGTGGAGTTGCACTATATATAAGAAATAACTACATCTCTACAGAAGTAGAGCACAACAATGATGAAAATCATCTTGAATGTATTTGGGTCAATATAAAAGGGATAACGATATTGCCATAGGTCTATACTATAGGCCACCCAACCAAACAGAGGAAGTAGATGAACTTTTTGCTAGTCAGCTAACTAAGGTATGTAGGAAGCACATCACAGTAGTAATGGGGGATTTTAACTACCCTGACATCAACTGGGAAACAAACTCTGCACTAAGTGGAAGATCCAACAGGTTCCTAACAAACCTAGCAGACAACTTTGTTTCCCAAAAAGTAGAGAAGGCAACAAGGGGATCAGCCATACTGGACTTAATTCTCACTAACAGAGATGAAATGATAGAAGGTGTTGAAGCTACAGGAACCTTGGGGGCAAGTGACCACACAATATTGGAATTCGACATTAAGCAAATACAAGTAGTAGAACAAAGTCAAACTAGAGTCTTGGACTTTAAGAGAGCTAATTTCAATAAACTTAGAGAGAGCTTGAGAAGGATTCCATGGATGAGAATCCTCAGGGGGAAAACAACTCAAGAAGCTTGGGAAATTTTGAAAAGTGAGATTATAAAAGCGCAGTCTAGCACAATACCAATGAAGAAGAAAAATAATAGATCTCAAAAGAGATCTATGCATGGATGCATAAAGAACTATCTGACAAATTGAAAGACAAAAAGGACAAATATAAAAAGTGGAAAGAGGGGCAAATAACTAAGGCAGAATATCAGCAAATAGCCCGAGCCTGTAAAGATGAAGTGAAGAAAGCTAAGGCTCACAATGAACAAAGGTTAGCGACAAAAGTAAAAAAATAACAAAAAAAGCTTCTTCCAACATGTTAAAAACAAGAAAAAAGTCAAGGAAACAATTGGCCCATTGCTGGGAGAAAGTAGCAAGAAGATGACAAGCAACAGGGAGAAAGCAGATCTACTTAACTCAATTTTTGCATCTGTCTTTATACAAAAGGAAACAACAATCCAACCTATCAAAAACAGCACTACAAAAAACAGATTAGAAACACAAGTTAAAATAGGGAAGAAAATGGTAAGTGAACACTTGTCTACCTTAGACGAGTTCAAATCACCAGGATCGGATGGATTACACCCCAAGGTTCTGAAGGAACTGGCAGACGTGATCTCAGAACCACTGAACTATATCTTTCAAAGATCCTGGAGCACAGGGGAACTGCCAGAAGACTGGAAAAGAGCTGATGTAGTTCCCATCTTCAAAAAAGGAAAAAAATCAGATCCAGGAAACTACAGACCTATCAGCCTGACCGGGGAAGATTCTGGAAAAGATAATCAAGCAACGAATCACCGAACACCTAGAAGCAAACAAAGTAATAACCAAAAGCCAACATGGGTTTGTCAAAAACAGATCATGCCAGACTAATCTTATTGCATTCTTTGACAAAATGACAAAATTAGTAGACCAGAGGAATGCTGTCGATATAATTTACTTGGACTTCAGTAAAGCATTTGATAAAGTAGACCATAACCTACTACTAGATAAAGTAGAAAAATGTGGGTTAGACAGCACCACCACCAGATGGATTCGTAACTGGCTGACCAACCGCACTCAACGTGTAGTCCTCAACGGAACTACATCCACATGGAGGGAAGTATGCAGTGGAGTACCCCAAGGCTCTGTTTTAGGCCCAGTACTCTTCAACATCTTCATCAATGACTTGGACGAGGGGATAGATGGGGAACTCATCAAATTTGCAGATGACACCAAGCTGGCAGGAATAGCCAACACTCCAGAAGATAGGCTCAAGATACAGAAAGATCTTGACAGACTTGAACATTGGGCGCTATCTAACAAAATGAAATTCAACAGGGGAAAAAGTAAGGTTCTACATTCAGGCAAAAAGAAAAAATGCCCAGGTACCGGATATGTGGTACCTTGCTCAATAGTAGTAACTGTGAGAGGGATCTTGGAATCCTAGTGGATAACCATTTAGATATGAGCCAGCAGTGTGCAGCAGCTGCTAAAAAAGCCAACACAGTTCTGGGCTGCATAAACAGAGGAATAGAATCAAGATCACATGAAGTGTTAATGCCATTTTATAATGCCTTGGTAAGGCCACACTTGGAATACTGCATTCAGTTTTGGTCGCCGCGATGTAAAAAAGATGCTGAGACTCTAGAAAGAATGCAGAGAAGAGCAACAAAGATGATTAGGGGACTGGAGGCTAAAACATATGAAGAACGGTTGCAGGAACTGGGTATGTCTAATTTAATAAAGAGAAGGACTAGGGGAGACATGATAGCAGTGTTCCAATATCTCAGGAGTTGCCACAAAGAAGAGGGAGTCAAACTATTCTCCAAAGCACCTGAGGGTAGAACAAGAAGCACTGAGAACAATGAGTGGAAACTGATCAAGGAAAGAAGCAACTTAGAACTAAGGAGAAATTTCCTGACAGTTAGAACAATTAATAAGTGGAACGACTTGCCTGCAGAAGTTGTGAATGCTCCAACACTGGAAATTTTTAAGAAAATGTTGGATAACCATCTGACTGAGATGGTGTAGGGTTTCCTGCCTGGGCAGGGGGTTGGACTAGAAGGCCTCCAAGGTCCCTTCTAATTCTGTTGTTATATTATTATATTATATATTATATTATTATATTGTTATATTGTATTATTATGATGCATCCAGCCCATGGGCCGCCAGTTTGACACCCCTGTTTTACACCATATTTCATATATTTTTTTAAAAAATTAAACCATTAATACAAAATATGTTTATTATTCTGGGTATTCTGTGTTTGTTCAGTATAGTTATTGAAGTCCTGTTTTACTTGTTCAATGTTCATGTTTTATTTATTAAATTTAAATAAATTGTATCAAATGATATAAAATATGTTATATTTTACAGGGGGAAAAACGATAATATAAAGTAGCCAGTTCTAACCTGAAACAATCTACAACTCTTTTACAGAAGTACTTTGAGACAACCAATACAAGTAGATTTTCCTTCAGGACAACCTTTTGAATTTTATATTATAATAATGGTACTTAGCATGTAAAATGTAATCTTCAAAAGCTCTTTGCTAACATTAACTAATTTATCTAGAGCACTAAATGCCTGTCAGCAGGCTTTCAACTTACATTTCCTAGTTTTGGATCTCGATAATTATAGAATACCTTCTCTATCTTAGGAGCCTGCAATTAAATGAAACATTGTCCATCTCCTGTATTTTCCCAGTATAGCTAGAAGGCATGCATTTAAAGATAGAAGCAAGAACTTTCTAATGTACAGCCTGAGATAAAATGGCTATTTCCATTTGTTTTAAATAAAGTAATAATGTCTCTTGGAGCAAATTAAGAGAGACTCGCCTCTTCCTTTAGAGAGTGTTTAAAAAACATTTATTTTTAAATTTTGATGGAAATTAATTTTTTTCAGGTTAATGCTAGAGAATCTTGCAGAGTAGTCTGCTAAGAGGCAATCACTCTGTCTCATTAAACGTTGCAGGAAGCTGTCCTCTTTGTAACTTTCCCTGTTTTCTTGATATCTCTTTTATATTGATGTGGCTGATTTATGGATGTGAGTTTTATCTGTATTGTCTTTTTTTGTTTTGGGAGTGAGTTGTTTTTTTGTGCTTCTATTCTTAATGACTGCTTAGAGTTCCTTTATGTCCTGTTAGGCAGTGACATAAATTTGTTTTTAAAAATAAAACAAAATATCCTCCCCCCCACCCACTTGAAAAGTGAAAAGAGGATGCTTATGCTGAATCTATCTGTATAAAAAGGCTTATTTACTCCCTTCCCCTAGAAATAATTTTGGGGAAAAGGTGACTTATTATTACCATCATCAGACTATGGAAGAGTATAAAATTAATTGTTAGTAATCTTTTCCACGATGGTGAACACCTTTACTGTGATGCAACAAGAATAGTATAAAAACAGCATAATTGTTGTTTCTATGTTCATTAGACATAAACTACTTGTCATGCTATTTCCTTCTAGGAAAAGCAGTTATTCAGAGTGCACAAAGAAGTAAACTGAAGACAGAAAATAAATAAAAGAGTATTTGGGTAGAACCAATTTGCATTAATACCATTCCCTATAGTTCTCCAGTAGAGCATGCAGTATGGGAAAAGTGTTTTGAATCTAGCATGGACATGTTTACTATATGTTGGCAGCACTTGAAAGAAGTCACTTCCTTAAAAAACACACACCAAAAGGTACAATGAATGCACTCATCCCAGACTTGAAGCACTTTTTCTGAAAACTGTGTATCCCTATTCTTCATCTCTTCCTATCTTTGCAAACCATTCTTGCTTCTTCAGCATCTATATAAAACAGGAGTGTCAAACTAAGGGTGGGTTCTACTTACCTTTACTACCGGTTTGCATGATGCCCGTGCACGTACGTTCGTTTTGCTCGCTGGTGCTCTTCTGCGCATGGTAGCCCAGAGGTACCAAGGGCCGGTCCTTTGCTGTTTCCAGGAAATGACCCTGTGGGCCAGATCTAAGCACCCCACAGGCCAGATCTGGCCCCTGGGCTTTGAGTTTGACACCCCTGATACAAAACTTCATACTTAGCTTTATATTTCTTCAAACGTTTGATTACTGACTGTGTGATTAGTGCACTGTATATTATTGGTCTATTAGTTGATGGGGTGTAGACTTGCTGGCAGGCTCTAAGTTAGATAACCATAGTTGCATTGTTATTTGTCTATAACAATGCAACTATGCTTTTGATAAAAGTGGCCTATGGTTGCAACTGGCTAAAATCTGCCCCAACTCATTAGTACATTTCTATTATAAGGAGAGTACCATAGATATAATTAAGCCTGGTAATCTAGTCTATATTTATCTTTTTAAAAAGCAGGACATTGAAAGCCTCAATTACTGAAAGCCATGATGGAAGGTAAATGTCGATGTTTATACTCCCATCCGGACCTTAAATAAGTATTTTGCAAACTAGACATTTGCTCTAATTAGCTAAAATATGCAGAAATATCTTAAAGACCAGTAAGAGGAACAGTCCAAAAGTCTAGCCAAGTTTAGCTAAGGAAGAGCTTTAAAGTTTTTAATATGAATAGCTTGGCTCATGGTATGAACAGTCAAAAATCCATCACTCACAGATATTTGGCTATACAATTGGAACCTGAAGGTTTTATAAAACAAAAAGGAAACAATGCAACTAAGTTCTACAGACATATTGTAAAAATGATGCACTTTTAGAAATATGGCTTTTTAAAAAATGGGCATTTGCCACCCGCAAAGTCCTAGATTAACTTCACAGTGTGACTTTCGTTATGTGTTATTTACAGAGAGAATATCCCACTGTGTTATTTAAACTCTACTGCATAAGCCTTGAAGGCTTGTAAATAAGGTCTCAGTGCCTTTTAACACTGCATATTTGCTTATGCACGAGTATCTAAGATTTGTATATGAAACATTAAACTTATAACAGTTTTGACAGCAACTTAACTATTTCTTAATTTAGTTATTATTTAGCAAACTTCACTAAATAAAATACTTTGCAGCACAATTGGAAGATACATTTTGGATAAGCTCTTCGTTAGTACAGCAGAAGTGCAGCATTAGAACCTTAAATGAGTTAATTGATAACGAATATTAACAATTCAGATTGAAAGAGGGTTTTTTCTGAATAAAGTGATTTTTTTTAACTTTCAAAAGAGTAATGGATGTGCTTTATTTATGCAAGATGAACTTCCTTAAAAAGTCTCACTTGAATTTTACATGGCGTATTTGTTTTCAAGGTTTTCTAGAAAGTAGAATAGAAGTGCTTCTGTTTCTAATTTGAGAAGACATATGATATGCTTCCCTAAAGTAGCAAGCAAAATTCAAGCAGACAAAATTTCTTCTGTTATTTTTTCATAAATCTTAATGTGTGATGTAAATGTACCTTAAATAGTAACTTAAAAGATAAAGTCTAGCCTTTTATAGACCATTAGATAGAATAATTACTGACCAAGAAAGGAACATTATAAAATTATCTGTACTTTTTAAAAACAATCTTCCAGATTCTGGAACTATATTGCCACGATTCAGAACCATAGATTGGTCCCTAGGAAATACAGGTAGTTATTATTCATCATACCTGGATTCACATGTCATGCCAGATTATAATATGATATATGCTATGTGAATTCAGTCACCATGGGTTGCAGAGCATGGTGTATGTGTGTGAGGCAGACCAATGTAGCTTATTCCTCAAAACATGGTTTAAAGAAACCATAGTTTTGAGAGATATGGGAAACCACTGGCTGTATGTGATCTATTCTCGTGAATTTAGACATGAGGTATAAGTGAAACTAGTATATTTATAAGATGAAGTCTGTACCACATCTTGCTTTCAACTTTATCTATGGGAATATATATTTTCTTTTAAATTTAAATATCCTGAAATGCTGTAAGCTACCTCAGCTGGTACACATCCATTGGAAAGGCAGCACCGATATTGCTATATAAATAATTTCTACACCTGATTAGTCTTTCACATTGTTTGTGACACTGGAGGGGGGACGACACTGCTTCCAAATCAGTGTTGACTCCTGGCAACTGCCTGGATGAGTCCTTGCAGTTTTCTTGGCAAGGTTTTTCAAAAGTGGTTTGTCATTGCCATCTTCCTACAGCTAAGAGTGACTGGGCCAAGGTCACCCACCTGGCTTCATGCTCAGGGCAGGTCTAGAACTCACAGTCTCCAGTCCTTTTTAAATGTATTTTTTTCTTTCAGGATAGCAATCAAAAATGGAAAACGAAAAGCCAAACCTCAGAAGAAAAATATATACATTGTCAAAGAAAGAAAGAAAGAAAGAAAGAAAGAAAGAAAGAAAGAAAGAAAGAAAGAAAGAAAGAAAAGAAAAAGACCCATAGAGAAAGTGCTTTTAAAAAAATGTAAAAAGTACAATAAAGAAAAAGATAAATATACCATTTGAGCAATTCTATATACAATTTTATATACAATTCTATATACTACAAATTCTATACAGTTATCTAACACAATTATTCAAGTATTTATGTTTCTAATAATAATAATACGAGTGTATTTTGTATAAATGATTCCCATATTTCATTATGTTGCCCATATAAAATGTACATCTACATTATAGGTATTATGCTCGTTGATGGCAAGTGCAATCAGGTCTTCAACCCACTGAATGAAAAGGGCCACACATTTATTATTCAATGCTGGAAGAAAATATTATCATCTGAAAAATTTAGTTCTGGTCGCACAATTATTTTTATATAATCCAGTACTTTTTCCCAAAATCAAATGAAGGCAAGATGTTTTTAAAACATGCGATTAAAAGCAGCATTATCACCCAATGCCTTAACCACTATACAAACTGGCTCTCTGTGTGCCACATTTAGTAGCTCATTAAAATTTTTCTAATCTTGTGATCAAAGCTTTGCTTGGGTTGCAGAGTTACCACAAATGTCATTGATTTCTAAATGCTTAAATGCGCAGCTAACAAGGTTTTTATCTGCCAACCTATTTCACCTTAGCATTTTATGGAATTAATCTGGGTGGAATATGCTATGAACGTTTTACCCACCCCCACAACTATAATCGAAGGCCAGAGGGACACTTGCAATTATATTTAGACACAGTTTCTGATGTAAGGTGTATTTGCGGATGACACTATAATTTGAAAGGTGGCTGCCAAAATTTCTTGAGGGACTGCTGTGCGAAATACGTTTGCACATGCCTTTCAATATGTTTAGTATTGAAAAAGCTCTGGAAACAGCCTGCAATAGTTTAAAATCACCGAAGAATAATTTTCTGTAGGGCATGTTTGAACCAGCCCAAATTCAGAGCTTGGCGTTATGAACAACACATTCTACCTTAGCTGCTTATTCAAAAGCACGTTAAGGTACAGAAAGCAAGCAGCTTAGTTGATTAAACATGTAGCAAAGTTACGTATGATGTCATTATCATCTTTAGAAAGCTTTGAGCTGGGAATGTGGAGCTTAGTCCCCCTGCTCAGTTCATACAAAGCAGGTACAAAACACTCCTGCTTTTGTTGTGAACTTCAGATAGATTATCTCTCAATGTAAGTTTTGTTTATATATGAAGCTTTTTAACAAAAGTGTTTGCAAGCTATGGTAAAAATCAATATTGGGATCACAACCTTGAGATCATGTCTTATATCCATGCTTAAATATTGACAGAAGGGTCACTCTTTTTAATACAGGCTTACAGTGCAATTCTTTATTGGCAAGATTCTTCAGAAATATATTTAATTGATTTTAGTGGCTCTTACTTTTTGGGGATGCAAATTTAGATAAGAGCTTTATGAAGATTAGCAAAGGTGTCATATTCTTTCCCATTTTTTTTAATTTTTCAATATCTCCATGATTCCTGTTGCTGTACAACTTTTAAAAAATGCTCATCTTGTGTCATGGCTCTTAAGAAAGCAATATTCTTGTTTTAATCTCACACCTTATTTGCAAAAGTGTAGTTTGCTTGCTTTGAAAGATCAAAGTTTGAATACCACCAGAGGAAATGTGTTATGGTAATTTTTCATCAATGACTGATTATTGTTAAGAATTGCTGTATTTGATATAAATCTTTTTTTGAATATTTTAAGTGTTCATTGAAAATAGAGATCAGAAGCTAACTTTTAAGCAATATAGTTCCATACTGTGAATATACTTTTTAAATTAGAAACAAGATTGCTCATTTAAATAGCAACTTCTTTATACTCATTATTTTGATAACTATTAATTGAGTAAATGCTCTTTTTTCTTTAAAATTTAATCAGTTGTGTTTTCCTCAGAGTCAGTTTTTCATATATAAAGCTAACAAGAAAGAAATTATTTCCTTCCTTCTTTCCTGATGCATAAAATTTTATTGGGGTTTCACTAAGGTCAAAGTTGGGCAAGAAATCAATATACCACCCAATTTTATCAACTTAAAGGTTAATCTACATACATATGGGTTATCAAACTTTGCAAGTATGCATGGGCAAAGCAGACATCAAAGCCTGGAGTGAAGCTTGACACCTATCATGTTTTGTCCATGCAAGCATGATTAGATTTGTAAAAAAATGTTATACCCTTCCACTTTTTGCTCACAATCTTCCTTGTCCTGGTTCATGATAATAATTTGAAAATCTGAATTGTTGGACTGAGGACATCCAGGCGATGATCTATCCAAAACCATGGGAATTCATGTAGTCCAGCCACTCTCTCAACCTGACTATTGGGCAGGTTTATTTAAGGAAAAATATTGGAAAAAAGAGCAGTGTATCTTGTCTTCAGCTCCTAGAGGAAAAGAATGAGATAGAAATTCACTCCAATATGATATAGAGGCCTAATGGCAAATATATAAGATTTTCTAATACACATTTGTCAAAGGAACAAATGAGTGCATGATACTGTTAGAAGTTTAGTATAGAGCCAGTGTGGTGTAGCAATTAGCAAGCTAGAAACCAAGAGATTGGAAATTCTAGTCCTTTCTTTGGCATGAAAGTCACCTGGGTGAGCTGGACCCGTCACTGCCTCTCAGCCTATAATAAGTAGATGTTCTGCTTCGGATTCACAATTCATTTTCCATTCTCATTCAGCCTCACGGGGAGGTTGTTTTGGTCCTCGGCTTTCTTGCGCCGGACCGCACCAGGGCCAAGATTTCGTCCACCAATCACCCTCCAAAACTTACCTGCGCCTCAAGCCCTCTGACCGACCCAGGGAAGGAGAAAGGGGAGGGGGGGAAAGAAGAAAAGAGAGGTATGCAAATAAGAAACGCCAGAGCAGCCAATCACGAGCGAGCGGCAGGAGTTTGGGGAGCCCGCTTGTTCTCTTTGAGTCCTCCTCCGCCCACTTCCCACCCAGGGAGAGCTCCTCGCCGCTCGCCCACCGTCCACTGCCGGGACTGGTGTGTGTGTCTCTCTCTGTGTGTGTGTAAGCGCGCGGGGTGCCACCACCTCTCCGCTGCTGCTGCTGCTGCTGCCGCCGCCGCCGCCGCTGCGCGTGGCCGTCCCTCCTTCCCTCGCTCCCTCCCTCTTCTTCTCTGCCTGTCCGCTCTGCGCCCGGCTTCTCCACCAAAGCAAGTTGCGCCTTCTTCCTCTCGCGCGGTTCCTTGGGCTTCCTTCAGCCAGTCTGCCCTCTTCAGTTGACCTCTGCTGGCATGGCTGCCGCCTGACTCGGCCCCCTGAGGTGGCTTCCCTTGTCGGGGCTTCAGCTTTCACTCTGCTCGGGAACGGGAGCTGAGAGGCTCGAGGTTGGTGCCACTGCGGAGCTGCTCTTGCTGCTGCTGCTGCTAAGAGGCTTGCCGAGCCCGCTATTTTCTCCGCTCTCCTCCCACAAACTGAAGGTAGGAGGGAGGTTTTGCAGGCTCAGCGTCTTGCGCGAGTAGCTTTTTCCTCGTTTTCTTGCAAAGTTCCTCGAAGAAAAAGCGCCGGGAGAGAAAAGGGGGTGCTTTGGTCGCTCCCCCTGCCTACCACCGCGGCGTGGATGGAGACGAAAAGGGAAAGGCGGCTGAGCCACCTTTGCTGCATCTTTTATCAGCTGTGCTTCCTGTCAGATCGGATCACTTCAGGTGAGTCCCAGTGCTTCGTTTTGAATGGTGTTTGCTTAATAATCGGAACCTCTTTCCTTTCTTCGGAGATTTCTGGTCCCGGGCGATTGCCAAGAGCCTTGCACAAGGTAATAAGGAACCTCAGTGACACAAAGGGGTCCTGCAGAGATGTATCGTTATTGGTAGTTCGTAGGAGTAGAAGGTTTTAAAGAAATATACATTTCAGTGCACTGTTATTGAACGGTATCTACCTATCCATATATCAAATATTCTGCTAGGGGAGGATATAATTTAAAAGACACCCTGCATATGCCCGCAGCTTGAGAATCCTCTGATATCGAACTTAGATTTAGCTTCCTTTCTTCAAATGACTGCCAAAGTATTCTCTAGGATCAAACAACTTTCAGCAGCATCTTGACAGGACATACTTTACAAGGATATGTCTCCATTTCTCCAGAGTGTAACCAGGCTAAGTACTATCATCTTATGCCATTAGGATGAGCTACTTGGTTCACATCTGCATGAGAATGTTGATGAAGTTTTGTTTCTCACACACCCCAATTTATTTATTTATTTAATAAATAACTCAAAGTGGCAAAAATTGCTCATTAAAGATTAATACACACCAAAAGCCTATGATATTTGAAATATATAGGATCTGTACTTTGATATATTGATCGGATTAATTTCTTTCTGTTTGCCAATCTTATTTGCCTTTGCTAGAAGCAAAGCTAAGCCTTGTTTGCCTTTGCTGAAGAAACAGAACATATATTCTTTTGAGTCAATATTTTTTGTTTTAAAATATAGCATGACTAAGGTCAAATGTTAATGTATTATTTCTTTAGGACTGTTCCAATACCAGCAAGAGAAAATTTTTTCTACCTTTATGTCTGTATGCAGTGTGCTAACATTTTCATCAGGTTATTTCAGAATTTTTTATTTCTTAAGCACTTCAAATATTAAACATCAAAGATTTGCATATAAAACAATTTTCTTTTTATGCACAAATCCATAATTTACAGAAGTTTCAGATCACTAAATATTTTTGTATGGAATGTACAACAAATTAATGTTTTGAATTATCTGAATTATAAATTTATAACTGTATTTATATATATATGATGCTTCAGAATTTCTACTGTCATTCATAGTCTTACTGAATTCTTACTGGCTAATCAGTGAAATACTTTAATTTAGGAATGGAACATACAAATGATTGTAGTTTTTTTACACAGTTTTTTTTTTACTCTTAATTCTAATCTATGTAGGATGCTTGTTTTGGTAAAACAAATAAAAGTTTGAGTAAATCAATTTTCCTTTCCCTCTTACTCCTTTCTCTGCCATCAGGTGGCATCTTAACTTTTTATTAGCCCTAAAGCTCACATAGATGCTTGGCAAATATTTTTGTAGTCTCTGCCTTTTAAATTACAAATTTGTGCAGTCCCTTGATAATGTAGGAGAAACTCAGCCACTTAAACCTATAACAACTATCCTTTATGCTAGAGATGCTTAGATTGAAAGAGAGACTACTTCTGATGATACTGGAGATATTTAGACTGACTAGTTAGTTGGGACTTCTAACAGCCTTTCCCAGCCTAGTATGGATGATGGCCTGTAAATCTCAGCCACCAACATAGTTTAGGGAACATCACATTGGGAAAGGCTACTATTGTTCCTTACCACATTATTTGATGACAGTTGTTCAAATGGGTAAGATGAGATGCCTATCTTTTATTTCAATTAGCAGCTGTGAATACTCTTCAAGCTTTATTTACAGATTTCTAAAAATATCCTTTTATATTGAAACAGAGATACATTGTATAAACAAACAAACAAACAAATAAACTTTTTACACAATATTGAATTAAGGTGTGTGTATATATATATATATATGTATATATACACACACACACACACACACACACACACATATATATATGTATGGAAATAAAATAAGAGAAAAGCACATTAGTCTTCAGATATTTTGTACATATGTGTACATGTAGTCGTGTATGTGTAAACATACATACACACATAGTCGCTCATCTCACCAATTCTAGTCTGGGCAGCTAACAAAAACTAAACTATAAATACTACATATATGTAAAAATAGCATTTCCAGCCAACTACGTAACATAAACACATTATTTTTTCTTGCAGTGAGTACATAGGAAACTGATTTTATATTGGTAATAGCAGTATGGATCAATGCTGTTATGTCATTTTGATGTATCAAAATTATGCTGATGGGTCCTAAATCTGGCATCCATTTATGGAAATTCTTACAGTTGGGAGCAATTTAGAGTGTGTAAATTTCAATCTATGTGAATTTTTGCAGGTCTGCAACCTCTGGGAGATTTTGAAGAGTGGGAGATTGTTTATCCAGCCCTGTGGAGTAGAAGCCAGCAGGAATCCACTGGAGGGAGTGGTGCAGGAGGCAGCTGCAGTCTTGATGGTAACTGTGGGAACAGCAGCAGCAATATTAATGCTACCTCTGCATCCACTCAGGGAATGGGTAGTTCTCGTGAGATCCGCTCAGTTTCCTCCTCATCTGACCACCAACACCAGCAACTGCCAGTTCGGGAAACTTCAGAGGATGAATATGAATCTCAGGATTTCTATCACTGGTCTCCACTTCCTCAGGGATCTAATGGTACTTTTCAGCAACCATCTCATCCATCTGTATCTCCTCCAGAAGATGAGGATGAGATGTTGCTGAGAATACCAGCTTTCGCTCAGGAGCTCTATCTGCTGCTTAAGAGGGACAGTCGCTTCTTAGCACCAGGTTTTGCAGTGGAGGAACGACTATTGAATGAAAAGAGTACCCCAAATTTGGTCCACACACATACAGAGAGAGCCTGTTACTATAGCGGGTCTGTGCTGCATTATCCTGGATCCTTTGCTTCCTTTAGCACTTGTGGTGGTTTGGTGAGTATTTTTTTCCCCTTCACCTGTATTTTATCTTCTCTTTGCAGTAAAATTTACTTCCCATTGTTATTGTTCCATCTCTGGTCTTTTTGATAATACTTCCATGTTAGCCCACTTATTATTATCTTTAATTTTTCTTTGCCATTTTCTTTTTCAGTGTTCAAAGCTTTAACCACTAAAATAAGGAAAGCACTTCGTCCTCATTTTAAATTTAAGACATGGTTTTATAATTGTTAATTTCATCTGCACTATTATAAGCATACAGAAGTTCTTGATTTGAGCTTCATCCATTTTAATGTTAAATCCATTGAACAAGCAATATCAAATAAATATTTGTTTGTTTTGTGCCTTTGAGTTAATGCTGATTCCTGGTGACTATATGGACAAGTTCGTGCAATTTTCTTGCCAATGTTTTCAGAAGTTGTTTGCCATTGCTAGCTTACGAGAACTAGCTTACTAGAAAAAGAGTGCCTGGCTCAGAGTCACTCAGGTGGTTTTGTATCTAAGGTGGGGCTAGAACCCATAGTGTTCCAGTTTCTAGCCTCGTGCTTTAACTACTACACAAACTGCCTCTAATTAAGTAAACATGTTCATATACTTTTTATGCTCAAGTTTGTTGTCTCTTTAATGATATACTTTAATGATTATTTAATGATACCATATGAAGATCTTATTTATTTTCTATTAGTTCCATCACTGTAAAAAGATTAAAGTGAACTTTTAGCCTGAACCTATGCTTAAGGATATTTTAAGTTTTCTGATCAAACTTTCTGGAACAACCTTCCTCGATCTGCTTCTTTCCAGGTCTATAATTATCACAAACTGTATCACACGTAGGATGAGAACATCTATTCCAGCTCATTACATTTCTAGGTGTATTTTGTAGCATTCAATCAGGGAATAAAGTGGGATGACTAGTTCCTTTACTTTGTATCTGGTATCAAAGTCAGCCTCATAGGTCTTCCAGTGACTTCCACAATATAGCATAGATTAGCTTGTTTTCAACATGTTGGCATGGTTATAGTTGCTTAGAACTATGTTGCAAGGAAGTTAGAAAAAACGGCTTGTTGTCCTAGTAGTTGGATTTTAGAAAATGACATGCCCATTGTATTGCACATCTAAAAGAGTTAGATCAGATATTAGCAGATTTTAGCTACATGGATATAAATGTGCATATCAGTTTTCCCCAACTTGGTGTCTTTCACCTTTGTTAAATTGCAGGAAAGCTATTGGGACTACAGGAGGCATAATTTAATACTTCTGGAGAACACTAGTGTTGGAAAACTGATTTGTATGAATATGACCTCAGAAACCCCATCCTGAGAAATTATTTACATGAGAACCAGTTAATATGGGTAATTCTGATTTTTTTCCTTAAGGCAGGAAAAGACACTGCTTGAGCAACACACACATTAAGTTTCTCTTTATTTTTAAAATTATATCCATTATTGAGGACTACTGACACTCTTTTATGTTTGTATAACTGCTTAAATGCAGAAATCACAATGATCCAAGTGCTCTATTTCTCTGTTACTTTTCTTTAATAGCAGATTACCTTTTCAGTATATGTCATAAACTAATACAATGTAAAGACACTGTATTGTATTAGCCAATTATTTATTAATATTCTTCTCCTTTATAAAGGAGATCCTAATAAAGCTGAATTAGATGTGATAAATAATGTGTACCATATTCTGCCAGCTTCTATTCTTACTTCAAGTCTAAGGATACTACATTTGAGGTTAAGAATGTAGGCTGGGAATGTTTAACCTTCCATCAGCGCCTGTTTTTCACATCAAGTTTGGTCTTATGTTATTAGTACAAGGGGGGGATGTCTGAGAAGGTAAGAGTTAACTGAAAGAGTTTATTGAAACCTTTAAATTAAGATGGATGGTTTTGATTTCTTAACACTAAAATTTCTGGTCTGGATATAATGAGAAACTGTTATTAAAGCTTGCAGTCTTCTAATGATCAGCTACAGTAGGAAGCTTATCAATTTAAAGCCCTTGTACTTAACACCAAACTGTGCTTATATGTAAGGCAAGTTACTGTGAGATTCTGTGACCACTTTCATGTGCTCTGAAATCCTGGTTTTGTAGATATATCTTTGGTGCTGGCAGACATTTTTAATATGATTTTAGCAGATTTAAGGAAAATAAGAATTAGATCCAATAACAATAGTACAGGTTCCTTGACTGCATGACGTGTAAAGGTAAATGGATAGAATGGCTAAAATCCTACGAACAGGAGAGATGCAAAATTATGGATTGATTAAAAAGAAGGCAGTTACTGTTTCTATTTAGGCTTATTAATGTAAAGCGATATAGAATAAGGATGTTGCTGACAGTGGCTTTGAGCCTGAAGTGAGCCAATGGTATTTAAAATGAACATTTCCTGCTCCTTGTGGTTTGCTGGATGTAATCTGTGGAATAAAGCTACAGCTATGAAGACATCATTGGCTTGTATTTCAGAATAAGGTTTCTCCCGAAGAACATTGAATGTAGCTTGCCAATGTTTTGTGGGAACTGAGTTATTTCAATTTATTCTTACTAAGTTTTGTGGAATTGCCAGATTTGATAAAGTTTATAAAGAAAATTAGATAAAATGTAGACCTGTGGTTTAGTTTGGTTGTTTAGATTCAAACTATTTAGTTTGGGGAGAAAGATATACTAATATCATTCAAACCTGTGGAATGCAGTTCATAATTTGAGTGCATTTGTACACAGGGCCTTTTTTTGAGGTTTTCTAGAATATGGATACAGTGCTATATAAGACCAAAATACTTTATGCTTTGTTCTAATTATATACAAAAGTTTTTAAGTTTAAGCTTCCTCCCATTCAAATTGGATGGCGTGAGCCCTTCTAGAATGGATAACAAATTCTTCATGGTCAGTTTCACTTGACTTGAGGGATTTTAAATGTAGGGAGGGTTGTGCTGGCTTCATAGAATCATTTCACTAACATTCCTCTTAAAGTTTTCTTCAACATCACATTGAAAATTACACCATCGAGAAATTATCATTTTGTTGCTAAATTACATCAAGATGATCTTGAGTTGCTGGAGGAGCGCAATTGTCTCACAAATTGCAGTTTTCCCACATGTGTTAAAGAAGTAATAGATTGGACAATTTTAATATACTATCATATTTGTTGGTGTTGCTTATGACAATAGAGATCCACATGGGAAGTTGCTGTATTTATAGAATTTTACAAAATATTCCCTGATCTAATTTAATGTCTTGATTTTGCTTTTATCCGGGGGTTTTTTCTCCTGCAAGTGAGATGGATACATTTCAAGTTCTCTTAAATACCTTGAGGTATAGCACATGTTATTATAGATTGTGTCTATAGATGGTCAGAACATACCTTGACATTCTAATCTCAACTAGTTTAAGAATACATTTTGTATTAAAGAACATAAAATATAATACGCTGATCAAAAGAATTGAATAAATACCATTTGGCTATAAAAGAGGATTAAATAAACATGTAATATCCAGGGATTATTAAAAGATTATCCGGGGCTAATCCATTAAAAGTATTATCCAAGGATTATAAAAAGATGAAATTGTTTCTCTGTCCAACATTAGTAATTCTTTAGAGGAACTGTTTTTTTTTAGAATAGTAAATATTGGTACATATCTTTTATGAAAACTTCTGTAGTTGTAAAAATTCCAAGGCAAAACTTTGTTCATAAGGGCATGGAAATTGAATGAACTATCTTTTTTACTGAAAGGCCTCAGAGTTCAAAAGGCTTTTTTTTTGTTTACTTTAATTTATCACTTGTTTAAGTTCAGATAGATATGTTTAGACAGGCACTACTAGATTTACCTCAAAAAGGTTAGGTACATGGACTTCAATAGAAATATCAAATGGAAACAGAAACAGATTTATCTTGCCTATAAATTCAGGGAAAAACTTTGAGGATCTAAAGTGACACAGATGTAAACTTTATTGCTTACTGAGAGTTGAATTGATTTAACATAACTTCTTGCATTATCATTAAATATATAAAACACATAAACTCATATTTCCATTTGTCATCATCAGTTTCAGTTTATATATCAGTAACAGACAATTACATAGAACCAGTTTTTAAGTACAGTGACTCAAGAATTTAAAATTCTTAAATTAAACAAGCTTACAAGATTGCAGTAAAAAAGAGGAATATAATGAAATGAGAAAGGACACAAAAAGAAAAGAAATCAAAATTGGCTGGAAACAATTTGATAAAAATCTAACATTCAGGCACATGATGAGAATTGGCTGTAAAAGTCTACTGTAGATCAAAAATCATAGACTAGGGGGCATATATGTTAAGAGAGAAAGCAAGAGCAGAAGCCAAAATAATGCATATATTTGAAAAATAGGAAAAGATGTATGAAATAAATGATAAAATGTCACTTTGAATTATAAGTCATGAAAACATATGCAATACGTTTTGTAAAGTACTGTTCTTACTTTATTTGTGAGCAATTGGCATAGCTACACCTTAAGAGAGGCTAAGTAAGAATATGGGAAAAAAGTTTTGGAACAAGAATATGTATATAAAGTTGTGTCTTTCTGCGTGTGTATGTATGTATGTATGTACTGTATGTATGTATGTATATGGAAGAAGGAGTCAGTGATAAAGAGGAAAGACTTAGCCAAAGCAAGATGTAAAGTAAATGAAGCAAGAAGCAACATTAAAATTAGAAACAAGAGGTTGCAAATTTGAAGCAGAAAAAAATACAGTAGAATAATTAAGATTAAATATTATAGATAAACTAGGTATTTTCAAGATCAGCAGTGTTTTATACAGTGTAGAAAAAGAGTAAAAACTTCACTTGGTGACTGTTTGAAGTTATAACAGCACTAAAAAAAGTGACAAGGCAGTTTTAACACTTACAACCATTGCTTCATCCTTTTAGTCACATGATCAAAATTTAGACACTTAGCTACTGACTCACATTTATGAGGGTTGCAGTAACCCAGGGTCATGTGATCGTCTTTTGCCACTGTCTGATAAGCAAAGTCAATGGGGAAGCCAGATTCACTTAACAACCATGTTACTAACTTAACAATTGCAGTGATTCACTTAACAACTGTGGCAAGAAAGGACATAAAATGGATCAAAACTCACTTAATAACTGTCTCGCTTAGCAGCAGAAATGTTTGTCTCAACTGTAGTTGTAATTCGAGGACTAGCTGTATTCCTAAGGTAAACTCTTAAATATTATTTACGTTTGAGGGAAATGTAAAATGGACACGAACACATAATATATTTGGTTGAAGTTGGGATTTTTCCCCCTCATTTTTGTATGGGTGTAGGGGATTTTGTGGGTATGGTGGCTCGGGCTAGGACGTTGAGGTTGTCGATCGAAAGGTCGGCAGCTTGGCGGTTCGAATCCCTAGTGCTGCCATGTAACGGGATGAGCTCCCGTTATTTGTCCCAGCTTCTGCCAACCTAGCAGTTTCGAAAGCACGTAAAAATGCAAGTAGAAAAAATAGGGACCACCTTTGGTGGGAAGGTAACAGCATTCCATGCGCCTTTGGCGTTGAGTCATGCCGGCCACATGACCATGGAGACGTCTTTGGACAGTGCTGGCTCTTCAGCTTTGAAATGGAGATAAGCACCGCCCCCTAGAGTCGGCAACGACTAGCACGTATGTGTGAGGGGAACCTTTACCTTTACCTTAGGGGATTTTATTCACACTTATTTGTTAATTTAATATCTCCCATTTATTCTAGAACTTACATTCTACTTTTATTGTGCCTCTTCAGGTTTTTGTTAATTATGCCATCAAATTTTGGCAATATGGCAAATGAGTTCAGGAGATTATAAAAATGAGATCTAGAAGCTTGTGGTTGTTGACCATTGGGAAAAGAAAAGCTTCTATATTTGGGGGGCAGGGAAACTTAACTTTGTTCTTGGGAAAAATGGAATATAATATTTAGAATTCATACTAATTTCATGATTTTTTATTTTAATTTTTTATATATGTGCTCAGATGGTGGCAGCATTTCTCCAATATTTTGAAAGGCTGTTAAAATAGGTTAACGTTTTATTTTTTTATATCGCCATATACAAATTATACCTACATAAAGATAATTTTGTGTAAATTATTCTGATAATGGTTTTTTTCTTTTTTAAATAAATTATTGCCCAAATTATAAAAATCTATGCTTTTTCCATAACTGATTTGTAAATCAAAGTAATATTTAAGTTGTTAGGTGCTTATTTTATAATAAATTAAATCCAGAATTGAGTAATGATTTAATCTAAATAGCTTTAAATGTTTTGATAAATAAGAAAGCCATTTAATGAACAGAAGCACATTTTCAGAGATCTCAAAGGTTGTATGTTGGGATTAGGCTCTTAGACCCCCTTCATCACCACCGAATTGCAATCTTTGATATGAAGGATTGGTAAATTACTCCTTATATATGTTATACAGTATATATCCAACTCATCTCAATGGGATAGGCCTCACTGGTAGAAGAGGCATGCTGCAGACCTTATCAGTCTAGAAATTTAGGCTGATGGAGTCCAGAAAAGCCTTCTCTGCCATGGCTCTTGCCCTTCGGAACATCTTTCCTCAGGGTGAAATCTGCTCCCACCTCCCTGAATGTTTTTAAGGGCCTACAAACCTGGCTGTGCCAGTTGGCTTGGGGGCCCTGTGGGAAATTGTCACACTGGGGGTGTTGATGAACTAGCAGCAGATCACACCTCAAAACCTGCACATTTTGTTATGTCCTTTCCCTTTCATTTTTTGCAATAATTTATAATTTAATTACTAATATATATGTGTGTACATACATACATACATACATACATACATACATACATATATAGACACACATACATATTTTATAGATTTATTGCTTTTAAGCTTGTAAACTGCCTGGTCACCTTGTGGCTAGATGGGTGGCAAATAAATTCAATGAACAAAAATTTAATAAATATATAAATATCTGTATCTATATGTAGTTCTATTTAACTAAATTTAAATTTAAATCAAATTTTGATTTAATCTTCATTAAGATTAAAATAATCTTTTTTAAAAATATGTAGCCTGCAATAGGCCACTTAAGTACAAACTATAATACACACGCTGAAGTCTTGCATCTTTACATCTGATTATTTTCCATTTTCTATGTCCACATAGCAAATCCAACATTTCTTTTCAAGTGAAAAGGGTCTATAATATGAGACTTTTTATTTAGCATTTGTTCTGATGAACACATCAGGAGGAAATTTTTCATATAATGCTTAGCAACTAAGCATTTTCAATTATCAAATAACTGTAGAAAATCAGCCTTTTTTACTTTACAAAATTGTTGATTGAAGCTCTTTTCCATAATAGCTATATTTCTTTGGCTTTAATTGGCTGCTGCCTTGTCTCTTTAAATATTGTTTGAAATAAATAAATATTTGGACACTTTTTGGGAGGTTCACCCAATCCTTAAATCACAATTTGTATTTTAAATGCATCTAGTATTTAGAACATTAGAAATGTGCCCTGAGCAACTTCGTAAGTGACTTCATTTTTAAAATGTGATGGTCTTCTGACGGTTTGTTTAATTACCTCAGCTGTGCTTCTTTCGATTCTTACCAGATCTTCAACCTAAAATTAGGTCAAGTCAAGCTAAGATTGATTGAGTGAAAGAGTTGAGCTACAGATAAGTTGCAACAGAAGAACAAGTGTGCTTGTTTCTAATGTTGCACATTCGTGTGTTAATCATTACTTGTGCCACTTGTCATTTGTTATTGCCACCACATAAAATTGGCATTGTTTGTGATAAGTTTATAATTTAACTGACTTTTGGAACATCGGTGTAATCATTACAGAACTGCAGTTATCTAATTGTTTGCCTCAGGAAATTTTACAAGCAAGTGAAACAATTCCCTTGACAAAAACAATATATTCAGGCAGCTGTCTTTTTTATTTTGGTGTTGGCTTTTTGAGCTGTTTTCTGAACTTTTTCTGTTTGCTGCTCAGTCATGATATAAGATTTATTCCCACTAGTCAAAAGTTTGGATCATTGCATATTCAAACCTGAAAAATACATATTTTATCTTCTTTCCATTGAGGCAAAATTCTCTACTTCTAAATAGGTTTTGGCTGAATTACTTTTAGTTCTGCTAGAATGCCTCCCATTCATGTGAATGGAGCTGATCCCCAGTAGAACAATTATATTGATACATTGAGTTTGAAAATACATTATTTTATGAAAATACAGAGGCATAAGCCAGAAAAATATTGTGCATACTAAAGATAACTTCCTTTGCCATATCTAGCTACCTCATATCTTCTTTCTTTGCCCAATTGGCATGAAAGGCAAGAAAAAGCATTCTGTTATGAACTTTGAAAGCAAGAATGTCATTTTAAGGTTTCAAGTTGGTATGAGAAGTACTTGGCTATACAGTAATTAATGTTACTACATTTTATTAATATATAATGCTTTAGAGGAAATTCATTGATTTTCATTAGCGCGGAAAAGTGAATTTGACCCCAGTTGTATAGAGCAGAAGTCTATGGACTGGATCATTTTACAGATAAGAAGTCATGGTTTTTTAAATAAGACATTTCAAAAAATTCTGTGCTGGGTAGTGTCTACACAGGAATAATTAGAGACAGTTGTAATCCTTTGATCCTGTCGCTTTGGGAGTACCTCTCTGGTATCTTTTTTTTTTGTCCCCGTAGCGAGTGTGAGAAATTCCACTATGGGAGGGAGTAGATTCTGAAAGGATTAAATTGGTAGTAGACAAGTTTTTCTTGGAGTAAAGGGGCTGGTACATTATGCTTGTTTCTCTCAACCCCAAAATGGTTGTGAGAAGACAGTTTTGGAGATTACCTCATGGGAAGCACTGGGATGACAGGCAAAACCACTTCATTCCTTTTTTCATATCTAATTTTATTAAAACTTTTAACCGAGAGGATAAAAGTTACCACAAATTAATGGAAAGTAAGAAAAATAAAAGAAAGAAATCAGAAGAAAAAAAAAGGTGCAAGAAAGGGAAAAAAGTTAAAGAAAAATAGAAAAGAAAGGAAAAAAGTATAAAATATTGACCTGATATTCTTTACAGCAGTATAGTACAGATATATTTTAATTTCTCTTCCTAAAGTGAAAATATATTACTCTATTTTTTGTAATCTATCCTGTATAATTATCAAAATTATGTCACTAGTACATTTTTTTCATTTTTACTCAAAAAGTTCATAAGAAGCTTCCAGTTGGCAATAAGTATAGTTAATATCTTTTCTCTAAATCAGAGGAGTTAATTTATTCAAATTTCAGCAAAATTTGTCACCAGCCATTGCTCCATAGTGGAGAGTGTTAAATCTTTCTATCTCTTATGTATACAGTAATCTCGCTACTGTGATCATATATTGAAATAATATCCCATGGCTTTTTTCTAACTGTTTATCCATTAATGCTAAAGGGGAATGTTCATGCTTCAGTTGAATGTGAATCTTTAAAATTCCCTGTATCAAACATGTTTGATATATTTGATATGATATGTATCAAACTGTGTTTGATACATTAATAATAACTAATGATTACTCTGGCATCATGTACCAATGACACATCATTGTATAAGCAAACCCATCTCATTCCATCCATCTGAGTGTATATTCTCATCGTACATTATAAGGTTGCAGTCATGGTTGAATTGGATTGTTATGAGAGATAAGAATTTGGATATTAAAATGAAGCCTAAATGAATTATTGGGTCTTTTTGTTGTTGTTATTTGCAGATTTTTTTTGAACCAAGTATTTGTTTATTTTAATGTTTGTGAAACTGATATATTGCTAAGTGGAAGAAAAATTACACAAAACTCCCAACTCTGCAGAGGGAAACAGAAAGGTGAGAAAATTACCTCCCATCATTCTGTGCTAGCAGTTGACTTCTCTATCCCTACCTTCAGTTATAAATCTTTAATTGAAGTAAAATGAAATAACTTTTATAAAAATATTGGCACTAGAGCTGAGTTTTCAAACCCAAAGAGTCATTACAGATAATCACAGATTCAGGAACATCTAAAAGCAGTCAGTTTCCATTCCAGTTCATCCAGGAAATTCAATATACTCACATAGTGATCAGACATTTGTTTTAAAGCTCTGACAGCACAACTCTATGCTGAGACACACATTTTTTGGAAGTTGACAAATTGATTTGTGTTGTTTTATTCTTCATAGTTTGAGATGCATAGAAGATCTCAAGTGCATTCCTAGTTCAGATTCTAGCTCAACTGATCCAGCCTGAACTTGGGTTGGCTGAAGTACTTTTTCTCCTGCCTGATAGTGTGAGTATCCAAGAATGGGTTAATATTGTCCTTTTGCCCACAGACTGAGAATCAATTTCATTGCCACGCCCCGTTGCCTCTCCTTCCGGCTCCAGTTTTTTTCTCAGTCTTGCCCGAGAGAGACACACCTAAGCGGATCAGAGAAATTAATCCATTCTTGGACACTTTGGACTTCACAAACAGGTTTTTATGCGAAATGGCTGTTTCAAACAGAGTGGAAGCAACAGGAGCTTTCCCTACATTCCCGCCACCGGAGCTTAGCTCCGCGCAAGTTGCACTGGCCAATCCAGGTTCCCTGGCAATGCCGCCAAGTCCCAGGACCTAAAACCGGGAATTTTGAGGTTTGAGTTGGCTAGCCCAGTTTTGTACTGGCACACCCACCGACTCACAAAGCGGAGCAATCATGCCCAGCTGGCCAGCCAGGGCAGAGCCAAATCACATTGTGAGACCTTACCTTCAGGCTAACAGCCCCTTCAGCCATTGTCAGCTTGGTTGACTCACTTGTGGCTCTGCTCAGTTCTCTAGCATTCTCCTTTCCGATTGGAGCTGAGCCCAAAATAATGGCAGATCACTCCCTCAAGGACAGGCGAGGAGGTAACAGCCACTCCCCAGACCCCTGGAGTCTCCCTCTAAGGGAGCGGCTTCAGGTCGGCTTCAAAAAGAGCAGCTTTTAAGGTTAAAACCAAAGCCCTCAGGTCCTCTAGGAACACCAGTGCTGAGGAAAAGGATGCTAAAAGGCATCTCAAGGTACTTGAAAAACAGATTGCTAAGGCTGAAAAGAAACAAAGTGAACAATTAGCCTCCCCCATATCTGTTCCAAGTACTTTGTGTGCTTTTCAAACAGAGTTGTTGGTTCAGCCTCATGAGGCAGCTGAGCCATTAGAGGGAGCAACGGAGCTATTTCCCTCTCCTTCGGCTCAACTTGTCACAAAGATACAAACCTGGATCCTTTTTCCTGTGCATTAACAAGCAGACAGTGTGCTACTGCAGGAAGGGAAATTCCAACTGTGACCTTGACTCCCACTTCAGCGAGGTTCTGCTTAGGGGGGCCAGATGGTTCTCAAGATATAGAATCCATCATATCTCAAGCTATTTCCAGGGGGATTGCTGTGGGATTGCAACAATCATATTGACCAGATTTTGTACCCATGCAAGGTACACCATATTCTTCTGAGCCTCCAGTACTTTCAGTCAATAGACCCATTCTTCAGGGACCCAGATCTCATAGTCCATCGGTGGGAAGTGAGGAATACCTGTGGGGAGATGAAGGGCATAGAGATCCTGATCTCTCTGAGGATGAGGACCTGGTTCCAGATCCTCCTGTCTTTACAGGGTTTTTTCCACCAAACCTGTTCAAGCCTTTATTACATAAGGCGAGATCCACGACCAAATTGGGGATGCAAATAGCACCACCTGAGGTCTTCCTGGATCCTGCAGACAGCCTGTTTCAGGAGCCTAAGTCAGTGCAGGAAGAGATACCTGTCCCTAGACTTTTTCTGGATGTTATCCAAAAGCAATGGGACCATCCTGGGGCCTTCCCTACCCTGAGTAGTAATGACAGGCATTTTTACAATGTTGACCTGGACCTGTCTGAGATTTTGCAATTACCCTCAATAAACAGTCCGGTAGCCAATCTGGCTGCATCCTCTTCCATAGTGGCAAGGGATTTGGCAGACAATCTGAAAGCAGAAGATAAGAGGGCGGAGCTTGTTCTTCGTAAGATTTATCAAGCGGCTACCTAGGCAGTAAAAGTGGCCATGACCACTTCATTTTTTAACCGCATGTCTCTCCTGTGGCTTAACCAACTACAAGAGAAATTGCCAACTCAAGATGTGCATTTACACCAAGATTTAAACAAATTGGTGGCTGCTGCCCAATTTTTGTCATATGCAACGTTAAACGCTGCCAAATTTGCATCCCGCACTCTTTCTTCCTCAGTCACATCAAGAAGGCTACTATGGCTCAGGAACTGGCAAGCGGATGCCAAGTCTAAATGGCTCCTTGCCTCCGCCCCATATAAAGGAACCATGTTATTTGGGGAAGCCTTGGATCCGATCTTGATAAATAACAAGGAAAGGAAGAAGGTTATGCCTAACATGTTTAGAAGGGCTGATCATAGGCCTTCCCCATATTTCTGAAGGCCATCCTTCTGACCTTCAGAAACGGAATTTTCTCCTCAGCAAAGGTTAATGTATCAACTTCTGAAACAGCAGTCAGGGAGATCAGGGTTTCGGGACCGTCCCATACAAATTCCCCAAACATGGCAGCCCTTTCGTGGAGCAGGGGGTTGCCCTTACCGTAGAGGCAAATGAGTGTTACACCAACCCATTGGCGGCTGATTGGCACTCTTTGGCCCTCAATGGGTGGAGACCACCACAGACAATTGGGTACTCAACACCGTGAGGCTAGGCCTCTCCTTGGAGTTCCTCTTCACTCCCCCAAACAACTTTGTGTGGTACCTTGTTTCCTCAAAGGCTGAAAAACATCAGCTTATGGAATCGGCCGCTTGTTGGAAATACAGGCCATAGAGCCAGTCCCTCTAGACCAAAGGAGACACGGGTTTTATTTTATTCTATTAATCGTTCCAAAGCCTTAGGTGGTGGTGGTGGATGGAGGGCAATTCTGGATCTAAAAAATTTAAATACCCATTTGATCTACAAGAAATTCAGAATGAGCTCACTCCAGTCCATCCTGGGGGGACTAAGGCAGGGCGACTTCCTAGCCTCCATCGATCTTACAGAGGCTTACCTCCATGCGCCAATCTTACCAGCACATTTCCTGAGGTTTCAATATGCCCAAGGTCACTATCAGTACAAGGCCTTGCCATTCAACCTAGCCTCAGCACCCAGGTACTTCACCAAAGTCCTAGCAGCACTGGCAGCCCACCTGAGGACCATTCCGGTCAGAATCCAGTGCTACCTGGACAACATCTTCATTCAGGCTCCATCTCCATCTCAAGCAGCAGAGGATGTAAGTACAACAATTTGAGTGTTGCAGAACCATGGGTTTCTGTCAATTTCAACAAAAATCAGCTTGTGCCTACAACTCAAATCCAACACCTAGGGGCAGTGATCGACACCAAACGGTGCAAGGTGTGCCTGTCAGGAGTGCAGGGACAGCTTAGTGGCTCTCATCACCCTGATGCGACAGGAGCTCAAGGCCCCAGTGGCACTGCTATCTCAGCTGCTGGGGCCTTGTGTGTAGCCATAGTTCCCTAGTCGCGGCTGCATTCCAGGCTCCTGCAGTGGCTGCTGCTCCCATTTCAACAAGCAGGCAACAGCAATTCACAGGCCACGGTTCACGTATCCACACCGGTCCTACAATCGCTCCAATGGTGGACATCTACAGCTTTAGCTAAGGGCCATCTCTTCCAAGAGCCCAACAAGTTGATGATTACATTGGACGCCAGTTTCTTCAGCTGGGGCGTCCACCTGCAGACACACATGACCCAGGGCCAGTGGACGCAGGTGGAGCTCACCAACAATATCAATTGGCTGGAGCTCAGGGTGGTACATCCAGCCCTCCACCAATTCGAGAGCCTCGTCCACGGATAACACATACTGATTCTGACCAACAATGTGGCCACAAAGGTCCACATAAACAAACAAGGAGGGACCCACTCACAGTCCCTAATGGCAAAGATGAGTCATTTGGGCACTTGGGTGGAAAATCACCTCCTCTCCTTGAAAGTGGAACACATCACCAACCAGCAGGCGGACTCCTTAAGCAGGGCCATGATCGACCCCTCCAAGTGGGCTCTCCATCCGGATATATTCAGGGAGATATCCCGGAGATTTGATCACCCAGTCGTGGACTTGTTTGCCTCCCCGGTGAATGCACAGGTCCCTCGCTTCTTCTCCAGGTATCCAACCCCCGGGGAAGAGGGGACCAATGCCCTACACAGCTCCTGGCCCTCCAGCCTCCTTTATGCCTTCCCTCCCCTACCTCTCATTCTGGCAGTTATCAGGAAGATCCTGATGGAAAAGGCAGAGGTGCTATTGGTGGCCCCCCCAGTGGGCTAGATGCCTGTGGTTTGCGGGCCTGTCAGTGTCTCGACCCTGGAGGATCACGCCAGAGATGATTTCCCTCAGCCAGGGGGTCCTAATACATCCAGAGCCTCAGTGGCTCCAGCTGACCATCTGGCACTTGAGGGGAATCTCTTGAGGGAAAATAAATATTCCTCCAGGGTCATTCGGACCACTCAGGCCTCCAGATGCCTGTCAACCAGCTGTATATGCCACCTGGCAGGCCTTCGCAGATTGGTGTGCAAGGAAGACCATTGCTCCTCGGCAGTGACCTGGACTTCCTCCAGGACAGTTTGGACAAAGGACTCTCATATAACACCATCCACAGGCAAGTGATGGCCCTCTTCACAGTTTTGACCTGTGGTGAGTGGGATTTCCTTTCCCTACATCCAGTGGTGTGGAGATTCATCAGAGGGGCAGCAGATTTATGCCCACCTGTAGTTCATAGGTACCCCTCCTGGTTTTTTGTCTTGGACAAAGTAATGAATTTGCACAGGCAAACTGTATCAATGGAGGGAAGAATATATTCGTGAGTAATTCTGGCCTTATCTGTAATTTCCTTGTTATCTCCAGAAACTTGGCAGGCCCGTGGGTAGACGTGGCCAGGACATTTATATATATGTAAATAAATCAGAAAAGGAGGCCTCTGACTGACTCTTTGCTGGGAGTATTGGGGGAAGGGAAACAGAACAAAACCTCCCTCCGATAGCATGTGTGCCTGAAGCCAGCCACGAGCTGGGATTACCAGCAGCTGGGGACGAAATGATGCAGTGGACAGATCCTCGCTTCCGGAGAATGGAGAGGCGACGTCAGCAAAAAGAAGGGAGGGGCAGGCCTGGATAAGTGCTGAGTTATGGAGCCACACCCCATGGCCTATTAAAGGATCTGCTTTCTGGCATTCTCTGAGTCAGGCACAGTCTAATCTGGATTGCTGAAGTCACACCTTGGATTCCTGCCTGCCCTGAGGACTCTGATAGGACTTTGGCAGAGCTGCAGAGGCACGCTTGATATGGACTTCCCCCGACCCAGCCGTCAGAGGAGGAGTGGGACACGACACTCACACTATCAGGCAGGAGAAGGAACGTTGGTCCTACCTGAGACGTTCCTTCTCTGCAGATAGTGTGAGTGTCCAACCCCACCCTGGCACTGGTGCAGTCAGGGAGGTGGGGATAAGTAATGGCATTTAGATTTTGTCACAGCTGCGACATTGTCAAAAACTGGAGCCGGAAGGAGAGGCAATGGGAAGTGGCAACAAAACTGATTCTCAGTCTCTGGGTGGAAGGACAATATTAACCCATTCTTGGACACTCACATTATCTGCAGACAAGGAACATCTCGGGTAGGATCAACATTCCTTCTCCTCCAGGATTGGCCTAAATTTTGTGTGCCTGTGTGTTCATCTTCTGAATCTGAAACACTTAACCTGATCTCTAAAAACGTGCCAGGGAAAAGCACCAAGATCTATGTGCAATCACCTGAAAGCTACTGAAGGAAGGTGAATGCCATTTGTCTCCCCAGCAGTAGAGTTAGTTTCTCTAGAGTTATTATTGGGAGCAATTCTAGTTGGTTTCCTCTCAGGACTAATGAGGAGGGTATAGTGCAACTATGGGAAGAGAGTTTAGGAACCATTTAAGGGGCCCAATACACATACTTCATGTGCAGTTATGCCTCATTGTATTCTCCACTAGTGCAGTAACTCTATATTCAACAGAATATATTATAGAATGTATTACAATTGTCAATAAAAATTTGTCTACAAAGGCACCAAAAATTGAATTCAAAAAGATGCTTGACTTTATTCTTTTCCTCTGTACTTCTTATTTTGTTCTCCTTGAAAAATATTGTGTTCTATGATCAGATGAACTGAAAGCTTTATCTCTTGATATTATTAAATGATGATGTATGTTTGAACAGTTTCTAAGTTCATGTTGAAAATAAGGATAAATCTAAAACTTTTTTTCTTATTTATCTGATTCTTAATTCTATTTTCATTTCTATGTCAGTTTATGAATTTTTTAAAAGGTCTGTTTCATGTTGGTTTCTGATATTACATACATTTTTGTATTAGGTTTGGTAATCTGCATATATTTGCAAGCAGTTTGTCCTAGTTTTTGTACATTGTTAATGCATATAGGTCTTTTTGTTCATGCTTTTGGAATATTTTTCTTATACTTTTACAATAAATTTAAATTTAACAATGCCATTGTATAAAGCTGGTTTCTCCATTAGAAACAAAAGAGACATCATGTAGCAAAACCATGTAAAGGAAGACATATATCATATGCATATCCATGTAAAGGAAAACACATAATGTGTGGCTAGAAAAACATCTCTATTTTATCTCTAGATTAAAAATCATTTGTGTAACATAAATAGGAAGGCATCTGCCCCTCCCAACATCAGGAAATATTTGTAATAAACTAACACACTCCGTTCCATTGATAATGATAGGCTAAATCTCCAAACTTCAAAACTTTACAAAAAGAGGGGCCAGGAACTGTTCTGTATGACTGCCCATCCAAAGCAATTTAACAACTTCAGATGAATAAATATTATACTGTCTATCTGACTTTTATTGATTGTCTGGTGTGTTTTACTCCCAGCTTGGAAACAAACCAAAGAGGAAGAAAAAGTTCAATCCTTATGATAGCACATTCTACCTGGGGCTGCCCTTGAAGACCATCAGGGAACTTCAACCAGTCCAGAATGCAGCAGGCCACACAATAATGAGGCCCCATAGATTTGCCCATTTGTTTCCTGAACTGCACTGGTTTCCAATTTCTTTCCAGATGTAATTTGAGGTGCTGGTCATCACCTTTAAAGTCCTATGTGGCACAAAACCAGGTTATCTATGGGATCACCTTTCCAATAGATGGTCCCATAGGTCAAGTAAGGTGAGCACATTTCTACTGCCTTCCCCTAAATTTTGCCATCTGAAGGGAGCTAGGAAGTTTGCCTTTTTCATGCTTACCTCTGCTCTATGAAACACTCTGCACCCTAATACCCCCTGATGTTTGGCAGTCCTCTTCCCTCTTAGAGCTTCCATAAAGATTTGAAGACCTGCCACCTCATACAAGTGCTGGATAAGATTGGATTATTGAACATTATAAACTTGATTTGGTACTTTTTTTTTTTAATATTTTAATGTTTTAATCTGTTTAGTTTTATAGTGTTAATATGATTTTATATATTGTTTTAATTTTTGATTAGAAGCTGCCCAGAGTTAGTTAGAAAATGAGCTACTATATAATATCAATTCATAGTTAATATGAGTTTTAATTTGCGTCATATACAGTTATTTCAGTATAGTCTTTAATACATTGGAATGCTGCTTAATATATAATACAGGTAGTCAATGACTTATGATCAGTTACTATAGAACAGAGGCAAAATTAGATGAGTTGTGATAAGCCAGTTAGTTCGTGTCATGAGAAGCCCCTATAAGGGAAAAGGTCAGTAGTTGGTCTACCTTGGTGGGATAGGTTAAACATTGGATTGTAAACAGGGCTGGTATGAAGCTGCCTTTCCTTAAAAGCTTTTTTACAGGAAACTGCTCCAATTGTAAATATATGCAGCAAGAGATTGTGTTGTTTGTTAATATCTTCACTCAAGAGGTTGTTTTAGTGATAAGCATCTTAGCCAATGGAATGGCTTAATTTGTAAATATCCCTATCAAGAGATTTCTTGGCTTCAATGAGGACCTTAAAGATTTGTGATAGAATATCTAACAAAAGGGAATAGGAATAGAAAACAGGGACATTTTGAAAAAAGACACCTCAGCCCAAAGAAGGAGGAAAGCATGAGAATGAAATTCAAAACAGTTCTGCCTTAATTATGGTAGATATAATTTGAATGGAAGAATTGCTTTGGCAAGCTTTCAAGATTCTATTACATTACTCTTCCAGCAATAAATACCCAGAAATCAAAGTGCTTCTTCTTTTCTAGTTTCCAACAACGGGAAAAGAAAAAATAATAATCTAAAAAAGGCAATAGTATAATAATGTAATTCAATTAAAATTTTAAAAATTAATATTTTGACATTTTTCTCCCTTAAAAAATATTTTAGTATTAAAGTAATAATAAATATTACTTAAATATACTTAATTTTACTTAATATTACTAAATATTACTAATTTAATATTAATATTAAAATATATTAAAGTAGATCATATGGAAATAATACTCTTCATTTGTTCATAATTGTTCTGAGTGGCATGGTTTTTTTCTTCCTCAGCTTAAAAATTATGTCTGGTGTTGTCTCCTTTTGTGATTACTGTGGATAATTTAAACTATGGCCTAAACTAAACTACCAGTTGATGCACTGCCAAGCCACAGTTACAGGGTGATTTTATAAATTGTATGAATATTCATTTTGTTTGGTAGTCAAATGGAAAGCAACAGCTGTTTCCTGTCAGACTCACTAGACCATAATTTTGCAAATCCCTCCCCCCCAAATATGCAAAGCTAACACAAGGATTTTAAAGAGCTCAACCCATTGAGTCATACGTTTCAGGTATGGATTGTATGCAACTTTTGAAAGATGAAAAACTTTATTGCAATCATTAAGTAACAGAAAGGAAGCAAATGTTCAAGTAACTGAAGCTGAATTGACAATATTAGGTTAGTTAGGGAAAATATGTATGAAGAATTTTGAGACAATATTATAAAATAAGAGATTGCTAAAATACTTGCTTCATCTTCAATGTGTGACAAAATAGAAAAGGAATTAAAATTAATCAGAGTACTATGAACTTTAACATGAAGCAAAATAAGTAATTATTTTCAAATAATTTTCTCCATAAAAAATGTATACTTACTATCTTCCTACTAAATGTGTTTTGTGTTCAGTCCATTTACTCCTAGTATTATAGGGACAATTAACTGATGAAGAACAAGGAATAACACTAAAACAGGGATGAAATGCTCCCAGATCTGAGTGGATCTGGTGATCCAGTAGCGATCGTGGCCGGTGGTTCGGCGATCCGGTAGCGATGGCGGAGCAAAGCTCCGCCCACTCACCCGGGTGTCATTACTTTTTACCAGAAAGTAATGTGTTTTTTACCTTCTGCACATGCACGGGGCGTGTGCACTTCCAAATCAGTAAAGAAGGTAAGTAGATTTCACCCCTGCACTAAAATACACACTAGAGTAAGTGGATGTGAATGTGAAAAAAGCTGAAAGAAGTTTCAATTTACTGAGAAGAAAATTATATTATAAATTATTTAACATACAGTAAAAGTTTGATTCAATGGATTGCCTTAACCCTAACCTTAATGAACAAAATTTTATTTTGAAAATTACCTGAAAAGAATAAAGTCCATTATTCCTGAACTATTCTGGAGAATTAATTTGACATATGTCATTTGTGACAATTTAGGTCATTTAAATGATTGAATAATTTTTCAATCATTTTCATCAATTTTCATCATTTGTATAATTATAGAGCAGTAGCGATGAAATAATTTGATATAGATGATGTAATTTGACAGATGACATAAAAGCATCAGTTATGTAATTACACGAATGACATAAATTAGGTCAATGAAATACATTTGAATTAAATGGACATCCCTTTCTTCTAAATGGAGTTTTATGCTACAATATATAAAAGATGTAATTTGAGAGATCTATAATATAGAATAGCAGATGTATCTGAATACTATTTTTGCTTGATTTCATTTATTTACACTTCCTGACTCTTAAAAGTAAATTGGAGTACATTTACATATTAAAATCCTTATTTCTTACAGCTTTGAAACCCACTTTGCAGCTTAAAAAAGAAAATATGAATCTTAGAAGAAAGTTTAAAGAGAAATGAACCAGACAGTCCTGGTTGTAGGAGAATTGGCTGAATAGACTGCATATGTTCTTGTATTTATGGTGGCCTTGTTTAAAACAAACTTTGGGATGGATTGAATTTATCGTGTGTAGTCAGTGGAAAATTTCCTAGTCTTTTAAGGAGGGAGGTAGTATGGATAAGATACAATGCATTATCTTTATTCAAGAATATGAGAAAAGACATGCTCAGATGGACAGAACGTTTGCAAATGCAATACAGCAAGTACTTCAGGAAGAATAGTTAATGAAATGCAGAGGTACTGATTACCATTTATATGTAGTTTCTTTAGTCTTCTCAAATGTTACAGAGCAGCATTATTGCTTTTATTATATAATCTGAGGAAAGTTGGCTGAATCTTGACTATTTCATTAGAATGTATGGTTTGTGTTCACTCTATATCTTCTGGGTGCTTTGTTTGGAATGATTTAGAGAAACATGAATGCCTGTTTTGCTACTGCCATAACATTATGAATGGAGATAGATAGGTAGAAAGATAAATACGGATCTTAAATGTGATTTTACTGGTTTTTAAAAAAACATCTGGGGAAATATAGCATCAACCATGACTATGTTAACAATTAAATTTTACAGTTTATCTTTTTCTTCATTGGTAGTTTGCCATATGCATTGTTTCCTTAAGACAATAAGGAAAAACTTTAAGTAAAAACAAGAAGACATCTTTTTCTCTGTAACATGTGTTTTATCTTTGTTATTTATAATGTTAAAGCATTCATTACTTTCCAGTGATGCCATCAGATACTGGGACTGATAATAATAATAATAATAACAACAGAGTTGGAAGGGATCTTGGAGGCCTTCTAGTCCAACCCCCTGTCCAGACAGGAAATCCTACACCATCTCAGACAGATGGTTATCCAACATTTTCTTAAAAATTTCCAGTGTTGGAGCATTCACAACTTCTGCAGGCAAGTTGTTCCACTTATTAATTGTTCTAACTGTCAGGAAATTTCTCCTTAGTTCTAAGTTGCTTCTCTCCTTGATCAGTTTCCACTCGTTGCTTCTTGTTCTACCCTCAGGTGGTTTGGAGAATAGTTTGACTCCCTCTTCTTTGTGGCAACCCCTGAGATATTGGAACACAGCTATCATGTCTCCCCTAGTCCTTCTTTTTATTAAACTAGACATACCCAGTTCCTGCAACCAGTTCTTCATATGTTTTAGCCTCCAGTCCCCTAATCTGAGATCAAGTGATTTGTCAGAGGCCACCAAGTGAGTTTTGAGCAGGAATTTGAACCTGAATCTTGCAAACTCAGGAGAATCTTCTACAAGTAGAAAAGAGTAAAACATGTTAAATTTCTTTTCATTATATAAGAAAGAAGATGACATAAACTGTATAATGTGGAGAAAACGGATACAGAGATTTTTCTCTCTTTTACATTTATTGAAAAGTGTCAAATAAATGGTTAGTAGAAAAATTCAAACCAAACCATATTCAGATGTTTAATTAACTCATAGTATTTGCTACTACAAGAGTTGGTAATGGCCACTACAGTGGTTTACATAATTTTAAAAGATTTTGTTTAAAATCATAAAGGAGTCTATACCTCTGATCATCAAATATTGGGGAAATGACAAGAGAGCAATTCCCTGCATGTCATGTTAGTGACCTTACTGGGGCCTCTGGTTGGTGTTGGTGTTGATACTAAGATACTACAATGGGCTATATTTACATATGATCCAGCAGTAAAGTTTGTAACTTTATAATAATTATTACTGGAAATGAATGGATCTTCCTCTTGCTCTCATTAAGATGTCAGATTTTTATGTAAAAATGTTTTCTACAACTGCATATTTTACTTTGGAAATGAAAAATATACATATATTGAGTTAGCTTAAAAACCCAATAAAATACCTCCCCCCCATAATTTGGGTGTGGATAGGTGCTATATTAGCAGAAACTTTATCAAATTCTATAACCTTGCAATTATTTTGATATCAGGAGCTCAGTGTGTTTCAGGTTACAAACTATGGTGTTAGTACTATCGTTACTAAGTTTAGAATCCCATATAAACAAATTAAATGTAATTAAGGTTTACAGAAATTTGCACTGATTGTCCTCATATAATAATTTACAGACCCCTTGCATTATGGACATAAAATGTTTCAACTCCTACCCTCAAAACGACGCTATAGAGCACTGCACACCAGAACAACTAGACACAAGAACAGTTTCTTCCCAAGCGCCATCTGTCTGCTGAACTCCCTCAACACTGTCAAACTAGTTACTAAGTCTGCATTACTATTAATCTTTTCAACGCTCCTATTACCCATCTCCCACTTACGACTATATGATTATAACCTTGTTGCTGGTATCCTTACGATTTATATTGACTGTTTCCTAATATGTTTTGATTGCTTATCTGTACCCTATGACTATCATTAAGTGTTGTACCTGATGATACTCAGCTGTACTTTTCCACCCCGGGCCACCCCAGTGAAGCTGTCGAAGTGCTGTCCCAGTGTTTGGAAGCCGTACGGGTCTGGATGGGGAGGAACAGGCTCAAACTTAATCCCTCCAAGACGGAGTGGCTGTGGATGCCGGCACCTCGGTACAGTCAGCTGCAGATGCGGCTGTCTGTCGGGGGTGAGTCATTGGCCCCGATGGAGAAGGTACGCAACTTGGGCGTGCTCCTGGATGGTCGGTTGTCCTTTGAAGACCATTTGGCAACCGTCTCCAGGAGAGCTTTTTATCAGGTTCGCCTGATCCGCCAGTTGCGTCCCTTCCTGGACCGGGATGCCTTATGCACAGTCACTCATGCTCTCGTTACCTCTCGCCTGGACTACTGCAATGCTCTCTACATGGGGCTCCCTTGAAGAGCACCCGGAGACTTCAGCTAGTTCAGAACGCTGCGCAGGTTATTGAGGAGCGGTTCGAGCTCCCACATAACACCTATCCTGCGCAGACTGCACTGGCTACCTGTTGTTTTCCGGGTGCGCTTCAAGGTATTGGTTACCACCTTTAAAGCGCTCCATGGCTTAGGACCGGGCTATCTACGGGACCGTCTACTGCCGGCCTCTATCTCCCATCGTCCGCACGCTCCCACAGAGAGGGACTCCTCAGGGTGCCGTCAGCCAAACAGTTTCGACTGGCGGCCCCCAGGGGGAGGGCCTTCTCTGTGGGGGCTCCGACCCTGTGGAACGAACTTCCCCTCGGACTTCGACAATTACCTGACCTTAGGACCTTTCGCCGTGAACTTAAAACTTATTTATTTCGTATGGCTGGACTAGCCTGATTTTTATCTCTAAATTTTAATTGAATTTATGGGTTTTTAAAGTTTTATAATTTTATGCGGGAGTATGTTATTTTAATATTTGGGCAAATTTAAATTAGTTTTTTAAGGGATGTTTTTAACTATTGTGTGTATCTGTATTTTATCTTCCTGTTCACTGCCCTGAGTCCTTCGGGAGAAGGGCGGTATACAAATTAAAATATTCATTTATTCATTCATGATTCTTGACAAATGTATCTTTTCTTTTATGTACACTGAGAGTGTATGCACCAAGAAAAATTCCTTTATGGAAAATATCATTTGAGGCAGGTTCTCTCTCTCCCTCTGTGTATCTATGTGTGTGTCTATTCATAAATAGCTATGGGCATCTAATCTAATCATAATCTAATCCAGAAATTTGAGGTGTGTTACTCTTTAGAAAAATGTTGGGCTGCTTTCTTAATTGATTTATTTTTCAAAACATTAAGCACACATAACACACATAATACATTTCGTGAAAAGAAGTGAAACTCTTTAGTGTTTTGAAATGAAGGAGTTAATATTTTCATATTTTCCTAAAAGCTATGGCACCTGATTTTGCTGGATCAGCTCGTAAAACAGAATAATCCCAATTTAGTGTCATTTAGTAGAGTATAGCTACAATTCTTAAAACATAGTTTTAAATATTTTATTTTCTATATGGCATGACAAAATGTTGTTAATCTGTTGTTTTTGTTTTTCCTGCAGATTGGTTTTTTGCAGATGAACGACGACTTTATATTTATTGAGCCATTCAATCATAGTTTGGCTGTGATAGGTCAAGCGCATCGGGTATGCAGACGTAAAAGATCCATACATGAAAGACCCTCTGAAAAATCCACCTCTCATAGTCAATACTGTGGTGTTTTTTCCGGTAATGTAATTTTTATTAATATATTTTAATTTAATATGTACTATATGTAAATCTTCATCTCCCACTGTTCTGTTTGCCTGACTCCTTTTACAGCAGTTTCCTATTACCTTCTCCTAAAATCAGTCTTCTCCAGTTTGGTGCCTTCCATAAGTGATGGACTTCAACTTTCAAGATTGCAATAAGCATATTTACCATTAATTCTGGGAATATTTGATGAGTACCAGGCTGAGAATTCTGGTCTACTTGTAGAAAGTTAAACAAATCTTCATTTATTTCAGTAATGGTTATTTGGATCTGTTTTGTTAAGCATATTCAAATAAAATTACTGAGATTTCCCACCATCATTTTCTTCCAATTATAAAAAAAGGATAAAACTTATTTTGCTTGGAATTAAAATTAACTGAAGATAGTAAGACAACCAAGTAATGTTGTGTTACTAAATAATAAATTAGTAATTGGCTCTATGCTACACTTTTTGTATGGAATTCAAAGTTGCTCCATTTTAAAAATACTTTATTTGAGAAAGCTTGGTCCTGAGCTGTAATAATTTAAAACAGAGGTGTCAAACTCAAGGCCCGGGGGCCGGATCTGGCTCACGGGGTGCATAGATCTGGCCCCTCGGGGCTGCCCTGGAAACAGTGAAGGACCGGCCCTGGTCCAGCTGCGTGAGGCCCTCCCTAGCTCTGTTTTTGCTGGCAGAGAATTGCAGGAGGACTTCGCAGCCGAAAATGGAGCTTTGCAGCCTGTTTTCTCTGGCAGAGCACCCAGGCCTTGAGAGGCGCCTCTGACACAAGTGATATTGAGCTGGCCACGCCAATCCCAGCCATGCCTACCCCGGTCCCCCAAGGTCAAACACAACCCTGATGTGGCCCTCAATAAAATTGAGTTTGACACCCCTGATTTAAAATAATATAAGGTTCCATGCTTAAATATAATTTTAAATTTGGCCATCCTTGGGTTTGTCAGTGTGTAAGAGAGTCATGAATTGGAATAGACATGGCAACAGGTCAGCCAATGGGGACTGTTTGGTGACTCAGACAGTTTGAAACCTGGGCATGGCTTAGCTTGACTGTTATGTATAAAAGAGTTGGTTTGTCCTTGCATTATTGCTCCTCTGTATATATAGCTTCTGTGATTATTGATTCTGTGTTTCTGGATTCTGAGTTCTGGTTCTGGCTTCTGCTGTATGGTATTGTATATAAAGAAGTTTCTTTTATAAATGAATCCTGCTGAATACTTGTGTGCTGGTTGGATTGCTGCAAACTCTAACAGGGTTTTATTCCGCTATTCCAGCTACTAATTCTATTGTTTCTATTGCAGAGAAAAGAAGAGTCAGGGGTCAAAAAGGCACAGAAAATGGACGAGGAAAGAGATATTCCTATAAATTACCTCAAGAATATAACGTGGAGACTGTAGTGATTGCAGATCCAACAATGGTTTCCTATCATGGAGCAGATGCTGCTAGGAGATTTATTTTAACTATTTTAAATATGGTAAGAAAATATAGATCTTTTCAGCAAAATAATACTTTAAAGTTTAAATATAACTTACTTAAAATAGAGTATATAATAATGAGCTAGTAGCAGAGGTGGGCTGCTGCTGGTTTGGACCAGTTCAGGTGAATTAGTAGTTCTGACCAGCGGTTGGGCACACCCACCTGTCCTGGCGCTATCCTGTCCTATATAATTGCTGTTTTTTCGATGCCATGTGAATGCTCACATTTTCGGTTCAGGGCGAACTGGTTGTTACAGTATTTGACACCCATCTCTGGCTAGTAGGATTAGAAAAGAGGAGAAATCATAGCTAGCACTTTTACATTGACACTAAGACAAGATCCAGCACAAAGTCATCATCTCATAAAGTCCACTGTTAGTTTGGAATGTATAGATCATAAAAAATAAACAGTTTTTTTCTCCTACTATCCAGACTCATTATTGCCATGTACATGGCATTGAGAAAAAAATTGAATTCAGTATCTTGTTCTACTATTGCAAATATAAAGTTCTATATATCGTTTGATAAGAATATAATGAAACTGAACTGAGGCGCAGATGATGCTAATGTCTCACTGCCAACAGACTGAGTGTATATGAAGAAAATACTACAAACATAAACTATACATGTTTTTTGTAGAATCCTCTGTGTCCTGAATAGATTGTCATGTTGTAATTATTTGGGAAACCGTTTAAAACAACTCAGTATTCCACAGAATTTTAAGAAGATGCCTCAAACAATCTGTGATTTGTCATATTAATATTTACATTACTGTATTTTTTTGTTTTGTTTTCAGGTATTTAATCTTTTCCAGCACAAGAGTCTTGGAGTTCAAATGAACCTTCGGGTGACCAAGCTTGTTCTGCTTCATGACACTCCAGTAAGAAAGTACTGCATTTATCTCTTCCATATACATTAAAAAAGGCAAACATTGATAAAAGAACCTGCAATTGTCAGTGACCTAAAATAAAAGTGAAACCGAAGGGAAAATCATAGATTGCTGATCTTTCCTAAAGAATAAAAACACTGCTTTGCCTTTAAGCAATTTCGGAGAGGGTCAAAAGGGGAGAAATTTCATAGCACTGCATTTCCCAGTACCTGGATACGGTATCGGTGTTGAACAGTAACCTTTACATCACTGTTTGACCCATCTTTCATACACAATAATTTAAACCAGTCAATTCTCATTTTGAGTTAGCTTTTTTCCCCTGTTCTCATCGATGGAATGAGATATCAATTACAGCTGTACAAAAACCATCCAATTTAGCTAATGCTCCAGAAACAGTCCCTTCTTTCTTGGGACCCTGCAGGGTTAGTCAGTTATGATTTACTTGCAAGTTCCAAAGTGTGATTTAAGAAAGGTGAACTCCATTCCTGTTGTCAATGTATTTTTCTATATTTCTTTTTACTTTTTCTTTCAGGGATGTGGGCTCCCCTCCCCCTTTGTTCTTGGGAGGCTTCCTTTTTATTTTCTCTGTAGGGAAACTTTGTACAAGATAGGGTTAAGTCTAAGACTAATTCCACTGCTTGACCATGCAGACATGGTAAGGGTGGGTGTGGGTAGAAAAGGTTGTTTGCATAAGGAGAAAATAGGCTCCTTCCCTGAAGTTTATCTTGATGCTTTGCAGGCCACCTTTTCAGGTGATAGCAACCTGAAGCTGGATTGTGACCCTGTCACTAGTTGCTAGGATGAAAAAATAGAAATTATTTGAATGAAAGCTCTGATGAGATTTATTGCAGCTAGATTGAACAAAGTAAATGCAGAGAAAGAGGCTTGCTTGATTGCGAACTTTCTACCCTTTCAACCATTCAAAATACCCCAGTCACAGCAATCTAATGCTTAAATATGTTCAACTGTTTTTTTTTATTTTTATAATATTAAATGGAGGGACTATTCCATTTTAAATGGATTATGACATGACACTTTCGTTTGATAGGCATCCTCAGTATTACATAAGTAGGTAATATTATTAGTTGCCTGTCTGCTGAAACAACACAAATTCTTTTGATCTTCGAACAAATACACTTAAATCTATTATATAAAATATAATAATATAGAAGCCAGTTGTCTATGAGGATTCTTTAGTCATCCAGGTCATGGTTGTCCCAAAGGTGCTTTTTCAAGAGACAACTGGACTTTCTGGTTTTTCTTTGAATACATTTCACTTTTCTTCCAAGAAACTTCTTCAGCTCTGACTGGATGGTGGGGAATGGAAGGATTTATAGATTCAGAGCTGAAAAAGCTTCTTGGATGAGAAGCGAAACATCTTCAAAAAAAACCCAGAAAGTCCAGTTGCCTGGTGAAAAAGCATTTTTGGGATAAAAGCCAATTTGATATAGTGGTTAAGGTGCTCGACTAAAAACCAGATGACAATCGGTTCTGTTCCTTCCTTAAGTAAGATGCTAGATGAGCAACTTTGGGGTCAGTCACTCTATTTTAGGCGAGACAACTTCATGTGATTGTCTTTGTGGTGTAAATAGGAATGGTCATAATGCCACTCAACAATAACCCAACAATTTCTTGGGTTTACAAAATAAATAGAATTGATATATTTAGGTATTAATAAATTAAGGTTAAACAGTCTTCTAAATAGTTTGATTCTGTTGATCAAGATATGCTCAGCAAATCAAAATATTTCAACAATAGAAAATTTAAACACGTAGGATTTATATTTACCTAACTTTATATTGATATTCTTGGGTCTTCTGACTCTTGGAATTTTCTACCAGAATTCTGAGAATTCTCAGAACTCCAAAATATCTAAAGGACACTATATAGTAAAAGACTGGAGAAGAAAATAGTATTGTTGTGAATGCAATAAACAGTATTGTTTCTGGAACTTTGTTCCAAACCTTTTTGGAAGTTTTGTTGCAAAATATATTTTCATGTAAGAGATATTATCTTAAACTATTATAATTTTCAGGGAGAGATGTATATTGGACATCATGGTGAAAAAATGCTGGAGAGCTTTTGCAAATGGCAACATGAAGAATTTGGTAAAAAAAATGACATACATTTAGAAATGTCAACAAGCTGGAATGAAAATGTGTCACCAGTGGATGCAGCTGTATTAATCACCAGGTACATTGCAATTTTTTCACTTGTATATTAGTGATTCTGAAGCTCATGCCAAGATTTTAGGCACTCTGTTCCAGTGAAATCTTTCTACAGACAAAACTTCTTTCAATAGATTTGGGAGGGATAATTCCCCACTTTCCCCTCCTGTATTTTCACTGCATGGATTTGGTGAAAATCATTTTGGAGGGGAAATTTCATTACATCTGATTTGTTTGTTAGTCACTGTTTTCATTTATTTTGCCTGAGGGGGCCAATTTTTTTCTTCGATTAACTGATTCCAGATGAGAATTCTGAATATCTTAGTTTTGTGTTCTTTGTATACTTTTCAGTACTTTTTTATTTGCCTATTTTTTATCCGTATTATTTCATTATTTGCATTATTTGTTTATTTATGTACAACACTTATAACCTGCTCCTATCTAGAGGAATTATCTAGTTATCATACAGCAAGACAGAAAATAGAAATACATAATAATAAGCTTCAAAATTAATTATAGAGGATGAACATCTAAGTCCAGAGGCTTTCTGAAAAATATAACCTTGCTTACAGAATGTTAACCTGGGGACTGAATTCACCTCAAGGAAGAGAGAGTTCCATAAAATTCTAGAGTCTTGGCAGCTAACTCAACCAAAAATAATTCTGCCATGAAAAATTCTCACAGTCTTCCCTAGCTAGATGTATTGAGATGAAAAGGATTACAAGAATTTCAGCAGCTGAATTATTTCAGTTTAGAACTAATGTATATTATAATATAGGAAATACTTTGTTTCTTTGCAATAGGTTTTTTTTTGAACCAGCAGAAAGGCAGGTTATTTTACTGATAAAGAAAAGGTTTACAAGTAACTATGTTTAAAACTGTTTCTTAAAATATCAGTCTGTGATATGATCACTACTTGGCCATGTCTTGCAATAAAGAGCTTTTATTTTCAGTCTCTCCTCTACACCATCTGCCTGTACCAAGACCATTGTTGTAGTGATTTTCCTTCATCTCAAGGGAATCCATATCTTGTATATATAAGTGATGGTTGGTTTAATTGGATACTTCTAATTCTTGAGGTCAGATCAGAGCTGAATCCACAAGTAGCTATTCTTGCACACATTCCATTATCAGAACCATCTCTTGGTAATAAGCACTTGCCACATAACACCCGAGATATAACAAGACAAAAAAAATCTGTATAGTGGATAGGGTAGTACCTGAAACAGCAATATAGAAGGGAAAGAATTGGAGAAAATCACAAAATATAAAGGCCTGCAAATAGATGTAGACTGATTGTGACAAAAAAACAAACAAAACAAAACAAAGTTAGCACCAATAGTAATAGGTGCCTTAGATGCAATCCCAAAATATCTGGAGCACCACTTGAACACCAACTGCATTGACAAAATCACTCTCAGTCAATTGGAAAAGGCAACTTTCATCCTAAAACAATATCTTTAACACCCTCAAACAACATCTGCCTATCTCAAGTCCTTAGGAAAGATATGGTAGGCAGACAAAAATGCCAAATTCAATCTGAACATCTGGCTGACTGTGTGACAAACAATAATAAAAATATGTATGATGCCTGGATAATCATAAATTCAGTCTTAGTCATTGATAAATAATCTAACAGTCTCTAGGTCTCATAGACCTGAGCCTTTTGCTACTTAAGCTGAAATGTATTTACACATGCAAGCTTTTAAAATTCTCAGTAAAGCATTATATCTGGCCTGATTTTAAGTTAGTAGGATAGATGATACTGAAATGTTTAAGACTAACATTAACAGAGATTGATTTAATAGTATTACTTTAAAGTATAATTATTATTTTAAATTTCATCTTAAATTGTAAATTTAAGTTACTTAATGACTTATGGCCTGCCCAGAATCCTTGTTAATTGGAGCAGGCTATAAATACAACAAATAAATGAGTAAATAAATATTTAAAAATATTGTTATTAAAATAGAATTTAACCTTAATAACTAGCTGAGTTCCGTTCAACTGCAATTCATTAAAAAGTTTTCTTTTACACTGTATTTTCTTGTGATACGTTTTATATACCCCCATTCCCCTTTTATATATTTTTATGTATCGGATTGCCTTTTTACTTGTTTCTTTGAAGAGATTCATATATAATTATAGGTTTTATATTTAGGAGCTGAATATTCAATTTTTGAATTGCCTGAAGGACTTCTTGAAGTGCTGTATTTAATAGGTTTAAATCTTTATGAACAAGATATAATTTATGGTAATGACTCAGTGTAATTGCCCATTCTTGCCTGAAATACTTTTCTATTATTAGTTAAGCTTTAGAAAACTATCTTAAAAGCTTTATTATATTCCCCTTGAATAAAGGTCTGTTAAATCTTTGGTAATCTTGATAAACCACTTGCAAAAGAGATCAGCTTCTTTGATAATATAACATATATGAACAGTGTTGTATCAATGCAGTATATGAAATAGTATATAAGTCTTATTGCTATTGCTATTTTGATCAACCCTCATGCTGCCCCAGTATAACCAGCATATACAAAGTAATTTAATAATGGAGTGCAAGAATTGGAAGCAAGACATTGTTCTCCCCTTTTCCTCATTATTAAGCAGGGCTTAGTGGCTTAGCAGTTAAGACGCTGGGCTTGTCGACCAGAAGATTGCAGTTTCAGCTCTTGCCAACCTAGCAGTTAGAAAGCATGCAAATAGATAAATAGGTGCAACTTTGATGGGAAAGTAATAGCGTTCATTGTACCTTGGCATATAGTCATGCTGGCCACATGATCACAGAAGCATTTTTGAAAAACAGTGTTTTTCTCAGCTAGGAAAGAGAGGTGAGCACCGCTCCCTAGAATCAGATATGAGTGGACGGGGGAAATATTTTATTTATTTATTTATTTATTTATTTATTTTATTAGATTTTTATACCGCCCTTCTCCTGAAGGACTCAGGGCGGTGTACAGCCAGATAATAAAAACCCACAATATACACAGTAAAACAAAACTAAAACTGAGCATATTACAAAGATGGCTGAAATTTAAAACAATTTAAAACCCTAAAATTCATAAATAACCCCAGTTAAAAAAATTTAATAAAAACTTTTAAGCCAGTCCCACTTGAATAAATAAGTGCGTTTTCAGGTCACGGCGAAAAGTCCGAAGATCAAGCACTTGGCGTAAACCAGGGGGAAGTTCGTTCCAAAGCATAGGAGCTCCAACAGAGAAGGCCCTACTCCTGGGGGCCGCCAGCCGACATTGTTTGGCGGACGGCACCCTGAGAAGACCTTTACCTTTTAAGAAGATATTTACCTTTTATGTATTATTTGGTTACAAAGCCAGGTTTTCCCAGATAATGTTTACTGTCGTCTGAGATTAAGAGTAGTATACCTAAATGTACAGTATTGCTACTGGAAAATTCAAAAAAAGCCTATCAGCTGAATTATTATTTTCTTTTATTATTACAAAAGAATCTTATAAGATAAAAACAGAAATGCTTATATTTACACAGAGGGCATATGTATGTATTGTAGGATTGCAATTCTTTAACACTAGTGGTGAAGAATGTTAAGAGTTTGCCTTTTTTTCATCCCAATTTTAGGAAGGATTTCTGTGTGCATAAAGATGAGCCTTGTGATACAGTGGGTAAGTGAAATTAAAAAATAGCTCTTCAAAAGTGTCATTTTAAGACTTGGACATATAGTGAGGTAAAGAAATGGAGAATATTAGTTTGAATATGTGTAGTTTAATGACATGTTTAAAAACACAAATTGCTTCAGTTCTTGTGTAATGAAAAAGATACATGAAATGTTTGACTTTGCAGCAGGGTTGTTGGTAGTGGTCAGCAAGGACTAGTCATTGAAATTAAAAAAAAAGTCTTCTTATGGGAAAGATCATGATAAAAAGCATATATTTTATGAATTTACAGGTTCAGAAGACTTAAAATATATTCCCTATATTTGAAAATGGGTATAGCTGTCATTGTGAACATTGTGTACTCTGGAAGTAAAATTGTTTCTGCTTCTCCCAGCAAATAGTTTTTTGAGGACAGTTTTGAAATTTATTTGAGACAGACAGTGAAATATATTGTTCTTTTACCTCACTAGGTTGCCCAAGTAAATAATCTAGTCTACCAATGTGATCATATATATTGGGGCTTATTCAATAAATGTTCAACAGATTTCAGACATTGTAGAGGGTTTTTTCTTTTCTTTTTGACCTTTTGACCAGAGTCATTTTTAAAGGGAATGTTTGCATTCCACTAATAAACTCTTAAAATATTAATAATTATGGTGTGTATTACATTCATTAATATTTATGGCAGCTTTTCTTACTTGATGAATATGCATAACATTGCAAGTGTTCTACAGCAAGTGTTTTAAAGTGTTTAGGGGCCGGTTTAGCTCACGCTGGTAAAAGCCTGTTATTAAGAACACAGTAGCCTGCAATTACTGCAGGTTCGAGCCCGGCCCAAGGTTGACTCAGCCTTCCATCCTTTATAAGGTAGGTAAAATGAGGACCCAGATTGTTGGGGGGGGCAATAAGTTGACTTTGTAAAAATATACAAATAGAATGAGACTATTGCCTTATACACTGTAAGCCGCCCTGAGTCTTCGGAGAAGGGCGGGGTATAAATGTAAAACAAAACAAAAAAAAAGAACATGGCAGCATATGAATTTAACTTGTTAAATATGTAATTAAAATAAATTGAAATAAACTTCTCCAAGTTATGTTAGAGTGTTTTCTTTTTCTTATGATATAGTACCTGTATGTTGGAGAATTGCCAGCTAGGCTGGAAGAAGGAGTCAAGCGAAGGCCTAGCTTGGGGTCATTGCATAGCTTTAAACAGCATAAGCATGACTTCCTTTGAAATCCATGAAGCCTTATCTAGTCATTCCCAGGTGAAGGCAAGCAATCTGATGAGATTCTTGTAACATAGGTGATAAATGATAAAGTTACAACCTGAGGCTATTCACAAGTAGATTTTATTGTTTGTGCCTGGCATTAATTTTACTAGGCTTATTTCTCATAACCCTGGATAAAAGAAATTACACCAGAAATTACCCACAGGGAGCTGCTGGATTGCCCTAGGAGGTAGTGGAACCTTGCTTACATCAATAGAAGGCAGAGATAAGGAACTGGAAGGCAACAGTGCTTCAATTAGTTCAGCAACAGGCTCAGAATGCTCAACATCCAGTGGCCCCTACCTCCAGCAATTCCAGCCCTGCAGCCTGCCTTGCTGCATTCCCATAAGGCTTTGACAAAGAACTTTGGGGAGGTCCTGCTTATGCTGTTTGTGGCTGTGCAACAACTCCAAGCTAGTTCCTCGCTTGCCCCCCCTCCCCACCGCTACAACCTAACTGGCAATTCCTCAACACTGCATGCTGCTGGTTTCTGTACATCCAAGAATTCTGGTCAAAATTCTGATATGGTCTACATCAGAATTGTGATTTGCCATTTTAAGGTTATTTCTTATGAAAAATCTTAATGTAAAGTTAAGTTGAATTTGATTTGGTTTAGCAAGGATTAGACAACAATTAAATATAAAGAAGATCAAACTAATGCAACTAATGAAATCGAGTGCTGGAATATAATTAGTTTAATTTTAGGGATAATGATAATTTTCTTCGTTTTTCCACTTTAATATTATTTGTGGACTTATTTGTTATATTGTAATTTGCTTTAATGATCTTTAATTTTTAACTGTAATCAGAACATAATTTCTTTGATCTTTTTGGGGAACCTTTTTATGTGACAAGACTGCATGTATATGTATGAAGCAGTAGCTTTTTCAACAATGAGCACCTAGCGATTGTGAATTATGTTAGGTGTCCCTTATAGAGCCAAACAGCATTGTATAATGATATGTGTGTATTTGAGTGTATCAAACAATAACCAAAATAATAATGAGTTATACATTAGAGCCACAGTTCCCAAACTGATCACCATGGAACCCTAGGGCCCTACAGGAAACTCAACAAGTATGCTGTTTTTTGAGAGAAATACAGCAGTTTTTGACATCTGTTGAACATCAAATGAACTAGGGGCATCATGGAAAAATTACTCAGACAATAAGGACACTGAATTGAGAAACTCTGAGAATTTCTGAAGTGGAAACCAACAACAAGTGAAATATTTGTTCCATGTCCTCTATAAATACTGTATTTAAGGTTCAAATCATATATGTATTATATAGGAATAAACTTCATTACACAGTGAGAGTTATTTCCAAATATAAAATGTATACAGGTAGGAGTGTTCTAAGAGGCAAATTAAACATTGGATTTTTTTTAAGCAACCCACAGGACAGCAAAATTTCAGTATATGATATATAGTATTTATACTTTTTAAGCAACAGATACGTAAAACAATTTTATTCTATCTTCTTTTCCCCCACATGGAAAACGTTTGGTATAGGGAAAGAAAATGAATATTAATTTTTTTCAGAAAGAGAACTGCAAGTCAAACTTAATTTTCCCCAACTCATGCTTTGAAATATGTGTATCTGAGTAACATTTATGTTTATTAAGAACAGAAAAAAACAACAACTCAGAAATATATGAGCATAATGTATATCACATTTGCTATTTCAAATATGGCTTAACTTTTTTCAAATGCATTTGGGTGAAAATTATAAAAGTTGAAGCCTTATAAATGTACCATTCAAATACATTAGGATTTATTAGTGCTGCTTACCAGTTTTCTGCGTGAAAGCACAATCCTAAAGAGTGATTGTTTGTGTTTTAAATATGGTAGGTATTCATTACTTAAACTGATTAATAAAAATATATGTTCAGATTGTATAAAATGCCAATTTCTGTATAAATTATTTCTGAAGTGTGTTGTCTTTTTATTTTTGCACTGATATCTTGAGTTCAATTTCTCAAAGCTCAGGTCAGCCTTCTCAATAGTCATGGATTATGAAAATCATAGTCCAAAGCTTCTAGAGCACGGGTGTCAAACTTGATCACATCACGGGCCGGATCGTGATGTATCGTGACGTTTTTTGCCTTTGCTGAGCTGCGGTGGGCATGGCCTGTGTGTCATGTATCCAGCCCACAGCCCACCAATTTGACAGGCCTGTTCTAGAGGTTGTATAACTTTGTACTTAAGTATCCTTCTTTACTCTATCAAGTATCAGTTTCTTTTCATCAAAGTGTTCTGACCAGTGATTTTCATGACCAGTAAGTATCAGGTTTTTTCTTCATTCTTTTTACCTAGCATTTTCTACATCTTGTCTATTTGTGTTTATTTATTTTCCTTTAATTGGTCTATGATGTTAGTGGTGAGATGGTCAGCATATAAATTTCAAAAATAAATAAATAAAATTTAATTTCCACTTGTGCCCTTCATTTCTTCTTAAAACTATTCTTCTGATTCATACAAAATATCTCACTTTTTGGAACTAATTTCTTAGATATGACCGGTTTTTTTAATTGCCCCAGTGGACTTCATTTCTGTTTATCAGTAATTGTATTTTTGTGTTGTTATAAGCTCATGTTTGTGGACATCAGTGATAGCATTTTGTCACTTTGCCACTTCATGCATCAGGATCTTTTTCATTGATTCTTGCCTTAGCATTAAGTGTCCAAAACATTTAAACTTTATGTGTGAGCCCGATTTTACATTTCAAAGGCTATCTGCAATATGTTGTGATGGAAAGCAATCAAAAGGTTTAAGATACTAATAAAGCAAAAACAAATCTCTTGGGGACTTACCTTTTCTATTATCTTTTAGATGTTAGCAATATGATCTCAGATACCTGTGTATCTTTTGAATCTAGCTTGTAAATTTGCCAGTTTTCATCCATCTATTGTTAAAGTCTCAAAAGTGCAAAATTCTGATTGTTATCTTAATAGTAAATGAGATAAATCAATCGTTGGATGTTTCTCCTGATTACAGGAAGCATTTACATCATTAAATAACAATTTGGGGATAAAAAAGATTTCTTCTTTCATGTGATCTTGCCACTGAAGCTGTCAGTTCTTTCTACAATAATGTAAGATTTACAAATATCCTTTACAAAAGTCCTCATTTCAACTGCAATAGAGCTAGTATAACTTGATTGCAAAAATCTGGGCACCTACTTGGCTGCCACCTAGTTGTCTTCTGGAACTTGTAGTCAAGATGTGGAAGCCATAGAGCATAGGATGGTTCCCTGTTTTCAAATTTTCTTTTATTTCTCTCCATCCACAGACTTTTCTCAAGTCCTTTATAGCAATAGCACTTTTTCTTATATACCACTTCACAGTGTTTTACAGCCTTCTCTAAGTGGTTTACAGAGTCAGCATATTGCCCCCAACAATCTGGATCCTCATTTTACCAACCTCGGAAGGATGGAAGACTGAGTCAACCTTGAGCCTGGTGAGATTTGAACTGCCAAATTGCAAGCAGCCAGAATGTCGAAGAAGTAGCAGTACTGCATTCTAACTACTGCGCCACCATGGCTCAATGGTTTATATTTCTGTCTGCCTTCCTGTTCTCCTCTTTAATGTTATTTTGTTGCTTTATGCCTTGCATATGAGGACAACATATTTCAAGAAAACATTACAAATAATTTAGACTAAATTTTATATAATAGCTCTTAATTTTGGTTTCTTCTACTCTAAAGTGTTGGGAGCCAGTTTGGTTGTTGAAAAATATGTTTAAAATCAATAGACATATAAAGATAAACCATATTTACACAACATTCAGAAGAGACAATAAAAAAACCAAGAAGGAAATATCGTCTCCAGGAACCAACACCCAGATAAGCAGGGATTAATACTAGGCAAATAAGCAGAACACAATTCCCTAATCAAGGGATTATCAAAGAGAAAACTATGTCCCCATCAAAATTGGCAGGACAATCTACTGTATATAAACAAGGAGCAAACCTCACCTTATTCACACTGATTATGTTACCAACTAGATAATAAAACAACCAAGCTCAGAGAACACCAAGGTTTCCATTGCTGAAAATACTTCCCCCAACATTTTCCACCCCCTATGGCACCCCTTTGCTTCTTACCTGAGACTGTCTCCTTTTTCTGCTTAATGACCCATTGTCAGGAAACACTCAGCCAGAGAGGGAGGAGGTCTCAAGCAGGGGATTAGCCTTGAATCATTGCGCAGATGCAAGAGATTCAGGACTGATCACTCCTAAACTCCATTGAACCTTATCCATCTGTTCCCAAGAGATGGCAAGGAGTCTGGGGAGATTCCTGTATAATAGGCAGAATATAATAAAGTAGTTAGCTTAAACTCTATACATGGGGATCTGGTTCCTTGCACCAGACATGGGATTACATCAGCAACCAGGACTGCTGGGATTGGCATTGCTAAGCAATGCTTTAATATCACATCACTTAGTGACAGCAATCCTGGTCCCTATTTCCATCGTAACCTGAGGGCTACCTATGCTTCCATTCTTTATTGATTAATGCATCTATTCATTTAGCAACCAATTCATCTTATAACATCAGTAAATATTAAGAGCAAAGTCTGCCCTAGATCAGACCAGAATGTTTTAGAGCAAAATGTTAAAACATCTTTAGATTGGGTATAAACCGCCCCCCCCCAAAAAAAAGCCTTTGAGTCTTATCTAGTCTTTCCCAAGTGAAAGCTACCAGTCTGGAGGGATTCCTATGAAATAGATATAGAACTATAAAGTAGCTAGTTTGAACTCTACACATGTGGGTCTGGGTTGTTCATGCCCAACATTTATTTATTTATTTATTTATTTATTTATTTATTTATTTATTTATTTATTTATTTATTTATTTATTTATTTATTTTTTAAATTTCTATACCGCCCTTCTCCCAAAGGATTCAGGGCGGTTTACAAAAGCCAGAATAAAACAATTGATAAAAAAATTAAAACCAATTTAAAAAGCGAAAATTCAAAGTTGGCTGGACACTATAAAACCATTAAAAAACCCATTTAAAAACCATTAGGCCAGTCCTGCGCGATGGAACAGAAATGTTTTCAGCTCGCGTTGAAAGGTCCGGAGATCAGGGAGTTGGCGGATACCTGGTGGTAGCTCGTTCCAGAGGGTTGGTGCCCCCACAGAGAAGGCCCTCCCCCTGGGGGTCGCCAGCCGACATTGTCTGGCCGATGGCACCCTGAGGAGACCTTCTCTATGTTGATCACATGACAAAGAATGTATAAAAGGAAAAACAGTTATGAATTTTTAAACTTGTCAATTTTATTGTTCTGCACATTTGTGCTTTTAAAAATGTAATTGGATACAACTATCAATTGTACTTATTTTTGAAAATATGATTGAATATGGAATTAGCAATTTGTGTGTACTTATTTGATTTTAGTTGAACTTATTGGAATTTACTTTTGAATAACTTCGTAGGGGATCTGAGTTAGCTCTGTTTGTTTTCATGTTCTAGCATGTAGAAACCATGGGTTCTTTAAACTTAATTGCTATAAAATTACAGTGTTCCTTCTGCTGTCAACAATGATGCTTCATAAGCAAAGTGTATCAATTTTCAGTTTTTAGTTAAGTTTTTAAGCAATCCCTAAGGTTAACTGGTAAAGGCTTAACTATTACAAGAGATCAATTGTACTCTCTCTGTGGATTTTATCTTGGAACCATTCCAGCTGTGTTAATAAGAAGCCACAGGAAAAAGAAAAGACCGAACATTCCCCCCTCTCTCCCTCTCTCTCTTACACACACACACACACACACACACACACACACACACACACACACACACACACATGAAAATCATTCTCTTCCTTAATGCTGTGATGGTTAAACAGGAGCAGCTGTTCTCTTGAATCTAGCTTATGTTTTCTAATACATAGAATTAATAGTGAAAGACAAGACTTGAAACCAGTTTACAAAAAAAAAAAAAAAGATTTAGATTTGAATTCAGTTCTTAATGTTTTATACAAATTTTGTGCTCAACTACAACACTGTTTGATCAGAAATAAAATGAATAAAACACATTTCATTGCATCTAGATTCTAAAGTAGTGAATTTCTTTAAAAGGGCAAGGACATTTTTACATTATCTCAACTATTACAGGCATAGAAGATTACCAGTCTTTGCAGTGATCGGATTAAGAAAAAAATCTATAGTATGGATAGTGATCAATTTACAAAAATTTGTTTAGTGATCATTTGAAGTTGCAATGGTGCTGAAAAAAATGGACTTACTACCTGTGCCTGAAGTTATGGCAATAATAATAATAATAATAATAATAATAATAATAATAATAATAATAATAGCCCTTATTGTGATTGTACATCATGTATACAATGAAATTGGTTTAACCTCTACTGGTGCAATACATTGTAATGTCCTACAGTCACTTGATCAAAATTTAAGTGCTTGGCAGCTCATCTGCACTTACCACCTGCAAGGACATTTCAGTTTCTCCTACCTGCCCATCTCCACCTACACTCCCCTAATCTATGTCCTTTTGACTTCTCTGTAACTTGCTTTGCAGAGCTGCAAATAACCCAAAATCTTGCAGCTCTGGAGCTGCTTACCACAACCCAGAAAGTCTCAATTGTGCTAGCAACCACTCATTTGCCCAGCTGCCTTATCTCCTCAATCCTATGTGCTCCCTAGCTTGGTTTAGCAAGTACCATCAAGCATTTATTCACTCCTCAGCCTGCCCTAGTAAGCATCAGCAAGCATTCATTCAACTATGAATGATAGTTAGATAGATAGCCGGATAGCTCAGGCTGGTACAGCCTGTTATTAAGAACACAAAGCCTGCAATTACTGCAGGTTCAAGCCCGGCCCAAGGTTGACTCAGCCTTCCATCCTTTATAAGGTAGGTAAAATGAGGACCCAGATTGTTGGGGGGGGCAATAAGTTGACTTTGTAAAAATATACAAATAGAATGAGACTATTGCCTTATACACTGTGCGCCTGAGTCTTGGGAGCGTGTATAAAAAACAAAAAAAAAACCTAGCTGCTTGGAATGGGCCAACTTGCTACAGCCAGCTCGCTGCAGTCAACTCACCATGGCCAACTCGCCATGGCCAACTTAACCACAGCCAACTTGCCACAGGCAACTTGCTGCGGGACAACTTGCCATAGCCAACACACTGCTGGGCAACTTGTCGAAGGACAATTTAAAAATTCAATTTAATTATTCAAAGGGAATAAAAAGTATTTTAATTTTTGTCATTCACATTTCATTCAGTCCCTCCTTTGGCATCCTTTCTTTAATTATTCTAATCCACCATTTCTTTGATATTAGGATAACTATTGTCCCGTGGTGAGTTGGTCATGGCAAGTGGGCCATGGCGAGTTGACTGTAGCGAGTTGACCATGGCAAATTGTCGTAGACCCCCAGCTGCTTTCTGTCCCAGTTTCCTGCACCAGATTTGTCTCTTTTTAGGACCCAGCTTTTCCAGCAAATGTTTCCTACTTTCCTGTTTTTTTCCTTCTTTTTGAAGACAGCACTTGAAAAGCTCTGCTGTCTTTTTAAAGTGGTGCTGTCTTTGGAACACCTTTTTCCAAAGACAGTGCAGCTTTCCAAGGGGAACTCATCCACCAAAAGGAATTCTAAATGGCTATATAATTTTAATGGCATGTAGAAAATGAATGGTAAAATGAAATTAAATGAGGCAATTATGTGGTGATATCTTCTGAAAGAATATTTCTCATCACTGCAATTTGTCAAAAATGAGAAATCCACAATCAAAATACAGGTAGTCCTCGACTTATGACCACAATTGAGACTAGAACTTCCATTGCAAAACAAGGGAGTTAAGTGAATTGCATCCAGTTTTACTACCTTTTTTTGTTATGGTTGTTAACTGCATTCATTGCAGTTACCTGAATCACACAGTTGTTAAGCTAATCCAGTGCTTCTCAAATGATAGGCGCCCCCAGAAGCGCGAGGCTCCGTAAAGGGGGGCGCGTTTGACCTCGGCAAACACTGTCATAACAAGCTAAGCCCCGTGTTTACAGTCGCGCGGGGGGCGCGAAAAATGTTTTCTTCTTCCTAGGGGGGCATGACAGAAAATAATTGAGAACCACTGAGCTAATCCAACTTGCCCCATTGACTTTGCTTGTTAAAGCCTGCTGGGAAAGTCGCAAATAGAGATTATGTGATCCTGGGACACTGCAACAGTTGTAAATACATGTTGGTTGCCAAGTGCCCAGATTTTGATTATGTGATCGTGGGAATGTTGCAATGGTCGTAAGCACAAGGATTGGTCATAAGTCACTTTTTCCAGTGCCATTGTAACTTGAACAGTTTCTAGACAAGTGGTTATGAGTCAAAGACTATTTATAGTTCTAGTTTTTTTTGTCCAAGTGTATTGCTTTGTGTAACGTTTAAGAATCTCGGGGTTTTTTAGCTGTACATAATTTATTATAATTCTGGTCACCATAGTAGGTGCTCCATTCTTTTCTTTTTGAGAGCTCTTTCGCTCAGCAGCACTGAAATGTTCTTAGCCAATACTAGACACTAAAATGACGTATCCAAAAGTATTCCAGTAAAAAAAACATGCTGGTTACATTTCCAATTCTTAATTTGTCTTGCCAATAAGGAAAAATAGAGGCTCTCTGCTCATAAGAAGCAGGGAGGGGAGAGAAGTACAGTGGGAAATGCCTCCTTTGGTGCCAATAAATGCCAAGAACCATGGGTATTCTGCTTTCAATTCTCCAACCTCATGAAATAATCCCCTCTGTGCAATCAGAGTCTGACATTAAGAATCAATCAAGCAATCTTCATTATGGCCATAGACCAGCAAATACCATTAAGAGAGATGTTATCTTGGATAGAGAAGATACCTGGTCCTACAATGTCTCTCCCTATTTCTCTTGCCAGGAAAGAGGGGGTCTGACAAAAAGAGAAGGAATGGCAAATATCTCTTCTGTTGACAGTTTCCCATCCTGGTTTCCTGGAAAACTGAACCAGAGGTCATGTGCTTCTTTCTCCCACTTCCTCCAGTTTCTCTCCCTTCTACTGCCACTAGAGGAGACAAATTGTAGGGAGAAGAAGTAACCCATTATCCTCATTCTCTCTCCTTGCTTTTCTTGCCATGGATATGCAGAGCATGAAAAGAAGGAGGGAAAGTAGTTTATGTCTCCCTTTACTGGGGTTGCTGGCTGAAAAAAAGAAGAGGAAGAAAAGGAAGTGACTCTTCGACTGATGGTCAGGAGGAGAACTAGGTCACTTTGCTAAGCTCGCCCTTCTGCTCTCCTACTTTGTCTACCCAGGTGGAGGAGAACCTTGAGTCCCCCCTCCTTGTTAAAAAGCAAATAGCTGCCAGACACCAGAGGGAAGACCCATATCTGCTGCATCCTGGAGTAATTAACAGAACTCTTTATCTATCAGTGGAAAGGGAAAAAGGGCACAAATTCAACCTTTTTTCTCAAAAGGTTAGGGGTGAGTTTAATGTAACTTCCTCTGTTCATGCGTTCCACATCAGTTTGCTGAGGTATCTTCAGTATGTGATTAGCTTAGACCAGGGGGGTCAAATTCGATTTCATTGAGGGCCGCATTAGGGTTGTGTTTGATCTCAGAGGGCCGGGGAGGGGTGTGGCTGGGGGTGTGGCTAGCTTGATGTCACTCATCAACACTCCATTTTCAACAGCAATGGCATCCTGCAGCTCTCTGCCAGCGAAAATGGAGTGTGCAGCCTCCCCGAGCCTCTGTTTTCGTTGGCAGAGGGCTGCAGGAGGCTCTTGCAGCCAAAAATGGAGCCCTGGTGGGCTTTGTGCGGCCTCCCTGAGCTCCATTTTTGCTGGCAGTTTCTTTGCTGTTTCCAGGGTGGCCTCATGGGCCAGATCTAAGCACCCCTCAGGCTGGATGCAGTCCCTGGGACTTGAGTTTGACACCCCTGGCTTAGACTGTAAAAAAGCCCTGAGAGATCAGGACAAAATTGGGGGTCTGTTCATACACCATCCATTCTGCTACACAATAATCTTATTTTCATGAATCTGTCATAATAATATTGGGATTATGCTGCTATCTCCCACTACCTGTGAGATTTCACCATACAAACCGAGACTGTCCTGACAGGGGTATTTCACAATTCTGCAAAAAGAATGGATATCAGGGTTTATTTATTCAGTAAGAAACATTCCGGATATATTTATCTGTTATGAAGTGAATTAACCATTTAGGTATGGAGAAGCTTTTTTGCAAGATCCAATCTAGGTCATTCACCGGGACCAGAGGTTTACTCTTCTGAGCTCTTTTGGATTTGTGCTGAAGCCCATCTTCATGGAACTTCTCTTTACCGGAATATGTGCTTTGGGTTATTCTTTGCTGAAGATTTTTTGGCAAAGGACTAATAGTTATGATTAAGATTTGTTGAGATTAATCCTCTGCAGGGGTAGAAGACTAATTAAGATGGTCTGCCATGAATTAGATGAACTGTTTTTAGGAAGGTATTGGGAATTTTCCTGTTATCTTAGCAAATTCTCAGTTGCTTTCTGGTGTAAAGAAATGTTATTTCTTCAAAATATTTCAGCACAGTAATGGGACTGACCTTTGGAGCAACAGATTTCTGCTTTTTTGTGTGTGATACAGTTTACTATTTTTTTTTAATTGTCCTGGTCACACATCTTATTCATATGAGTTTTTTTTCCCTTTCTGGGCTTGATTTTGAGACAGAATGCTTCACTTGCCTATGTAGGCTATCTCCATCAGAAAGAAGCAATATGATCCTTTCAGTTTTGCTGGTGGCTTTTGATACTAATATAGTATTATTTTCTCTTTTTTTTGAAGTTGTTGGTTGGATTTAGACTTGGAGGTACCATTTTTTAAAATTTGCATTTATATCCCGCCCTTTTCCGAAGATTCAGGGCGGCTTACACTATGTCAAGCAATAGTCTTCATCCATTTGTATATTATATACAAAGTCAACTTATTGCCCCCAACAATCTGGGTCCTCATTTTACCTACCTTATAAAGGATGGAAGGCTGAGTCAACCTTGGGCCTGGTGGGACTTGAACCTGCAATAATTGCAAGCAACTGCTGTTAATAACAGACTGTCTTAGCAGTCTGAGCCACCAGAGGCCCTTTTAACACTTTATTATCCTTCCTGGAGAGTGTTGCACATCCTATTGGCTCTTCATGTATTTCCTTTGAGAAACTTTAGCTGGTCCAAAATACCAAAACTAAATGGGTAACTTCAATTAGTATATAGCAAATATACTGAATGGTGCGGCAATTCTGATACAGTCTCCAAAATAAGTTTTGAAATGCATAGGAAAGCAAATGTAACATCTATTCTAATGTATATGTAGCATCTTAAAGCAATTACATTTTATGCAGTTGCCAGAAAAAGATGTGGCTGCTTTAGCTTGACATAAACAGGTAGTATAGTCCTATATGCTCTGAAGTACCCTTTGAAAACAAAATCTCTACCACCTCACAGCTTCAACAGGGAACATTTGATAACTTGTAACATGTTCACACAGTCCACATTCTGGTTGTTCTATTTATTTTTTTACTTATTTCACTTGTGACTTACCTTTCTATCCTTTCAAATATTCAAGGCAACTAATAAACTTTGGAAAACAAAAAACTGAATCTAAGAAGTACTGAAGAAGTATTGAAATTAATACAGATGCTAATTAATTGCTAAACGTTTGGTGAAATAGATGTTCATTTATAGTTTTCTAAAATCTGTGAAGGTAGAGATCCAAAAGCAACTTTCAAGTTGTATTTTACTGTTAGTGAAAATGATGACCCTTTGATATCAGCCACATCTTCAAAAAAGCCTCGCTTCCTAGTCTGTTTCATGGTGGGAAATATAATTGTTTAAGAAGTCAAGCCTCAAGCCTTTTTGGGGCTTTAAAGTTTATTATAAATGTTTTAAATTTATATAAACTCAGGAAACAATTACTTAATAATGCTTTAATTAAGTACAAATCACACAATTCCTGAATCTTGTGCCAATTAGCAGTCTACCTACAATATTTGTACCTACTACAACTTCTGGAAACTTTTCAAGGTAATTCAAGGGTTGCCAAATCTGAACAGTTTATGAAGATTACCAGTTGGTGAACTGGATCCATTTGCATTTACTGTGTCTAAAGTCCTAACAGATCTGAGACAAGACTGTTTGAAAGATGGTGTTCTTTTTAGAAACTGTTCGGGTTTCCTACCATCATTTTAGGCAATGAAGATGAAGATGAAGAAAATGAAGAATACTTCTTTTGAGGGAAGAAGCTGTCTGAAAAAAATCCCTTTATCAGGCAGTTTTAGATATTTGTAGATATTACAAACCAGAGAAATACCTTAGCAAGTTACTGCCTGTCTTTTTAATCTATAGTTCGCTGGAGATTATTGAAAACATTTTACCTTCTTTATACTTCTACTTTTAGGTTTTGTACCCGTCACTTTAATTTATATGGAAGAAGTGGTAGGGATTATTGATCTTTGACACAATAATTATTTTGTAAGGTAGGATTTAGTTTTGGCCCTTCTGTGCCAATGATTTTAACTTGTTATAAAGCTACTGAGGCATGCCTGCCCTGGAATGCATCACCATCCGAAGGCTGTTAATATCCAGTGATTCATTCTACTTTGAACCAAGGATTTGAAACCAATGTATTTTGGATGTTGCACAAGCACACAGACAAAGAAGGAGAAGGGAAGAGGAGTTTCTACATATTTACTGTCAAGTAACAATAGAAATATGTTTGTCCAGAGAAATGTCTATTTGTCTGTTCCAAACAGTGTTACATTTTCTTCTGAGTGAAAAATACTCAATTTATTCTAAGTGAAGGCAAGGTTGCTACTAGAACTGACCTGCTTGCTGGGCTAAACCTGCCAGATTGTAATTGAAGTGAAGATATGTGTACTTTAAAGATTGCTTTAATAGTTCCTTCTCTTTTTCATTTATCCTCTTCTTTCTTTTGTAGCAGATTTCATGTAAAACTTGATAATCAATGGGCAAGCTGCCTTGAATTTCAATACATAAAAAGCCAGCTTTTTATATATTTGAAATAAATCCTTTAGCAAGAAAGGAAAGCCTAAAATAAAATTCCTTTTTATTATTTATAGCTTGTGGCTTTTCTTATACAATTTATATGATTTTTTGCTAAAAACCATGCTCAGTAAATTTCTGTATATATCTACATTCAATGGAATGTCAGCATTAAAAGACAAGACCACTGTTAAGTAGCAAAATTTGAAGCACAAATGTAAACCAAATGTACATTCTTTTTGTCAATGTATCATTTAATCCTGGTTGAGACAAACAATAGAAAATTTCTAGGAGAGACTGCAATGATGGACGTACTAAAACATTTGGACCACATGTAGAGCTAATACTTCTATCTGTTTGACCACTGAGTTGCTTACCTGAAATGATATGTGATATGTTTTCTACTTATCCACTGTTGTCCAAAGAGATAAGAAATAATTAATCCAAACCTTTAATATCTGTTTTGTTACAGTTAGTCCTCATTTAACAACTCTAATTGGGACTGGAATTCCACTGCTAAGAAAGCGGTCATTAGATAAATTACTCTTGTGACTGCACCACCTAGCAAAATCAGTTCCTGTAGCCCCAGTTGCAAGCCTTAGGCGAGGACACCACAGTCATTAGTCAAGGACTTCATATTTCTCCTGCCCTGCCTCCTCTGCTGATCTCTGCTTCAACTCCCTCCACACGGGCAAGCAGTTGCCTCAGCCACATGTGCCTTGTCAGAGGAAGATGACAACAAAAGGTCACCTGGGACAGCAGGAATTAGCAGGGGTAGCTGGGGGCATTGGAGTGCAGTGGGGGCCAAAAGACAGAGATGGAGGGAAGCAGATAGGCTGTTGGGAACAGTTTAAGCACGCACTGTAGTCATAAATGTGGGAAGGCTGCCAAGCACCCAAATTTTGATCATGTGATCACAGGGTGCTGCAATGACCGTAACTTTGAGGACCAACCGTAACTAGCATTCATTCAGTGCCTTTGTAACTTCAAATAGACACTGAATGAGTGGTTGGTAAGTGAGGATTACCTGAAATGTTCTGTTAACAGCAGAAATAGTTCATTGCTCAGAAATTGGGCTAATTGATGATGTTCATTTCTTTCTTTGTAAAGGCAAAGGAGATATATATGTGTCTCATTATCTCCTATAGTTTCCTCTCTATATTTACTCCCTATTTTATTTATCACCACTGTAGCATTTTAATTCTTTTCCGATTGTCAGTCCATCTGTATATGTTTATGTTACTTCCCCAAGGTTGAAGTTAATGAAGTGTGGCACGAACGCCTCAGCTGTTGTGACAGTTTTGCTCTCAGCTAACTAGATTAATTTCTAGTTAGCTTTTATGATATTTCTACATTCTGTTGCATTGCTACTGTGTTGTAACTAAATAAATATATAAGAACCTCAGTTAACCGGTTGTCTTAATTTTGCAGTTTATGTTAATGCCAAAACTAAGTCAGGGAATGTATTTGTAATAGCAAGTATGGTTTTATCAGTGAATTCTTGCTAATCATAATATAAAAATTATGGCCAGTTTGAAAAGGTTTTCCCAAATTACATTTTGGGAACCTATGAAGCCATCTATCTCTATTCTATAACTAAAGTGTTGATTATTAACATGCATTTCAAGTTTTGTTTGATAGTTTATTAAGCTAATCTATTCCTTTTTAAAAGAATAATGCATTCTGGATGAACTACAGCTGTGGGTGGGAAAAATCCATTTTCTGCTAACATGGTGTATTAATTTCAAATTAACATTGAGATGAAATCCTTAGTGTTTCATCCAGAATGTCACATTACAGTTTGAATTTACATTGCAGCATTAATCATTGTACATGGAAAAATCTGGCATGGAATATGTGAGTGTTAAGACAGTGTTTGTTAGACTGCTATTACACTAAATAGTAGACTAAGTGTAGACTAGTAGACTATTATTTCTACCCTTTTGTACTTTTTTCTTTGTTCTTGATTTCTTTAGAGGATCTGCGTTTACCTTTTGCCTATGATATTACTAGAAAATGTCCACTGAATTTAAAAAAAATGTGACAAGGGAAGCAAAATCTTTTAGAAAGTACATAATCATAAACCAAAACATGCAATAAATCATTTAAATGCTATCTAAATTTCTTGCACATAAGTAGAAGAAAAAAAGCCAGTAGCAGCAAAGAAGATATTCCAGCAATGTACTGATTCCGTCAGATTTGGGTTACTCCTTGTAACCTTGCATAATAAATCTCTTAATTAAACATTGCACTTGAAATGTCTATTATTATATATGTTTTTAGAGAGGCATCCTAAGAAAGCAGATATACTGTATCTGTATTTTAATTATTATATTTTTGACAGAAATTAAAGCGATTTATCAGTATAATATTATTGGGGTGAGGTATTTTTGGTAAGCATAAATAAACCTTAGTAATAACAGGAAACAAATTTACTTAGATAATATCAAATATGGTAAATAATTATGATTCTTGTATCTTTTAGGAATAGCATATTTGAATGGCATGTGTAGTGAAAAACGAAAATGTATAATTGCAGAGGACAACGGTCTGAATCTTGCATTTACTATTGCTCATGAAATGGGTCACAAGTAAGTAAATGAAATAAGCAATATCTAAATTTGCAGTTACGTACAGTGGCTTTAAGAAGAAAAAAATTAGCCCCAATTTGACACAGAGAATTTGATATTTTTGCTTTTCATATGCTGCTGGGTTTTTAAATAGAATTATATTCCATATATAAACACAAAGAAAAAATATTTCACATGATAGCTGGTTTGGTAATATTGCAAATAATTAAATGATAGAAATGGAGACGGTAGGAGAAGAAGAGCCAGAGCCTGGGCATGGAGTCAAGGGAGGATTTAGCATAGAATTGTTACATGTCCACAAATGCTCCAAGTCCAGCCCACCTTTGAATTCCTTTGACTCTTCTCTAGCACCAATTTAGTGTTGACTGTTAAATGACTAGATTCTAGTGTATAGACTTGAGCAATAAATCTTAATTGGAACTTAATGTACAGTCATGATTCTTTGCGCCTGACAGAGACTTAGAAAACAAGGGGAATAATTCTTTTTTTTTTTTTTAAAAAAGTTAATTTTTGGATTTCTGGAAACCAGATGGAATATTTTTTGGACATTAAATTTTACATGAAAAAGAACAGAGCAATGATCACATCAGAAGACTACTATTACTAAAGCAATTTTTTCCAAGGCCATAGCCTCCACAACAGAATCCTGAGTCCAAGAGAATCCTCATACTGTGGTCCTGTTGTTCACAGGGAGGAAATATCCTGCTGAAAGCCAAAATTAGTTCAACCACCTACCCAATCAGCAAGTTTCTGAATGAAAGAGCCATCATACTTGGGTCAAGTTTCCTTCAATTTATTTCCCGATTAATAGGGCTTATTTCCTGTTTCAGAACTTGATTGAGACAGTGGAAATCAAAATGTGGTTAGAAAAATATACAGGTGAAACCTCAAAGATGGGAGAATTGAGTATCTTTTCTCATCATATGGCCTTAATATTTATGCTGTGGGATAAACAAAGGAACAGAAATGGGAATCTATATCTTATCTAGTTCTATCCTTTTATATTCTGGTATTTATTACAGTATTGTTTTGTTAGCTTTTCTGTATAAATATGGAGTCTGTCAAAGGTATTCACAGAAGTATCTTATTTTTGTTACTCAGAATAAAATTTACTTTTGAGAATTCTACTTTACAATTTAATAATAAGATTTGGTTGAAATGAAAAGCCCAAAACTTAAATTAAAAACAGACTTTGTAAAGTATTGATTCATAACATGAGTACGTTATCAGAGGGATTTTTAAAGTCTGCAATTGTTTATGCAATCATACAAAAAATATAGCAAAAATCATTTTCAGGTGGGATTTATAAAAAGCACTTACAATGGATAATTTATTTGGATCAAAACACATTTTATAACATTTGATTTTTTAGAAAGCAATTATAAATATGAAATTTAAATCCTGAAAGTTAGCTGGTGATTTGGATTTATCAGCTGCAGAAATTTGAAGCTTGTTCTCATGGTTTTTCTTAAGGGTTTATGGAACATAGAAAACAACAACAACTTATTACCGTATATACTCGAGTATAAGCCGAGTTTTTCAGCACGTTTTTTGTGCTGAAAAACGTCCCCTCGGCTTATACTCGGGTCTATACGGCTTATACTCGAGTTTTTTTTTTTTAAGCCCCTCGGCTTATACTCGAGTATATACGGCTTATACTCGAGTTTTTTTTTTTTTTCTTTTTTTCACATTTTACCGGACGGCGCGGGGAAGCCCTGCCGGTGCAGTGAGAGGGCGGGGCGGGGGAGCCGCCAGCCTTCTCAGCTGAGGGAGGGAGGGTTTCCCCAACCGGTAGGTGCCTCAATTCCCACCCTCGGCTTATACTCGAGTCCCCAGTTTACCCCAGTTTTTGGGGTAAAATTGGGGACCTCGGCTTATACTCGGATCGGCTTATATTCGAGTATATACGGTATCTCCTATTTTCACAAATAAAATAAAGCTGTTAAAATGAAGTTGTCTATGTCTATAGGTGAAGCACAAGGAACTTTGGTATAAGGAATTATTGTCGTTCTTCAATTCATGTAGTCCTTTCTGATTATTCAATGGACTGAATAATCGTGACCCAATGGACATTATTTCACTGTCTTCAGTAATTGCTTCTTTGAATTTTTATGAGCATATACATGTCTCATCAATTAGACTTCTTTTTTTCCCTCTTAGCTTCTTTTTAATTTTTAATTTTTCTCTGAGTCAAGATTTTCTCCAGTAAATGTAGTCTTCATATTTTGTGTCCAAAATATCTAAGTTTACTTTTATGATTAGCATTTCCAGCAAGCAGTCTGATTTCATTTATCTTTGTATTTCATATTACTTCATCTAGTATTGAAATATTGGCTCCTTTTGCCGTGCTAAATAGTCTCATTAATCTTCTCCCGCACTACTATTCACAGGTGTCTGTTTTCTTTTATTCAGTCTGTCTGATGGTACAATTTTCACAGCCATGTTGCAGTTGAGAAAACCATTCCCTCTCTTATTTTGTGTATCTTTGTTACAATCAGTTAAGAGAAATCTTTTTATTGAATGATTATGGTAATTGTCTTTTTGAGCCTAGGAAGATAACATATGTTATTACTTAAGTATTTTATCTTATATTTGTATTGGTTGGTGTTGGCTATGGACATAAACATTTTTTTTACGTATTGAGATTTAGTCCAACTTTTCTGTTGTGTTAACAGAATTCTTTAAATCTTCCTAGTTATAGGGTTATCTATGGCATTATCAGCATATCTGAGGCTGTTGATACTTTATCCTACCAATTAAATACTTTAATGGTTTTTCCCAACCAATTAAATTGGTTTTAATTAATTAAATTTAATTCTATTTTTTATTTGTTGTAGCACAGCATTTCTTTTAATGCGTTCTGCATACATATTAAATAGAGTGTACCTAGGTGCATGTCTTTGCCATTTTTCAGCCATTTATTGTTCTATATTCTGTTCTAATGGTTGTAGCCTATCCTAGTCATATAATTTTTCAATAAATTTTATTGGAAAAGGTGGTGATGAACTCCTTTTTCAAGATGCCATCCTTTGATCCAGTGACAATTACCAAGCAGTCCCCAACCTTCTCTGTGTGGAAGTTGGGTTTCAATCTGAGATTTAGTGCTAAGGTACCTTTGATTGTGTTTGTTGTTGACTTGTGGCAGAGCCAGGACAGTGGTTTATCCATCCTTGTGCACCTTGATCTCTCAGTGACTTTTGATACTGTCGACTACAATATCCTTCTGAACTAATTGTGAGCAACATATTATGGTGTTTCTATTTCTTATTCCTGGCTGATGACTGGTTCTAGCCATCACTGGTAGTGAGGCAGTGAGCACTCCCTAGACCTGTCTTGCCTGAGATGCCACAGGGTTCTACTTTCCTTTTCAATGTCTATATGAAACAGCTGGGTGAGGTCATTTGCCACATTCAGGTTTGGTATAATTAGTAAACTGATGATACCAAATTGTATTTCTTGACCCAAGTCAGCCTAGTGATGCTATCAAAGCTCAGTGCCAGTGCCTGGAGGCTGTGCAGGTTTGGAACGGGAGGCATTGTCTCCAATTCAGTTATATCAAGATCAAGTATTGTATATATTTGGTCCCCTCTATTGCTAATGGTGAAGCAGACAATTTTGTAATCCAAAGTTCTTCGTATATTTACATATTAAATAAATCTATTAATAATACTTAGAATCTATAGAAATGCAAAGGATTGCTGAGCATAAAAATTGATTCTCACATTCATAAGAAAGAAAATAGCTATTGTATAAACAATGTCCAGTATTATGTATAAGGTAGTTATATGGTTGACCCATATAGCTTAGGAGAGCTTTTGAACAATCTGTATTATTGTTTTGACTTGCAGAACAAATATTCAGATTTTATTTAGGACTTAAAAGTTTATAGGCCCTTTTTACATAAGGTATGTCCTTATTATTTAGCTAAAAATGCAATTGTTCAAATTTGGAACCCAGAATAAAAAATGAATGCATATCAGACATATCAGGTGTTTTAGAGGGGATGAACTTGATGGCTTGATAAACCTAAGAAGATGGCATTGGACATTTTTATCAGTAGGTACCAAGCTGAACAGGAGGGCATTATTAGGATGGCTCAGTTAGTGGTAATAGAAAATTCCAGGTGGGCTTAATAAGACTGACTAGTCATTCTCTAAGGTCAAGGTAAAAGACAGTATACCTAGGAATCCTTGACCATTTAAGAGTAAAGCAGACAGAACTATCAGGCCCTGGAAAAGGTATTTGTTTTACCTGTTTGTTAAATTGATAAGCTGTCTGTTTCACTATGATCACAGTTCTGGATTGCAAGATACAAACATTTTAGTGAAAGATACTCAAAAGCTTTAGAGAAACCATATACCGAGATGCTGCTGAATTTGGTTTCCAATCCTCTCATTGCCTTTTCTCCTTCTGTGACTTTCAGGCTTCTGATTACAGCTTGCAACAATTGGGCCAATACTTTTGTATTTAGAAATACAAGAATAATTCCTGTGCAAAAGAATTCTTAAGGATTTTTGCCTGGCTTCATGTACCACTTGGTTGCTTGTTGATTAATGGATAAAGCATTGGAGTCCATTTTGGATTTTTGTGGTTTTTCCCCTACAGATCTCCAAAAGCCAGAGAAAGAGAATGTGCTGTAATGGGAGTATCTCTGAAACAAGCAGCTGCTAATTAAGAAAGTAAGTGAGAGTGTTTCTCAAAGATAGGAGAGTCTCCAGTCTACATATTAGTAAGAAGAGAGAGAGGAGTGAGAATCCCAGCTCAGCCCACAACCTATTCTGTGAATGATCGCAAGATCACCTATGCTTCTAGGGAAAGATGTTCATTCTCCAAGTCTCTCCCAGCACTTTGAATATAATCTATTTCTGGACATTAGTTGTCATGTCTTGGCTCTTTTCTGAAAAGTATTTAAAGGTGGTCAGATACAAATTCAAAATTTGTATCCAAAAGGAGTCTACATGAGCAAGTGTATGAGCCCTCCCCTCAGTACAAAGAGTTGACTGAAGAGCTTCTCTGCAGTTCACAACAAGACATTCCCAGAAGTGTAAAGCTTCTTCATGCCTATCCTGAAAGTGCAATAGGAAAAAAAGCTAGAAGCTTCTTTGAATTGACTACATAAAAGATTCACATTTGAAACCAATAATAGTAGGGTTTTTTTTATTGTCACCTCTTTTTTCCTAATAAATCTCACTAATCGTATTGAGTTGTTCCTTGGTTTTCATTTCAGTCCTAATTGTTGCTGTAAGTTATGGACTGAAGTAATATTTTCCTGGACTGATGATTTGGTTGTTAGTCATATTTTAATCTAGAAGAAGGAGCTTGTGATTCGAGTCACATTCAGCAACAAGACCTGGTGTAATATAATTAGTATAACATCTTTTTTCAAAATAAATATTGTGTCGGCAAGGTACTTCAAGTCACTGTAGAACTGCTTCAAATACCTCAGTAGTTGGCAAGAGCCTAAATTTGGGTTAATATTAATTGGCTGTCCTTGGACTCAAATTGAAATCATTCTATCATTTTTGTGGTTGCATCTTTCTTAGTGGCTGCTCCATTTCTTTGGTGATTTTTTTTCTAGTCTCCAGTAGAAGATCCGATTCTTCTCTGATGTGAAGTGACTCATTTCAGTTCATGTCAATTTCCTGATTTCCAGAATGTCAATATTTAGCCTTGACTCTTCTGCTTGACAATATTAAATTTGTCTTGGTTCATGGTTATAATCACACTAGTACTATAATATCATTTCAACACCAAACTTTCTTTTTATCGCTGGACACACTGACAGGTAGACATCTGTGAACCTTAATACAGCTACATCATAAGCTTCAATGCTATCAAAATTTTCCCCTGCTCATTTTACCTTCCAATATTCAGGACTCAACTTCCATATCATATTGTGAATATCTGCTTGTCAAGGTCTGCTTGGTTTACTTGGTAGAATATTTGAGTAGCTGTCATTTCCTTTCAGTGGAGCTTATTTAGCCTGATCCTTATCTATGAGCTGCCCATCATGGGTGACTTTCTAAAAATATACATTTTCTGCTGTACAATACCATAACTTAAATGCACAAATTCCTTCTCTACAAGACAACCTATATCTTCACTACAAGATAATGATCCAAGAATGGAGAAAGGAACATAACCATCTTATAGTATTTATTTGCCAGATTGGGCAGCTAAGAATATTTTATTATTAATTTGTTATTTGTTCCATTTATTTATTTGTTATTATTTAGGAGGTTATTTGTTTTCCTTGTTTTAAATGTGTTTGATTATAGTAGGATAGTTAACTGCTCATAGTTGGCCAATAATTAGAGTAGCATAAACCTTGTAAAATAAATAAATTTATAATGTACCATAATTTTATTCATAGATGACAGCCCTTGAAATATATTGGATTTATAATTAGCTGAATATCATCTATTGAATTTCATCATTAAATGAATCTGCATCTATCTCACCTATTCCTACTTTTTAACTACTATACTGAGGGCTATATTTCTGTACTAGATTGATGATAGAAGATTTTTACCTCTGTTTTCCTCGGTTGTGTTATGATTTTTTTTTCATTATTGCAAAGGAAATTGCAATACAGTAAAGGTAGTTCTTCACTTATAATACTTTGTTTGGTGATCATTCAAAGTTACAATGGCGCTGAAAAAAGTGACTTGTGACCATTTTTCACACTTATGACTGTTGCAGTATCTTCATGGTTTTGTGATCAAAATTCAGATGCTTGGCAACTGACTCATATTTATGGCAGTTACAAAGTCAATGGGGAAGCCAGATTTACTTAACAATCATATTATTAACTTAATAACAGCAGTGATTCACTTAACAACTATGGCAAGAAAGGTCATAAAATGGTCCAAAGCTCACTTAACAATGTCTCGCTTAGCAACAGAAATTTTGGGCTCAATTGTGGTCATAAATTGAGGACTATCTATAACCCACTTTTTTTCTGGTAGAAACAAAACTTGTTGCAATGGCAGACAACAATTATTAACTGCAAACCTAAGCCTGGTTATTTGAGTTATGATGTACTAAGATACTTTTCTGAAATAAGTCAGACCATAACAATATATGTATTAGATTGCTTAGCAAAGCGTAAACACATCTAACAAACAAAAAGCTGAACCAAATGAATACATTCAAGTAATCATAGTCTTGTTTATCGTGATTTGTTGAATAAGCCAAGTTGGCTGGATTCATTCAATACACTAAACCACAAATCAAGGATTATAAATAAAAAAGGCTAAGTCTCAGTTTTAAATCCAAGTAATATCCTGTATTAAGTTGATTTCCCCCTGAAATTAAGAAGAAATGATAGACATGTGTATCATTATATGTATATGTCTGTCTGTATGTCTATCATCAATTTAAACTTTAAATAAAGTAATTACATTCTCTTTGTTCTTTAAAGATTGCAAGCATGTTAAGGTTCTTTTTTTTACATTGGAAATTTACATTCTGTTGTGTAAATCCTTAATTCTATTTCTATGTTGGAAATGTGAGTACATATTTTTGGTTGAACATTTGAGAAGCTGCTTTTATACTGTTCTTCCCTTAAAATGTACTGTTTTCCAAACTTGTTTCAGCATGGGAATAAATCATGACAATGACCACCCATCTTGTGCAGATGGTCTCCACATCATGTCTGGAGAATGGATCAAAGGGCAAAACCTTGGGGATGTTTCATGGTCCCGCTGTAGCAGAGACGACCTAGAAAAATTTCTCAGGTAATTCATTCAAGAAGTGGATGTAGTTACAATCAGGCTTTTATTTTGTTCAGTTTTTTTTTTCCTGGTGATTATAAATTTCAGGTATGCCAAGCTTTCAATACCTTACTACACTTTCTATATCAGATTGAAAAGAACTATTTCTAAAAATTGATTGCTATTCTTTAGAAATATTATTACCCAATACTTACCTGAGGCAGAATCAGTTTTTAACAAGGTATTTCTTTAGATTTCACCATTGTTGGGAGTACTCAATAAATGTGTGTGTGTGTGTGTGTGTTGAAATGCAAATTTTTTACTTGCGGTTCTGTGGGCATGGCTTGGTGGGCGTGGCAGGGGAAGGATACAGCAAAATCTCCATTCCCACCCCACTTCAGGGGAAGGATACTGCAAAATCTCTATTCCCACCCCACTTTGGGGCCATCCTGAGGTGGTATTTGCTGGTTCTCCCAACTACTCAAAATTTCTGCTACCGGTTCTCCAGAATCTACTGGATTTCACCCCTGATATATATTCAGCTGTCACTATTCACTATTCATCTAAGTAAGATGAATATTCCAGATTGTGATAGAAGTCTAGGCACTAATTTGCCTCCATTCACTAATCTTTTGAATTTCTTATACTTTTGACACATACCTTTTGAGGCAAAAAAGAATGTCAGAATTCCTTCGCAAAGTGGTAAAAGAGAGGAGAAGAGAAAGTCATGAAATACCATGACTGAAAGGATTATAGAGTGATTCTACCTGCATACCTGCTTGTAATAATGAACACTTTAGTTCTTCTTTCTTTCCTTCCTTTTAGAGAGGCATATACCAGGAGAAAAGCAGATTAAGAAGGAAATTGCTTTCCCAACCCCTTATCTATATACAATAGACTGAATCCAGGTTAGAGCACTGGGTGTTCTTGTAATTAGAACATCAAAATGGAAGCCATTCTCAACAGTTAAAAAACCAAATTGATTGGTTAGAAAACCTAAGTGGAAATCATTTTCCTCAGATCTGGGAGATGCAGAGAAACAGACTGACTGAGGTATTTACTGAATACTTGACTAAACAAATACAATAAATGGACAGTCAGAAAGCAACTAAACCTTGAATTAGTGGTATCAAAAGATAACTAGTTCCAGTTAGTCCTTACTTAATGATCTTAATTGGGACTGGAACTTCCGTTATTAAGCAAAGCAGTTGTTGGCCAAAATATCTTGTGATCATGTCACTTAGCAATAGCAGTTCCAGTATCCCAGTTATACTTCGTTGTTAGGTGAGGACGATGCCGTTTGTAGGCAATAACTTTGCTCTTCTCCTGTCCTGAGTAAATAAGATCTCTTTGGAAGACTCTGCTGCCTGTCATTCTTACCTAAGTAAGGATCACTTGTATTTTTAATTTTTTAAAATATTGCAATGCCCCTTTATTCTTGCAGTATTAGTGAAAGTGTTTGAAGTCCATTTCATGCAATATTACATGTGTATTTTGTGACAGGATTTTGAATTCCCTGGTTAGAATTATCCATAATATTTCCGCAATGGGATTAAATAGTATAGGGATTCTATGCAATAAAATTAGAAAGTGTATTCAAGTTTGTACCCAGACGAATTCTATATATTTTATCTTTAGTTTATCCAATTCTTCTTTGTGTTTAATAGCTGTTTAATTTAAAATGGGAAATTATGGAACAAGATTTTTTGTATTGACCTTAGATTGAGGTTCAGCAGTATTCAAAGATATTCAAAGTCACGTTACAAGATTTTGTTCCCCAGACATATTTGGACTTGTGTTCTTTCCTCATCACTTTCCCATGTAATGATCTTGAATAATGAGTTCCCTGCCCAATATTTCATCTAAATATTGTTTTGTTAATTTTGTTTTTCAGCTAATTCTTGTGTGGGAGGGGTTTGAATGAAGACACGTGAACCTCCTCCAAGTACTACTGTTTAAAGTGGCTTTTCTTCTGAAAGCTGCCTCACGTTCTTGGATATATGTCATGCTATCCTCTTTTTCATTAATATAAAAATTTTCTTTATTAAATTAAGGCAAGATTGGGTTTTAAAGCTTTCATCTTAATTCTACATAAAGCATATATATTATTATTCACCAATCTCTTCTGCATTTCCAGGTCAAAGGCCAGTAACTGCTTGCTGCATACAAATCCCCAGAGCCTCAATTCTGTGATTATTCCTTCAAAACTCCCTGGGATAACATACACTACAGATGAACAATGTCAGATTCTTTTTGGACCAACTGCCTCTTTCTGCCAAGAAATGCAGGTAGGAATAATAGATTGCTATCATTTATGACTTAATAATATACCCAGGTTTAAAGCTTGCTGTTTTGGCTTTCTGTACTTTGTGGTAGAATAATAACATTGAAGAAATAGTAATAGCAAAGGATTACAGGAATAAAGAAATATAGAACAATTTTGAATGTTTTCTTTATTAACTATTCAAAGCTTCTTCATATTGTTTCCATTCTGTGTTTGATTTTTCAATATTTAAATGAGAGATATCAAATCAAATCAAACCTTTATAATGGTCATGCAGCAGTGTAAAACTTCAGCTGTTATGTGTTACCAAGCTTTCATTCACAAGATAGAATAGATATGCATTTCTTTTGCACACTCAAAAGTTTTCCTTACTGAATTAGAATGCTTGTTATTAGGGACATTTTTTTGCTTTTAGATAGGACTTGAAATAAAATGGAAGAAGGTATATTAATAGCTTTTATTTTAATTTTATCTTATTTTCACCAGGTCAAATGGTTAAATAGTGGGCTATAAGATAGATCTGTGATTGTGAATCTATGGCACGCGTGCCCAAAGTGGCACATGGAGCCATGTCACCTCGCACACATGGCATCACTTGTTCCTCTTCTGGATTTCTGGTGCACATACGCACACGACGATCAGTTGGCCTTTTTGACAGAAACCGGAAGAGCTGGTCTGTGAGCTGGGAAAGGGGCTTTCTCGAACTTCAAAATTGGGAGTGTCCAGAAAGAAGGAGGACCAATGGAATTCTCCCTTCTGCAGCATCATTGGTCTCTGGGCAGAATCTCCCTTGACTTCTCCTACTGGAGGAGAGAGTTCCACGCAGAGAAGCCCAACTTGTTTATTCAGGCCAAGATCCCCCCTCCCACTTTTTCCTCTCGGTCCGTAGAACTGTGTCTCCTCCTTCAGGTGAAGTCCCAAAGGACTCTTCCTGGAGACCGATGCCGCTCAAGGTGGAAAATTCTAACTGGTGCTTCCCCTCATTCTGGCCCTTCCCATCTCAAAAGTCCGAGATAAATGCTTTCTCCTCCCAATGCAGAACTGCGGATTCCTCCTTTGTGGCTGGAAGCATCTGGCTGGACACACATGTGCTTTAGCATGTGGTCTGCCAACTGATCAGCACATGTGCATGTGCAGCAGTAACCGGAAGACTTCTAGCCAGCGCGCATGTGCCCCCTATAGAAATATCAGCACGCACATGCTCCTTGGGCAACTCTGTTTCCTGGTAGCGGCCCTGACGAAGTGCTCCCTTTTCGGCACTTGGTGCCAGGCACACACTCTCCCCTTTCAGCACTTGGTGCTGAAAAGGTTCATCATCACTGAGCTAGATGTTTCCAACTCAAATAATCAGGAATGTTGCATGAAGGCTAATTTATTAATTCGAAGGCTGTCACAGTGAGGCCTTTTCATGCATTAAAATGAATTTTAAAATGGTAAAACTATAGAGCATTTTATTCTTTATAAAAAAGAATTGTTTTATTAATTAATTAAAATTATTTAATAAATTATTTCAATTTAATCATAAATATATTAAGTAAAATTTTAAAACATTGAGAAATAGCTATTAAATAGCTATTTCATTTTGGTGAGCATTCTTTATTCACCAAAATAATGGATTGAAAAATAATATTTATTAACAATCATATCCAGGATAATATAATTTGGGACTTCATTCTACCAAAATCTGTCCAAATTTTCCTTTTACACTTTTATAATCTCTTGTTGGTGAGTAAAAAGATCATTTTGTTTTTCTTCTTTCGTACCTCCCACTGCCTCTTTCTTTTCTTCATTCTCCAAGGATGATGGTGTTATTCCTTTCTTTCTTTGGCCAGCAGAGAAATTTTACTTGTTTCTTTGTGGGATTGACTTTCTTGCCCATCTGTCCATGGATACAAAAATAATACCTACCTCTCAAATCATCTTCATTCTAACCACAGAATTTGAAATGTTACTATCAGAATGTAACATGATTTGAAGTGTAAATATACTACTATAAGGAGTCTGAAGCTCTAACCACTGTCATCAAGGTTCACCTCTTTGGGATCTTCATGCAACCTTGTGATATATGTAAGAAAGATGGGGCACACTTGGTGATGTCGTTTCTTTTCAGACAGGCGAGTTTGACACCCTCCGTGATACTGTTGCTACTAATGATTTATGTATTAAAATATAAATATTGAAAGATACACATACATGTCATGATTATAAGGAAATAGTTGGCTTCATTGATTTTTAAATTTACTATGTTATATTTTTTTCTTATATCAGTTTATAATACAAATTAGAAATATGAAATAACTTATTAATTCACATTAATTTCTCTGAAATTGGAAAATAGAATAGAATAGAATAGAACAGAATAAAATAGAACAAAACAAAACAGAACAGAACAGAACAGAACAGAATAGAATAGAATAGAATAGAATAGAATAGAATAGAATAGAATAGAATAGAATTCTTTATTGGCCAAGTATGATTGGACAACAAGGAATTTGTCTTGGTTCATAGGCTCTCAGTGTACATAAAAGAAAAGATACATTCATCAAGAATCATAAAGTACAACACTTAATGATAGTCATAGGATACAAATAAGCAATCAGGCAACAATCAACAATCAATATAAATTGTAAGGATACAAGCAACAAAGTTACAGTCATGCAGTCATAAGTGGGAGGAAATGTGTGATAGGAACGGTGAAAGACTAATAGTAATAGTAATGCAGCATATGCATATTTGAATTATTTTTATTTTTATTTTTTGTCACAACATCATATAAAAAGGATTATATAGTATATAAACATATATATGAGTAAATATTAGGAGGTATAAGCACTAATATATATATAGGAAGAAGAAAAAAAAAGAAAAACAACAACAATAGGACAGGAACAGTAGGCACATTTGTGCGCTTATGCACGCCCCTTATGGTCCTCTTGGGAATGGGGTGAGGTCAATAGTAGAAAGTTTTTGGTTGAAGCTTTTAGATTATGGGAAGAGACCACAGAGTCAGGTAAAGTATTCCAAGCACTGATGATTCTGTTACAGAAGTCATATTTTCTGCAATCTAGATTAAAGCGGTTAACATTAAGTTTAAATCTGTTGGTTGCTCTTGTATTGTTGCAATTAAAGCTGAAGTAGTCTTTAACAGGAAGGACATTACAATAGATGATTCTATGAGTTAAACTTAGGTCTTGTCGAAGGTGACGGAGTTCCAAGTTTTTTAAGCCTAGGATTTCAAGTCTGGTGGGATAAGGTATTTTGTTGTTTTCAGAGGAGTGGAGAACTCTTGTAAAATATTTCTGGACTCGCTCAATTGTATTGATGTCAGAGATGTGGTGAGGGTTCCATACAGGTGAGCTGTATTCTAGAATTGGTCTAGCAAATGTTTTATATGCTCTGGTTAGTAGTGTAGTGTTTTTGGAAAAGAAGCTACGCAGGATTAGATTTACAACTCTTAGAGCCTTTTTTGCTATGTTACAGTGGGCTTTGACACTTAGATCATTTGACATGAAAACTCCAAGGTCTTTAATGGGGTGGGGGTCATCTGTAAGGTAATGTCCATCAAGTATGTACTTAGTGTTTGGGTTCTTTTTTCCAATATGTAAGACTGAGCATTTGCTGGTTGAGATCTGGAGTTGCCAAGTTTTAGACCAAGTGGTTAGATGATCAAGGTCTTTTTGGATGATAGATGCATTGTCTGTGCTGTTAAATAGTTTGACATCGTCAGCAAAGAGAACACAATTACTTGCGATATGGTCACAAAGATCATTAATGTATAGTATGAAGAGTGTTGGTCCAAGGACGCTGCCTTGAGGAACGCCACTCTTTTTTTTTTTTTTATAAAAAAGTTTTATTTTTACAATCATATCAAATAATTCATCCAATGTACAGTTATATACAATTAGTCGGGCCTGCCCAGTCACCACCCCCCTTTTTAACACTCTTCCCTCTTCTACCTTCTTTTACTTTCCAAACCTTCCTCTCCTTCTCTTATCTACCTCCTCTCCTCCCTCCACCCTCCACTCCTTCTCCCTCTTCTACCCCTCTTCCTTCCTCTTCTCCTCTTTCCTACCTCCTACTCTCTCTTTTTTCCCTCCCCACCGTTCTGAAATGGCAACTGGGCAGACCCGACCCTACATTAATTATATTTATACATCTTCAATAATCCCTGTACATTAACCATCACTCCATCACTAGCCTCAACCCCCCAATTCCCCTCCCCCTTACCCCCCACCCCCCACCCCGACTTCCCAGAACAAAATGCAGGGTATCAAAACTAACAATCATAATCTAAAATAATTCCTAAATTATAATCTCTAGTCTCTCCACACTTAGTCACACTCTCAATTCCCCTCTCCTTCAGAAATATATCTAATACAAATTATTTCCTAAATTTACTCATATGCTATTCAATATTTTTTTATCTGATACTTATTTTGAATATAATCAATCCACATTTTCCATTCTAAAATATATTTTTCTTCTGTATAGTCTTTCAAGTAAGCAGAGATTTTTGCCATTTCTGCCAGATTTGATACTTTAAGTGTCCATTCTTCAATTGTAGGTAATTCTTCTTTCTTCCAATATTGAGCAATCAAAAGTCTTGCGGCTGTTATTAAGTTCAAAATCAATTTAGTCTCTATAGCTGTACAATCCATAATTATTCCTAGTAAAAAGAACTGCGGGGTAAACTTAATCTTCTTTTTCAAAATATTCTGCATGATCCACCATACTTTAATCCAAAATGCTTTAACTTTTTTACAAGTCCACCATATATGATAATAAGTGGCATCTTCACAATCGCATCTCCAACATTTAGCCTGTACATTAGGATACATACATGACAATTTTTTGGGGTCTAAATGCCATCTATAAAACATCTTATAAAAATTTTCTCTCATATTTTGCGCTTGTGTAAATTTAACATTCCTCACCCAAATTCTTTCCCAAGTTTCCAACATTATTGGTTGCTGAAAATTTTGTGCCCACTTAATCATACAATCCTTAACCAATTCAGTCTCTGAGTCTATTTCTACTAATACATTATACAACCTCTTAATATGCTGTTGACCTTGATCTCTCATTTGTTTTAACAAATTATCCTCAATTTGCTTAACACCTATTTTTTGATCTAATTTCCATCTAGCTTGTAATTGTCCATATTGGAACCATGTATAATTTTCCCCTTCTTCCCCCATCTTTTCTCTAGATTTTAATTGTAATTCCCCCTTTTCCATACAAAGAAGTTCTTTATAGGTAACTACCTCCATCTTTTGATATATATTTATATTTTCTATCATGTGTCTCGGGATTGCCCATATTGGAATCTTTCCATCTAATTTATATTGATATTTCCTCCAAACCCTCAATAATGCATTTCTAATTATATTATTTTTAAATATTTTATCAGCTTTCTTATCATATAATAAATAGGCATGCCACCCATATAACAAACCATAACCTTCTATATTCAAAACTCTTTCCTCAATTCCTTAATCCAATCAGTAATTAATGATAATTAATGATAAGACAACTGCTTCATAATACAATTTTAAATTAGGCATTTTAAGACCCCCCCTTTCCCTTATATCCTGCATTACTTTTAATTTTATTCTTGGTTTTTTGCCCATCCATACAAATTTACTAATCCCCTTTTGCCATTCCTGTAATTTAATATCATTCTTAAGCACCGGTATCATTTGAAACAAAAATAAAAACCTGGGCAAAACATTCATTTTTATAGCCGCTATTCTTCCCAGCAAAGATAGTTGTAACTTCTTCCAACTCTCCATTTCTTTCCATACCTTCTGCCACAATACCTCATAATTATTTTTGTATAATTTAACATTTGAAGCTGTAATATATATTCCTAAATATTTAACCTTTTTAACGATTTCAAAACCTGTAGTTCTTTCTAACTCTTCTTTTTGTTGTATATTCATATTTTTAGTTATCATCTTTGTCTTTTGCTGATTCACCTTAAATCCAGATACTTTACCATACTGACCAATTATATCTTTTAAACCAGTTACTGAGTATATTGGTTGAGATACAGTAACAACCAGGTCATCTGCAAAAGCTCTTAATCTATAATCTTGATGTTTAACTCTAATTCCCTTTATTTGATCGGAACCACGTATATTATTCAGAAGAATTTCTAAAGTTAAAATAAAAGTAATGGGGACAAGGACATCTCTGTCTCGTCCCTTTCCCAATTTTAAAAGTTTCTGTTAACCCACCATTTACTTTTTCCTCTCGGTCCGTAGAACTGTGTCTCCTCCTTCAGGTGAAGTCCCAAAGGACTCTTTCTGGAGACCGATGCCGCTCAAGGTGGAAAATTCTAACTGGTGCTTCCCCTCATTCTGTCCCTTCCCATCTCAAAAGTCCGAGATAAATGCTTTCTCCTCCCAATGCAGAACTGCGGATTCCTCTTTTGTGGCTGGAAGCATCTGGCTGGACACACATGTGCTTTAGCATGTGGTCTGCCAACTGATCAGCACATGTGCATGTGCAGCAGTAACCGGAAGACTTCTAGCCAGCGCGCATGTGCCCCCTATAGAAATATCAGCACGCACATGCTCCTTGGGCAACTCTGTTTCCTGGTCGCAGCCCTGACGAAGTGCTCCCTTTTCGGCACTTGGTGCCAGGCACACACTCTCCCCTTTCAGCACTTGGTGCTGAAAAGGTTCATCATCACTGAGCTAGATGTTTCCAACTCAAATAATCAGGAATGTTGCATGAAGGCTAATTTATTAATTTGAAGGCTGTCACAGTGAGGCCTTTTCATGCATTAAAATGAATTTTAAAATGGTAAAACTATAGAGCATTTTATTCTTTATAAAAAAGAATTGTTTTATTAATTAATTAAAATTATTTAATAAATTATTTCAATTTAATCATAAATATATTAAGTAAAATTTTAAAACATTGAGAAATAGCTATTAAATAGCTATTTCATTTTATTCTTTTATTCACCAAAATAATGGATTGAAAAATAATATTTATTAACAATCATATCCAGGATAATATAATTTGGGACTTCATTCTACCAAAATCTGTCCAAATTTTCCTTTTACACTTTTATAATCTCTTGTTGGTGAGTAAAAAGATCATTTTGTTTTTCTTCTTTCGTACCTCCCACTGCCTCTTTCTTTTCTTCATTCTCCAAGGATGGTGGTGTTATTCCTTTCTTTCTTTGGCCAGTAGAGAAATTTTACTTGTTTCTTTGTGGGATTGACTTTCTTGCCCATCTGTCCATGGATACAAAAATAATACCTACCTCTCAAATCATCTTCATTCTAACCACAGAATTTGAAATGTTACTATCAGAATGTAACATGATTTGAAGTGTAAATATACTACTATAAGGAGTCTGAAGCTCTAACCACTGTCATCAAGGTTCACCTCTTTGGGATCTTCATGCAACCTTGTGATATATGTAAGAAAGATGGGGGCACACTTGGTGATGTCGTTTCTTTTCAGACAGGCGAGTTTGACACCCTCCGTGATACTGTTGCTACTAATGATTTATGTATTAAAATATAAATATTGAAAGATACACATACATGTCATGATTATAAGGAAATAGTTGGCTTCGTTGATTTTTAAATTTACTATGTTATATTTTTTTCTTATATCAGTTTATAATACAAATTAGAAATATGAAATAACTTATTAATTCACATTAATTTCTCTGAAATTGGAAAATAGAATAGAATAGAATAGAACAGAATAAAATAGAACAAAACAGAACAGAACAGAACAGAACAGAACAGAACAGAACAGAACAGAATAGAATAGAATAGAATAGAATAGAATAGAATTCTTTATTGGCCAAGTATGATTGGACAACAAGGAATTTGTCTTGGTTCATAGGCTCTCAGTGTACATAAAAGAAAAGATACATTCATCAAGAATCATAAAGTACAACACTTAATGATAGTCATAGGATACAAATAAGCAATCAGGCAACAATCAACAATCAATATAAATTGTAAGGATACAAGCAACAAAGTTACAGTCATGCAGTCATAAGTGGGAGGAAATGTGTGATAGGAACGGTGAAAGACTAATAGTAATAGTAATGCAGCATATGCATATTTGAATTATTTTTATTTTTATTTTTTGTCACAACATCATATAAAAAGGATTATATAGTATATAAACATATATATGAGTAAATATTAGGAGGTATAAGCACTAATATATATATAGGAAGAAGAAAAGAAAAGAAAAGAAAAAAAACAACAACAGGACAGGAACAGTAGGCACGTTTGTGCGCTTATGCACGCCCCTTATGGTCCTCTTAGGAATGGGGTGAGGTCAATAGTAGAAAGTTTTTGGTTAAAGCTTTTAGATTATGGGAAGAGACCACAGAGTCAGGTAAAGTATTCCAAGCACTGATGATTCTGTTACAGAAGTCATATTTTCTGCAATCTAGATTAAAGCGGTTAACATTAAGTTTAAATCTGTTGGTTGCTCTTGTATTATTGCAATTAAAGCTGAAGTAGTCTTTAACAGGAAGGACATTACAATAGATGATTCTATGAGTTAAACTTAGGTCTTGTCGAAGGTGACGGAGTTCCAAGTTTTCTAAGCCTAGGATTTCAAGTCTGGTGGGATAAGGTATTTTGTTGTTTTCAGAGGAATGGAGAACTCTTCTTGTAAAATATTTCTGGACACGTTCAATTGTATTGATGTCAGAGATGTGGTGAGGGTTCCAAACAGGCGAGCTGTATTCTAGAATTGGTCTAGCAAATGTTTTATATGCTCTGGTTAGTAATGTAGTGTTTTTGGAAAAGAAGCTACAGATTAGGTTTACAACTCTTAGAGCCTTTTTGCTATGTAGTTACAGTGGGCTTTGCACTTAGATCATTTGACATGAAAACTCCAGGGTCTTTAACGGGGTGGGGTCATCTGTAAGGTAATGTCCATCAAGTATGTACTTAGTGTTTGGGTTCTTTTTTCCAATATGTAAGACTGAGCATTTGCTGGTTGAGATTTGGAGTTGCCAAGTTTTAGACCAAGTGGTTAGATGATCAAGGTCTTTTTGGATGATAGATGCATTGTCTGTGGTGTTAAATAGTTTGACATCGTCAGCAAAGAGAACACAATTACTTGAGATATGGTCACAAAGATCATTAATGTATAGTATGAAGAGTGTTGGTCCAAGGACGCTGCCTTGAGGAACGCCACTCTTGACAGGAACAGGATTTGATAGAGCATTGCCAATTTTGACCACTTGTTGTCTGTTAGACAGAAAAACAGATATCCATTTGTGAAGGGGTCCTGAAATGCCATAGGATTTTAGTTTTAGGAGAAGTTTATCGTGTACTACTGAGTCAAAAGCTTTGCAGAAGTCTATGTAGATTGCATCTATTGTTTTGCCTTGATCGAGATTTGTAGTCCGTAATTGAAGTTGTAATTGAATTGAAGTTGAATTCATTTTGTATTTAATATTCATTTGTATAAGATTTCCTCTCATATAAGCCTTGCTGGAGTGATCTGCGGCTAGTGTTCCAAAAGTTTCCTTTGGCCGATAATAGCAATTAAACTATTATCTTGGAATGTTAATGGTTTGAATTCACCGCAGAAGAGAAGGAAAGTATTTCACTATTTGAAACAATTTAAAAATGACATTACCTGTTTACAAGAAACACATATTAGATCTTTAGACCAGAAATATTTGATAAATTCAAAACTGGGAGTACATTTTGTTGCCTCCTCTTTGGAGAAAAAAAATGGTTTAGTTATATATATAAAGAAGGATATATCAGCAAAATTAATTGGGGTAGATATAGAAGATACATTGCTATTGAACTTTTGTTGGAGGGAAAGAAGACATTATTAATAGGAGTTTATGCTCCGAATCAACAACAAGAAATTTTTTTCAAGTTTTTACATAAAAGAATAGTATTTTGGGATTATAAATCATATATATTAATGGGTGATTGGAATGGTGTTGGATACTCAAAAGACAAAAAGTTTAAGGAAGATATCAAGCGGCCGAAATTACCAAAGGCTTTTTTGAAATGATGGACTTGGAATTAAGAGATATTTGGAGAACATAATACAGAAGAGAGGAATTTTACCTTCTTTTCTGACAGGCACCAATCATTTCCGAGGATTGATTTTATTTTGATTACTAATGATTTGTATTCTAGAGTGAAGAGGACTAAGATTTGTTCAAGAACTCTATCTGATCATAGTCCGGTTTGGATTGAATTTGATCGGGAAAAGGAGGCTAGGAGATCATGGAGGTTGAATGAGAATTTGTTTAAATATGAACAAAATGTAAATGAATGTAAAAAGCAAATGAAAGAATTTTTTATTATGAATATGAAAAAAGAGACATCTATAGGAACGCCACTCTTGACAGGAACAGGATTTGATAGAGCATTGCCAATTTTGACCACTTTTTGTCTGTTGGACAGAAATGCAGATATCCATTTGTGAAGGGGTCCTGAAATGCCATAGGATTTTAGTTTTAGGAGAAGTTTATCGTGTACTACTGAGTCAAAAGCTTTGCAGAAGTCTATGTAGATTGCATCTATTGTTTTGCCTTGATCGAGATTTGTAGTCCGTAATTGAAGTTGTAATTGAATTGAAGTTGAATTCATTTTGTGTATTTTAGCAAACCAGTTTGGCCTAGTGGTTAAGGTGCAGGACTAGGAATTGGGAAAGCAGAGTTTTAATCCTGCCTTAGACTTGAAAGAGACCTGGGTGACTTTGGGCCAGTTATTCTCTCTCAATCCTAGGATGAAGGCAATAACCAACCACTTCCAAAACTGCTGCTGTGAATACTTGCATGGACTTGGCTATGTAGTTGCCAGGAGTCAAATTAGACATGAAGGGGTGGAAAAGGCAACTTTACTTGTAAACTATGTGAAGAATAAAATGGGATCATTGTCATTCTAATCTTTTATTATTTTTTAAATTTAGTGTTTCTGTAATGTAATGATTTATTTTTATTTATTTTTATTTTATTTGCATTTATATCCCGCCCTTCTCCGAAGACTCAGGGCGGCTTACACTATGTTAAGCAATAAATTATTATTTATTAAATATTATTAAATAAATAAATTAAGCAAAAAATTTAATCTCTCATGTTTATGTTTGTTTATGTATGTTCATTTTTGAAATTATGTATTAAAAATATCCTAATCAGATTCTTCTCCAGGAAATGTACAGACAGAAATTGTTTTCAAGAGATACATTAAACTACATAAAGCCAAGACTTTAAATTGGATGATTAATTGCCTTCACAAAGCAAATTAAAGTTGGAAAGAAAAATAGTACCAGAAAAAGCAATCCCAATTTTATATTTATGAAAGCTGAACAAACAAATCCTTTTCTTATTTTGCAGTCAGATCTATAGTATTTCTATGTTGAAGTCATGAAAAGAGATTATATTCTATAGCAAAAGCATAATTTATTCATAGCTTCTTAAAATAGCATATTTCTTGTGAAAGGTATGAAGAACATTTATATACAGGTTTCTACATTTCTATTTATTTATTTCCAGCATGTTATTTGCGCTGGGTTGTGGTGTAAAGTTGAAGGTGAGAAAGAATGTAAAACTAAGTTGGATCCACCGATGGATGGAACAGATTATGACACTGGAAAGGTGCATTATAACACCATTAATTTTTAATAAGTGAATTTTTATATGTGATCTTAAATCTATATTTAATTGCACCATTTTTATTTTATTTGCATTTATATCCCGCCCTTCTCCGAAGACTCAGGGCGGCTTACACTATGTTAAGCAATAAATTATTATTTATTAAATATTATTAAATAAATAAATTAAGCAAAAAATTTAATCTCTCATGTTTATGTTTGTTTATGTATGTTCATTTTTGAAATTATGTATTAAAAATGTCCTAATCAGATTCTTCTCCAGGAAATGTACAGACAGAAATTGTTTTCAAGAGATACATTAAACTACATAAAGCCAAGACTTTAAATTGGATGATTAATTGCCTTCACAAAGCAAATTAAAGTTGGAAAGAAAAATAGTACCAGAAAAAGCAATCCCAATTTTATATTTATGAAAGCTGAACAAACAAATCCTTTTCTTATTTTGCAGTCAGATCTACAGTATTTCTATGTTGAAGTCATGAAAAGAGATTATATTCTATAGCAAAAGCATAATTTATTCATAGCTTCTTAAAATAGCATATTTCTTGTGAAAGGTATGAAGAACATTTATATACAGGTTTCTACATTTCTATTTATTTATTTCCAGCATGTTATTTGCGCTGGGTTATGGTGTAAAGTTGAAGGTGAGAAAGAATGTAAAACTAAGTTGGATCCACCGATGGATGGAACAGATTGCGACACTGGAAAGGTGCATTATAACACCATTATTTTTTAATAAGTGAATTTTTTATATGTGATCTTAAATCTATATTTAATTGCACCATTTTTATTTTAAAGTGTGATTATTCTAAAGTATATAATATTTAAACTAATTGGTTTAAATATTATACCTCCATTAATATTCAAAGGATATTTCGGCATCAGTTGCTATTGTTTAATTGAAGCACTTGGTCTTTGTCGAAAATGCATACTAGAATTTCAAAGTTGTAACTACAAGAAGTAAATTATCCTATGTGACATCATTTCTAGTTATTTGAGACATTACATAAAGTTGAACCAGCTTTTTTGGTATGTATGTAGAGTTGATTCATGATGCGCTGTGATCTTTGTATATATACTTTTAATTGCATCTATGTTGCCCTAGGCAATGTATTATGTGATTACAGATTCAAATTTTTATAGGCAGGCTAGATTATATGAAAATAATGTAATGAATATTAACTTCTGTATGTAACCCCTTCCAAAATATTATAGTTTTAAAATACAGTTTTAAATAAAGACATGATTTGGGAGCTTCATTTCCAAATCTAATTCTTCAGTTTCAGGCATTTCATTCATTGATACAACAGGTAAAAAGACAAAATGTGGACCAGCGTAGACTATGTCATCCGTTTAGCAATAAGCATGATTTAAGAGGGCAGAACTAACTAAGTAGTAAACATGTTTCTTTCATTCTAAATTATCCCCTAAGTAGAGAAGCTGTAACTACTCATAGTCACTCGTGCCCTAGTTATTTCCCGTCTTGACTATTGCAACACGCTCTACATGGGGCTGTCCTTGAAGAGCATCTGGAAGCTCCAACTGGTGCAAAATAAAGCAGCCTGCATGGTTTTGTGCAGACCCTGGTGTGCACATGTATCACCTCTCCTGCAGGAGCTGCATTGCCTGTCAATTTGCTTCTGGGTGCAATTCAAAGTGCTGGTTGTCATCTTTAAAGCCCTTCATGGGTTGTGACTAGGTTATCTGAGGGACCATCTCTTGCTGGTCACATCTACCTGACCCATCAGAGCAGGGAGGCAGGAAATATTGCGGGTCCCATCCCCGAGGGAGATATACCTGATGGGACCCAGAAGAAGGGTCTTCTCTGTGGTGGCTCCCTCTCTCTTGAACATCATTCCCCCAGAGATTAGAATGGCCCCCACTCTAATACTGTTCCAGAAGGCGCGGAAGACCTGGTTCTGCCAGTGGCCCTGAAAAACCCAGAGCAGGATGGAGCCCATTAAATGGCTCGTGTGATCTGCTGTCGCCAGGGCGGGGGGATATGATTTCATTATACTATATTAATTTATTTGATTCTTTTTATTAGTTTTATTGTTTTAAATGTGGTTTTATATTCTGTAAGCCACCTTGAGTTGCCCTGGGTGAATAGGTAGCAATATAAATTCAATAAATAAATAAATAAATAAATAAATAAATAAATAAATAAATAAATAAATAAATAAATAAATAAATAAATAAATAAATAAATAAATAAATAAATAAATAAATAAATAAATAAATAAATAAATAAATAAATAAATAAATAAATAAATAAGTAAATAAAAACTAACATTTCTCTGTTACGCAAATATTGAATCTAATTAGAAATAGTTATCCCCTTGATTTTGCACCTTTCAAGAAAATTTGTTTGAATAGATAGAGCAATAGTGAATTTTATTCGAAGGGAAGACTTATTTTTCCATCCTGTAAATAATTTGCCTCTAAAAGAAATGAATTCTCTTAAGTTTACCAAGAATGCAGTAATGGAGACAGAATTATACTTTTATTCCTCTCTGCTTTTGCCTGTCAGACATTGTAGTAAATAAGGTTCTCTTTGAGTTTATATAGTAAATTATTTTGTATGTACTTTATACATTTTAAACTAAAAGCTAATGTTTGTAATAGTGGTGTAAAGTTGGAGAATGTATCAGTAAAACATCTTTCGCTGGACACATGGAAGCAGAATGGAGTACCTGGAGCTCTTGTAGCAGAACTTGTAACACTGGAATTAGCAGTCGACAGCGTAGATGTGCTAGGTAAGCCACAGCTTATTTGTGTTTTGCTTGTCATATTATTTACCAAATTCCAAATTAGTTATGGACAGATGCTCTGTCTACTACTTCACAGTGTAAAAAGGATATTACGTAACTAGGTTCGTGGTATTACATAAAATTGTAGACTTCCAGTAAACACGAATATTTCAAGTGCTGAATTAGGCACTTTCAAATATATTTCTTTATATACAATTCATTTAAGAAAGGAAAACTAAGTAAGTAGTGTTCAGCATGTATTTCTGATTTTTAAATAAAGACATGATTTGGGAGCTGTCAAAATCCTCAATTTTATAGCAGAAGCTTTAAATGATTATCATAAGATATCAAAGAAGGCAGAAAGCTTTTAGGATTTTTCTCTTCATAAGCCAAAATAAATTGGCCTATGTGGACATCATTTCTAGTTATTTGAGACATTACATAAAGTTGAACCAGCTTTTTTGGTATGTATGTAGAGTTGATTCATGATGCGCTGTGATCTTTGTATATATACTTTTAATTGCATCTATGTTGCCCTAGGCAATGTATTATGTGATTACAGATTCAAATTTTTATAGGCAGGCTAGATTATATGAAAATAATGTAATGAATATTAACTTCTGTATGTAACCCCTTCCAAAATATTATAGTTTTAAAATACAGTTTTAAATAAAGACATGATTTGGGAGCTTCATTTCCAAATCTAATTCTTCGGTTTCAGGCATTTCATTCATTGATACAACAGGTAAAAAGACAAAATGTGGACCAGCGTAGACTATGTCATCCGTTTAGCAATAAGCATGATTTAAGAGGGCAGAACTAACTAAGTAGTAAACATGTTTCTTTCATTCTAAATTATCCCCTAAGTAGAGAAGCTGTAACTACTCATAGTCACTCATGCCCTAGTTATTTCCCGTTTTGACTATTGCAACATGCTCTACATGGGGCTGTCCTTGAAGAGCATCTGGAAGCTCCAACTGGTGCAAAATAAAGCAGCCTGCATGGTTTTGTGCAGACCCTGGTGTGCACATGTATCACCTCTCCTGCAGGAGCTGTATTGCCTGTCAATTTGCTTCTGGGTGCAATTCAAAGTGCTGGTTGTCACCTTTAAAGCCCTTCATGGGTTGTGACTAGGTTATCTGAGGGACCATCTCTTGCTGGTCACATCTACCTGACCCATCAGAGCAGGGAGGCAGGAAATATTGCGGGTCCCATCCCCGAGGGAGATACACCTGATGGGACCCAGAAGAAGGTTCTTCTCTGTGGTGGCTCCCTCTCTCTTGAACATCATTCCCCCAGATATTAGAATGGCCCCCACTCTAATACTGTTCCAGAAGGCGCTGAAGACCTGGTTCTGCCAGTGGCCCTGAAAAACCCAGAGCAGGATGGAGCCCATTAAATGGCTCGTGTGATCTGCTGTCGCCAGGGCGGGGGGATATGATTTCATTATACTATATTAATTTATTTGATTCTTTTTATTAGTTTTATTGTTTTAAATGTGGTTTTATATTCTGTAAGCCACCTTGAGTTGCCCTGGGTGAATAGGTAGCAATATAAATTCAATAAATAAATAAAAATAAATAAATAAATAAGTAAATAAAAACTAACATTTCTCTGTTACGCAAATATTGAATCTAATTAGAAATAGTTATCCCCTTGATTTTGCACCTTTCAAGAAAATTTGTTTGAATAGATAGAGCAATAGTGAATTTTATTCGAAGGGAAGACTTATTTTTCCATCCTGTAAATAATTTGCCTTTAAAAAAAATGAATTCTCTTAAGTTTACCAAGAATGCAGTAATGGAGACAGAATTATACTTTTATTCCTCTCTGCTTTTGCCTGTCAGACATTGTAGTAAATAAGGTTCTCTTTGAGTTTATATAGTAAATTATTTTGTATGTACTTTATACATTTTAAACTAAAAGCTGATGTTTGTAATAGTGGTGTAAAGTTGGAGAATGTATCAGTAAAACATCTTTCGCTGGACACGTGGAAGCAGAATGGAGTACCTGGAGCTCTTGTAGCAGAACTTGTAACACTGGAATTAGCAGTCGACAGCGTAGATGTGCTAGGTAAGCCACAGCTTATTTGTGTTTTGCTTGTCATATTATTTACCAAATTCCAAATTAGTTATGGACAGATGCTCTGTCTACTACTTCACAGTGTAAAAAGGATATTACGTAACTAGGTTCGTGGTATTACATAAAATTGTAAACTTCCAGTAAACACGAATATTTCAAGTGCTGAATTAGGCACTTTCAAATATATTTCTTTATATACAATTCATTTAAGAAAGGAAAACTAAGTAAGTAGTGTTCAGCATGTATTTCTGATTTTTAAATAAATGGTAGAATAAATACCTTTATACAGATCATTACTCAACTTTAGGCACATTGGGAGTATGGGGAAGAATTCACATAAAACAAGGATAATCCATTCCAGCTTTTCCTGCTTTTTCTTCAAATATATTGGGGTGCACCTTTTAGAACATCTGATCATTGGCCTCCAATCTGTCAGAAAACCACAAGATTAGAAAAGGCTGAGGAAGGGAGAGTCAAATAATTGTCATGGTTTTGCCTAAATCTAGTTTGGTATCATAATATTCATGGTGAATATTTTTTATAACAGTTGCTGTTACAAAACTGTTCCAACTATTAGATTCTCTTTACCATTTATAGGCAGGCTATACATAGGTAATCACTTTTAGTTGTTTGTAAATAGGTGTAGTGCTTATACATTGGACTGAGATTATGCCTCCCGGTGTGTGATTTTGAACTGAAGCTGTTCTAGGGATAAAATGAGGTGATGTAAGCTCACAGATAAAAATGCAATGGCACTAATAGCAGTGTAAATCATGCAAGCCATGTCCACACAACTACATTTAATTTAATAATTTTAATGTTTATCTTTCCTAGTCCAGGTCATGAAGAAGCAGACTGCCAGGGATCAAGAATACAATATAAAATATGTAAGAATCCGTCTTGTAGTCCCGGACTGCCTGCATTCAGGGATTGGCAATGTCAGGTCTTCAGTGTCAGGCTAGCATATCAGAAACATGTACATCAATGGCAGGGTGTTATAGATAAAGGTAAGAGTGCACCCCTAACTTATATTTAATAGCTACACGCTTACTGTCAAAAGTACATTTGCATGCACACGCATATGCATACACAAAAATCTGAACATATGTATTAAAATAGATTTAAAAGTTCATTATACCTAATAATTATATTAGTTCAATATAATAATAGGACCTATATCAGTGAAGTTGACTAATCCAATGAAAACAAAGAGAAAGCAATACAGTTATAAAACCTTATAGTAGATTACTTAAGAAATATTTTTGTGTGCTTTTTTTTAAAAATGAAGAACGTTTTCTTGCATTTAAATAAAAACACAGCCTGCAATAGAGTTTGGCAGACACAAAATAAATACTAGAATTACTGCATTTTTCAGAGTATAAGATGCACCTTTTTCCCATCTAAAAGGGGGTGAAAATCTGGGTGCATCTTATACACCAAATGTAGCCCCTCCCACCCACTGGCCCCCATCCTATGCCCTCTGCCTCCCAGCAATTTACCTTCTTGCAGCAAGCAGCAAGAAGAAACAGCCCATTTCAGTTTCAGCACAGCCTAGTTAGCACAAGTTGATTGTTCCCGACTCTCAGCTGTTTCAGGCTGCAGGGATTGCCATTGCCTATTGCTGCACGGGCCCCTGCTGCTTGCTGCAAGGAGGTAAATTGCTGGGAGAAGATTTTTTTTTCTCTTGTGCTAATCAAGCTATGCTAAAAACAAAAATGAAAGTAAAGCAGGCTGTTTGCTGCTTGCTGCAATGAGGCAAAATTGCCAGGAGGCTGAGGCAGATTTCTTTTTCTTGTTTTCCTCACCAAAAAAGGTAGGTGCGTCTTATAGTCAGGTGCGTCTTATACTCCAAAAAATAGGGTATATATTTTAATTAATCATGAAACATTTCTTTACAATTTAATTTTATCCATTACTACAAATTTGCAACAAAGTCAAAAAAATACGTTAACCTTACAACTAGCGGTGGGATTCAGCTGGTTCAGACCGGTTCAGGTGAACTAGTAGTTGTGACCTGCGGGTGGGTCCACCCACCTATCCCGGTGTTATGCCGTCCTATTTAGCTGTGTTTTTTAAGCTGCGTGCATGTGTGCAAGCACTCATGCGAGCAAAGCCCATGCGCAGAAGGCCATGCACATGTGCAGAAGATGCAAGAGAGAGCGAAGAGAGTGTGCACGCACTCACATTTTCAGTGCTGGGGCAAACTGGTTGTTATTATGTGAAGCCCACCTCTGCTTATGATAGTCATGTTACGCTGATATTAGCTTTTGTGCACTGTCACGTTAATATAATGATAAAAGCTTGTGTCAGAATACATCTTTTAGCATTAGCACTAGCACTAAGACTTACATATCACTTCATAGTGCTTTACAGCCCTCTCTAAGCAGTTTACAGAGTCAGCATATTGCCCTTAACAATCTGGTTCCTCATTTTACTGACCTCAGAAGGATGGAAGGCTGAGCCTGGTAAAATTCAAACTGCCAAATTGCAGGCAGCCAACAGTCGGCAGAAGTAGCCTGCAGTACTGTGTTCTAACCATTGAGCCACCACAGCTAGCATTTAAAATACCATAAAATTGTTCAATTTGAAATACAAAATATAAACAATTCATAAAGTAAGAATTGTAGAATCACACTCCTAAAAGTCGATCACTAAAAAGGTGCAGATTTAATCCTGAAATGTTTCAGAGAGTAAAATAATTTATCAGCATTTAATTCTGGTATTACCTGTTTCTTTCAAATACAATTAGAATGATGTCATTTACTATAAAGATAATGAAGTCAATATTTGCAGTTTAATAAGAGACTGGATGCAAATAAATATATTTTCTCTGGCTGTAATTATTGGTAAATGTGAAGGTATTTATCATATTGTCTCTATTTTCAAATAATACAGTAGTGGCCAAAATTATAGAAACCTTTTGGGGAAAGTATATTTTCTAAAACTAGCTAAAAATCCCACTTTTTCTCTAGTAGTACCATAACATTATATATCAATGATATATAACATAACATAACATAACATCAGAGTTGGAAGGGACCTTGGAGGCCTTCTAGTCCAACCCCCTGCCCAGGCAGGAAACCCTACACCATCTCAGTCAGATGGTTATCCAACATTTTCTTAAAAATTTCCAGTGTTGGAGCATTCACAACTTCTGAAGGCAAGTCGTTCCACTTATTAATTGTTCTAACTGTCAGGAAATTTCTAAGTTCTAAGTTGCTTCTTTCTTTGATCAGTTTCCACCCATTGCTTCTTGTTCTACCTTCAGGTGCTTTGGAGAACAGCCCGACTCCCTCTTCTTTGTGGCAACCCCTGAGATATTGGAACACAGCTATCATGTCTCCCCTAGTCCTTCTTTTTGTTAAACTAGACATACCCAGTTCCTGCAACCGTTCTTCATATGTTTTATCCTCCAGTCCCTTCTCTGCACTCTTTCTATATATATACTATATATATACTATATATATACTATATATATATATATCAATGGAAAGAATTTAATCAAGAATATAATGCAATAACTTTTATGAAGGATTTGCTATTAGAATAGCAGTTACAGTATAAAGAAGAAAAGTGAAACACATAGAAAAAATGAGATATACAAAAATTATCACGTCAGTTAATACTTAGTTGGGTAACCTTTAGCATGAATTACGGCCTTACAGCATCTTCTCGTGTAGTGAACCAAATCTTTTAGTTCTGCAGCTGTTATAATGTGAAACCAAGATTGAAAGATTGCTTCTGTTAACTGGGTTTTATTGCTGGGTCTCTTCTGAGTAACAAGTTTCTTCAGTCAGCTCCATAGATTTTCAATTGGTTTAAGGTCTGGGCTATGATTATGATCATGGAATATGATTATTTTGACACTCAAAAAAAGTGGTGTTATTAGCCATCAAACCTCAAAAATACACTTTTCCCAAGAGGTTTCCACAATTTTGGCCACTACTGTATATTAAATTAATACCAGTAATTTTTCTGGGTCTGCTTTGCTACCTCAGTGAAGAGACAAACAAGTAAAGATGGATTTGAACCTCAATTTTTTAGATCCATTGTTTATTATTGTTATTTTTGCACTATATTTGCTCTGCATTGCATGTAGAATAAATCCATCACTGCACGTCTATGATTTGTAAAACATTGATTTTTAAAAATGGATTGTCACAAAAATTGTGTATTACTATTATTTGAAAGTTCTTGAACTTCATTCAAAAAGGATCAAAGTTTTCTTATTTATTTACTTTATTTACTTACAGCAAATAAAATTTATATGTATGAAATTAAAAATAATAGCTACTCTTGCACACACTTTTACTTGTTGATTGAATATAATATATATAATTATTCAATTATTCAAATACAATTATTTATAAAAGGTAGAAAAAATAACTGCTCAAGATTGAACTGTATTCAAGATAATTAAATTTGAGATACTTTTTTTTCAAATATAGCCACTTGTAAGACACATGCTGTTGGTGAACTAGATATTTAGCAACCTACTAATCTTTACTCCAAAATATAATTTGCATCATAATTGCAAGTTAAAAAATGGCAGGAGAAGCGGGAAGAAAAATGGTAAAGATATATGTTGATCTCTTCAAAAGAAAAGAAAAATATAGTTCCTATTCTTATTTAGTCAGTGTAACAGTATTCTTAAGAAAAAAATGTATGTTCTCTAATAGTCCTTTAGACATGGATTACAGCAGGAGTCCCCAAGCTTTCTGGCTCTGTGGACTGGCGGTGGTGGTGTGGGGGGGGTTGTTGTGCATGTGCAACATAACCCCATGAATGTGCAAATGAAGCTTCATACACTTATCTGCCGTTTGCATGGCCTGGTTCCCAGTGGGTCACATACCAGTACCAGTCCACGGCTTGGGGGTTGGGTACTTCTGGGTTAACAGAATTCAGTTGAAATGGTGGAGGTGTTTAGTGACTACCATATATTATATTGATTATTAAATTAATCCAATGTTTGTTTATCTCTCTGAAGAGGGAATTCCTGATATGTTCTCACAAGGATGTTTCCTTCACTTTTGCTCACTATGCAAAGTATTTTCTATCTATACATTTTAACCATTTTGGTTGTGTGTCAGAAAAACAAGGTGTCAGCTTCCATACGCTGCCACAATTCTCCTCTGTGGGAAAGGAGGGGAGGAGGGGGGATGATTAGACATAACAACATTTTTCTGGCGGTCAAGGTCAGGCTGGGTTCGCATCTGGAGAAGGCGTGGCTGGAGTGATGCTTCGACATGGGACGGTTGAGGATTGAAGCAGGTGACTGGCAGAGGGGTCATGAGGGTGGAGATTTTGGGGTTTGTATTACTGAGAGATGAACCGGAATCCCCAGTTTTGGTTTTCATCCAACTGTGCCAGTTCACCTATGCTAGTAAAAGAACTTTGAAAGATGTTGGGTTCGGAGTCTTTTCTGCAGGAGGGGTTTTCTGGAACGTTGACACAAGGAATATGTTGATGATTAAGACATATTCTCCATTAGAGGTTTTGCTGTAAAGGAAGGTTTTCTAATGTTCAATATTATAATACTGCTTATTGTATTATTATAATATATTGTTTATTTATAATGCATTATATATAATAATATAGTAGTGGTGGAAGCTGCAACTGAAATGGGGGAGGAGTTAAAAGAGTGGCTAGCCTGGAATCCCTGAAGGAGAGGAAGCAAAGGAGATTAGACCCGCACACCCCGACCCTGGAGTGCTTATCTGGTTGTTCTGTAGTGAGTGCTGTTAGTCTGGTAAAATTCTTGTAAATAGGTGAGTAGCAATAAGCATACTGCTTCGTTCAGTCTCTCAGTGTCATTCCTTGCATCTTACAATATAGCAGATACTGAGAGCCAGTTTGCCTAGTGATTAAGATACCAGTCTAAAAATCAGGAACCGCCAATCACTGTTCACATTCTGGAACTGTCTCTTAACCTAATCCATCGCACAGGATTGTTGTGGAAAAAATAGGAGGAGAAAGGAGGCATGTTCATCAACTTGAGTTAGTTATAAAAATAATAAAGGGAATAAATAAATAAATAAATAAATAAATAAATAAATAAATAAATAAATAAATAAATAAAGTGACTTGTAACTTTAAAAATCTCTCTCTGTCTCTGAAGCCATATCTAAATTGAATTTTCTTCCAATATTGTTTAAAATCTAATTGATTGATTATGTGCCGTCAATTAATAAATCAACACTTTTAGATTTTTTTTCCATGAAAATCCTACAAGTTTTCCCATAGCGCACTCATTAAGTCTCTTAAAATATATGTATTATAACCAGTACTGGATTATTTGCATTGTTCAAAACTATTTTCAAGTCATATTTTTTTAAAATGTATTTATTCACATAGAAAAACCATGTGCATTATTTTGTTCTCCAAATGGAAAAGAACAGCCAATATTGGTAACAGAGAAGGTGATGGATGGAACTTCCTGTGGCCCTCAGGATGTAGATATATGTGCAAATGGAAAATGTCAGGTAAGTCTTCCAAAATTAACTGTTACTGTTTCATTATTTTGAAGAGTTTTTTACTTAATTCTTTTAGATTATGGATATCATTTTTAAATTTAAATTAATCTGCAATTTAAATTTAGAACACTGTAGAAGAAATTGATAAGAATGCTATATTTTTGTATAGATAAAGTGGGAATTTTGAAGGAGGGCTTTGTAAAACCAATCTTTTAAGGAAAAAGTGATAGCATTTCTGATGGGAAAAAATATATTTTAAATTCCATTTATTGTCCGGATACCCCTAGTTCAGAATAATTTTTTTTTTAATTTTTATTTATTTATTTATTTATTTATGTCACACAGTATATATAAGCATAAGCATGTAATAACTATACAATATATAAGCATATATATAAATAAGAGTGCGTAATAACTATATTAATTGGATATAACGAAAGGAAACAATAGGACAGGAACGGTAGGCACGCTTGTGCTCTTATGCATGCCCCTTACAGACTTCTTAGGAATGGGGTGAGGTCAATAGTAGACAGTTTTTGGTTGAAGCTTTGGGGATTTTGGGAAGAGACCACAGAGTCAGGTAGTGTATTCCAAGTATTAACAATTCTGTTACTGAAGTCATATTTTCTGCAATCAAGATTGGAGCGGTTAACATTAAGCTTAAATCTATTGTGTGCTCATGTATTGTTGCAATTGAAGCTGAAGTAGTCTTTGACAGGAAGGACATTGCAATAGATGATTCTATGAGTTAAACTCAGGTCATGTTGAAGGCGGCATAGTTCTAAATTTTCTAAACCCAGAATTTCAAATCTGGTGGCATAAGATATTTTGTTGTATTCAGAGGAGTGGAGAACTCTTCTTATAAAATATTTCTGGACACGTTCAATTGTATTGATGTCAGAAATGTGGTATGGATTCCAGATAGTCAAGCTATATTCAAGAATTGGTCTAGCAAATGTTTTATATGCTCTGGTTAGTAGTGTAGTGTTTTTGGAGAAGAAGCTACCCAAGATTAGGTTTACAACTCTTAAAGCCTTTTTTGCGATGTAGTTGCAGTGGGCTTTGGCACTTAGATCATTTGATATGAAAACTCCAAGGTCTTTAAAAGGGTGGGGGTCATCTGTAAGGTAATGTCCATCAAGTATGTACTTAGTGTTTGGGTTCTTTTTTCCAATATGTAAGACTGAGCATTTGCTGGTTAGATTTGGAGTTGCCAAGTTTTAGATCATTCAGATACAAAGTCAAGGTCTTTTTGAAGGTTAGTTGTATTGTTGGTGGTGTTAAATAGTTTGACATTGTCAGCAAAAAAACCACAATTACTTGTAATATGGTCACAGAGATAATTAATGTATAATATGAAGAGTGTTGGTCCAAGAACGCTGCCTTGGGGAATGCCACTTTTGACAGGAACAGGATTTGATAGAGCATTTCCAATTTTGACCACTTTTTGTCTCTTTGACAGGAAAGCTGTTATCCAATTGTGGAGGGGTCCTGAAATGCCGTAGGATTTTAGTTTTAGGAGAAGTTTATCATGTATTACTGAGTCAAAAGCTTTACAGAAGTCTATGTAGATTGCATCTATTGCTTTGCCGTGATCAAGATTTGTAGTCCATATGTTTTTGCAGTGGAGAAGTTGTAAGTTACATGATAATTTTTTTCTGAAACCAAATTGTTTATTAGCGAATAGGTTGTTCGTTTCTAGGTGGGGGGTAATGGATTGGTTGATGATTGATTCCATTACTTTGCAGGTAACGCGGCATAGAGAGATTGGTCTGTAATTTTCAACTAGGCTGGGGTCTCCTTTTTTGAAGACAGGGATGACTGTGGCTAGTGACCAAAGTTTGGGAAGGGAACTGGTCATGAAAGCTTTTTCAAAGATTATGCTTAGGGGTTCTACTATATTAGTGGAAAGTTTTTTTAAGAAGTATGCACATAGTCCATCAGGTCCAATAGATAGGGATGGTTTCAGTTTGCGAAGAGCTTTTTCAACATTATCTTCTGTGAAGTCTATATGTGTTAGGTCGCTATACTCATTTTGGTATGATTGGGGAATGTTGGGTATGAGCCATTACTGTTAAAAAAGACTGAGCCAAAGAATGTGTTGAAGAGGTTTGCTTTAACTGTTTCATCGTTACATTCTTTGCCGTTAGATTCTTTTAGTGGTGGGATGGATCTCAAGTCTTTAAGTTTGTTGTTCACAAAATTATAAAAAGCACGATTAGAATTTGTGTGCAGAAGGTCTTCTTCTTGCTTGGTGTGGTAATTGGTGCATTCAGTTTTTATTTGGTTGAATATATTTCTGTAGCAGTTTTTGAAATTTGCTACATAGCCCTTTTTGTTTCTTCTCCAGAGGGATTTTTTTTTTTTGGATTGAAGCTTTTTTACTGATATGGGTAATTTGTTTTTTTATTTTGGTGGTGGTTATTACATTTTATTTTTAGCAAATGTTGTATTTCTTATACTAATTATGGTATAATTTGATGTGGAACTATCCTTTAGCTTGGAGTGGATGGACAATGTGCTATTCTTCCTTTCTTTTAACTTCAGAAATTTGGTTGTGATGGCATATTGGGTTCTTTAGCGTGGGAAGATCACTGTGGTGTCTGCAATGGAAATGGAAAATCATGTAGAATTGTTAAAGGAGATTTTAATCATACTCGAGGAGCAGGTAAACTTCTTTTAATATTTATTGATTAAAATCTGCAAAATTTATAAATGCATTGAGTACTCTGCAGGCTATAAATTGTAGTATAGTATAGTATAGCATAGTATAGTATAGTATAGTAGTTTAAATATTCTAAAAAAAGGCAAAGGTAAAAAGAAATATTAAATAATTACTTAATAATGTTACTTAATACATTTAAATTTAACAAATAAATAATAAATACATTTAAGGTTCCTGTTCTTTATTTATCCATCATACAATTTTTATAGAGATTGTTTTAACTTTTCAGAAATGCCAAGTAAGTTACGGTACCAAGCTTATTACATTTCTACAAACAAACTTAAAGTATAGGACTTTTTTTTTAGTATAGGTGAACTACTTATGAAATCATCAGTTTCCTTTGGATTTTTAGGAATAGTTTGATAAACATAACCATTTTCCTATCAGTCAATAAATTAAATTTAAAGGACTATAAACTTAGTCTATATTCCATGACTAGGTATACTGATATAAATTCTGTTCATTTCTTCATGAATTATATATGGAAGCTTTCTAGAATTTGCAACCACAGTGCTTATCTGTGGTCTTAATGATTAAGTAGTATTTGTTTTTATTGAATCTGTATTGCTGCTGTGGTTTTTCCCTAAAGAAGTGTTTGAATGAATGTCTCGCTTTGTTATGATCAGTTAACTGTAGATCATTGTGTTTGCGGATAGTACACATTCCTGTATATTTATTTTGGATATAGCTATTTAGAATTTGCCAAGTAATTTTTTTAGAATTGGGAAGGAAATCTAGAAATCCCATTTCCTTACCCTGTGCCACAGTGGAGCAATCTAAACATGTTAAATTTACTTTTGATTTTTTTATTAATCCAGGAATGTTGATCTGATCTGAATATTTTACCTGATCCTATGAAATCAGCCCAAGTGAAAATTATAAAATTTGTGAGTGAAATCAGTGAAAATGCTAGGAGTGAGTTTCTTTGATATTGGCCATTCAGATTTGCAGAATAATCATTTAAATAGAATGCAATATAATGTTTGGGATGCAAAAAGTAATTCCATATTCCATATGCACCTTGGAAAGTATGCAAGCAAAAATAATGGTACAAGTAAGAAATGTAAAAAAATAAGTGCAATAATTTATCAGTATATATCCACTTCAGTGTCAGCAGATGGTGATGCTATGTTGTTGCTGCTTCTTTGCCTTTTGGCTGTAACAAAAATGTTTGTGCAGATTAACAGAATTAACAGAGTAACAAAGTTGGAAGGGACCTTGGAGGTCATCTAGTCCAACCCCTGCTCTGGCAGGAGTCCCTATACAACCAGAGAAATGGTTGTCCAATCTCTTCTACTATTCCCTTTCAGATTGCTGAATAATATTGAACTGAATAATAAATTGAACTATATTGGGAACGATATGGCACAACCTGCTAGGAATTTGGTAATTTGGAATTTGATCTTTCAAAAAAACACTTAAAAAGTTAAATTCAATTAAGTTATTTCAGGTTTAAAACAACTAATTAAAATAATATTTCCAACAGAATTTCAATCATGGATATCTGAACAGGCAGTTAAAATCTGCAAAAACTTAATTTTTTATTTATTTATTTATTACATTTATATCCCGCCCTTCTCCGAAGACTCAGGGCGGCTTACATTGTGTAAGGCAATAGTCTCATCCTATTTGTATATTTATATACAAAGTCAACTTATTGCCCCCCCAACAATCTGGGTCCTCATTTTACCTACCTTATAAAGGATGGAAGGCTGAGTCAATCTTGGGCCTGGTGGGACCCGAGCCTGCTGTAATTGCAGGCAGCTGTGTTTAATAACAGGCTATCTTACAGCCTGAGCCACCCACGGCCCTTAATACAGATATTCAACGATGCATGTATCAAAACAGCAGGGCTTTGTTCTTCAGTTATCATCTTGCAGATTTGGAATACTGAACCCCTCCCTCGCCCTTTGCGCATTGCTTCTTATAATAAACGTTTGTACTGCGTGTGTGGGTGTGTGGGGAATTATAAGAACATATACAAGATTGGAAAAGTATAGGGTCCCCTGCCTGAGCCAGGGGTTGTACTAGAAGACCTCAAAGGTCTCTTCCAATTCTGTTATTCTGCATTGTGTGTTAAAACAGAGCAGAGTTTTCTTTCTTCCAACATTCATGAGCTTCTTATTTAGAGATTGCTAGCAATCATATTCTAGTATTGCTGACTAACAGCAGCTGCTGAATGATCCAGAGTGAAGCATGGCTTAACAATACGTTGGCACAAAAGATGGTTTGACCTGTTCAGCTGCCCACCACCATTAGTTTAAGAATACTAGTTAGTTGGTAATGGTGTATGTGAAATCTCTTATATCCCAATTTGTTTAATGCTTCAAACAGACCCCTTACATATCGAACAAGGACTAGACGTTTATGCTTGGCCCTTCCTGGACATTTTTTTGGTTTTAAGTAGGATGGTTGGAAACTAAAGTACTTCGGTTGATAGCTGGTCCTTTGAACCCTCTCCAAGTCGTTGACAGATCAGCTTTCTTAGAAATTTAGCACTTTTTTATGTAGCTCAGAGATAAAAATAGGGAGGATGTAGGCTCATGAAAAACTTTTTGGAGAAGAAATAGCTTCACTGAATAAAGAATAGTATAGGTTCATTAATATTTTTCAGAAAAGATAAAAACTTTTCCTCCTTTTTATCGTCCACAGAATCTATAAAGGGGACAAGTTTGTAAACAATTCGGAATTGTTCAAGTGAGATACAGTAATATTTGATAATGGAGGTGGGAGAGAGATCAAAAGCCTAGATTCCAGAAATTTTAGCAGATATAAGTTTAAATATTTTTGAATAGATGAAACCAATATACATTCAATATAAATATTATTCCAATTTAAATAAATAGTTAACAATATAAATGTTTGTATATATACTCAGGTTACGTGGAAGCCTTAGTGATACCTGCAGGAGCAAGAAGAATCAAAGTTGTGGAAGAGAAACCAGCTCACAGCTACTTGGGTAAGTTGCCATCAAATCAAATCAAACAGGGCGACTGTTAGGATGGATGAGACCAAAGCAAGTAGCTTCTTCTTTTTTTAAATATCACAATGGGAGCATTCCTATGGTGAAATCCAAATTTTTTTACTAATGGTTCTGTGGACATGGCTTGTGGGCATGGTATGGCTTGGTGGACGTGACTTGGTGGGCATGGCAGAGGAAGCATACTGCAAAATCCCCATTCCCTCCCCATTCCTGGGGGAAGGATATTGAAAAATCTCCATTTCCACCCCACTCTGGGGCCATTTTTTCCAAACTGCTCAAAATTTCTGCTACTGGTTCTCCAGAACCTGTCAGAACCTGCTGGATTTTACCACTGGAGCATTCTAATTAAGAATTTCAGAAAAAAAGTAATGAAGATTGTTATTGATCAGATTAAAAATGACCAACTGGACTACTAGCAATTTATTAATATAGCCTAACGTTTCATACACTTTCTGTATGTATTGTACAACTTTTCTGTTTGTATCGAATTTTGCTTATCGTCACAGCAATGCTATAGAATTAGTTAATAGAATACGAATTGTTTTGAACCCTTTTCTTGTAGCTGTAGCTATCTATAGCCTATTTTGACTGCAGCTTCTAAAAGTAAAAGCAGTAAGTTGGTCAATAAATTCAGTGAATGTTTAAGAACTAGCCAATTTGGAGTTTTGCCAAGTGTTAGCACTTAGTTTGGCTGTTTTAGAACGATTGATTCAAAAGTTGCAAAATTCACAAATCTTTTCATGATTAAAAGTCTGTAAATAGTTTGTGTAAAACATAGAAACAAAGATGTCTCTGTGGGACTTGCTGTCTCTTATAATTTAACATAGAATCAACTGAATACTGAAAGAGAAAAACTGGCAGAGTATAAGTTTCTAGCTTTGTTCTAAGCACTTACCAAAAAAAAAAAAAAGATAAAACTGACAGCAACCAAAAACTCATTTTGGAAAATATCCAGAGTTATGATTTCTAATGTTTGTCAGATTCAGCTGATACTGCTTTTGCCTTGTGGAAATATTTAAAAGAATCCAAGTTTGCCAAAGCAGTAGACTGAAAATTGAAAATTGATATAAAACGGTTACAACACATATTAGTCCAGGGGTGGCAACTTTACATCCTGCTGGCTCAGGAATTCTGGATGTTAAAGCCCACAGGTCATAAAAGTTGCCATAATTGCCTACGCCTGTATTAGTCACAATGTTGCGACTAATGTTCAAGGTTATAGGGGATGCAATGGTTCAGTAGCTAAGATGCTGAACTTGTCAATTGAAAGATCGGCAGTTCAGTGGTTCAAATCCCTAGTGCCGCGTAATGGGATGAGCTCCTGTTACTTGTCCCAGCTTCTGCCAACCTAGCAGTTCGAAAGCATGTAAAAAATGCAAGTAGATAAATAGGGACCACCTTTGGTGGGAAGGTAACAGCATTCTGTGTGCCTTTGGCATTTAGCCATGCCAGCCACATGACCATAGAGACTTCTTCGGACAGCGCTGGCTCTTCGGCTTTGAAACAGAGATCAGCACCGCCTCCTAGAGTTGGGAACGACTAGCACATATGTGCAAGGGGAACCTTTACCTTTACCTTTATAGGGGCTGACTATTCTTGGATGGGTATTACCTATGAATATAAATGCATGTCTAAAAATGGAATCACTTTATGTAGAAGTACCAAAGAAGGTACATAGAAGGTCGACTTTGAAAAAGAATAAATCAATGTATCAAAGAATGAATCCAAAAGCCTAATTAGACAGCTGTATCCGTAAAATACATTTCTTTTCCCCTTCCCCACCACCCTCCAATGCTATGTGATTCAGGAGTAAACTACAGAGTAAGAACTGAATACTAATTAGAGCAGGGGTCACCAACCTTTCGGAACTCAAGGACCACTAAATTCATAATTTTCAATCCCTCGGACCACTAATATGATCTGCCTAATGACCGAATGGGTGGTCGTGGCTAGGTGGTCATGTGACTGAGTGGGCAGTCGATGCCCACTCAGTCAATGTCATTTATGTCAAGGGCCGCCTCGCCAGTCTCTACTTACCCCTCCCTTCCCAGACCTCCTCGCCTGCCTGCTCAGGCTCCTTAGGGCCCCAACAGGAAGCAATTGTTGGAGCTAAGCAGCCACCGTGAGAACGAGTCCATAGTTTGAGGATCCCTGATTTAGTGCAATATAAAAAATGCAAATAATTTTTCTGTGGACCACCAAAATTTTCTCACGGACCACCAGTGGTCCACAGACTACCAGTTGATGACCGCTGAATTAGATTGTGATTTGGAGTCCCTGTTTAAATTGTAACACAACAAAAATTAGTTTTCCAACATGTCATTTTTTTCAGTGTTTACAAACCATCAATCAATATTGCAAATATCACTATAAATGTTTTAAATAAAAATGAATAAAACGTCTCTGATACTTGACATGTCAGGGTTGGTTATAGTGAGACATGCTTGTGTTACCTTCTTAACTGAGGACCTCCCTTGAAACCTTTGGCCTAGAATACAATCAGCATTGGGATATACAGCACACAAAAGAAGTTCCCATGGTACCAAAAGGGTTTTTTTGTACAAATTGTAATATTATACATATAAATGCAGCTTGATTTTAATCTTACAGTGTAGTGCTTTAAAAATTGTGTGTGTGTGTATGTGTGTGTGTGTGTGTGTGTATGCATATTGAGTGACCTAAAATTCTCAACAAGATGTATACAATGTATAAGGTATTGCTGCTGGATTAGGTGAGTGTTGTCACAGACAAGATCAGGGGTATTATGTTTTGTTTTTTTTAAAAAACAACTCTCTTCACACAATGTTTAATTATTTTTTGATGATATACAAAACATTTCAGAAGAGAAGAACAAGATTCCTATTTAAATCTAGAGTTCTTTTCCTAACTTTGCAAAATGGAATGCATTTTTTTAACTTATCTTTCTCCAGAGCATAGTTAATTATATTTTTATAAGCTGAAGGGCCCAGGAAAGCTTCAAAAACATACTGCACATTTTCCTGAATGAAATTGTTTGCATGCATGTTGCATCTGTACAGATCATAAGGGAAGACCTAAAAGATTATATCAATCCACATCTGTATCTGTTTATGTGAAGATAGTATCGGTTTGTTTTCTAAGGGGAAATACGAGAATGGCAATGAGGAATGGAAGTGTTGCCCCACTTAGAAGTATAAGAGGAGAAATGGATATGCCATATATGAAGAATATGTCATATAAAAAAGAAGAGAGAACAAATACAGTAATTAAAACATATAAGCTCAATTCTAGCACGTGGATGGAATCTGCAGTATTCTCATAGTATTGCCAAAACTTCATGACAAATCACAGAGGTGTCAACAATATCCAAATTATTTGTTCCCATATAATATATAATTTTAATATATATAAAATCTCATATAATATGTCTGGAGTTTTCCAAACATATTTCCCTACAGTTATTTCCCCTGTATTTTTATACTTTAAATCACTTACCACACAAGGCTGGTAATTCCTCTTAATTAATTATTATTTTCCTTTTCCCACCCATATCTAATTGTTTTGCCTAGAAGGCTGGTTGCATTTTCTTGTTTTGTTTTGTCATCTGTGGGAAGATTCATCACTCTTTGGCTCCTTCCAACCAAAAGATACCTACATGGATTTCGTTTTTAGATTCATAACAGTGATAAATTTTATACCCATGCAATATCAGCTAGTTGAACTCTTCTGAGTATTAACTATTCTGAGTATTAATTGGCTATCATAAAGGTTATCTTACTTGGGTCATGTCATGAGAGCTGACTCGAAAACTCAGTCATGCTGGGAAGGATCAGCAGAAAATGGAGAAGAGGCCGCCCTAGTATCTGTTGGCTGGGCGTGGATGATATTGAGATGGCTGTGGAAGATCTGAAGGAGGCAGTAAAAATCAGAGGGGCATGAAGAGTGCTGATACATAGAGTAGCCGAGGGTCGGACACAATTGAATGTCTAACAACGACGTATTAAATGGACTTCTACAGACTTGTCCCATGTAAATGTTTCACTAAGACTTATCCAGGAAGCATTTTGTAGATAAGACATTCACACTCCTGACTTGAATTCTTTGTTAGGGAACTCTGGCACACTGGGCTTGGTTGGCAGTGGCGGCGGCGGCACCATTGGCGGGTAGGAAATGCCGCCAGATGGCGGTTTAGGATTGCAGCTCTACTGAGGTGCAGCCCACAGCACCACCGCCTGTTCGTTGCAGCCCGGTTTGGACCCATCTCCCGTGGCACCGTAGGATTCCCGGGGGCGCTGCCTCAGCTGAGGTTGGATTTGAAAACAATTACGAAGACATTGACAGATAGATACCTCTACAAGATATCTTTTTGGTTACATTAGCAGGTCATAGTGCGCATCAAAATTATTACTTCAGAGTTACCAGTGTTACAGGATACTACAAATGAAACTACTGCACATTCAGATGTTGGTAGTGAATTGGAAGAAACGGAACTGAAGAAAAGAAAACATGGCCGCCCTAGTAAACCTCCAGTATGCTATTTTTTTTTCCTCTGAATACCTGTTAAGATTGTACCATTTCATTTTCTTAATTCACACATTAGCAGTTGTTGATGCTGGAGATATTTGAAGACTTGCGCTGTGTATTGTACAAGTAGCATGTCAGCATTATTTATTATTATAAAAATTAACTAAGAATTGACTTTTCATATTCCATTTTAAAAAATTATTTACTGGTTATTGTTTTTGCCCAGTAGGGAGCAACATCATAAGCCCCTGAGATAGGTCAGGGCTAAAATATCAATATATAACTCATTCACATGTCTTGGGAGTTGTAAAGGAAAACAGTATGAAGAAAGGTCAATCTCTATTCCAGCCCCTTGCCACCTCTACTGTAATTGATTTGTGATGACTGATTCTTTTTTAAATACTGCCGGCTTCTATCTCCCATCGTCCGGTACGTTCCCACAGAGAGGGACTCCTCAGGGTGCCGTCAGCCAAACAGTGTTGACTGGCGGCCCCCAGGGGGAGGGCCTTCTCTGTGGGGGCTCCGACCCTGTGGAATGAACTTCCCCTCGGACTTCGACAATTACCTGACCTTAGGACCTTTCGCCGCAAACTTAAAACTTATTTATTTCGTATGGCTGGACTAGCCTGATTTTTATTTTTATTGGATGGGTTTTTAAAATTTTGTGATTTTATGGGGGAGTATGTTTTTTAACATTTTGGGCATTTAAATTAGTTTTTTAAGGGATGTTTTTAATTATTGTGTGTATTTATATTTTATCTGCCTGTTCACCGCCCTGAGTCCTTTGGGAGAAGGGCGGTATACAAATTAAAATATTATTATTATTATTATTATTATTAAATAAATATCAAATGTATATGTTTGTATGAAATTGTGTTAATGATCTGATACAATATATACAATTGTTAGGGAACTCTATTAAAAAGGCCAATGTAAAAATCTAAATAGTAACTTGAATGCAAATATTATTAAGTTCAGCTTTTGAATGAGTTGTGTAAATGAGATGCATAAGCCTAGTGGATGATTTTTAACTAAAACAGGATAAAGGACTTTAACTTACTTATTATTTATTTGCAAAATGTTATGACAGTCCAATCCAGGATTCCACACATGTCATTCAATATGAAATGCCACAATTATTAAGACAATATGTAGAAATTACCATTAAAATTTCTTTAAAAATCTAACTCTGGAGGTAAGAACAAGAGTACCCCCAAGCGCAGGTTGTTCTATATGTTATATAGAACATCATTACATCACAAATAGTAATGAGGTGGGGGCATCTTAATCTGGGAGAGACAAGATGTTATATAACATAGGGGTAGCCACTGCTTTCAAACTCTACCCTCTTCCCCCTTACTGGTGAGAATTTCAGCATACCTGCTCAGCGTACATGCAAACAGGGCAGGGAGATTCCAGTTAGAAAAGACTCATGCTATATAGAGCTTTATAAGTCTTAACCAGCATTTTTAATTTTACACAAAAAGTTATTGGTTGCCCACAGTGTAAGTGTTGTCCACAGTATAAAAAAAGCTGTCACCCTTCAACAATTGGACCACAACCTTTGGAATCAACTGCAGTTTGCAATTAGGCTTTAAGGACAGCCTAAATAGAATATATTGCAGCGGTCAAATATGACTCAATCAAGGGCATCATTAACTATGCAAGGGTTTAAAGAAAGTTGCAACTGGCATACCATCTGGCTGTCCTAACTCATGACCTCCACATAAGGTTACTAGTTCTTACGTACTTTTTAAAGTAAATAAGAACATGAGTGATTTTCTCAGCATGACATATGTTGCAACTGGAATTCTTGTCTGGGAATGGCAGTTGCAATACATCTAAGCATCAGAAAGCAGATGGTGCGTAGAGGATCTCTTTTCCTGTGCTTTGGCTTCCATCACATAGTTTGGAGAAGGTAATTCCTTTGTCTTCTCTGGTGCAGTAGGTCTTATTTTACCTTCATTTGTTTTTTGTTGTGCTACTTGAGATAACAGCCATAAATTAGGAAGGTAATATTACATACTGTGTATTGAATACATATTGTGGCTAGAAATCAGATTAAGGTAATGACTAGAAATAGAATTATGGTATGTATTGTGGAAAAGCTCACATTTTCTTGAGAGATCACACTCACATCTATAGATAGCATCTGATTTGCAGTTGTGTCCCTTTGAAAACATCAGAATTTTACATGATAAATATATTACTTAAATCAAATGCAAATTCAAACCTTTATTGTCAGAGTACAACATGTGTACAATGAGATTGTCTGAGCCTCCCTTTGTGCACCCCCCAACCCAATACAACTCACAGTGAAAGACAGTAAAAGAAAAGAAAAATCCCTAATCCAGTGAATCCTACTAACAAACACACAATCCTATTACACCGTGCGAACTTATTGCACATTGCGTCAGCCCCGCAAGTCAATTGTACTATGTTGTTGTAAAATTATTTTCCATTCAGAAGCCTGACAGCCCACGGATAAAAACTGTTCTTCAGCCTATTTGTGCGGCTGCCTATGCTTCTATATCTCCTTCCCGACTGCAGGAGAATAAAGAAGCGCTGGCCAGGGTGTGAGTTGTCCCTGAGGATTTTCCTCACTCTTCAGAAATGTGTTCTGTCTTGAGTAGAGGATGTTTCTCCACTAACAATTGTAGTAGAAAAAAATCATTAACAATTTTGATGGTACTATGGTTTCCATTGTTTTCCAGTGTGGGCCTGTTCACTTTTATTTTATTAAATATAATACTCAATACGTCATGAGTGTAAAAGGGAAAAACTCTTTAGCATTGCTGCATTATTGAATATTGCAAATATTACAGAACATTTCACACTTACTTGTATTTATTTTGCTGTCCTTTAGTGGCCAAAATGATTTTTGGATTATTTAATTGTATTTTTGATGGTGTTCTTGCCATTGTTTCCTATAGAAACAATACAAAACAATACGAATATGGATGGGAGTTGATTGCCTGAGGTGACTCATACAAACATACAACTTTATGAAGAATTTGGGGGCAAGGGGCAAGTAACTGAAGCACTTTCACATAATTAATGCCAAATATGCAACTTTGATGAGAAAGTACACTTTAGAGCCACCTAGAGGACTTCAAGTTATTTGATTCTATATTTCTGAGTCTGAACCATCAATATTCACATTATAGGAAGAACAGTGAAAGACTATGAATCAATACTAATAGTTCCTTGTAATCTATATAAGTTGACATTAAATGTGTGGCTTCATTAAGCTGTGGAAAAGCATTATTTCTGTCAGGATAGGTCAAAGACAGGATAGGTCTCATTTCAAAAGTCGGTTACAAATATCCAGAATATTAAAAACAATATGAGAATAATTTTGAACATGTTGAAATACTATGAAGCACATCCAGAAAACAAATGGCACTAATGTTTCTAGACACGCAGAACGCATTTGACAATTTAAACTGGCTATTCATGATACTGCAACTAAAATATACGGAATTTGGGGAAAAAATTATAAATATGATCAAAGCAATATGCACAAACAGAGTGTTTGTGAATGGGGACATAACAGAGAATATTAATATTAAAAGAGGCACAAGACAAGGATGCCCATTGTTCCCCTTATTATTTATTCTGACTCTGGAAGTATTAAATAGAAACATCCGCCAAGATAAAAAAAATAAAAGGCATGGAGATAAAAAAAAGAAAAATACGAACTACAAGCTTTTGCAGATGATTTGGTATTCATCATAAAAGAACCTCAAGAAACGGGACCCAAACTAATAAAGAAAAAAAGACTATGGTGACGTTGCAGGATTGAAAATAAATAAAGACAAAACTAAAATCCTAGCTAACAATCTTACAAAGGAACAGAAAAAAGACTTAATGGAAAAGAGAGACATTCAGATAGTAAAAAAAGTAAAATATTTGGGAATACATCTATCAGTGAGATGTGTAACAAAAAAAGAAGTCAATTACTTAAAATTAACAACAGCAAATTAAATTGGATCTGGAAAAGTGGAAAAACATGCAATTATCACTGTAAGGAAGAATAGCCACCATCAAAATGAATATCCTACTGAGACTGTTGTACCTAACAATAAAGCTAGAAAGGAAATATTTTGAGGAATTAAATAGAATGGTAACCAAATTTATATGGCAAAGCAGAAAGGCAAGAATTAGGCTGAAATTAATGCAAGACTCTACCAATAGTAGAGTCTTGCATTAATTTGGGTTGCCAAATTAGAAATTATACTATCAAGCAGCTGCCCTTACCTGGCTAAAAGAATGGATAACTCTGAGACATAGACAATTGTATTGGAGGGACATGATTTACTACTGGGGTGGCATGCCTTTCTATGGTACGAGAAACACAAAGCACATAAATACTTTCAGGGACACTACATTAGAAATGCCCTACTCTCAATATGGGCAAAAATCAAGGAAAAACACTATTTGAAAATATCAGTCTGGGTCTCCACGATGGAGGCACTAGCATACCCAAATGTGATGGATATGGGAAAAATTGTAAGATACAAAGATATTTTAAATGAGAAGGAGGAGTTGAAAAACAAACAGGAATTGAATAGCCAAGGGATAAATTTAGCATGGTGGCCGCATACAATCTAGATACTATAAAGATGTTAAAACACATGGTTTTTATAAAGAACCAACAGAATTGGATCAAATCTTAATAGCATTGGAGGAAAAAATTGATTAAAAAATTCTATAATTATTTATTGACTATTAGAATGAAAAAGGAGCAAGTAAAAGAAACTATGATGGGATGGGCTAAATATTTTGGGTATTCTATAGAATTGAACAAATGGCAAAACTTGTGGGACAGTTAACAGCAGCCAGAATCGTGTTCGCACAACATTGGAAGGGTGAGGAGATCCCCAAAGAAGAAGAGATAAAAAATTTTTTTAGAATGTGCAGAAATGAATAAACTAACATTTATTTATTTATTTATTTATTTATTTAATCATATTTATATACCGCCCTATCTCCCGAGGGACTCAGGGCGGTTTACAGGCACTAAAAACAGATAAATACAATATAAATACAATATAAAAACAATTAAAAAACTTATTCTAAAGCCCATTAATTAAAAAGTATAAAAATAAAACCCAATTTAAAACCCATAAATTTAAAATCTAACTCAGTCCTGCACAATTAAATAAGTATGTTTTAAGCCCGCGGCGGAAGGTCCGAAGGTCCGAAAGCTGACGAAGTCCGGGGGGTAGATCGTTCCAGAGGGTGGGAGCCCCCACAGAGAAGGCCCTTCCCCTGGGCGTCGCCAGACGACATTGCCTCGCTGACGGCACCCTGAGGAGACCCTCTCTGTGAGAGCGCACGGGTCGGTGAGAGCCGTGAAATTAAAGAAATTTGAAATTAAAGAAAAGGAAGCCACTGAATATTCTGAGGTATGGGATCTATTCTATCAATGGTTAAATAAGAGAAACAGGACTTACACCTTCAAAAATTACAAGAGAAAGGTTAATTTTATTATTAGGGTTGTTTATTGTAACTTATTAATTTTGATTAATTTTGATTAGTAGTAACAATTAATATATATTAATTGTTATGAGGGAAAAGCACTGTTATGAGATTACTATTAGAGAATACTATTATTATTACTATGATGAATATTACTCAAAAGAATTGTAATCAGACAACACACTGTTTATATGGATTTTGGAACATGTTGCTCTTTTTATTTATATTAATAAAAATTAAATTTAAAAAACAAATATCCAGAATATATGCAACTCTATAGGAAGTTTAAGTCAAGAGTTCACCTTAAGTTATGTATTTGCAGACATTGTAATCAATAGATTACACAGTGAAAATAAATTCTTAGTTTTTTATAAACACTCAGATCCCACAAGCTATTCATCGATGTGTTTGTGTGTGTGAGGGAAAGAAAGAAAGAGAGAGAGAAGAAGAATAAAGGGAGAGAGGAGGAAAGGAAGAAAGTTCAGGTTAGCAAATAGAAAGCAGATATTTTGAACTTCATATCCCAACAGTCTAAACCAGAATAGTCAATAGTAAAATTATGGGATTTCTAATTCTAGAAAATTTGGAACCAATTTTCATATCCCAGTTCTATTAGTTCCATCAATAGGATTTTTAACTGATAAGAGCAATGGTATATCATATTTAAAGTAACATAATAATGTTACATATATATTCTATTGCTGTGTTTTAATTTTCAATAATTTGTATAATCCATATTATAGTGGTAGATTAATTATTATGGGCTTTTCATATATTAAAATATGTATTGAATGTTGAGAGAATTCTGAAAGCACACATAACTTTTGTAATTCAGCTGAAGTACAGCTGTTTTCTTACTGGAATTTTATTATTATGTTTATTAATCTTAAATTGTTGATTCATTGGCTCTTTTAGCATAATAATCAATTAGAAAGACATGAACCACTCTCTTTTCTACTGTTTTCTAATGTATCCTCAGCACTTCGAGATGCCAGCAAACAGTCTATTAATAGTGATTGGAAGATAGAACATTCTGGAACATTCAACATTGCTGGTACCACTGTCCATTATGTTAGGAGAGGTCTATGGGAAAAAATTTCTGCCAAAGGTCCAACTACATCACCTTTACATTTATTGGTATAGTAGCATAGATAATTTATTTAAATGTATTCTAAGGTATGAGGTGAAATGTTTATGTCTAAATATATGTATTGTTTTGCAAGCAGTATGGTAATAACGTAACACAAAACCAGTTATGCCAGATCAGACAACAGACTCATTTAGTCTAACACATTATTGGTTCATATCAAGAAAGTGGCTAGCTATTTCCTAATGAGAATCCGCAACATAATATGACCCCATTAGTAATTCATATCAGTATCAGAAGGCCTTCATTCTTCATGACTGGAGATAAGATTTGGCATCATGATATGCATCTTCTCTATGAAAAGTATCTCCTTGATTACAAGAATGTATATATTCTAAAAAAAAATCTAGGAGAAAAGGAGATGTATGCATAAATTGAACAATATGCTAATGATCAACTATACTTACAATTATTAAAATAGTGAATCTTTAATGTCTCCATAATCTCAAATGTGCTCAAACTCTGGATGTGCTAATTTTGATTACTATTCAGACTGTATGGGAAAGTTCTAGTTGTGTTCAGAGCATGGATATGTGAAAGTGCAGAACATCAAATTCTTAATTCATTTCAGTGGAAAGAACCAATCTATGCAAATAAGCTTCTATAAGTAAATTCAAATCAACACACTCAGAAAGTTTTGTATTTGTACTTATGTGTACATACATGAAGTACTGTACATTGAATAATCATGAATAGGATGATGGAGACAAAAATAAAATCTGGCTTTGATGAGTAGACTAATTGTAGACCTACAGTTGCAGGTAGTCCCTTGATTTATAACTACAATTGAGCCTAAAATTTCCTTTGCTAAGCAAGACAGTGGTTAAGTGAGTTTTGGCCCATTTTATGACTATACTTACCATAGTTAAGTGAATCATTGCAGTTATTAAATCAGTAAAATAGTTGTTAAGTGAATATAGCTTCCCCATTGACTTTGCTTGTGAAAAGGTCGCAAAAGGTGATCACATGACCTCAGGACATTGCAACTATCAGAAATATAAGTAAGTTGACAAGCATCTAAATTTTGATCATGTTACCACAGGGATGCTCTAACAGTTGTTTGAAAAATGGTCATAAGTCACTTTTTTCAGTGCCATTGTAAACTTCAAACACTCACTAAATGAATGGTTGTAAGTCAAGGATTACAGTACTTGTACCAGAATTCCTAGCCAACAGAATGGTTCGATGGCTGGCAGAATTCTCAGGGTATGCTGACAGATTTTTCCTTCCTTCCTTCCTTCCTTCCCTCCTTCCCTCCCTTCTTTCCTATAAATGAAGTCTCTCATATTGATTAATACCGGTCTTATTTTTCCTGCTGGAAGTTAGCATTTAGAGACCAGAATTTCTTAGCTGTTCTGCATGAGATAGTTTTAACTTTGAATGCTGGGCATTTATTTTATGGAATTTCTTTATGATCTTCTGTAGACTGATGTTCTTTTTTTATTATGTCTGCTTCTTTTTTTGTCTTATCTAGACATACAGATATTAATTACATATATGTTACAGGTCCTGCTTTTTCAAGATCAGAATTATGGGCTACATTATGAATATACTATTCCTTTGGATCCAGTTACTGAGAATCAGAGCACAAAAGTATCAGAACCTCTATTTATGTGGACCCACTCAGGCTGGGAAGACTGCAATGCTGTATGTGGAGGAGGTAATGATTATACATTTGTGGTATAGCTACATATGTATTGCTGTAATACTTAAAGGTTTGACACTACTTCCACTATATTAATTTTGTCATTAGGGCTACTAAGTCAGCCCAACTGCAGTAAAAAAGCAGAATTGTTCAAATATTTATATAAGAGGGGTAAAACACAAAGATAAATATCTTTACCATAGAAAAAGTCAAACTTGTTTTGTTTTGTCCTGGTAAACCTCCAGCAAGATGAAAAAGGATTCCAATTAGCCCTTTAACTGTATATTCATAAATGTTTATTCACATAGAACACATGCGGACCCTCTGTGCCTGCGCAAACCCTTCTGTGCATGCGCAGAGGGTAAAAACAGGTTAACCAGGTTTTAAGCAGGAAGTAATAATGACTGGGCAGGTGGGTGGAGCCTCTCGCTGCTGTCGCTACCGGTTCTCCAAACCACCCCGCCATCGCTACCGGTTTGGCCGAATCAGTCCGAACTGGTAGCATTTCACCCCTGATATGAACCTTAACAATTTCTTCAATAAACCATTTTACATCGTTCTACAGAAAATGTTTAGCAAAAGTGTTCATTTAGGTTTATAATTTTGACTAACATAAAACTTGCTGTTGTTCCTAACTGTTTAGAAAACTAAACTTTTTTCATTTCTAGGTTTGTTTGTTTGTTTTTTTGCAGTTTTAATGTAAATTTTTAAAACTATCTTAAAAGTTATATATAAAAATATGAAATCTTCAGTAATTTATTTCATCAATTTCAGGATGGAATTTGATATTTATCTCCAAGTGAAAATAAGATAGTGAAAAGCATTAGTTTTTTCCTAGTATAAATATTTTATTTATTAATATTTCAATAATGTTGAATAATTGTATTCAATGATAAAACTTTTGTCATCAAAGCTATCTGCAAACTTTGTTTTCGTTTTATCAGGTGAAAGAAAGACAAGAGTATCCTGCACAAAAATTTTGAATAAGCATATTAGTTTTGTGGATAACAAGAAATGCAAACATTTAACAAAACCTGAACCACAAATTCGAAAGTGCAATGAGCAGCCATGCCATACTAGGTGAGGTTAAGACCCAAAATGAAGATTCGTACAATGGACACTGAGATGGAATGAGAAGCTGTCCTTTGGGAATTAACTCATAGTTTTGGGATATTCTCTTTGACATTGAATGGATGATGGATGCCTTGGTCTAAAGAATTAAGCAAGGAAATGATACTTAGGAAGTGGAAATGGGGAGAGGCTACTTGGGACATGTGAATTTTCAGCCATAATTATCAGATATTGACTATTAACCTCTTCTTTCTGTAATTTTATGGAACAAAAAATATAATATTTGATCAATATTATCTATCTAATTATGTATGTTATAATTTCAAGAATGATCTGATTTCTAAAAGGATGCAGTTAATCAGTTAACATATATATTTATAATAGCAATAATTAACAAAATAGATACATTAAGATTTTTAAAGCAATTAGTTTCAGCTTTCAACTGTTGTTTTATCAAAAAAAAATGTAGATTGTGAGAAATATAATTAGATAATTCAAATTATCTGCATCAGGAGAAACAAAAAGAGTAATAGTAATCAGTGATGGTTAACATGATACTAAATTGGAGTCATTACTAGAGCTAATGCTTGCATGTTTATAATGGATAGCTTTGTAGATTTTGGAAAAGTTAGCAAATAAATAATTAAACAGAATGCTAGGAATGGTGCTAAGTTAAGATAATAGAAGTAGAAACCTGTATTCCATATATCAAATCAAATAGTAGATAAAAGTATTTTTAGGTGCATGAACAGGCAAGCAGAAGATTAAATATCATATTCTTGTCTTCTTGTCCTGTTTCTCCCATAATTTTTATTTGATACCAGAATTTCACTTCTTCCATTGCAGAACATACTTGCTTTTTTCCACTGATATAAATCATGCTAATTTTAAGAAAGACACTGTAAAAACAACAAACATTAGCTTCCTTTCCTATTCTATGTATATATAAGATTTTAAAATAGAACCTACCTGGATAAGATATTAAATTCAAATTTCTGTTTCACCTTTTTTAATGAAGATAGCCAGAGAGATTTAACATATTAAAGTGGGAGATTTTAACTCTACTTCCAGCCATCTTCCTGAAAAATTCTCACTTTTGAAGTTGTCATTTCCATCCATAGACATCTCCATTGGCACTAATAGATTATTTCCTAATAAGGAAAATATCAGCTTCAGAAGAAAGATTTCAGAAGAAGGGGAAAAAAGGCTAAATTTTAAATTTTCTCCTGATACTATTTGTTTTTTTAAAGTATTGCTTAAATACAGACATGCATCCTTTCATGACACATATAATTGTTTAAACTACTGAAACTGTCACAAATTTCATTAATGTTTCAAGATAGGTTGGTTTGGGATTTTTTAGACTTAAAATGCAATTTTATAACAATGGAAATAAATAATTTCTACAACATACGAAATATCACTATGCTTTGGCTTTAGTTTGACAGAAACAGTATTGTATAAAACATTCAGGACCAAGTAATCATATGAAGAAAATTGTCATTTCACTGGTTAAAGGACTGCTATGTTAGTGGTGCTCAACAAGTTTTTACAGAAATTGAATAACCAAATTAAATTAGAACACATTTTAAAATCAGGCAGAACAGGAAAATATTTTTAAGATTATTTTGACTTGAAAAATCTAGCAAAATGCCCATTCGTGATCCCCCACCCTTTCCTTTAGGTGGATGATGACTGAGTGGACTTCATGCTCAAGGACATGTGGGAAAGGGACACAGAATAGACAGGTAGCCTGTACTCAGCAACTGAGAAATGGAACCCTGATCAGAGCCCGCGAGAAAGACTGTCTTGGCCCTAAGCCCACTTCAACACAGCGCTGTGAAGGCCAGGACTGCATGACAGTGTGGGAAGCTGGCGTGTGGTCAGAGGTACAGTATAAGCATGGATTGTTTATTTACTTACGGTATTTCTAAGCTATTGTTCATACAATTTATTATAAGACAGTTGTCATGAACTTAGTAATCATTTATTTCTATTGATTCTGTTGTATTGGAATGAAACAATATTCTGTACCAAATGAAAGTATAACAAAATACTTTAAATGTCAGGGCAAGTATAAAAAGCTTCATGTGGTGATGAAAAAGATTCGTTGTCAGTGTCAGCTGTGCATTCTTCAAAAGGGCATTTCCTACTCAGTATATTTTATTTCAGGTAAGGTCATAAATAGCACACCAGCCAAAGCTGGCAAAAGCCCACTTCACAATGTATTCTACCTGCCCTCTGTGCAAACACAGGATGCTTCTCCAAATTTTGATCTTTCTGATGGTGCAATACCATCGGGAATCAAGAATGTACAATCCTGGAGATAAAAGGCTTTTGAATTAACCGATACTCTGTCTTCTTTGGGTTGCATCAGATCCAGACACTGAAAGCCATCAGTCATTCCCCCAATAGGCCCAGACTGATGATCTGCAACTGGGTTTCATCAGCCTATTGATCATACCATACCTAAATTTATGGATTATTTATCCCAGAGTGTTTTTGTGTAAATGTTATTCAGAATAGATGTCAGGCCCAGATCAAGAATGACAGAACAATCCAGCTACAATCCAGCTTTTTATTTGCTTATTTGTTTAATCTTTCCAGATTAAAAAATATACTGCTCTAACCCTAGCAGGTATACTCTTTAAGAGATTCTAGGTAGGGAATGGCTATCCTAAATCTCTTCCGCACCACAACCTATTCTGCTCACATAGGATTAGAATAATTGTAATGATGCTTGGGAATATTCCCAACTCCCATTCTTTGCAAGAGATTCCAAAGGATATAGTGGTTAGCTAAGAACCATGAGATACTCGCTCGTTCATATATTTTTTTTGCTTTATTTAAGTGCCCAAAATCAGCCATTCTCTAGGTCACTTACAGAAATTACTGTATTTTTCAGAGTATAAGATGCACCGGAGTATAACATGCACCTTACTTTTGGGGGAGGAAAATAAGAAAAAAGATGATTGGCAGGTGAATTGGCCTCCCGGAATACCCCCAATCAGCTGTTCCCAGAGGTGAATTTTAGCAACAGGTTCCTTGGTTGTGAGCTCTGTGCCTTGCTTTTTTTTGCTTTTTTTCCTGCCTCCGAAACTCCATTTCAGAAAAAAAAAAATCTGCTTCTGAAAGCCTCCAAAACAGAACTTTAGAAAAAAAGCCTCTGAAGCTCTGTTTGGGAGCTTCTTTTCTGAAGCTCTGTTTTGGCCTTTTTTTCTGAAGCTCCATTTGGGGCTTTTTTTCTGAAGCTCCATTTCTGATGCTTTTTTCAGCCTCTGAAACCTCCGTTTGAGAAGCTGGTGGGGCTACATTCGGAGTATAAGACAGACCCAGATTTTCACCCTCTTTTTGGGGAGAAAAAGGTGCATCTTATACTCCAAAAAATACGGTAAAGCTAAAAACGAGATTGAAATCAGGTCTGTGTATCAGCGGTGTAATGCTGGTTTTGGGTGATGTGTGTGAAAATTATGGGAGCTGGAGTTCTAACAGGTTGGAGATGCTGCTGTAAGCACTGGATCGTGTTGTTATCTTTCTACAGTGCTCTGTAAAATGTGGCAAAGGCATACGGCATCGGACCGTAAGGTGCACCAACCCTCGGAAGAAATGTGTTTTGTCCACAAGACCCAGAGAATCAGAAGATTGTGAAGATTATTCCAAGTGTTACATCTGGAGAATGGGAGACTGGTCAAAGGTACAATATGTTTTATGAAATTGTCAGGGCTAGACTTTTCCAAATATTGTGCAATGTATTTTTAGTGAATGAGAAAGCCTGAATAATGAAAAATGAGAAAAAACATAAGTTTATAAAACTGATGTATGTATTCTAGTTTGGCCATGAAAACAATTTAAAATGTGTTGTATATAATATAGTTATGAACGTCCTTCAGAAGAGAAAACATGGAAGAACTCTTAAATTAGCTTTTTTCAAATACTTAAATGAACAGAAACAGCGTCTTTTTCTAACCTTGTGTAGCTGCTTCAGGAACCCAACATGCGAAGCACATCTTCCAAAGGATTTGCATAGCCCTAGCATAGATTTATTTTTTATTGATTGCTGTTGATGTCAGTCTTCATTTACCTCACCATTGTTTCCAATTCCTTAGTTGCCAGCTTGTTTGTTCATACCTTTTACCGTTCCTTGTGTGTCTGTGATTTCAGTTGACTGGGTGCTTAGCCCGTGGGGTGCTTAGCCCGTGGGGTGCTTAGATCTGGCCCCCGGGACTGCCTTGGAAACAGCGAAGGACTGACCCAAGTGCCTCTGCCAGTGAAAATGGAACTTGCACCATGGGCATGCCCACCCTGGCCTCCCGAGGTCAAACAGAACCCTCAATGAAATCGAGTTTGACACCCCTGCTATAAAGCAGTTCTAAGTGGAATGAGACTAAAAACACTATTCCTTGTTCTCTGTCACTGCTGACAGAAAATTTACCAGTCCCTATGATCTTAGTTGAGTAGAATAACAATTACATAGCTCTTCTCTAGAGCTAATTGTTTATTCTTTAAGATACAGATAGTCCTTATTCAGCTACCACAAGTGGGACTAGCAATTTGGTTGCTAAGTAAATCTGTGGTTAAATGAAACCACGTCTGTGCTTATGATCTTATTTCACTGCTTTACAAACCTGTGAAGGTGGTAAAAGCGAGGATTGATCTCAAAGTTACTTTTTCATCACTGTTAAATGATCACTAAATGAGGCAGCTGCTAAATGAGGACTACTTGTATGGGCACAAACATATAACTTGACCTCAAGTTTATTTCACGGTACTTTGCAAAACACAAAAAGAAAACAACCACCGTGATTTTATTGTTAAGCTCTAAAAAATTGCAGTTGTTCTGAACACAATTGCAAAAGATTTAAAAAATTAATTTCAGCACTGCTCTTGCTACCCTTGAATATTAGAAAATGGTTTCTAGGTTCAAAGCCCTCAAATAGGCTCCAAATATCCAATAGTCATTTTGGAACAGCCTTTATATTTAGTAATAGTTTATAGCTATATAAGTACATCTGGTTGTATAATAAGCTTCAAGTCCTGGTTTGTATCCCAGGCTCTTTAAAGGCTAGCCAATATTGCTTGTATTTCATTTTACAAAGTATTCTGTGATTAAAAAAGAAAGAAAGAAATTGACTGATGGTAATAATTGTATTCTGGCATAATGATCTAAGTAGAAATCATTTTATGTAATTAGTGTAGACTTGTTTCCAGTCTTACAGAAAATCTTATTAATAAATGCTGTTTGTGTCAATTGGGAAAAAAATATAAAAGCTTCTTCCATATAAAAATTAGATTTTCATTATTGCCTCATGCATTTATTTTCCTTTTGCAAAATAGGTTTTAAATTATATGTAGAATAGTACCTTTTACTTTGAAAAATGAAAAGTTTTAGTTGAATTTGCAAGTTATGGCGTTGAAAATTTAAATACTTATCAAAAGCACCTTGTACAGAATCAAAAAAATGATGATTCGGAAGGAGCACTAGGTGAGAGTGAGGATTGTTAGCTTCCTGTATAAGAAAGAAACAGTGTTAACCATTCATTTGTATTATGCATTCATGTAATGTAGAAAAATCCTTCTCCCCAGTGAATAATAGCAGTTGAATATCCTGCTTAGTAAATTTTGGAAGGCTGGACAAGCTAAATGTGCTCTTAAAATATCTTCTGCTGCATAAAGCAGATTCTTATTTATGTTTAAGACAAATCAGTAATATATAACTTTTAGTTATAGCTAGTTGAGTTCAGGAGATCTCTGATGGTCTCTAATTAGATTGTTGTTTTTCCTATGTTTTCTGGGTTTTAGAATAGGTGATTTGTAGTTTTTAACAAAACCAGTCATTTGTTCTTGGAACATATTGTTCAAACCTCTGTTGTTAACAATGATACAGATTTTCACTCTCAGTTGAAGCTTTTTTTTTAAAGCTCAGCAGTGATTGCAAACTATTGTAGCTGGAGTAGACAGTTTAAAGGCTATCCTTTGGCAGGGACAGTTTTTTCCTTAATTTTTCCAGAGACCTGCTAGAAGAAGCTATGACATTACATTCTGTCCTTACTTTTTAATCTAAGCATTTTATAGTTATTTCAAATTATAGTTTTGGAAAATTGAGCAAAGACTCAAGTAACATTGGTGAACTCCAAATTGAAACATTTCATATTATCTCTGCAATGATTAGTAGTAGATGAAAACTGAAATAGGTTATATTGCTTTCTATCATCACCTTCTTTGTGGAAGATTCGTTTTTGTAATCTTTGACAAGAATACTCTGCTTGGACTGTTGCTTAGATAGGTTTTTAAAACATTTAATGCTGCATGCAGAGATGTAGAGTAAAAACTTCTATGTCTTTACTAGGTCTTTTTCCAGGCCAGTTAGGATAACCCTGGCTGGAACCATTTTCCAGCCCAGATAAGGTAACTTTGTCTATATAATTTTTGTTTGCTAATCAAGAGCAGTGAAAAGCAGTTCACATTTTGAGGTACATAGTTTTAACATGTGACAGTATTCTGATGGCAAACTGAATTTGAAATAATTTTATCATACCATGATACCTGTACTTTAAAGAAAGGTATGTTTAAGCACAGGGTATGTTTAAGTATTTTAAAAATATAATGTTCTTCTGTATACCAAATTCTTGGCAACTCGTCTTGCAATTGACACCAATTTAAAAGGTTTGATATTTACCAGAGAACAGAAAATTGATGAAAAGCCACACAGAAGTCTCCTGAGGATTCTGTATATGCTATAAACCTGCAGATTGCCACTATATTATATGGGCTAGAGTAGCTGACAACAATTCTACAGTTCTTCATAAAAGAATTGAATTTAGTCTGTTTGTGTAATTGATGATTTTATATCTGGATCATATGGTATTGTACATATGATTATACCATATCGTTAATGCCGTAATCTCTAAATTCATAGGCTTTGTTCCATTAAATCTTGCTTTCCCAATCTAAAATTGTTCCTCTGTAACACTTTAGGGGATCCCACTTGCTGATCAGTCTTTCTTCCTTAATAGTGAGCCTTTAGAATATGAAGGTTTTGGCACTGAAAACATTATTTTGATACTGAAGTGACTTGCAACTGAATGAATAATGCCAACTGCAATTCTGTGGGTGCTCTTCCAGAATTTGTACTTCTGTCACCAAAGAAAAAAGTGAATTGATATGCCATTTTTTTATGTACACTTTTGCATAAAATTGTGTTTGGGGAAATATATCTATGACTTCCAAATTGATAAATTAGGATGATTCCTTTCTTGAATTGTTAAACCACAACTTGAATTTAGGTGTTCAGCATTTCACTTTATACTTACTTATTCCATCCATGATGGGATAGCAACCAAGATACTGTGCCAAACATAATAGAGATCATGTTATTTTTTCTGATTGTTTTAAATCTGTTCTTAAGAATTTAATTGCTATTTCTTAATGCCCAAGTTGAGGTAGATTTAGGTTTGGGGCTGGAAAAAAAGCATTTTTTGTTTATGTATGTTTATCTCATATTCTTTGAAGTGTTCTATCACCTGTGGAAAAGGAATGCAATCGCGAGTCATCCAGTGCATGCACAAGATCACAGGAAGGCATGGCAGTGAATGTTTCTCCTCTGAAAAGCCTGCAGCCTACAGACCTTGCCACCTGCAGCCCTGTAATGAAAAAATTAATGTGAACACAATTACATCACCTAGATTGGGTAAGTGACTACAAGTGTCATATGAAGATAACTATTCTGGTCTTGTTCTGCCATTTTCAAGTTATGTTTATCCAGTTCCTAAGATCAAAATTCTAGATTCTTTATACCTCAACTGTGAAAGTAACATTAAGTCTATGTTCAGGATAACCCATCTGATTACATTGATCTACAATATAGTTTCTCTGTCTTAAATGTACTATATGGGAACTATTTGAGAATTATAAATGTGCCATATACTGAATCATCCTTATAACAGTCTAGATTTAAGGGGCTCCTATATTGCTTTCTTCCCAGTCTAGTAGGGTTAGGTGATAGGTATTTTTCGATTCAGAAGCAAAACCCACATACAGTAAGTATGAGTGCCTAAGGCTTATTTCAAGGCAGTATGAGAGAACAACATAAAAGCATAAAACAGCAATAAAAAAATATTCACAAATACTGAGGAATATAACAGGAGACTATCCCAAAGTTAAGCAGTATTTATTTATACCAGGTGGGAATAAGACCATCACAAGTTTTTTAGTTGAAAATAAGAACTATCTATCCTACTCTATACATATGTCTCATGCAAAAAGACAAGACAAAAGAGAGTATAACCTTTTACTGATTAACCTAAACCCATGCTTAATTTTGGATTATGTACTCAACAGTTACATGGAAATGTAATTTCTATGTACTATGCATCTAAGGGAAAGAGATATATACCACCGTCCAATTCTTCTTTGCCAATCTTATGGTGAAACCACTATTATTCTAGTTCCTTAGATGGTGGATAATGTACAAAAATTTTAATAGAGAATTGTCAAGAATGGACACCTGTTTTTTGCAGCAAATATCTAGAAGCTAGTCTAGATGGTGTTAAGTGATACTTTGCTTAGAAATTTAGCCTTTGTTTCTACATTTTGAAAACTGTTTTTATATTTTAGTTGTATTTCATTCTTAGTTTGTTGTTTCATAACATGTTATCAAGTACATTTAAAAATTTTAAATATGTGGCATATTTTTGTCCAGCTTGTAGGAGCTATGTTCTTCACATTTGACAAATCTCTTGGGAAGTTGCATGCTATGAAACAATGCAATAATTTCCAACCACAATTCTGAGACCAGATATTCTTGGAAAATAAAAAATAGCTACAGCCCAATATTGTGTTTAGAACTGTGCCCACCTTCCCAGAAAAAAAAAGACAATTAACTAAGGGAGCTAAAACATCAGAGAGCAGGATGTTACGGACACATCCTTATCTGTTTTATTTAATTGATTTTATTGATCTAAATATGTTTTTGTAATTAGACTTGCTTACCATAAAAGCTATTTTCTGAAAATGCCCATAACCAACCAAAAAGGTTGAATATGCCTATGTCATATACACCCATAGTGATGTCTGTGATTTTGTTTTGTTTTATTTCACAGCTGCCTTAACATTCAAGTGTCTTGGAGACCAATGGACTGTATATTGCAGAGTGATACGAGAAAAGAACCTGTGTCAGGACATGAGATGGTATCAACGTTGCTGTGAAACATGCAGGGACTTTTATGCACAGAAGATGCAGCAGAGGAGTTGACCCGTAGCAGGCAGGCTCGTGGGCTCTCAGCTTTTCACAATCACATTATTTATAAATTCACACACACTTCTTCAGACCAAATATATCAGATTACATATAATTTAATCAAAGTAATTTATTTTTGCCCGCGAAGACATTTTTTTTTAAAAAAAGGTTAAATAGCTTTTGTTTGAGTTTTATGATCAGAGTTTCCATAATTAAATTTTATATGAATTATTTTGGATACATTTATGAAACTTTTTCTAAAAATACTATTTTAAATGTTTATATTCAATAAGGTAAGCAACTATTTTGGCATCCTTGCTATTCAAAAGAGAAATAAGTAGTGCAGTATTACAAATAGATAAGTTTGCTAGTTTTGTTCACTTGAAGTCAAAGGTACTTAAGCCTACTAAATTGCTTACTGCATTGGATAATAAACTATCATACTACCCTGAATTTATTTTCTATTTAGATGAATAGTTTTTCTGTACTGTATATGGAAATGAAGTCATCTTTATTTTTATTTTGTTTATATTTTGGTGCTCAGAGTCAGATTGACTCCAGGTTTTGCAACAGGTTTTGGAACTCCATACTTTATAAAGGGCCATATGTAACATGAACTGTTCTTGGAAATATATTTATGTAGCAAATGTAACACTTGACTCAGCACATCCATGAATATAGTCAGTTTCCTAGGCCACATTTTTAATCATTGTTCCACCAAAATAATCTCAAGAGTCAATTCAATTCAAGTTGTGGGTAATTTTCAACAACCCTCTGTATCATTTTATATATTTTCTGTTTGAATGCACTCTGGAGATTGTTGGAACACCTTAAGTTGGTAAGAGCTCTGTGTGCCCTTAGAAATATTCTATAGGAAATTATCTACTGTAATTTATAAATGTTTATATCAAAATCAGACAAACATGGCAAAGTAGGCATTTTAATCATGTGAACATATACTTGAACACAAGTATTAAAGCAGTTAAACACTGTAAAGATTTACACTGAATCTCTGTTGCACTCCTTTATGTAATGTAGAGAAACACCTTTCTAAACCTTGGAACATCTTTTGAAAGAAGTCTGTGCTATTTTAACATGTCATTTGCTTTTAAGTATACCAAGCAAAAGGCCGGTGGCTAACCTGCAGTGTTCACATGTAATTTCTTGGAAATTTTGTTTACCAATGGAAGAAACCTAATGCTTAAGATGAATTGGGCTACATTTTCAGGTTTAAAAAAATCTTAGAAGATACTTCTGCAATAAATTGTTTCATAAAAATGTTATTAAAAAAACACTTTTACAATTTTGTGAAATGTGAAGAAAACACTTTCCTTATGAAATTTTGTACATGAATCACTTGATTTTTATATTTTCAATAAATATAATTAGAGATGTATAAATATATATATTTTTATAAATTCCATTTATATACCTTTTCTTATTCCTTAACATCTGTTTTCTGTTCATAATAAAATCAAGACAGGGAGGTGGGGGGGAGCAGACACTGAACAGCAGAAACTGCATTACTTTGAGTTATACTAGTGGTTCAGATATAAAATTAATTCCAGAATTGACTAGAAATAATGATTGAAGAACTATAGATATTTTTACTTTCCAGCCATGTGTATGTAAGATCTTTCTCTATTATTGTATTAAAGTGCTATCCATTGATTTTTAAATGAACTGAAAACTAAGCAGCATGAAATTTGTGCCTTCGTTACTGATAAATACCCTTCCTATATATGCATCTCTCTTGAGTCACACCCTAGTAATGCTGTCCTCAGTGGTGGGATTCAAGTAATTTAACAACTGGTTCTCTGCCCTAGTGATTTCTTCCAACAACCAGTTCACCAAACTGCTCAGAAAGTTAACAACCGGTTCTCCCGAAGTGGTGCGAACTGGCTGAATCCCACCACTGGCTGTCCTGGTTATGAGTGTGCAGAACCTGATACACAAAACAATGGTTGATTCTTCTATCTATGATATCACTATCTAATCATGTCACTAGTTGACAGGAAAATAAAACTCTCTCAATCACGACACTACCATAAAAATGGAGCAAATTTGATAGTAGGACTTTGATATCTTTAGATTTTTTCCCTTTTCCCTGCACCTCATTTTGTAATAGCTCAAGTTGAATAAAACAAACACAAATCTATCCAAGTCATGAAAGGAGCTGAGTTACACGGCCCAGTATTCTTTAAAATATCTCCTTGCCTTTCTTCATATTCCTTTCATATTCATAGGGAACATATGGTAACTGCTAGATTCCTCCATGTTCTGTTCAGGGATTCATTTTGGAATAAGAGGTTGGTCCCATCGTTTCAATATTATACTGCTTCAGGCTATTATGCAATTTCACTTTTATTTCAGCCCCTCACTCCCAAGTAATTGTTTTCATGTTTCATGCACTGTTATGTATAGCTCTAGGAAAACAATATCAGCTTGGTAGATGCAACACTGCATGGAGACAGAGGCAAAAAATTTGCATGTCCACATCAGTCTGAATTTGGTAATAAATTCATTGAGCCTATCTCCTGACTTCAGTTCTGAAGTATTGGATGACTAAAATCTAGCAAATTTTTACTCACATTACAGTTATTATTGAATGCTGTCAGCTTAGTAGAGAAAATATTTGTGATAGTGGTGACCATCTGTAGCTCGGGTGAAGGATGAGGGTGGAGGTTCATTCTACAAACCTGTGGGTTGGTTTCTGAACATTTTGTCACCAGGCTAGGTAACATCTTCAGTGGAATTTAGGCAATGTTAGTGACAAAACGTTTGGAAACCAACCCAGGTGAAAAAATATTGTGTATTGTGAATACAGTTAAGGTTGTCTTGATCTTTTCTTGTTCATGACATGGGGTGAAATGAAGGCATTGCGTGGCAGAAAAATGTCACAGAGATATGTTGGCACCATGGTTGGTGCAGGTAGCGAAAGGACTATAGGTGATTCTACATGCAAAACCTATCCTAAGCTACGTTTATCTCATGACCTATCAACTTCAATGTCTATTTTTTTTAAATTTATGTATGAGGATCTAGATTATTGGGGGCAATATGCTGACACTGTAAACTGCTTAGAGTGGGCTGTAAAAACACTGTGAAGTCATATATAAGTCTAAGTATTATGATACTACTGAATTCGAATGACTCTGAGCGGTTTACAAAAAAACACACTATAAAACAATGTAGCAACCTTGAAAGTGGCTGCACCTATCCTAAGCAAAGCCATAAGCAAAGAGCCAGGTCTTCAAAGCCCTCCAAAACAGCAGCAGCTTGGAAGCTACCTGGATCTCAGAGGGAAGCTTATTCTATACACCAGGTGCTGCAACAGAGAAGATGTGTTTCCAGGGTCTTTGTAAATGGCAATATTTAATCAAACAAATCTGTAGTGCAACTAGAGATAAGTGTCTCTCAGGTAGGTAGGACTTATGTCATTTTGATTTTTTTTTAATGGGAGAAGGTGTCAGTGATATCAAAATAATGGGCATTTTTATATGTGTGCAAGATGATTCATGATGGAAGGGAGTGGCCCTTAGATCATCCAATCATCCCCACAACTGGTCCTAAGACAAACTTTTTTTTAATTTCTACCAAGGGGAAGCAATAATTGCTGGTTTCCCTTTGGGGCCAGAGCAAACATTTATTTGTCTGTTTGTTTATTTATTTATTAAATTCTAATGAAGATTTGTTCTGGCTTCAAGAAGAACTCAGCACTAAGCATTCACAAGCACTAAAAGAAATATTCAGGACATTCGTACCCATAACGTAACAGCAGGTTTTAAAAAAATCATGCATGAATAAGCCTATAACTTTATTGAATACTGAATGCCGTTTACTAAATTTTTTAATTCGTGAAAAAGCAGTTAGCACACAAAATTTAACTCCATATAAAAGAAAAGCCTAAATAAGGAATATAAATATCAAAAAACGAATCCATTTTGAGTTCTCACTGCAGCTGTCTTATGTTGCAGCCCAATGATCAGAACAGTGTGATGCTTAGAAAAATCATGGAAAAGGAAAGGTGACTGGCCATCTTCAAGCATACGTTGAAAGCAAGATGAAAAAGGTCACAAAATGCCTGTTACGTAACTTAATCATATAAATGTTAAAACTCTGTTTTTCCAGTAGAATCTGGCAATGTGTTGCTGCATTTAATTAGATGGTGCAGTGCATTTGTCTATGATTCCGCCTCCTCCCCCAAAGCCATATTAATTCTAATAAGGAACTCTCTTCTGAGAACTATTTAGTTTCTTATGAAAGGTCATATGCCATGTCAGTTTGCAATCTGGATTACATCAAAATCATGCTGCAAATCAAAGCGTTCTCTCCTGCTTGGTACAGAAAATTCATCTTTCCTACGTAAATTGGCTGAGTTTAGTTATCTTACATAAACCCTAAAATGCTACGTAAGGGTACTTTTGCCGTAGATTCAAATCATGCACACAGGTACTAATAACCACATTTGATGGGCCCCTTCATACCTTTCCCTGCAATTTGTGCAGGCATTAGGAAATGAGCTTGCTTGGCATCCAAGAAGGCCAGTTACAATTTCAAGGATCAGAAAAGCCCTATCTTTGTTCACTTAATTAATTATTAAAAGCAAAACTAGCTGCTGAGAAGAATAAGTCGGTTGCACTAAACGGAAAGATGGATTTCTCTGCATTGCCGAATAACAATAACCCTGATAAATTCCTTCAGCTAGAAGTGAAGTCCTTAGCAAAAACATCAGCCTTTTTACAAACCTGGTTGGCAAATTTTCCAGAACCTTTTCCTCAAGAACAGAAGTGGCACAATCGAGTCTATTCACAGGTAAGTAGCTTAAGTTCCTGACTTGTTCTAATTTTGACATAATGAGGCACTGTAGTCATGGAAGTAGAGTTTCCAAACTTTTGGCAATTATTGTGCTGCTTTTGCTTTTGGGATTTTGACAAGAGTTCAGTAAGGGAATATATGCAAGACAATAATGTCACGCAACATTTTATAATGTTTAATCTAAGGGAAACAACTAAAAGTGAGGACGTGTTCTGTTCCTCAGTTGCTACAAAATAATAATCAATTCTCTCTTCTTTTTCCCCTCCATTTTCACCCTGACAGGGTTATTATTTTGGGTGAAGAAGTATTTTAAATTAGTAGCGGTAAAATGATAGGGAAGAAAGGCCAAATCAGAGAGGTGGTGGTGATTGTTTAGCTGCCTTACTTAAATTGTGTGGATCCTGAACCCAGGGGAAGAATCCTGCCTTGTGTGTCCCGAAGTTCGAACCCATAATGCTCAGGTTTGCAGCCACTATTGTGATCTTTCGTTATTTCAGTACTTGGCTCACTACTGAATCCTGTACATAAAGCAGATGAACAAGATTTCCTGCTCTGTGTTAAGGGCCATCAAAAACAACTTAAGCATTTTCTTACAATAAAAGATCTTCAAGTACGCATATGAAGTGAAACTTTACACTTAAGTACGTTGGCATCTTGTCTTTACTTGCCATATTTTCATGGATCTTATCCAACCGCACAGGCACAGGTTCTATTCTTTTGACTTAAGCCGATTTTTTTAAAGACATGGACAAATAGCTGGCTGTTGTTTTTTGAATCTTGAATACAAAGGAATCCATTTGTTTGGTTGTTTTTACTCCAGCAATCCAGCTACTGTCTGAATTTTTTTCCGTAATGCCTAATACTGTAATTGTAATTTGTTGCTATATTTTATCCAAGATGCAGACTTCATTTCTTTTTTGTCTATTTTTCCTGTCATAATACCTCCTATCTACCTTTCGTAATATCTTGTCTGATGAACAGCTCTTGTAGGTTTGCATATTGTGCATGAATTTAAGTTGGCCTACTAAGGGTATTACCCTAATAATTAAACAATGAAATGAAAAAAACACTACTAAGCACCTATACTATATAAATATCAGTCCAATAAAATAGACCAGATTAATGCTATTTAGGTTACTACTTTTATTGTAACAGTTATAGTCAGTGAATTTTGTAAATCTGAATATACTTCAACCACCTTCACTTTATCTTCATGTGAAACGAAATGATTTGTCTAAAATATTTTTTTCAAGTTATTTTCTTGGCTTGTACTCAAGCTCCATTTATCTGATCATTGTTTTGGTACTGCCTCTCCCTCTTTTCTGTCAAGGTCATTCCCCTGCCCTCTACAAAATATAACTTAAAATAGAAAGATGTCCCAGAATGGATTATCAAAATTATACATATATATCTCAGTAATATAGGGATGTGGTGGCTCAGTGGCTAAGATACTGAGCTTGTTGATTGAAAGATTGGCAGTTCAGTGGTTCGAATCCCTAGTGCCATGTAACAGGGTGAGCTCCCATTACTTGTCCCAGCTTCTGCCAACCTCGCAGTTCGAAAGCATGTAAAACATGCAAGTAGAAAAATAGGAACCACCTTTGGTGGGAAGGTAACAGCATTCCATGCGCCTTTGGCATTTAGTCATGCCGGCCACATGACCACGGAGACGTCTTCAGACAGTGCTGTCTCTTCGGCTTTGAAACAGAGATGAGCACCACCCCATAGAGTCGGGAATGACTAGCACATATGTGCGAGGGCAGTGGTGGAATTCAAATAATTTAACAACTGGTTCTCTGACCTAATGACCAGCTGGGTAGGTGTGGCTTGGTTATGTGACCATGTGGGCGTGATCAACTCAACGTTGCTCAGCGTCAACTCAATGTCACATAACGTCAATGAGCACTTTGCCTTAGCTCTTACTGTCAGGCCTCCTGCCGCTCCGCCACCACCCTTGATAATCCAAGGTGAAACCCACTATGAAATCAAGAAAATCCTTGACTCTAGACTATACAGAGGTCAATTACAATATTTAGTCCACTGGAAGGGATATCCATTATCTGAATCTACTTGGGTCAAAAGTTGGAAAGTAAATGCGGACAATTTGATTAAACAATTTCACGACACTTTCCCTGACAAACCTAAAAAACCTCTTGGAGAGGGGAGGGGGGGTAGAAGGGAAGTGTGGACCACTGACACTCTTCTTTATCGACTCTTTGTTTTCTTTCCTAGGATATAGCTTCTTTTCCAAGGGGGGACACCTGTCAGGCCTGGAAACCATATTAGACTTTAGGGTTCCAGACGCTGCCATATTTTTCCCCTGAGGGGAGGAAGTGGGGCTGAGGGGTATGGTAACATTCTTCAAGTGGTCAAGGTCGGATGGTGTTCACATCTGCAGGAAGAGTGGCAAGAAGATATTCGAATGAACTGGGAGAACGTGGGACCATGTGACCATCAAAGGGGTCAGGAGGGTGGGACTCTTGGGGTTTGTATAACTGGGAAAAGAATCCGGAAATTCAGTTTTGGAATTTCACTCATCGTGTGCCAGTTTCCTCATGCTGGTAAAAAACTCTGGAAAACAATGGCTTCTGAGTTTTCTTTATGCAGAAGAGGTTTTTCTGGAACCTTGACATTTACAATGTAATAAGGATTAACCAGAGAGGCAGTTTCTGTAAGCAGGGCAGTAAAGATTAGGCTAGAAACACCACCAGAATGTTTCTTTCCTGCCTTCCTTACAGGATTAGCATTGTAAAGTAAAAAAAAACAAAATAAGATTTCTTCCAACAACTGGTTCTCTGAACTGCTTAGAAAATTAACAACCGGTTCTCCCGAATAGGTGCGAACTGGCTGAAGCCCACCACTGTGTGAGGGGAACCTTTACTGTGTGAGAGGAATCTTATCTCAGTAATGGGATTCATTGATTTTATCAGGATTTACTTCAAAAAAAAATAGTAAGGGACACGGTGGCTCAGGGGCTAGGACGTTGAGCTTGTTGATTGAAAGGTCGGCAGCTCAGCGGTTCGAATCCCTAGTGCTGCCGTGTAACGGGGTGAGCTCCCGTTACTTGTCCCAGCTTCTGCCAACCTAGCAGTTTCGAAAGCATGTAAAAATGCAAGTAGAAAAACAGGACCACCTTTGGTGGGAAGGTAACAGCATTCCGTGCACCTTTGGTGTTGAATCACGCCGGCCACGACCACGGAGATGTCGTTGGACAGCGTTGGCTCTTCGGCTTTGAAACAGAGATGAGCACCGCCCCCTAGAGTCGGGAACGACTAGCATGTATGTGCGAGGGGAACCTTTACCTTTAGTTACTTCAAAATAAATTAACTTGGAATTAACTTGGAATAAACTTTAAATTATTTTAAAGTATTTTCAGTATTAAAAATAGAAATAATAATATTGCAAGTTCTGGAATTAAATATGATATATCCCATATGTAGGATGAATGATCAAGGATGAACCACATGCTGGTTTAAGGACAAATGAGTTTAAGGATTCATTACTACCAGTGTGTTTTGTATAGAGAAGGATATGAATAATGACCTGGGTTCTGGGGCTCATTAAATCTTGAGGGTAAGCTAGAATTTCTGCCTATGAATTTGTTTTTGAACAAAAGTTGTTTCTTAGAACTCATATAAATTGCATATGTGAGACTATTGGGATGTCACAAACACTTCATTCAGATTAATATATCCATGTGTGCTTATTTGTTCTTCATCTAGAAGTTTACTCTATTCTCTATAGAGGTGGAAGTAAAGTATTTCTCAATCTGTTAAGTAACTTCTATTTGAAACCAAAATGTTTTTACCCAGTGCTTTTTTATCTTACTCTGTCAGTTATCAGAGAGTAAAATAAAATAATCCACAAATAATACTAAAGTTAGCTGAGTTTTCTTCAAGTGCTTTGCAAAACCATATGCATACAAGTGTTTCATCTTCTCCAACTATTCTTACATAAATAGCACTTGGAAGTTGAAACTCTAATAATAGAAAAACATTGTTAATATTATACTAAGATATGGTGATTAGTTTGGAACAAGTTTATTCTTAATTATAGAGTTTCCAAAGACCTTCAAATGTTTTGGACAAATCAATTTTCCACATTTTAAATGTAAGTATTCCAACAAAAGAGTTATTGTTTATAACCTTGGGCCCTGAACCGTAGTTGAAATTACTCCAATGAACATTTACATGTAAAAAAATAATTAAAGATTTCTCAGAACAAATGCTGTGCAGATGTTTGAGATAAAAAATGGCAAAGTTCTCCAGGAAATGATAACATCCTAGTTTTACTGGGCAAAATGGTGTTATTGCATTGGCTTTATACACATGTACAGTGCAACTGTATTAGAAATACCATACCAAATATGGTCAACTGCACCTCAAAAAGAGATCAGGGAATTGCAAGTTCCAGCCAAGTCTCAGCCAGTCAAACTATTTGTCAGCCCAACCAGCCTCATGGGTTTGTTAATGTGGCAAAAAAATAAATAAAAGGAGAGAACACTTTGTACGCTATCTTGAGTTTCTGAAAAAGGCAAATCCAATCCAATGAATGAATAAATGAATGACAAGGCAGGTCAGTATTATTAATGAGGCTGGGAGTGTTATGAACACATAGCTTTTAGATAAAAAGCAGGATATAAATCTAAAAAGAAAAATGATGAGAAAATTCTGATCATTTATCTGAATACTGTTAAATTTGCCTATAAACACATATTATTTTAAAATTATACACAAATATAAACATGTGTACATATATGAGTGCACACACTCATGCACACATAGACACACAGCCCAGAATAGCTTTTTGTGTGATGTGCAGCTATAAAATGTTATTAATAGATAAATAGTAAAATAAACATTGAGATTTCCCATTTGGTATAATGCAGTGATGGCTAACCTTTTCCGGACTGAATGGCCTGAACCCCCAAAAGGCAATGCACACGCACCCCTGCACATGCCCCACCCCTGCGCATGTGTGCATGGCACCCTGCACACCCTGCCCCCATGGATGCGTGCACAGCCCTCCCGCACACACCCCGGCCCCTGCAGATGCGCGGCAAAGACCTGAAGATCAGATGGCCGGTGGGAAGCGTGCGCGCATAAGCAGTACAGATGAACTGGGGCAACGGGTTGCGTGCCATTAGAGAGGGCGCTGTGTGCCACCTCTGGCACATGTGCCATAGGTTCGCCATCATGGGTATAGTGGTTAGACTATCAGACTAGAATCCATGACACTGAGTTCTAGTCCTTCATTAAGCACAAAGCCAAGTGGATGACTTTGGGCCAGCCACTATCTCTTAGCCTTAAGAAGAAGCAAATCACTTTCAAAAATGCTACCAAGAAAACTTTAGAGACTAGTTGCAGTGACTTGACCACTATAAATACAGCTTGAGTCACTATCATTGACATATAAACAGTTTAGTACAATCTGCTTGATTTGGCACTGAAATAAATCTGATCTCCTGGGAGACATGCATTGGCATTCTATTATTTGGCTGCCAATTCCAAGAAGATATACATATCTTATACATATACATATCAGTTATACATATCCCTCAACCAACTAATATTCAAAACTAGGTATGCACGCCCCTTACCTCTTTAACACCACTCTCTACAGATTTTAAATGTAAACTGATGAATGCAAGAAGTATTGTTAACAAATTACCTGAACTCATCCTTCTGCTAAACAGTGGTACATTTGATATTATATTTATTTGTGAAACATGGCTAATCTCATCCCTCCCTGACTCCATCATTTCAAATAAAGAATATCAAGTTCACCAATCAGATCATGAAAACCGAAGAGGTGGTGGAGTGGCTATTTTTTACAAAAAGTCACTGAATCTAAAAAACATTCAAGTTGCACACAAACTTTCTCTTCCTGAAACTATTGTATGCGACCTATCATCTAACACCACACTTCGATTCATACTATGCTACAGAGCCCCTGACTACGACATTACTCATGCTAATATTTTAACCTCACTACTAACATGGGCTACCTCTTGCCCATATCCCCTCATTTTCCTGGGTGACCTAAATTTACCTCTCATTAACTGGACAACAAATGAATGTACAACTGATCCAATCCATACTACAATATACAACGCTGTTACAAACCTAGGTCTTGAACAACTTGTAACTAACAGTACAAGACTCAACAACTGCCTTGACCACATCTTCTGCAACAACACCAATACCATTTACGAACTACAAATAAAAGAACCCTTTTCCAACAGTGATCACTGCATGATTGACTTTCGTTTTAATATACGTCATGACTTAAATCGTCATATCAATAGCATTCCTAACTACAACTTCAAAAAAGCCAACTATGACCTTATAAACAATGATCTTTCATCTCTGGACTGGCAAAATCTGTTCTCAACCTGTATAACTGCTGAAGACCACTATAGAGTTTTCCTACTTGAAATCAATAGAGTCATCAAACTATACGTACCACAAACTACCACCAAGATCAGGAAAAGCAAACTACCCATATCAATAAAAAAGCTTCAATCTAAAAAAAAAATCCCTCTGGAAAAGAAACAAAAACGGCTATGTAGCAAATTTTAAAAATCGCTACAGAATTATATGCAACCAAATAAAAACCGAATGCACAAATTACCACACCAAGCAAGAAGAGGATCTTCTGCGCACAAATTCCAGTCGTGCCTTCTATAATTTTGTTAACAATAAGCTTAAAGACTCTAGATCCATCCCACCACTAAAAGATTCTAATGGCAAAGAATACAATAACGAAACAACTAAAGCAAACTTTTTAACAAATTCTTTGGCTTAGTTTTTGTCAACAGTGATGACACATATCTGACATTCCCAAATCGTACAAGAAATGAGTATGACGACTTAACAAATATAGATTTTACTGAAGATAATGTTGGAAAAGCTCTTCGCAACTTGAAACCATCTCTGTCCATTGGACCTGATGGACTTTGTGCCTACTTCTTAAAAAAACTTTCTAGTAATTTAGCAGAACCCCTAAGTATAATCTTTAATAAAACTTTCACAACCAGTTCCCTTCCCAATCTCTGGTCACTAGCCACAGTCATTCCAATTTTCAAAAAAGGCGACCCCAGCTTAGTTGAAAATTACAGACCAATCTCCCTATGCTGCGTTGTCTGCAAAGTAATGGAATCCATCATCAACCAATCCATTACCTTGCACTTAGAATTACACAACTTACTCTCAAATAAACAATTTGGCTTCAGAAAAAAATTATCATGCAATTTACAACTTCTCCACTGTAAAAACCTATGGACTACAAATCTTGATCAATAGATGCAATATACATAGACTTCTGTAAAGCTTTTGACTCAGTAGTACATGATAAACTTCTCCTAAAATTAAAATCCTATGGCATTTCAGGACCCTTACACAACTGGATATCTGCTTTTCTGTCGAACAGACAACAAGTGGTTAAGGTTGGTAGTGCTATATCAAATCCTGTTCCTGTCAAGAGTGGTGTTCCTCAAGGTAGCGTTCTTAGACCAACTCTCTTTATAGTATTCATAAATGATCTTTGTGATCACATCTCAGGTGTCTGTGTTCTCTTTGCTGATGATGTCAAACTTTTTAACACCACTGACAATACATCTACAATTCAAAAAGACCTTGATCATCTAATCGCTTGGTCTAAAATTTGGCAACTACGAATCTCAACCAGCAAATGCTCAGTCCTACATATTGGAAGAAAGAACCCAATCACTAAGTACATGCTTGATGGACATTATCTCATATATGACCCCCACCCAGTCAAAGACCTTGGAGTTTTTATATCTAACGATCTAAGTGCCAAAGCCCACTGCAACTATATAGCAAAAAAGGTTCTAAAAGTTGTTAACTTAATTCTACGTAGCTTCTTTTCCAAAACCACCATGCTACTGACCAGAGCATATAAAACTTTTGCTAGGCCAATTCTTGATTACTGCTTGCCTGTCTGGAACCCATACCATATATCTGATATCAACACAGTTGAGCGTGTCCAAAGGTATTTTACGAGAAGAGTTCTCCACTCCTCCATAACCAATAAAATACCTTATTCCACCAGACTTGATATCTTGGGTCTAGAAAACTTGGAACTTCGTCGCCTTCGACAGGACCTGGGTTTAGCTCATAGAATCATCCGTTATAATGTCCTTCCTGCCAATGACTACTTCAGTTTCAACTACAATAACACAAGAGCTACCAACAGATTTAAACTTAATGTCAATCGCACCAGTTTAGATTGCAGAAAACACGATTTCTGTAACAGAATTATCTATGCTTGGAATGCATTACCTGACTTTGTGGTCTCTTCTCATAACCCCAAAAGTTTTATTAAAAATCTATCCACTGTTGACCTCACCACATTCCTAAGAGGACTCTAAGGGGCGTGCATAAGAGCACAAATGTGCCTACTGTTCCTGTCCTATTGTTTCTTCCCCTGTATATATATATATGCTTATACTACCTTGTTTCTCCTCATATATATGTTTATATATTATATAATCTTTTGTGTTATGCTTGTTATGCTTGTGTATATTGTTATGACAAAATTAAAGAAAGAAAGAAAGAAAGAAAGAAAGAAAGAAAGAAAGAAAGAAAGAAAGAAAGATTGTCACTTGAGTCTCCTTATAGTACAACTCTCAGTGAAGGGATGCAAAGTAGATCTCCCTAAACTGCGTTCAATTTAGGATGAGAGGGTATACAGAAAGAATTGCAGAAAGAGCTACTAAAATACCTGGGGACTTTGAACAGATCCATTGTGGAATGGTACTTAGAGCTTTTTTATTTAGAAAAAAATGGTGAGTTCAAAGATACATCATCATAATGGAAATATGGAAACCCTTGATAGCATATTATGTTTCAAACTATGCATGACATAGATAAATAGAGGAGAATCTAGGAAGTTCCTCAAACCATTTGGGCAGCCATACTGAGTTCACTGGGAGGATGACTGCCCAAGCATTGCAAAATGATGGGAATTATGTTCCTGCTAATATGCTTTGTGGAGTACCTCTTAAAATATCTACTTAGACATAGCTACTAACTGGTGCTTTGAAGTATTTGTTATACATCTTGTCTTCATACCAATTTTAATCTGAATACCTGAGTGATTGTTTTATCATATACAAATCTTTCCTCTTATTAAAGAGTCATTCATATTTGTCCAATGGTTTGACCCAATTACAAGGAAAAAGCAGTGCTATTGTTTTTCTCAACAGTATCTTTTCAGTGCCACCGACTGATCATTTCTCTGAAGTAATTTCACTCAGACTGTATCCTGAGCATAAGGAGCTGAGGGAGAGCTGAATAATAACCCTCTTTTATTGTGTGTGCTTTCTAGAGAGAAAAGAAAAACATCCAGGAACAGCCTGTTTGGCAGTTGGCCCCGCTTCACACAGCAATGATTGACAAAGCTATTGGAAAGCATGTTACGCCTGTCACTTTGAAATCAACCATCAAAAGTAACCCTCTCTATGATGGGATCCTTGCCGATGATTGTTGGGAGAAAAGGAGACATAACCCATCATGGACAGTCCAAGAGTATGATAGGCATTCCAACTCTAGCCTGCCTCACTATCTAAAGGTACAATTCCCAGTACTACAGAAACAATAATATGGGGTTTTATGCAACTGAGAATTGAAAATAAAAATGTACAATAATTAATGAATAAAAGAGAGGAGCAAAGCAAACTGATAGGCTTGGGAATAGAATATACATTTGTCCTTCTGGAGGTCAAAGGGTTAGACAAGATGGCCTATCTTTCACATCAAAGGATCTGTCAAAGGAAATGGATAGCATTTCTCAACATGACTTTGTAAGATGTCAGGAAGTAAGGGTCTGTTGACAAAATAGTGGTCTTCATCATTAGTAACCTGAAAGTACAGCATTATTACTAACTCCTTGACAGTTTAGTTAGTATTTAGTTACAGCAGTACTTAAATTATATGTTTAAGAGCAGAAAGCAGTGTTTGTGGTTTCTTATCCACTTACATTTAGAGCCAGTTTGGTGTAAAGGTTATGGCATAACGCTAGAAACTGGAGGCTATAAGATCTAGTCCTACCTAGGTGACCTTGGAGTAGATTGAACAGAAGAAGAAGAAGAAGAAGAAGAAGAAAGAAATAATATCAATTTATTTAACGATGATGTTAGTTAAATGTAAACAAATGGAAATGAAACCACCACACATACTGCTTTGTGTCCTTGAATATATTTTTGACTATTGTTGTGTGATGATTTTCCCTTTCATTGTTTCACACATTATATGCTAGTGAAAATGATCTGATTTAGAATGCAAAGCTTGTATGTAAGAATATGGAGGGAAAAATAGATTTTTGCAAATGCTACCGAAATTGATGCAATTTTTGAAATCATGATGGGAATCTATTCAAATCACACAATGTAAGCCGCCCTGAGTCTTCGGAGAAGGGCGGGATATAAATGTAAATAATAAAAAAAAATCACCAGATTTCTTGAAATGGAATCAACAGACATGTAGCTTTGTTCTACGCTGATATCATCAAGTAGGAAGTTGTATGATTTGTCTAGGTACAATATTAATAGTAAACCAAACAAGTTCTTATGATTTTTTTCCTCAGAAAAGTGTGTTTTATTTGTCCTTAAAAATTTTTGAGCCTTGGAAAAGAAAGAGACTTTTTATCAGCCAGACAATTTAGATTTTAAATTTCCTTAGATCTAAATTTATTGTACCATTAAAAATGAAAAACAAGAAAAAAGGAAGGAGGAAGAATTCCTTCTATAGAAGGAGCTTTTCTATAGGAAGCAAAAGCAAACAAAGGAACTCTTGCAATGTGTTTAATTATTTTGTTTTAATTGTTGTAACTCATGTGGGAGCACCTAAGCTAAGACTAGGTGTTTCATTGTTTCAGCATTTTGCAGATCAATGAGAAATTAATAGAATATCAGTCCTGTACCTCTTTTGGATGGATAAAATATTCCAATGGAAGAGAATATACATAGCACAGAATTAATTGTCCTTTGTGCTCTCTGAGCTGGTTCTTTGTTTGCAGATGATTAATTAGCCAATTAAATGATATCCTCATTACATCTGATAAATATACTTGTTCATCTAACTCAGGATTAGCAATCCATGCTGGATTAATTCCCTGCATTTTCTCAGCTCTTCTTTCATTTTTGTAGTTTCCCATCCCCAGGGGTGAAATGCTCCCAGTTTGGACCGGATTGGCCGATGCGGTAACAATGGTGGCGGGTGGTTCGGAGAACCAGTAGCAAAAATCCCTGCCTCCCCCCCCCCATGCTCAGCTGAGCCACGTGATCATCAGAGCCTTTTTTTTTTACTTTTAAAAGCATTTTTTAATAACCTCTTCGGCCAAAGAGGTTGTAAAAAAAATGCTTTTAAAGGGTTAAAACAAGGCTCTGACAATCCCAGATAAAGTGTCTGATCATCAAAGGCTTTTTTTTTACTTTTAAAAGCATTTTTAAAAAGTAAAATAGCTGAAGCCAGCTAGGCAAAAAAGGGGGGGTGTAGGCAAAAAATGGGAGGGGTTTGTTTGTTTGTTAGAGAGAGAGAGAAAGAGAGAGAGAGAGAGAGAAGGAAGGAAGGAAGGAAGGAAGGAAGGAAGAAAGAAAGAAAGAAAGAAAGAAAGAAAGAAAGAAAGAAAGAAAGAAAGAAAGAAAGAAAGAGGGAGGGAGGGAGGGAGGAAAAAGGAGAGGAAGGAAGAACTACAAACCTGGCACTAGACACAGCTTCAAGGGACCTGGAGGTCACCTAGCCCAATCCTGCTCCAGCAGGACATTGTTAGTGAGTTTCTGTCTTTTGATCCTCCAGTCACATAGCCATGCCCACCCAGTTACATGACCCCCCCGCACCAAGGCACATCCACCAAGCCACACTCACAGAACCGGTAGGAAAGAAATTTAGATTTTACCACTGCTCCTAACCCCCAAATGCATCCAGTAGAAGGCATGATTACATAACTAAGTTATGATGTTATTGGGCAAAAGATACAAATTCTTCATCCATGTCAGTTGTATCATGAAATGCATGTGCATACCAAGTACATGTGATACGGTTGATCCCTTTCTCCCTGTGGAAGCCCAGCCCCTCAAGGTAATGCCATAAAAATTCAGTATGACTTTTTCATTCTTTTTTTAAACAAAAAACAGTTTGATAGCTGTTTAAACCTATTTACTGAAGACAGAAATTAAAAGAGATGTGTATGTAAAAAAAGAGGGGACATTGCATTGCAACCTGGGCCATGTTGTTCATGGATGCGAAAAGTTAAACATAGATTATCCAAACATAAAAGGGTAGGATACAAATACCAAAAGGTTATTCACCCACCCACCCCCACCTGAGGCAGGGAGACAGTCAAATTTTATGCCCATGGCTAAATCCAGTTACCATATGTACTAGAAAGAGGGATGTGATTTATTGCTAAATATGCACAATTATATCCAGTTATGGTCCATGCATAAGAAAACTCAAATTAACTTTCTTGTAGGAAAATCCAAATGATTTACAGTACTGGATGGAAGATATTTACACTCCAGGATATGATACCTTGTTGAAAAAGAAGGCGAGAGAAGGAAAACGGTCTAGACACTGTCTTATCATGCTCCTTGTATTGCTAGCTGGTATTGTGATGGCTGCTGTAGCAGCCTGCATCATGTTGATCTGATGAGCCAAATCCCGCTATTAAAGTTTATTGCACAATCCTTTCGTTTTTCTTTTACATTTCTTTGACTAAATTGTTACTACTATTAAGATCAATTAAATAAGTCAGCCTTACTTTAATTTAATTCCCATGATTTCAGAAAGAACTAAATGCAACAAACTTGATCTGGATCTAATTTTCTAATTTGCTTTTAATCAGAGATCTAAAAAATCTCCTGCAGCAGGGCAATCTAAAATCAAGTTATGGTGGCTTTAACATAACATAACATAACATCAGAGTTGGAAGGGACCTTGGAGGCCTTCTAGTCCAACCCCCTGCCCAGGCAGGAAACCCTACACCATCTCAGTCAGATGGTTATCCAACATTTTCTTAAAAATTTCCAGTGTTGGAGCATTCACAACTTCTGAAGGCAAGTCGTTCCACTTATTAATTGTTCTAACTGTCAGGAAATTTCTCCTTAGTTCTAAGTTGCTTCTTTCTTTGACCAGTTTCCACCCATTGCTTCTTGTTCTACCCTCAGGTGCTTTGGTGAACAGCCTGACTCCCTCTTCTTTGTGGCAGCCCCTAAGATATTGGAACACAGCTATCATGTCTCCCTAGTCCTTCTTTTTGTTAAACTAGACATACCCAGTTCCTGCAACCGTTCTTCATATGTTTTATCCTCCAGTCCCTAATCATCTTTGTTGCTCTTCTCTGCACTCTTTCTAGAGTCTCAACATCTTTTTACATCGTGGCGACCAAAACTGGATGCAATATTCCAAGTGTGGCCTTACCAAGGCATTATAAAGTGGTACTAACACTTCACGTGATCTTGATTCTATCCTCTGTTTATGCAGCCCAGAACTGTGTTGGCTTTTTAACAGCTGCTGCACTGCTGGCTCATATCTAAATGGTTATCCACTAGGACTCCAAGATCCCTCTCACAGGTACTACTATTGAGCAAGGTACCACATATACGGTACTGGTGCATTTTGTTTTTGGCCTAAATGTAGAACCTTACTTTTTCACTGTTGAATTTCATTTTGTTAGATAGCGCCCAATGTTCAAGTCTGTCAAGATCTTTCTGTAACTTGAGCCTATCTTCTGGAGTGTTGGCTATTCCTGCCAGCTTGGTGTCATCTGCAAATTTGATGAGTTCCCCATCTATCCCTCGTCCAAGTCATTGATGAAGATGTTGAAGAGTACTGGGCCTAAAACAGAGCCTTGGGGTACTCCACTGCATACTTCCCTCCATGTGGATGTAGTTCCGTTGAGGACTACACGTTGAGTGCGTTGGTCAGCCAGTTACGAATCCATCTGTGGTGGTGCTGTCTAACCCACATTTTCTACTTTATCTAGTAGTAGGTTATGGTCTACTTTATCAAATGCTTTACTGAAGTCCAAGTAAATTATATCGACAGCATTCCTCTGGTCTACTAATTTTGTCATTTTGTCAAAGAATGCGATAAGATTAGTCTGGCATGATCTGTTTTGACAAACCCATGTTGGCTTTTGGTTATTACTTTGTTTGCTTCTAGGTGTTCGGTGATTCGTTGCTTGATTATCTTTTCCAGAATCTTCCCGGTATTGAGGTCAGACTGATAGGTCTGTAGTTTCCTGGATCTGTTTTTTTTCCTTTTTTGAAGATGGGAACTACATCAGCTCTTTTCCAGTCCTCTGGCAGCTCCCCTGTGCTCCAGGATCTTTGAAAGATATAGTTCAGTGGTTCTGAGATCACGTCTGCCAGTTCCTTCAGAACCTTGGGGTGTAATCCATCCGGTCCTGGTGATTTGAACTCGTCTAGGGTAGACAGGTGTTCACTTACCATTTTCTTCCCTATTTTAACTTGTGTTTCTAATCTGTTTTTTGTAGTGCTGTTTTTGATAGGTTGGATTGTTTTTTCCTTTTGTGTAAAGACAGATGCAAAAAATGAGTTAAGTAGATCTGCTTTCTCCCTGTTGCTTGTCATCTTCTTGCCACTTTCTCCCAGCAATGGGCCAATTGTTTCCTTGACTTAAGTTTACCTTGAGGAAAAACATTGGTTAATGAATCAGTGTAACATATAGTACAAATTTTCTTTGGAAGTATTTTGAAATTGAAACTGCGCTGCAAATGTAAAATGCCCATCTGCCACGGGACTCTAAAGGTATTGGTCTGATTTCCACATTGCCTTGAATCGTAATGTGATGCACTTTTTAAAAAATAAACCATGGATTAAAACTGTGAATCCAAGTACTTGTGGTAAACTCAACAGATAACAGTTTGTTTATTTAATTTTTTTATTTAATTTGAATTTATATCCCGCCCTTCTCCGAAGACTCAGGGTGGCTTACAATGTGTTAAGCAATAGTCTTCATCCATTTGTATATTATATACAAAGTCAACTTTTATTGCCACCAACAATCTGGGTCCTCATTTTACCTACCTTATAAAGGATGGAAGGCTGAGTCAACCTTGGGCCTGGTGGGACTTGAACTTGCAGTAATTGCAAGCAGCTGTGTTAATAACAGACAGACTTAGTCTGTCCTTAAATACTTAAATTATTTATTTAAGTATCAGATTTATATATTAAATAGTGAAAGTTAGAATATTTTGGCCATGTGATGCGACTCCCAGAAAAATATGGCACACTTCACTTAATTCTCCAGGAAAAAATTGAAGGCAAATGAAGTCCAGGCAGAAGAAGAACATCATGGCTTCAAAACCTAAGGGGCTGGCTTGGATAAAACTCAGCAGCACTTTTTCATATGGCTGTTGACAAAAATAGGATTGCCAGCATGATCACCAACATCCGATGACGGATATGGCAGAAGAAGGAGGAGGAGGAGGAGGAGGAGGAGGAGGAGGAGGAGAATCAGATTTATATACAGCTGTCTATCTTACAAATGTGACTCTGGGCAGCATAGTTAGTGGGCAGTCAATGGAAACAATTGAAATGCAACTATTATAAATAAATATAGAATAAAAAATAAAAACAAAGTTGCAGGGGAATGAACCAGCATCCTTCATAAAATAGAATCATTTTGCTGGCTCTCCATTTCTCTGACTCACCAAGTCTGCTAAAGAAAAAACAACAACACACCAAGTTTTGAGAAAGTTTATAAATGCCAATACTTCGGGTCAAACTTTACCTTAGGGGAAAGATATTTCACAGGGTGGGGACCACAGTAGAAAAGGCCTATCTTTTGGGTCTCAACAGATGAAGCACTTTAGCAGATGGGACTTGTAACTTATCCCTCTGTCCTGCTGGACCTGATGGGATGGGTTGATAGAAATAGAGAGAGAGGGGTCCCTTAAATAACCCAGCCCCATGACACGTAGGCTTTAAAGGTCAAAACCAGCACCTTCAATTGAACCTGGAAGAAAACTGGCAACTAAGGCAGCTCACAGAGCAGTGGCTGAAATTCTGGCATCTCCAAGAAGCCAGAAGATACTGGCAAATCAATCACAAAGCAAAATCCCTTCTAATCCCTAGAATAGAATAGAATAGAATAGAATAGAATAGAATAGAATAGAATAGAATAGAATAGAATAGAATTTTTGATTGACCAAGTGTGATTGGACAAACAAGGAATTTGTCTTTAGTGCATATGCTCTCAGTATACATAAAAAGACAAGAACAAAAAAAAACATTCATCAAGAATCATAAGAGACAACACTTAGTAGTAGACATAGGTTACTAGATAAGCAATCAAATCATACTAGGAAACAAAACAATATAAACCGTAGAGATACAAGCAACAAGGTTATAAGTGGGAGGAGATAGGTAATAGGAAGGATGGGAAGAATAATAGTAATATAGTCTTAGTAAATAATTTGAAAATGTTGTGGGAATTACAGTTTAGCAGAGTGATGGCATTTGGGAAATACCTGTCCTTGTGTCTAGTTGTTCTGGTGTGCAGTGCCCTATAGCGTCATTTTGAGGGAAGAAGTTGAAACCATTTATGTCCAGGATGTGAAGGGTCTGTAGATATTTTCACAGCCCTCTTTTTGACTTGTGCAGTATACAGGTCCTCAATGGAAGGCAGATTGGTAGCAATTGTCTTTCCTGCAGTTCTAATTATCTGTTGAAGTCTGTGTCTGTCTTGTTGGGTTGCAGAGCCAATGGCAGACCTCTCATAAAATTCCACACCTAGAAAAGATCAACACATGTCACAGGGCAAGAGATGATTTTCCTCGTTGGACTGCCTACATCCACAGGAGGGCAAAAATCACCTCAATTAACACATCCACACAATCAAAGCCCACTATTACTACTCTCAGCATTCTGATTGTGTAGCCTACCTTTTGATAGCTATACTGCAATTATGCTGTTATGTAAATTCTGCCTCTGCTCCATGCAACTTTTCCTGTGTATTCTTTATTTGACCTAGCCTGGATTTGAACCTAGAACTTTCTTCTAACTGCTAATTATGTCAAAAAAATTAAATATAGTCTAATTAGCTTCTTTTACCATGGATTATTTACTCATCTACCCTTATAGCCTAATTGCATGTAAATTGGAACCACTAATACAACTCTAAATGAGTATGTTCAAATATTAGATGTGAATTTTGAGACAAAATCATTTAGTCTGATGTATTTTGGTGAACATATGAATATGTGGAAATGAGCCCAGGGCAGCAGCAATGTTTCCACCTATAAAAATTTCAGTTCTCCTATGTTTCCACTGAGTTGGGCCAGGATTTTAGAACATAAAACCACTTTGGCTTTAAGCACTTTTTGTGGTTCTAACCTCTGACAGACTTTGTGTTGTGTGTGAACACCAAAGATTAGGCTATTTGATTTACAAGGACACATTTTAAAGAAAAATGTTGATAAAGTCTCAAAGTCTTATTGTCATCAAGTCCTCCTGAGCTTTCTATACTTTGCTACTAGATTCTAATAAAGCAGAAGCAACATAGATGGAATAGAATCAGAATTTCACAGCAGAATTTGGAGTAGATTTGAATGCTAGGAAAGTGAAAATAATTTAGTTAATTAATTGACTAAAGCATGGGGGCAATAATTTGCATAATGGTGTAGAAACTGGATTGCAGTTCATAATAACTGAACTCTGTTGAACATTAACTTGCATCCCTGGAAGAGCTGAACATACTCTTCACTATTATTCTGCTCCTTGCTACATTTTTTTTAAAGTGAACAACAGGAAATATTAAAAAGAAATCTATTTATGTACATAACTAAAGTTGATGGGTGGAGACCTAAAACAAAAATATTGTACTTTCCAGGAAGGCAGCCAATAATGATCCTTTCTTAACCAAGCTTTGTCTATGTGAGGGGAGAAAGAGAAGGGGAGGAGAAGTAGGTTGTGTTTGAGTTGGGATAGTCTTTTTCACCTTTAAACCTCTAACTGGAAGTAGTTTGCATTGCTGCCATCTAGAGGACTCACTGGAGAAGAGCCTAATTAATTGGATATAATGAAAGGAAACAGTAGGACAGAAACAGTAGGCACACTTGTGCTCATATGCACGCCCCTTACAGACCTCTTAGGAATGGGGTGAGGTCAATAGTAGATAGTTTTTGGTTGAAGCTTTGGGGATTTGGGGAAGAGACCACAGAATCAGGTAGTGTATTCCAAGCATTAACAACTCTGTTACTGAAGTCATATTTTCTGCAATCAAGATTGGAGCGGTTAACATTAAGCTTAAATCTATTGTGTGCTCGTGTATTGTTGCAATTGAAGCTGAAGTAGTCTTTGACAGGAAGGACATTGTAATAGATGATTCTATGACTTAAACTCAGGTCATGTCGAAGAATGCTGGGAAAGATTGAGGGCAAAAGAAGAAGGACAAAGAACGAGGTGGCTGGATGGAGTCACTGAAGCAGTAGGCATGAGTTTAAATGGACTCCAGAGGATGGTAGAGGACAGGAAGGCCTGGACGAACGTTGTCCATGGGGTCGCAATGGGTCGGACACGACTTCGCAACTAACAACAAAAAGTGAAAACTGACTTTTTGGAATTGGATTTCCATGATTTGCTGCCACCTGGTGACATTATTAAATTGCAATCCAGAATAGTCTTTCCTAAAACATTTGTGTTTTAACAGAATAACAAGATTTTGAAGAGACCCTGGAGGTCTTCCAGTGCAACCATCTGCTCAAGCAGGAAACCCTATATCATTTCAGACAAATGGTTGTCCAATCTCTTCTTAAAAATTTCCAGTGTTGGAGCATTCACAATTTCTGGAGGCTAGTGATTCCATTGATAGTTTTTTCAGGAAATTTCTCCTTGGTTCTAGATCAGGGGTCTCCAACCTTGGTCCTTTTAAGACTTGTAGACTTCAACTTCAAGTCTTAAAGGGACCAAGGTTGGAGACCCCTGTTCTAGATTGCTTCTCTCCTTGATTAGTTTCCATCCATTTCCTCCTATCCTGCCTTCAGGTGTTTCGGAGAACAGCTTGACTCCCTCTTCCTTGTGGCAGACCCTTAGATATTGAAACAATGCTATCATGTCATCCCTAGTCCTTCTTTTCATTAAATTAGACATACCCAATTCCTGGGTCATATGTCTTATCTTCGAATTCAGTTTTGTAGATGATTAGGAATATATAACAGATTGCTTTTTCCTACTTAACAATTAAGTCAAATGTTTTATATTGATTGCTTTACTGACACTACTAGAAAGGCTAACTCCAGTGAATTACATATGTTGGTTCTACATATGTTTGCCTAATTGCATACGTTGGATTTAATGACCGTTCGTTTAACAACTGCTCAAAGTTACAACAGCATTGAAAAAGTAATTTACAACTGGTCCTTGCACTGATCGTGATCCAGGCACACACCAATTATGACAGTTGCAGCATCTTGCAGTCACATGATCACCATTTGCAACCTTCCCAGCTGGCTTCCAACGAGTAAAGCAATGGGGAAGCTGGCAAGGAAGGTCACAAGTCACGATCACATGAAGCAGTGGTGGGCTGCTGCTGGTTCGGGCCGATTTGGGCAAACTGGTAGTTCTGATGATCAGCTAGCCTTGCCCACCATCCCTGCCTATCTTGTCCTATATTTCCTTCTTTCTGGTTCAGCTGATTCACGCAGCACAGCTGATTTCCATGCCTTAAGCTGTTCTACTTACTGGGGCTGCCTTAGAAGGTAAGCAGCTGAGCTTCAAATCGCTGTATTTTGAACACTGCGCGCAAGTGTATTAACAACAAGTGCGTTGTTAAACCGGTTGCAGCCCACCACTGACATGAAGTCTCACTTTATGACCATGGTGGTTAGCATAATGACCATGACAAAAAAGATCATAAAATCAGGTGCGGTCATATGATGCCTCACTTACTTAACCACATTACTTAACAACAAATTTTCTATTCCTGATTGTGGTTGTAAGTCAAAAATTACTGACCACCACAGATATTCAAAGTAATGATTGGCTTAGATAAAACAATTAGCACACAAAGCTATATCAAAATCTAGGCTTTTTGTGGGTGTTTTTTAAATATATAAATGGCATAACATCTTATCATCAGGAACAGGAAAGTTTCATGTATCTGACTACACTTGTGACTGTGAAGCCAGCACTAATTGAATGTTTCCTTTGGGTGAAAATATTACCATAAATTAGGAATTACTACTGTGACTACAAACATATTGGTTACAACTTCTTTCTGTCTCTTCAGTTAGTAGATGTGTCATTTTTCAGCGTGAGAAGATTGCTCGGTGTGCTTTAGCTGTATGTTGCTAAAACACACTGACATTGCTTCTCATTGCTTCAAAGTTATGCTTACAAACAACATTGCTGGTGTTCAATTTGTTCTGTGTGTACTTTTTATAAATTAAGGATGCGCATTGTACAAGCTTCTGATTCAATGTGACATTTTCTCCAGAGAGTGGAGAGCATCCTAAAACATTCAGCCAATTCATTTGCAGTTGCATGATACGACACTGTTGTAGTCACAAACACCCCTGGGCATTCTGATCCTGTATCTAAAAAAAGTTGTGGCCACAAGTCATTCTGCAAAGGCTGTGTAACTTCTTTTCCACATCAGTGCTGCCATCCCCATAGGTTAAGTCAGGGGTCTGCAAACTTGGCTCTTTTAAGACTTGTGGACTTCAACTCCCAGAGTTCCTCAGCCAACTTTGCTGGGAGTTGAAGTCCACAAGTCTTAAAAGAGCCAAGTTTGCAGACCCCTGAGTTAAGTGATATGGATTCTGGGTTCATTGGACATTCCTGGCAAGCTGAACAACTCAAAGCTGTTTAATTTATTGCTCAATAAACAAAACCAGAAGCCAATGCCATCATCTTTAACAACACCCTCAGCTTGGATAGCACAATGACTTTCAATCTGCACATAATTCAACTCTGCCAAGTTTGAATTTAATATGGCAATGGTATAACTCCACGTACTGATTCTTTTGTCAATATATTCTCATGACATCTGGGTTGCTTGTAATAGTGTCAGATCACGTAGAGTTTCTCCTTAAATTATCTCAGCTGTGTTGGGAAAACTCTCAATCTCTGAAAATATGTCAAAAGAACTCCCACCCAACAGTAATTTTTTCAGATTATTTAGTCTATAGAGCTACATGAGGCAATTAGTCCACATTTGCGTGATTATGCGTCCTTTTGACTCTTGTTTGTACAGTGTCCTCCAGAGAATAAATCCCAATGCTGTATTCAAGCAGCTATTACGCCTTTTTTTTTTTTTTTTACTGAAGATAAGCACTAGAGGCTTATGACCAAGTGGTTAGAATCAACCCCTTCCCTATAAGTACTGATTGAAATAGCAGTAGCAACAGCATTTAGAATTTATTGCTTCATAGTACTTTACAGCTCTATAAAGGTAAAGGTTCCCCTCGCACATACGTGCTAGTTGTTGCCGACTCTAGGAGGGGTGCTCATCTCCGTTTCAAAGCCGAAGAGCCAGCACTGTCCGAAGACGTCTCTGTGGTCATGTGGCCGGCATGACTCAACGCCAAAGGCGTACGGAACGCTGTTACCTTCCCACCAAAGGTGGTCCCTATTTTTTCTACTTGCATTTTTATGTGCTTTCGAAACTGCTAGGTTGGCAGAAGCTGGGACAAGGAACGGGAGCTCATCCCGTTACATGGCAGCACTAGGGATTTGATTCGCTGAGCTGCTGACCTTTCGATTGACAAGCTCAACGTCCTAGCCCCTGAGCCACCTCATCCTCCCTACAGCTCTATATATGCTGCCTAAGTGGCTTACAGAGTCAGCATATTGCCCCCAACAATCTGGGTCCTCCTTTTACTGACCTCAGAAGGTCAGTAAAACCTGGCAGGCTGAGTCAACCTTGAATCAGTCAAGACTGAAGGAACTGAAGGAACTGAACTCCTGGCAATATGAGCAGAGTTAGCTTTCAATACTGCATTATAACCACTGTGCCACCACGGCTCTTATGTTTAAAAGCAAGCACAGAATTTCTATGCTTATTTGTGCATACTTCTTATTTGCAGCAGAGAAGGACTGTGAGGCAGAGGTTACTAGGTACTCACTGCTGTCCTTCATAATGGGTGATGCTATTTGTGGTGTTGATGCCACATTTTGAGGCATCACACGCCATTTTCGCTGGTGTATAATGTGCGAGCACTATGTCTGATATCACCTTTTTTTGATTGTCTGAAAGCTTATTCACATTGTTTTATCCACTGCCATGTCCTTCCCACTTGTAGAAAAGTGTCCAAGGTGATGATGTGGTAAATAAAGTTGACAGAAATCTGCTATAATAGTAAATGAACTCTAAAAATGATTGTGGGTGTCACACAACTGGCAACCTTGGGATATCACAACTTCTTGATTTGTTGTTGATGTTGTTTTTTGCACGTTGGTTAGCTTGATAGTGGACTAAAAGAATGCGAGTTTCATCACTTGTATTTACTGAAACATAGGTGTAACCTATGGACTCCAGTATTTGAAATAATGTATTCAGCTTCTATTTAATCAAATTCAGTTTCTGCCACTTAGCAAATGTCATATGGAACTTGCTGAGTTTTGCAAAACTTTGGGTCACATTTTCCTGTAAAGTTATTTCACCTTTGAGATGTGCTTCAGTATGCTGGAACATACTAGGCAAAACATCGTTCAATATCATTTCAGCTTACATTTAGTTGCTTTTGGGATAGGAAATATAGCATGCAGGAGTTTGATGAAATTCAAATCCAATTGAAGCTTCTTCATTCAATTACAATCTTAATCATGATCTATTTCACAGCAAAGCTCACTAATTATTATATTTTACATAAAAGCATTATTCCTGTAATGTATCTTTAAATATTTTGGCGGGAAACAAGCACGTTGCTGATTGGTTGAAGCCGCCGGTTAAACAGTATATAAGGAGAGGTTTTTCCCCAGCCTGGTTGCTGGGTTCACCATATAGTAAAGAGCTGTTGTCACTACCCTGGTCTCCTGCCTCGTTACTTCCGAACTTAACACTGGCGGCGAAGGTGGGATCTCGAGGCTAAGAGCACCAGGAACGAGCTGAACACACGAAGAACCGAACCCAGCAAAGCTCAGGGCAGAAAGCAGCGATGGCCAGCTACACTCCGCCCGCGCGTTTGACCCATCCAGGAGAAATGGGGAGCGTACATGACCCGTTTGAGAGCTTCCTGGAGGCAAATGAGCTGCAAGGAGTTCAGACAACATAAAGGGCATATTTCCTGAGCCACTGCGGTCCGAGGTCATCGACATCGCGGAAGCCCTGGCAGAGCCAACGCCCGGTACAATCGGTATCGTGGCAAACTCTGCAAAATCTATTGAAGAACCATTTCGCGCCAACACCGTCCAAATACGTCTGGCGTTTTGAATTTGGAGGCGCAGACAGCAAGAGGCGAATCCATCAGCGAGTACATGGCCGCCCTGAGAAAAGCCTCCAAAGACTGTGGGTACCGAGATTTGGACGAGGAGCTACTAGAGCAACTCATCCGTGGGGTCAGAGACATGCGTTTGCGGGCGGCTGCTATCAAAAAGCAATCTAACGCTGGCAAGCGCTCTGGGCGAAGCCAGAGCTCATGAGATGTCCACCCAAGCGGCGGAAACCCTACAAAAGCCACTCACGCCAGCGCGGCAAAAATCAACCCGGTGCATCAGAAGAAATCCAGACCGAATCAGGCGGTGAGGATGAGGAAGGGTTTGCCTCACCGAGAGAAGGGCAAAGAAGACCGGGATGAATCACGGAAGTTGCGGAGGGCAACACCAGCGTCAACGATGCAAGTTCAAGGGCGCTACATGTCGGCGGTGCGAGAAGAAGGGCACCTGGCTCAAGTCTGTCGAGCACCCCAACCTTCCGCCGAAAATTCAAATCGACCAATCAGGCGCAGGATCGGCAAGGCGACCCGCGATTGGTCAAAACAAAAAGGCGCGAATTCAAATCGAGCGACCGTGATCATAGGCCGTGCAGCAACCAGCGTCGAGAAGAAAATCTTCACCAGACCAAAATAGAAGGAGTGCCGTGCCGACTAGAAGTGGACACAGGGTCAGCGATCACAATCATGTCCTGGGACACTTTTGCAAAGCTTTGCGAAAACCGTAAGCGCAAACTGCAAACACAGCGGCTACGAGTGCCACGACTACCAAGGGAATCGCATCCCTGTTCGAGGACCACCTCCGTCCGCGTCAGTACGGACCACACAAGAAGACCCTGCCCATCACGATGTCGAAGGGACCCTGCCAAGTCTGTTGGGACTAGACTGGTTCCGTGCATTGGGCATGGGGTGACTGGCATCTACAGAAGTGACTGTAACCTAAAGACACACTCATGAGCGAGTTCGAAGATGTCTTCAAGGACTGCCTGGGCAAGTACAAGGGACCCCTATTTCCTTCAACTTAGACCCCAGGTAGCCCCATTAGGTTAAAGGCAAGGAGGTCCCTTTGCCCTTAAACCTAAGATTGACAAGGAGATAGATAAGCTCATAAATCAGGGATTCTGGTGCCAGTCGATCACGCAAAGTGGGAGGCAATCGTCACCCCAGTGAAACCAGATGGGTCAGTTAGAATCTGCGCTGACTACAAGGCGGCGTTAAACAAAGCCTTACAGAAAAGCGCTTACCGGTTCCGTGGTGCAACACTTGCTGCACTCGCTGGGGCAAGGGCAAGTCTTTGCAAAGTTAGACTTGGCTCAAGCCTATCAACAACTGCCCGTGAGCGCCAACACAGCGAAGCCCAAACGATTGTAACTCACAGAGGTGCTTTCAAGTGTACCCGATTACAATTTGGGGTGAGTGTGGCACCTGGCTCAAGTCTGTCGAGCACCCCAACCTTCCGCCGAAAATTCAAATCGACCAATCAGGCGCAGGATCGGCAAGGCGACCGTGATTGGTCAAAACAAAAAGGCGCGAATTCAAATCAAGCGACCGTGATCATAGGCCGTGCAGCAACCAGCGTCGAGAAGAAAATCTTCACCAAACCAAAATAGAAGGAGTGCCGTGCCGACTAGAAGTGGACACAGGGTCAGCGATCACAATCATGTCCTGGGACACTTTTGCAAAGCTTTGCGAAAACCGTAAGCGCAAACTGCAAACACAAGCGGCTACGAGTGCCACGACTACCAAGGGAATCGCATCCCTGTTCGAGGACCACCTCCGTCCGCGTCAGTACGGACCACACAAGAAGACCCTGCCCATCACGATAGTCGAAGGGACCCTGCCAAGTCTGTTGGGACTAGACTGGTTCCGTGCATTGGGCATGGGAGTGACTGGCATCTACAGAAGTGACTGTAACCTAAAGACACACTCATGAACGAGTTCGAAGATGTCTTCAAGGACTGCCTGGGCAAGTACAAGGGACCCCTATTTCCTTCAACTTAGACCCCAGGTAGCCCCATTAGGTTAAAGGCAAGGAGAGTCCTTTGCCCTTAAACCTAAGATTGACAAGGAGATAGACAAGCTCATAAATCAGGGATTCTGGTGCCAGTCGATCACGCAAAGTGGGAGACGCCAATCGTCACCCCAGTGAAACCAGATGGGTCAGTTAGAATCTGCGCTGACTACAAGGCGGCGTTAAACAAAGCCTTACAGAAAAGCGCTTACCGGTTCCGTGGTGCAACACTTGCTGCACTCGCTGGGGCAAGGGCAAGTCTTTGCAAAGTTAGACTTGGCTCAAGCCTATCAACAACTGCCCGTGAGCGCCAACACAGCGAAGCCCAAACAATTGTAACTCACAGAGGTGCTTTCAAGTGTACCCGGTTACAGTTTGGGGTGAGTGTGGCACCGGGCTGTTCAAAATTTAATGGGCGACTTCTGCAAGGGCTCCCAGGGTAGTCCCTATTTCGATGATGTATTGATATCAGCCGAAAATTTAGAGGAATTGGGGGCGTTTGAGAAAAGTTCTGGGCATTTTCGGTCAGCGGTCTAAAGGTTAAAGTGAACAAATGCCAGATAGGGGTAGAATCCGTAGAGTTCTTGGGCTACAGAATAGACAAGAAGGAATTCACCCACTGAAAGCAAGGTCAAGGCAATAAGAAAGGCTCCAGCACCCAAAAATAAAACAGAGCTACAGGCATTCCTGGGGCTAGTGAATTTTTACGCGGTTTTTTTAAAAAACAAGGCAACCGTTGCTGAGCCGCTGCATAAGCTTCTGGGAAAGAATACTGTTTGGTCTTGGGGAAAGTCGGAAGCTAGGGCTTTCGAAGCAGTAAAGAACCTACTCTCGAGCGATAGCTTACTGATCCAGTATCATAGCTCATTGCCATTATTACTGGTTTGCGATGCCTCCCCTTACGGGGTGGGGGCTGTGCTCAGCCACAGACTTCCAAACGGCACAGAAGCCCCAATAGCCTTCTACTCCAGAACGATGTCCTCGACAGAGAGGAACTATAGCCAGTTGGATAAGGAAGCGCTAGCAATTGTGTCAGGGGTAAAAAAGTTTCACGAATACGTTTTTGGTAGAGACTTTGAAATTGTTACTGACCATAGACCGCTGTTAGGGATACTGGCTGGCGACCGCCCAACGCCTGTGGCACTTTCGCCACGATTGACCCGATGGACTATCTTCTTAGCCGCTTATTCCTACAAGCTGCAGCATCGACCCGGAAAAGAATTGGGGCATGCGGACGCCTTAAGCAGATGCCCACTACCAGGGGCGATCGAAGACCCCACTCTGGGGATGCCCATCCTGCTAATTGACTCTTTGGACTCTGGCCCAGTCACATCTAAGGAGGTGGCTCGGGCATCATACCGGGACATTATTTTGAGGACTGTACTCGGTTGGGTACAAAGAGGGTGGCCCGCTGCACCGGGCGAGCGTTTTAAGGAATTTGTAAAGAAGCGTGGGGAACTATCGGCTCAAGGGGTGCCTGCTATGGGGGATAGAGTGGTGATCCCAGAGAAATTGAGGAAAAGGGTGTTGGATCTCCTCACGAGGTCACCCAGGGATCGTAAGGATGAAGGGTCTAGCGAGAAGCTATGTGTGGTGGCCACTCATGGACTCAGAAATTGCTGAAAGGGTAGGAAATGCCAGGCCTGCCAGAGTCAGACCTCTACCCCCAACAGCCCCGGTTCGGGAATGGGAAAGACCCCAAGGGCCCTGGTCAAGAATCCACATTGATTTTGCTGGCCCCTTCCACGGCCAAACCTTCCTGGTAGTAGTTGATGCCTACTCCAAATGGCTGGAAATCATTCTCATGAGATCCATGACAGCGAGGCCGTGATCTCAGTCCTCGGCACCTATTTGCAACCCATGGGTTGCCTGACACGCTGGTTTCCGATAACGGCCCGCAATTCACGGCAACCCAGTTTGAGGAATACTTGGCAGAAGAGGGCATCCGACATGCCCTCTCGGCGCCTTTCCACCCTGCGACGAATGGCCTTGCAGGCGTTTCGTCCGGGCGCTAAGAGGCATTGTCCAGACTCAAGCCAGGCGACTGGCAAACAAAAATCGATATTTTCCTGGCCGTCAACACAGAACCCCTGTGTCACCACCGGCAGAAGCCCAGCCGAATTATTAATGGGCGAAACTCAGGTGCCCACTAGACCGTTTAAATCCCAACTATACACGGAGGGTTACAAGGGGACTTGAAAAAACAAGAGGAATGGATATAGGCGACCGGTGTGGGCACACAACTATGGTGAAGGCCCGACCTGGGTAGCAGGAAAAATCCTAAACATAACAGGTCCAAATCATACTTGGTAGAGTTAAGGATGGCCGAGTATGGAGGCGACATAGATCAATTGAGAAGCGCAGCGAACAATCCGAGTCAGGCGAAACAGGCCCTGACTATTCTATGTTTGAACCACAGCTGACTCAAACCGGAAAATCGCAGGACTTATCTGAGTTCCGGAGGTCCAGCGGCGCCACAGGTTCCTGTAGAAAACAGCAGGGACGACTCGGAAAATAATCCAGGGCGGATGGCCTAGAGGAGGAGCTGAGAGGAGCAAACAGCCCCTCCGGTCAGCTCAACCCGCTCCCAGAGACTGTACTGCGCGGGTCCGAAAGAGTCAGGAGGCGCCCAGTCTATTTACGTGATTACGTTGAAAAGTAATATGTAAATAAATGTAAATATATAGGTAAAGTGTTTTCTGGGAGGGAAGGAGTGTAATGTATCTTTAAATATTTTGGCGGGAAACAAGCACGTTGCTGATTTATTATTAATTTATTATTTATTAATCATATTTATATACCGCCCTATCTCCCGAAGGACTCAGGGCGGTTTACAGGCACTTAAAAATACATAACACAAATACAATATAAAAACAATTAAAAAACTTATTCTAAAGCCCGTTATTAAAATATAAAAACAGAACCCAATTAAAACCCATAAATTTAAAATCTAGCTCAGTCCTGCACAATTAAATAGGTATGTTTTAAGCCCGCGGCGGAAGGTCCGAGGTCCAGCTGACGAAGTCCGGGGGTAGTTCGTTCCAGAGGGTGGGAGCCCCACAGAAGGCCCTTCCTGGGCGTCGCCAGGCAACATTGCCTCGCTGGCGGCACCCTGAGGAGACCCTCTCTGTGAGAGCGCACGGGTCGGTGAGAGGTATTCGGTAGCAGTAGGCGGTCCCGTAAATAACCCGGCCCAATGCCATGGGCGCTTTAAAGGTGGTCACCAGAACCTTGAAGCGCACCCGAAGGCCACAGGTAGCCAGTGCAGTCTGCGCAGGATGGGTGTCATCACGGGAGCCACGAGGGCTCCATCTATCACCCGCAGCCGCATTCTGGACTAACTGTAGCCTCCGGATGCCCTTCAAGGGAGCCCCATGTAGAGCATTGCAGTAATCCAGGCGAGGCGTCACGAGTGCGTGGGTGACCGTGCATAGGGCATCCCGGTCCAGAAAGGCGCAACTGGCGTACCAGGCGAACCTGGTAAAACGCTCTCCTGGAGCGGCCGTCAAATGATCTTCTAGAGACAGCCGTTCATCCAGGAGGGCGCCTAAGTTGCGAACCCTCTCCATCGGGGCCACTGACTCGCCACCGATGGTCAGCTGCGGTTAGCTGACTGTGCGGGATGCGGCATCCACAGCCACTCTGTCTTGGCGGGATTGAGCTTGAGCCTGTTTCTCCCCATCCAGACCCGTATGGCCTCCAGACACCGGGACAGCACTTCGATAGCTTCGTTGGGGTGGTCCGGTGTGAAAGTACAGCTGGGTGTCATCCGCATACAGCTGGTACTTCACACCGAAACCACTGATGATCTCACCCAGCGGCTTCATGTAGATGTTAAACAGTAGGCGAGAGGATCGACCCTGCGGCACCCACAAGTGAGGCGCCTCGGGGCCGACCTCTGCCCCTGTCAACACCGACTGCGACCGGTCGAGAGATAGGAGGAGAACCACCGATAAACGGTGCCTCCCACTCCCAATCCCTCCAACCGGCGCAGCAGGATACCATGGTCGATGGTATTGAAAGCCGCTGAGAGGTCTAATAGGACCAGGGCAGAGGAACAACCCCTATCCCTGGCCTCAGAGATCATCCACCAACACGACCAAAGCTGTCTCCGTGCTGTAACCGGGCGGAAACCGGACTGGAACGGGTCTAGATAGACAGTTTCATCCAGGTGTGAAACTGATATGCCACCATACTCTCTACAACCTTCGCCGCAAGCGAAGGTTGGAGACCGGACGATAATTACCTAAAACAGCGGGTCCAGGAAGGCTTCTTAAGGAGGGCCTCACCACCGCCTCTTTCAAGGCGGCGGAAGACGCCCTCCACCAAAGAAGCGATCGTAATCGCCTGGAGCCAGCCTCGTGTCACCTCCGGTGGCCAGCACCAGCCAGGAGGCACGGTCCAGTAAACACGTGGTGGCATTCAGCCTACCCAACAACCTGTCCATGTCCTCGGAGCCACAGGGTCAAACTCATCCCAGACAATATCGCCAAGACCACCTCGAACATCTCACCCGCGTCACGCAATCTTGGTCCAGACCATCCCGAAGCTGAGCGATTTTATCGTATAGATAACCGTTAAACTCCTCAGCACGTCCCTGCAGCGGGTCATCCCGCCCCTGGTGTAGGAGGGAGCGAGTCACCCGAAACAGGGCGGCTGGGCGGTTATCTGCCGATGCAATGAGGGAGGAGGCGTAGCTACGCCTCGCTTCCCTCAATGCCACTAGGTAAGTCCTAGTATAGGACTTCACTAGTGTCCGATCAGCTTCCGGACGGCTAGGCCTCCAGGAACTCTCTAGGCGTCTTCTCCGGCGCTTCATCCCCCTCAGCTCCTCGGAGAACCAAGGAGCCGGTTGGGACCTGCGCCGGGTCAGAGGCCGCAAAGGCACGACACGGTCTAAGGCCCCCGCCGCGGCCCGTTCCCAGGCCGCAACAAGTTCCTCAACCGAGCCGTGAGCCAGACCCTCAGGAAATGGCCCAAGCTCCGTCCGGAACCCATCCGGGTCCATCAGGCGCCTGGGACGGAACCAACGTATCGGCTCCGTCTCCCTGCGGTGGTGAATGGCGGTCAGAAAGTCCAGGCGAAGAAGAGAGTGATCTGACCATGACAAAGGTTCAATGACTATTTCCTTTAAGTCCAGATCTCTCAACCACTGACCAGAGACAAAAATCAGGTCCAGAGTGCCACCCCCAATGTGAGTAGGGCCATCAACTACTTGGGTCAGGTCGCCGGTTAAACAGTATATAAGGAGAGGTTTTTCCCCAGCCTGGTTGCTGGGTTCACCATATAGTAAAGAGCTGTTGTCACTACCCTGGTCTCCTGCCTCGTTATTGCCCGAATCTAACAATTCCAATAGATTTGACACTGTCAAACTAGTTACTAAGTCTGCATTACTATTAATCTTCTCATTGTTCCTATCACCCATCTCTCCCACTTACGACTATATGACTGTAACCTTGTTGCTAGTATCCTTAAGATTTATATTGACTGTTTCCCTATGACTATCATTAAGTGTTGTACCTTATGATTCTTGATGAAGGTATCTTTTCTTTTATGTACACTGAGAGTGTATGCACCAAGACAAATTCCTTGTGTGTCCAATCACACTTGGCCAATAAAGAATTCTATTCTATTCTATTCTATTCTATTCTATTCTATTCTATTCTATTCTATTCTATTCTATTCTATTCTATTCTATTCTATTCTATTCTATTCTATTCTATTCTATTCTATCTTTGTTTTTCCCCCCCTGTAATATAATATTTGAATTGTATTTTAGATTAGTATCTCTGAAATGCTAGTCAAATGGATGCTGTGTTATGACCAACATAGGAGAGCCAGCATCCAATTGTATTGATATAATTTTGCTATTTATTCCTGCAGTGGCCTATACTGATGGCTTGATTTTCCCATTTATGCCACAGATTTCCAGGTTAGCTATCCCTATTTCACATCAATTATTAAATCCTCCATCTGTGGCATGCACTAATGCCATGATGGCGAACCTATGGCATGCGTGCCAGAGGTGGCATGCAGAGCCCTCTCTGTGGGCATGGGCACCATCGCCAGCTGCTCTTCTGGTTTCTGGCATGAACATGCATGCACTGGATCGCCAGAAAACAGCTGGAAAATGGCCAAAAAACAGGATGTTTTTCGGAACGTTTTTCGGGACGTTTTCTGTACCATTTTCAGGCTTTTTCTGGGCTGTTTTTGGGCTGTTTTCAGGCTGATTTTTTGGACCATTTTCTGGACCAAAACCAGCCCACAAACCCGCCTGAAAACAGCCCGAAAAATGGCCTGAAAATGGCCCAGAAAACAGCCAAAAAACAGGCATGCACATGGGTTTCCGGTGCTCTGGCATGTGCACATGCACGCATATTCCTGTTTGGGCACTCGGTGTCGAAAAGGTTCGCCATCTCCGCACTAATGCCTTCTTTTAAAGTAACTTTTTTACTTGCTGATCTTCAACAAATAGCTTGCTTTCTTATTGAACGTATCCCATTGTGTTGCATTTTCTGGAGTCCCCCCCACCCCAAACCTGCATTAACCTGCTGGGTTTGAAGTGCTACCATGATGAAAACACAGTTAATGTTACCTTACCATCAGTGGTGGGTTTCAAATTTTTTTACTACCGTTTCTGTAGGCGTGGCTTGGTTGGGGTGTGGGCGTGGCAGGGGAAGGATACTGTAAAATCTCCATTCCCACCCCATTCCAGGGGAAGGTTACTGCAAAATCCCCATTTCCTCCCAATCAGCTTGAACATGGGAGGCAGAGAATAGATGGATGCGGGGCCAGTCAGAATTTTTACTACCAGTTCTCTGAACTCAAAATTTCTGCTACAGGTTCTCCAGAACTGGTCAGAACCTGCTGAAACCCACCTCTGCTTACCACAATATTTTTTGTTTTCATTATATTGTAAGTTTATTCACATTTCCTTTTAATTAGTAGTGATAACAGCATCTCTAGTAGCAGTTTCTTTGGAGATAGCAATTGCAGATCCTTTCTTAAATGTAAAACCCCTCGCCTTTTGAATGCTTTTTGGAATTCCAGATTAGACAATACCTTAAAGCATTATTTAATTATTATCAAATTTGAAATATTTTGCTTCTTTTTTCGTGATGTCACAGTCATCATCAGGCTTGTGTCTTCTTGCATAACAAACAAAATACACCAGTAAATGGAAGGATTATATCATATAAGGGTAGCCCAAGATAGCTAAGTAACTATCCTAGCATCCTTAATCCATCAATAGCAATTATCTAATACACTACATGCCCCATCTGCTCTAATAACATCCATGGGGGTGTGGGGGGAAGGAACATGCTATAAAATCTCCTAACTTTCGATTCAAAAGTAAATTTCATCAGTAAATATGGATAAAGCTCCATTTTGCATAATGATTTGAGTTTAGTTTTTAATCTACTATGAATTACTAGTAGTAGGAGTTTTAAAACTAATTTTAACAATATTCCCCTATACACAGTGGTTGCAGTAGTTCAAAAGGATTGCCTTTAAATCAGGCTGCAATGCAAAAGGTTGTTAAAAGAAATAAAGAAAGCTCTTTAGTGCCATCTAGTGGTTAAATTTTTGAAGCCCAGTTTTGATCTGGATCTGAAAGTAGTGTAGTACTCTGAAACAAAATAGCATAGGCTACAGTGAAAAAAAAAAAAAGTCAGGAAAATATTAACATTTTCTGAAAATTAAATAATTGAATAATCTGAAATGAAGAGTTAAACTGATCACCCATCTACAGTGAACCTAGTCTATGTTCATGTTCTGCCCATGAACAAATAGTCTTCAACTTAAGATCATTGATTTAACAAGCATTTGAAAGTACAACATTCCTGAATGAAGAGGCTTATGACCTGTACCCAAAGTTACAGCCCCTGCAGGACCTCTGTGGCCATGTGAAAAAACCTGAGTGCAATCCACTTGTCCTTACGTCTAACCGGAGGGATGTTCCTATCACCTGCCTTTCTCCCCACCTCATCCTGTAGGTCCCTTGGTCCATCCCCCCACCTCCCCCAGCTGTGTATCCCCAGGCCTTGGCTTGCTTCCTACTCTACTGGGCTTCCCCTACCCCATCATGCTTCACATCACTGACGCTTCCGAAAAGATCTCCTTTCCCAAGGGAAAGCAGCCGATGCACTATGCAATCTTCCTATACAGAAGCCACATGTCGTGCCATCCTGGAAGTAGATGCCATATTTGGGAAGCAGCTGCCATTCTCGGATTCACAATGGACCAGCTACTTCTCCTTGTGAGCTATAGAGCAATCTTCTTGTGAGCTGCAATTTAGGCCTGCACCAGGCCTCCCGGGGCCTTCCCGATCTCAAGACATCAATGATCTGCATGGTTGCTTAATGACTGCAACAGGGGCAGCCAGTTGTGCTTGTGGTCATTAAATGAGATGATGACATGGCGCCCTTGCTTAACAACCACCACAACATACAACCATAATTCTGAGCTCCGTTATGGTCATGAGTCAAAGACTACCTATTTTTAATTACCATAATTTCTCTTTTCATGGGAAATCTTCAGACTGCTTTCCAATTATGCATACATCTATTGTATTAATAGTTTTTGGAAGAGGCCTTTTCATATTATTATTTGTTCATATTACAGAAACTACAAAATAATTTGATCGGATGTTAAGCTTGGTTGACTCTACAACACCATTAACAATATCTGAGTTTGAGTAGCAGCTTTTCTTTTCAATTTGCATCTAATTATTCCTGTGTGTTGTTCCTTTGCCACTTCTCCTCGAGAAAATTCTAGAGAACACCTTGTATTTCTAGGGGATTTGGAAAAAACAACAACAACAGTTTTTCTCAGAAAATATCTTCTCAAGTCAAATGTAACTACTATATACTAATTAACTTCATGTAACATACTGTGGCTTCATGAACTATTTTCAATTTGAGAACAATAAGGTAAAGGTTCACCTTGTACATATGTGCTAGTTGTTCCTGACTCTAGGGGGCAGTGCTCATCTCCGTTTCAAAGCCAAAGATCCAGTGCTGTCCAAAGATATCTCCGTCGTCATGGGGTCAGCATGACTAAAAGCCAAAGCAACACGGAACACTGTTACCTTCCCACCAAAGGTGGTCCCTATTTTTCTACTTGCATTTTTTACATGCTTTCAAACTGCTAGGTTGGAAGAAGCTGGGACAAGTAACAGGAGCTCAACCTGTTATGCAGCACTAGGGATTTGAACCACTAAACTGCTGACCTTTTGATCAACAAGCTCAGCATCTTAGCCACTGAGCCACCGCATCGCCTTTTGAGAAACAATAGTAGTCATTGAGGCAGAGAGAGTAGAGAAGACTGGATCTTTTTGCCTGTAACATTTACTAAGACATGGTGAAATGCATAGAGGATGAAGAGTTTAAAATGTTTGTTAATAATGGAAAGTTAGAAAAAATATACGAACAGAGATATGGAAACGTGTACAAGAGTGCATTACAACAGGTGCATAAAGATAGAAGCTGGTTTTTGGCAATCCTGTTTGTTGTTCCCAAAAAATTCCATCTGTATGGAGTGCTTGATTCATTTCAGGTATCCTTGCCAAGGAATCGCCCAACGGGAGTTTTTACATTATGCTAGAGAGAGATTTGTTGGAAGAAATCCCATTCCTAAAAGCTTGTTAATGTTTTCCTCAATCTGTGTTGGCTAATTTACCATCTTTGCAAAGCAACAACAAACACCAGTTAATGTTTTCAGGCACTCTAATTTAGATTTTGTGTCTAATTTCATAAAACATAGTAATACAAGTGCTTGAGAAGCCCTTTTCTTTTAAACTGGTTTCTGGCCTTCCTAAACAATAAGGACTGGATTATAGCACATTGGCCCATCTGCATCCAGAAAGCATTGCTTGCAAGCCCAACGTTACTTCACAAGGTGGTGCCGTTACTCTTGCTCTGTCCATTACTGTTCTGAGAATCTAAAATCCATGCAAATGTGCAAGAAAAATTCAAGTTGCAACAAGCTCCCTGGCAGAGCTTATTGTGGTTTTTAAAGACTACCGAAGTACCCTGTCCTTTGTCTTAAAATATGCTTTAGCTTTACTCTTTTCAATTGATACAAAGCTAATTAAGATGGGTGGCTTGTACAAAGCAAAGCATTTATCAGCAGGCACAGCTCCATCCATTCAAGTAGAGCTGTCATTCTGTTCTAACATCCAAGGTAAGCTCTTACACTATGAATAGCTACTAGTGCTATAATCGAAATTCAAATGACATTGTTTTATGCTAGGTAAACATAAACTTTGAAAGGGATGTACTGACAGCCTATGTGACACAAGTACTTAATTGTGGCATCTGTATAATGTCATTGAATGCATGCTATGATTTTGATATCCTTGTTATTTGCTCTGGATGTCACTACCTCTTTATTCTCTGTAATTTGTGATTACTTTAAAAAAAGGGTATAAGCAAGGGCATTATGTTAATGTTATATTTCAGAACTGATTCAGGGCCACAAAATCAGGTCCCTTATCTCAGGTTTGATTCAAATTAACTCTTGACAATGTACTAGTAGCCCAAGGAGCATATCAACACTAGAATTGGTTTATAACTCCTCTCTTTTCAATGAATCCTGGTAATTAGCCTTCTGCATTGAATACTGTAGTGATTGTGTTTATATCCAATCAGTACATTGAGAGTTTAAGGTAGAATAATACATGGGAACTCTCATGGATGGGAGATAGTGACAGGGCTATGGTGAAATGTACTATTTATTTTATTTATTTATTTTATTTAAATTTTTATACCGCCCTTCTCCCGAAGGACTCAGGGCGGTGTACAGCCAAAGATAAAAACAGCAAGTATACAAAGTTAAAATATCAATTTAAAATACCTATTCCATAATGGCCGAATTAAAACCGTCAAATTGACCTAACCTAAAATACCCCATATAAAATTACAAAGAATTAAAACTTTAAAATTTAGAATTTAAAAAATCAGTCCAATCCCGCTTGAATAAATAAATGAGTTTTTAATTCCCGGCGAAAGGCCCGAAGGACAGATATTTGGCGCAAACTGGGGAAGGTCGTTCCAGGCGTAGGTGCTCCAACAGAAGGCCCTCCCCTGGGGCCACCAGCCGGCATTGCTTGGCGGACGGCACCCTGAGGAGACCCTCTCTGTGAGGCGTGCGGGTCGATGGGAGGCATAAGGTAACAGCAGGCGGTCCCGTAAGTACCGGGCCCTAAGCCATGGAGCGCTTTAAAGTGGTAACAAAACCTTGAAGCGCACCGAAAGACCACAGGTAGCCAGTGCAAACTGCGCGGGAGGCGGTGTTACCGGGAGCAACGAGGAGCTCCTCGATCACCAGCGCAGCTGCATTTTGGACTAACTGGAGTCTCCGAGTGCACTTCAGGGTAGCCCCATGTAGAGAGCATTGCAATAATCCAGGCGGAAGTGGCGAGCATGGTGACCGTGCATAAGGCATCCCGGTCCAGAAAGGGCGCAACTGGCGGACCAGGCGAACCTGGTAAAAGCTCTCCTGGAGCGGCCGCCAAATGATCTTCAAGCGACAGCCGCCCATCAGGAGAACACCCAAGTTGTGTACCCTCTCTGTTGGGGCCAGTGACCCCCCCCCACCAGACAGCTGCGGTTGCAGCTGACTGTACCGGGATGCCGGCATCCACAGCCACTCCGTCTTGGATGGATTGAGTCTGAGTCTGTTTCTCCCCATCCAGACCCGTCGGCCTCCAGGCAGCGAGACAGCAGTTCAACAGCTTCGTTGGGGTGGCCGGGGTGGAAAAGTACAGCTGAGTGTCATCAGCGTACAGCTGATAACTCACCCGAAGCCACTGATGACCTCACTGGCGGCTTCATGTAGATGTTGAACAGGAGGCGAGAGAATCGACCCCTGAGGCACCCACAAGTAAGGCGCCTCGCGGTCAATCTCTGCCCCCTGTCAACACCGTCTGCGTCGGTCAGAGAGATAGGAGGAGAACCACCGATAAGCGGTGCCTCCACTCCCAATCCCTCCAACCGGCGCAGCAGGATACCATGGTCGATGGTATCAAAAGCCGATGAAAGATCCAGCAGGACCAGGGCAGAGGAACAACCCCTATCCCTGGCCCTCAGAGGTCATCCACCAACGCGACCAAAGCTGTCTCCGTGCTGTACCCGGACCAGAAGCGGACTGGAGCAGGTCTAGATAGATGGCTTCATCCAGGTACTGGGAAGCTGCCATGCCACCACACTCTCTACAACCTTCGCCTGGCGAAGGTTGGAACTGGGCGATAGTTACCCAAAATAGCTGGGTCCATGGAAGGCTTCTTGAGGAGGGGTCTCACCACCGCCTCTTTCAAGGCAGCGGGGAAAACCCCTTCCAACAAAGAAGCATTTATAATTCCCCGGAGCCAGCCTCGTGTCACCTCCTGAGTGGCCAGCACCAGCCAGGAGGGACACGGGTCCAGTAAACATGTAGTGGCATGTAACCTCCCCAGCAGCCTGTCCACGTCCTCGGGAGCCACAGAATCAAACTCATCCCAAACAACATCAACAAGACGCGTCTCAGTCATCCCATCTGGATCATCACAATCTTGGTCCAAACTATCCCGAAGCTGAGCGATTTTATCGTATAGATAACCACTAAACTCCTCAGCACGTCCCTGCAAGGGGTCATCCCGTCCCCCCTGGTGTAAAAGGGAACGGGTCACCCGAAACAGGGCAGCCTGTTTCAATGGGATATTTGAACTTGACATTCCTAGCCCTCTTTCAAAACCTGGACCCAAATCCATGGGATGCCTTGGCAGTTGACAAGCAGCATGAAATCAATATCAAATTTCCCATTGTCTGGGTTATCATATGAATGTGCTAATAAGTAGACAATTCTAATATTCCAGTTTCCGGGTCAGAGCTTTTGTTTGGTTTTGCTGTTTCCAGCAATCCTCCATTCATATTTTATTGTTAGAGCTCTTCATGCCTTTTTACCTTCTGGTAGCTTTTCAGTCTTTTCTCACTAGCACCTAACAATAGCTCAATAGCACAAATATATTCCAGCAACCTCTTTTTTTTTTTTAAGGCTACCCAACTTATCACCAAGTCATGATATTGTCTCATCTCTAATTCATCTGAATGCAGCTGTAAGTAAAGCCTTAGCTTCTCCAGTTTTGAAATATTGATTCTCCTTTTAAGCAGGCAATAAGCCATGACAGCTTTTCTATAGATACAATTCGGATATGCTTCATTGATCCTTCTTCTTGCTGATCCTAGGAACGGGATCATTGTGACATTATTGAGCAGTTTAGGCCAGTGCGTCTCAACCTTGGCAAAATTCCTGAACGTCAATGGCCAGAATTCCCCAGCCAATATGGGAAATACTGATTTAGGCTGAGAGCATGCCCCCTCACCATTAATCTCTGGTTATTTTGCCTTGTATGGCAGAAGTTTCTGTTTATTTCTCATCAGGCTATTCCCTTCATAACCATCCTGGCTCAGAGACCTTGATCAGTCTGAAGAGCAGTTAACTAATAGCAACAACCACATGTGAGAAACAGTGGTGGTACTCAGCCAGTTCTATCCAGTTCGGGCGAACCGGTAGCGGTAGCTGTGGGAGGCTCCGCTCACCCGCCCGGACATCATCACGGCCCATTTTTTATGCTCTGCACATGTGCAGAAGGTCCTGCGCAGAGATGGCGTGTGCGAGCAAAGCGATCCAGTAGCGAAGGTAAGTGAATACCACCCCTGGTGAGAAAGTAGGAGAGAGACACCTTCATGGCACAATATTCCTGTGTCCTGTCAGCTGCTGGATTGGATATTTCTAAGCTCAGAAGATGGGTGGGATGGATGAGTTTACTCTCTGTGACCTTCATTGTGCAAATCCTCAATGTACCAATCAGATTGAGGCTATTTTTAAATTTGGGATTAATGTACTTTTAAAAGAGCACTAGACCCAGGTTTCAATATAGGACTCTGAAGTCATGTAGGAAGGAGCTGTTCTGCTGCCTTGAAACTTTGCTTCTGGTCATGTCTTTGAATTTGTCTACCCAACTTTTACAATTCTAGGAGCTAATTCTCAGATTGGACAAGGAGACAGATGAAGAGAATGAACCAATTTTTCGAAACCTTTGGTTTCCTGGCAGGTAAAGAAAGACCAGTGTCTTCCAAGGCCTAACACTTCTCCATAATTGATTGGAAGATCTGGGAGAGATGGCAAGTGTCATTAGAGAGGTGGCTTTTTTAAAAACCCCAAGTCTCCAGACCTGCGAAGACATTCACAGCATCAGACAATTGAAGACCCCTAATTTGTCAGAGTGAATTCTGACAAAAGGCTAAACCTGCAGTACTGTTAATGCCAGATGGTTTTCCCCATAGCATGGGTGAAATTGAAAGCTGGGGTTGCCAGCCTTCCCAGTGTGAGAAATGAAAACATTAACCTTTGGCTACAAGCCCAAATAAAAACAATTGGCCTTTGCAGAACAAATGGCTTTATTGGTTTCAGGAGGGAAGAACATTTTAGTGAAACTTGAGAAAGAGTCCCTAGAGCCATGAAAAAGATTTTACTATAGAATTCCAATATTCGGAAACGGATACACAAATTAAATGTGCAGAAGTCTCCCTTAAGCCCTGGGAAAAGAGAGAGCACTAGGAAGAAGCACAGGCTAGTTCCTCCCTAACTAACTGGGCTGTAAGAGGGGCAGAAAGAAAAACCAATCAAACCTGCCAAATTCTGTTAGCTCATCTTGATTCCCCCCCCCCCGAACCTGCTTTCTGATCTAAGCAACTTCAAAGGGCTAATGGAAAAGGGGTTTAACTTTCCTGCACTCTTTTACCTCTCTTGTTGCCGAGTAGGAAAATACCTTACTACTTAAGCAAGTATTTTTTCCTACTTTTTACCATACTTTTCTCACATGCCTACATTCCATTACAATACAATTCTGCATCCTGTGTAACACCTGTTTGGAAGATCCTCTCACACCTTAAAGCAGGGGTTTCCAAACTTGTCAACTTTAAGACTTGTGGACTTCAACTTTCAGGAAATTCTACGTTGCACATCTTTTTAAAATAATCTTCCACCCCTTACTTCTTGTCCTGCCCACAGGTGCTTTGGAGAATTGGTCGTCCTCTTCCTTCTCTGCGACATTCTCTCAAGAGCTGGAAGAGTGCTCTCATGTCACCCCTAGTCCTCTTCCTGAGACTAGCCATACCCAGTTGCCATAACCAATCCCCAAATGCTTTAGCCTCCAGTAAAGCCCCATAATCATCTTTGTTGCTCTTCTCTGCACTCTTTCTAAAAGTCTCAACATCTTTTTTGTATCTGGTGGCGACCAGAACTGTACGCAGACAAGTAAAGGGAAACCCAAAGATGCTTTTCCAGGAGGCAGCTGGACTTACTGTACTTGGTTTTTTGTTTGAAGACTTTTCACTTCTCATCCAAGAAGCTTAAGTGGATCAGAAATAGGTTTCAGCAGGTTCTGACCAGTTCTGGAGAACCGGTAGCAGAAATTTTGAGTAGTTCGGAGAACCAATAGTAAAAATTCTGACTGGCCCCACCCGCATCTATTCTCTGCCTCCCAAGTCCCAGCTATTCGGGAGGAAATGGGGATTTTGCAGTATCCTTCCCCTGGAGTGGGGTGGGAATGAAGATTTTACAGTATCTTTCCCCTGCCACGCCCACCAAGCCACACCCACAGAACTGGTAGTAAAAAGTTTTTGAAACTCACCACTGGGTGGATGGTGAGGAATTGAAGGAGTGGAAAATCCAGCCACTATTCAGTCAGAGCTGAAAGAAGCTTCTTGGACGAGAAGCGAAACGTCTTCAAAGACAAAACAATGAAGTCCAGTTGCCGCCTGAAAAAGCACCTTGAAAAAGCAACCATGACCTGGATGACTGAGAATCTTTTTTTTTTAATTCCTTTTTGTCACAACAGTATACACAAACAATTGTCATAGATAAAACAACATATCTTGAAGAATATATATATATATATATATAAGTAAAAAAATATGCATCAACTATATTAATTTGATATAATGAAGGGAACAATAGAACAGGAACGGTAGGCACTATTGTGCTGTTATGCACGCCCCTTATAATCCTTTTAGGAATGGGGTGAGATCAATAGTAGACAGTTTTTGGTTGAAGATTTTGGGATTTTGAGTAGAGACTATGGAGTCAGGTAATGAGTTCCAAGCATTAACAACTCTGTTGCAGAAGTCATATTTTCTGCAATCAAGTTTGAAGCGGTTGACATTTAGCTTGAATCTATTTTTTGCTCTTGTAATATTGCGATTGAAGCTGAAGTAGTCATTTACAGGAAGGATATTGCAATAGATGATTTTGTGTGTTAAACACAGGTCATGTCAAAGTCGACGGAGTTGTAAGTTTTCTAATCCCAGGATTTCAAGTCTGTTGGTATAAGGTATTTTGTTGTTTTCGGAGGAGCGAAGAACTCTTCTAGTAAAATATTTCTGGGCTTGTTCTATTGTATTTATGTCAGAGATGTGGTATGGGTTCCAGACGGATGAGCTGTATTCAAGAATAGGTCTGGCAAATGTTTTGTATGCTCTGGTTAGTAGTGTAGAGTTTTTAGAAAAGAAGCTGCGTAGAATTAGGTTTACAACTCTTAGGGCCTTTTTTGCTATGTAGTTGCAGTGGGCTTTGGCAGTAAGGTCATTTGATATGAGAACTCCAAGATCTTTGGCAGGGTGGGGGTTGTCAGTTAGGTAATGTCCATTAAGTTTATACTTGATGTTAGGGTTCTTTTTTCCAATATGTAAGACTGAGCATTTGCTGGTTAAGATTTGGAGTTGCCAAGTTTTAGACCAATCGGAAATTAAGTCGAGATCTTCTTGAAGGGTAGAAGTATTATTAGTGGTATTAAATAGTTTGACATCATCAGCAAAGAGAACACAATAACTTGAGATGAGGTCACAGAGATCATTTATGTATAGTATGAAGAGTGTTGGTCCAAGAACACTACCTTGGGGAACGCCACTTTTGACAGGAACAGGATTTGATATAGCGTTGCCAATTTTGACAATTTGACAATCTCCAAACACTAAGTGAAGGAAAAAGTGTGAGAACGGATCTTAAGGGACAAGCGTCCGTATGTGTGTGTTGTGCCTGTCTCTCTGTGTGAAAATCTTCCTTTCGGAGGCCCTTCAGGCGGCGTCGGTTATTTGCCATCCTTGCATCGACGGTGCTGTTAGTGCAGCTCTCTCCGGAGCGCGGCGCTACGAAGCCGCGCTCGGCTGCCCTGAAAGGAGCGGGATGAGAAGCGAGTATAGCCACGTTTGAGAGCAACGACGGCCGCGGCCGCTCACTCGCTCGCTCCGCCGCTCTTGCGTGGACGAGGCAGAGGGTGGGAGGGGCGCGAAGGAACCAGCGCGGCAGCGGCGCTGGGAAGGTGCTGCCCGCGGAGCCCGAGGGCGGGCGGGCGAGCGGGCGGCCGCCTTTCTTGGACGCCGGGAAGAGGGGCGACAGCGGCGGCTGTTTCACTAATCCCGCTGGCCGCGGAGATAACTTCCACTCGGCGCAACAGCCTGGAGCTTCTGCCGCCGGTGGCGGCGCCTGTGCTGCGGTGGGAGGCGACCACGCCTCGCGGACTCGCAAAGGCGGTCTCGGGCTCTGGAAGCGTGACGAGAAAGAGGCGGAGGGAAAGAAGGCGGCGGCGGCGGCGGGACCCGCAGCTCGGTGGGCGTCTCCTCGCGGGACGGAACCCTCTCTCCCTCTCCTTCTCTCTTTCTCTCGCCGCCGCCCCATCCTGTGGCTACAACCATGGCCGCGCGGTCCCGGCGCCCCTGGCTGAGTGTCGTCCTGGGGCTGGTCTTGGGCTTCACGGTCGCCTCCTGGCTCATCGCCCCCAAAGTGGTGGAGCTGAGCGAGAGGAAAAGGCGCGGCGGCCACGGCGGCTCCCTGAGCGGAGGCGGCGGCGGCGGCGGCGATGGCAGCAATAACCTCTGCGCTTTCTATGGCCGCGTGGCTGGGCTGCCCGGAGGAAAGAGGCAGCTGCGACCCGAGGAGCCGGCGGTGACGGCTGCCGGCTTAGGGGGCGCTGGCGGAGGTAGACACAGGCGGTGGGAGAAGGAGAGGGAGCCCCGGCCGCCCCCGCCGCCGCCCGTCGCAGATGGGCCAGTGCCGAGTCTCCCGGTTGCAACTGCGGGAAGAGACCCTCAGGAGGAGGACGAGGAGGAAGAAGGCGGCGCCGGCCGCCACGGCAGCAGCCACAACGGCAGCGGGGACTACGCGGGCACCCCGGGTTGTGCCAAAACCCGGCACTTCCTTTACGTCGGGGTGATGACCGCCCAGAAGTACCTGGGCAGCCGAGCGCTCGCAGCGCAGCGGACCTGGGCGCGCTCCATCTCCGGCCGGGTGGAGTTTTTCTCTAGCGAGGGATCGGTCCCTCCTCCCGGCCTAAAAGGGGAGCAGCCCCTGCCGGTCGTGGCTTTACCCGGCGTGGACGACTCGTACCCGCCGCAGAAGAAATCTTTCATGATGCTCAAGTATATGTACGACCACTACCTGGACACCTATGAGTGGTTCATGCGGGCGGACGACGACGTCTACATCAAAGGTGAGAAACCCGAGCTCCATTAGTGGGACTTTTGTCTTGTGCAAAAGAATGAGAGAGAGAGATGAGAGGGATTGACCATGCGCAGGTGGTTGGGATCCCAAAAGTGTAACTAGTACCAGGAGGCTTGCGGTTGGTATAGATAAAGGACAGGACTTTTTGAAAGCTTTAAAACCTGCCTTTTGCATATGCAAAAATTGTGCAGCATCTGTCCTCGTATTCCGTAATGTCTATGCTCCCAAAACTTCCTACGTATTTGAAATTATGAGGGATCAAATCCTACTGAAACTCTTCATGAAGCTGCTAAGCTGCTAAACATTTTCTAAGTGAGCAAGTAAAGAAACCCTCTTATTTGGACTCACTGGCCCCTTGTTATCTGCTTGTCAAAACTGACTCATAAACAAGCTACGAAAAGTACACCTTTACAAAAAGACTTCTGTGATTTGAGTTCAACTCTTGGTGGTTGCGTGAATACACTCCTTGTCCAGAATCATCTAATGGAAGAATGGCAATAGCCATGCAAACATATTAATAGATTTAAAGTTACTGCAAAACCTTGGTCCAAGGGCAATAGTGCACCATTGATAACAGTTAGGGTATTCTATAAGAAGGATTATATTTAGACATAGCCTGCTCTTGATTGAATCCGGTAGTGATTTGGAGTTATTCCCACCTGCAAACTTTTTGCACATTGTTGTTACTGTAGAATTTCACTGTGTACCTTGAAATCAATGAAAAGGTGGAAACAGTCTAATAATGCTTTTAATTTATATTTTCAGAAACCTTTACAAAGAAGGGGGGTGGGTATCCTAAACTGAAGTGCCCAGAGAAAGTTGTAGGGTGGGGAGAGTAACAGAGGGAATAGACAAGGTGAGGCATTGAATATGAGACCTCTCTAATTGATATCGATAACTGAGAATAAAGCATGGGATAGAATATATAATTTATAAATGCTATAATCCTTTAATTAGATTTGGAAAATGAAAAGTGGCACAAAATAAACTAGATAAATATTTCTGTAATATACCACATGTAAACAGTGTATTAATATAATGTACAAACTAATTTACAAAGACTTTTTCCAAGTTTATTTAATATTCTTTTATACGGCTTTATAAAAGTAATAAATTGTAGAGTAATAAATTGTTAACCAACTCTCTCTGTCCATAAATAGAACGCAACATAAATAGTGGAATTAGAAAGAAAAATTTGTAGAAGTCCTTTTCAACGTGGTGGTGTCCCTAAATGTTTTCAACTACTGTTTCCATCATCTCCATTGATGGGAATTGCATTGTACATCTGGAGGCAGCTGGATTAAGTTGTAGAAGTCTGGTTTATAGTTTCTGAAATAGCAAATTGTCATATATGAGTTTTATTTTCTCTTTATTTCAAAGGTTTTAATACCAGCTCTTAGCTGGCATAGTCTTTAAATTGCAGGGTAAACTGAATTGATAGGTCCCGAGAATTTTAAAGGAGTATCAGTAATATTTAGCAAAGGTCTCAGTTCATAAGGTTATTTTGTAAATTCTAATTCCAACTAACTTAGGTTTTTAACCAAGTATGTCTTATTGAAACTGTGCCTTGTAATACAGATAGTCCTCAACTTACAACAGTTCATTTAGTGACTGTTCAAAGTTAAAACAGCACTGAAAAAGGTGACATGATCATTTTTCATAGTTACGACCTTTGAAGCATCCCCATGATCATGTGATCAGAATTTAGATGCTTGGCAACTGGTTCGTATTTATGATGAATGCAGTGTCCCGGGATCATGTGATCCCCTTTTGTGAACTTCTGACAAGCGAAGTCAGTGGGGAAGCCAGATTTACTTAACCAGGTGACTAACCTATCAACTGCAGTAATTCACTGAAAAAACTGTGGCAAGAAAGGTCATAAAATGGGGCAACACTCACTTAACAAATGTCTGATTTAACAGAAATTTTGGGTTCAATTATGGTCTTAAGTCAAAGACTGCCTGTACAATTTTATATCTGGAGTAAATATATAGGATTCTATAGTTCTAAGAAAAGTATAGTTTGGACAAGAATGTAAATTTGATAGCTAGACAACTAAATTATTCGTTCTTGTAATTCTCTTGTAAAAGCCTTTACTGCATCTATTGTATAATACATCTCAGCTCTACCGGATACTTGTCTGACATCCACTAAAATAGTTGAATGTAAATCATTTTTTTGCAAAGTAATACAGTGCACTCTTTTTGAACAGAGCATAGCTAGATCACTGAAATGAAGAGAGATCCCTGCGGAATGTTAAAAATTTGATTAGGACCCTAAATTCTGTGTAGGTTGGTGGGCTTTGTATTGCAGAACTACAAAAGACAATCCCATTTGCTACTATATTTATTTATTTATTATATTTTATATAATATAAAATATAATTATATTATATTTTATATAATATAAAATTATATACTATATGTTGTGATTTCTCCCAAAAATGACAGAATAGAAGGGGAGTAGGGCTTAGTGATTGATTGCCTCCTTTCTAATCATAGACAAAGCTTTGTTCTAGTATCTCCAATCATAGTACTTTAGAGGAATAATATGAAGCATTATGCTATCTTTTTCTTTTTGAAGACAAAACATTACAAGCATTTTTTTTCTTTGTTTTTGTATTTTAAAGTTGTATTTTTAAATTTAGTAAGAATTTAAAGGAATTGAACTTCAAAACACTTGTACATTTTTCTCTGGAAGTAGGCAGGATTCCTCTCAAGAATACCATGTACTATGTCTGCCTTTAAAACCCATAAAATATGGGTTTTCCATACTAATCAGTGAAAAATGTATTTTTTTGAATCTTGCTTAAGAGGACACAAAACCAAACCACTCAGCTTCTGAATTTATCCAAATAAAAATATGCGCTAAATTATGAATTTATGTAAATGTGTTTGCATGAAAAGAGAGAAATACATGCAAAGAGTAAATAGATTATTATTGAAGATGCTTTTAAGACACGTGTTTATGAAACATGTTTATGAAAGAATGGTTTGTGTACTGTTGGTTCTTAGGAGACTGTGATATTGCTAACAAAATTGATTTTCATTACACAATAAGATGCAGTTTGATTCCCATTGCCTGGGAGTAAGGCCCATTTTACAAAGAGCATTTTAAAAGGTGAATATATTCTTTTCTATGTAAAAGATAGATTTGCGCTGTATATAATACCTTTTGATTTTTTTCCCCTTTTAGGTGAAAAATTGGAGGAGTTCCTTCGGTCACTGAATAGCAGCAAACCTCTTTATTTGGGACAGACAGGACTAGGAAATACAGAAGAACTTGGAAAATTGGGTCTTGAACCAGGAGAGAACTTCTGCATGGGAGGGCCTGGGATGATCTTCAGTCGTGAAGTTCTCAGAAGGATGGTACCACATATAGGTGAATGTCTTCAAGAGATGTACACGACTCATGAGGACGTGGAAGTAGGCAGATGTGTTCGGCGATTTGGTGGTACTCAGTGTGTCTGGTCATATGAGGTAAGGAATGGTGATGATGGCATTTGTACATTATATGAGTAAGCATTTCGGCTACACACTCTGACCCCATGCATCTGTCCACAAAAATACACAGCATGTGTGGTTTTGCAGACCTAATCAACATAATTTAAGCTATTGTATGATTAACTCAATGGGCTGTGCTATTTTGCATTATGCCTGAGATCAACCTAACGTATTTTGTTTTGTTGATGACATGCTACAAATCATCTTACACTGAGTTCAATGTATGCCAAAGTATCATATCATCCTCAGTTACTGTATTACTATTGGGCTGTAACTCAGTTAATTGGAGGAATGGCTTGTATGAGTGAAATTGAGTGCTTATTCATCATAATTCTAAACACTACCATGACAGGATGCATTCTGGTACATTGTTTTGTTATTTCATGGTTTGGGTACTAACTTTAAAGTGCACATATAAATAATGTAATAATCCATATATTTATTTAGATTGTAGCAATACCTGTCAGGGATTTATTTCTGGTTTAGCACAGAGTTGCCTGACTTAATGGAAAAAGTTTTGGCATCACTTCTCAGAATGCAGTTTGCTGTTGGACAGAAAATTTGGGCCTTTCTGTCCTATGAAAAGTAGTCTTCTTGCAATCCAGTTTGGCACGGAGTTGCCAGTTGTGTTTGAGCTGGATTTGGTTTCGAATGATTTCTCAGTCTCTCCCAGACTAAACATTTTGACCTTGAGACAAAAATTTTGATCTCAAAATGTAGTTAGAATCCTAAGATAACACTTTCAGGGATGTAGGAACATAGAATACGGTCAAATATGGTCAGAGCATATTTCAAAGTTCTGAATGTTTTACATATGTCTGGACATACAATCGCTTTATGAGTTAACTGTAACCTTACTGCTTTTAAGAAAGAAGTTAAAAACATCTCTCCTGCTAGATTTTTGTGGTGGTATGATTCTAGTGTCTTGTAATTCTTTATTTTAAATTGTTATTCCTCATGAGTTTCTTACGGGTGAAATAATATCTACTATTTTTAAAAATTTGCATTTATATCCCGTCCTTCTCCGAAGACTCAGGGCGGCTTACACTATGTCAAGCAATAGTCTTCATCCATTTGTATATTATATACAAAGTCAACTTATTGCCCCCAACAATCTGGGTCCTCATTTTACCTACCTTATAAAGGATGTAAGGCTGAGTCAACCTTGGGCCTGGTGGGACTTGAACCTGCAGTAATTGCAAGCAGCTGCTGTTAATAACAGACTGTCTTAGCAGTCTGAGCCACTTACCTATAACATTAATCTCAAGTATTTTTGGCTTAACATTAAGACATTGACATATAGCAGAAATCACAATAGGTTCTCTTCTATCTAATACACACATCAAAATAGGTCTTACCTTGCATTTCCAGTAAACGCATACATGGTTTCAACCAAGCAGTCATGGATTCCTGGAAGTATAATACCCTATTTCATTCACTGCTGAATATTACCATATGTGGACTTTCTCATTCTTCTACTCTGCAGAGGGACATGTTCCCCTTCCCTATCTATTGGTTTTAATTTTGGTTCATGGAAAAATATTTTTGAAATGGAAAGAGTGTCAAGGAGTACATGGGGTGTGGTATGGTGTTCCTCATGTAAAATGAAATCATTTTACTGGTTGTGCTTAAAGCGATTATTAACTATGACATTAATAGGCTATTAAAATAGATGTTCTGACCCAGCTCCCCAAACACGACAAATCCTCTGATATGAACTCAAAAGATTATTTGGAATGCCGGCAGCCCCGGCAAAAAGTTTCTCTCGAGGCTAACAAGTTCATCCATCTGGTAGATGAATAGTTGTCTGCCACACTTATTCATCACCGCCTCCTACCTTTTATCCCCAGAGCTAGGGTGGGGCTTAGGTAGCAGTGGTGGCTCTTCCTTCCCCAGGATCAGCCCATGGCTTTCCACTGCTCTCCTCTCCTCTTTTCTGCCTTCTGTGCAGCCGTGCGTTGGCACTGGACCCAGCTTCATCAACCACCTCCAGACCTGGAGGCTGTTCACTCTCCATCTGAGGGCTGATGGATGGCCCAGTCTCCACCTCTGTCTCTCTCTGCCTGCTCCATTCCCTCTTCTCCCTCGGAGCTCTCGGGTTGTCCGAACCTGACTCCCACGCCTCCTCCTCTGATTTGGCTGCTGAAGGGGCCAGTGGCCAACAGGACACAACAATAGATTATAAATACAGAGTAGGTAAATCATGTTACATATTACATATTATGGAATTATTTTAGTTGGCAGAAATAATTTATGTTTTCACTATTGAAATATACAATGCATTAATAGGCTACAGTGGTTCTTTCCCTGTAAGACTTATTGCAATCTTAATATTGTTTAGATATTGACTTATGATTTTAGGGAATGCCATTTGAAGATTATCTTCCATTCTTCCATTATGTATGGCGAGCAACAGTTTTGATGCATCATCCCAAATTCATCTCTTGATTTCTCACAATGTGGCCATTTTTTCTGGTGACAACTTCTTCCTAGTCAAAATTCTCAATATGCAATCATGTTGCTTCATATGCCTGGAACTACAAAATTAAAACACTTTTTCCAACCTCAACATTTAATTGAAATACATTTGAGATCATCACATTGATCGGATAGCATTGAGACTACGTGATTTGCCTAGATTTACTCTGTAAATTGAAGACAAAGATCTATAATTATTATTGTACTTATGTTCTAAATTATTGTGCTACTAATTTAGCATTAAAATATCCTTACCCTTGTGTCACTAGCTCATTAAACAGGAAAAAAATCAATTTAAATAGGCCAGTGAATGAGGTTATATGCTATGAAAGACAAGACAGAGAAGAGTAATTGGATTTGCTGATAACATAGCATCGTTCCATTTTCTTTTGAAAAACATTTTAAAAGTAAAGTCTGCAACATAAAACACCTGCTACAATCATCTAAATTCCATCCATGTTGTTAAAACACAGAATATTAAAATATAATGAGGAACAAATATATGACCTCTGTAATCCTGTGAAACCCTTAAAATTTTAAATGAAAGTTTGAGCAAATTTCCCCTTCCTGTGTCAGCAGCTTATTTAAAGATGAACACAAGTTTATTGGGTGAAGAGGAGCAAAAGTTCAGGGGCCTGGGCAAAAGTCTGTTGGTGCATCACTATCTTTCATCTGATTCAGTTTTATTCATTTTTATTCATTTATTCATTAATGCAGTTTTATTCATTTTTCACATATATCATACCTGTTGATTAATTAAGTGCCATCCGGTCAGTGTTAAGCCTTAGGCACTCTAGATAGCTCTTCTCCAGGATGATCTATAACCAACTTTGCCCTTCAGGTCTCCCATATTGCACTCCTGGTCATTGTAATTATGGTAATTAACCACCTTACTGCTGGGTTGCCATCTTCCCTTTCCTTCCACCTTTCCAAACACAATGGACTTTTCAGGGGATGTGTGTCTTGCCACATTGTGTTCAAGATAATTTGAGTGTCTTAACAACTGTGGGTTGTTCAATGAACTATTTGTTTTCTTGCTATCAATTATATTCTCAAGAGCCTTCTCCAGCACCAAAGTTCAGAAGCATCAATATTCTTGCTATCCTGCTTCTTCAGAGTCCAATTTTTGTTTCCCTAGAATGTCCTAAAGAAAACCATTGTCTCTACAATTCTGATTTTTTTCATAGATATAGAGATGTCAAGCATTTGTATATCTTTCCCTTGGCCTTCATTGTTACATGTCCAAATGGTAGTCTGAGCCATATTTATTAACTCCTGGTTTCTTTACTGTTGATAATTTATCATAAAAGACCCAAGCTTTCTGCCATTTATTGTTGCTGAAGGTTGCTGCTGTGCATTAGTTTGCTATGTGGCATTAGTTTGCTCTTCCTTATATATAATTATAATTCCATTTTTTTCATCACATCCCTTCATTTTCATTATTAGAATCTCCAGTAAATTTTCATTAAATTATCAGAGTAATATCATCAGGGCAGTGCAGGTTATTGATGTTCCTTTTTTTCCAGTTTTAAAACTATACTCATCTTCATACAACCCAGTCTCAATTAATATATAATTACCATATCAGTTGAGTAAATAAGGAGACAGTATACAGTCTTGTCTCACTCCTTTGTGACTTGGAGCCAGTCTGTTTGACCAATTTCTTTCAGACTGTTGCTTTCTGGATATAGGTTTCACATTACAGCAGTGAGATGTTTCAGATTCCGCTTTTCCCATGGACATTCTGTGCTTAACATGGTTAACATAACAAAAGGCTTTTCAATAGTCAATGAAGCACACACTGATCTTTGTGGCTTTCTTGATTATCTATGGTGCGTCTGCAATAATCTTCCTTGTTTCTGTTTTAGCTTTTCTGAAACCAGTTTGAGATTACCATGTAGGGCTCTAATCTGTTTTGGATGATTGTAAGGATTATTTTGTCAGCACGTGAAATTAGGATATTGTGTGATAAATAGCACAATATCCTCATGTAAAATCTCTCCTCTTTGCTGCTGGCATGTAGACTGACCTCTTTCAATCTGTTGGCCAAATGGGAATTGTATTGTTTATCATATTTGCTGGTAGAGTTTATCAGAATTGATTCTTCTTTTGTTGCACGTCATATTTCTGCAGATAGTTCATCAGATCCTGTAGCCTTCCAATTTTGTAATGACTTTAGTTCTGACACAATTCCACCCTGTAATACTAGAAATTATAAAGTAGAGAATATCTTTAAGGTATCTTAGCTTTATGCAGATCCCTACTGTATGGAATTTCAGTATACTCCATTTCAATTCGTTGACATTCAGTATACAGGTAGTACTTTATTTCAAACATTTGTTTATAAAGTGTATCCTTACTCTACTGACAGTTCAAAGTTACAACAGCACTGCAAAAAGTGACTTACAATTTGTCCTTGCACTTATGGCTGTCGTAGCATCTCCATGGTTATGTTATCAAAACTCAGTCACTTGGCAACAGCATATATTTACAAAGGCTACAGCATCTCAGGATCATGTGATCACCATTTGCAATCTTCTTAGCAGGCTTCTGAAAAGGAAAATCAGTGGGAGAAGCCAGATTAGTCTAATGACCATGTGATTAACTTAATAACTGTAATGATTTGCTTAACAACAGAGACAGACAAGGTCATAAAATTGGGTGCAACTCACTTAACAACTACCTTGCTTAGCAACAGAAATTTTGATCCCAATTGAGGATCTATGTCAAGGACAATCTGTAGGTGATTTATTTCATCTTTTCCTGCGCTGAGCTTTCCCATGTTCATGCTTCTTACATTTCGTATTTACAGCAGGACTACAAGATTCTGTAACAGCTTTGTTCCTTGTGCCATCTGCCTTGTTAATTTGCAGGATTCTTTTTTTCGTCATGTGTATGTATAGATTCAAATTAGAGTGTGATGTTTCTCTGTGTCATATATGTGTGTGTGGGGGGTGTATAAGCATAATGGTTATCTTTGGAGAGCAGAATACAATGAAATTTCATTTTAATGTATGCTGATTAGTGTACATTTAAAGTGACAATGAAGTTCTCCTCTCCTCTCCTCTCCTCTCCTCTCCTCTCCTCTCCCCTCCCCTCCTTTCCCTTCCCTTCCATTCATATTCTCATTGTAATTATCCCTTGTAGGACTTAGTTTTCAGTTCTTGTACCTTTTTTGGTACCCTTCTCTGGACTTGCACCAGTTTACCAATGTCTTTTTCAAACTGAATGCAATATTTCAATATGTTCTCTCTTCCAGTAACCCTTTCCCTGATTCTCTCTGCATGTTATCTGCTGTACTGATTTCTTTCAATATCTCCCTTCTAGTGCTTTTCTCAGCAGTTACAGAAGGTACTACTGTACCTTCTACTAGAAACTACTAGAGCTTTGACCTTTCTCACCACACCAACTGTAAGGTAGCCTTCTTCTACAAAAGGGCCCTGAGAATAAGATGTTTTCACACTTTCAAGAATGTTTACAACCTTGCAAGAAAAACAATTCTCTCCATGTGGAAGAAAAACAACAGCAAAAGTGGATGCTTCCTTGAATCTCAACAGTCCCTAAAGGAATCCAGGAGCGGGGAGATGGAAGGGAAAAAAAGACACAAATCATTTTGGGCACATCTTTGGCAAGCAGGATATTTAGGCAGAATTGCTGAAAACAAGACAGGCTACACCACCCCTATCCATCATACATCATGCATTAGGCATAAAAGCAGTTTTCCCAATTGGCTTTTTTGGAATTCTGTTGGAAGAATATATGAATATTTTCAAAGCTTAGATACGAGAGGCTTCTGCTAAGTGTTCCCCCCCCCCCCCGCTCATTTGGAGTCCCTGACGGTCATAAAGGCTTGCTGAAGGAGAATCTGCAAACAGAATGACTGTGTGCAATGGGGAGCTGGGGACCCAGGGCAAATTTGGGTTAGTGAGGCACATTTAATGGCTGTCAGGATTCTAGTAATAAATCTCTAGGTAAGATGGACAGCAAACAAATCTGACAAACTAACAAACTAACCAAATCTATACTGGCTGTGAAGATTGGAAGATTCTTTTTTTTTAAACTTTTTTTCTTTTTCACTCTTCATTGCTTTGACACTTTTTTTAAAAAAAAAATTCTTCTATTCAAACCTTTATGTTTTGTGCTTACCTTTTTAACCTTGTAAAAAATTCTTCAATAAAATTATATCGCTATATGACTAGATATGGTGACTGCAATGACTATATATAGTTGCTTTTCTGCCTATCTGCAGCCTTAAATAGCTGTGGCATTGCCCCATTTATCTATGTGGGTAAATGCTTTGGGAGCTGGGATACTGAATAACTGTGAAACATAGAGGTGGGAAAGATGGAAGAAATAGGTACCAGTGGTTATTAAAAGGGACTGCGTTCTTATTTTGGTGGAGGGCAGTCATTTGTTTTTAGTGGCTTGTGTTAGTGCTGTGTTGCATGTCTGGATGGTTTTATCTGAGTTCAAACCAGATAAAGGAAGAAGCCTGATATTTCCTCTACAACTGATAGTTTACTTCTGACTGAGGCCCCTCAATTTATTCTTACAGAATGTAATCCTGGCATCCAAAATATAGATGTACATCTCATCCCATACAGTAGAGATTTAAGTTTTGAGAGACAATACCTGCAGTAGAGGTGGGTAGCAGTGACAGTAATGTTTATTAGAATCACTGACTGGAATTGGTTTGCTAATAAAAATAAATATTGACTGACTAATTGTGTTATGTATCTTGGATCTGAAATATTTGCAGGTTTCCTGTACATACCTTGTGACTTTAGGGTATTTGGTTATCTCCATGTAAGCAATCCTTCTGATTTACTTTGTTACTTGCAGAGAAAAGAGATATGCGAGTTCATAGTCATAATCTATGGAAACGGGACAAAAGATCTGTTTTAAACCAGCTTGGGTAATATTTTCTAAAACTAGCAAATGTTTTCTGGAAAGCCTTTTATATGCTTCATTCCTGGCTAAGTATTTGTTGATAATTCTGTTTTGTTTTTTTTATTATATGCTGCATTAAAAGAACTTTCTTTTTGAGAAGCATTTGTGAGATACTCAGAGCATCTTTTCTAGATAAAAGTTATTTTTCTATATGTCTTTATTTTTTAGATTCTTTCCCAGAAATACAATATAATCAATTAATTCCTGAAATTTTCATTATTATAGTAAAATTGACAGCTCTTTTGGTTATAATGCAAAGTATTAAAAGAATATTAAAAGAATAAATCATGTTTCCTTTTGCTCTTTAATCACCTCTGTTTCAAGACATAATTTATTTATTTATTTAAATTTATTGATGGTCCAACTCAGGTGGACTCCATGGTTAATATAGCTAAAACAGAAGTTACATGAAAGCACCAGCAATAATTACATTATATGGTGAGAGATGCAGCTTGGAGTGTCTTTACCCAAAGACTCACTAGGAATCAGCTCCTATTTGACAAACCATAAAGGAACACACAACACATAATTTTGACATTACTGTATAACCCCATGATGGCGAGTCTATGGCACGTGTGTCACAGGTGGCACATGGAGCCATATTGGTGGGCACACGAGCATTGCCCTACCTCAGCTGCAGCGCACATGGGCGCATTGGCCTGCTGATTTTTGGGCCTTCCAAGCCCACCGGAAGTCAGGAAACAGGCTGTTTCCGGCCTCGAGAGTCTTTTGAGGGGGGGAAGACCGTTTTCGCCCTTCCCAGAAAGCCTCTAGAGCAAAAAACGGGCCTACCAGGCCCATCGTGCCATCACATGCCAAAAGCGGAGGGAATGCATGGGGGTGGGTGGGACGCATTGAATTATGGGTATGGGCACGCGTGCGCGCAACTACCCCGTGGTCCCCCCACTTTTGGCACACGATAGCAAAAAGGTTAGGCATCACTGGTATAGCCTAATGCAGTAATACTGGGGAAAATGCAAGAACAGCAAAAAAGAAAAAATGTACATAATTATTCTTCTGATGAAGTTTTGTGTGATTTTTCTCCATTGATTTTTAGCTATATATGTTCAATTATTATTAAATATTGACTATAAATATATTGATTTTTTTTCTAGAAACATTTAGGTTATGATAAATTTGTTACCGAATGTAATAGTTTAATATTTACTAATAGGCAAACAATATTCATTTGCTGAATCTGTTCAGTCAATGAGCTAGTGTAATTGCTAATGAAGAAGAACCCATTTTTATGCATATGAACCACTTAAACAGCAATAAACTAAAAAATACAGAGCTAAATGTTGCCTGTGCTTATCCCTTATGCATAGTAATAGTGCCTTTATTCATAGTATCTTAAATTAACAGAATTTGGCAGTGTTCTGTCCTGGGGAATGAGCAGAGTGGATATCTTGGACTATTGGAATAAATTGTGGTGTTTATTTAATGGGACTAATTCCAATCTTGCGTCTGCTCATGTGTTCTCCTCTAGTGTAGTTGCAAGAATCTGGAAGTTTATTATTAGTTATCCAATATGTTACCTTTGAATGTTAAAATAAAGCTAATAATTTTAAATCTTATTAATATGCACAATCAGTTTCTTGGTCACATGGTCAAGAAATGGACTTGCTTCAAATAAGTTATAATTAAAGTGAACAAATTTGTTCATTTCAGGTGACACAAAACCGTTGGAAGAAAATCTGTACTATTTTTGCTTGCACAGTAGGAGATGAAAAGCAACTGATTCTACTTTATTGCATTGTCCAGATGCAGCTGTAATGCAAGCGTTTACTTCACACACTAGATTACTCAGTGAATTTGCCCAACACATTAGATGAATTTGTGATTCAGTGTGTTCTACAAACCAGGCTGTGTTAAAATCATAGTCATAGCTAATGATTCTTCCCACGTACAGACAGGACTTGATTCACATTGAGCATTAGTGCTTATTTTCTTTTATAGTATAATATGGATTGGAATTGAGCACACAAACATTAGTTTTACCCCCCTGCATTTATTTTTAGATTTTGGGATAATTCAGACATTACTCCATTTTTTGATCAGATGATCAAAAAATTGAGATAGGCTGTTCATCAGACAACCTATCTCAACTGGAGTTCCAGTTGTGATTGCTGAAATCTGTTCACATTGTGTTCTCCACAGGAGGGCAGTGATTTTACTTCTAAGTCCTCTTTTTAATTCATTTAGCATTGTTGCTCCAGAGAGCACTTTGTAGTAAATAGTGAGTGACATGAAATGCTACTGCTTTCTGCTCTGGTAACCAGAAATCCTTTGATACTAAAAATACTTTACATGAAAATGACATGATACGAGCCTGAACAATATTAACTGGAAATATAAGAATATTAATATGAAGCCAGTATTGGTTAAGAGTATTCTAAGTTATTAATGGCTTGTATATTAGCATTGTTAAAGAATATTCTTACTACTTTCATGTGTGTGTGTGTGTGTGTATAAGTGAGTATAAGACGCACCTGAGTATAAGACACACCTTAGTTTTGGGGGATGAAAATAAGAAAAAAGCTGATTTGCAGATGGATCAACCTCCCGGAATACCCCCAATCAGCTGTTCCCTGAGGTGAATTTTAGCAACAGGTTCCTTGGTTGTGAGCTCTGTGCCTTGCTTTTTTTTCTGCCTCTGAAAGCCTACGAAACAGCTTCAGAAAAAAAACACCTTTGTTGGCTTTTTTTCTGAAGCTCGGTTTGGGGGGCTTCTTTTCTGAAGCTTCATTTCTGATGCTTTTTTCAGCCTCTGAAAACTTCCTTTGAGAAGCTCGGCGGGGCTATATTTGGAGTATAAAACGCACCCAGATTTTCATCCTCTTTTTGGGGGGAAAAAAGTGTGTCTTATACTCCGAAAAATACGGTGTGTGTGTGTGTTTTTATATATATATAGTATGATAAATTATGTTATCCTAAATTAAATTATATTGATTAAATGTCAGTCGATACTGGGAACTAAAGATAAAAAGAGAAGCAGAATATATTTTCTCTCCATAAATAAAATGGTAATGCATTCCCAAAGATTCTCTCTAGCTTCATATGTCTTATACTGTATCAGTTCGTTAATAACCTTGTTCAGATATTTTGAAATTAAGTCATTTCCATGAGATGGAAGCTCCGCAATACCTAACATTGTTTGTATGCTGCCTAGAAGAAAGAAGTGTTTGTACATATATACATACATACATACATACACACACACACACCTATTGGATTCCTAATAAACAGAATCCTACTATTCGAAGTATAATTATTGTGAGCTGGATCCTGAGTTAATCATGTCTAGAACAGACCAATAGAAATGAATGAAAATTAAGTTAGTCTTGACTAAATTTGTTCCCGCTGATTTCATAGGTCTGTTTCTTTGTTTCTGGCAGTGCAGTCTAGCAATTAAACAGCAGTCATATGATCTTTGCATTCTGTTCTTACGGTGTGGCGACTAAATCAAATTAGTGTTGAAACAATTCACTTATGTAGTAGTAGTTATATGTAGAGTATTAAGGAAATTATTAATGTCTGATCAAGAAGGTGGGAAATAGTTTATATCCGTTTAAAGTGAATTTTTGAAAAACAGGAAGCACAAGAAGTCTTGGTTTTAACTTCCTGCATTTCTTCAAATAATTGGAGGGAAGCAAACCAACTGTGCCTCGGTAGCAATCAGATAAGGCAAATGTTCATATATCTGGGGAAATTGTGATTTATTTATTTTACTTGCTTTATTTATACTCTACCATCTTCCTAAGAAGACCAGAATAATGTACATCGAGTTCTTTGGCAGCCTTTTTTCTAGAATTAAGGTTTGCATAGTTCCTATTCAGAAGAGTATTGTTAAATGGTTTCTTCTATGCTTATTTTTAAAGAAAGGTTTGGTTTCTTCACAAGATTATTCTGTGTTGTCATATGAGATATGAATAAGGTGTCATTTTTAAATTTCAATCATGCCATGTTGTTTCAATTTTATCTTGAAATAAGACAAGCTGATTGCCAAAAAGGTATATTTAAGATTGCAATTGGCATCTTGTGTTTAAATGAGGCAATGTAAATGAAAATAGAAAGAGGGAAAACAAGCTGGGTAATAGCTTCTAAAAATGACTTCAAATTAAGTCGTATTACTATTTCTCCATTTTTTCAGAAATAAATAGAGAACCCTAGATGAAACTTCAAAAAGCCGTATTTATTGTATTTGGGAGGTAAACTGCTATTTTGTCAAAAGAAAAAAAGAGATTTGCAAATTGGACATTATAACATTTTGTTTTGTAACTGTTGAGTTCTAGATAGCCATACAAATTGTCTCACAAATTATGAAAGCATTTCTCATAAAGTGAAAGATTGGGAAGATGGATACATTCAAGCAGGGGTACAGAAACAGTTACTTACCAGAGATCCATACTATTGTATTTTAATTTTTTAATTTTTTAATACAACATGTATTTATGTTAATTAATATTTAGTCAGCCTTCTTTAATTAACATATAATGATTGCTGATATGCAAATCTGACAGGATTTTGATTCAACTTCCATTCAGATTATGAACAATATTAATTTTGTTGTGTGGACGAGCAAGATGGAAATTATATCCTCCATTTTTGTTTCATGCTTACATAAACTTCATTTCATTTATATTGTTTTTGCTTTACAAACGATACATAGTTAGGGACAATGCTAAGGAGAAAGATAATTGGACAGTGAGATGGGCAGCAGATACATTTAAACAAACAAACAAACAGACAGACAAACAAATAATTTATTCTGTTATTATGATTTACTTGTATTGATTCAGCATTTCTTACTTTTTAGAAAAATAATACAAGCTAAAATAATAGATTTTTCTATTTTGTAAATGTGAATGATTCATACAATTTTGCAAAAAAATTTATGAAGTTATTTTCCTCATGAATATATCCCCAGTGGATTACTAAGTAAACTTATTTTAGGGAAAAAATAGGACATAGTATATTTTGAATTTCTGGCTCCATCCATTTTACTTTGTGGTAATTCCAGTAAAACCTCCAGCTTGAGGTTGCAGAATGAGGACTTACTACTGTGAGGATGAAAAATTATTCTGAACCATACATACTAATTTCAGCATGCTGACAATATTTCTCCCTTGCCTTCCCAGCCAAACAACTCTGTGGTGAATTGGTATACCACAAATACATGTCAGTTTGCACTACAGTTTTCTCAGCTACATCAATCATATGATTTTGGATTCCAGAATCTTAAATTTGTCTACCATAAACTGATGTTTTATTTTTCATTTCTCTTGATGCGAAAGTCTCATCTGATAAGAAAGTTGCGCTTCCATTTTCCATTTAATTTGAAATTATTGTTTGGATGTATAATGGGAAGTGTGTAACTTGTTTTGACTGTAAAAATGAAAATCAGCTCTGCAAATCAGTTAATTGGAAAACAGAATACACAATTATTTTTTTCCACTGCTAAACAAATTTTTGTTACTATTAATGACTTAGTAATTGGATATAATACCAGAAAGGTTTAAACTTGCTGCTTACCACACTATAGTTTAGCACATAGCCACAGAACAGTTTCATCCTGTTAAATTTCAATGGTCTAATCATATTTCTACTTTTGACTGCAGAATATTATCATTAAAAATGATGTAGCAATATTATTTAAATGACTTTAGACGGTTTTTTTTATTATAGAAAATCTACATTATTTATGTTATTCAACCACATGAAGTGCTGTTTCTGAAATTAGAAAAAAAAAAAACACAGTAGGAAGCCTTCATCATATGATTACTTAATTTATTAGTTTCTTTTTAGAAGCTTGTTCTAAAGTCTTCCCGAGAGAAATAGCAGGGATATAAAACTTTTATTGGAGAATCACAGAATTTTGGCAGATACAGTGATGTTAGCATGTGCAAAGTATATGCATTTGATTAGGCTTCTTTCTACCCTGTATTCTTTTGGGCTAGGGGAAGGTATTTTCATAACTGTTATTACAGTGTCAAAAATATTTAACCTATAGGGAGCTCTCAGCCATGGGAAAAGCTTCTACAGAAATCTGAGGCATCCTGAGCTTCTCAAAAGCATGACGTAAATGTAATGTGTATGTCTTTTAGGATATATTTATTTATTGTTAATTCAATTTATATGGCCACCCATCTCCAATATATGACTCTATGAGCTGTTAATAGGGAATAAAAACAAGTTAAGAAACATAATAGAAAACAGTGAATAATAAATACAGGACACAATCAATGCAACCAAGATAAGTCGTGTGGGCCTTACAGAAATTTATTAGGTTTAGAACAATAATGTGTATTTATTGATTGAGAAAAATAATTGAAAGCTATATTTCTGTGTAGCAGAAGTAAGTGAAGCTTTGCTTTGTAATTTTCCCCATTTTATACATTTATAGCTTAAATAATATAAATAGCTAGTTAGGATTATATAATAATATAATTATATTACATTATATTATATAATAATATAAACAGCTAGTTGTAGTCCTATACTTTTAAAAGATGATAGGTCAGAGGTATGTAAAGTATATTAATACAGTGGACCATCACGGTCTAAGTACAATGTGTAAATATTTGATTCAAAAGTAATCTGATTCCTCCAAATTAACATCAGCCCAACCAACATAGCCAATTCTGATAAATTATGTGATCTGTTCAAACCATGAAGAGGCAATAAGATTGCCTATCCTGGGATAAAAGAAGAAAAGGAAACTAGAGGGTATCCAATCAAATTAATTTTTTAATTTTTTTAAATCGTTAAACAGATTAAAATATTTCAGTTGATTTTGATGCCAGTTAAATTATATAGAAATGTTTCTTAGTGGAAATATTCTTACTCGTGTAATAAAAGAGTGTAGGGTGATTTGAATATCATGAATAGACAAAAGATAGGAAACTCTGATTTTTAAATCAAAATAAGTGCTTATAATTAATTGTTGTAAAAACATGAAGGTTTGGGAATTCAGTGTTATGGAAATTTTCACGGGACAGGTCAGTTTAGATATCACTGATCTCAGTCAGCTCTAAAGAAATGTTTTGGGCTGAAACGGGAAACATGCAATTATACCATAAAGGAATTGGGGAATAAATCTCTTGTGGCAGTTTCTCATATCTATATACGATAAACATGACATAGTATAGAGGAAAATAATATATAGATCCAGACAATTGCATTTTAAGTCTTTTTCAAGGAGCCAATAACAACTGTAGAAGGACTTCTATAAATTGTGCAATAAAACCAATACTAAAAGAATACTTTCACTCAGAATTTTCTTGAATACATCCAACCAAATTTCAGCTTTTTAAATTAATGTGTTGTTATTTGTTCCTTCTATCTAGACTTCTGATAAATTACTCTTGAGTACATATAAAGTAGCAAATACTTTTGCTTTATTTTTCTTATGCACAGTTTCATTTTTTAACATTATATTGTGTCTGCTGTTATGTTGAAACAAAGAACTAATATAAATATTATAAGAAATGCAAGATAGGAGGAATTGTATTAATTTTCCATATTTGATTATGCTTCATTACCATAGTATCACATAATTACCATTTCATGTTAAGTTTGTATAATTGTAAATATGTAAAATCAAGAATATGATTTTCAAATAGCAAGATTATATTGTTATATCATCATTGTAGAAATTTAAAACATGTCTTTGAAGGAAAAGTAAAAATTCATTCTATTACATATTTATACAAAAGGAAAGAAAAAGGGTCTAGTGAAAATGAGTACAGTGCTTGTATGTATCATGCGATATTTCACTTGGAAGTAAGAGTGAGTAGTTGGTAATTTTATAACTCATTAATTTGTTACTGTATGATCAAACATTGCAGAAGCCATTCCATCTTTAGAATGCTTCTTAATGCCAGTTTTTGTCTTTCGTCTCAGATGTGCTACATTTCCTAAGCAGAAAACAATTTAATCAGTCTCATGAGTTCACTCATAAATTACATAACTGAAATTCAGTGATGAAGCTTTCTAAGCTATTTTAAAAAGCAACAGTTGGGCCTTCTTTAGTGAAAGAAGGGAACTTGACGTTGTTGGACAAAAATCTATAAGAAGGAACTTAAGAATTTATCTTTATCTCATTTTAGGCTTCCACATTCTTCTCCCTTTGCCCTTATCTTCAAGGACAAGATGAGGCTTGGTTTCTCTACTCAATCTGGGCAACATAGAGTAATTCAGTTTCCATGAGTTTATTATAGGTTTGCAAAGCAAGGTAAAGCACACATGTGCATGTTCAATAATATTCCATATTCTCCAAAGAAAACAAGCACATATTTATTTACTATGGGATAGCAAGGAAATATGAATCTATAACAAAAGAACACAATTGGTTATCTAGGAACTCAAAAGATTAAAATAAGTAGGTCAGGCTCAGGGGTGAAATCCAGCAGGTTCGGACAGGTTCTGGAGAACTGGTAGCGGAAATTTTGAGTAGTTCAGAGAACCGGCAAATACCACTTCTGGTTGGTCCCAGAGTGGGGTGTGAATGGAAATTTTGCAGTATCCTTCCCCTGCCATGCCCACCAAAGCACACCCACCAAGCCACACCATGCCCTCCAAGCCACGCCCACAGAACCAGTAGTAAAAAAAAATGAATTTCACCACTGGTCAGGCTGCACGTTTATAGTGATACAGTACAATAAAACTTTCTGCTAACAGTTTAGCCCACTTACTCTCTCATCTTTCTAAATTCTACCACAATATGAAACCTATACTACATGATTGTTCTGTAATGGCTGTTATATTTTTACTGGCTATGTTCAGGAGTACAATACTAACATATTTATTAATATTCAGATTAAGTTCTTTCACAGCTTACATAAACTCACATCACAGGCATGCAAAAATATTTGATCAAATATCCAGTTTCATAAAGCTAGATGTCAATCTAGAAGCTAATGACATCAAATTTATGAAGTTCTTATAGCATATAAGTGATAATAGAGTTGACATTGAATGCTTGCTCTAAAACTGAATGGATTCCACAGTACTCATAAAGAAATATCATTTGTTGTTAGATTCGCCTGTTCCATTAATTAACTGTAGATAAACCTTGCATTAATATATTTTAATAAAGTCTATTATAATAATAGATTATATATATCTAGATATCTAGATATATAATATATAATAATATATAATAAAGCAACAGGAGTATCATAGAGATCAAAATAAATGGGTATTTCCACATAGCTACCAATATGCCTTTTGGAGATATATGTGATCATATGATCAGTGTCAATGTTAAAAGCAGGATAATATCAATAAAAAGCAGGATAAGCATGAATATTTATTGGAACATCAAAACTCAGTAACATCAAATATTTTATAGTGTCTGCAGAAAACTTTTAAGCACAGTGCAGGATAAAGTTGATCAATATTTTTTAGAACAATGAAGCCACTGTGAGTATAAGAAATAAATGGATGGTTTGATGGATGATAGATAGATAAAACTTTATTACAGTCATAGACCAAAAAAGAAAAGACTACAATAGTAAAACATTGCAAAGATGTAGGAAATAAGTTTCTCGCAAAACTCTGAAGGGAAAAATTAGTTTAGTTTAGTTTAGTTTAGTTTATTTAGATTTTTATACCGCCCTTCTCCCGAAGGACTCAGGGTGGTTCACAGCCATAATAAAAATAATACAATATACATAGTAAAAACAATTTTAAAAATCTTATTAAACATCAGGCCAGATTAAAACCATTAAGAGTAAAAACCCCAAATTAAATCAAAACATTAAAACTGCTAAAAATTCATTTAAAAATTTCTATGCCAATCCTGCGCAAATAAATAGGTAGGTCTTCAACTCGCGGCGAAAGGTCCGAAGGTCAGGTAGTTGTCGTAGTCCTGGGGGAAGTTCATTCCAGAGGGTGGGAGCCCCCACAGAGAAGGCCCTTCCCCTGGGGGCCGCCAGCTGACATTGTTTGGTGGACGGCACCCTGAGGAGTGCCTCTCTGTGAGAGCGGACGGGTCGGTTGGAGGTAATCGGTAGCAGTAGGCGGTCCCGTAAGTAACCCGGTCCTAAGCCATGGAGCGCTTTGAAGGTAGTAACCAAAACCTTGAAGTGTACCCGAAAGACCACAGGTGGCCAGTGCAGTCTGCGCAGGAGCGGTGTTACATGGGAATAGAATAGAATAGAATATTTTAATTTATAGACCGCCTTTCTCCCGAAGGACTCAGGGCGGTGTACAGCCAGGATAAAATACAGGGGAAAAAAACAGCAACACATACAAAGCTAAAAACAACCCTTAAAAAATCTATTCAATATGGCTACTTTAGATAAAATATTTTCCTATAAAATTTACAAAAAATTTAAAACCCATAAAATCAATTTGATAATTTTAAAATTTAAGCAAGTCCAGCAAGATGAAATAAGTAGGTTTTAAGTTCGCGGCGGAAGGTCCTAAGGTCAAGTAGTTGTCGAAGTCCAGGGGGAAGCTCGTTCCATAGGGTAGGAGCCCCCACAGAGAAGGCCCTCCCCCTGGGGGCCGCCAGTCAACATTGATTGGCTGACGGCACTCTGAGGAGCCCCTCTCTGTGAGAGCGCACTGGTCGTTGGGAGATAGACGTTGGCAGTAGACAGTCCCGTAGGTATCCCGGTCCTAAGCCATGAAGCGCTTTAAAGGTAGTAACTAACACCTTGAAGCGCACCCGGAAGACAACAGGCAGCCAGTGCAGTCTGCGCAGGATAGGTGTTACATGGGAGCTCTGAACCGCTCCCTCAATAACCCGCGCAGCCGCATTCTGAACTAACTGGAGACTCTGGGTGCTCCTCAAGGGGAGCCCCATGTAGAGAGCATTGCAATAGTCCAGGTGAGAAGTAACGAGAGCATGAGTGACCATGCATAGGGCATCCCGGTCCAGGAAGGGACGCAACTGGCGGATCAGGCGAACCTGATAGAAAGCTCTCCTGGAGATGGTTGTCAAATGGTCTTCGAAAGACAACTGCCCATCCAGGAGCACGCCCAAGTTGCGCGCCCTTTCCATCGGGGCCAATGACTCGCCCCCAACAGACAGTCGCGGCTGCAGCTGACTGTACCGGGGTGCCGGCATCCACAGCCACTCCGTCTTGGAGGGATTAAGTTTGAGCCTGTTCCTCCCCATCCAGACCCGTATGGCTTCCAGACACCGGGACAATACTTCGATAGCTTCATTGAGGTGGCCTGGGGTGGAAAAGTACAGCTGCGTGTCATCAGCATACAGTTGGTATCTCACCCCAAAACCACTGATGATCTCACCCAGCGGCTTCATGTAGATGTTGAACAGGAGAGGCGAGAAAATCAACCCCAGCGGCACCCCACACATGAGGCGCCTTGGAGTCGACCTCTGCCCCCCTGTTGTCAACACCGTCTGCATCCGGTCAGAGAGGTAGGAGGAGAACCACCGATAAATTGTGCCTCCCACTCCCAACCCCTCTAACCGGCGCAGCAGGATACCATGGTCGATGGTATCGAAAGCCGCTCAGAGGTCTAATAGGACCAGGGCAGAGGAGTAACTCTTATCCCTGGCCCTCCAGAGATCATCCACCAACGCGACCAAAGCTGTCTCCATACTGTATCCGGGCCGCAAGCCGGACTGGAACGGATCTAAATAGACAGTTTCATCCAGGTACTGGGGTAGCTGACTGCCACCACACTCTCTACAACCTTTGCCGTAAAGCGAAGTTTGGAGACCGGACGATAATTTCCTAAAACAGCCGGGTCCAGGGAAGGCTTCTTGAGGAGAGGTCTCACCACCACCTCTTTCAAGGCAGCAGGAAAGACCCCCTCCTGCAAAGAAGCATTTATAATCCCCTGGAGCCAGCCTCGTGTCACCTCCTGTGTGGCCAGCACCAACCAGGAGGGGCACGGGTCCAGTAAACATGTGGTGGCATTCAGTCTTCCCAGCAACCTGTCCATGTCCTCGGGAGTCATAGGGTCAAAACCATCCCAAACAGTCTCAACAAGACGGGTCTCGAAACTCTCGTCCGGATCTACCCAATTTTGATCCAACCCATCCCAAAGCTGAACGATTTTATCGTATAGATAACCACTAAACTCCTCGGCCCATCCTTGTAAGGGGTCCTCCCGCTCCTCCTGATAAAGGAGAGAGCAGGTCACCCGAAACAGGGCGGCCGGGCGGTTATCTGCAAACGCAATGAGGGAGGAAACTTATAAACTCTTCCCTTCTCTCAATGCCACTAGGTAGGTCCTACTATATGACCTAACTAGTGTTCAGTCAGCCTCTGAACGACTGGATCTTTAGGCACTCTCTAGGCGTCTTCTCCGGCATTTCATCTCCCTCAGCTCCTCGGAGAACCAAAGAGCTGGTTGAGACCTACGCCAGGTCAGAGGCCGCAAAGGCATGACACGGTCTAGAGCCCCAGCCATGGCCCGTTCTCAGTTCTTCAGCCGTGCCATGGGCCAGATCCTCGGGGAACGGCCCAAGCTCCATCAGAAACCTCTACGGATCCATCAGGCGCCTGGGATGGAACCAACGTATTGGTCCCGTCTCCCTGCGGTGGTGAGTGGCGGTTCGAAAGTCCAGGCAAAGGAGAGAATGATCTGACCATGACAAAGGCTCAATGACTAGATCTCCTAAGTCCAGATCATTCAACCACTGTCCAGAGATAAAAATCAGATCCAGTGTGCTTCCCCCAATCTGAGTAGGGCCATCAACTACTTGAGTCAGGTCCAAGGCCGTCATGGAGGCCATGAACTCCCGAGCCGTCGTTGATGACAAGCCGGTTGATGGCAAGTTGAAGTCCCTCAAGACCATAAGTCTGGGGGTCTCCACCACCACCCCGGCAAGCACCTCCAACAGCTCGGGCAGGGCTGTTGTCACGCAGCAAGGAGCCAGGTATGCGATCAACAAGCCCATCTGAGCCCTATGACTCCACTTCACAAAGAGGGATTCACAACCAGCTATCTGAGGTACAGTGGTCTCCTTCGGTTCTAGACTTTCCCTGATAACAACCGCCACCCCCCCACCCTTCCTTGAGCCCTTGGCTGATGAAATGCCCAGAAACCCGGTGGGCACATTTCAACAAGGGGAACTCCCCCTTCCGTGCCCAACCAGATTTCCGTGATGCCCATAAGGTCCGCCGACCCCTCCTGTATAAGATCGTGAATCAGGGGGGCTTTATTAACGATGGACCGTGCATTTCATAGCATCAGCCAAAGGCCCAAGCCCAGAGGATTCTGGCCACTCGGGGAATGGGAAAAGTCTGGGAGGCCGGGGTGAGCGATCACTTTTAAACAGCGAACGCACACCCCCGAAGAACGATATGGCCTCCCACTTTTGCCATATCTGCCCCTCCCACTTACCGTACAGATGGAACCACCCTCAATAATAGGAACAAAACCCTCCCCCGTTACCTTCGGACCTATTGAAGACATGCCGCGAGTGCACGCAGGAACTGGCTCCCTCCCGATGGGTTTCTCCCAACACCCGTCACTACCCTCCCCCCCTTAAAAAACCTCTTTAAAAACCCCCAAAGGTTCTTCTTGGACGCATACCACGTCTCTGGGTCCCAAAACCCCTCATTGAGGTAGGCCCTCGATAAAAAGGAGGGCCATTCCTGCGAAATGGGGGAATCCCACAGGCCAAGAAGTTCGGTCGGAGAATAACGCATATAAAGCGAATCGGCATAGGAATGAGTTCATCCCAGTCGACCTCGATGTTACAACAAATTAGGGTTCAATTTCTCCTTAAAATCAAAATATTTCATATAATGATAAGTTACATGTATCCATAAGTCTGTTTACTATGATAATGCCCAATTTAAGCAAATTAATAGTACATGGAGACGGAGCAAAAAGGCTTTTCATTTTAAAATCTAGAATTCAAAGAAGCACAACCTAGGCACATCTCTCTAATCTTGTAATACCTTTGTTCGTCCCTTATAATACTTTGATATCAGTTTTAAATGTATTTCTTGAATACAGATAAGCTAAAGGCAATATCCAACACAATGTCTTATATGAAGATCTAGCTCTCTGGAGAAGGCTGTAGTGCTTGGAAAGGGTTGGAGGACAGATAAGAAGAGGAGGACCAGCTGGAAGGAGGATGGATTCATTAACAGTGGCAAGGGATACTCTGTTGGAAGAGCTGAGACATCAAATCAGGGACATACCAGCATGGAAAAATCCATGTGATTCCTAAGAGTCCATGCTGACTTGATGGCACATAATAATTAAAATCAGCTGAGCAATACAAACCAAGAAGAGGTAATTATAGAAACAGTGGCAAAAGGAACATCTTGTTGAGCTTTTATACCTGATAGATTGAGCAATCAACAATTAAGGACAATGTTATACCAGGGGTGAAATGCTCCCGGATCGGCCTGGATCGGCCGATCCGGTAGTGATGGCAGCGGGTGGTTCGGAGAACCGGTAACAAAAATCCCTGCCCTCCCCGCTCATTCCCACTTGCCGCTTCTTTTAAAAAAATGCTTTTAAAAGGCAAAAAAAGAGAGGCTCTGATGATCACAGCTGAGCTGCATGATCGTCAGAGCCTTTTTTTTATTTTTAAAAGCATTTTTTACAACCTATTTGTCTGAATAGGTTGTAAAAAACGCTTTTAAATGTAAAAAAAAGATCACGTGCACCAGCTAATCACCCCCTCCCCGTGCTGTTCTACTTACCCCATGCCTTCTTTATTGTGCACTATGCGCACACAGTGCACGCACAGCACATTTGGTGCGTGGTGTGCACTGTGTATGCGCGCATGCAGCGTGGGTGCACAGCCAGCGTACCAGTAGTAAACCGGTTCAGATTTCACCACTGTGTTATACCCAATGATTTGGGTTTGTAACACTCATTGTATACACACGGTATACCGAGTTATATATGTTTAACAAGCCTTATCAAGTATACATAGAAAGAAATTCAAACCTAAACTATGTCAAATTTTGAGGTCAAATTTTGTTTTTCAGCCTCACACTGATTAGGGCTTAGAGGGAGTGAATTGACAAATATCACCCTACTGGCTTCCATGTCTGAGAGAGAACTAATTCTTGCTCTTAGTCTCATAGTTGAACCACTACACCACCGCTGGATGAAATGTAAATGAGCTCTCCTAGAGACAATAGCAATGGGAAATCAGGCAAATTCAAGGTTAGGCAAAAGGAAGAAAAACAGGATAAGTAAGCTTGTCCTTTTCCAAAAAGCTGGTTGCATTTTTTTAAAATCACTTTCAGTATTTGACAGCACTAAGCTGTTTTTACTTAGCCTTAAAAGGAATTTTTCAGAGCAGCATAAATGGATTTCATAATTTGTTTGATGACTGAGTTCTTTATATAAAACTTCCAACCTGGGTGTCTTGTGTAATAAGCAGCTGTCTCATAAATTAATAAATTTGTTAATTTGGTACTCAAATTAGTATGGTAAGCAAAATGTGATTTGAGAATCGGTAGATCTGTATTAATAAATTAATCCTATAAATCTACTTAAGTCTTCTTGGTAAAATGCAAACCCTGCTTCTAGGCTATATTACGTTGCTCATATAGTTAATATTCTTTCTTCAAAAAATTAGAGGAAAGACTGGATTAGAATCCTCTGCCCCAAGATTTAATTTGCTACTTGGAAATATTTATTTGTGCAGAGACAACTTTTAGATACTGATTCCAAAATTAGGCTGAATACATATATAAATAAATCCAGCATTGCAACCGTTTGGGTGCTGCGAATTGCACTTAAGATAAGCTTAACAGGCAGAATGGCCACAGTGGTGGTATTAAGTAAGCAGAACAATGTGACATACATAGGTGGAGGCAGGTTTTTCTATTTCTTTTGTCCAGATATTGGGGATAATTAGTTTTTTTTCTTAATTATAAAAAAGTTAAAGCTATTTTAGAGATCAAGTGTTAGGGAAACTTTTTCAGGGAAACGCTCTTTTGACCGTTTTATCTCAACTCTCAGATCAGGTGCCAAGATTCCTGGAGAGTATTTGTAGTATCCAGGCAATACTTCTATGGTTTTGCTTAATGTTACTGTAAACTGCCTTGAGTGTATGTGTATGTAAATAAACAAATATTTCTGCCTAAATACACAATAGTTTTTGTAATTTTTAGCAGTTGTCAAAGGAAGCATGGAGGCAGAAGCTCTAGGGCAGTGGTAGTCGGTAAGGGTTTTGTCCGAAACTGAAGCACTTTCCTTTTTTAAAAATTTAATTGACTTTTTAAAAAAATTTCATAGCATTATTTAAAAATATTTTCATTAGGTTTTTATAAAATTCCCTGTGACAATTTAAATTTCTGAAAATATACTATTTGTATCGTCCGCACGTAAATTTAGTTCATGTTACTAAGTGAAACTAATGGCACTATAGTGCGATCGCAAAAAAAAGAGCCTTGTCCCAGAATAGCTCACACTCTTCCCCCACACCACCCAGCTGTAAGAGACAAACAGAGCAGGTAGCCAGCATCCCCCCCCAAACCCAATCCACGATGCATGACAGGCATGCACAGACAATGATACACGGCACATTACTGTGGGCAGTTAGAAAATTTTACTACTAACAGAGATACAAAAGTGGGTGGTAAGTATAAAAAGGTTGACTACCCCTGCTCTAGGGATTACAAAAAGAAAAAGGGATAAAGGAAAAAGAAAAAAGAAAAATATTTGCAGACTGCATCCACTTTAGAGTTTGAATTGCCCACTTGAGCTAGAAAGTGATTTAGCTTCGGTAAGAAGTTGGATTTGGCATAGGATAATACATATGAGATTATAAAAGACCAAAAACAATTTTTAATATTGCCTGATTCTGAAATATATAGCCTGAGCAAACGCCTTGGCTTATAGCAAAGGCTTTGATGAATTTTTTTAATTTTTTAATTTTATTTATTTTGTCAAGCATGTATTTTATGACAGATACAGGTGTAAACATAATTATAAACACGTATAAAGGATATGAATAAAAGAAAACATTAGGACAGGGATGGTAGGCACACTGGTGCGCTTATGCATGCCCCTTACAGACCTTTTAGGAATGGGGTGAGGTCTACAGTAGACAGTCTAAGGTTAAAGATTTGGGGAAGAAACCACAGGGTACAGTTTTCATTACTCTTTAATTCGACCTGGCCGATATGTGCAGAAATGGAAAAGACTGGTTTATCTTAATTTATATCAACTGGAAAAGCTAAATAAAAGAAACATCTTTTCTTCTTATTCTTAAATTGCTGTGCAAAGGTGTGGGAGAAAGGAGGAGTCTAGTCTTTAGCTTTAAGGAATTATTTTCCAATGAAAGCAATGGAATGGTGGCTGAGATAGCCGGGATACCCTGGGAGTGGCTGATGTATAACATTTATTTTTTAAAAAGTGTTTCAAAACATATGTAAGTTTTAGCTGTAGAAGTTGAAGAGTAGGCACAAGTTTATATATCTTTGCATCATTGCCATGCACTATAGCATATAAGCCTAGGTATTGAGCTATGTTCTAGTAATGATGAATTCATCATTATATCACATTTTGGGTGTTTTAAAAAGGGGGGCATTCCAAAAATAAGAATTGTACAATAGATAGATCTCCCCTTTGTTTCCACAATGATACAATGAAAACACTTTGGGAGGCAGGGAATCAGTAGGGGATCTAAACTAATTTGTGTTAAGCTGAAATTCAAAGACATTTTGTATGAGATGGTTTACAGATCCCTATGCCATGTATGTATGTCCAGCAGAAAGAAGTTAAAAATATTGCCAGGTTTAGTTCATGTGCATTAATTTCTGCCCCTTCTTTTCTTTATAAAATGAGCTGTATTATAGTACATGATCCACTGATTTTACTTTTTGCAGTCTCTGGCAAGCACATGGATCAATGAGATATTAATAATTTCCTTTCTAGGAGGCCTGGGGGTAAAACTTTAATCCACACTAAAGTTCTTTGATTTATTTGTGTGAGATTCAGTACAAAGCTGACTATTAATAAATCTATTTTGTCCACACTGGCCTGTCCTAAAGTGAACAGCAGATACACTCCTAGCTTTTAGAAGGTCAGTGTTCAGTACTATTTTTTAGCAACTACTCTAACCTTATGCAGGTTTTTTAAAAAACTAAAAATCACCCAGAGTTTTGAATATCTCAAACTGATTTTTTTACAGACTAAATTAAAATAGTTTTAGAAAGTTAGAAGTCCAGAGATTCAGAAGAAAAGATTAATTTAAAGCAGTAGTTTGCGTGGTATAGATAGTTCTCCTTTAAGCAAGCACAGTTAGAACCAGCAACTTAGTCATTAAATCATCAACTTAGTCACCTCAACTCTGCTTACTTCAGAATTTCTTTGCTTTACAGTCCTGCTGTAAATTCAAGGATTGGTTGCAATGTTACTCACTTTCTTGGTCATGAAGGCAGCATGACTATTCACCGAGGTGAATGGAATGCTTTTACCTTCCCACTGAACTAGTTTTTTTTTGTTGTTTACATTTATATCCCGCCCTTCTCCGAAGACTCAGGGCGGCTTACAGTGTATAAGGCAATAGTCTCATTCTATTTGTATATTTTTTACAAAATCAACTTATTGCCCCCCCCAACAATCTGGGTCCTCATTTTACCTACCTTATAAAGGATGGAAGGCTGAGTCAACCTTGGGCCGGGCTTGAACCTGCAGTAATTGCAGGCTACTGTGTTCTAATAACAGGCTTCTTAACAGCCTGAGCTATCCCGGCCCTTCCTAGTACTTGTTTACCTATTTGCATTTGCATGTCTTCTTACTGCTAGGTTGGCAGGAACTTGGACAAGTAATGGGAGCTCACCCCATTACATGGAGCTCAGGTCTTAAACCCAGGCTGTCTGGCTTACAAACTCAGCAGCTTTAACCACTTAGCCATCGTGACCCCATAACTACCAGTAAGTTCTATTAATTCATACCTTACTGAAAATACAGCCAGCTTGTTGTACCCTCAAATCACTATTTACAGCAGAATTTATTTTCTGCCTGAATAGATAGTTTATCTGCCATTTTTGTTTTGTAGTTTTTTGGGGGGAATTTATTTTGGTGTAAAGAATTCTAAATATAAAGTATGCAACAACAGCTTTTGACATTTGTATATTGGAACCATTTCAATCTATGAATGAATAAGTGAAAAATCTATGCGCTAAAATGGATGGAATATTTTGGTTGTTTAATTGTTATTTTTCTCCAGATCTCCTTTTGATTATATATTCCATGTTTGATTGCTTTTTTTTTTACCATGAATCATTTAAGCCTCTCAGAGCTATAGAGATGAGACAGCCATCAATCAATCAACAGATCAATCGATCAGTCAATCCATCAATACACAGTAATACTTAAATGCCAGGAAAGTCTCCTTGGTTTATACTTTCATTCAGCTTTAGTCAAAACTAATTTGACTCCCTTTTATTTAAACAATCAAAAGTTTGTGTAATTTTGCCTGGAATCAACTAATTAAAATGGAAATAACAAGCAAGTCTTTGGAATCAATATATTCATCTAAAAAGCAGTTTCTATATATCTTAAATTCATCCAGGCATTATGAATCTGTCACTGATGACATCAGTTTTCCTGCAGACATACATATAAAAAATACAAATGTATGTAGGAGAAAAACTGTATTGACCTGCATATGAGTTAAATCTTTGCTCCTCTAAGCATTCATGCTCAATGCACATATGCTTCACGAAAGATCATTTGAGTGTCACTCAAGGCTTAATTGAAGCAATCATATAGAATAGAACAGAATAGAATAGAACAGAACAGAACAGAACAGAATAGAATTTTTATTGGTCAAGTGTGATTGGACACACAAGGAATTTGTCTTGGTGCATATGTATCTTTTAAAAGAAAAGATACATTCTTCAAGAATCATAAGGTACAACACTTAATGATAGTCATAGGGTACAGATAAGCAATCAAATCATATTAAGAAACAGTCAATATAAATAGTAAGGATAAAGCAACAAAGTTACAGTCATACAGTCATACGTGGGAGGAGATGGGTGATAGGAACATGAGAAGATTAATAGTAATGCAGATTTAGTAAATAGTTTGACAGTGTTGAGGGAATTATTTGTTTAGCAGAGTGATGGTGTTTGGGGAAAAACTGTTCTTGTGTTTAGTTGTTCTGGTGTGCAGTGCTCTATAGCGTTGTTTTGAGGGTAGGAGTTGAAACAGTTTATGTCCAGGATGTGAGAGGTCTGTAAATATTTTCACGACCCTCTTTTTGACTTGTGCAGTATACAGGTTCTCAGTGGAATATGGTGAGTATGCTAACTTAACTAACTCATGAATATGGCTTTAAGTATCATTGAGGCCAAAATTGATTGGTCAGTCCTTATGGCATTGAGAACTATATTTGTCTTTTGAATGGTCACATTAGAGTAATTTTTAAGATGGGGTAAAACAAAAAACTAAATTCTCCTACTTAAAATGCAATTTCTGTAATAATTTCTGAAAGTCCTTCAGAATTTCTCCAAAGGCTTTGAGAAGCAGAATGTAATTCTGGGCCTTCAGTTGTGCTTTGCTGATTTAAATAACTGTGCAGCTGGTTCTGTGTTTTAGATTAACAATTCTTGGAAGAGCAGTTCCTTATGTTGCAAACCATTTTTGAAACAGAGAAGAATTTTGAACACACGTAGTTAACTCCATGTGTGTTTCTTTGTGCACATGTTTAAATAAAAATGCTTAAAAATCCTGCAATCACCTCAGCCTTTAGTCTTGCCTAAAATCATTTTCAAAGACCAGCGATTACTACAGAATGAACTGCGTATAGATACAGGCTCCTGAGGAAAAGTCAGATATGCTTCTCTAAAAATGTGAAAATGTATATGTGATGTCCTTGGTGCTCTTTTAGCCTGGTTGTTTGCTTGTTACCAGACTAGGTAACATGGATTTGGTGGTGGTGGTGGGGTGTGTGTGTGTGTGTGTATGCATGCATGTAGACTAGAAGGAGGGAGTGGAAGAATGGAGTGCCAAATATGTTGCTGATCAGCTGTTAAGTACCATGGATGAGATTTTCTAATTTGTTTTCTTGTCAGATATATTCCACTGTGATACACATATACAGCAGTTTAAGACAAAAATATGTTGATTATAAATGACTCCCACGATAAGCCTGTCAGTAGTAACTAGTCATTATAGCTAAATAGTAACTCCAATTCTAGAGGCAGACTATTTCTTTAAAAACACTGGTGGCACACGTGAGTAGGAGAATACAACCTGTATTCAGGTATAGTTTGCAGATTTCATATAAACCTATGGCTGAACATTGTCAGAATGGTGTACTATATAAACTGTTAATTTAGGATTGCTCAGTTTTAATTATGAACTTGATTATTTTAACTTTCTTTAAGAAATGTCCTCTCTTGAGAACCACAATTTTAGAACAAGGGGTAGGGGGATTTACCAATCATAAGAACACCTGTATAAGAACTATATTATTATTATATACAACTATATAGAACTAAGTTCCTTGGTTTTCAGAAGAACTTACATCAAAGATGTACTTTGGTTTGAATGTCAGCAAAGGAATATTTGAAACAAGTATGACTGAAAAGAAACGAAAACCTCCTGGTGATGGAGATAATGTCATCTTTGCCACCCCTGCGTGGCACCTGGACCTCCATCCATTCTAGTTACTAAAGAATTACAGGAACTGTAACCCAATATAAACAGCAGACTATTCATGCTTTAAAGGGGTTACCAGATAGTTAATGATAGTAATTGGAACTGGAATCTCCATTGCTAAGTGATGCAGTTGCAAAGTGTAACAGTGATTCTGGTAGTCCCTATTGCTATTGTTAAGTGAGGATTGTGAGTCATTAAGCAAAGACAGCCTCCTGACTTCCTGCTGGCTTCCAACAACCAAAGACACTTGAGAAACTGGCAGGAAGTTGCAAGTTCCAGGCAGTACACAAAACAGGCTGGTGGATGGAATAGTGGCTGACATGGCCCAGCACAAGTGCAGCCAAACTGTGAGTGGCTGCTAATAGGGGTGAGAAGCGCACAAGGCCCCTCCGCATCCACCTCCTAATGATGTTCACTGTCTTCTTCCTGAAGGTGACAAAGTGTATGTGGGTGTGTTTGTGTGCACACATACACAGCCCAGCTTAGCCCTTTACAAGGTAGCTGCTGGGGGCCTTCCTGAGATAGTAGAAGGACTTCAAAGGGCCAAGTCGTTTGCACCTTTCAGCAATGGAAAAAGATGGTGAAGTTTAGCTGGGACAGCAAGGTCAGCAGTGTGACAAGGATAACAGAGTGCAGGATGGTGGTGACCACAAAGAATAGGGCAGTGGAGTGGATGAATGCAGTATGGCCAAAAGGTCAGAAATGAGGAGATAAGCAGATTGACGAGTTGAAATTCAAACTATGAAGCAGCTGGACTTTAATCATGGGGTTGTGGCAATGCTAAAACGACCATAACTTCAAGCATCATACTTAAATACCATTTATCCAGTGTCTTCTGATTACATTTCCCAGAAACCCATAGTTTGCATGGCATAAAGGAAGATGGGAGGGGTGTATCCTACCCACTTTCCCTCCACCCTCTTGCCTCTGTGCCCAGATAGCAAAAAGGCCTAATGGCCAATTGGCTGCTTTGAAATCAAGATTTGAAATTTCTTAATGGTGGTGGGCAGTAAGGAAAGGTCAAGCAAACAATTCAGATGCCTGCTACAAGGTGCAGTTGGCTACGGGACACTGACAGTCAACAAGTGATCTCTCTTCTTCCCTGGAGGGAGGGATTTCTTGGGGACATGCCAGGATGAGAAATGGGGGTGCAGTTTCCCTCCAAGTCCATGCCTCCCCTTTGTTCTCTCTTACCCCAGCAAAATTCTGCAGCTCAGCCGAAGAAGAGGGGGAGTGATTTCCAATGCTCCCTGCCAGTTTCCCACAAGCAAAGTCAATGGAGAAGCTGGTAGGAAGTTGGAAGTTGGTCCTGCTCCTGCTGCTTTTTTTGCCTGCTCATGGTCATTTTGTTTCTCTGTTTAGGTAAGGAAATATCCCTGAAAGGATGACCAGTTGTGTCATGGGTTATCTAGTGCTGAATTATCTGGGAACGATAAGGCATGATATTTGAGATTCTTTTCATCTACATGTTGAGTATATGTGCTCTCCCAGTGTCTTCATCAAAACTCTTGGTGGCAGGGGAAGGGAGGAATTATTATTGTGGTAGATTGAGATCCAGTGAAGTTTATCTACTCTTCAAAGCTTATTGAATGTTAGACTTTTCCTTTTTATGCTATGGGAGTGTTTTGAGTTGCCAGCATTGTCTATTCTGCCAAGACTATGATTTTACCATGAAACTTGTCAATTAAATAATAATAATTTCCTAGGGTCTCTGATTTACAATATTGGGGCTGTAGCATTTTTTCAAGGATGACCAAGTGTTGGTTAGTCTTGTTGGGCCGGAATAGCTCAGGCTGTTACAGCCTGTTATTAGAACACAGTGGCCTGCAATTACTGCAGGTTCAAGCCCGGCCCAAGGTTGACTCAGCCTTCCATCCTTTATAAGGTAGGTAAAATGAGGACCCAGATTGTTGGGAGGGCAATAAGTTGACTTTGTAAAAATATACAAATAGAATGAGACTATTGCCTTATACACTGTAAGCCGCCCTGAGTCTTCGGAGAAGGGCGGGATATAAATGTAAACAAAAATAAAATAAATAAAAATAAATAAAAATAGTCTACCATGGACACCCCTGGCTGTATTTGAATGAGTATTTATTACTTATTTACCTTTGTTTTTCATGTAGTTCCATCAAGGTCTCATGGATCCCTAGGGTTCCATGGAACATAGTTTTCAAAACCTTGGTTGATTTGATGTAATTTGATTTATGCCACTGTTATTTGTATACATTTAAAAGGTAAAGGTTCCCCTCACACATATGTGCTAGTTGTTCCCAACTCTAGGGGAGATGCTCATCTTCGTTTCAAAGCCGAAGAGCCAGCACTGTCCGATGGTGTCTCCATGGTCATGTAGCCGGCATGACTAAACACCAAAGGCGCACAGAACGCTGTTACTTTCCCACCAAAGGTGGTCCCTATTTTTCTACTTGCATTTTTTATGTGCTTTTGAACTGCTAGGTTGGCAGAAGCTGGGACAAGTAAAGGGAGCTCACCCCGTTATGTGGCACTAAGAATTCGAACCGCTGAACAGCTGACTGTTCGATTAACAAGCTCAGCATCTTAACCACTGAGTCACCACGTCCCTTTGTATACATCTAAACCTGTTTTTTCTCAGGTTTTAAAGCTAACAGTTCATGCTTTCTTCTGAGTAATCCTTACTATGATGAGTCTCAGTTGGTTAAGAAGACATATAGTTAGCTCAGAGCTGTGTGAAATCAGAATCCATGCTATAATTTAATTTCAGTAAAAGTGAATGCTCTAAGCTAGATTTAGTTTCTTCTTTAGCTAAACAAATTTTATATACTTAGAGAATATATTATTCTTTATTTTTATAACATGCCATTTTAATATCCAATTATTAATATTCATTTCTTTCTGTAAGCATAAACAATTCCAAAATAAGTTTAAATGCAAAATGTATTGAGGATAAATGCAAATAAAATTCTTAGAAAACAAAGGCTTTTAAAACATTTTGAGTGCCTGAGACTGTTAAAGAACTAAAAATATTTAAAATGTAATTTAACAAAGCCTTTATGTCATTCCTTATTTTTTCTTTGGGGGAAGAACATGTGTTGCTAAAATGGAATAAATTCATATAATCTCAAAATGACATAGATACTTGCTGCCATTCTTAAATTTTATATGCCATAACTTCATGTTAGGTGTAGATTGATGTACTATAGATCACACATGTGTCTGGAAATAAACTTTAAAGAGCTTTATACATTACAGTATATAGTTTCCTTATGGGGTAGAAGTGGAGGTTAAGATTAGATAGAAGCCACAGTTTTGATTTTAATGCAGATACTTCTTGATTTACAACTGTAATTGAGCCCAGAATTACTGTTATAAGTCATGCCAATCATTAAGCAGGTTACCATGTGACTGTGTCTGCCTTCATGACCCTTTTTGTATTATGTGAATCACTGTAGTAAACAAATCCATTGTCCAATTGAAATTCATAGTTTACACCCACTCACCCCCTCCCCAAAGGGCTATGTAATACTGTGAAAATTAAACTAGATGGAAGAAAGAAGTTTCATTCCTTGTAAGTGTTTAATTTACTATTGGCCGCTCTTACCATGGCAGTCATTCCAGTTTAAATAGTTTCTAGAGTCATCATCTCACTGTAGTGACTATGACAGATGTACAAATAAAGTTTTTGATAGAGTGAATATGAAGAGTTAATCAGCACCTGAGCAACCAATATGAAATTTATATCTCTATTCAGATAAACTGTAAAAATGGCATATATGCAGATATATATGTTTATATATATGCAGATATACATGTTTGTCCTTTCTTCCTTCTTTTTTAACCACCATCTATGGTTTGCCGTAAAGTTGCACTATTGCTGGCAGAATACTTCCAGATACAACTAATCATGCAGTATCCTTATAAATGAACACAAGATTTTACTTTGATTAGCTGTAGCTGCCTTTGACAGAATGGATTACATTTTAGCTACATTGTCATCTACAAGAATTTAAAAGGGACAAAGCTGCAAAGTAGGATTCATTGTAAATTATAAGCGTAAAACACATTGCTACATAATGCCACAAAGAAGAGGGAGTCAAGTTATTCTCCAAAGCACCTGAGGGCAGGACAAGAAGCAATGGATGGAAACTAATCAAGGAGAGAAGCAACTTAGAACTAAGGAGAAATTTCCTGACAGTCAGAACAATTAATCAGTGGAACAAACTTGCCTCCAGAAGTTGTGAATCTCCAACACTGGAAGTTTTTAAGATGATGTTGGATAACCATTTGTCTGAAGTGGTTTCCTGCCTGAGGGGGTTGGACTAGAAGACCTCCAAGGTCCCTTCCAACTCTGTTTTCTATTCTATTCTATTCTATTCTATTCTATTCTATTCTATTCTATTCTATTCTATTCTATTCTATTCTATTCTATTCATTTCATTTTTTAAAATGTGTATTAATTTATATATTTTGGCAGCTTGTCCTTTTTATTTTCACATAATTTGCCAGGAGAAACACCTCATGTAGAACAGAAAAATGAAATTATTATACTGAATCAGACTAATGTCCGTCTAGTTCAGAGTTCATGCTGGCTGGTTTTATGCCTCCAGAATGTGGAGGGGGGGGAGATCCCGTCGGGGAGGGTTGGTTCAGTCCCAGTCCCAGTTCACGGCGTTTTTTCATCTGGTCCGAGGGAGGGGTGAGGTTCGTTCCAGGGTGGAAGTTGGCCCCATCTGTACGGTAAGTGGGAGGGGCAGATACGGCGGAAGCAAGGGGCCGTATCGTTCGTTGGGAGCACGTGTTCGCTGTTTAAAAGCGATCGCGTGCTCCGGCCCCCCAGTCTTTCCCCGTTCCCCGGAAGGTCAGGATCCTCAGAGCCCGGGCCTCCGGTTGATGTTGTGCAATGCCCGGTCCGTGGTTAACAAGGCCCCCCTGATTTGCGATCTTATCCAGGGGGAATCCACGGACTTTATGGGCATTATGGAGACCTGGTTGGGTGCAGAAGGGGGGGTGCCCCTAGTTGAACTGTGCCCGCCAGGTTTCCGAGCATTCCATCAACCGAGGGCCCAGGGTAGGGGTGGAGGGGTGGCGGTTGTAATGAAAGAGGGTCTGGAGCCGAGAGAGACCACTGTTCCTCAGATAGCCGGCTGTGAATCCCTTCTTGTGAAGTGGGGCCATAAGAATCAGATGGGTTTGTTGATCGCGTACCTGGCTCCTTGCTACGTGACTACAGCCCTGCCTGAGCTACTGGAGGTGCTTGCCGGGGTGGCTGTTGAGATCCCCAGACTTTTGGTCATGGGTGATTTCAATCTGCCATCGGCTGGCTTGTCATCAACAGTGGTTCAGGAGTTCCAGGCTTCCACGACGGCCTTGGACCTGATTCAAGTAACTGATGGTCCTACCCACACGGGGGGATCCGTGCTGGACCTGATTTATATCTCTGGTCAGTGGTTTAATGATCTGGTAGTAAGAGATTTAGTGACAATACCGGTGTCATGGTCAGATCATTTTCTCCTCCGCCTAGACTTTCAGACCGCTACTCACCACTGCAGGGAGACGGAACCAATGCGTTGGTTCCATCCCAGGCGCCTGATGGACCCTGAGAGGTTCCAGACGGAGCTTGGGCCGTTCCCTGAGGATCTTACCCACGGCACGACCGAAGAACTAGTCGCGGCCTGGGAACAGGCTGCGGCTGGGGCTTTGGACCGTGTCGTGCCTTTGCGGCCTCTGACCCGGCGCAGATCTCGATTAGCTCCTTGGTTCTCTGAGGAGCTGAGAGAGATGAAACGCCGGAGAAGACGCCTAGAGAGTGCCTGGAGGTCCAGCCGCTCCAAAGCTGATCGGACACTAGTTAGGTCTTTTTCAAAGACCTACCTAGTGGCACTGAGGGTGGCGAGGCGTTCTTACGCCTCCTCCCTCATTGCGTCGGCAGATAACCGCCCGGCCGCCCTGTTTTGGGTGACCCGTTCCCTTCTTCATCAGGGGGGATGGGATGACCCCTTACAGGGACGTGCCGAGGAGTTTAGCGGTTATCTATACGATAAAATCGCTCAGCTTCGGGATAGCTTGGACCAAGATTGCGATGATCCAGATGAGATGACTGAGGCTCGTCTTGTTGATGTGGTTTGGGATGAGTTTGATTCTGTGGCTCCCGAGGACATGGACAGGTTGCTGGGGAGGCTGCATGCCACTACATGTTTACTGGACCCGTGCCCCTCCTGGCTGGTGCTGGCCACTCAGGATGTGACACGAGGCTGGCTCCGGGGTATTATAAATGCTTCTTTGATGAGGGGGTCTTTCCCGCCGCCTTGAAAGAGGCGGTGGTGAGACCCCTCCTCAAGAAGCCTTCCCTGGACCCAGCTATTTTGGGTAATTATCGTCCAGTCTCCAACCTTCGCTTTGTGGCGAAGGTTGTAGAGAGTGTGGTGGCACGGCAGTTCCCTCAGTACCTGGAGGAAGCTGTCTATCTAGACCTGTTCCAGTCCGGCTTCCGGCCCGGGTATAGCACGGAGACAGCTTTGGTCGCGTTGGTGGATGACCTCTGGAGGGCCAGGGATAGGGGTTGTTCCTCTGCCCTGGTCCTGTTGGATCTCTCATCGGCTTTTGATACCATCGACCATGGTATCCTGCTGCGCCGGTTGGAGGGGTTGGGAGTGGGAGGCACCGTTTATCGGTGGTTCTCCTCCTACCTCTCCGACCGGTCGCAGACGGTGTTGACAGGGGGGCAGAGATCGGCCGCAAGGCGCCTCACTTGTGGGGTGCCGCAGGGGTCGATTCTCTCGACTCTCATGTTCAACATCTACATGAAGCCGTTGGGCGAGGTCATCAGTGGCTTTGGGGTGAGTTATCATCTGTACGCTGATGATACCCAGCTGTACTTTTCCACCCCAGGCCACCCCAGCGAAGCTGTTGAAGTGCTGTCCCGTTGTTTGGAGGCCGTACGGGTCTGGATGGGGAGAAACAGACTCAGACTCAATCCATCCAAGACGGAGTGGCTGTGGATGCCGGCATCCCGGTACAGTCAGCTGCAACCGCGGCTGACTGTTGGGGGCGAGTCACTGGCCCCAACGGAAAGGTTGCGCAACTTGGGCGTTCTCCTGGATGAACGGCTGTCGTTTGAAGATCACTTGACGGCCGTCTCCAGGAGAGCTTTTTACCTGGTCCGCCAGTTGCGCCCCTTTCTTGACCGGGATGCCTTATGCACGGTCACTCATGCTCTCGTCACTTCTCGAGTGGATTATTGCAATGCTCTCTACATGGGGCTACCCCTGAAGTGTACCCGGAGACTGCAGTTAGTCCAGAATGCAGCTGCGCGGGTGATTGAGGGAGCACCGCGTTGCTCCCGGGTAACACCACTCCTGCGCAGTCTGCACTGGCTACCTGTGGTCTTCCGGGTGCGCTTCAAGGTTTTGGTTACCACCTTCAAAGCGCTCCATGGCTTAGGACCCGGGTACTTACGGGACCGCCTGCTGTTTCCACATGCCTCCCACCAACCTGTACGCTCTCACAGAGAGGGTCTTCTCAGGGTGCCGTCCGCCAAGCAATTTATTGCATTCAATGAAGGACGTTCCAGAGCTGTCGGCTGTCGGCCCCCAGGGGAAGGTCCTTCTCTGTGGGAGCACCTACTCTCTGGAACGAACTTCCCCCCGGTTTACGCCAATTGCCTGACCTTCGGACCTTCCGCCGGGAACTGAAAACTTATTTATTTATACAAGCGGGACTGGCCTGATTTTTAAATTTTAAATTTAAATTTTAAACTTTTAATGGTAATTTTATTGGGTATTTTTATGGTCAATCGACGGTTTTAATTTGGCCTTTTATTGAATAAGTTTTTTAATTGTTATTTTAATATGTATATTAATTGTTTTAAATGAAGGCTGTACACCGCCCTGAGTCCTTCGGGAGAAGGGCGGTATAGAAGTTTGATAAATAAATAAAATAAATAAATTCAAGGCTTCAGCTTTTCACAGCCCTGTGAGGTAAGGTTAGGATTAAATCTAGATTATTGTGTATGTAAAATAGAGTCTGTACCACTGAGCTACAGTCTGTTGTTCTCTTTATCTTGGAAATATTGGTAATCATTCTGTAGAGGAGCAATGGCAATATAAATTAGAGAGAAATTACTAAGATTTTGAGTTCATGTTAACTTTTATATTGTTAATCAGCCTCTATTTTAATCAGCTAACATTAGGCTTTTGTGCTTCTTGATTACCGTATGGTGCCCATGCTCTTGAAGAATAAGAATAATTTAATTTCTATACCGCCCTTCTCCCGAAGGACTCAGGGCGGTTTACAGCCAGGTAAAACACAATAAAACATACAATATACAGTTAAAAACCCGTTTAAAAACCTATTCAGTTTGGCCCATTAATTAAAATACACATTAAAACCATAAAAACCCAATTAAAATTACTAATAGTTTTATGCCAGTCCTGCACGGAAGAATAAGTACGTCTTCAGCTCGCGGCGAAAGGTCCGGAGGTCAGGGAGCTGTTGAAGTCCTGGGGGAAGCTCATTCCAGAGGGTAGGTGCCCCCACAGAGAAGGCTCTCCCCCTGGGGGTCGCCAGCTGACATTGTAGTTTTGTCCTAGAACTGCAGATTCTATGTTTCATTGTTCAGTTAATTAGAAAATACCTGACTGAGAGAATAAGTCTATGATTTCTGAAAGTTTCAATGAGTGAGCACCCTGGGCAGTATTTAGATTGACTTTGAAAAATAGGTACAGGATAGGTATTCCTTCCATGACAATTCCTTCCTAGGTTTAAAAACCCACAAGGATTGAAATCCAGGGAAAAAGTTCATATCTTAAAACAATGTTGAATAGCAATCATCATAAAGAAAATAAATTGAAATTCAGTAGTGTTAAGACAGATGTTCCTGATCCATCAAAGGCAGATCAAAGCATGCTAGACTACTTAGAAAATAACAACAGCATGAATTTGCAAGCTTGTCTTAAAGTATTCGCTTACTGCCCTGCTCCCAGTCCCAGAAATGAGTACAGCAATATTGGAATATCTTGTGGCATTGGTATAATTCACAGCTGTCTAACATTTCATGTACCTGCCTTGATGAAATAATTTTTAGAAATTTTTAGAAAATTTACTGTTTTAAAATTCTGATTCAATTTGTTACAGATTTTGTTACTTTCTTCCTACCTTTTGTTTTTAAGTAGATCCTCTATTGATCAATCATAGCTTTACTCTCTAGCAAAAATCCATAAAAATTATTACTAGGAAGATTAAAAAGTAGGGCCTTTTTAATGAAAGCAGGGAATCTGGGAATTATAGCTCATCCAGAGAGCTAAAGCTCCCTTGGCCCCCCACTGAGGACTTTCATGCCTAGTTACTTCACTTGTAGGAAGGAGGTAAAGATGCTTATATTTGTTGTGCAATCCAAATGTGTTTATTATCTAATTGTAATGACAAAATCTCAATCTCGCTTGCATTATCCTCTTTTTTTGTGTGATATGATTTCTCTGTCTCTTTTGTTGCTTTTTTGGCACAACGTATTTTCTTTTACTATCTGAATTTGGTAAGCTACAGATTGCACAAACCATGATTTACATGAAAAACATGGTTAGGAATTACAGGATGTGAAAATCAGCAGTACATCTTCTAAGGTAGCTGCTCTGGATGTTCCAAAAAAGAAACACAGTTGGGAGGATGGATGGATGGGTGGGTGGGTGGATGGATGGAAGGAAGGGCTGTTTCTAGGGTGAAAATAACTTGGTGATGGCAGGAGTAGATCAAAAAGTGGAGAACAGAGGGAAAATAGCAGAGCTGCAATGGCAGCTAGACGATTGAATGGCAGTATGTTTGAGTGCGGTCCACACTGGGCCCAAAACATTGGCAAGGGTGACCGAAGGCCTGGGATGGAAGCAGAAACCACAGAAAGACCTAGGTGCCAAGTAGAATACCAAGAAAAGTGAATTGCCAGAATCTTGAAGCTCCTACACAAAAGCAATCAAAAATTTAAATGTTACAACACTACTCAAGTTGGACCCAAAGAAGACTATGGAGCAAGGCTAGCTGCAGATTGAGAGTTGCAAAGATAAGGTATTCTAAGGAAGAATAAATATATATAAAGGGTAGAGATAAGATATGCTACAAGAAGCTATCAGATGGATTAATGAAGAAAGATGTTTGGGATAAAAAATAACCCCCAATGAAAGTATGAATTGTAGCGATATAAACATAACATTAAATAAGATTTATTTGAACATAAAATTGGTCAAATAAGAAATGAATTATATTAGCCATAGTAATTTGTCTAAGAGTATGGGAGGAGAATATGTTTATTTAATCAAAAGGACTATAATCTCAGTTGCACATCATTGTATAAATGATTTGTAACACAAGACTCCTAATTGTGAAAAGTTTATTTATTTATTCATTTTGCCCAACTCCAAATGTCTCTTTGGCTTTTATAATACACCACACAATGTAAAAACAGTGTAAAAGCAACTTCTTCCTCATACACACCCAGCCTCAAAGGGCCCTATAGTTCAAGGTTTGGGAAATTAGCCAGATTTTCAAGGCTTGTTTAAAGTGGAAAGGATAGGGGCAGTTTGACTTATTCAAATTAGACAGTGTTCAATTCCACTTGACTCTGGGGAGCCAGAATTGAAATCTCTAAGAGGATTTTGTTCCATAGGAGAGACGCTGCAAGAAAGAAGGCATGCTTCTTGGGCCCTGATAGATGGTGTTGTTTAATTGAAGGAACTTGGAGCATGCCAATATTGTATGGCAGGCACCATAAAACATAGGCAGTTCTTCAAAAAACTGAGCCATATGTTGTGTGGTACTTTATAGTCCGCAACCAGCACCGAATCTCACCTGGAAGCAAACTGGTAAGCAGTGGAAGCATACAGAGCAATTTTCCAAAGAGAGCCTCTTGAGGAGGAGAGAGACCACAGTTTTTTAAGGCTGGAGGCACCACCTCTCCCTTAAAGGAAGGATCACTAGTTCTGGTCTGGAAAAACCTTGACAAATACTAGATTTCAGCAGAGAGTTTAGCTTTGGAGTCCATTTCTACTGTACATGCTACCTAATTTTATTAGCTCATTAAACTGTTTGCCTCTCAGAAGTCTTCTGTGAGAGTAAGGTTAAGATTATTTAGTGTTTAATTTATTTATTTTATTTGATTTTTGATTTTTATTATTAATTCACTTTCACAGGTCTTAATATGGGCAGCAACAAGTATTAACTTCCTCTTGGCAAATCTAAGCTGGTCCTATCACACTACTTTAAAGTTCACTTCAGTTCTTTGAGCTCTTTTTTTTTAAATTTTTTAAAATTTTCATTCAAACATCATCTTCCACTAAACAGTGTGTCGTCTAGGTACAAATATTTTGTGCAAATATTTTATTCAATAACAATTACAATTTACAATTATGTTTATTATTTTATCTATTCTTAACTTAATACTAATAGTAATATATACCATACTTAATACTGTAACAGTCCTCTTCTTAACTTATTTAACTTTATTAAAACATTTTCTCTATTTCATTCCTCTGCTTTTTTCCACTTTTCATATTTATTCTCTAACTATTGATAAAATGATTATTCACTTCTCTGAGCTCTTGAAAATGTGTTTAATGCTGACCATTCCAATATACATTCTTGGACTAAAAGGCATAGTTCTGCCAATTTAACCTAAGTTTCTCTGCCATAAACGAAGTAAATATTTTAACTTTCAGTTCTGGGATCTCAGCCAACCTCATCATAAAAGTAAAAAGTTTCTACCTGTGTTTCTTGTTCTATAAATTTTTCTTTTCTAATCTGTCAAATTATGGTGAAGCATATCATCACCTCATTTTTGCACAAAACATAGCTCTGCAGTTATTCTCCTGTACAGTCCATCATTGCTATTACATCACTAATATTAATTTTTTACATTGGCCAAGTTAATAATCCAACTAGAACCTAGTAAGTAAGAGAATATCAGACTTGTAAATACAGGCAGACCTCGACTTATGAGCACAATTGAGCCCAACATTTCTTTTGCTAAGTGAGACAGTTGTTGAGTGCTCCATTTTACAACCTTTCTTGCCACAGTTGTTAAGTGAATCACTGCAGTTAAGTTAGTAACAAGGTTGTTAAGTGAATCTGGCTTCCCCATTGACTTTGCTTAACAGAAGGTTGCAAAAGGAGATCACATGACCCTGGGATACTGCAACCAGCATAATATGAATCAGTTGCCAAGCATCTGACTTTTGATCATGTGACCATGAGGATGCTATCACAGTCATGAGTGTGAAAAACAGTCACAAGTCCCTTTTTTTACTGCCGTTGTAACTTTGAATGTTGTAAATCGAGGACTACCTGTAATACTTTTTAATCAGTGCAAACATTTTGATTAGATTTCAGCTGCATAATTTAAAAGCAAATTTATTTATTTCATTTATCTTCTGACAAAATGTTGGAGGTATCTAGTAGGTCAAATGGTAAATCTACTGTATGTACTGTTTCTTGTTGTGTTTAAGTATCTTAACTTTTATTTTATTTAACAAGTTCTTGTCTTTTTAGATTTGGAGTACTGTTCCTGGCCTTTTAAACCTGCCATTGTGAATTCTTTTCTGCACATATTCTGTACATATATTCAGTGTGTATGCAGTCTACTGACCAGAAAGTAATCCCATCCCATCAACTATGTATTTAAAGTAAGCAGGTTTTTCTGGATTAATGCTGTGTCTCATCAAGAATTAAAATGAAGGACAGCATGATTTCCTTAGAGATCTAAATGCTCTGGTCTTTTAAAGAATATGCTTAGGATGTTTATAATTCTTCTACCTTTCACATACAATTTGTAACAAGCTTAAAATTACATTAGCCTCTAAATTAATAAAGTGTATGTGCACATTATTTCAAGATTTCACAACAATTTATAAACAATAGACTCACAGCTCTTAGAATAATGGTACGTTCATTACAATAAAGCTCTTAAAATGTTAATTCATTTTACTTTCTCCTTTAGGATTGCAATATGTTTCAAGCTGATTAGATCTGATTTATTTTTAATAGTATAGTTTTATTTAAATTTGCTGTATTTTATATTTCTAAGCGCAGAGCATCATAAATTCATGTTTTAAACATTTTCATGAATCATTTTCTGCACCTTCTTTCTCCTTAACATAAAAATGCTAATATTAAATCACAATTTATGTATTCATTATGAGTCAGTTTAGTATCAAATTTGAGCATGTCGCTTCCTTCTTTGCCTTGACATAGTGGTGTATACCAGATAAGAAACTTTGAGGCTTACTTCCTAGCCTAACTAACAGTTTGTTAATATGGTACAGTATGTGTAAATTGGAAAGAGCCATTGGTTTAAACTATATATTGGAATAGGCCATTTTAATAACTATATTCATAGTGTAACTGAAGCTTGTCCTGATCAGATATAAAAATAAATTACAGGGTGTTTATTTCCTTGCAAACTTATGTATGTGCTTAATTCCAAGATTTAAGTTTTGTTTTCAGAATATAAAATGGGCAGTGTTTCTGAGTCATCACACTTAGTATAAGTATGTCATTCAAGTCGTTCTGTTCGCTTCCACGTAATCTTTAAAGTGACATTTTAGTGTAATTCTGATCTCACATTTTGTTAATCTATTGAATGCGAATTATCTGCCATATATTTATCTATAAATATCCAGCAGCAGTACTTTTGGATTAACTGCCATCAATATCTTTCCAATTATTATTTTTTGCTTGATCAGCAAGTTGAACATCTGAAGTTTTGAACTATATTTTCCTCTCTAGTACTGCTTCATTTTAGTTCCTAAGCCACATGGTTCAGTTACGTTTCCCTCTCTTAATATTTCCAAGTTTGTTATTCTAGTCTTCAGCTGCAAGCAGCACACATCTTGTTTACATGTCTTGTTGATTTAAAGTAAACTTGATAATAAAGCTCATCAATAACCTCCTTCTGCATCAGTAGTTGGAACTTAAACATGGATAATTATCATATTAAAGCAGGGGTCTACAACCTTGGTCCCTTTAAGACTTGAGGATTTCAACTCCCAGAGTTCCTCAGCCAGCTTTGCTGGTTGAGGGATTCTGGGAGTTGAAGTCCACATCTTAAAGGGACCAAGGTTGGAGACCCCTGTATTAAAGGATTCCCTTTAAAGTGAAGTCTAATTGATATTATTTGGATGTTGGTTGGGTCTTTGCTGTGTCCTTTGTCACTACAAAAACAATGGCTTTTCTTCCTTGTTTTTCATTTCTACTAGTAAATTGTGTAAACTTATGACTGAATGAGAGTTGGGTTTCAACAGGTTCTGACCAGTTCTGGAGAACCGGTAGTGGAAATTTTGAGTAGTTTGGAGAACTGGTAGTGGAATTTCTGACTGGCCCCGCCCCCATCTATTCTCTGCCTCCCAAGTCCCAGCTGATCGGGAGGAAATGGGGATTTTTGTAGTAACCTTCCCCTAGAGTAGGGTGGAAATGGAGATTTTACAGTATCCTTTCCCTGCCAAACCCACCAAGCCACACTCACCAAGCCATGCCATACCCACCAAGCCACACCCACAGAACCGATAGTAAAAAAAATTGAAACCCACCACTGGACTGAATGTGATTAATTCCAATCCAATTTGCAGATGCCAAAGACATCAATTAATTTCAGCTTTCACCGTGTTGTACTTTCCCTTATTTATACTTCTTATATTCTATGTTCTCACTATGATTGTGTTAGTATTTTCATTTTCTTTTCCTTTATGGCAACATCAGCAATTATCCCAAAGGCTTTAATCCAGTTTCATCATAAACACTATTAGTATTCCAGTTTAGTCTTCAGCTCTGAGGATGCTGAGTACCTCCTGACCTGAATGTCCATCCTCCAACATTTTATTGTTAACTTTATATTATCTGTCGATGTGATTTTATTAGTAAAATGCAGGAGCAGTGAACCATTACCATTGCCTTCTTTCCACAGTATGAAATGCTGCCTTTTTCCTGTGACTTACCTGTGATTTATCTCCAGCAGTATCTTTTTATAACGTTGCTGCTTTTAGCTTTAGCCAGGCAGCTGTGGTGATGTTCACACTTTTGGTAACCCTGCTGAATATATATACTCTTGGCATACACTCCTAATACCCTTTACGTATCCCTTCCAATAATACCCTCCCCACACTGTCACCATTCTGAGGCAGAATAACAGGATTTGAGAGAAACAACTTTGAACTAGGATACGAATCTATCATTATGCAAAAATCATAACAAAGCAAAATCCAGAATCTTTCCCAGAATCGTTTCATTATATTTTTCTATGTAAACTAGAATTATTTTTCCCAATAGGTAAATGTTTATTAATGAAGTATAGGATAGCACTTATAAGATATTCTACTTAATAAGCACAACCATTTTTAAAATAAATTTTAGAAGGTATATCTTGTATATGTGCTTTGATATGCATGCTCGTTATCTTTAACATTCTGTTAATTCATTGTGTTCTTAATTTTAATAAATGTTTCTATAAATTATGCATATCTTAATCCATGCTACATATTTGCAGTCAAATTCAAAGTAAATACTCTTATCAACAGACACACTAATATTTTTATAGTTTAAGATAGTACTATTAAAGTTAATTATATCTGGTTCACGTCTATGAGCCTATTTTAAACACTACTGAGTCTGGATATAATGTTCTTCAAATTTCAAAAAAAGTAAAAGTGAACTTAGTTCAATAAAGTGGGCCTAACACATCTTTTGCAGTGTGTCTTTTTTTTTGGGGGGGGGGGAATCATGTTTTATTTTTCCTGAAAATTTACAGCTGTTCGGTAAAATCTGACATAGATCTAAGTCATAATTTACTTCTGTTTTTATCCTGTTCCTTGAACCTCATAAGGATGCAGTTCTTTGGGCAGAATTGGGCAGAGTTTCATGGAACATTCTGGCAACCCATATGAATCCTCTTGAATTTATGCAACCTCTTGTCTTGATCGTGTGATATGATTATGTGTGTGGTTATATTTATTATCTCTGATGGCAGAACCCATTGCTTGTTTCCGCATGTGTTTTTTTTTCAAAATGCCATGGCTGGCTGGATTAAAGATTTCTTGTATTGATGTGCCTTCTGTTGCACTACAAATCTAATATAAAGGACAACTTTGGCTCAGGGCAGATGACTGTTACAGCTGTGCTCATAAGAACAATACATAATTCAGGAAGAAACGCATACAGCTTAGGTTATAGTTCTCATCCCAAGAGGCTTTAAGATATAGAGCAGGTATCTCAAGCTCCAGTAATCACAAGGGCTGTGTGAGAACTAGTTCATTAGCCTGAGGGAAGCAATTCTAAAGCCCTTTAATTCATTGATATGAAAGCTTAGCGCAGGCTTGCAAAACTCATTGAGGGCAAGGCGCCACATTCGTAATAATAATTGCCAGAAAGGACTAGCTGGTGTGCCGATCAGCTGTTTGGTGGCTAGTGGCATGGAGCAGAGATGAAGCTGACAATGCTGATGAGGGCTGGGGCTTTGGAGGCACTAAGGAACACATTTTGCATAGCAGATGAGGCTGCTGCATTCCTTCATGGTGGCAGTAACATTTGCTGGCAGTAGATTGGTTATTTTTCAAAAAACATAGGGTTGCATAGACCATGCAGGGTTGCTTGGGGGCCACATGCTGTGCATACTAGTCTGGTGTGCACAGGAGAAAAAATGGAGAGTATGATGCTAAGCCACTAAACACAATTTAATCAAACAGAAGTCCTTTATAGTGAAACAGACCTGCTTTTTTGTTATTTCTCTTTGATCTTCAGGTCAACTTTAGGGCTTAGAGGCAGGGGGTTGCTGCTCGCTATGGAGTTTGTCTAGGGCGGCTCTTATATCAAAAAGTGCTTAGAAAAATGAAGCAATGCCACCACACTTAGCAGAAAGCCGATAGGCCCCAGGAGCTGATTACAGGAGTGATGCTGATGTTACTTCTGCTACACCCAGGTTTAGAACAATTGGCTCCCAACCTTTTGGGCATTAAGGGCCGGTTCTATGGAGGAAGGTTTTTCTGTGGACCAGTGAGGACATGGTTTGTCTGCTGCCTGTATCCCACAAATGGGGCCGTCACTTGGTTGCAAGGCCCAGTTGCTGGCATTCCGTGGACCAGTGCTGGTTCACAAACTGGAGGCTGGAGATCCCTGGTCTAGAGCTAAATCTCTGATATAGAAAGGAAGAATTGTGGATTTGGCTGTTGTATTTGTCAACTTAAAGGAAGATGGTAAGCTGATGTCCTATTTATGGCTGTTTCTGTACAAGGCTGCTCTCTGGCTGCTTGTGTACATTTAGGATCAAACTATGCTAGTTATAAATGCAGTGAAAAAATACGTGTTTTTGTATATCTAAGGAAATACGCAGCTCTTGGTGCTTTATCTGCACCAGATATTTCCAAAGTTACTTTATTTGGAAGGAAAAATAAATTGCACGACGAGATATACAATTCCGAGTAGGGATGAATTTATTGGATCCATGAAGATATGATAATGAAAAGGATATCATATCTTGCAGAATGCAGATATTAGAGTTGTAACCACTTTCCATGGTGCATTCTATATTACTTGTCTACTTTTGATCAGTTGCCATCCTTCTTTTGAATACGTTTTCTCTCTCTTCCTGAGTTTCATGCCTTTAGTTTCTTGATGTGATGACTGTTATGTGAACAGCTCAAATGGCAGATTGCCAATCAATCATTTGAAGAAACACTTTGCATGCCAGAGAATATGAGATGATGACAGCATGCTTCATTTAGCTGTGCTCTCTCTATTCATTTTAGTAGCTTAAGATGCAGAAATAAAGCTCAAGAATTAAGTTAATTGGTACAAGTAATCCTGGAGATAGACATCACTAGGAATGAGATAAAGTTCATACTTTAATTTATAGTTAAATAAAGACAATTCTAGTGAATTCAGATAGTGAATATTTCAGTGTCCAAATATTAGATACTGAGACAATGAAATATTGTCAATTATTTTACTTTGGTTGGTTACATAAATATCTCTTCTAACATTTGAAGAGAGAAAGGAACTAATCAGTTAATATAATTCAAGCCAGCACAATAAAACTGGCTTTATAATTCAATTTCACATATGGTAATATCTTACATAAAAACTTAATTGTCTTAAACTATTTGGCTCTGCTTTATCTAGATTATTTTTGAATATGTTTGATATGAAGTAAAGCTTACTTCTGTGAATCTGTATATAGAATTAAAGTTAGAAACAAATTCCTAGAACAAGATTTTTAATTTTTTCCCCAAAAAATATAAGCATACATTTAGATTGTGAATAAGTGTTTTAACCTTGTCTAAGAACTCTTTAGAACAGGGTTCACCAACCTTTCAGACCTCAGGGACCACTAAATTCATAATTTAAATCCCACAGACCACTAATACAACCTGCCTAATTACCAGCTGGGTGGGTGTGGCTAGGTGGTCATGTGACTGGGGGCGTGGTCAATTCAATGTCACTCATGTCGAGGGGCGACTCGCCAGCCTCTACTCGCCCCTCCCCTCCCAGTCACTTCTCACCTGCCCGCCCGGGCTCCTTAGGACACCAACAGGAAGCAGTTGTTGGAGCTAAGTAGTAATAATAATAATAATAATAATAATAATAATAATAATAATAATAATAATAATAATAATAATAATAATAATAATAATAATAATAATAATATAATAACAACAACAACAACTATAATAATAATAGTAATAATAATAATAGTAATAATAATAATAACAACAACAACAACAACAACAACAACAACAGAGTTGGAAGGGACCTTGGAGGTCTTCTAGTCCAACCCCCTGCCCAGGCAGGAAACCCTACACCATTTCAGACAAATGGTTATCCAACATTTTCTTAAAAATTTCCAGTGTTGAGCATTTACAACTTCTGCAGGCAAGTTGTTCCACTGATTAATTGTTCTAACTGTCGGGAAATTTCTCCTTAGTTCTAAGTTGCATCATTCCTTGATTAGTTTCCACCCATTGCTTCTTGTTCTACCCTCAGGTGCTTTGGAGAATAGTTTGACTCCCTCTTCTTTGTGGCAACCCCTGATATATTGGAACACTGCTATCATGTCTCCCCTAGTCCTTCTTTTCATTAAACTAGTAAACTTTTAATGTAAACTTTTAGTTTTTTAATGAAAAACTAAACTTTTTCATTAAAAAGTAACGAGCATGAGAAAGTGTTGGCAAAACAGCTGGCTCAGTTCAAATTAGATCTGACCGAGAAGGAGGCTCAGCAGAAGCACCTCACTGAAGACTACAAGCTTAGGCTTTTCAAGTAGACGAAAGACCTGCGGGAGTGCAAGGCCAGTTAACAGCGCCTGGAGGCTCAGTGGGCTGAGATGGTCAGCCAGTTCCAGGCCATGATGCAGTCCCACTGGAACAAGGCCCTCCGGCTCTTCACCACCAGCAGCACTTCCCTCCAGCCTTTGCCCAAAGCCCCGCACCAGGAGGCTGCAGCAGACCCCAAGTTGGAATTTCTCCCCCCCTCCAACCCACACAAAAAGACCCCAAAAGAGAGACTCTCTGCAGTAACACAAACATTCATTGCATGTATCAGTCCCAGGGGCCATAGTTTGGGGACCCCTGATTTAGTGCAATACAAAAAAGGAAAATAATTTTTCTGTGGACCACCAAAATTTTCTTGTGGACTACCAGTTGGTGACCATTGCTTTAGAAGTTTTAGACCAGACAGGAAATTATACAAAAGCAGAGGTTTAGAAACCAAATATTTTTATATAGCTCTGTCTGTTAATTTGCTTATCCTGAACTTTTTCTTCTGCAGTGGGTAAGGGGCACAATTTATTAACTGTGCATCAGAGGAAATATCTCAAACTGTATTTAAGCAGAAATTCCCATGACTGTTTTCCATTTTAATAATGTAGAACATTTCTTCTCTTTCACATGGTAGAAATAAAAAGCTAGTTTTTCCCGTTCATTTTTAAAGTTATTACTTATTTGTTACAGATGGTGGGAACACTATTTGTTCTGTAACTCATTAATTTGGCAAATGCCCAATTTTTTCTGCTACTGCTGAAGCAACATATGTAAGTAGCTCAGAACAAATGTTTTCTTGCTTCATTGAAAAACCTTTCAGCAAATTATGCTACAGTCTTTAACCCTTAGTTAAAGGGTTAAAGTATCCATGTGTATGCACTCATACGCTAACAAACATATGAATGTCCTAGATTTTAAAAATGGCAACATGCATAGAGCTTCCTTTTAACTTAATAATGTAACAGCATTCGTGTTGCTCTTCATAAGAATAGTATTGAAAAGACTAAGGCCATGAAGCAATTGCTGCATAAACATATAGACAAGATGCCAAAATTGATGAGGTAATAAATCAGAAATAAGTAGGTGCTCATGACTAAGTACAGAATGATAGCTGGTAAATTTTAACTAATTCAGTGGATTCATTATTTTATATAAATTTAGTATGTTAATATTTATGGCTTAAGCTAGATATTTTGGAATCTACTGTACAGTCATTCAGTGATCTAAGATATTTGAAGAAAGAAATACTATTCCATGGAAATGCTGTTTTCATCAGCATCTTTATAACAAGTATACTTCTTATAACAGTATTGTTAACTATTTAGGTCATTGACTGATGTATAAAATCAAAATCACATGAAGTATTAGTACCACTTTATAAATCCTTAGTTAAGACCACATCTGGAATACTGTATTCAGTTTTGGTCACCACATTACAAAAAAGGTTGTTGAGACTTTGGAAAAAATGCAAAGAAGAACTAAGATAATTAAGAGCCTGTAGACAAAAACACATGAAAAATGGTTGCAGGAATTGGGTTTGCCAGTCTAGAGAAAAGAAGATTATATGATAGCAGTATTCCAGTATTTGAGGGGCTGCCACAAAGAAGGGAATCAACTTATTTTCCAAAGCACCAGAAGACAAGACAAGAAGCAATGGATGGAAACTACTGAAAGAGAGAAGCAACCTGGAATTAAGGAGAAACTCCCTAACAGTGGGGACAATTAACCTGTGGAACAGCTTGCCTTCTGAAGTTGTAGGTCAGTGATGGCTAATCTTTTTGCCATCGTGTGCCAGGAGGGTGGGGACGGGGGGGGGTCACATGCATGCATGCCCACGCCCATAATTCTATGCGCCCCACCCCTGTGCATGTGCGCGACTTCTCCCCCGCTTTTGGCATGCGATGGCCTGGTAGGCCCATTTTTCTCTCTCACCTGACTCCAGAGTCTATGAGTCCAGGGTGGGCAATACTGCCTTTCCCACTCCCCTGGAGGCTGTCTGGAGGCCAGAAACGGCCCATTTACCAACTTCCAGTTGGACAGGAAGTGACATTTTTTACTGTCCCCAGCTTCCAGAGACTCCTAAAGATGCTCTGGAGGCTGGGGACAGCAAAAATGTCACTTCCTGTCCATCCGGAAGTTGGTAAACAGGCCATTTCTGGCCTCCGGAGGGCCTCCGGGAGGGTGGGAAGGGCAGTTTTCGCCCTCCCAAAACTCATAGACTCTGGAGCCAGGTGAGAGAGAAAAACGGGCCTTCCCCACCGCCACCTAGGCCCTCTGGAGGCAGGAAATAGCCTGTTTCCCTACTTCTGGTGGGCCCAGAAGGCCCGAAAATCAGCTGGCTGGTGCGTGCGTGCATGCATGCCGGAGCTGAGCTTGTGTGCCCACTGATATGGCTATGCGTGCCACCTGTGGCATGCATGTCATAGGTTTGCCATCACGGTTGTAGGTGCTTCATCACTGGAGGTTTTTAAGAAAAGACTGGACAGCTATCTGTCTGAAATGGTATAGGGTCTCTTGCTTGAGGGTTGGACTAGAAGACCTCCAAGGTCCCTTCCAACTCTATTCTGACTGATTGATGTAAACAGATTTTATGAGTCCCCTTTATAGATTGCAAGGAATATGTTACCTGATGTGTTTAAATAGGCAAAGCTGGTGAAGAGTTTCAACAGTGTGGTCCTTAATCAGTTTTGATATGCCATTCATGATTCTTAGGTATAGATGTTAACACAAATCATTTGAAATCAATTTGTTTGGCACATACATTTTTTACATTATTTATTTTTCTAGACAATTAAAAAGTTTAGGTTTGTAAAAATTACATTATTTTTTATGTCTTTGGGTTTATTTATATTGTTTATCACTTAAATAGTTTGAATACTGGTAGTTCTTGACCCACAACAATTTGGTCAGTAACCTTTGAAGTTACAAAGGCACTGAAAAAAGTGACTTACGGCCGTTTTTCACACTTACGACCATTGCAGCACCCCCCACATGGTCACGTAATCAGAATTCAGACACATGGCAACTAAGTCATATTTATGACAGTTGCAATGTCCCATGGTCATGTGGCCAATTTTTGCAATCTTTTCACAAGGAAAGACAATGGGGAATCCAGATTCACTTAACAACTGTATTACTATCTTAAGAACTTCAGTGATTCACTTAACAACCGTCACAAGAAAGATTGCAAAATGGAATAAAACTCACTTCCTGTCTCACTTAGCAATGAAAATTTTGGGCTCGATTATGATTGTAAGTCGAGGACTACCTGTAGTACTGTAAGTAAAGACAGCAAAAATGAACGCTACAAATTTTGTTACGTTCTTTTTTTTCTTTTTTCTTTTGGTGTATCTAGATTTTTTTTTCATAGAGTTGCTTCTCAGTGTGAAGTGGAGTGCAATAAATATGAATGAAAACACTGATCATATGTGGGCCCTGAATAGATGTTTAAATACTTTAAATCTGTTAATCTGTAAATCTGTTGAAACATGTTTTCCAGATTCATCTTGGAAGGATTGGTTGAAACATTTTGTGAAATGAATTTTAATGGATGTGCACAATACCTTCAAATATCTGTTCTTCCAAAAAATAGAGAAGGCGACAAGGGGGTCAGCCATATTGGACTTAATTCTCACTAACAGAGATGAAATGATAGAAGGTGTTGAAGCTACAGGAACCTTGGGGGCAAGTGACCACGCAATATTGGAATTCAACATTAAGCAAATACAAGTAGTAGAACAAAGTCAAACTAGAGTCTTGGACTTTAAGAGAGCTAATTTCAATAAACTTAGAGAGATCTTGAGAAGGATTCAATGGATGAGAATCCTCAGGGGGAAAACAACTCAAGAAGCTTGGGAAATTTTGAAAAGTGAGATTATAAAAGCACAGTCTAACACAATACCAATGAAGAAGAAAAATAGTAGATCACAAAAGAAACCAGCATGGATGCATAAAGAACTATCTGACAAATTGAAAGACAAAAGGACAAATATAAAAATGGAAAGAGGGCAAATAACTAAGGCAGAATATCAGCAAATAGCCCGAGCCTGTAAAGATGAAGTGAGGAAAGCTAAGGCTCACAATGAACAAAGGCTAGCGACAAAAGTAAAAAATAATAAAAAAAGCTTCTTCCAACATGTTAAAAACAAGAAAAAAGTCAAGGAAACAATTGGCCCATTGCTGGGAGAAAGTGGCAAGAAGATGACAAGCAACAGGGAGAAAGCAGATCTACTTAACTCATATTTTGCATCTGTCTTTACACAAAAGGAAAAACAATCCAACCTATCAAAACAGCACTACAAAAACAGATTAGAAACACAAGTTAAAATAGGGAAGAAAATGGTAAGTGAACACCTGTCTACCCTAGACGAGTTCAAATCACCAGGACCGGATGGATTACACCCCAAGGTTCTGAAGGAACTGGCAGACGTGATCTCAGAACCACTGAACTATATCTTTCAAAGATCCTGGAGCACAGGGGAGCTGCCAGAGGACTGGAAAAGAGCTGATGTAGTTCCCATCTTCAAAAAAGAAAAAAACAGATCCAGGAAACTACAGACCTATCAGTCTGACCTCAATACCGGGGAAGATTCTGGAAAAGATAATCAAGCAACGAATCACCGAACACCTAGAAGCAAACAAAGTAATAACCAAAAGCCAACATGGGTTTGTCAAAACAGATCATGCCAGACTAATCTTATCGCATTCTTTGACAAAATGACAAAATTAGTAGACCAGAGGAATGCTGTTGATATAATTTACTTGGACTTCAGTAAAGCATTTGATAAAGTAGACCATAACCTACTACTAGATAAAGTAGAAAAATGTGGGTTAGACAGCACCACCACCAGATGGATTCGTAACTGGCTGACCAACCGCACTCAACGTGTAGTCCTCAACGGAACTACATCCACATGGATGGAAGTATGCAGTGGAGTACCCCAAGGCTCTGTTTTAGGCCCAGTACTCTTCAACATCTTCATCAATGACTTGGACGAGGGGATAGATGGGGAACTCATCAAATTTGCAGATGACACCAAGCTGGCAGGAATAGCCAACACTCCAGAAGATAGGCTCAAGTTACAGAAAGATCTTGACAGACTTGAACATTGGGCGCTATCTAACAAAATGAAATTCAACAATGAAAAAAGTAAGGTTCTACATTTAGGCCAAAAGAACAAAATGCACCAGTACCGTATATGTGGTACCTTGCTCAATAGTAGTACCTGTGAGAGGGATCTTGGAGTCCTAGTGGATAACCATCTAGATATGAGCCAGCAGTGTGCAGCAGCTGTTAAAAAGCCAACACAGTTCTGGGCTGCATAAACAGAGGATAGAATCAAGATCACGTGAAGTGCTAGTACCACTTTATAATGCCTTGGTAAGGCCACACTTGGAATATTGCATCCAGTTTTGGTCGCCACGATGTAAAAAAGATGTTGAGACTCTAGAAAGAGTGCAGAGAAGAGCAACAAAGATGATTAGGGGACTGGAGGATAAAACATATGAAGAACGGTTGCAGGAACTGGGTATGTCTAGTTTAACAAAAGAAGGACTAGGGAGACATGATAGCAGTGTTCCAATATCTCAGGGGCTGCCACAGAGAAGTGGGAGTCGGGCTGTTCTCCAGAGCACCTGAGGGTAGAACAAGAAGCAATGGGTGGAAACTGATCAAGGAAAGAAGCAACTTAGAACTAAGGAGAAATTTCCTGACAGTTAGAACAATTAATAAGTGGAACAACTTGCCTTCAGAAGTTGTGAATGCTCCAACACTGGAAATTTTTAAGAAAATGTTGGATAACCATCTGACTGAGATGGTGTAGGGTTTCCTGCCTGGGCAGGGGGTTGGACTAGAAGGCCTCCAAGGTCCCTTCCAACTCTGATGTTATGTTATGTTATGTTATGTTAAATATTAGTTGAGATCAGTATCTATTGTTTTCACTAACACCTCTCCAGTTCCTTTCTCCTTCTCCAGGCATAAAAAGTGAACAGGTAATATTCAGATGTAACAATAAAACTCCTTTCTTGGGAGACTTAAAAATGGGTAGGATTCTTGGGCAGTTTATTAACTTTTCTAGCCAGTCACAATTTACTGCAGAACAGTTGCTACATCAAAACATCATCAACAACAACAAAAGCCCACAACCCTTTATAAACTAAAATTGTGGGTATCCATGAATCAATATTTTTTTTTAAAAAAAATTAGATCCAGAAATGTACTTAAAGTAGGCTAAATGAAATCAGTGGGACTAACTTGATTACAGGAGCCTAATCTGACATGGATAGCAATAATAATAGCACTTATATATACCGCTTCACAGTGCTTCACAGCCCTCTCTAAGAGTCCACATATTGCCCCCAATTAAACTGGGTCCTCATTTTACTGATCTCAGAAAGATGGAAGGCTGAGTCAACTTGAAGTGAGCCAGTGAGAATTGAACTGCAGTCAATTGAGCAGTCAAGAGAATTAGCCTGCAGTACTGCATTCTAACCACTGCACTACTACAGATAAATATTGATCCAAATGAATGTCAATTCTAGATGGAAATGAATCCCTAACAGCCTTTAGTTTTCTTAGATCTATTCTTGCTATGTTGAAAAAATACCTCTGTCCTTGGTATTGGTATTGTGGTATGGGGCAGCACAAGAACCTGCAGGTGGTACTTTTCAAAGCACAATGTAAACAAAGCGCCCATTCTCAAAGCGTGAAAGCAGCTGCATCAACGTAGCTATTTTTCTTCCCCATTTTTTCTCTGCCTGACAATCACTTTGTTCTTATAATTCAAAAGATTATAAGGTTATATTAATAACCTTGAACTGACCTAATAAAAATACTGCCTTAAAATTAATTTTGAATTTATATTTTTTAAAAAAATGGATAGATGGATTCTTATAGCATGTCTTAACATATGCAGGTTACAATCTCATCCTACATTGAATCTTACCTTGTTCATGATGCCTGTGAATACCCTTTAAGAGTAAGTAATCTGTAACAGTCTAGTAGTACTTTGAATGATACAATAATTTCATGGGAGCAGGGACTTACCTTTGTTACTGGTTTGCAAATGTGAGCATGTGCACACGTGCGCTCGCTTGGCTCCCACGTGCCACTTCCATGCAGGCTCAGAAAATGGGATGTGATTATGTCCAGGCGGGTGTGTGGAGCCTCCCACCACCGCCGCTGAACCAGATAGAACTGGCCGAATATCACCACTGCTTGGGAGTCTATTATCTTCACACCCAGCACTCTGGAGAAAATACCAGGAATTTCATCTCTTTCCTGAGATAATAAGGTAATCTAGGTAATCACATCACTCTATCCTGTTATTTCTGTATTTACCATATTTGCCTAATGAATGGCTATGAAAAAATGGCTTTTGTTAATTTATAAAGGTTTGGTTTTGTTTTCTATATGTAAATACTTGATTTAGATTCCTATTTGCTTCAGTTCATCATCAGCATTATGCAGAGTTCAGTACTAGTCTGTATTAATTAAGCAGTATTATTGCTCTCTTAGGCATGCTTACATTCTGCTATTTCATTTTTCTATGGTGATATTTTTGTATATCTCATTTTTCTATGGTGATATTTTTGTATATTTCATTTTCTCTACAGATATGAATCATATTATATACAAGAATGTATATTTCATTTTCTCTACAGATATGAATCATATTATATACAAGAATGTATATTTCATTTTCTCTACAGATATGAATCATATTATATACAAGAATGTATATTTCATTTTCTCTACAGATATGAATCATATTATATACAAGAATGTATATTTCATTTTCTCTACAGATATGAATCATATTATATACAAGAATGTATATTTCATTTTCTCTACAGATATGAATCATATTATATACAAGAATGTATATTTCATTTTCTCTACAGATATGAATCATATTATATACAAGAATGTATATTTCAATTCAACATATGTCCTGAAAAAGAAAATTGCTCTTACACTTGTATGGTGGAAACTTTTCGAGAATGAGCTCAAAGTTGTTGTTGTCCCTACTGTATTTCTCTAATTGTGTCCTTTTGTCCTCTATTATATGACATAATCAGATCTATGATCTTTCTTGCTCAACTGGTAATACTAAAAAAAAAGTACACATATGTCCATGTGGACAGGTTAGTTATTGCATTTGGAGAAAGAATTAAAATACCTCTGTTACTTTTAATTCGTTCTTCTCAACTTCTGTAGCTGTCTTCTGATACTTCTTTGAAAAAATAACCTCAAGAAATTATTAAGTAATTAATAAATAAGCTTCATAAATAAGTTAATTTTGGGTTCCATCATTTAGAAGGCTATGTCTGGCAGGCCCTAGGCAGTGGGCTTTTTCATCTATAACCCCCACACTGTGCAATCTTCTTCCCCCCTTCTCCCTCAAGACCTGGTATGCCAGCAAAATTGGAAACCCCAGGAGACTGGTGAACTATTGAGGGAGCTCCATTACTAAACATTGCTTTGTTTATTATTGTTGCTTTTTTATCTCTTTTAATAATTGTTAATGTTTTAATATTTAATTATTTTAGATATTAAAGTTGTACACTGCCAATAATCACTTGTTTGTGAAGGTTATATAAATGAGAGGGAAAGAAAGATTAGATAGAATGGATGGATGGATGGATGGATGGATGGATGGATGGATGGATGGATAGATAGATGATAGATAAAAAGATAGATAGATAGATAGATAGATAGATAGATAGATAGATAGATAGATAGATAGATAGTAAATCAGTAAGTAAGTAAATAAAAGCAACACTGAGGAATCAGCAATGTTAGGAATAAAAATGCCCTTGTCAAATATCCATTGTAATTATGGATAATACAAAAAATATTACCTGAAGTATAGAATGGCAATACAATAGTGATTATTTTTGAGAGAATAAATGAGCAATGTTGTGTACCACATGAGATCACTCTAACACTCATAAGGTTATAGGAGTTTCTTCAAACTTCACAATTATTAAAGAATTTTATGTAGCATTGGTATTATTTATTTTGTTCTAGACTGAAATAATATTCTGCTCATAAAATAATGGAATAATATATTAACCGCTCTATCAGTGAGATCGGTGGCATAGAAATTTAATAAATTACCATATTTTTCACTCCATAAGATGCACGTCCGTCCGTCCCCCCCAAAAAAGTCTGTGCATCTTTTGGAGCAAATATTGTGTCAGACCTGTCTTTGTTATTGCCAACCTCTTCTGTCTCTTTTCCGCAATGCAGGAGTCAATAGGCAGAGCTAGCACAAGAGAGGACACCTATCTGTGGTCCTCTCAGCTCTGCCTCCTGCCCTCACTATACTACTGCTCCATATTCGGTGCTCATATTCACAGTGAGACGGCGCTCCATATTCATTTTTTGTTCTTGTTTTCCTCCTCTAAACTTAGATGCATCTTATGGTCAGCTGCGTCTTATAGTGCAAAAAATATGGTACATAAATAAACAAATAAATATTAATCACCTATAAAAAGCATCCTAAATAAAATATGCATAAATGTATAAAACTGGATAATTTTGACTTTAGTGGCTGATGTCAAATGTTTTATTCATTTTTAGAAGCTGCAGCTTTGGCAGTTGTGCTCATGAAATAGATTGTGTGATTTAGAGTTGCTAGACTTCCTGAAAATGTCAAAAACTATTTGCAGTGTTTCATTTTGTATTAGAATGCTTTGCCAGTTTTCTACAGCAGATGATGTGCCCCAGAATGTATGGTTGATTGATAAATACATTTTGTGCATAAACTCCAACATTACACACAATGAATTTGGATTTGATTAGTTCTACAGAATTCTGGCAAAGAAGAGGTGTTCTAAAAATACCACTATTTCAGCCCTAAAAATTTCAAAGGTTAGACTCTGAAAGATATACTCTAAACAAGCAAATATGTAGAATTTATGAAACAACAATATACTGTACAATAGTGGCCAAAATTGTGGAAACCTTTTGGAAAAAGTGTATTTTTGAGGTTTGATGGCTAATAACACCATTTTTTGAGGGGGGGGCGGAGTTTCAAGATAATCATATTCCACTGCTGGAATGACCTGGGAAAAGCCCAGACCTTAACCTAATTGAAAATCTATGGAGTCAACTGAAGAAACTTGTTAGTCAGAAGCAACCCAGAAATAAAACCCAGTTAATAGAAGCAATCATTCAATCTTGGTTTCACATTATAACAGCTGCAGATTTGGTTCAGTACATGTGAAGATGTTGTAAGGCCATAATTCATGCTAAAGGTTACCCAACTAAGTATTAACTGATAATTTTTGTATATCTCATTTTTTCTATGGTGATATTTTTTGTATATTTCATTTTTCTATGTGTTTCACTTTTCTTCTTTATGCTGTAACTGCTATTCTAATAGCAAACCCTTCATAAAGGTTATTGCATTATATTCTTGATTAAATTATCTTTCCATTGATATATAATTTTATGGTACTACTCCAAAAAACAGTGGTGTTATTATCTAGTTTTAGAAAATGTACTTTTCCCAAAAGGTTTTCACAATTTTGGCTACTACTGTTTCTACATTTTTCATTAGTGGGACTTTCTGAGTTTAGTTATTTGTATTTAAAAAACAAACATGAGATTGGGTCCTAATGACTTCATAGATGTACCCAGATGTTTTTCTTTCTAATAATATGGAAAGATGCTATATTGTCTATAGTAAATGGACTGGTAATACAATTATTTTTCACTTTTTTATTAGTCTTTATCACAAAAATATATTAAAATTGCTAATTAAACCAACCCAAAATAACAATATAAGGGGATGATACTACTTGCAAAAATATCCATTCAAAACCACCCAATAGAGGCCCCATCTTCAACAAGAGAATTGGCACTAAAATGGTTCACTTAGGAAGTCTCAAATTATTCATATCTCTTGATTTATTAAGAGAAACAGAATTCTATGTTGGAGTTGCAGCCATGAAAATATCCATTCTTTGTACTTTGAAGACTATTTGAGGCTTTGAGAGTAGAGATACAAGCAAAGAATTCCCTCTTTGTCTCTTTTATGTATTATCTGATTTAAAGACTCTTAGGCTTTCTCTTATGCCTTTATTTTCTCATGATGAGGCTAGAAAATGAACATATTCAAGCTTTCTACTAGAACATGTACAACATTTCCTAATAAACTTTTGCTTATCCTTTTAGAATTTAAATCTTAATTTGTTAACCTCAAGCTCTTAATCTGAACACATTGCTAAATGTGGATCACAGTTAATATAACTGGAAGATTCTAGCCACGATCATCTCAACTTAACGTTGTTACATCCTTCATGTTTGTCAAGTGGGACTAATCTGTACAGTCAGCAAGAAATTATGATATCCATTCATATTTCCAGAAGCATGACATTATATCACAAAACATAGCTGCTGTGTTAGTAAATAACTTAATGGAGTACTTTTTTAAAATGTCCCCAAACATTTGCCATTGATACACTCAAAGTTCAGACAATAAACACAGTGCATATGTGAATGTTATTTTTAAAAAATTAGATAGAAAAGACTGAGAAAAAAGCAAGTGTCTATCAGTTAATAAAACAACTTCATAGACTGACAATGTTAGTTCCGTCTTAAATGTGTGAAGAACTAGATTATTTGTCTCTGGTTTATATGTTTGAGTTTGCATTATTGTTCACATTATTGTTTTGTAGTCCTAATTTCCTGGTAGTCTAAATGGATTTTTGTTCATATAATGATGGCTTTCATCAAATCTTGAGTTGTACATTAATGACTTAATTTAGGAGTTCTTCTTTCCACAATGGATTCTTCTCTTAAATCCCCTTAATTAAAATTAATTGTAAATCAAATCCTCTTAAGTGAAATTAATTGTACTTTAGGGTAGTTGACATGCTTTTTTATATTACACATTTAAGTCATGTTTAATTAACACAAATGAAATAGTTTTAACCAATTCATTAATGCAAGTTTTCTACCTTCTTCATGCACCATATGAACAAAATCTAGAAAGCGTGTTTATGATTTTGTTTTCTTACCATAAGTATTAATAAAGCATTTCCCATTTTTTGCTGACTTTTCACAGAAAAGGAAATTGCAATGTAATTTTTATGGAAACAAATAAAAACTCAAAGTGGAAGAGAGTAAAAAGGGATAAACAAGCCTCTAACACTGTGAATGCACTTACAAATAACTGATGTAATAATGTGGGGTGAAACACATGATGCAATTCTTCAGTTTAATATATCAGAAATTTGAATATGGCTTTTAAATATTTCAAAAAGAACTGAAAAAACCACAACAGTAGTTATTATAGGTGCATGAGGAATAATGTAACTGATTTTCTTAAAATAAATTCAGATCAAAGTCTCAAAATGTGAAGACAAAGAAGGCAGTTGAAATGAAGATTATGAATTTTAGTGCCCATGAGGGGAAATAATGAAAGGAAGTAATAAATACTGTGAGAATGTTGAAAAAAGTTAACCCAAGTATAGACCATAAAAATACAGTTATTGTAAAACATAAGGCCTGCTTATGGAGTGATATACATCTTGTTTAATATTTTGTGCAGACTGCATTTATGCTCAACAATTGAAGATTATCAATCTCTTACACAAAGGAAAGACAGCAAGAGTAAATGCAAGAGGTTTAGTTATCTAAGCTTGCCTGAGTACAAGTTTAGCAGAGTTTGGATTGAAAAGATAAAAGTAACAATAAACAAAACATTTACTGAACTAAGGAAACGGATGGAGAAATATTAAGATACAGATCTAATAACGGGAAATATATATACTTTGTTGTGAAAAATAAATGAAAATGGCTGTGAATGAATGTGTTTCTACTGACTTTGTTATATGGAATTTAGAGCTGGGTCTATCAGGCTAAACATAAAAGTAACAAATGCTGTGAGAATGGTTTAATGGAAAGTGTGTATGTAAAAAAAAGGCCATCAATAGACACATAGAGATAAATCACATTTACACATAATTCAAGAGAGAAAATAAAGCTAAGAAAGAAACCAAAGATCAGGACCAAACATCCTCTCCAGCAGTCTACTGTACACCCAAGATGAGCAGACTAAATTATAAAGTTCCATCTGGGTCAACTGTTCCTACTGTATTACTGTTATGGATAATTGCACAGCCAGCCATATGTTTTCATTGGATTTGGCATTTTTATCCGCTGAGTCCTTCCCAATGACGGGAGAGAGGGAAATGTTGTTTGATGGTGCTTAAAGATATTGCCGCAGGATGTAAGCTTTTCCAAGTAAAGCTGCCATTTGTAGATGACTGGTAGTGATTTTGTCAATGCCAAGAGTGTTCAATTGGTGCTCCAGATGCTTTTGGATTGGACCAGAGGCATTTATTGACACTACTTTCTTTTGTCATGGTCATTCTATTTTTATTGCAAGTCTTTGTATTTTGTGGTTTTCTCTAGTTCTTTCTCTTCAATTCTGCCATCTCTGAAAATTCCAAAAATATGCAATAGCATTAGTAGAGTCCAAGATAATTTTGGCATAGCAGATTAAACCTAATTTAATCCTACCCTTGAGTGATGCTCCCATAACGAGAGGTCATAAATTCCCCCTCCCTTTTGCTATCCCTGTCTAATTTTTAATGGTTCGGTTTTCATAAAAATATTACATTAACAAATTAGATATAAATTATTCTTTCAATATGGACAGTGATTATGTTAATTAACACAAATATCAAGGCCTTTAAAGTAAAACAAAGGTTTACAAAATTGGCTTATTCGACCAACGAAAACGTGTTTTTTTTTTTAAAAGTAGCTTTTAATGTTTTTTTCTTGACTAAGACTGAATGATGAGGCTTTCAGTATTTGTTTATATACAGCATATGGGGAGAAAAGTGTTTCTGTTGGGTTTGTAGAGAAAGTGATAAACTATGGTATTAAAATTGAGAGACGATGATGATAAGGAATTAATTTGTGGGACATCATTTGAAGGGATTAAAAGATTACAGTTTTTTAATACGTTGTTTCTGGTAGCTGATTTCTGGTAACAAGAAATTGTTTTACTTGTTTAAAATGTGTGTGTGTATGAGTGTGTATGTGTATCTGAGGAAGATAGGCAGTTTCTAAATTGGATAAATAAATACTGTTATTTCTGGTAGATCTTAAAAGAGTTTTGCTGAAAAAGATTGAATGATGAGGCTTTATTATTTGCTAATAAATAAATGATGGGATGAAGAGATGGGATGAAGTTGAAATACTAGAGAAAGTGTTTGCACTTGCATTGATGAAGATGGAAATCATTTCTTTCTATATTTTTATTTAATTTTAATATATTTTTCATGTATATTAATTTGTCACAGACTAATTTGAAAATTGTTGCAACTGCAAATGATTCTGTATGTGTGCTTAAACAGACAATTATGTTTGCATCAATGAAAGTTTTTTATAAACAACATTCCCTTTATTAGTTCTGGATCACCTTTTGCTTTATCAAAGTGATTATTCCAATTATTATTTCTATTGCTGTTTCTGAATACTGTAAGTAATAGAATATTTGCATTTAGTCATATTGAACAGTGGTAATAGCACACTAAAATTAATGAAAATGGAAACTAATTTATCATGAATAGAAAATGTATTAAAATTAAGGATAGATAGATAGATTGATTGATTGATATAAAAACTCACTATAAACTTCTAATGTGCATCTTAATGAGTTATCCTGTATCCAGGTTTTTTTCAGCCTTACCAAGTAAATCAGACAAGAAACACAACCAAATGAGCTAGTTTTACATTATTTTAAGCCTATATTAAAAGAATCTTATGTCTGAAAGCACAAAACGCCTCCTCTTTCCTTTATACTCCAAGAAAATAGGGAGTCTTCTGAGTGTCTTCCTCTGCCTATTATCTCTTATCTGACTATTCCCTAGGTAGCACCACTTCATCCAGTCTCCCAAGGTTTTTCCCACATACCGTTACAGGCTGTGTGTGTTTCTTAGTACAAAAGTTACAGTGTTGCTTACAATTACAATTAGGGTGGATTTGATTTAAATTAAGTTGATTTAAATCATGATTTAAATCACTAGTAAAAAGGCTTGATTTAAATCAACTCGATTTAAATCATAATTTTTAAAGAGCAACTGTTATCTCTGTCCCGCAGTAGCTTCTCCTCTGATCTGCTGTTGACTCACTGATAGTCCCCTTCACTTTAATGGGACGACTGGTGATGCAGCAGTGACATAACAGGGTGAGGGACATGGCAGGCAGAAAGTGAGTGGATGCCCACTAACAGGCGCTGCCATGATGGATCTGAAATGACAGGTGCTCTTTAAATGTAAGGACTTATTCTTGCTGGTAGTAAGAATCTTTCATATGATTATTTGCAAACAAAATGAAGATTTCCTATTTAGCTTGCAAAACTTGAATTCACTGAGTGAGTTTACCAAAACTGTAAATATTGCCGAATATACAGCCTCATGCTACATAACTAAGCTCAATTTCATGCTGAATAAACTAAATTATTAATGTATCTTAAATAGAAAACTATCTTTAGATAGATTTTTACTCCAAAAGCATTTTATTTATTTATATATTTATTTATTTATTAAATTTTTAATAAATTTTAATTATTAAAATAATTTTTATAAAAAAAATGATTTATCGTATTTTTCAGTGTATATGATGCACTGTCCCCTTCCAAAACAGTGGGCGGAAATGTCTGTGCATCTTATACAGCGAATGTTGCCAAAGACCCGCCCACCTGCCACCCTTCGGCCTCTGCCTCCCAGTAATTTACTTCCTTACAACAAACGGCAAAATACTGCCTATCAGCTGTTCCAGGCTTTAGGGATCACCATTACCTGTTGCCGCCCATTGTGGCTGCTGCCTGTGCCCCATTGTGCTGCTCCGTGTGCCCCATTTTCAGCCTCTGTACACCCCATTTTTGGCCTTCATGTATCCCGTTTTTGGTCCATTCCCCACCACCTGGAATGGGCCAAAAATGGGATGCACAGAGGCTGAAAATGGGGTACATGGGGGTCTAAAATGGGATGCACAGAGGCAGAGAATGGGGCACATGGAGACGGCAATAGGCGGCAGCGGCAATGGGTGGTGATGGGCGACAGTGATCCCTGCAACCTGGAACAGCTGATAGGTGGTATTCTGGGAGGCTGATCCAATGGCCAATCAGCTGCTTGTGCTAAATCAGGCTGTGCTGAAGCTGACCAGCCTGTTTGCTGCAAGGAGGTAAATTGCTGGGAGGCAGAGGCATATTTTTCCCCTTGTTTTCCTTTTCAAAAGCTAGGTGCGTCTATTACTTCGGAGCATCTTATAGTCCAAAAAATAAATAATTTTTTTAAAAAAAATAATCAGATTTTTATCCACCCTGGTTACAATTTCTTTCACTTAATATAGCAAGCATTTTCAAATTGTGAGTGGCAATCCCAGGGACACAAACAATTTTGAGGTGATAAAATTCTGGCTATACATGGATATGTTATGGTTTTTCTTAAGCCACTGCCTTTGTGCTCACAGTAACAGCCCAAACCCATTCCTGTGCAGCCCCCAGGACTATGAAGCTTTCCCCTCATCTTATCTTTTCCCTTTTCCATGGGCCATGACAAGTACTTCTGATTTTTGCCCTGGTTCCAGACTGCGGGACAGAGAAAGTGTTGGATTAGTGGCGTATGGTGTGGAGTTGTGTTTGAAACAGAAGATCTGCTTGCTTGTCCATGATTTTAATTGTGCTAATTATAATGTGTGTTTTTTAAAATTGTTCTAGGCTTCCTTGAGTGTGTACATAAACAGAAAAATGAGGGTCTACAGTCAATAATAAAAACTTTAGAGAGTGGATTAACAGGACCTCAAGGTACAGTTTTATAAACGGACTTGTGAGAAAGTAGGAGGGGATACAATGAGAAGCTAATGAGAAGAGAAAATGTTATTATTTGTTATATGTTATTATATTACTAAGATATTAAAAAGTGCCTCAGGCATATAGGAGCTGTTCTTAAGCTAATGCAGGGGTAGTCAACCTTTTTATACCTACCGCCCACTTTTGTATCTCTGTTAGTAGTAAAATTTTCTAACCGCCCACCGGTTCCACAGTAATGCTCCATGTATTGTCGTCTGCGCATGCCTCACACATCATGGATTGGGTTTGCGGGGGGGGGGCGGCTACCAGCTCTGCTTGTCTGTTACAGCTGGGTGGTGTTGGGGGAGATGCATGAGCTATTCTAGGAGGAGGATCTTTGGTTTGCGGTCGCACTATAGCGCCATTTAGTTTCACTTATGTAACGTGAACTAAACTTACGCGCGGGTGATACAAATAGTATATTTTCAGAAATTTAAATTGTCACGGGGAATTTTATGAAAACCTAATGAAAATGCTTTTAAATGATGCTATGAATTTTTAAAAAAAAATCAATTAAATTAAAAAAAAAGGAAAGTGTTTCAGTATCGGACAAAACGCCTACTGTCCACCATGAAAGCTGGAACGCCCACTAGTGGGCGGTAGGGACCAGGTTCACTACCACTGAGCTAGTGCATTCTAAGTCTGTTATGAAGCTCCCCTCCCTTTTCCCCCCTAGTTATCAGTAACAAATAAATGGGGTTTTTTTCTCAGTCTCTATGAAGCATGCAATTCCCTGTGTGATTTCAGTTTTTAAAAGTTTTTAGTAATGCATTTATGTTAATTATGGAGTATTTTCATCTCATCTCCTAACAAAAGCTATGGCTGTAGAAAAGTATTATGACAATATAATTAAAAATTTCTTTTAACAGAAACACTGTAATAGACATCTTGCCATGCTTATGTTATTTTAATTGGATGTTTGGCTTTAGGGAAGTTCATAAGTTATTATAAAATTTTAATGTTAATAAAATTAGCTAAGAGAAAATTGCTCTTAATTTTATTGATTATGCTTTAAGGACTAATTTTATTATATCTAACAATAAAAATAGGTTTATTAGAATAGCAAGGAACACTGTGTGAGATATTGTCAGGGGCAAAAAAATAGGTCCACGCCTAAAGGTTCAATTAAGCTAATTTATTTCTAAAAGCCTGTGCACAGGGATCTTCTTAACTAATGGTCAGCACTTGCTTAGCTTTAGATAAGGGTCAACAGCACTCAAGGGGAGGTTGGTTTAGTTTGCTTGTGGCCATGTAGGGATTCTGGGGTTAGGATCCCCCTTTTCTCTCCATCTCCAGGTTCTGCCATTCCTTCTACTACAAATATTATTTAAAGTGGGCACTAGTTCTTTCAAATAGTGCACTAATTAGCATGGCACTAGTTTATCTCCCACACTGATTAAGATACTGATGTATATTTTGCAGTATGCTGGAATATGTTTGGTACTGTTGCAGTGTGGTAGGCATCAAGATAGTAGTATTCCCTTCATTCTTTCTAAAAATTCTGTGAATTAGCTCTGAATTAATCCATTATAGTAAAGCAGATATTTCTGCCACAGTTATCAACCTGTAAGCTGCCTATCCTTGGACAAATGAAATGTAATAATGATGCATTTAGGAAGATTCAATTTACTGCTTTCATCAACTATGTTATATGTGATTTCTGTAATAGAAATATTTCACCAGTCTTAAATATGCACTCTGGGAGATAGAGAAGGTAAAAATATGAAAGGTGGTGATGGCTTTTTTTTACTGGGTTTTCTGGGCAACTTTATTGTTGGATTTGCTTCTCCTTTTTAACCCTGCACATTGGAATAAAATGGCACCTCAGTTGATGAATATGAAAAATTATTAAAAGCTCCTCTAGGTTAAATACTCTTACTCATGAGTTTTACTTTAATATTGATTTAAAATGTGAGAGGCTTTTCAGTGAGCTGTATAATTTTACTTTTCTCTTCACTGCCTTTGTTATTTATATTACTACTCTCATGGGCTATTATAAACAATTTCCTGTCAGAATTTTGGTTTGGTTTGATTTTAGTTCTTTGTGTAATTTTAGGAAGATCTCTCTTTACAAATAATCAGAAACAAAATATGAGTCCTGAACACATTCTTCTGCATATCTTGACTGTTAACACTTAAAAGAACCTTCTGAATTCTTATTTAATTTTTTAAAAAAACAGATTGAAGTTACAGATTATTTTGTTTTCAAAGTATTCACTTGACTGAATATTCCCCTCAGAGAAGATGAACATTTTCTGGCCATTGACCATATTTAAAAGTTTACACTAATTTTTTATATCTTTAATTTCTTTCCAACTAAATTTATACTGTTATCACATGCTCTCACTCCTCATCGAATGTACAAAATATGTTCCCACTCTTCTGCGATTTTTTTTAACCAACCCATATAATCTACAAATGTAATATTATTTTGGTTGTCTACTCTCTGAAGTTCAAGCATTTTTATCAGGATTTATATATGATCTAGAACTTAATGAATTATCAAGTCCACTATATCACCAGGTGACCTCTGTCTCTTCTGTTCCCATGAAGCATGTGATTTCCTTTCTGATTTTAATTCTTAAAACATTTTTAGAATGTGTTTAGATTAATTATGTTGTTTATTCATCTCATCTCCTAACAAAACGTAGCCCAAAATAACCTGCTATAAACTCCATAATGAATATATTTATTATTTTTATTCATTATTTGCATTTATAGCCTGCCCTTCTCCGAAGACTCAGGGCGGCTTACACTATGTCAAGCAATAGTCTTCATCCATTTGTATATTATATACAAAGTCAACTTATTGCCCCCAGCAATCTGGGTCCTCATTTTACCTACCATGTAAAGGATGGAAAGCTGAGTCAACCTTGGGCCTGGTGGGACTTGAAAATTAAATTGACATGGTTTAGTTAATATTTCCCTGATACCTAATGCTATTCTATTTTTGTCCTAGATGCAGCAATTGTTTCATGAAAACTATGAACGCAACCGGAAGGGTTACATACAGGATCTTCACAACAGCAAAATTCACACTGCAATTACACTTCATCCAAATAAAAGACCAGCCTATCAGTATAGACTTCATAACTATATATTAACCCGTAAAATTTCAGAATTGCGTTTCCGCACCATCCAGCTCCATCGAGAAAGTGCTCTCATGAGCAAGCTCGGTAATGACGAAATAAGCAAAGAAGATCAACTTCTGGGAATGACGCCATCTTTCAGTCGTTTCCAGCCCCGTGACAGGAATGAAGTCATTGAATGGGATTTTCTGACTGGAAAGCTCCTTTATTCAATAGCTGAGAACCAGCCACCTAGGCAAAACATTAATAACATCCAACGAGCAGCATTAGATGACACTGTAATGCAAGTAATGGAAATAATCAATGAGAACTCTAAATCTAGAGGAAGGCTTATTGACTTCAATGAAATACAGTATGGATACCGCAGGGTTGACCCTCTGCATGGTGTAGAGTATATACTGGACTTGCTGCTTTTATATAAAAGGCACAAAGGAAGAAAGGTTACTGTTCCAGTTCGAAGACATGCTTACCTTCAACAATTATTTAGTAAGCCTTTTTTCAGAGAGGAAGAAGAACTGGATGTGAGAAGTGTGATGGAAAATGAGCAGAGTGACACACAATCCCTCTCTTTCCTTTCTAATTCCCTGAAGATGTTCTCATCATTTAAAGACACCAAAGAATTAAGGGGAAGCAATAACAAGAAGATACACATTCTTGTCCCTCTCACAGGAAGATACAATATTTTCTTGAGATTTATGGAGAATTTTGAAAAGACTTGCCTTGTTACAAAGCAGAACGTGCAGCTGGCGGTTATTCTCTTTAGCCCAGATTCTAGTCAGGAGTCCAGTAAACATATAGAATTGATCAATGCATATCGCAATAAGTATCCAACGGCAGACATCACTGTTATTCCTATGGCAGGAGCTTTTTCAAGAGGTTTGGGTCTTGAAATGGCTTCCTCTCAGTTTGATAATGATACGCTGCTACTATTCTGTGATGTTGACCTAATATTTACTCCTGACTTTCTTCAGCGGTGTCGAGCTAACACCATCCAAGGAGAACAAGTTTACTATCCTATTATTTTCAGCCAGTATGACCCCAAAGTAACCTATGGAGACCACCCTCCTGTGGACAGTTATTTTGTTTTCACTAAGAAAACAGGGTTTTGGAGAGATTATGGGTTTGGTATCACTTGCATTTATAAAAGTGATCTTATAAATGCAGGCGGATTTGATACCTCAATTCAAGGTTGGGGACTTGAAGATGTAGACCTTTTTACTAAAGTGGTAACTTCTGGCTTGAAGGCATTTAGAAGCCAAGAAGTGGGGGTTGTGCATGTGTTTCATCCGGTTCATTGTGATCCCAGTCTAGAGTCTAAACAATACAAGATGTGCTTGGGGTCTAAAGCAAGTACATTTGGCTCTGCAATGCAACTAGCTGAAATATGGCTAGAAAAGCATTTAGGTCTTAGGTATAATCATACTTTCTCCTGATATTTTAACTGGGACTGGCTTCCTAGGAGAAGTTTACCTCATTGCTTTTTCATTTCATCATTGCATTTTTAAACTTCTCTTTGTCTTCCAAAGGATTTGTCTTTGACCTTTAACAAATATCTATTAGGAATATTGGAGATTCCTCCTGAACTGATATGTCTTTCTGCTCACGATCCATAAACTGAGTAAAATCATTGCAACAGAACAGTTGCATAGATAACATCCATCACTAGGACATCAGAAGAATAGTCTCTTTGGACTTCAGGATGCAATATTGATCTTGATTGTGTCTGTCAAACTTAATGTGATACAAATATTTTTCATTGAAGGTATCACAAAAGTGCTTTATGCTTCCTCTGGGAAAGAGACTCTGGCAAACTTGAGTTTTATAATTTATATGAGGACTGAAATAAAAACTATTCTTTATAATTTTTAAGTAATAAATAAGGGACTCATCTATTTTTTAAAATAAGGGAAAAATACATTTTCCAGGTGCAATGGTACTGGCTACCAAGACCCTTAAACAGCATATCAAATTGACCTCTTCAGTACTCTGCAAATGGACTATTTTCTCGAGAAAACATAGCATAATCAGATATTTGCATATGTTGAGAAGGTTACGAATCAATCACTTTCATTTGCTGGCAAGAAGAAATCATGACACAAAATGATTATTTATAATAAAGAATAGGCATGTGATCTTGTGTTTTCTAAGACAATAATATTTTGCTTTGTTTCTGTTTAGATTGAACGTCTAATATATACATAGTTTTCTAATTCCTTTCATAAGACTGCACTTGTTACAAAGGAAAATCAAAGGGTACTTAATATTGTCTTTTTATAATTCTGTGTTAATATTCATATTCTGAATCAATTGTTGTTAAACTTTAAAGAAAATGTAATAATTTAACTATGAAAGTACTATTGCTGGTCAAAGTTCTTGCAAATATATTTATAATAGTGAAGATATATAGAAAGTGGAATGTGTTAAGGTTTCCTTCTCTGTAAAATCCAAAAATTCCAGAAAATATATTACGGATAGTGAAAAAATATTAGGTGGTTATGTTCTGCTAAAATGAACACAAACCATGACCACATTATCATTCATATAGTGGTTTGATCAAATTTATGACATGTAACTGTAACATTTTTTTAAAAACCTGAAACATTCCCAAGAAATATATGTTAACCCTGATGACCAATATAATGTGATCAACTTTAAAGAACATAGCAAGCATCTCGAAATAAGTAATATCTGGTATTTTTAAGAAAAGGTGCTGAACAGTATATGTTATAATGGCCATGATAGAATCTGAACTTATTGCCTGAAACATCTAATGGAATCCACAACCCTCATAATTTAATTGGCACATAGCATGCTCTCTTTGGCAGTATATATACTAAACTAAATTGGAAAAGAGCAAGAGATAGGCATTCTGAATAAGATATACTTGTATCTTATTCAATTTTCTTTTACAAATAACAAGAATAACCATGGCAACTATGTTTCAGAATCAAGATTTTATTAACTTAGATTAAGTATAGTAAGTAATACATATTTAGTGATGAACTCGATAGGTTTAGAAATTCAGGACAAAGCAACATAGCCTCTTGACCATTACACCAAAGATTCTTCCTAGATGTTATTTTTCTTTTGTATATTCCTTTTTGACACAGCATGTTACGCTAGTGTTTTCTCATGACAGTGGCAATTTTTCTCACTTTAGATATGACTCCCAGCAGTATTCCAATTCTGTGCGCCACATTTATACCCAAGTATAATTTCATTTCACACCTATGTTTGCATGTACAAATCCCACTGCTGTATAATAGTCCTGGTTCAAAATTACATACTGCAAATTCTAACCAGATCAATAGCAATTAGCATATTTTATTTTTAGGATTGGGTATTTTACAGTACCAACTTCAGTTGTTCTCTTTCTGGCTTCATTGCATATCTGCTTTGGCAAATAAGCTACTATTTTTAGTTAGCCTATTACTTAATATTTAATGTATATGTAAGATGAAGTTTGCATACATTCTCATATTCATAATTAGCAAATGGAATTTCAAAACTATAATAGGAATTTAGAGAGTCAGTTTGGTGTAATGGTTAAAGGTGCTAGATTAGAAGCCAGGAAACTGTGAGTCCTTCTCTTGCCTTAGGTACAAAGTCAACTGAATGACTTTGGGTCGTCTTCTCTCTCAACCTTAGGAATAAGACAGTGGCAAACTATTTCCAAAATTATTGCCAAGAAAATAATGTGGTTGCCATGAATCCAACCTGACTCATAAGTGAAATAATTTAAGTATACATGAGATATGCAAAAAAAATATGCTATTTTATCTTCACAAATGAGGTACTAGGTTATCTTATAAGATAGAGTATAGGCAAACAGATTTTAAGTCAAACAAATAATTTGGAATGTTGATATTACCTGTGGCAACTCCTTAAAATGCATCTCAAGCACTAGGGAAATCAGAAAGTCCAAGCAGTTCAAATGAGTATAAAAATTTATTTCAAACTTATGTTGTCTACAAGACAGCCAAGCAAATTGGTGGTAGATAAATTCAAGGAATTCAAAGGAATTCAAGGTAGGCTGGATTTAGTTCTCTTGTGGGCGCAAAGGGACTCATAATTGATAAAACCTTTGACCTCTCCCTCAGGCTGATTATCTTCTACAACCATATTCCCAACAAAAATGGCTGTTTTAAAAAGTTGCAAGCAGGTGCTATGCTTGCACCTCAGCATACTCCAAAACATCTTTTTGAAGATGTCAAATCCAGAATGCTGCCTAGACCTATCAGGTTAAAGAATACTTATTACTTTGGGACTTAGAAAGAGTAATGAAAATTTTTAAAAATCTGTCTGAATTTGTTTCATAGTTATAGAGTGACATGCACAACTACTTGTGAAAACCAAAACCTTGTCCCCCAAAATGTGTATTCTTACTATATTGTCATATTGTAATTTCCTTTTCTAGATATTTTTTCTTTGTATATTCTTTTTGACACAGCATGTTACGCTAGTGTTTTCTCATGACAGTGGCAATTTTTCTCACTTTAGATATGACTCCCAGCAGTATTCCAATTCTGTGTGCCACATTTATACCCAAGTATAATTTCATTTCACACCTATGTTTGCATGTACAAATCCCACTGCTGTATAATAGTCCTGGTTCAAAATTACATACTGCAAATTCTAACCAGATCAATAGCAATTAGCATATTTTATTTTTAGGATTGGGTATTTTACAGTACCAACTTCAGTTGTTCTCTTTCTGGCTTCATTGCATATCTGCTTTGGCAAATAAGCTACTATTTTTAGTTAGCCTATTACTTAATATTTAATGTATATGTAAGATGAAGTTTGCATACATTCTCATATTCATAATTAGCAAATGGAATTTCAAAACTATAATAGGAATTTAGAGAGTCAGTTTGGTGTAATGGTTAAAGGTGCTAGGTTAGAAGCCAGGAAACTGTGAGTCCTTCTCTTGCCTTAGGTACAAAGTCAACTGAATGACTTTGGGTCGTCTTCTCTCTCAACCTTAGGAATAAGACAGTGGCAAACTATTTCCACAATTATTGCCAAGAAAATAATGTGGTTGCCATGAATCCAACCTGACTCATAAGTGAAATAATTAAGTATACATGAGATATGCAAAAAAAATATGCTATTTTATCTTCACAAATGAGGTACTAGGTTATCTTATAAGATAGCGTATAGGCAAACAGATTTTAAGTCAAACAAATAATTTGGAATGTTGATATTACCTGTGGCAACTCCTTAAAATACATCTCAAGCACTAGGGAAATCAGAAAGTCCAAGCAGTTGATATAAAATGAGTATAAAAATGTATTTCAAACTTATGTTGTCTACATGACAGCCAAGCAAATTGGTGGTAGATAAATTCAAGGAATTCAAAGGAATTCAAGGTAGGCTGAATTTAGTTCTCTTGTGGGTGCAAAGGGACTCATAATTGATAAAACCTTTGACCTCTCCCTCAGACTGATCATCTTCTACAACCATATTCCCAACAAAAATGGCTGCTTTAAAAAGTTGCAAGCAGGTGCTATGCTTGCACCTCAGCATACTCCAAAACATCTTTTTGAAGATGTCAAATCCAGAATGCTGCCTAGACCTATCAGGTTAAAGAATACTTATTACTTTGGGACTTAGAAAGAGTAATGAAAATTTTTAAAAATCTGTCTGAATTTGTTTCATAGTTATAGAATGACATGCACAACTACTTGTGAAAACCAAAACCTTGTCCCCTAAAATGTGTATTCTTACTATATTGTCATATTGTAATTTCCTTTTCTAGATATTTTTTTTCTTTATCTGTTGTTTGGGGCACAGATACTTCTTGTTAACTTGAAGTTATTAAAATGTCAATTAACTGTATTTGAAGAAGCTAAGCTCTCCCTGGCAATTTCAAATGCAAAAAATCATGAGAGTTTACCTTAACTCTTTGATAAAAATGTTGAATATTTGTCCATAGCCTTAAATTAACATGGTTTGCTCAGACAAAATTTCAACATATAGTGTGAACTGAACTTGATGACTGTACAGGGAATTCTGTGTACAAAAGGACTTGCCGGATCGGGTCCTGAACTGAAAAAAAAAATGAAATGTCAATTCTTATTCTTTAGAGATATTTATTTAGTGTATGACCAATTCATTTGTTTACATGATGGATTACTTTGTTGTAAACTGGATTATAAATGTTTGTTATAAAATATTGTGTTGTCTTTGGAATAACTGTTCTCAGATAAATTGTGTTAGTTGATTTGTGGCAGGAGCACAATTTTAATGATGACATAATCATAATGGATGCAATTTTGCTGTATTCAAGTGAGCAGGAACTGTGCCAAGGAGCTCACTGGTGTTTATTCTGGATTATCAGAGTGCCTTGCAAGTACACTCCCAATGAATTATACTGACTGTTAAAATATTTTGCAAAACAGATTCAAATAATGTATCTTTCTCCCTGTCCCTTTTCAAACACATTGAGGAGGAAATGAGATTGGTTCCTTTTTCTTCTTCAAACATGGCTGTGCCCAGCACCATCAAACCAATCAAGAAGCATACACGCTCATTGCTTAGCCAAACTCTTTATTTAAACAAAGCAAAAACACCCGCTTCCTGAAAAGGAATTAATCCTTTTAAGGTAGGGGGATTTTGGAGCAGGAGAAGATAAGTACGGCCAGATAAAATGTAATGGCCATTATAGGAGTGACAAGATGAGCAGAAGGGGACCATTTGACCAAGGAATCCTATCAAACTAACCCCATTACTGCCATAATTGGTGCTGAAATAGTTCAGCTGGTAAGAGTAAGCTTTGCATCCATAAAATTCTTTAATTTGAAGTAAACCAACACTCCCTTTCAGAAGGCTGAAAGGGATTGGACCTTTAGTTTCTGTGCTTTAAGTATTGGTTAATCACACTATCATAGAAAAGATCGAGGATAAAATAACATAAAAGGTTTAAAGGTTTCCCTGTCCAGTCATGACCGACTCAAGTGGGTGGGACTCATCGCCAATTCTCAGCCAAGGGAGCTTGTGTTGTCTTGAGAGATTTTTACTTCATCATTTGGCCAGCATGAAAATACAGAACTCAGTAACCTTCCCACTGAAGCGGTACCAGAGGTGGGTTTCAGCAGGTTCTGACCAGTTCTGGAGAACCGGTAGCAGAAATTTTGAGTAGTTCGGAGAACCGGTAGTAAAAATTTTGACTGGCCCCGACCCCATCTATTCTCTGCCTCCTGAGTCCCAGCTGATCGGGAGGAAATGGAGATTTTACAGTAACCTTCCCCTGCAATGCCCACCAAGCCATGCCATGCCCACTAAGCCACACCCAGAGAACCGGTAGTAAAAAAAATTTGAAACCCACCACTGAGCGGTACCTATTTATCTAGTTTGCATGTGCAGGCTTTCAAATGCTGGGTTTGCAAGAGCTGGGCTAAGTAGCGGGAGCTCACCCTATCACACAACACTCAGGTCTCAGGCCCAGGCTATCACCTTTCCAACTGACCAGCTCAGCACCTTAACTGCTGAGCCATCGCGCCCCCTCCAAAGTAATATAAAATAACATAACCTACTTTTAATCAGGGCAGCACTTCTCATTTTACATAAAAGCAAATGCCCAAATCAAATGAGGACTTTTTTCCCTTTTGCTAAGTCTTTTTCCATCATCCTCTAGTTAACAGAATTCCATGATTCATTCTTCCACTACTGCGTCCCAGGATTTTCTTACTTTGTGGCTTATATCCCTTCCTCTTTACCACAGATTTTTTTTTTTAAGTACAGATATTTCTGGTCTTGGTTTAAGGATATCCACTTTGCTGAAGAGTTTCTAGTTCTGTTGCTGATAGTTTCCAGTTTCTTACCACAATAGTTCAGCAGCCTCATGAATGTTATTACTTTATTGCTTCCTTCCCTGGCTCAGTCAGCAATCCATTTAAAGTCACGGAATTCCAAAACCAATCCTTTCCCGGTTTCAGAAATAAATGCTGTCGGACAAGGGTTAGTTCCAGCCCAGAAAAACAGCACGATTAGGTTATTTTCAGTAGTGTGGAATTTTTAATAACATGACTACTGGTTTAATAAAAGTAAATTCAACATTTTTGGGTTAGAATGTATTAGTTCTGTGTTATTTTAAAAACGGCACCATTTCGATATTAAAATCTGTAGGTTTTTTTTTAATGCATTCAAATCTTCATCTCTAACAAATATTAATATTTTTTATCAAAATTGCCAAATTATAAACTTATTTTTAAATAAACTATTTTAAAAATACATTTTAAAAGGTTCAGTGTAGTAGTTAAAAGTTTGGGCTAGAACCATGAGACATGAGTTCTAGTCCTGCTTTAGTCCCAAAGCCAGCTGGATGATCCGTGGGTCAGTAATGTCTGTCACTCTTAGGAATAAGACAATTACAAATTTATATACACACACAATTTTATTAAGAATTTTGATTATAATAGTAAAATCTAATATCTAGTAAAAAAGAATAGAAAGAAGTAGAATGTGCAAGAAAAAAGAGAATAATAATAAAATAAAGGGAAAAGAAATAAATAAAAAAGTGAATTCCAATCTACCACACAAATCTGAACAAATTTAAGAGACTCTTTACCCCCTTTAAACTTACAAATATCTCTTCATTTCATATCCTATTTCTTATCGATAAACAAATCCATAAAACATAATCTTCTTAGTTTCAGTCAACAGAAAGCCCATAAAGGATAGCCAGAAGTAACTGACTTTATATTACTTCCTTTCCTTTCAAACAGTCTTAATCTTTAGTTCATTCAGATATTGTAATATTTAATTTACTTTCATTTAATTTGCATTTCCCTTTTACATTTTAAAATTTCAGCCAGTTTCTTTTTTTAGATCCAGTGAAACATCCCTTTCTAAGCGAATAGAATAGAATAGAATAGAATAGAATAGAATAGAATAGAACAGAACAGAACAGAACAGAACAGAACAGAATAGAATAGAATTCTTTATTGGCCAAGTGTGATTGGACACACAAGGAATTTGTCTTGGTGCATATGCTGTCAGTGTACGTAAAAGAAAAGATAAATTCATCAAGAATCGTAAGGTACAACACTTAATGATAGTCATAGGGAACAAATAAGCAATCAAATCATATTAGGTAACAGTCAATATAAATTGTAACGATACCAGCAACAACATTATCTTGGTCAAACCTTGTTCTACATCTGCCATTTCTTCAATAACATCTTTTGGACATAGTTTATCCATAGAAATAATCATTACTAACATTATTGATATTGTGGGTATTATTCTTCAAAAGTCTCCTTCAGTATATTTATTCTATAAACTTTTAACAACATTTTATGGACTTGTAAAACTTTTCTTTATCTAAAAGCTTTAGTTCTCTTTTATGTCCAGCTTTTGAAATCACGAAATTGCTCATCTTTGTCTTGCCTTGTAAAAATCAAAAACCAAAAAGCTGTTTGTTCTTTATATTTAATTCAAAAATCTTAATGTTAACATTTCAATACTTCAGTTTTATCTGGACCCTTACTCCATTTATGGTTTTCTAAGATGAAAAAAGCTCCTTGCTGTTTAGTTCAGATTCTTTATATTCTTAAGCTTATAATTAATTTTTTCTTTCATTCACGACTTTACCCAACATTTTCAAATTTGTCATTCTGCAGGTCTGTTAAGATCACTAGTTAGTTGGCCTTTCTCCTAGTCAATGGCTCTGCTTTTATACAGCCCTCTTCAATTTTGCATACCTTCCCAAGCCATGCTTGTAATGGTAAACTTTTCTTCAAACATCTTGTCAAGAAAACTGCAGGATCCAGACAGTCATTGAGTCCACACTAAGTTAAATGCACCCCACTCAAATCACAGTTGGAAGAGCTGTCATCCAAAGAGTATCTACAGTCCAAACTGACATGCACAACAAAATCATTACTACATACTTCAAAATGTTCACTAATGCTCATGTTTTCCTATCCTGAAGATTAGAGTTATAACATGAAGCTAATAATGATAGAAAAATGTGATTAATTGAATCATCTTCATGCTTTACTGATGTTTAAGAGTGGAATCCTTATCAAGGTATTTGGGTCAAGGATTTGGATTTCAGAAACATCAAACTCCTCATATCAAACGTATCTGATTTTATATAAATACTATACAACCATAATCCATTGGGTCATCCTTTCAGAGATATTTCTTTATCTAAAGAGGGAAATGGAAAAGCCACAAGTAGGCAAAAATACAATGGGAAGAGGAGCAACTTCCAACTTTATGGCAAGGAGTTTGGAAATCACTCTCCCTCCTCAGCTCTCCCTTTTACAAAATTACCAGCTGCTTTGTTGAGGGGAGGGGGAACAAATGGAACTGAGGACTGCAAGGAAAACTCCATGCTTGTTCCCCATTCTGGCATGTCCCTAAGGACCCCTTCCAGAGATGAAAGAAGCACACCTGTTAACTGCTTGCAGCCTCCATTCAGCCTTACCTCACCAACAGGCGAGTCTCTCATCCGTCCCTCACTACCTACCACTATTAAAGACTTTTCACATTTTAGCCTTGGTTCCAAAACAGGCAATCTCCATTCACCTATCAAATGTTGCCACCATCCAATTAGGTGCAAGAACAGAGGGAGGTGGGAAATAGCGCAGGGACACCACCTTCCCTTGTGCAATTCAACCTACAGGTTTCTGGAAAGTACAGTTGGAAAGCTCGGGGGCCTTGAATGGCCACAACTTCTCCAAATTTCATTTCCCCAGGAACCATGAGTTCCAGCACTCTAAGTTAGCTCATTTGTTTTTCCTTGGTTCAATAATAGTTATCATATACCTCCCAATTTCAAACAACTGAGAGTTATAAACAGAGGGTTATAAATTTTAGCAGTATATAAATAGATACAGAATATAGACATTAATAATGAAACTTAGTATTTATAATGTGAAAGGAAATTTTGCCCAATTATTGGAACTTATTAAAAATCTTCCCTTTGCCAAGTGAAAGGTAGGATACATGAGAGAGAAAATCGTCACATTTCAAGATATTTCCACTTATTTCAGAGAAAGTGCAAGAGGTCAATTTGATCAGTGAACATTTCTTCTGAAAAGCTAAGTTTAACTGTTGAGAGGGGAGGAAAATGTCGGTCATTCTAGATGAATAGCTTGATTATTACAGTAATGTTATTGGCTTCTAAATCATAATGATCTCTTAATGTCTGAGATTTAATATGGATTTCATAGAACTGGGCTTTTATTAGATAAGATTTTTAGATTCATTAAAGAAAAGCCTGGGTTTTATTCCATTCTCATGGTAACACAATTTTACTGTATCAGCCACCAACCAATGTTATTAAACTAGCAGGTGAAAATTAATATAAGCAGTGGTAGGCTGCTGCCGGTTCAGACCAGTTAAGGTGAACTGGTAGTTCTGATGATCAACTGCCCCTCCCACCCACACCTGCCCTATCCTGTCCTATATTTCCTTCTTTCTGGTTCAGCTGATTCACGCAGCACAGTTGATTTCCATGCCTTAAGCTGTTCTACTTACCGGGGCTGCCTTAGAAGGTAAGCAGCTGAGCTTAAAATTGCTGTATTTTGAACACTAGGCACGCACAAAAACGCAAAGTGCACACTCACAAATCCGGTTGTTAAACCTGTTGCAGCCCACCACTGGATATAAGTAATATAAACTAAAAATATAGATGAATTGAGAAGGGTGTTACTCAATTCTTTGCACAGATGGAGTTTTTTTGTGCCACAGTTTTGAAGAGACATCTAAAAATTCTTCACTATCTAGGAGAGTTAATGTTCTCCTAAATTAACATTTTATGCTTTAGAAGTTTGCACATTCTTACTGACATGGTATGCAGTTTTTATGTACTATATTTTAGAACACATGGAAAAGACCAATAATTTAAAATGTTGGAGGGTTAATCAAGATTCAGGTACTCTCAAAAATTGCTACAGTGGAAGTTTGAACAGCATAGATCATTATTGCTGATGGCATACAAAAGAAGTCCTTCTGCAGGAGTCATTGCAAATCCCTTGGCCTTGAATTTGGGGTAGACTTGCACAGGCAACAAACTTCAGTATATTTTTGGTGCTTCTGTTGTTTGGGGCTAGTAGAACATATAATTAACTTTGTAAATAACAGCAAAGGGAGCAAAGGGATTTGAGTTGGTAAGCTGCATTGCTGTTGTTTGGCTTTGCATTCGTGGTCATGCTACATCTTCATGGTGGGTGAATAATGCAGCTGCGGTCTGGCTTCTGGTCTGAAGAAGAAGAAGAAGAAGAAGAAGAAGAAGAAGAAGAAGAAGAAGAAGAAGAAGAAGAAGAAGAAGAAGCTGCATCATTAGCCATTTCAAACCCCTCCAGTCCATACATGCAGCAGACTGACACCCACCATGAAGATGTAGCATGACCACAAATGTGAAGCCGAAAAACAGCAATGCAGCTCACCAACTCAATCCCCCTGCATCTCAGACCAACCTGAGCACAACCAAGCCCCCCCAAACAGAACACACCCCATCCAATCAGAGCACAGCCAACCCCACCATTCAATCAGAGCACAGCCAAACCCCCAACCAATCAGAACACATCTCCCCCCAATCAGAACACAACCAAGCTCCCAACCAATCAGTTCAAACCCCCACTAGCAGTTAAAAGGAAGCAACAGCTGCGATCACACATTTATCCTAGAAGCACGAAGCTGTAAACACCTAGCCTAAAGATGACAAATGGGATTTCGTCGAAACGTTGCCAAGACACTTCCAATTTTACACGGGAGAAAACCCGAATAACCAAAGACCTACATACAAACACCCGCGAAAACCTCAGAAAACATATATGAATGAAATAACTTCATACCTCATACCTCATACCTTCATACAAGTTCTTATCACAATTTCAGCTTGTTTGACATTATTTTTTGAGAGGCGGGGAATGGTTGAAAGTTCTAATTTTTCAGAGATGTGGAGGGATTGTTGAACTGGGACTGGTAGGGAAGCAAGATCTTCTAACTAAAATGGCACATCTCAGCAGGCATTTAAGAAGATTGGCAAGCAAAAGCACTATGATTTCTATTTCTATTTTTTTTCAGTTACTTTGTTTAATTTTATCAGATCCTATCATTTAACTGTATGCAGCCAGCCTTACCCAGTACTTGCTAAGAAACTTATATTTCCATTTGTCTTTATAAGAAAAGATAATAGGGAAACTAAGAAACAACAGAGTGAATTTTGATGCGCTGACATTGCTTAAACCATCTAAGTGACAACCCCTCTCCCTGGTCTTACAAGATTAAATAAGAGGAATAATAATGTAAGTAATAAGTATGACAGGGGTGGGTTCTAACCGGTTTTACCACCAGTTCGCTTCATGCATGCACTTTGCGTGCGATGGCCGCGCTCCTGCTCACGTCGATCACATGCGCGCTGAACTTGTACTTCACACAAGCGCATTTAATAAAAATACAGCTGAGGCATGGCAATTCACTCTGCTGCACCTTACAGCTGTGCTAAAAACAAAGGAATACAGGTGTGTATAATGCAGGGGTGGCCGGGAGGGCCCAACTGACGGGCGGAAAGTACCGGTTTGCTCACACATCAAGATTTCCATTACCAGCTCTCCCGAACCAGAGAGAACCGGTAGCAACCCACCACTGAAGTATAATAATAATAACAATACTAATAGTACAAACCTTGAATACCCAAAACAGATGTGATATGCTGAGTTAGGATTTGTCAGATGAGTGCAATAGTTATTTAACCTAAGGAATTGGATATCCCCAGGCTCCCAGATGTAGTGGCTCCACTTCTATGGTCCATTCATCTCCTGCACTTCCCACAAGCACTTGCCCGGAAGAAATCTTTAAAAATGATAACACAGATTTTATATCCAGGTACTACTTATTGACTATACCGACTGCCATTTTATTTTTTTTCAGAATCTAAAAGCAATAAAAGCAAAAGTGGAATTCTTTGATATATTTATTCTGTCATTCCCAGTAAATTAGCAGGGCATACCATAGCATAAAACTCTCGGTTTAAAAATGAACAAAAGTTACTCAAAAGTGAGACTTTAATATTGAATCCAACAAGAAATTCTAATTGGATTCAGAAATTGGATTCTCCCTCCTGGTCCTTGAGAGACTGAGGGCCTGGAAGTGAAAATAACCAAACCTTACAAACTAACTGAATTTCCTTACATCACTTTTAACTCAATAGTGATTGGTGGGATTCAAAGAAACCAACTGCTTTTTCCTTAAGCCAGTGTCTATGCTCTATTGCTGCAATAATAAACAAGATTTCTTGGGGGGGGTAAAGTGATGTCCTAGGGAAAAGAACAGCAAGTGTGTTTTATTGACATTTAAGCACCCCACAATTTAAATAAACAATGTTATTTGAAAGAAAGTACCCTTCCTGACCACTCTCCATACTTCCAAACTAGATATTTTGTGAGGCACAGATTCCTTCACTTTCTGAATTACGTCACCAAGATGCCGTCAGTGCCTTAACTGTGAAACTCAAAGTGGCAGCTGCAGATAGCACAATGGCACCAACCAGCAGCAGTCTTGAGAGCAGCCTCCTCCGATAAACAGCTGATGGTAAGGATAGGAGGCAAGAGGGCTGATGAGCCTCTGGTGGCAGAAGTAATTCATCTCTTTGAAGCCCTGCCAAGTTGCAAGCAGGAGGATTTATTGAAGAGACTGAATGATCTCAAGCAAACTTTATCTGCCAGGCATGAAACAGCTGTCCTACTAATCAATTTGATTTCCCTAACCCCCATAGATAGGTGCAAAAATGGAAATGCTTTAGCCCTTCGACAAACCCCTCCCCACCCCTAGGTTAGAAGACCTGAATCTGTCAGAATCAGATTCACCTGATTTGGTGAATCTGTCATCAAATCTGTTCTTGTTGATTTAAACACATCACCCAGAGATACAAGCCTAGCCTAGCAGTCTCCCATACTATCCTTACTGATATCATTTGACACAGAATGTACCCAGTAAATAGTATATTAGTATATATAAGGATGCCACTGCAAATATTTTACTATATGGTATATTTGCAGTGGCATCCTTATGACAGAAGGATTAGCAAAAGGAAGAGGACACTATGCATTAGAGCTACCATCAACTCTTACTCAATTCTGGATGTTTTTGCTCATGTAATAATGTGCTCTAATCAAATTAACTGGCAATTAGCAGATTCAAGTCTGTTCTCACTATTATCATGGAATATGGTGGAGTGGTATTTGAAGGTTGGAGGTGCTTCCTAACTTTTATTTAAAAACAGACTTGCACAGTATAAGAGCAGTTGAGTAAAGGGTGTTAGGGTCAAAAGGAGACCAAGCAATGTAAGCAGTATATCTCCCCAGTTCTTCCAAACTATCTGTAATGGTCCAGCGGAAGGGACATACTCTGGGTGCCATCAGTTAAAGAGTTTTGGCTAATTGGACTTAAGAAGTGGGCCTTTACTTCTTAAAGGCCCACGTAAAGTAAATGTGCATATTTGGTAACAGCCCTGTGCTTGCATATTTAAGATTTCAATATTTTTGTTCAATATAATATTTCCTATGTCATCATAAACACAGAGCAAACAAATGGCGAAAGAGCTCAACAATTATTTGAAAATTGTATCATGTCTAAATCTTCAGTTTCCATTGTATTTTGGTAGTGATGTCAATCCAGAATGGGAGCAGATGCAGATTTCTTGTTATCATAGCTTCCTGCTTAAGCAGAAGGAGGATATTATCTTCTCCCTTTTATGTAGCTAAGGATGGGATTTGTAATTTTTCATGATTTTCTCTTGCAAGGTTCACCAATTATTTCAATATCTGGAGTTAAATGAGGCTGTACAAGGACATTTCCTCATTGAATTCACATAATGGATAAGATTTTGTATGGCAACAGTATATTATTGGCTGATCTCTTCTAATTATGGATGTAAATTTGATGAAAATTGAACTATGTAGAGACAGCAATTTTTATCCCTGCTTGTAATGGTTGACATGTCTTGTAAACTAGAACAATGTATTGCAAAGTATATTCCAGCTACAGAAACACAAACACATGTCTTAAGTAGTATGAAAAATGACATACTTTCTTTCTAAAATCTTCATCTTCTTAGATGAGGAAGAATCATGCAAAAATGGCAAGTATACGAGCCAATTCCCATTTACCCGAATTTTATTTATGTTGGTGCCTTTAAGTTAATATTGTCTCCTAGTGCGCGCCTGGACAAGTCCCTGCAGCTGAAATCGCATTTTAATCAGAATTTACATAAATACGTTGTCAAAGAGATGGCAAAGCAAAAGTTGAATTATAAGTATAGATAAAAGTATAGTTTGGGAATCTGAGGCTACCAAAATATCTTTAAAATATGCCCACAAGAACCTGCAGAAACGCCAACATCTAAATCAGAGGTCTCCAACCTTGGCCCCTTTAAGACTTGTGGACTTCAACTCCCGGAGTTGAAGCTGGCTGAGGAATTCTGGGAATTGAAGTCCACAAGTCTTAAAGGGGCCAAGGTTGGAGACCACGGATCTAAATTAACCCCCATCCCAATATAAATCACGTTTGTAGTACATCAACAAAAGAGAAACAATGACAGGTGTTTATTGCAGTTCAAGATAAAAATCTATTTTGGCATATGATAGCAGAATGGGTAATGACAATCTTTTCATATACTGCATTTAATCAGATTCCCATGGGGGGTTCGGAAGCTCATTTTAAAACTCTATATAAACTTTAGGAAGTCATGATATCAGACCATAATAATGAAACTTTGTCAGACTGGCCACTAAATTTGATGTCTGAAATGAAAATATTGGTGGCCTTAAACCAGGCCTGGCAGTGATTGTATCTGCCTTTAAATGCTGAAATCTCATCCTTTTTTTGAGAAGGCAGACAAGAACCAGAACAAAAGAAACAGAGAAATAGTCAAATGTAAAATACAAAGCAAGGATCCCATCATATGTTAAAAACAAGAAAAAAGTCAAGGAAACAATTGGCCCATTGCTGGGAGAAAGTGGCAAGAAGATGACAAGCAACAGGGAGAAAGCAGATCTACCTAACTCATTTTTTGCATCTGTCTTTACACAAAAGGAAAAAACAATCCAACCTATCAAAAACAGCACTACAAAAAACAGATTAGAAACACAAGTTAAAATAGGGAAGAAAATGGTAAGTGAATACCTGTCTACCCTAGACGAGTTCAAATCACCAGGACCGGATGGATTATACCCCAAGGTTCTGAAGGAACTGGCAGACGTGATCTCAGAACCACTGAACTATATCTTTCAAAGATCCTGGAGCACAGGGGAGCTGCCAGAGGACTGGAAAAGAGTTGATGTAGTTCCCATCTTCAAAAAAGGGGAAAAAAAACAGATCCAGGAAACTACAGACCTATCAGCCTGACCTCAATACTGGGGAAGATTCTGGAAAAGATAATCAAGCAACGAATCATCGAACACCTAGAAGCAAACAAAGTAATAACCAAAAGCCAACATGGGTTTGTCAAAAACAGATCATGCCAGACTAATCTTATTGCATTCTTTGACAAAATGATAAAATTAGTAGACCAGAGGAATGCTGTCGATATAATTTACTTGGACTTCAGTAAAGCACATTTGATAAAGTAGACCATAACCTACTACTAGATAAAGTAGAAAAATGTGGGTTAGACAGCACTACCACCAGATGGATTCGTAACTGGCTGACCAACCGCACTCAAAGTGTAGTCCTCAACGGAACTACATCCACATGGAGGGAAGTGTGCAGTGGAGTACCCCAAGGCTCTGTTTTAGGCCCAGTATTCTTCAACATCTTCATCAATGACTTGGACGAGGGGATAGATGGGGAACTCATGAAATTTGCAGATGACACCAAGCTGGCAGGAATAGCCAACACTCCAGAAGATAGGCTCAAGTTACAGAAAGATCTTGACAGACTTGAACATTGGCTGCTATCTAACAAAATGAAATTCAATAGTGAAAAAAGTAAGGTTCTACATTTAGGCAAAAAAAACCAAAATGCACAGGTACCGTATATGTGGTACCTTGCTCAATAGTAGTAACTGTGAGAGGGATCTTGGAGTCCTAGTGGATAACCATTTAGATATGAGCCAGCAGTGTGCAGCAGCTGCTAAAAAAGCCAACACAGTTCTGGGCTGCATAAACAGAAGGATAGAATCAAGATCACGTGAAGTGTTAGTGCCACTTTATAATGCCTTGGTAAGGCCACACTTGGAATATTGCATCCAGTTTTGGTCGCCATGATGTAAAAAAGATGTTGAGACTCTAGAAAGAGTGCAGAGAAGAGCAACAAAGATGATTAGGGGACTGGAGGCTAAAACATATGAAGAACGGTTGCAGGAACTGGGTATGTCTAGTTTAATAAAAAGAAGGACTAGGGAAGACATGATAGCAGTGTTCCAATATCTCAGGGGTTGCCACAAAGAAGAGGGAGTCGGGCTGTTCTCCAAAGCACCTGAGGGTAGAACAAGAAGCAATGGGTGGAAACTGATCAAAGAAAGAAGCAACTTAGAACTAAGGAGAAATTTCCTGACAGTTAGAACAATTAATAAGTGGAACGACTTGCCTTCAGAAGTTGTGAATGCTCCAACACTGGAAATTTTTAAGAAAATGTTGGATAACCATCTGACTGAGATGGTGTAGGGTTTCCTGCCTGGGCAGGTGGTTGGACTAGACGGCCTCCAAGGTCCCGTCCAACTCTGTTATTATATTATATTATATTATATTATATTATATTATATTATATTATATTATATTATATTATATTATATTATATTATATTATATTATAATATTATATTATATTATATTATATTATATTATATTATATTATATTATATTATATTATATTATATTATATTACAAGATTACAGTGTATCTCTTAATCAGATTATAATCTATAAAGTTAAAACAGAATGAAATTAAAACCATTACAAGATAGTTTTTAAAACAAAAAATGTAGGATTGTAAAACTATAACTATGAAATATGGAACTGGGGAAAAATTCAATAAAAATTATATGTGTATCAGTTTTTGCCTTATTTCCATTGCAACAATATAAAATTTAGTTACTGAATGAGTGATGGAGGGTGTTGGAGAGAGACCGGATGAGCTAGAGGAAGGAGTCAAATGGGGATTTAGTCAGGAATCCCTATGTAGCATAAGAGGGAAAAGTCCACTCCTCCCTCCCAATGCTGTTGAATCTTATCTAGTCTGGCCCCTGTGAGAATCTGGGAAGATTCCTGTGAAATAGGCATGAGCAATAATGTGACTAATTAATTCTTCATGTGTGGATTATTCACATCTGACAGAAGGTTTCAAATCTAAAAGGCATTCTGATCTTCCAGCTTGTTTGTGTAAGAAGGATAAATAAATGCCCCCCTAATTTTTCAGTATACTAAATAAGTATAGTAACATGAAACCTGGCTCAAAAGCAGTAATTGTGAAAGGGAACTTGGACTCCTAGTAGATGATCACTTAAACATGAACCAGCAACATGCGGTAGCAGCCAAAAAAGTGAATACTTTCCTTGGTTGTCTAAACAGAGGCATAGAATCAAAATTACATGTAGTATTAATACTTTATAAAGCCTTAGTAAGGCCACACCTGGAAAACTGCATCCAGTTTTGCTCACCACATTACAAAAAAGATATTAAAGCAAAATACGTAAGTCGATACGAAATGCTGTAAAATTACCATTAATGTTATGTAATGTTTAATACGTTACATATCTTGTTTTTATACATGTGATTGTTTTTTGTGTCGTTTTTAAAGACAAACTGTTTAATAAAAATTATCCATACATACTTACATACATACATACATGTATGTATGTATATAAAAAGATGTTAAGACTTTGGAAAAAGTGCAAAGAAGAGCAACTAAGGCCTAGAGACTAAAATATATGAAGAACGGTTAGAATCTGGGTTTGGCTAATCTAGAGAAAAGAAGGATGAGGGGTGTGTGTGTGTGTGTGTGTGTGTGTGTGTGTGTGTGTGTGTGTGTGTGGTGTGTGTGTGTGCCATGATGGCGGTATTCCAATATTTGAGAAGTTGCCATAAAGAGGAGGGGGACAAGAAACAACGGATAGAAACTAATCAAGGAGAAAAGCAACCTGGACCTAACGAGAAACTTCCTAACAATGAGGACAATTGACTTCCTAAATAGTGAGGACAATTGCCATTAAAAGTTGTAGGAGCTTCATCACTGGAACTTTTTAAGAAGAGACTAGACAGTCACTTGTCTGAAATGGTATAGGTTCTCTTGCTGGAGCAGAGGGCTGGACTAGAAGACCTCCAAGATCCTTTCCAGTTCTATACTGATTGAGCTTGATCTTATTAACACCACATGGCAGGATATTTAATTCATGAGATATTTTTAGCAGCACAGATAAAATGATTAGCAGATTTGCATATGGATAAAGGATGGCTTATGGGAGAAAAAGGTACTTATATGTAATGTTTGGACGGGTTGATAAATTATTAAATTTGTACTTGGGATGAAGACCAGAATCTACTTCTATTTCTTTTTTCTGTATACATTTTTTTCTTCAGTTTCTTTCTGAGTTAGTTTGACTTTTACTGTTGTTATTAAATTTTTCAATGAAAATTATTTCAAAAAAATAAAATTGGAAAGCTTATATTAATCTGTGGACTCCAGTTTTGCCCATGCTTCCCACATCAACAAATATGGAAATATGTCTTCAGATTAGGGAGTGGCCATAATTCTCCAGAATAGCAATAGGATGATCCTGCCAACTATCAAATTATAAACCTGTTATAAGCAAGACTGAAAATTCCAAAAATGTCTGGCAAATGACGGTTTTGGTTGTGAACTGATGGGGTTTATACCCTATGACCATCATTTGTGTTGTAAATGTTAAATGTTATATCTTGATGAAGGTAACTTTTCTTTTATGTACACTGAGAGCATCTGCACCAAGACAAATTCCTTGTGTGTCCAACGACACTTGGCCAATAAATTCTGTTCTGTTCTGTTCTATTCTATTCTATTCTATTCTATTCTATTCTATTCTATTCTATTCTATTCATTCTACACTAGACTATTTCTGATTTAATGAAAAAATACATTGGAAGCAGAGATGGTATTCAGCAGGTTCTGACCAGTTCTGGAGAATTAGTAGTGGAAATTTTGAGTAGTTTGGAGAACCGGTGAATACCACTTCTGACTGGCCTCACCCCCATCTATTCTCTGCCTCCCAAGTCCCAGCTGAATGGAAGGAAATGGAGATTTTACAGTATCCTTCCCCTGCCATGCCCACCAAGCCACACCCACCAAGCCATTCCACTCCCACCAAGCCATGCGCACAGAACTGGTAGTAAAACATTTTTTAATCCCACCATTGAAAATTTGGAAGATCTGATACTTCATGTGGCCTTTGCTGATGTCAAATCAGCATTTGATTGAATTTTGAGACCTTTTGTATGGAAAAATACGTAGGGAATTGGTTCTGATCTATGGTTACCATTCCTAATCCAGAAGCTGCCAAAACATTCTAGCATAAAATTATCATCAATTCCCAGTTCTGTTCATAATTGAGTAGGATATCCTATTCCGCTTTTGACTTACATATAATTTCATTGCCAAGAAGCACTGGAATCCAAAACTAAGAACACAAACACAAACACACACAAACACACACCAGAATAGTAAACATGACTGCCCACTCTTGCTTTAGGCAGTCCACATTTCAAGGACTCCCAACTGGCCTCAGACATGCACTGAATAGCTTAGTGAAGCTATTCTCTTATTGCAGAGAAAATTCCCCTGTAATAAACTTCCAGAAGACTAAAGTAATGATCTTCATTAAAACATTCAGGAAGCTTCAATTAGGGATAAAAGGCCAAGAAAATGAGTAAGTGGGGACTTTTAAAAATCTATCTCTGGTCCTTCAAGACTGAGCTTCATGGAATGCACACAATAATGCTGTTGTCTCATAGGTCCAAATAAGTACTCCAACTATTCTAATCAGGTTTATTTCCCTGCAAAAGATAGGGAATGTATCTCTATAGATCTAAAACTGCTTGTGGTAAAATCCTGGGCTTGATTGCTTGTTGGATCCCAGTTAGGCCTTTACCCACATTTTAGCTGATGGAAATAATGGAAACTGAGTTCATATCAGCAGTGCCTCAAGCCTCAAATGTGTATTCAATATAATTCTGAGGCTATAGACTGGCCAGTTGAGAATTGAGGTAAGAGATGCTTATTCATGTTTGATTATTGGTTTAAACCCCATTGTTTCTCATTCAATCTGATCCCATTTCTCCTATTTGATAACTTCTAATCCTTCTGGTTCCAGTTTTTAGAAAACTTTCACCAGATGGCTTTCTCCCTTGATTTCCTACATCTCACTGAATTTACTCAAGTTAACAGAAGTATCGGAGAATGGCTTTTAGATATTGCATGAAGTAATGAGGGGGGCCTTATTCCAGAATCCATCCAAAGAGAGTTTAATTACCCTAGGTGGAAACAAGCTAATTACATTAATTCACTAATCTTCCCATTTGAACAAATGTTTTTTTTTTCTTCAGAGCCAGATACAAGAACTTGCCTTCAGCACTTTTAATAAAGTTCCCACAGCTAGTCAAGCCTCTCCTTGTGGTGCTGGTTCAGTTGAATCACAGCTGGATTAAGGCCAACTAATACTCTATGCACAGCCTAACTATGCTCCTCCTCAATGGAAGCAAAGTTCTCACACCATGAGACAGAAACAATGTGATAGCTGACATCTTCAAATCAAACTATTAAACTATAATCACTGCCTTGACAAACATATCTCTGGGTTGAAATGAGCACTGATGAGGTTACCCAGTTTGGGTAATGAAACATCTGCATAGAAAACAACCAAGCTCAGATAGCACCGAGGACCCTTCAATTTTTTAAAAAAACGCAGATTAAAGTTGAACATAGCAGTTAAGGACAATTCAAAAAAGAAATGACTAAAATCAAGTATGGCAGTGAAATTCACAAGGCAGTGAAAGAGTTAAGAGCACGACTGTTAGTGGGGAAAAGTCTCTGGTGCAACCCTTCCCTTGATGTGCTAAGCATCGCTTATTTTGCTTAACTAAGGGTGAAATTGAATCTATCATCCATACACTGGTCTTTCCATAATGATATCCAAGACTAATTTTACCATTGATGTTACATGCTACAGGCCAGTCTGAGGAATCCTATGTGGATTTCCTCCTATCAGATTTTTTAAAAAAGCCTTATTATGCATAATGCAGCAAAGTCAATGTGTGATTTCTGGTCTACATGAGTGTATTTATTCCATCAATCTTTGGTCAAATATGAATTAGTTACTAATTGTAACTTAACATTTTAGATTATTAAACATTACTGTCCAATTTATATCTACTGTACAGTATATTGTTAAATCTATTTCACTATAGATTCAGTATCTGGTTTTAGACTTCATTTATAATTAATTATATGAGATTTTTTTTCTTGTCTTAGCTGATTTTAACTCTTAAGAGTTAATAAAGTACAGTGCTGTATTAGTTTATTTATAGTATAAGTATATTATACCCCCGTGGCTGGGTTTTGTTATATTTTGATTTAGCTAGTCCCCAGCCAAGATAAAATTATCCATCCAACATCTCAGAATGAATGTGGATCCCCCAAAAGATTCCCATACAGAGAGAAATCATGGGCTTGGATTTGACCGAGGTACAACAAAATGAAATTATGGAGGTGGGAAATGGCAATGAATAATAAAGTAGGAGAAATATAGTAGCATTCAATGGGGAAATTTAAAAAATGCTTTGTTGAAGAAATAGCAATAGAAGCATTTACAAGCTACTTAATGGGAAAATGAACAGTCATACTGGGGGAAATAGTAATTAGTGGGGAAATAGCATTTGAACAATAATTGGAAGAATAACAGGGAACAATACTCCAGGGCTAGTGCTGGGGTACTGCAGTTTTTTAAAAGAGAGCAAATCCAATATATATATACCATGTTTTCCCGAAAATAAGACCATGTCTTATATTTTTTTGAACCCTGAAATAAGCTTTGGCCTTATTGCCATGCGCTCAAGAGCCCAATTGGGCTTATTATCAGGGGATGTCTTATTTTGGGGGAAACAGGGTACTACACATGTCTTTTCTTTTTGCCTTGAAAGAGAAAAAGAGAGTGTGGAGAAGGGAGGGAGGAGTCTGTATCAGTGCATATGCCTTTATTGCGAGAACCAAATGTTCATGAGCCAAAGGAGGACTAAAAAGCCAGTTTATATGTAATAGAGAATATGTAGGAGAGAAAATTTAAGGAATAAACAAAAAATAGGAAAGTGAGGACTGAGATGTTAGTTTGTAGGTAAGCAGATCCAGATTACCAGGTTGTAGAGAGGGGAAAGAAGGGTTCTGGTATATATTTCTGCCACATAGCCTTTGAAAATTGGTTTTGGACAAAACTCTAGAAAATCATAGCAGGGAAAGGAAGATAGAGGGTCCACCTCAATAGCAAGGTTTTTTTTTGTCTGGACAAGCTCAGCATATTCAGGCTTCCTGAAACTATGTTTCTCCTACAACTAGGGACTCAGACCAGTTCAGAGGGTGGCACTACTGTACTGCTATTTTATCTGACTTCAGGTTACACCAACTGGTTCTGCCAGGCTATGAAATTCAATTCAACATGAGTGCTGTGGAGATGTCATACCACAAAGCCTGTCTCTTAGACATGGGTGGATCAGGTCCCGCTGGGTGCTGTACCCACTGATTCAGCAGTCATTGTATCCAACACTGGCAGTCTCCTAGGTTCTTCCTCAGCCAATACTGATCCTTCTTTAACCAACATGGTGTTGGAAGGAAAATCCATCTGGTTCAGTTCCAAGCTGGGAGAAAGACACTGGAAACAACATGGGGGCTGACTGAAAAGCTGGTTTATTGATGAAGCAGAACCACACAAAGACAGCATGCAGTTCTGAGTCAGCTGAACAACTAGCTAGACGACTGCCAGGAGTTTATACAGGTCCTGAAATGCTACTGGGGGGAGGAGCGTGCACTGCAACTACATAGCAAAAAAGGCTCTAAGAGTTGTAAACCTAATTTTACGCAGCTTCTTTTCCAAAAACTCTACACTACTAACCAGAGCATACAAAACATTTGCCAGACCTATTCTTGAATACAGCTCATCCGTCTGGAACCCATACCACATCTCTGATATTAATACAATCGAACGTGTCCAGAAATATTTTACTAGAAGAGTTCTTCGCTCCTCCGTAAACAACAAAATACCTTATGCCACCAGACTTGAAATCCTGGGATTAGAAAACTAAGAACTCCGCCGACTCCGACACGACCTGTGTTTAACACACAGAATCATCTATTGCAATATCCTTCCTGTAAAAGACTACTTCAGCTTCAATTGCGATAATACAAGAGCAAACAATAGATTCAAACTTAATGTCAACCGCTTCAAACTTGATTGCAGAAAATATGACTTCTGTAACAGAGTTGTTAACGCTTGGAACTCATTACCTGACTCTATAGTCTCTACCCAAAATCCCAAAATCTTCAACCAAAAACTGTCTACTTTTGACCTCACCCCATTCCTTAGAAGATTATAAGGGGCGTGCATAAGAGCACAAATGTGCCTACCGTTCCTGTCCTATTGTTCCTTTTCATATATCAAATTAACATAGTTATTGCATTCTTTTGCTTATATATATATTTTTCTTATATGATGTGTTGTTGTTTTATGTCAATGTTTGTATACTGTTGTGACAAAATGAAATTAAAAAAAATATGAAAGGGCTTGTGTTCTGAAGGGGTGTTGGGCAATTCCTATTGTGGCTAATGGCTTTTGTTCTGTGCTTGGATCTTGGGTGAGGGGGCTGCTTTCTGATCTTACCATTCTGTCTTAGTTAAACTTAGCTGTCAAACTTTGCTGCAAGGAGTTTCAAAATATTCTGTCTTGAATGGATTACCAAATCTGCATTTCTTTTTTTTTTTTTTTTTAAATACTTTATTGAACTTTTTTACATTAAAAACATAAAAAAAGGAAAAAGAAAAGCTTATATCATTTAACAGCTATTTGTGGTGTTTTTCATCTGACAATAATCCGTGCAATAATGACAAACATTAAATTCTACATATTTGTATTCTTATTTTATCTATTGATTATGCTTAGTAACTAAAAATTCCTATCTCCTTTCCATCCATCCATACCACCGTTCCCATATACCATAAAATACTGATGTCTCTTTACCCTTCAGACTCAAAGTTAGTTTGTCCATTTCAGCGCAGTTCATAATCTTTTGTATAATAAGTCTCTCTGAGGGCACACATGGCTGTTTCCAACATTGAGCAAAGGCCATCCTAGCAGCAGTTAATATATGTAATATTAAATATTTTATACTCTTCAAGTATTTTTTTTTAAAAATCCCCAGTAGAAAAAGTTCGGGTTCTAGATCCAACTGTTCATTTGTAATTTCTTGTAGCCACTTTTTAATTTTTAACCAATATTTACGTGATTCGGGGCAGGACCACCACATATGGTAATATGTTCCATCTTTATTTTTACATTTCCAGCATATGGGAGACATTTTGGGATACATTTTCGCTAGTCTCGGAGGCAGGTGCCACCTGTAGAACATTTTATATGCATTTTCTTTGTATGCTGCTGATTTTGTTAATTTATAATTTCTGTTCCATATTTTCTCCCAATCTGATAAATTTATGTTATGTCCAATATTTTGGCCCCATGCAATCATACATCCTTTCACTACTTCTTCTTCCAATTCTACTTCTAGCAAGTATTTATAAATTTGGGTAATATTTTTTTTGTCTGGCCCTAGTAAAATTTTATCTAATTGCTGTGGTTTAAGATATATTCCATATTCTTTTATATCTTGTTTGTATCGATTTTGTAACTGAAGATAGGCCCACCAGTCAACCCGTAGTCCTTGTTCTTGGAGGTCCTGTAGTGTTTTTAATTTTCCATGAATATCTAATAGATCTTTATATTTTAGCATTTTATTCAAATCTAAATTATTTGGGTGAATCATCGCTTCCATTGTGGATAGCCAAATTGGGATTTTTATATAGTGTTTCTTTTTAACTTTAATCCAATTGTTTATTAGGGAATCTCTAATCAAATGTCTGTGGAAATACTTTTGTTTCATATGGCCTGTTTCCCACAGGAAGGCATGCCATCCTCTCTGTAGATCGTGGCCTTCTATAGCTAGTATTCTTTTATTCTTTAAATTGATCCAATCTTTTAACCAAACTAGTGTTGCTGCACTATAATATAATTCCCAATTTGGTAATCCAAATCCTCCTCTGCTCTTCATATCTTGTAGATATTTCATTTTTATTCTAGGTTTTTCCCCCTGCCAAATAAATTTTCCAATTGTTTTATTAAGGTCATTAAAAAAGATCTTTTCTAATTTGACTGGAACAGTCTGAAACAAATATAGGAATTTTGGTAGTATGGACATCTTTACGGCTGCTATTCTTCCTAATAGTGACAGCTGCATCTTCTTCCACAATTCTAAATCTTTTTTTGTTTCTTGTAATAATTTGTTGTAATTATTCTCCTTTATTGTTTTGCAATGCGCTGTCAACCATATCCCTAAGTATTTGATTTTTCTTGTTGTTTGAAGTCCAAGTGATCTTTCCAGTTCTATTGTTTGTGGTTCTGTTAAATTTTTCGGTAGAAGTTTCGTTTTCTGTCTATTAATTTTCAGCCCTGCTACAGTTCCATATCTTTCTAATTCCTTAATTAGTGCTTGTCCTCTCTCTAGTGGTTCTTCAATGATAAAAGCCAAATCATCTGCAAACGCTTGCAGTTTATATTCTTCACTTCTAATTTTCAATCCTTTTATTTCTGGATTTTGTCTAATTCGTTCTAGTAATACCTCTAATGAAAGTATAAAGAGCAGAGGGGATAGGGGGCAGCCTTGTCGAACTCCTTTTTCTATATTTAAAGTTTGGGTATTTTCTCCATTGATTATAATTTTTGCTTTTTGTATCGAATATATTGCTGTTATAATATTCTCAAATTTGGTGCCAAAGTTCATATCATACACTTGTTGAATCATAAATTGCCAATTGAGATTGTCAAATGCTTTTTGGGCATCCAAGAAAACAAGGGCTACCTGTTTCTCTGGGTGAGCTTCATAGTATTCTAAACTATCCATTATTATTCTTAAATTGTTTCTAATTTGTCTGTCTGGAAGGAATCCATTTTGGTCTGAGTGTATATAATCATTCAAAATTTTCTTTAGTCTGTTGGCGATAATAGTAGCAAATATTTTATAATCTACATTTAACAGAGAGATTGGTCTATAATTTTGTATCAGCCTAGGATCCGTATCCTTCTTCGGGATTAGCAAAATTAGTGTTTCCCTCCATGTATCTGGCATTTTAGCTGATGTTAATACCTCATTAAATAAATCAACCATTATTGGTCCTATTTGTTCTTCTATTGTCTTATAGAATTCTGCTGGAAAACCATCAGGGCCTGGTGTTTTACTACTTTTCTGAGATCTAATTGCTTCCATCATAGTTATATCCTTAGTCAGCATTTCTTTCAGTTCATCTTTTATTTCTCGAGTTCTTTTTTCCCTTAGATAGTTCCTAATCTGCTCCTCATCTATTTTTTCTTTCTTATAGAGATCTTCAAAATATTTATGTGCAATCTCTTTTTTCTTTTCTATTGTATATTGGTTTCTCCATTTTCATCTTGTAATTGGTAAATGATTCTTTTCTCTCTCTCTTTTTTGAGTTTATAAGAGAGCCATCTTCCTGGTTTATTTGCTTGTTCAAAATGTATTTGTTTGGTTGCTTTCAGATTTCTGACCAGTTCTTCTTGCTCAACTAAATTGAGTTTGTGTTTATAGAGAATCAGTTGTTCTTGTAGTTGAGAGTTTAATGGGTTATTCTGTAAATTATAGTCTCTAATTTTTTGATTGTTTGAAGTAGATTATTTTGTTGGGCATATTTTTCTTTGTTCTTTTTTGCAGTAAAGGATATTATAACTCCCCGAATCACAGCTTTCATAGTATCCCATAAGTTTTGGGTCGATGTATATTGATTATTGTTTTCTTTAAAGTAAAAATTTAGTTCTTCCTTAATTTTCTTAGTAAATTCCTCATCTTTCAATAATTGAGTATTTAGTGTCCATCTTCTCCTTGGTTTTTTTTTCCCCTTCCAGCTAATTTTAAGCGGGTTGTGGTCTGCCCATGAATTCAATAAGATTTCTACTTCTGCCACTTCTTCTACTAGGTCTCCACTCATCCATGCCATATCAATGCGTGACCAAGATTTATGGGGGTTCGAATAAAAGGTGAATTGTCTTTTTTCTAAGTTTAGTATTCTCCATATATCTATTAAATTTAATTCTTTAGTCATTTCTACAAATATTTTTGGTAGTTCTCTTTTTTTTTTCACTTTCTTATTCTCCCCATTATAATCTTTTTGATAATTTGATATCGCATTAAAATCGCCTATGATACAAATATTTTCCTTTTCTAATTCAATAATTTTGTCATATAGGGCTTTGTAAAATTCACTTTGATTGTTGTTGGGGGCATAAATTACCACTAATAGAATTTTTTTAAGATTTATCTGTATTTCTATTGCCAAAATTCTTCCTTTAGGGTCTTCAAATATTAAATTTGCCTCTATTTCTTCCTTAATATACACTGCTATTCCTTTCTTTTTCTCCTGATCTGCAGAAGCCGTGAACAGCATCCCTAATTTGGGGCAATTTAAATATTTTTCATCAGTTTTTAGAATATGTGTTTCCTGTAAGCATATGATATCTACATTTTGTTTTATTAAATTTGCAAAATCCTTTTCCTTTTGTCATTGAATTTAGTCCATTTATGTTGATGGATAAGAGTTTCACCTCCTTTTCCATAGCCCTAGTTATCTTTCGCTTTTGTCTTCTAATTGCTCTTATATCCCTTTCTGTTTGTTGTTGATTAGTATCTATTTCTTCTTGTTCTTTGTGTTTATTTTTTAGTTGGTCTTGTCTTCTTTGGGGATTTAGCTCTAAATCTTCTTTGCTGCTTTGGTCTTCTGACCCCACCAGTTGTTCAAAAAAGTCCTGAGCTTTTTCAAGTGTATCTATTTTAATTGCCCTTTCCTCCCAAGTAACCAACATCCCTTCTGGAATCAGCCATCGAAATAAAATGTTTCGTTTATTCAACTCCTTAGCCAGAAATTTATAATCCTTTCTCTGCTCTCTTACTCTTCTCGGGATTTGCTTGAGAATCTGAATTTCTTTACCTTTAAGTGTTATTATTTCTTCTCTGGATATTTTGTATATAATATCTCACACTTTCCTTCTTGTAAATCGAATGTGGACCTCTTTTGGGAGTTTGTTTCTTCTCACATAACTCGTGCTGACCCTGTAAACGTCGTCCATCTCCTTTAACATTTCCTCCTTGTCTCTATCTAATACTTCAGCTAAGATTTCTGCCATCACTAGTTCCAAATCTTCATCTTTTTCTTGCACTACATTTTGAAATCTTAAATATGACGCAGCCTTATCCATCTCTATGAAGGTCAGGGAATTTCCCATTTCTTTGCTCACCATTTTTATTTGTTGGTCCATCTTTTCTAGTTCCTTCTCTGTTTGTTCCGTTCTTTTCTCTACTTCCTTTATTGTATGTTCATTCTTCTCTAATGCTTGTTGGATTGATCCTATTTTTTCATCGAGTTTCGATATGTCTGATCTCATTTCCAGTTTTAATTTCCCCATTTCCTCTTTCAGTTCGTTAATATCCGCTCTTGTCTCTGAATGGTTCTTTACCATTATTTCCTGGAGTTTTGCCATTGATTCTTGTAACATAGATAGCGAGATTTGAATATTTATATTGGAGGCAGTATTTTGTTCCTCGGCTTTCAGCATTCCCTCTGTTGTTTTTTGTGTTATTGCTGAAGGTGTTGTTGTTGAGGGTGTTAGAGGTAGTGTAGTTTTCTTTCCTGCCTTAGTTAGTGTGATGTTTGTGGAAGTCATCTCTTCTAATATCTCTTTCTGCTTTTTAAGAATATTGTACACGCTGTCCCAAATTGGCATTAAACACCTTCAAATTCTTTACTTTGAAAGTTCGTTATTAGTATAATTTAGTCCTTACTATAAACTTTTATGTTATTATATTATTTGTATAGATCTCAATATTCACATCAATATTCAGAAATCATAGAATGCATAATTACTTAGGTGTCTTACTATAAATATCTATATGAAACTCTCTTTTTTTCCAAATCTGACTATAACTAATTATAACAGTAACTTATAGTTTGAATTATAAATATAAATCTTAACAAGTATATATAAATATTGATATATTAATCAAAATATGGGGTAATCTATAAATCTAAGTTATAAATCGGTATATATATAATTATATATATAGGTTGAAAGAATACAAAAAAGAAAGAGCAGAAACAAACATGAAAGAAATATCAATGTATAACACTTTCAGTCAGTTAATATATAATGTTTAAATTAGAATATTTAGCTATAATCAATTCTTTGGCTGGGTTAGTTAGCCTTCTAACAAATAAATTAATAGTTTAAGTGGATTAAATAATGATAGTGATTTCCAAAAAGCGTTCAAATCATTATATCCAGTAGAAAAAGAGAAAAGTAAGAAAAAAAAATCAGTTGGCAAATTCAGTAAACAAAAGTAGGCAAAAGTAAAGAGTCACCAATTCCTCAGTTTCTTATTAATGTATTGGTCTCTCAAAATCAACTCAGTCTTCCTTATTATGCTGATAAGTTGCTGAGTAATGCTCTTTGCTATGGTCGCTCTCCACTTCCGTTACTTTAGCTGCTTCTAATAAAAAAAAACAAAGCTCACAGCCTCGTAACTAGTGTTCAGTTCTCTGTTTTTCAAAGTTCAAAGTTTAGAGTCTGAAATTCAATGTTCAAATGTTCAAAAGATATCCCAGAGTACTATCTTCTATTTTATTTGTTAAACGCCCTGCCTTTTTCAGGCTATCAATCGCTCCCAGTCACTCTCCGTTCTTTCTCACCAGCTTCTTAGCTGCCTTCTCGGGTTACGATCAATCAATCTTCACAATGAAATGCGAACCTCTTTTTTTGTTGATCTTCTGTTACACAAATTCTTTAGCACTAACCTCTCCTTGCTCCTCACCACAAGCTGTCAATAATCTTGCTTCCCACTTTGTTGGCTGTCAGACTACGGAGCCGGCATTAAAAAATGCCAGCTTTTTGCTTGCTGGGCTCCACGGGGTTTTTCTCCGTCGCGTTGATGATTGCCTGTCACCAAACTGCTCCTCGAATCTCCCCACTTCAACACTCTTCCCTACAGGCTTCGTGTACCCTTTTGGGTTTTGCTCCAGCACCAAAAAAGAGGGATGAAGAGCAGAGCTAGCTCCTCAAAACCTCTGTTTGTCCGAGGCTCACCAACCGGAAGTCCCAAATCTGCATTTCTAAAAGCTGGCCTCCTCAGTTTCTGCTTGGGGGCAGGGAGACGGGTGCTGGTTTCTGCTTAAGATTTTTTTCACATTTCTCCTTTAGGGGAAATATTCTTTCCTGCCTTTTTTTTTTAATATTTCCCAAAACATTTCATTCTTCTGGGGTGGGAGGAGCTTCCCACAATGGGTACCAAGAAGCAGGGTAACTCCTCCCCTGACCTGAGAATCCTGCACCCTGTCGAGGGGAGAACCTTGCAAGCAAGCCTGGTGGCTCATTATTGGCAACTACCAGGCAAGGAAAGCCCCAGCTGTGCATGTTTGAGAGGGAGAGGTATTAAACTGCGGCATACGCTTTTTGTTTTCCTTCCCAAATTCTCTTCTGTTGCTTCTCCCCTACCTACCTACAGTCTACCTACCTACCTACAGTCCTAGGCTGCATAAACAGAAGGATAGAATCAAGATCACATGAAGTGTTAACACCACTTTATAATGCCTTGGTAAGGTCACACTTGGAATACTGCATTCAGTTTTGGTTGCCATGATGTGAAAAAGATGTGGAGACTCTAAAAAGAGTGCAGAGGCTAAAACATATGAAGAATGGTTTAGGAACTGGGTATGTCTAGTTTAATGAAAAGAAAGACTAGGGGAGACATGATAGCAGTGTTCCAGGACCGGGATGCCCTATGCACGGTCACTCACGCCCTCGTGACGTCTCGTCTGGATTATTGCAATACTCTCTACATGGGGCTCCCCTTGAAGGGCATCCGGAGACTGCAGTTAGTTCAGAATGCGGCTGCGCGGGTGGCTCGTGGCTCCCGTATGACACCTATCCTGCGCAGACTGCACTGGCTACCTGTGGCCTTCTGGGTGCGCTTCAAGGTTTTGGTAACCACCTTTAAAGCGCTCCATGGCATAGGGCCGGGTTACTTACGGGACCGTCTATTGCTACCGAATACCTCTCACCGGCCCGTGCGCTCTCACAGAGAGGGACTCCTCAGGGTGCCGTCAGCTAGGCAGTGTCGTCTGGCGACGCCCAGGGGAAGGGCCTTCTCTGTGGGGGCTCCCACCCTCTGGAACGAACTCCCCCCAGGACTCCGTCAACTTCCAGTCGCGAGCTTAAAACACACCTATTTATCTGCGCGGGACTGGACTAGTTTTTAAATTTTATAGGGGTTTTAATTGGTTTTAATATTTATACTATTTTTAATAATTTGGCTTTTTGAATAAGTTTCTTAATGGTTTTCTTAATTTGTATATATATGTTTTTTATTTGCCTGTGAACCGCCCTGAGTCCTTCGGGAGATAGGGCGGTATACAAATACGAATAATAAATAAATAAATAATATCTCAGGGGCTGCCACAAAGAAGAGGGAGTCGGGCTGTTCTCCAAAGCACCTGAGGGTAGAACAAGAAGCAATGGGTGGAAACTGATCAAGGAAAGAAGCAACTTAGAACTAAGGAGAAATTTCCTGACAGTTAGAACAATTAATAAGTGGAACGACTTGCCTGCAGAAGTTGTGAATGCTCCAACACTGGAAATTTTTAAGAAAATGTTGGATAACCATCTGACTGAGATGGTGTAGGGTTTCCTGCCTGGGCAGGGGGTTGGACTAGAAGGCCTCCAAGGTCCCTTCCAACTCTGTTGTTATATTCTATTCTATTCTATTCTGTTCTGTTCTGTTCTGTTCTGTTCTGTTCTGTTCTGTTCTGTTCTATTCTATTCTATTTTCCCATCTTTCCCAACAAGCCTTCTGACATCTTCAGACACCTTGCTGCAAACACTCTGCTCCAAACATTGTATTCTTTCCACAGTGTGTGTTTTTCCATCCAGCACCATAGCCTTCCATCCAACACACTTTGCCTGCCAGTTGCATGAGCGTTTTCTCCCTTCGCTGAGGCCTGGTCACAATAGGAGATCTGAAGGCGAAGTCTCCTTCAGAAGTCTAAGCAGGCAAAATCCTATAAAATTTATGACAAGGGTCCAATTAACTGGATGATTCCAACAAGCTTCTGCTCACTTCATGGCATGGTTCTATTGGCTGGACTCAAGTCTAGCCTGTTAAGATCTAACCTTAGATGAAATTAGAGATTCCCTAGGATAAGCGGATTTTTTACAAAGAGGAGGATAGGTCAGAGGAAGTTGACTTCAGTGGGAAAGAAAAGCACAGAAAATAAAATTCTTCACCCTGGCTGGTCAAAAGGTTATGCTCCCAAAGTCTTTACAAAAGGCTATTGAGTCATCCCCTTCTAGGGCAAATTCACAAAAGATTCCTCAGTTCTCCTTGTCTTAAAAAAGTTTGCTTTGAAAATATCCCCTTTCTTTTTTGCACTGAAATTAATCAGCATTTATAAGACTTTTTTAACCCAATCAGCCTTTCAGCAGAGTCTCTACATGCTTGTTTGGTTTCACCATAGTGAAAGTTTTATCCCTATAATTAGGGGAAGTAACCAGACAAGATCACAGTTGCAAAAGTTGAGTGTGGAAGATGGGGAAATGAGGATTCAGGATTCTTCATAATCATTGCCTATTTAGAAAGCTTTGGTTCCTCCAATATCTGTCATATTATACAATACAATAGAATAGAATTCTTTATTGGACAAGAATAGAATATAATTCTTTATTGGACAAGTGCGACTGGACACACAAGGAATTTGTCTTTGGTGCATATGCTCTCTGTGTACATAAAAAGACAAGATACATTTGTCAAGAATCATAAGGTACAACACTTAATGAAAGTCATAGAGTACAAATAAGCAATCAGGAAACTATCAATATCACTATAAACCGTAAAGATACAAGCAGCAAAGTTACAGTCATGCAATCATAAGTGGACATGACAAGTGGACATTATGACAACTTTTCTTCTTGTATAAAGGCAACAGTGTAATGTTCAAATTTTAGGAAGCAAGAATCTTAGGAAAAGCTGAAGAGGGTGGGGATTGATCAACTTGAGGCATCATTACCTCATCTTTCTTTTACGACTGAGCTTTTTCTGCCAAGTAGAATACAGAAAGCAGACACAGTGTTTTGAGGATTTAATGCAATATTAGATCATAACAGTGCTTTCTCTCTCCCAAGCATGCACACTCATAAGGAAGTGATGTACATGATAATAGGATCAATATGTCTGGAATCCTCTCCCTAGCCACAAGAAAATTAATTTCCTTTCCATTATTTTTCCTTCTGGTTGCATAGTTTCAGTTTATGAGATACGTTTTACTTACAGAGCACAATATCCTAAGAGGCAAAGTTTAGCTTTTCATTAAAAATGAAAAAAAAAATTGCTGAAGGATGCAGCAACTGTTTCCACTCCACTCCCCTCTAATTTAGTCTGGAAGGATTGGGTGTTTATGCTAATTCTAGAATTAAGAGGTATGAAATAAAGATCTAAGGGCCACTATTTCTCGGAAGAATAGGTTGTTCATGATTTTTCTTGAAGTTTGTAGGAGAGTCAGGATCAAATAAGTTTAAAATATTTGTGATTTTATGAAATAAATGAATAGTACCAGACATCTGGTTGACTACTGTGGAAAATTGAATATGGATTTATCTGACTAAACCAACAGCGCTAGAAAAAAAATAAAACCTACCTCCAGAAATTACAATCTAGAGTTTGTCTCTAACTGAATTCTGAGTGTATTCTCAACTACCATATTAACTGTGAACCCATTCTTATAGGAACCTCATTCAAGGGGTCATGGTAATCCATTATACACTGAACACAAACATACATAACAGAAAAGAAATTACTGTATATGAAATCCGTCAGATCTTATTGAGCCTTTGTAACTATGAAGAAAATTCTTTGGGGAGAATATGTGAAAATAATGGAGTCTGCCTGGTTAAAAACTGTTTTTGAAGAATCTTCATATATTCCTTATATTTGCAAACAACTTCTGGAGGCAAGTTTTTTTTCCCCCTTGACTTCTTCAGCACAATATAGGGGCTAACGTTATGCTATTGTCTAATGTTTATACAGGTAGTCCTTAACTTATGTTCACAATTAGGACCAAAACTTCAGTCACTAAGTAATGTAGTTAAGTGAGCTGCACTTGATTTTACAGCTTTTTGCCACAGTTAAGAAAATTAATGTGATGTGGTTCTTGGGTAAATCATGCAGCCATTAAGTGAATATGGCTTGACTCGTCATGTCAGAAGTCCCCTGGGGAGGTTGCAAATGGGAATCATGTAACCCATTTAATGTAATCCATCATGCTTGATGGACATTGCCTCGCAGATGACCCCCACCCTGTCAAAGACCTTGGAGTTTTTATATCTAACGATTTAAGTTCCAAAGCCCACTGCAACTATATAGCTAAGAAGGCTCTAAGAGTTGTTAACTTAATTTTACGTAGCTTCTTTTCAAAAAACACCACGCTACTGACCAGAGCATATAAAACATTTGTTAGGCCAATTCTTGATTACTGCTCTCCTGTCTGGAAACCATACCATATATCTGACATCAACACAGTTGAGCGTGTCCAAAGGTATTTTACGAGAAGAATTCTCCATTCCTCTGAAACTAATAAAATACCTTATTCCACCAGACTTGATATCTTGGGTCTAGAAAACTTGGAACTTCATCGCCTTCGTCAAGATCTGGGTTTAGCATATAAAATCATCCGTTGTAATGTCCTTCCTGTCAATGACTTTTTTAGTTTCAATAACAATATCACAAGAGCTACCAACAGATTTAAACTCAATGTCAACTGCTCCAGTTTAGATCGCAGAAAACACGATTTCTGTAACAGAATTGTATATATTTGGAATGCATTACCTGACTCTGTGGTTTCTTCTCATAACCCCAAAGGCTTTACTCAAAAACTGTCCACGGTTGACCTCACCACTTTCCTAAGAGGACTCTAAAGGGCGTGCATAAGAGCACAAACGTGCCTACCGTTCCTGTCCTACTGTTTCTTCCCCTATGTATATATATGTTTTTAGTACCTCGTTTCTCCTCATATATACGTTCATATATTATATAACCCTTTATGCAACGCTTGTATATATATATATTGTTATATTGTTATGACATATAAATAAAATAAAAATAAAATAAAATAAACCCCAGAACACTGCAACCAGAGGTGGGTTTCAGCAGGTTCTGACCAGTTCTGGAGAACGGGATTGGGGAAGGAATGGAGATTTTACAGTATCCTTCCCCTGCCATGCCTACTAAGCCACACCACCAAGCCATGCCATGCCCACCAAGCCACGCCCACAGAACCAGTAGTAAAAATGTTTGACACCCACCACTGACTGCAACCTTTGTAATGAATGAATGAATGAATAAATGAATGCCAGATGCAAAGTGCCTGGATTTTGATTACATGACCATAGAGATATTGCAAGGTTTTAAATGCGAAGACTGGTCACAAGTCATTTTCCCCCCAAAACTGTTGGTAAATGAATGAGCCATTGTTTCAGTTGTGCCTAAAGTCTGTGGCAGGCATGTACATTCACTTCAACGATTCTCTGAAACTTGGATCGTGTTTCCCAAGGTTGTATGGTTACCCCAGATAAATTGCAAGCCTGAGATGCTTCATAAAATGTAAGATAACTGCAGGTCTGAATAAAATTACTTATAAAAGATTAGCTCAGTTTTGGCTCTTTGGCAAGGTGTTTGAAATATTTTTGTATAAATTTAAATATTTTTTGTAGATTTCTGAAAGTCTACCACAAATGGTAAGCACCAAGCATCAAAGGAGAAATTTCTTATCAGGTTTTTACGATTGACTTCAGGGAGGGATTACTTTTCATCAGTGGTCTTCTTTTCCCCCCCAATTGGAATATGTCTGGGAGGGACACAGAACAAAAGAAAACTTTTATGTGAGTTTTTCTATTCCTGTCCAGAATTGAACTGTACAATGGCAGCTACAGTAGACCCACGTACTCTCCGTGCCTCATTTTTGCTGGCTCTTTTTATGCTAACAGCCTCCCACTGATGTTCTGTGTGTGCTTTGTAGGCACACGCTGCTTCTTGGCTGCTCCAGATGTCTGTTGTTCTACTTTCTGCCACTCCCTTAGCTTTTATTTTTACTTGGGATATGGTAAAGCATAATTCTGTCCTGATAAAGCATTTAGAACAATAGCATGGTCAGGTGAGTAGGTTAACTGAGATGTCTTAATAATTTCCTCTGCTCACAAACTAGTTTCCTTCACTTCTATTACAGTCTGAATTGGCAAGAACCACAGGGTGACCATCATGACCACTCTCCTTCAAAATACATTCAAGAAGAGAACTGCTTCCTGATGAGAAGGAAACTCAGGGAGCCACTGGAAGTCCATCATTTTTGACTAGCATTGTCTGTCACAGCAGCAGATATGCAAGTAGCCTGAATTCTAAGCACAAAAGAGAAAAATGGAGGAATGGTGATGTAAGAAAGGAAGCATTGTGTGCAAGATTTGATCTGCATGACTAGGTTGCCTCAGCATGAGCAAAGCAAGTAACCTTTTTTTAAGGATAAGAATGTACATTGTTAGTCCCTCAACCTACTGGGAAGTAATTTTTATCTGCTCTTTTCTGCTATGTACATGTAAATTGCAATATTTTCCAATTTACAACAGCTCAAGCAGCATTTTCTGATTGGTCTGCAATTTGTGATTTCATTGTAGGTAAACACCTCCAGTCCACCTGGCTATTGAACAATCTGCCTGTGCTGCCAGACCTGTGGACAAGCCTTCCTTCCTTCCTTCCTTCCTTCCTTCCTTCCTTCCTTCCTTCCTGCCTGCCTGCCTGCCTGCCTGCCTGCCTGCCTACCTGCCTTCCTTCCTTCTTCCCTCCCTCCCTCCCTCCCTCTATTAAATTGGCAAGAGTTCTACCATTACCATTACTCCTTAGGGTCCATGACCAAAACATTAAAAAATTACTTCCTCTTCTCTTCTTGATCATTTTCAATTCTAGGTCAAGTGATAGGAAAAATGGTAAATGTGTGTTTTTGCTGGCCCACAGTGAACATATCAGGTGGAAAGTGTCAAACATGAAAGAATCGATGAAGAAAATCTTATAAAATAAGTATCAAAAAAAAAAAAAAGTCTTCAGAGACCAAATATGGAAAAGAAGGAAACTGGTTCTTCTTCCAGGAATTTTGAGAAGATAAAGAAGCAGTACATGTGGTCTAGGTAGAAGAACAGGCCATTACTATGACTGACATGGAGGAAGGCTGAAATCTAGAAAGAAATTTCTTAAGCCAATTTCTTTTTAAACCAAACTACATGTGGGAATTAAGCAACTGAAATCTACGCTTTTGGAAAAGCCCTAAGCCAAAGTTGACATAGGGAAGCTTTATCTGGAGGAAGCATGCAAGGGAAAATTTCAGATAAGAACACATTCCCATTAAAAAAAACCAACAGCAGCAAAAGAGCAAAAACTGGCTGAGTTAGAATCAGTCAGCTGGATGTATCTCGCTTGGTTTAAGACAAAATAATTGGAGTTGCCAAAGAAAGGTAGGACATAGACATGATAAATTACTTTGTATTTTTTCTCTAAATAAAATAGTCTTAAAGATATTTCTTGCTCTTCTCATTCTAGCCAATGGAGAAAACATCCAGGAATTCAGAAAAATAGTGAGGTGAGCCACAGATACCTGATAAAATATAATATCAGTTCAGTCTGACTACTTAAGCCCATAAAGGAGAGTCTAAAATGAATATATTTTATGTTCAAATATGTGTTTGACATAGTGAAACTTGAATACATTTTACATCTGATGTTTCTGTTATTTATTTATCTTATGTAGAATTTCACCGTTCATCAGAACCAGGGAATTATGCCAGTTTTCATAACAACTATATTTCACATCCCGGCTCAATACTTGGCTATTTATTAATACATGGACACATCAGACTGCGCATTTCTGACATTTATTTTCAGACTGAATAATGTTCCTTTTATATTTGCATACTACAAAGATAGAATAAAATAAACCTTGAATCTATGACAAATGTCTACATCTTCCCATAAATTAAACTGAAAGGTCGGAATGATCTTGGAGTGTCATTTGTTTCCTATTGATTCTCAATTATTTGCCACCTCACTTTGCTTTTGTCAGATTGCCTTCTAGATAGTTCAGAGAAGAATGAACTACCAAATTAAAACCAAGAATACTAAAACTATTGTAATTATTACAATTATTATTGTAATCTTACAGTAGCAGAATCTTGCAAGTCTGAAAGTGCTTTCCCCTTTCCCTGCCTTAACATCCCAGAAAACCAGTGAAGGTCTGAGATGCTTTCTCCACCCACCCACCCCCATTGCTGCTTTGGACTGGATAAAACTTCTCTTATCAGAACATAGTTTAGACCAGGAGTCTCCAACCTTGGTCCCTTTAAGACTTGTGGACTTCAACTCCAGAGCCCCTCAGCCAGAAACTCTGGGAGTTGAAGTCCACAAGTCTTAAAGGTTGGAGACCCCTGGTTTAGACTGTAGTTCTTCTGCCTCTCAAACTTATTTTCACAGCCCATTAGAGATCTTTTATAATTGTTTCTAGTTAGAGACTTTCCAATGTCTACCTATCAGATTTCTTTTTAGAGCTGATGAAGAAGCAGAGACAATAGCAAAAGGTGTAACCAGGGGAAAAAAGTAGGGTGAGTTGTGTAATGCCATTGCATTTGAAAGAATTTGAAGCATCACAGCCAGTGGTGGGATTCAGATGGTTTGGGCCAATTGGTGAACTGGTTGTTAAATTGCTGGCTGGCCCCGCCCCTTCCAGGAATCCCCATATGTCCCGTTTTGGCTCCCAGGTAAGTGCAAGGAGGCCTACTAGGCCCAAATTGGGGTGCGGGGGTGCAGCACAGACCCCCTGTGGCCTGTTTTTGCTCCCAGGAGACTGCAAGAAGGCCTACTAGGCCCAAAACTGGATGCAGGGGGAGGTCTCGCCCGCAGCCCATTTTTTCTCCCAGGGAGGTGTAGGAGGCTGAGTGCTGCCTGTCACATCCCCTGGCCACGCCCACCATGGCCACCGCCCATGCCCACCCAGCCAGTCATTAGGGCAGAGAACTGGTTGTTAAATTATTTGAATTCCAATATCACAGCCTCTCCCTTTTTGATCACAGCCTCTCCCTTTTTGAGATTAACAGCCTCAGAAATTCAAGTCTTCCTTTTTCAATTAAATATTTTGAAAATAGTAATATTACAATATTTCTTAATAGACTATGAGAGCTCTATTTAATTTTCTGATGCCATATGGTAGTTTCTCCCCTAAGAAGAAATGAATTCTAGAACCAAGCCTATCATTAGGAGTGTAACTGCAGGTATAGATTCTAGAAGCATAAAACCTTTCTTTTTGTTAATTATTTTATAATTTATTATTACTTTATTTGTACCTGTGATTTATTATACTTGATGGAAAAGGCATGATTAAGTTGTTTTGACGATCAGTTTTATGTATGCATGTTTTAAGTGTACACACTTCCAACTTCGATCACTTCTGGTTGTTGAAGAAACTTGTGCAAAAGTAAAACCTTTTTTAAAAATATGAATAGCAGTGGAAAAATCAATAAGAAAGGAAGAAAGCAGAATAGTCACCCATCTCATTCAGCTTTATTCAGACTGATGTGTTCTTATCTATCTTAGATAGATAAGATAGATAGAAAGATAGATAGATAGATAGGTCAGAAGCAGTGGTGGGATTCAGCCAGTTCGCACCTATTTGGGAGAACCGGTTGTTAACTTTCTAAGCAGTTCGGAGAATCGGTTGTTGGAAGAAATCTTATTTTGTTTTTGTTTTTCACTTTACAGGGCTAATCCTGTAAGGAAGTCAGGAAGGGAATATTCTGGTGTTGTGTTTACCCTAATCTTTATTGCCCTGCTTACAGAAACTGCCTCTCTGGTTAACTAACCCTTATTACATTGTAACAGCTAAGGCAAAGTGCCCATCGACGTGAGTGATGTTGAGTTGGCCATGCCCACATGGTCACATGACCACCGAGCCACGCCTACGTAGCTGGGCAGAGAACTAGTGTTAAATTATTTGAATCCCACCACTGGTCAGAAGTTGATAATAAGCATAAGAATGAAAAGAGAAGGGTTTGTCTGTACGTTCTCACTCTTCTATATTTTTAACCTTCACATGTACATAGAAGAAGAATGGAGAGCTAAGACTTCTCTAAATACTTATCTGCATGTACTCTGCCTTATGATATATATGTATCCCACCCACAGGCTGCTGTTGCCTAAATCAAATATTAGAAGACAAGAGAGTCTGAGCTGTCAAATAACTACCTCTGCTTGCTTCATATGACACCAGCATGGACTTTGATTGCCTGATAAACTCAACAGTCTTTCTCAGCAAAGCTTTAATCACTTTCGTGATGAGCTACTTTTAATTCAGTGCTGTTCTGCTTTCACACCATACCATGGTCTTTACCGTCTGTTCTTTGCTGGCCTTCATAACTGGCTGCAAGTATTTTGTAGCATAATCTTACCTTGAGGGCTACGACTGTTCCTTTGTGGAGAGAATTATATGCACTTCCCATTAATACTAATAGAGTTACATGCATCAGTAACTCCAGAAACCATAAAATGTAAGCATGTCATATTCCTCCAAAGCGTAATCCCACTGAATGGTGATAGTCCATTAGTGTTTATCACAGCAAATTGTATTGAAAGAAAGGCAGCTCTTTTGTAAGGTGCTCAAATTCCTTCATGCATTTTTATCTTCTTTTGCAGTTTCTGCTTATTTTAGGATGTGCATAATTTAGAACCTCTTTTTTTCTTCAAACAATCAACTGTTGTGTAAAAGGTATGAATGATGAGGAATGCTCAATTTGGGACAAATTTATGTTCCAATAACTTGGTCTAATACTCTCCTTTTCTGCCCTAGCTCAGTAAAATCAATAAAGGTCTGAAGAACATTAATAAATGTTTAACAATCCTTTAAACAGGACAAACAATAAAGCAATCTTTCAATTAAAAGGTGGTTACAAAAATGATTGAAGAGAGCAATGGAAACAACTAATGAGACACTCAATGGAAACATATAATGGAACATCTAGTAATATCCTCTTTTGAAGCCTTCAAGTTCCTCTAATTGCTAAAGGAGAAGTGACACTTGCTGCTATTTAAAAGTTGTTTCTGCATACCCCCACACTCAAGGCTGTCTTCATGCTTCCTACAGTATGCTGAGATGCTAGATTTCATTCCAGAATTTCCAGATACTTTGTAGCTGAAGAACTATTACTAATGCTAGTCAACAGAGGATCAAATGACTCGATCCATCTATTCTGGATCAAGAATATCATATCTGAGAATGTAGAAAGGCAGCTTTCTACATTCTCATATTCTCATCTGCTGTAGTTTCTGAATAACCATTGAAAACAGATCGTTGATTATATATTTTCTCTCTTATAATGGTCTACTTGGGACCTCCTATTTCATGGAATCTGAAGAACAGTATGTTAGCTTATAGAGATTAGATATCCTAGGTTACACAGAATAGTGTGAACATACTTGAGATCAGTAGTGGGTTCCACTTACCTTTGCTACCAGTTCGGAAGTGGAGTACGCACGAGCGTGCGCTCGCTTTGCTCATGTGCAATGCTTGTACGCATGTGCAGAACCTTCTGCACATGCACAGAGCATCCATGATGACATCTGGGCAAGTGGGTGGAACTTCCCGCTGCTGCCACTACCGGTTTGCTTGAACCGGAGCAAACCGGTAGAAACCCACTACTGCTTGAGATATAACCGAACTTTAGTTGTGCTTGCAGTATAGTGATGAATATATGCCAGAAGTAACTGATATTCTCCTTACTAATAGGTGGTAACACTATATGAGAATGGATATGATAAAGTCTATACTTTCTCTATCTTACTGGGAAAAAATATAATGAGGGCAACATGAGAGCTAGTGATAAGCTTAGCAGGAAATGTGCAATATTCTCAAATCAATGTGATCCAGAAGGGAAAAAAAGTTTTTGCTAGAATGATTAGAAACAAAAAATAAATAAATAGAATTATAGAGTGCTACAGAAGCACAAAGAGTATAAATGTATGAAAAAATAATGTTTGGTGCAATGATGAAATGAAAGAGGTTGTGAATGTGAAAAATGCATGTAGGAAAATGATCCCTGTGAAAAATAAAAGAAAGAGAAACATCCTGTATAATGTGTATACAGAAAAAGAAAGTTGCAGAGAATTTAGTTAAAAAGAAGTGGTTAAGATTAAAAAGGCAGAGAAAACGCAAAGTGATTTCGAGGGAATTAAAAATAATTATTTTGGAAGTAATGATGAGCAGTAAGTAAAGCGCCTCTAGCAGATTGAATGGTATTAAAAATAAAAGCGATGAAATGACTTGGGACAAAGCAAGTGAGCAGATGCTGGCATGCGATCTATATAAGAATGATACTGATATCTGAAGACTGGAACTGAAGCAAAGGCTATAAATGTTCAGGTCTGAGGGGAGAAAAAGGGAGAAAAGCAATTCATAAATGCAGCTGAGAAAGTTGAAAAATGATAAAGCTGCAGATGTAGATGGAAAAAACTGGAAAATGTTAAACTAGGGTCATTATTTGCTTACAGAGTAGCTATGCAACTTGGTTTGCTTGTTTCTGTTAGCCCTGTGAGGTAATCCAGACCAGAAGCACAACTAGGAATACTGATTCTATCTTTATTGTAACCTCACATGAACACAATCTAGCAAGTCTATCCTCTTGCTTTTACTCAGCTAAAGACTAGGGAGGGTCCATTCTGAAACACTTTCCTAAACTCTTCCTTAGGGAGATATATGATCTGTGGTGCAGGAAGTTTTTGAACTTTTAACTCTATATATCAGAATCAGAAGGCGTTATTGAAGAGGAACACGCCCCACTAAAAAAAAGTGACCTACATGTTGAATGAAAAATAGTGGTTTACAAAGAAGAGATAGAAATGATTTTACAAATGAAAAATGATGACTTCAAAATGGAAATATATATATACAAATAACAAATCAGTTGAACGATCTAGATTATGTCTTTAGATTGGATTATAAGAGGGATTTGGTAGAGTTGCCATGCTGGCAGTACACAGGGTGCCTGACAAAGATGATGGTAAGAATTTTAAGAGAAGAGACAAAGAATCGGAGAAGGTAGATGCTAGACTTTTCCTTAATGAATTAAGATTGTTTGCAGAAAGAAGAAAGAATTCAGTATTGATTTATTTGATCAAGGTTAAAATAATGAGTTGCTATTTTAAGAGATTTAGTGGCTTTTCTGATTAGGCCTGGATGATGATGGTAATTTTGGGAATGTTTAAATGGAAAGGAAGGATTTAGATTGGGTGTAATAAATATATTTTGCAATATTTATATTTCTGATCACCCTTAATGATTTTTTTCTGTTTAAAAAAGTGGGATAAAGTTCTAAAGATGAATTTAAAAAATGAAGTGAAGTATGGAATGAAGAGATTTTTGGCTGTATTTTAAGAGTGAGTGATAAGTTGTTAACATTGATTATACTTGATAGGAATGAACAGGCTGGTTTCTTTGTATGTATTTCTTTTTTTCCTTCTTTTCTTTTTCTGCACTTTAAAAAATATTTTTAATATATTTCTCTATTTTTGTAGTTATATAAATTTCACTTGTATAATATAATCTTTAATAATTATTTTAAAGTGTTATAAGAGGAAGTTTTTGCTAGTTACAAGGATAATCCTAATAAGTACTTCCTATTGTATGCACTTTCTATTATACTGTGTCTGCTAAACTTTTGAGGCATGGATAAGATTACATGTATCAGTTGCAGCCTTAATGCTACTTAATACACAGGGCAGTTACAATGTGTTTTGTAACCCCGGAATCTTTTCCGCTTCATCAAAAAGTAAATATTTGTTGAGGTGGGAATCTGTGTTATTGCATGGAAGATTTTTCAGAGCTTCAGCATAAAGATATTATAAGCGTTTGGAGAGTTATATACTAACATCTATTTGCTCAATACTTCACCTTTCCTGGTAGGATGAAAAGTTAGATCCTGGAAGTGATATATGATTCACTGAAAGAGGTAATGCTCCTACGTGGTTTGGAGATAGCTGGAAAACAAATAAAACGAAATGAAATGCAGCTTCCCAGGACTCAAGCAGTGACCAAATATTGCCTTTTTCAGTGAGATGAAGGAGATGCTCCAAACTACCTTTAATAATACATTATCTGCCTTCCGGTTTCTACCTCTGGTGTCATACTGAAATTGTCTTAATTACCCTGAAAGATGATTTACACAAGGATAAATTCTGGGGTAGTGTAACCATTTTCATTTTAGTTGAACTCTCATTTCATTTCAGTATGTTCGACCACATACTAAGCTTTCCATTTGGGTTAGGAGTAAGATAGTGTAAATTATTTTCATTTTATTTGAAATCTCATTACATTTCAGTATGTTTAATGATGGTATTCTTCTAAGCTTTCTGTCTGGTTGAAAATACTGCATTCTGAAAATGCATTTGCAATAAAGCAATTTCCTGAACTTGATAAGTCCTCCAATTTTACATCTGTGTGAAACCACAAGAAATTTACACTGTGATAAATTTTATATAAGTTCATATTAATAGATTATATAAAATACATGGCTAGAGGGAATCTAGTTTCTGACAGATGGAATCTGCAGGTGACAAATTTCTTTTCCTTCCCCATCCACACTGAATGCATCTCAAAAGTGTATTAGAACCTTCCATGCCATATTTGGAGTGCATATGAAAGATATTCAGGGGGATTAAACTGAGCAAAATTTCCATTACAATGTTGGATGCAGTCCTAGAATTTTAACTGGGCTTTGCTAATCTGCTCAGATTTCACCTGGTTTAAAAGATTTTTGTATCAAGGGTCAAATCAAAATTTGGATCTTTGACCAAAACATTTTTAAAGGGACTCTTACTTTGTACCAATTAAATCTCATTTCTATCTTCAAACCAGTAATGGCTGAATTTATAATTATTCTACTATTGCTGTTTTATTTTGGGTAAGGATTCTATTGTACATTTTTAAGTATTTATTATCAGTTTGGAAAATCAGCTAATTGTTATTTGCCATGTATTGGTAAAGGTAAAGGTTTCCCTGTCCAGTCATGTCCAACTTTAGGGAATGGTGCTCATCTCTATTTTTTGGTCAAAGGAGCCAGCATTGTCCAAAGACATTTTCTGTGATCATGTAGCCAGCATGGCTATATGCCAAAAGTGCATAGAACGCTGTTACTTCTCCACCAAAGTGGTACCTATTAATCTACTCGCATCTGCATGCTTTTGAACTGCTAGGTGGGCTGGAACTGGGGCAGGAATGGGAACTCACACCATTGTGTGGAGTTCGGATCTCAAACCTGGGCTGTCAGCTTTCCAGCTGACAAGCTCAGCATCTTTAAGCTCATCATGCCTCCTCTCATGTATTAGTTCTATGATGAAAATCAAAATGGCAGGAAAACAGCATAGTCATTATCGGGTTTTTTAAAACATGAGAACTGTACTGGATTCCTAATTTAATATAGAAGCAGTTTCTATGTTTCTGATCTAATTTTGTGTCTATAATGTTATATTCATATCTTATTACTGTTTGGAACATACCTATATTTCTTCTATAATGTAGATATTTCCTTCTGTATCTGTAAAAGTCTATTGTAAAATCTGTTCATTAACTGAGTAGTTAAAATATATTTTCTTCCTGGAAACAAACTGACATAACATGAAAAAATGTGAAGCTTTCCCCCCCTCTAATGAGGACATTATCACTGATGACATTTTCAGCAAATAAAAAGAAAAGAAATGGTAGTTTTGAGAAGCTGCTGAGATTTCCACTAATAATGTAGCATCTGTTGGAATTTAATGAAAGTTCCTATTATTAAAACGAGCCAAGAAACTAATGAAAGCTATAAATTGTATGTTACTGTATAATGCACTGAACATTGTTAACGTTGTATGTTAGAATATTGGAGAAAATATCAGGGAGTATATTAACAAAGGTATATTGGTATACTCAATTTTGCCTATTTTCTAGAATAGGATTGTATGTTTTGGCAGAGTCCAAAAATGTGACTCTATTGATGCAGGGAAGAAGTTTGTTTATTTGTTTATTTAATTTGTTTGCTGCCACCAAGTTGACACCACGTCAGGGGAAAAATGGCTTGGAAACTTACATACCCTTGATAAATAGTCATTTACATGAAACTGCAGGTAGGAGAAAAAGGTAGAAAAAAATCAAGATGGTGCCACAGCTAAGCAATTGTTTCTACCTATTCAATTTCATCCAATAGGAAAGATATTTGTGAATTAATTTCATCTTGAATGGCCCAGGAACTGGGTCTTTTGGGTTGCTGCCCAAAAGGTAATATTGACCCCAAAGACATAACCTGAGAACTTCCAGGTTTTAGAGAATTTAAGATCAAAATATGAAAAAACATCATTTAGGTAGTAGATGATTATAAAATTAAGGGTTGCTAATCCATTGAGATAACCGTTGTTGTTGTTGTTAGTTGTGAAGTCGTGTCCAACCCATCGCAACCCCATGGACAATGTTTCTCCAGGCCTTCCTGTCCTCTACCATCCTCTGGAGTCCATTTAAGCTCATGCCAACTGCTTCAGTGACTCCATCCAGCCACCTCATTCTCTGTTGTCCCTTCTTCTTTTGCCCTCAATCTTTCCCAGCATTGGGCTCTTCTCCAGTGCATCCTTCCTTCTCATTAGGTAGCCAAAATATTTGAGTTTCATCTTCAAGATCTGGCCTTCTAAAGAGCAGTCAGGGTTGATCTCCTCTAGGACTGATCAGTTTGATTGCTTTGCAGTCCAATGGACTCACAGGAGTCTTCTCCAGCACCATAGTTTAAAGGCCTCAATTCTTTGGCACTCGGCCCTTCTTATGGTCTTTCACAGCCATACATTGCAACTGGGAAAACCATAGCCTTCACTATATGCACTTTTATTGGCAGGGTGATGTCTCTGCTTTTTAGTATGCTGTCTAGATTTGCCATAGCTTTCTTCTCCAGGAGCAAGCGTCTTTTAATTTCATGGGTGTAGTCCCTATGTGCGGGTGATCTTGGAGCCCAGGAAAACAACAATAGTGTTGATAACTATTACACTATTGATAACAATAGTGATAGTCAATCCTGGTAAAATACAAAAGCATTATTTTGTTCAAATGATCCAGAACCCAGATTAAGTTGAAAACTGAAAGTAAAATTCCCTTTTTCCAAGGACTCAAATGAGCCTTCTCAATTTGCCAGCTTTGCACTGGATGAAAAATTTAAAGGTAAGTAGACATCTTCATTTCAGCTACATTAAAAACTTATTTTCCTGACTGAATTTTGCAGAGTTGAATGAGGCTTGTTAATCTTTAGGGAGGAAGGTTCTATTTTCAGAGTTTTCCACAGAATTTTGCCTTCCTTCAGAGTGCCTCATGTATTGAAGCCAGCCATTTAACGATATTCCTGTCTGTAGGAAAAGAGATAATGTCCCCAAATAGAACTGTCTATACATTCAGATGTTACTTTCTTGGCATGCCCCCTGTTTCATTCAGGTGGTTTCTAGTTAAAAAAAAGCCATGTGAGACTACAGAATCTTGCTTCTGAAATAGCCTGCTTAATGAGATACTGTATCTGTTTTGCTGTAGGAAGGAAAAATAAGTTTACTACAAATTCTTCTAGGAGGAGGTTTGGAAGTTTCCCGTCAATAGAATATTTAATGAGATGCTAGTTTCTTATTTTGTTCAAACTGGTAGCTGGGAATCTTTCTATTTAAAAAAGAACATGACATCTAAATTATGAAGTACAATATGATGAAAATAATAATCAATTACATTTAAATTGATGGACCACTGAATGAGAAACAAAAGGAGCAAATGAAGGAGTTATTGCAAGTAGGTGACTCAAGAGCTCATACAGAATCACTTCTGACATTTTCTTAAAGGTGGATTTTCTACAAAAGTCCAACTAGAAAGTTAGGAGGCACCAGCATTTTACAAAAGCCTTTATTTGACAGGATCTGTACTTGAATAAAAGCCAAATGAGTTTCTTTGCATGAATGAACACAAACTGGCAAAAGGAACTATTAGGTTGTAGTAATTGCTTTAATTGAAGCAAGTATCCCGGGACATAATTTATTTTCATAGCAATGCAATTCTTTTTAAAGCATTACCATAAAATCTTTGTCCTTGAATAAGCTTTCTTAACTTTCGTCATCAATTTCACTTAATAACACTAACTTGTTCCGAGTCTACTTGTTTAGCCTTGATAACCTTCAACAGCTTAATAAAACACCTGTCATATTTAACAATTGTTTCTATTAATTAACCATAAATTGGAGCAGATAATGTTGACAATGACAATTATGTTTCTTAACCTACAGATATCTTAACAAGGTGACTTCACTTCTTCAAATGCCATGTTATAATATCTTTAAGCTACTTTCAGTTTTTCTTTGTTTTTGAAAACTGCTGAAATGGTGCGACTTTCTTTTTTATCAGCAGCACATGTGTCAGGACAATTTTTGGAAACATTTTGCCTTTTCAAGCCAGAAACTAGGGTAGCATAAATAATAGCAGATAGTGTAAATAAGAAGAAAATTGATGTTAGCAGGAACAACTGGAATCATAATAAAAAAAATAAAACAAAGCAATTAGACATGGATATTATAGGCCCCAACATTACCAGAGCTGTCTCTGACTTACAGCAGATGAGCTGAGTTAGAAAATTATTGAGGGAAAAATCTATATGGAACTGCATAATTTGGTAATCACAGTAATAATCACAAGTCAGCTACCCAAAATAGATTGGTGTATGGTAGTAGTATCATCATGGAAACAATCTGGCTTTTTGGAAACAATCTTTTACAAATTAACACTCAATGTTAGTGCAAAATGTTGATGAGGTAGCTAACGTGTATTTGCTTCTTCATATCCTATTTGTGATCTCTTTAGGACAAGCAGAAAACAAATCCACCAATCATAGCACATTCACTTTACTATTTTCTCATCGATGGTGTTTTTTACTCCTTCACAGATGCTGAATATAACCTGAAGCTACCGAAGTTTGCCCACCAAGGGCCGTGATAGCTCAAGGCTGTAAGGAGCCTGTTATTAGAACACAATAGCCTGCAATTACTGCAGGTTCAAGTCCCACCAGGCCCGAGGTTGACTCAGCCTTCCATCCTTTATAAGGTAGGTAAAATGAGGACCCAGATTGTTGGGGGGGCAATAAGTTGACTTTGTAAAAATACAAATAGAATGAGACTATTGCCTTATACACTGTAAGCCGCCCTGAGTCTTCGGAGAAGGGCGGGATATAACATAACATAACATAACATCAGAGTTGGAAGGGACCTTGGAGGCCTTCTAGTCCAACCCCCTGCCCAGGCAGGAAACCCTACACCATCTCAGTCAGATGGTTATCCAACATTTTCTTAAAAATTTCCAGTGTTGGAGCATTCACAACTTCTGCAGGCAAGTCGTTCCACTGATTAATTGTTCTAACTGTCAGGAAATTTCTCCTTAGTTCTAAGTTGCTTCTTTCCTTGATCAGTTTCCACCCATTGCTTCTTGTTCTACCCTCAGGTGCTCTGGAGAACAGCCCAACTCCCACTTCTCTGTGGCAGCCCCTGAGATATTGGAACACTGCTATCATGTCTCCCCTGGTCCTTCTTTTTGTTAAACTAGACATACCCAGTTCCTGCAACCGTTCTTCATATGTTTTATCCTCCAGTCCCCTAATCATCTTTGTTGCTCTTCTCTGCACTCTTTCTAGAGTCTCAACATCTTTTTTACATCGTGGCGACCAAAACTGGATGCAATATTCCAAGTGTGGCCTTACCAAGGCATTATAAAGTGGTACTAGCACTTCACGTGATCTTGATTCTATCCCTCTGTTTATGCAGCCCAGAACTGTGTTGGCTTTTTTAACAGCTGCTGCACACTGCTGGCTCATATCTAGATGGTTATCCACTAGGACTCCAAGATCCCTCTCACAGGTACTACTATTGAGCAAGGTACCACATATACGGTACTGGTGCATTTTGTTTGTTGGCCTAAATGTAGAACCTTACTTTTTTCACTGTTGAATTTCATTTTGTTAGATAGCGCCCAATGTTCAAGTCTGTCAAGATCTTTCTGTAACTTGAGCCTATCTTCTGGAGTGTTGGCTATTCCTGCCAGCTTGGTGTCATCTGCAAATTTGATGAGTTCCCCATCTATCCCCTCGTCCAAGTCATTGATGAAGATGTTGAAGAGTACTGGGCCTAAAACAGAGCCTTGGGGTACTCCACTGCATACTTCCCTCCATGTGGATGTAGTTCCGTTGAGGACTACACGTTGAGTGCGGTTGGTCAGCCAGTTACGAATCCATCTGGTGGTGGTGCTGTCTAACCCACATTTTCTACTTTATCTAGTAGTAGGTTATGGTCTACTTTATCAAATGCTTTACTGAAGTCCAAGTAAATTATATCAACAGCATTCCTCTGGTCTACTAATTTTGTCATTTTGTCAAAGAATGCGATAAGATTAGTCTGGCATGATCTGTTTTTGACAAACCCATGTTGGCTTTTGGTTATTACTTTGTTTGCTTCTAGGTGTTCGGTGATTCGTTGTTTGATTATCTTTTCCAGAATCTTCCCGGTATTGAGGTCAGACTGATAGGTCTGTAGTTTCCTGGATCTGTTTTTCCTTTTTGAAGATGGGAACTACATCAGCTCTTTTCCAGTCCTCTGGCAGCTCCCTGTGCTCCAGGATCTTTGAAAGATATAGTTCAGTGGTTCTGAGATCACGTCTGCCAGTTCCTTCAGAACCTTGGGGTGTAATCCATCCGGTCCTGGTGATTTGAACTCGTCTAGGGTAGACAGGTGTTCACTTACCATTTTCTTCCCTATTTTAACTTGTGTTTCTAATCTGTTTTTGTAGTGCTGTTTTTGATAGGTTGGATTGTTTTTCCTTTTGTGTAAAGACAGATGCAAAATATGAGTTAAGTAGATCTGCTTTCTCCCTGTTGCTTGTCATCTTCTTGCCACTTTCTCCCAGCAATGGGCCAATTGTTTCCTTGACTTTTTCTTGTTTTTAACATGTTGGAAGAAGCTTTTTATTATTTTTACTTTTGTCGCTAGCCTTTGTTCATTGTGAGCCTTAGCTTTCCTCACTTCATCTTTACAGGCTCGGGCTATTTGCTGATATTCTGCCTTAGTTATTTGCCCTCTTTCCACTTTTTATATTTGTCCTTTTGTCTTTCAATTTGTCAGATAGTTCTTTATGCATCCATGCTGGTTTCTTTTGTGATCTACTATTTTCTTCTTCATTGGTATTGTGTTAGACTGTGCTTTTATAATCTCACTTTTCAAAATTTCCCAAGCTTCTTGAGTTGTTTTCCCCCTGAGGATTCTCATCCATTGAATCCTTCTCAAGATCTTTCTAAGTTTATTGAAATTAGCTCTCTTAAAGTCCAAGACTCTAGTTTGACTTTGTTCTACTACTTGTATTTGCTTAATGTTGAATTCCAATATTGCATGGTCACTTGCCCCCACGGTTCCTGTAGCTTCAACACCTTCTATCATTTCATCTCTGTTAGTGTGAATTAAGTCCAATATGGCTGATCCTTGTCGCCTTCTCTATTTTTGGGAAACAAAGTTGTCTGCTAGGTTTGTTAGGAACCTGTTGGATCTTCCACTTGGTGCAGAGTTTGTTTCCCAGTTGATGTCAGGGTAGTTAAAATCCCCATTACTACTGTGATGTGCTTCCTACATACCTTAGTTAGCTGACTAGCAAAAGTTCATCTACTTCCTCTGTTTGGTTGGGTGGCCTATAGTATAGACCTATGGCAATATCGTTTTCACCCTTTTATATTGACCCAAATACATTCAAGATGATTTTCATCATTGTTGTGCTCTATTTCTGTAGAGATGTAGTTATTTCTTATATATAGTGCAACTCCACCTCCTCTTTTATTTGGTCTATTTCTTTTAAATAATTTATATCCCTCTAGCTGTATGTTCCATTTGTCAGTTTCATCCCACCAAGTTTCCGTAATGGCAACAATATCATATCTACCCTCATTTACTTGGATTTCTAATTCACCCTGTTTATTCCTCATACTCTGTGCATTGGTGTATAGACATTTGAGTCCATTTGGATTGATCTTGTGTTTACTGTCTACATAACCTGTGTTGACTGCCCCTACTTTCATGCCACCTGTTGGTTTAGTGCACATGGTATGGCACTCACTGTTAAATGCTTGGTTTTGCTTGATAGCATGGTTGATAGTCTTACCCATACAGACATCTATGTTACATGCACTGATAACCCTTTTAGTTTTCGATTGCTGGGGACAGAAATTTTCTATATCAGTTAATTCTCTGTCCCCACTGTTCAGTTTAAATGTTTATCCAGAAAATCTGTGAATGTATTGCTAAGTAACTCAGTCCCTTTCTTTGATGGATGCAATCCATCTCTTTTGTACAATTTTTCATTGGACCAGTTGCAGACATCATGACTAATAAAACCAAAGCCTTCCCTTTTACACCACTCCTTTAGCCACACATTAAACTCCACTACACGCTGGCCTTTACCTTTTTGTTCCTTATGTACTGGTAAAACCTCTGAAAAGTTAAGCCTACAACCTATGCTATTAAGTTCATACCCTAAGCTCTGGAAATCATTCTGCACAGAAAGCACATCCTTTTGGGACAGATCATTTGTGCCAAGGTGTATAATAGCATCAACATCAGAATCCTTACTGGCATTCTTGACTATCTTAAGAATACGTCTCTTGTCTCTGCTGGCAGTAGCACCAGGTAGACACCTGACGTCTTTCAAAACCTCCATATCCTTTCCTAAATTTACATCCCTTACAATTGAATCACCAATCAGAAGGTGGCTTCTCTTTTTGGATACCTTGCTCTTCTTGTGTGACCGATCTGTAATACTTGATACACACTTTTCCAAAGTAGGTTCACACTTTTCCAAAGTAAGTTCTTCATCTTGAACCATAATCCCTTGATTGTTTGAGTTATCAGTATCACAACTACCTTGATCTGTCACTTTAGTGTTCCTATTTAGGTCAGCAAGGGCACTATATCTGTTATACTGGGACACTGTAAAAGCTTTGTGTTTATGGTTCACAGCTCTCACCCTGCCAGATCCCACGGTTGTCCATACTGCCCTTTTCCTGCAGGATCTTTGTGGTAGAGGGGGCTGATGGCTCAGCAGCTGGAATGGCTGAATTGGGTACCTAATTTCTGCTTGGAGAGCATAGATTAGAGATTCTAGATATGTAATCTGTCCACGTAGACTGCTAATTTGTTTACAATTAGGACAGTACCCAAATTTGAAAAAGGTACTGTGAAAGACAGCTGCAAAACAAGTATTGCACTGAACTAAGCCAGTCATTTTGAATAGAATAAAATCACAATCTCAAGTGGACCAACCCTGAATATATTATTGCTAGAGAGCATAGATTAGAGATTCTAGATATGTAATCTGTCCACGTAGACTGCTAATTTGTTTACAAAGAGGACAGTACCCAAATTTGAATAAGGTACTGCGAAAGACAGCTGCAAAACAAGTATTGCACTGAACTAAGCCAGTCATTTTGAATAGAATAAAATCACAATCTCAAGTGGACCAACCCTGAATATATTATTGCTATTTTTTATTTATAGTGATTAGATTAGAAAATGAAATTAAAAAATTGTGAAAATGAGAAAGAAATGCAGAAATTTTCCACCCCCAATTCACCTTAAAGCAGCAGCTCAAACTCACGTGCTTTTCTGAAGCAAATCAGGAAGAAATGCAGAAATTTTCCACCCCCACTTTACCTTAAAGCAGCAGCTCAAACTCACGTGCTTTTCTGAAGCAAATCAGGAAGAAATGCAGAAATTTTCCACCCCCAATTCACCTTAAAGCAGCAGCTCAAACTCACGTGCTTTTCTGAAGCAAATCAGGAAGAAATGCAGAAATTTTCCACCCCCACTTTACCTTAAAGCAGCAGCTCAAACTCACGTGCTTTTCTGAAGCAAATCAGGAAGAAATGCAGAAATTTTCCACCCCCACTTTACCTTAAAGCAGCAGCTCAAACTCACGTGCTTTTCTGAAGCAAATCAGGAAGAAATGCAGAAATTTTCCACCCCCACTTTACCTTAAAGCAGCTCAAACTCACGTGCTTTTCTGAAGCAAATCAGGAAGAAATGCAGAAATTTTCCACCCCACTTTACCTTATAGCAGCAGCTCAAACTCACGTGCTTTTCTGAAGCAAATCAGGAAGAAATGCAGAAATTTTCCACCCCCACTTTACCTTAAAGCAGCAGCTCAAACTCACGTGCTTTTCTGAAGCAAATCAGGAAGAAATGCAGAAATTTTCCACCCCCACTTTACCTTAAAGCAGCAGCTCAAACTCACGTGCTTTTCTGAAGCAAATCAGGAAGAAATGCAGAAATTTTCCACCCCCACTTTACCTTAAAGCAGCAGCTCAAACTCACGTGCTTTTCTGAAGCAAATCAGGAAGAAATGCAGAAATTTTCCACCCCCACTTTACCTTAAAGCAGCAGCTCAAACTCACGTGCTTTTCTGAAGCAAATCAGAAGAAATGCAGAAATTTTCCACCCCACTTTACCTTAAAGCAGCAGCTCAAACTCACGTGCTTTTCTGAAGCAAATCAGAAGAAATGCAGAAATTTTCCACCCCCACTTTACCTTAAAGCAGCAGCTCAAACTCACGTGCTTTTCTGAAGCAAATCAGGAAGAAATGCAGAAATTTTCCACCCCCACTTTACCTTAAAGCAGCAGCTCAAACTCACGTGGTTTTCTGAAGCAAATCAGAAGAAATGCAGAAATTTTCCACCCCCACTTTACCTTAAAGCAGCAGCTCAAACTCACGTGCTTTTCTGAAGCAAATCAGGAAGAAATGCAGAAATTTTCCACCCCCACTTTACCTTAAAGCAGCAGCTCAAACTCACGTGCTTTTCTGAAGCAAATCAGGAAGAAATGCAGAAATTTTCCACCCCCACTTTACCTTAAAGCAGCAGCTCAAACTCACGTGCTTTTCTGAAGCAAATCAGGAAGAAATGCAGAAATTTTCCACCCCCACTTTACCTTAAAGCAGCAGCTCAAACTCACGTGCTTTTCTGAAGCAAATCAGAAGAAATGCAGAAATTTTCCACCCCACTTTACCTTAAAGCAGCAGCTCAAACTCACGTGTTTTTCTGAAGCAAATCAGGAAGAAATGCAGAAATTTTCCACCCCACTTTACCTTAAAGCAGCAGCTCAAACTCACGTGCTTTTCTGAAGCAAATCAGAAGAAATGCAGAAATTTTCCACCCCACTTTACCTTAAAGCAGCAGCTCAAACTCACGTGTTTTTCTGAAGCAAATCAGAAGAAATGCAGAAATTTTCCACCCCCACTTTACCTTAAAGCAGCAGCTCAAACTCACGTGCTTTTCTGAAGCAAATCAGGAAGAAATGCAGAAATTTTCCACCCCCACTTTACCTTAAAGCAGCAGCTCAAACTCACGTGCTTTTCTGAAGCAAATCACGAAGAAATGCAGAAATTTTCCACCCCCACTTTACCTTAAAGCAGCAGCTCAAACTCACGTGCTTTTCTGAAGCAAATCAGGAAGAAATGCAGAAATTTTCCACCCCCACTTTACCTTAAAGCAGCAGCTCAAACTCACGTGCTTTTCTGAAGCAAATCAGGAAGAAATGCAGAAATTTTCCACCCCCACTTTACCTTAAAGCAGCAGCTCAAACTCACGTGCTTTTCTGAAGCAAATCAGGAAGAAATGCAGAAATTTTCCACCCCCACTTTACCTTAAAGCAGCAGCTCAAACTCAAACTCATATAAATGTAAATAAAAAAAAAAAAAAAACACCCCTCAGATATGGAGTTATTGTGCAGTAGCGGAGGTGGGTTTCATCAGGTTCTGACCAGTTCTGGAGAACCAGTAGCGGAAATTTTGAGTAGTTCGGAGAACCGGTAGTAAAAATTCTGACTGGCCCCACCCCCATCTATTCTCTGCCTCCCAAGTCCCAGCTGATCTGGAGGAAATTGGGATTTTACAGTATCCTTCCTCTGCCATGCCCACCAAGCCACACCCACAGAACCGATAGTAAAAAAATTAGAAACCCACCACTGTACAGTAGGATATATTTCATATCATGGAAAAACGTGGTCATCTTTTCCACTTGTTAAAATTCACCATGTCTTTCTCTTCTTTGTATTTGAAAGTACCTGAGAAGATCTACTATTTTGTTCTTAAAATGACTGTACAGGGGTCATTCTGCCCACCTCACACTGCCACGCTCACCTCGGCTCTGCAAAGGGGGGAAAAAGATCATGATATGTCACATGACTTCAACCAAAAACTAACTACCATTGACCTCACCCCATTCCTAAGAGGTCTGTAAGGGGCATGCATAAGAGCACAAACGTGCCTACCGTTCCTGTCCTATTGTTTTCCTTTGTTATATCCAAATAATATAGTTATTACATACTCATACTCATACATATGCTTATGTGTTGTATAGTTGTTTCATGCTTATGCTTATATATACTGTGCGACAAAAATAAATAAATAAAAATAAATAAAATGACGGCAATGTGATGCTGTGAGTTTGAGACCCATGAACTATTTTGGATTGCAGAAAATATGATTTCTGTAACAGAATTATCTGTGCTTGGAATGCATTACCTGACTCTGTGGTCTCTTCTCATAACCCCAAAAGCTTTAACAAAATCTATCCACTGTTGACCTCACAGAGGTCTTTAAGAGGACTTTAAGTGGCATGCATAAGAGCACAAACGTGCCTATCGTTCCTGTCCTATTGTTTCTTTCCCTATATATATATATATGCTTAAACTTCCTTGTTTCTCCTCATATATATGTTTATATATTATATAATCTTTTTGTGTTATGCTTGTGTATATTGTTATGACAAAATTAAATAAATAAATAAAAAAAATAAAAACTACAGGCTTTTCAAAAGTCAGTAGTGAGTAGCATCTCACATTTAATTCCCCAACAACTAGAATTGAGAATGTACCGCCCCTAATAATTTGATTTTACCCTGTTAATTGGAGATAAGAACTGAACTTCCGAAACCCTGTGGACAAAATACAGGTCTTACTACCAAGCAGTTGGTCCTTGTCTTTCAAACTAAAGATGAACACAATGGAGGAAGCAGTATCTTACCAGTTCCATGTCTAGGAAAGACAATGGTCATAAGTAAAAATTGATGCACATTTATGTTTCACATTGTATAGATTTTGGTGGTAAGCAAAAGTGCTAACAGTCAGGGAAGTTTACATTGAAGGTGAGAATTATATATCAAAAAAGTAAGTGATCTGATATCCTGCCCTTTATCAAAACCCATTATAAAATAATTCATTTTTAAAAAGGGCAAATGGTCTCACAGTTTTGTTTTAAAAGGTGATTTTTTAAAAAATATAAATGGCTTTGGGATTTCTCAACAATTTCAGACTGCAGTTTCTGTGATTCTTTCCAGCAGTTGTTATCTACCAAAGTTCACCACTTTCAATCTCATCTTCCACCAGATGTCATCCATCAAATTCACAGTCTTAATAAAGAGAACATATACTGTGCTGCTTCAGCAATATAATAATTCTTGTGGGGAGGGTGCTTTCAGAGGTAACTTTGTTGGAGGAATGTGGCTAGAAGTATGGAGAGCAGAAGATTACAAGCAGTGTCATAATTATCACAGCTCTGACAAAACAATTTAAGTCAGTGGTAGTCAACTTGGTCCCTAACGCCCACTAGTGGGTGTTCCAGCTTTCATGGTGGGCGATAGGGGTTTTGTCCGATATTGAAGCACTTTCCTTTTTTTAATTTAATTGACTCTTTAAAAAATTTTCATAGCATTATTTAAAAACATTTTCATTAGGTTTTCATAAAATTCCCCATGACAATTTAAATTTCTGAAAATATACTATTTGTATCGTCCGCGCATAAGTTTAGTTCACGTTAGGTAAGTGAAACTAAATGGTGCTATAGTGTGACTGCAAACAAAAGAGCCTCGTCCCAGATTAGCTCCCGCATCTCCCCCCACACCACACAGCTGTAACAGACAAGCAGAGCTTGTAGCCGGCGCCCCCCCAAACCCAATCCACGATGCGCAAGAGACATGCGCAGATGACAATACACGGTGCAGGCTGTTTTGTTTGCAGTCGCACTGGTCAGTACACAGTTAGATTTGTGAGAGTGAGCACGAACCGGTGGGCGGTTAGAAAATTTTACTACTAACAGAGATACAAAAGTGGGTGGTAGGTATAAAAAGGTTGACTACCCCTGATTTAAGTAAAGACAAAAATGTTTGACAGTACCTAAAACACCACCTATTACATTTTTATCCACTTTATCCATGCCAAAAATTGCTATGAATTGGAACCTCGTCATATTGTCATCATGGGAATTCTTAAATCTAGGTTGTTTGAAAGTAGAGTTAAATGCTCTACTTTAACCAGTTAAACTAGTTTAACCAGTTAAATGCTGGTTAACATGAGTTGACAGTCAGTAACATTCTGAGCTATTTCAATAAGAGCTGGGATGTCCCAGGAAGGCAATAGGAACAGGTAGATACAACTCAATTATTTATTTATTTATTTATTTTTCTTGCTTGTCTAATTGAGATGTGTGGGCATAGCAGGAAACAGTCTAGTAGAAAGCAGAATCTGTTGGAATGTTAATATCTTGGAGTCAAGCTAATGACAACAGATACGACAACCATTCTTGCATTATGATATTGATAATGAAGATATCAAATACTATAGGAATAAGCTGTCAAGAAATATGTTACAGAACTTGATAAAGCAGCCATGAAATCTTTGGCAAATATATTCAGATGCCATGATTTGTCTATATCTACAAAGATTGAAATAGTGCAGGCAATGTTATTCCCTGTTATATTTTATAAAAGCAAACGTTAAACTTTGAAGGAGCAAGATAAGACAAGTATTGATGCTTTTGAATGTTGTTGCTGGAGATGATTCCTAAAAATAGTATGGATAGCCAAGAAATAAAACAAATGGATAATTGAATAAATAAACCCCAAGTTTTCACTCAAGAGACGCATGACCAGGCTCAAATTATTATTTTACTTTACGTACATTTTGTTTGAACTCTATAGGGAAGGGTCTAATGCAGTGGTGAAATCCAAATTTTTTGACTACCAGTTCTGTGGGCATGGCTTGGTGGGTTTAGCAGGGGGCGAATACTACAAAATCCCCATTCCCTCCCCACTCTTGGGGGAAGGATATTGCAAAATTTCCATTCCCACCCCACTCTGGGGCCAGCCAGAGGTGGTATTTGCTGGTTCTCTGAACTACTCAAAATTTCTGCTGCTGGTTCTCCAGAACCTGTCAGATCCTGCTGGATTTCACCACTGGTCTAATGCTAGAATGGATAGAAGGAAAGAGAAGAAGAAGAGGACTACTAGCAAAAAGATGGATGGACTGAGTTACAGTGGTGATGGAATGATGGCTGGAAAACAGAAGACCAGGTTGGGGACAGATTATCATGGAGAAAATATATCTTTTGGTTGCTAACAGTTGACACCAACATGATGATACATAATGAAAAAAGATTACCGTATATACTCGAATATAAGCCGATCCGAGTATAAGCCGAGGTCCCCAATTTTACCCCAAAAACTGGGGTAAACTGGGGACTCGAGTATAAGCCGAGGGTGGGAAATGAGGCACCTACCGGTTGGGGAAACCCTCCCTCCCTCAGCTGAGAAGGCTGGCGGCTCCCCCGCCCCGCCCTCTCACTGCACCGGCAGGGCTTCCGTCCGGTAAAATGTGAAAAAAAAACAAAAAAAACTCGAGTATAAGCCGTATAGACCCGAGTATAAGCCGAGGGGAAGTTTTTCAGCACAAAAAACGTGCTGAAAAACTCGGCTTATACTCGAGTATATACGGTACCTTATTTTGCAACATTAGTCTTTTCTTTTTATGACTTCACCTCAGGGTGACTGAATGGAGCTGAGCATTTACTATTCATATGCCCTTCCTGACGCCTACACAGAGTTCACAGCAGATATTTTGTCTTTGGCTCTGATGGAGAAACATTTGTTTTTCCCTGGGTTTGAACTCTCAACCGTCCGAGTGGGAGGCAAGCATCTTCACCTCAAAGCCACCATGCTGTTCTTATATAATTAGTGTTTATTCCTGCTGAATTAAAATTGAATGCATGTGCTGTAATGGTGGCATTCATATCAATTTCCAAATATAAATGTAGCCTTTAAAATAAAGTGCCATCCTTTCTTTTCTCTTAATTCCACGCAACCTGAAGCTACTTTATCAGCCATACAGATGCACACTTTCCTTCGGCACATAATTCTCCCTATCCTTCTAATGTAATTTCCTTAGAGAACTATATTATTAATTTATTTAGTCATGTAATATATTTTTATATTTTTCATATGTAAACCTAGGAAAAGATATTATCTTTTTAAATTAAAATTAAATCAATGGCATTAGGAGATTTTAAATTAAATTAAATTTGTTTTTTTAATTTAAATTTAAAAACAAAATTAAAATGTTAATCTGAAAGTCTATAAATTAATGTTACTGTTCATCACAGTATTTTTAGAGGGAAGATCTCTTTCTATAAAGAGAGAGATGTTTTTAATTATACATGCACAGAGAGAGGAGGGGAAGCATTTTAGACAGCTAACTGTCACCGGAAAAATCACCTACTCTCATTATTTCTGATGATATCAGTATTGATATATCCTCCTTTTTGTCTCCTCTGCGAATAATGTATAGTGAAATAAATGGGCTAAACAATGTGTAATAAATATAATTTCCCAGCTTCTCTCCAAAAAGCAACCAAATCTTTTCTTATAAATCTGAAATACGTTTGTCTTCCAGGTCTGCCACTCTAAGCATCTGGATAATATGAGTTGAAAAAAACAACCCCAAATTTTATTCGTTACAGGGTATCGGATGCACATCCAAATATACTTAGATGCCAACATGTGTTTTTTTTTCTCCCTGTGTTGTTGAACACAATTTTCTCTTTTAATCAATAGTAAACATGGGGATAGGGATTGAAAGCTTGCATTTACACATAGAACTTGCATTTCTTTCCCAAAGCTTCCATGCCTGTTTTATTAGGATTTTGAAATGCGCAGATGATGCTTTCATTCTTAAAATCAAATGGGTCCATTTCTTTTATTATTATCATTTACTTATTTTTAGATTTTTAAAAATTCCCTCCTTAATTACTTGGTAAGGAATTCAAGGTGGTGAACATACATATACACCTTCTGCCTATTTTCCTTCGTGGTTTATTAAGATCCTTTATGACTCAGGTTTTACATAGAATTTTAAAAAGCTACTTTCAGAATGGATTTTTTAGGTTCATTACCATTAACTGTTTCACGTTGCTATTTTCTGAATATGCCTGATATAGATCTGAACCATTTTTTGCCCTTATACCATTGATCTTTACTGTATCACACAGGACAGGAAAATGTAAAAGGACTCCTTTGGTGAGATGAAAGGTATCTTAGTATTAATACTTTCACAGACTCTCCCCTTTTGGTATGAGGATAGCTAAAGATTTTGCAATTCTCAGCTTAAAACATGGAGTAGAATCTGACAGCCAAGACATGATGATGGAGAAGTTTGTGTGTCTGTTATTGTGTGTATTAGGAATAAAGGCTTTTGTTAATTTTATGCTTCTAAGAATGCATTAGCTGACTGAATTTCTTTGGAATTTTAGTTATTTTGGTGAAAAAAAATGGAAAGCTATTCATTTTGGATGAATTGAATAACTTTCCACATTAAACCATCTTAAATGGCTTGCTCAGTTTTCTTGTTCATTCCTTGGATATTGTTCCCTTCTTAGTATCATCAGTTCTAACTCTCTCAGGCCCTTGTGGGATATGGAATCATGCGATAAACAGCTATCTGCTGCAAGTGTTACGAAATTATCTTTTTTTCTTCTTGACATGCTATCTCTATTAAATGGAATAAAAAAAAATGGCATTTCTATTTTAAAACGAATTCATTTCACTACTCAGCCCAATGGCACTTTTAATTACTTTTCATATCATTTAGACTAGGATTTTCCTACCAGCAAGGATTTTCCTACCTTCTAGAGAGTAGAAGGCTGAGGAAGTGCAGCCCCAGAAACCAAGTTTGTTTGCCCAGATCTAAATGCCTTCTAATTAGATCAGGGGTGTCAAACTCATGGCCTCCAGGCTGGATGCGTCACGCACTGGCTATCCTCACCCCCATTTTAGCGAAAGGGGAAAAAGTTGCGATCACATGATGACAATGTAACGATGTGAGTTTGACAGTCCTGGATTAGACTGTAGTTTAGTAGATAAGATTGCCTCTATATACCTGCTTCCTGTTAGATTCATATTCCTGCCCAAAGAATATATTTATATCCTGTTTTTCTATCATATGACCAACATCAAAAACTCAGTACTGCTTTCTCTATTTTATACTCAAAGAAACTTCCATAAACAAAGCAAAAGCACAGACTAATAAAATCTCTCCAGTTATATGGCTACAATCACTAAGCATATTTATTTGTCTGGCCCTAAGCTTCATTGAATTCCCTGCTGCTTACTTCTGACTGCATATTCACACCATAAAGCACATCAAGCTTTAAAGAGACCATCCGAAATGCAGCATTAACTTTTAACTGCAAATGCAGCACCTTTATACAGACAAGTGTTACTGTCCGATCTGGGAGGGGTCATGCTTGTTGCTGGGTCAAATGTCATCTTAAGCCTCTTTTTATACTTAAGGCATATGTTTTGCACCGTAACCTCACACCACCGTCTCCTAAAATAACCACGAACCAACTTTTATGTGTAAAAGTCTTTTAAAATTATAAGTACAACATTAAACAAGTCAGATATTATGTAGGCATTTTGTGCAGTAATTTTAAAGCTTGCAGCCAAAGAGCTCAGCAATCGTTAACTACTTGATGGCAAGAAGAATAACTACAGAGTCTCCAAAATGAAGTACAAGTTATCCTTATTCACTCCAAGCTAATCTTGACTCCTATACCAGTGCTTCTTTTTGCTTAAAACTGGAGCGATATAAATAGCACTGGTTAAGAAGCACAAACATTGCACAGACGGCTTTTTGTACCCAAAAGGCTAGGTAGCACTCTCAAATTCTGCTATAGAAAGGCCTCACAAAAAGAGAAAGAGAAAAATCCATTTTAACTACAGGCAAGATTAAATAACACAATTTGCTCAGCACACTCTAATCTAGCCCATTCATTTGGGTTCGGATGGCAGAGATGCCATCCATTCATCATATACTTTTGTGCTGTATGGAAACATGTCTTCTGAATAATTTGAATGTCAGAGAGTAGGGAAAAATAGATTTTGCAGATGCATAATCATCCGCAAGCATATTTGCCAGAGCTTGGCCTTGTTGAATGCAAGCTGTCAATGGTTTGCCTTTCAGAATTGAATGCTGAGTGCGATGCTTGAAGTAAAAACAGCGGGGCATAATAATAATAGGCTCCCTGAGAGGGCTGAGATCTAAAAATGCTTTCAAGAGCAATGGGCAATTGTGACTGCTCACATTGTCAAATCAGGTATATTTCCAATCATATAGCAATGTGCATTGTTTGCCGTTTGCTTGTCAAGTGCCGTTTTGCAAATATGTTACAATTAAAGGTAAAGGTAAAGGTTCCCCTTGCACATATGTGCTAGTCGTTCCCAACTCTAGGGGGCGGTACTCATCTCCGTTTCAAAGCCGAAGAGCCAGCGCTGTCCGAAGACGTCTCCATGGTCATGTGGCCGGCATGACTAAATGCCAAAGGTACACGGAACGCTGTTACCTTCCCACCAAAGGTGGTTCCTATTTTTCTACTTGCATTTTTTACGTGCTTTCGAACTGCTAGGTTGGCAGAAGCTGGGACAAGTAACGGGAGCTCACCCCATTACACGGCAGCACCAGGGATTCAAACTGCTGAACTGCCAACCTTTCGATCAACAAGATCAGCATCCTAGCCCCTTGAGCCACCGTGTCCCTATGTTACAATTACAGATGGTATATAAAGAATAAAGAATATGGAACTTTTAAAAAACATACAATAACTAACCCTTTGGTGGAAAGTAATTCTCAGGAGGAAAGTTGGCATTGCTTTGCTATAGGTTTAGGTCCATCCATCCATTGCCTTCCCCCCCACCTCACCATTTATGAAACAATGTTCATAGTGAAGTTCAGTAACTGTAAGTATGGTTCCTAAAACAGCGAGAAACATAGCATACCTGCTTGCAATGTAGTGGTAAAGATTTTTTTAAAACACAAAATATTGGCGAAATATCAGAAACCACAGCAAAGATACAGCAATGACTGTAAATTTTTTTAAAAGCTACATAATTACAGTGATTAAAATAAATTAAACATAAAAGAACTAAAAAATAAAAAAATAAAAATAAGAACTGCATAGTATTCAACATGAGATTTGTTCAGTCCTTAATCATCATAAAATCTAGATAATATAGAAACATGTTGTTCCATCTTTTCATTTCTAGAATATAAAATTGTTTCAAAAATTGATTATATACAAACACACCCAAATATTTTAACATCAGGAAAATAACTTTTTTACATTTATATAAAAGTTTCTGTTGAGCTATAAAGTCTCAATAAAGTCAAATCTCTTAATAAAATGTCAAATTCCATATTTTAGGAGAATAATTCAACATCACATTTTCATCTTTACTAACTATATTTTTCCATAGGACTGTGTTAACATATGCTGTAATTTAAACAAAGTCAAAATTGTACGAATTAAGGAACCTCAAATTTCTTACAATAATAGTAGCAAAAAGATACCCAATCTCATTTAAATATTCTTAGAGGAGTCTATAACCACAAAACAATATTTTCTGAGAAATTAGCAGCATTCTTAAATAGTAAAACATGTACAGGTAGTCCTTGCTTACCTCATGTCTCATTCAGTGACTGTTTAAAGTTACATCAGTGTTATAAAAATTTAATTTATTTAGGGCCTCTGTGGCTCAGACTGGTAAGACAGTCTGTTATTAACAGCTGCTGCTTGCAATTTCTGCAGGTTCAAGCCCCACTAGGCCCAAGGTTGACTCAGCCTTCCATCCTTTATAAGGTAGGTAAAATGAGGACCCAGATTGTTGGGGGCAATAAAGTTGACTTTGTATATAATATACAAATGGATGAAGACTATGGCTTGACATAGTGTTGTTGGAATATTATGCCATATGAATCCCTTTATGAAATTGTTTATGAAATTACTTATGTGCAAATATAAGCATGAGCAATCTTTGAGAAATTGCTTATGTGCAAAGATCAAGCATAAGTAACTTTGGCTAATTTTATCACGTACAAAAGAAATAAGCAGAAACTTATTTGTTCAGCAACATCAAGGTTGCAGGCCTCTACGATGGTATGAAATGTATCAACACCTTTGAGATAGCCACAGAACATTCCTTCTCTGATAAGGCTTACTTCACAGAGCTTCAAAAGAAATTACCCCCACACACAATTATATGAGATTTATTAGTATGTAGAGTCAGGATGTTTCAAGATGTATTTCTGTTTGCTGTACCACGTAGGCAAAAAGCAGAGAACAAAGAGCCACCTCATGGTAAAACTCCTCCCAAGAATCATGAGCTTTCTCTCAAAATCATAGGCTTGTGGATGTGTTTGTAGTCACGTGTTCACATGTTGAATATATGCTAATATGTAACCTCCCCTGCTTACCTTTTGTAACCACCCATTTTTACCTATACACAATAAAAGGGGGCTCTGGAATTTGCTCTGGGCTTCTCATCCCAGACTTTCTCCAGGCTTTCACCCCGAGAAGCCAATGAGTCTGTCGTTCGTTAGCAGCCTTCATGAGAAGTCCACCAAATGCCTGATGCGTCGACAAATGGTGACCCCGGCGTGATTCTATCAAGAGGAATGCGTCCCGTCCTTTCTTCTTCTTTTTTCAACGTGGTTCTGCAAAAAGAATATGTCCTTCACGTGATTGCTAAGGCAATACGTCTCTTGGACCTCCTGTGCTCCAAGAATGCTTTCCTTCAACGTGGTTCTTTAAGAACGCGTTCCTCGGCGTGATTGCTAAGGCTATACGTCTCTTGGACCTCCTGTGCTCATCACCAGGTAGTGGTTACGCGCGCTCAGGAATCGTTGGTGAAGATGGTTTCCTTTCGTGAGTATGGGAGGAGGGCTCTCTAAGAAGCAGGCCGTGCATCTGCAGGAACTTAGGGAGTTGACCAAGACTGCTATTTTTCTTTTAAAAAATAATGGAAAAATACTTCCATTATTGTCCAAAAAAGATATTGCTAAATTGCTTCGTTATATTTGGAAAGATGTTGCTAAATTGCTCCGTTATATTTGGAAACAATATCCGGCTTATCCCGAAGAGGGCTCGTTAAAAATGAGCACTTGGAGACGATTAGGTGCATGTCTCCATGGGTCTCCCAGAGCCCCCCCCAAAATTCTGTCCACATGGCAACTTATCATGGAATGTCTTTTAATCCATGAAAAGGTTCTGTCGGACATGTCACCTACAAATTCTGCTCAAAATTCTCAGTCACCCCCACCTCCGTATCTGCCTGCAGATGAAACTTTCACGGAGGGTAATGAAAGAAAAAAAACTGACTTACTCCCCCTCTCCGTTCCTTCAGTTCCTATGCCTGCTCCTTCCTTTCCCTTCTCCTCCCTTTCCCCCCCCTCTGAACCTTCAAAGCATACTGAGCTAGAAATTAATTCTGTGCTTGCTGTCCCTTCAGCCCCTTGCTTTCAACCCTCAAAGCATATTGAGCCAGAAGTTAAACCTATACCTGCTTCTTCCATCCCTGCTTTGAAAACTGCCTCCCTTCCCCTGCCTGCCTCCCTTCCCCCAGAGCACCCCTCCCTTTCCCCCATGGGTGCTCAGATTAACCAGCAACTGATTTGGTTCAATTACTTCCCTATATTTGGAAACAATCTGGAAAAGGACTTGCTCAAAGTGACTACATGGAAAAAATTGGGAACCTATTTCCATGAAAGTCCAAGAGCCCCTGCAAAAATTCTGTCCATGTGGCGCATGGTCCTTGAATGCCTCATTTTACTTACAGGCGTCACTTAGAGAGTTGTCAGGACCTCTGCCTTATCAAAAAATGACTCAAAAGGATCCACAATCACATTCATGATTTAAACTGCTGAGTTTTCTCAGACAACTTCCCCAGGTCTGTAAATGTTGTTTGATGATGTGTGTGCGTGTATATGTATGTATGTGATCATTTTCAGACCTGCATAAGAATTGTAGAGATAATTGTGATGCTTGATTTGCATGGAATGTGTGTATGTGCAAAACTCATTGAGAAGGTGTGAGATTTCTGTGTTGTCTTTTGGATTTGCAAGAAATGTGTGCATGTGTGAGAAATTGTCTCTGCATGTGTGTATGTGTGTGTGTATCTGTCTGTATAAATTCCGTATGCAAGCAGTCAGGTACTTTTGGGAAAAAAAATAAAAACATTTTTTTTCCTTTTGCAAGCAAGTGAGTTACTTTTGAGAGTGTCTTTGCAAGCAGTGAGTTACTTTTAATTTTTTTTTCTGTCCTCGCTGGCTTATCTTAACTACCCCCCCACTCCCTGTTTGTGCCAGGGAAAAGAGTGGGCAACGGGGGAGAACCATTCACCCCCACTCCATTTTTTTCCCTCTCTTCTTTCTTGTCTGAGAAGGGAGGGACAATTAGGCTCTCTGGAAGCATTGCTTTTGCAAAAAGCTATGTAAAAAACTATGCAGATATATTTTCTTTTTAACCATGAAAACACTTTTGATTTTAATTTTTAACCATGAAAACAATTTTCATTTAGCTTTGTATTTTTGAAGCTGTTAACATACATAATAAGAGTCGGAAGGGACCCTTGGAGGTCTTCTAGTCCAACCCCCTGCCCAGGCAGGAAACCCTACAGCATTTCAGACAAATGGCTATCTTCTTATGTATGAATGCATTTTTTTTTAAGCATAAATCTGTTTTTTTGGAAACTGTACTCTGGTTTTCCACATAAACAGACTCACCCAAAAGCTTACAAAATTTTTTTTTTTTTATCAGACTCAATGTGCCCCTTATTTGCTGTTTGTATTGTTTCTTTTTCTTTTTTAGCAGCACAATATGTGCCCTGTTTTAGGTACTATTTCAGAGATACGTTAGAAAGTTACAGGATGTGATAAGTTAGAAAGTTACAGGATGTGAAGAGAGAGTTAAGAGGATGTTCAGATACTAGTGCTGAGAAAGTTTTAGAAAAGTATGAGCAAGTAAGACAGATGGTGATTTTGCTAAGATATAATGTGATTTGTTTTTGGAAGTTTTTGATAGTATGGATTTGTTAGTGCACAACTTCCACACATGAATAAAAAGGGTGGGAGTTGGGTTTTTATTGATTGTTTGTCTTTTTCTCTGTCTTCCACATAGTAACTTTGTTAAAAAACAAAACTGAGATTTGTGTGTAAACCACCTCCCCAAGTTGTGTCATCTCTTCTTTGTCCCTGCTTTTGTGTGCGCATGAATTTTAAAAGTGCTGGAAAGAAGAAAAATGACTTTTCCTCCAGGATGGACTGGCTACTTAGACAGAGTGAAGAACAGAGTTCAACTTTCTTTCTTCTCTGTACTTTTGTTTAAATGATTTCACCTATTCATCTCCTTCCTGAAGCATGTGAATCCAGCTACCTTTTCTCATATGGGAATATATTGTATTAGTTTATCTGTTCAATGCTGATGTTTGTTGTTTCTTTTTCAGTTCTACATGCAAGCTATTCGCCCTTGGCCCCCTCCCTAATCCTCCAACAATGCCTTTTCTCACCCAGAAAGGGAGGAGGAGGGGGACCCTTTCCCATGTCTTTTAAACATGTAACGATCAAAAGACTTTTTAAGACAGTTGGTTCTTTCTTGTTTTATGTATTCCTGTAAGGATTTGTATTTTGAGTTTTCTGTCAGCAGCGATATCCAAATCAACGGTGAGACCTTGTGGGTCCCTGGTCGACATATCCGTCCCTACCATCAAAAGATTGACACTTCTCTACTGAGTCATATGGCAATTGACTTTTTTCATCCTACAAGAGACATCTACCACTCCTTTGACCTTCTCTTCCTCCAAGAAGGTGGATTGTGTGTGGCTTTAAAGGAAGAATGCTGCTTCTATGCTGACCATTCTGGCATTGTACAGGACTCAAAAAAATAAACTAAGGGGTTTAACTTTGATATGGTTTACAAGCTATTATAGTTTTAATCGATATGATTGCATTAGGATGTATAATCTTACCTTGTATTCTACCTATTTTTGTTAGAACAATTTCTAAAAGTTTATCTTTACTGGCCATTGAGGAACTCGTAGATGATTACACCCAAACTGCATCTAACAATTTCTGCCTGGTTGACGAATAAGAAATAGACAAGGATAATATGGCTAATATTTGTGTTTACACCAACATGAAACCGACTGATTGTCTGGTCCTAAAAAATAAAAACAGAGGAGATGTTGGAATATTATGCCATATGAACCCCTTTATGAAATTGTTTATGAAATTACTTATGTGCAAATATAAGCATGAGCAATCTTTGAGAAATTGCTTATGTGCAAAGATCAAGCATAAGTAACTTTGGCTAATTTTATCACGTACAAAAGAAATAAGCAGAAACTTATTTGTTCAGCAACATCAAGGTTGCAGGCCTCTACGATGGTATGAAATGTATCAACACCTTTGAGATAGCCACAGAACATTCCTTCTCTGATAAGGCTTACTTCACAGAGCTTCAAAAGAAATTACTCCCACACACAATTATATAGCAGTACGCTGACGACACCCAGCTGTACTTTTCCACCCCAGACCACCCCAATGAAGTTGTCGAAGTGCTGTCCCAGTGTTTGGAAGCTGTACGGGTCTGGATGGGGAGAAACAGGCTCAAGCTTAATCCCTCCAAGACGGAGTGGCTGTGGATGCCGGCACCCCGATTCAGTCAGCTGCAGCCGCGGCTGGCTGTTGGAGGCGAGTTACTGGCCCCAAAGGATAGGGTGCGCAACTTGGGTGTCCTCCTGGATGATCGGCTGTCGTTTGAAGACCATTTGACGGCCGTCTCCAGGAGGGCCTTCCACCAGGTTCGCATGGTTCAGCAGTTGCGCCCCTTCCTTGATCGGGATGCCTTATGCACAGTCACTCATGCGCTCGTTACCTCTCGCTTGGATTACTGTAATGCTCTCTACATGGGGCTCCCCTTGAAGTGCGCTCGGAGGCTTCAGTTAGTCCAGAATGCAGCTGCGTGGGTTATAGAGGGAGCTACGCGTAGCTCCCATGTAACACCGCTCCTGCGCAGACTGCACTGGCTGCCTGTGGCCTTCCGGGTGCACTTTAAGGTGTTGGTTATGACCTTTAAATCGCTCCATGGCTTAGGACCTGGGTACTTACGGGACCGCCTGCTGTTACCACACGCCTCCCACCGACCCGTACGCTCCCATAGAGAGGGACTTCTCAGGGTGCCGTCCGCCAAACAATGTCGGCTGGCGGCCCCCAGGGGAAGGGCCTTCTCTGTGGGGGCTCCCACACTCTGGAACGAACTTCCCCCGGGTTTACGCCAAATACCCGACCTTCGGACATTTCGTCGCGAACTCAAGACTCATCTTTTTATCCGCGCAGGGCTGGCTTAAATTGGGATTTTAATGTTTAAATTTATTAATTTTAAACGGGGTTTTCTTAGTATGGTAAATTTTAATCATTGGGCTAATTTAAAATAAGTTTTTTAAATCGTATTTTAAACTTGTATATTGTATTGTCGGTTTTATTATGCCTGTACACCGCCCTGAGTCCTTCGGGAGAAGGGCGGTATAAAAATCAAATAAAATAAATAAATAAAATAAATAAATATATGAGATTTATTAGTATGTAGAGTCAGGATGTTTCAAGATGTATTTCTGTTTGCTGTACCATGTAGGCAAAAAGCAGAGAACAAAGAGCCACCTCATGGTAAAACTCCTTCCAAGAATCATGAGCTTTCTCTCAAAATCATAGGCTTGTGGATGTGTTTGTAGTCACGTGTTCACATGTTGAATATATGCTAATATGTAACCTCCCCTGCTTACCTTTTGTAACCACCCATTTTTACCTATACACAATAAAAGGGGGCTCTGGAATTTGCTCTGGGCTTCTCATCCCAGACTTTCTCCAGGCTCTCACCCCGAGAAGCCAATGAGTCTGTCGTTCGTTAGCAGCCTTCATGAGAAGTCCACCATATGCCTGATGCGTCGACATAGTGTAAGCCGCCCTGAGTCTTCGGAGAAGGGCGGGATATAAATGCAAATTAAAAAAAAACATTTATGACTTTTGCAGCGTCTCCCAGTCACATAATTACCATTATAGTCTGTACTCATTGTCTTGTGCCTGACGTGTGGCTTTCTCTCCCCTTCTAAGTTCTGATTTTAAAACATGAATAATATAAAATTTTTCTATGTTCCTAATGGACAAAAGAAAAGAGCAAGCAAACATCAGATCATCCTGTCATCCTAGTCTTCAAAATCTATAAGACTTGGAAGAGGCAAGTTGTACACTATGACGGACATGAGTGGATCTTAACTCACACAAGATGACAATGATAATAACCAAATAACCAAATAACAGGGATGGAAGGAACTTGGAGATCTTCTAGTCCAACCCCCTGCTCAAGCAGGAAATTCTACACTATTTTTAGAGATTATTCTCTGAAATTCTCTTCTTCTCTTTTCGCAAATTCCCCTTTTTTTTGTTTTGGGGTGTGGTTTTTTTTTTTTTTTTTTTTTTTTTTGCTGTTTGAATAAAAAACAGCTGGAAAATTTGGTAGATTTCTCTGTTTCCCATAGCATTTTTTATTCTAAATTTAGTACAAATAAATTTGTATTAATCTGCTTGGAAAATTGGATTGCAAAAAAGTTTCCTTTGGATAATTGAAGATGAGTGTAGAAAATATTTCAGTTTTTATGAATGAAGCCATATCTCGACCACAGATATTATCAAAATAGGTTATTATTCTTTTTAAAAAAACTCATGGGTCAATATACAATACTGTTGGAGGTTATTGTACTGTGGCAGTTTGCAGAGCAACAAAAATAATTTGTTTTTGAAAAAGGTGAAGAGCCTCTTCTGTTCTCTGCCACATAATTCTGGATGATTTGTCTCACAGAGGATTAAACCTGAACTGACATCTTTAGAAATGCTACAGAACAAGAGAAAACAAAAACATAACTCTATTTCCATAGAGACCAAATGTTAACCAAATGCTGAGATTCACCACTTGAAGTCCAGAAACAAAAGTAGAACACAAAAGTAGAACACAAAAGTAGAAGACTTAAGGCCAGGAATTAATTCTGAGTCCAGAATTAATTCTGAGTCCAAAATTAAGCTGAGCACAGCAGTAGTGGGCTGCTGCCGGTTCGGTCCTGTTCTTGCGAACCAATAGTAAAACCAGGGGGAGGTTCCGCCCACCTACCCAGATGTCATCATAGATGATCTGTGCATGCGCAGAAAGTGATTCCATTGTGAACTGGTAGTAAAGGTAAGTAGAACCCACCCCGGAGCACAGAGTCCTTTATATAAAAAATAAAAAATGCTGCTATAATTACATAAATGGAAATTGAAATAAGTAAAGGTTGTCATCATAAACAAACATTTTTAGTGAAACTATTTGATATTCTTAGTCATCTCAAAACTAATTGTATACTTTTTTCATTTTTTTTCTGAATGAATTTTCCATAACTTCTTTTGTTAATTATTCCAACTTTGAATGGCTAGTCAAGTGCTGTTGCTTATACTCAAATACAGAGTTAGATTTAAATGTATCAAGGATTTTTTAATTCTTTAAGCTAAAAGTATGTGCATGGTATTTTGTATCCTAAAAGTAATCGAACTCCAAAACTTTTTTCTTATTTCTCATTCTACAAAATATACTTTTAAATCTCAGTTCTGATATTTTTATTATATTTTTATATATTTGCTTTGTTTTCACAGAATTCATGGTGTTTTGAGATAGTGACCCACCTAACTCTTGATCATTCCAGATGTCATTTACTTCCCCTTATTACATGGTTTTATGTAATAAGGGATTTTTTACATGGTCTGCCTTTGCAGCTCATGTTGTGCAAAGAAAGAATACAGCCTTCACTGTTGCAGATGAACATCTGACTCCTGCCTAACATTTCCAGAAAGTTGCAAGAACCTGGAGTTACAGCTGCCCTGGGAACAAAGCATTCCTCAGTGTGAAAGGACTATGCAGGGGTTCCAGAACATTTATTTCTTACTTAAGTTGAACAGGACAAAGTGAACCTTGGATGATACTTAAACTGATTGAGAAATGCACCTTTGGGAAAGTTGTTCTTAAGTTTATAGAAAAGCTAGATTAGTTTGCATCCAAAATGCAAGTATTATAGGCCCCAAAATAACTTTATACATTTGACTAGTATTAGTCTAGGGCAGTGTTTCTTAACTTTGGCAGCTTTAAGACACATGGACTTCAACTCCCAGAATTCCCCAGCCAGCATAGCTTCAATTCTGGGAGTAGAAGTCCATGTGTCTTAAAGTCACCAAGGTTGAGAGACACTGGTCTAGGGCAGGGGTCTGCAAACTTGGTTCTTTTAAGACTTGTGAACTACAACTCCCTACAACAGCTTTGCTGGCTGTGGAACTCTGGGAGTTGAAGTCCACAAGTCTTAAAAGAACCAAGTTTGCAGACCCCTGGTCTAGGGAATGTGAAACTGCCTCCCAACCTTCCTATCCAACATAAATTTTTAAATAAAAGAAATACATAGGAAGCTAGTCTATTGCAAAGTGAAAACCAACTTTTAACCCCCCCCCTTTTTGTTTTACAGGAATAATTTTGGTCCTCTCAAAATCAACTGGGATGGTACAAAACAAACTACATGGTATATTTTTGCCAGGAGTGAAATGTAAAATTTGTTACTACCCGTTCTGTGGACATGGCTTGGTGGTGGTGGGATGTAATGTGACTGGGTGGCGTGGCCAACTCTTTTTTTACTTTTAAAAGCATTTTTTCTACAACCTCTTCAGTGGAAGAGGTTGTTAAAAAATGCTTTTTGTTAGGTTCGGGCAATGAAGAAGCAGGAGACGGTACAAGTGACTTTCTACTCGTGTCAATGCGTGGCCCACTCTTACAGTGGTCTGATTCAACTTCGCGCCCTTTTTGAATGGACCAATCCCTGGCTGCTTCGTTGCTCCGGCGCTCTGATTGGTCGGTTTGAATTTTTGGCGGGAAGGTTGAGAGGCTCGGCAGGCCTGAGCTATATGTCCTTTCTTTTCACACCGCCGACAAATTGCATCTTTGAACCTGCAATTTTGTCATTGGTGTTGGCCCCCGCAACTCACACATTCGTCCCGGTCGCCTCTCTCCGACCTCCCGGTGTGGAAAACCTCTTCCTCTTCCTCACCGTCTGATTCGGCCTGGACCTCCTCGCTGTGGACCGGCGTTGTTTTCGCCCTGGCGCTCGGCGTGTTCAGCTTTTGTAAGGTTTCTGCTGCTTTGATGGACATCTCGTGTGCCCTGGCCTCATCTAAGGCTATCGCCAGGATTAGGTTACTTTTGGACAGCAACCGTCTCTGTAATCGGATGTCTCTGACCCCAAAAATGAGTTGTTCGAGTAAAGAGTCCTCCAAATCTCTGTATTCACAGTGGTTCGTGGCTTTCCTTAATGCGGCCATGTACACGCTTATTGATTCGCCCTCTCGCTGTACCCTTTGCCTCAACTCGAACCGTTGAACAAACTTTGATGGCACCGGCGCATAGTGTGCTCGCAGTGTCATTTGCAGCGTTTGCCATGGTACCGATTGTACCGGCGTTGGTTCCGACAGCGACTCGGCGGTATCGAAGACTTCTGGTTCGCAGTGGCTCAGGAAGTACGCGCGCTTCCGATTATCCAAGACTCCTTGCAGTTCATTCGCTTCGAGGAAACACTCGAAATGAGCCATGTACGACCCCCATTTCTCCTTGGCTGGGTCAAATGACGCTGCCCGATATGGCAGCGTCTTGAGCTCTGTGGAGACAACGGGTTGGGTTTCCTGAGCCGGGAAACCACGCGGGGCCGACTGCCGAGCTGCCGAGTGCCCTCCGCCTCTTGCTGAAGCTGTCCGGCGGCCGATGGAGAGGTTTTGGACGTCGTGGGATCCTCGGCCGCCGAGAACGAGGCTGGAGGCATGACTGGGCAGCGGACGGACGGCGGCGGCCATCTTGGGGGGTGCGGAATGGCGCTCCCTGAAGATCTGAAGTTCCGGCGGCCAGCTGGCTTTTCGATCTGCTGGCTGGCCGGTCTGTCGATCTGCGGGCCCGTGGGCTTGCCGGCTCGCGGGGGATGGACGGCGGCGGCCATCTTGAAGTGCGGTCCGCGCCCCGGTGGTGGGCAGCCAGCCTTGCCGGCCCGCTGGCTGCGGCCTGCGGGCCTGTTGGTTTTGGGCGTGGACGATTCGGGAGGTATGACTGGGCAGCGGACGGCGGTAGCCATCTTGGGGGGTGCGGAATGGCGCCCCCTGAAGATTTGGCGGCCAGCTGGCTTTTCGATCTGCTGGCTGGCCGGACTGCTGACTTGCGGGCCTGTGGGCTTGCTGGCTTGCGGGAAAGGGACGGTGGCGCTCACTTTCGGGGGGTGCGGTTTGGCGCTCCCCGGAGATGGACAGCCGGCCTTGCCGGCCCTGCTGTCTTGCGGGCCTGCCGGCCTGTTGGTCTCCGGCCTGTCGGCCTCCCGGATTGCCGGATTGCCAGATTGTCATTCTGCCGCAAGTACCATCGGCGGCTGGAATTTTTCCGCTAGATTTAAGTCCTAATACCATCGACCTGGTCATGAGCCTGGACATCGGCTCTGTCTTGAGCCTGGACATCGGCTTAGACATTGGCCCCGACATCGGCAGGGCTTGGCGGCTTGGACGGTTTTTTAGCTCTCGGCGTTCACCTCACCGCGAAGGACATCAGCGGGACTATCATCTGACTGTGAACGACTTTGGACGGCCTTTTACCATCCTAGGCTTTAAAGGCCTAGTTTTATGGCTGATTTTAAGCTAATGATAATGGCCGCTATTTCTGTCATCAGCGGCATTGCAGACATGACTGTCAACTGTCTGACGTAGTTAACTTTAAACATGGTCGTTCCTCATGGTGTTCGCCTGGCAGTGGTGTACCGGTCCGCTAATTCCATCAGCGGACTTGGACAGTTGATCCCGTTTACATCTTATATGGACAGGGGGTCGGTTTTACTACACTTGTAGGGAACTGCTGGCTCGGGATACCCTTTTCTTCCGTTGTTACCTGATCCTATTATGAGTTACTCGGCGCTTGAGCTCTTACGGCTGCGAGGTTCCCCCGCCTCGCAGGAGTGGCCCTCTGCTCTATCGAGGGCCTACCTTAATGAAGGTCTTGGGACCCAGAGGTGGCATGCCTCGAAGAAGAATCTCTGGGGGTTTTTTAATAGGTTTTTTAATAAGGGGCTTTTAAAGGGGAGGGATTGACGGGTAGGGGAGTGACCCGTCGGGAGGTATGTCCAGTCCCAGCGGGCTCACGACACTATTTCACTTGGTCCGAAGACAGGGGAGGGATTGTACAGGCGGAGAACATTATCCCATCTGTACGGTGAGTGGGAGGGGCAGATATGGCGGAGGCAGGGGCGTATCGCTCTTTGGGAGCACGTGTTCGATGTTTAAGCGATCACGTGCTCCGGCCCCAGTCCTCACTCGTTCCCGGATGGTCAAGACCCTCAGAGCTTGGGTCTTAGGCTGATGCTTTGCAATGCCGGTCCGTGGTTAACAAGGCTCCCCTGATTTGTGATCTTATTCAGAGAGTCCGCGGACCTTATGGGCATTACGGAGACCTGGTTGGGCACAGAAGGGGGTGTACCCCTGGTCGAACTGTGCCCTCCGGGTTTCCGTGCATTCCATCAGCCGAGGACCCAAGGTAGGGGTGGGGGGGTGGCGGTTGTGATTAAAGAAAGTCTGGAGCCGAGGAGTCCACTGTTCCTCAGATAGCTGGCTGTGAATCCCTCCTTGTGAAGTGGGGCCACCGGAATCAGATGGGGCTGTTGATCACGTACCTGGCTCCTTGCTGCGTGACTACAGCCCTACCTGAACTGCTAGAGGTGCTTGCTGGCGTGGCGGTGGAGATCCCCAGACTACTGGTCTTGGGGGATTTCAACCTGCCATCTGCCGGCTTGTCGTCGACGGTGGTTCAGGAGTTCCAGGCCTCCATGACAGCCTTGGACCTGATACAAGAAACTGATGGCCCTACACACATTGGGGGAGGCATGCTAGACTTGATTTTTATCTCTGGTCAGTGGGTAAATGATCTGGATTTAGGAGATTTAGTGAAAGAACCGGTGTCATGGTCAGATCATTTTCTTCTTCGCCTAGACTTTCAGACCGCCGCTCACCACCACAGGGAGGCGGGGGCAATGCGTTGGTTCCGTCCCAGGCGCCTCATGGACCCGGAGAGGGTCCTGGCGGAGCTTGGGCGCTTCCTGAGGATCTTACCCACGGCACGACTGAAGAACTGGTTGCGGCCTGGGAACGGGCGCGGCTGGGGCTTTGGACCGTGTCGCGCCTTTGCGGCCTCTCACCCGGCGTAGATCACAATTGGCTCCCTGGTTTTCCGAGGAGCTGAGAGAGATGAAACGCCGGAGAAGACGCCTGGAGAGTGTTTGGAGGTCTAGCCGTTCCGAGGCTGATCGGACACTAGTGAGGTCCTTTACTAGGACCTACCTAGGGGCAATGAGGGAGGCGGCGTCTCGTTCCACCCTCATTGCATCGGCAGATAACCGCCCGGCCGCCCTGTTTGGGTGACCCGTTCCTCCTCCATCAAGAGGACGGGATGACCCCTTACAGGGACGAGCTGAGGAGTTTAACGGTTATCTATACGATAAAATCGTTCAACCGGGATAGTTTGGACCAAGATTGCGATGATCCAGCGGGACGACAGAGACACGTCTTGTTGAGGTTATTTGGGATGAGTTTGATTCTGTGGCTCCGAGGACATGGACAGGTTGCTGGGAGGTTACATGCAACTACATGTTTACTGGACCCGTGCCCTTCCTGGTTAGTGCTGGCTGCTCAGGAAGTGACACGAGGCTGGCTCAGGGATTATAAATGCTTCTTTGATGGAAGGGTTTTCCCGCCGCATTGAAGGAGGCGGTGGTGAGACCTCTCCTCAAGAAGCCTTCCTGGACCCAGCTATTTTGAGTAATTATCGTCCAGTCTCAACCTTCGCTTTGTGGCGAAGGTTGTTGAAATGTGGTTGCATGGCAGCTCCCCGGCACCTGGAGGAAACTGTCTATCTGGACCCGTTCCAGTCCGGCTTCCGACCGGTTATAGCACGGAGACGGCTTTGGTCGCGTTGGTGGATGACCTCTGGAGGGCCAGGGACAGGTTGCTCCTCTGCCTTGGTCCTATTAGATCTCTCAGCGGCTTTCGATACCATCGACCATGGTATCCTGCTGCGCGGTTGGAGGGATTGGGAGTGGGGGCACCGTTTATCGGTGGTTCTCCTCCTATCTCTCTGACCGGTCGCAGACGGTGTTGACAGGGGCAGAGGTCGTCCTCGAGGCGCCTCACTTGTGGGGTGCCTCAGGGGTCGATTCTCTCGCCCACCCTGTTCAACATCTATGAAACCGCTGGGTGAGGTCATCAGTGGTTTCGGGTGAGTTATCATCTGTCGCTGATGATACTCAGCTGTACTTTTCCACCCGGACCACCCCAGCAGGCGGTCGAAGTGCTGTCCCGGTGCCTGGAAGCTGTACGGGTCTGGATGGGGAGAAACAGACTCAAGCTCAATCCCTCCAAGACGGAGTGGCTGTGGATGCCGGCATCCCGGTACAGTCAGCTGCATCCGCAGCTGACTGTTGGGGGCGAGTTAGTGGCCCCAAAGGAGGCGGTTCGCAACTTGGGTGTCCTCCTGGACGGACGGCTGTCTTTTGATGAACACCTGGCGGCCGTCGCCAGGAGGGCCTTTTACCAGGTTCGCCTGGTTCGCCAGTTGCGTCCCTTCCTTGATCGGGATGCCTTATGCACGGTCACTCACGCTCTGGTTACGTCTAGGCTGGATTATTGCAATGCTCTCTACATGGGGCTGCCCTTGAGGTGCACCCGGAGGCTGCAGCTAGTCCAGAATGCGGCTGCGCGAGTAGTAACGGGAGCCGCTCGTGGCTCCCACGTGACATCGCTGCTCCGTAGCTTGCACTGGCTTCCTGTGGTCTTTCGGGTGCGCTTCAAGATTTTGGTAACTATCTTTAAAGCGCTCCATGGCTTAGGACCCGGGTACTTACGAGACCGCCTGCTGTTACCTTTTGCCTCCCACCGACCCGTACGCTCGCACAGAGAGGGTCTCCTCAGGGTGCCGTCCGCCAAACAGTGTCGGCTGGCGGCCCCCAGGAGTAGGGCCTTCTCTGTGGGGGCAGTGACGCTCTGGAACGAACTTCCCCCCGGTCTGCGTCAAGTGCCCGATCTTCGGACCTTCCGTCGTGAGCTCAAAACATATTTATTCATTAAAGCGGGACTGGCATAATTAGTGATGTATTTTAATTGGGTTTTTTAATATTTTTTAACTTTTTAATTTAAATTTTAATAATCGGCCTTTAAAATTTGCTCTTTTTAATTGTTGTTTTAAACTGTATATATCTTTGTTTTTACTTTGGCTGTACACCGCCCTGAGTCCTTCGGGAGAAGGGTGGTATAAAAATTTAATAAAATAAATAAAATAAAACTAGAATCTAGTGAAAATGCACTGCAAATATTGTTTTTGCCAATTGTTGATAAGGTAGTCAGGAAGATGATAACAGCCTTTTTCATTTCTGGAACAGTTGCATTTGAGACATCATTCTGACCTACATTGACTTAATTATCTTTCTCCTTCTGATGATGGTAATGAGTCTGCATGTATTGTTTGAGGTAAAGCTCGACCTCAAAGTGCCATCTGGAAATCACAGGGAATTAAAAATGGAAGCAGATGCCCAAAGAACAACTGTAGTTAAGCAAGATGTTCTCTGACCTTTCAATCATAAAAGTACAACTTCTGGAAAAAAACAAATGTTTGGGCAGGAGGAAGGCCTGGGATTTCCATGATTAAAATCAGGCAGCTGTTCTCCAAGAGGACCTTCACCGGAAAAACTTGCTACTTTGTCCCTCATGCTTAGATTTTGATTGAGTTATCTGCTTATGGGAGGAACAGTTCTAGAAGTGAATCTAAATTCCCATCAGTGTTTATTCTGACTTACTTCTGAATCACCTGGAGGTTCTGTTTGCAGCATCTCATGCACTGTATCAAAGATAATATAGAAAAATAAATGTGACCACTTTGAGATAAACGGGGACCTGTTAGATAACGGTTAATCTTATTTCAAAACCGAAAGAGCTTAAGCAAACCTGCCTTGCAAGTGTTTATCTTAGCTGAGCATATATTTTTGGGCCTAAATAATCACAGTTATGAGTGAGTTTTTGATCTGAGGGTGGTGCTCCTATAAAATTTGCAGATGAGATATGCTTTCTGAAAATATCAATATATTTGAGAAAACCAAAGAACAATAATGAACGGAAGGATGCTTCATATAGAATTTTTCTTGGAAACAAATTCATTTGCATGATGTTGAATTAAATTTGATTGCATCTTCAGGCTGGGTTGTCTTTATGTAGCTCTCTTTCAATCTTCTTGTCCACATATATAAAAGCCACAAGGAAAAAATATCTAGACCAGAGATGTCCAACCTTGGCAACTTTAAGACTTGTGGACTGGGGTGGTATTTATTTACCTTCATTACCAGTTCACAAATGTGAGAGTGCGCGCATGCGCAGAATCTTCCATGCTTGCGCAGAGTGTCAAAAACAGGACGTGATGAGGTCCAGGTGGGTGGGCGGAGCCTCCTGCAGTCGCCGCTACTGGTTCACCCGAACCGGATAGAACTGGCTGAATACCACCACTGTTGTAGACTTGTGAACTTCAATTCCCAGAATTCCCCAGCCAGCTGGCTGGGGAATTCTAGGAGTTGAAGTCCACATGTCATAAAGTTGCCAAGGTTTGACACCCCTGGTCTAGGCACTGTAGATGAAGAAAACATAATCACTAGAAAGCAGACAAAACTAGTTCACATGGCTCAGATTTATTTCCAAGGCCTGGATTTGTGGTCCACTACTTAGAGGGACTTACTACCGATCCAAATGTCTGAAGTCCTTCTAAGATTTCCTTTCCTTTGGCTTTGTTTAGAACCTTCTAATGTGTGACATATGGGATACCTCCTACTGCCTGCCACTCATTGGAAGCTGTCCATCTTCTCCTCTTCTTTTGCTTCTAATACCCATCCAGAGTCCCAGCTTGACGCATTTAAAGAGGAGGAAAAAACCTGACACTACTAATTGGTTCAATTAGAGCTACTGCTGTTAAAAAGCAATCATGATTACACATGTTAAAAACAAAAACATTATCATCATCAGGTTAATGGAGGAAAAAAACAAATTCAGTAGCAAACATAGTACAAAGTGCTGTATATTAGTTTACATAAGCAAAGAAGAAAACTGCTTTCTCAAAAAAAAAAAAAAATCCTGCTTTTCTTAACTCAAAAAGACTGCTTTCTCAAAAAGTAGCCCCTGGAACAGCTTGCAGGAGAATTGCTTCTTATTGCTCTGTAGCTGTGATGGTGAACCTGTGGCATGCGTGCCACAGGTTGGCATGCAGAGCCCCCTCTGCGGGCACGCCATCAGTCACCCCAGCCCAGCTCTACCACACATGTGCGTGTGCCTCCCACTGGCCAGATGGTTTTCAGGTCTCTGCCATGCATGCGCAGGAGCAGGACACATGCAGAGTACATGCATGTGCATGCATGGGGTTGGGCCGCATGCAAGGGGGTGCTTGCATTGCATTTTGGGGGTTTGCTTAGGCATGCGCGTTCCCTGCCCCGTTTTGGTAGTGATGGTTAACCTTTTTGGTGCCGAGTGCCCAAAGTGCACACCCAAAATGCAATGCGAGTGCCCCGCCACACATGCCCCCTGACCTCTGCAGATGAATCTTGCCCCACCCCTACGCTGCAGACCTGAAGACCAGCTGGCTGGCGGGAGGCGAGGATGTATGCGCGGTGGAGCTGGGTTTGGGGTGAAAGCTGGCTTGCCCGCAGAGAGAGCTCATGCCATAGGTTCGCCTTCAAAGCTCTATAGAAAACAGCTGTATCTATATAGACACCTGGCATCATTATGCTACTTCTTTTAAGACAGAAGAAGCAAAATTGTGAGTTTATTCTGGTTGTCCTTCAAACTTCTGTATGAGTATTCCTTAGTTATAGACCACAATTGACCACCAGTTCTGTTGGTTGTTAAGTGGAAAAATCTCATGATTGCAGTGGGCTTACGATCTCATTTCCTCTTCAGTTGTTAATCATTGAAAGTGACTTATGATTTTATTTCTGCCTTTCTATTAACTCTGCTTGTTGCACAGTTGAGAAGCATGTGATTGGTGTCTGTAGGATGCTGTGATGATTGAAAATGGAAGGATTGGATTGCAAAGGTCTTTTTTTACACCATTATAACCAGTGGTGGGTTGCTACTGGTTCGCCCTGGCTCTGCCCATCCGCCCAGACGTCTCTGCGCATGTGCAGAACTATTGCATGCATGCACATGCATGCAAGCGCCCACGAGCGAGCCGCTAGCAGCGGGATTTGAATCCCACTACTGATTATAACTTTGAATGACCACTTAATGAGGCAATCAGTAACTAAATTTGCAGAAACAAAAGGTGACTGGATGATTTCTCAATTGCTTTACAGAATAAGAAATTCTCTTATCATTTCTCAGGAGTAGCACTTCCCATAAACTATGGCAGTAGCATTGCTCCTAAAACACCTTCTGGGAGCAGTCAAGCAATCTTCCCTTGAGATTAAACGTGTGTATGTGTATATTTTATTATATAGAAGAAAAGAGCAAAAGAAGAGCGCTGCATAAAATAAGAGCATGTGATAAAACATAGAACTTTAACACACAATCCTGGGCATTTCTTAACAAAATCATTGCAAAAAGTCATCCTCTATCTATGAGAGGTTCACATAGTAATTCTTTCTCCTTTGAAAGAATTACTAAAAAATCCATCCCTCTTCGCTTTCATCAAAATGAATTAATACAGCTTGGAAGGGGGAAAAAAAGAATATAAGTAACTTGTACTTAGTACTAGGTCATCCACTGTAAGTTAAATTGGCAATTCTTTTAGAGCAGTATAATATAGAAAGGATCAAAGACTGAATTCTTACAAGGGTTTAGGAGCTACTGTCCTGTTTGTCTCATGGGATAAGAAACAAATCCTTCTTCTTCCTACTAATGATGGAGCATAGCATTGAGATATCTAAGAATTCCAGCTTTCATTATAAATTCCAGCTTTCATTATAGCTACTTTGAGCTCTTCCTCCAAGAAGCTCAACTGCTTTTCATACTAAGCCAGTCTTCTCTAAACTACTACCTTATAAATAATAGTAATAAAATAGTAATAAATAGTAATGAAAGCTGGAATTTCATGCATACATCTATTACAGAAAAACAATAAGTATAATAGAGTCTAAAATAATGGAGAACATAGATGCTAAAATAAATCAGAATAAAATAATATTATAAGGTATAATATTATTATAAAATCACTGTAAGTCACTTAGAGTCACCTTGGTGAGATGGATGGCATAAAGATTTAATAATAAATAAAGAAATAATTAAAATAAGAAATTCCAATCCTAAACAATCATACAGCATAGCATACAAATTCTAGCACTGGACTTTGTGACTTGAAAAGTTATTTTCAAATCTTTGTATGAGAAAAGCAGCATTAAGTAAAAATCTCAGCCGCTATCTGGAAATTTCTCCAAGACAAACATTAACTGTTATATTTGAAACATCTAATTTAAAAAAGGATGAGATTCTATTGTCCTAATATGTAATGAAATTTAAACCAAGAGAAACATACTATTTTTTGATTGGTAGAAAAGATTGCCTTTATAAACTAGATAAATTACACATCTCCTTAATCCAGTCCTTTATATGTTGAATAGTAATACTTTTTTCTAATTTATCAAACTAATTCACTCAAAAATTACCCACACTCAATATAGCCAAATAACAAAACCTGATGTGGCTGGGGGGGGGGAATATAATTGAATATAACATTAATTTATTTTAACATTATGAGATTTTGCCAGAAATCTATGTAAATACTGTTCTAAAAAGGTGCCAATAATGCACATAAGCAATTCATGTGACTCAAGAATTCTCATTTTTTTTACATAACCCAGAAACTATTTTTATTTGCCAGAAATAACATTTCACCTTGGAGTGTCCCACATTCCATATTTGGAAATATTTGACTGACATGGTCTGATTTCTACCAAAAATAAACAGCTGATGGAGATTTGATGGTTGGGACAACCAATGCCAGTTTGGTTTACATAATTTGGTGGCCTGTTAACAAGCAAGTATTTGATCCCCTAGATGTATATTGTGTGCCGCTAATCAAAAGCATTAGAATCTGATAGAACAACTGAATGTTATGAAAATCACATTTAAATGTATTATCCAGTTAGAAGCCACACATGTTTCAGAATGAAAACGAGGCCAGAAAAGATTGTTATTTTTGGCACAAAATATTATCTGCTATTCTATATCTTCATTCATTTTCATGGCTTTTGTCTATTTCAATATAATGATTCAGTGCCTTTTCCTAAATAAATCATGCTGTGGTGACATTTCAAACTTACAATCGCTGTAAAAATATCATGGAACTTATATGGAACAATTTTGGCACGTCAAAGCATTTCACAATAGCAATCTAGTTCTGCTACCTTGTCTCAATCTGCTTTCCTTTCTTTGTCTACTAGTTGTTATCTGACATTTTGCTTCTCTAAGATATTCTCTCATCCGTCCCAGCTCTACATCAATTACTTTCCTCATGCAGTATCTTTATCCAGTATAATATCCTCAACTATTTGGTCGCATTGGTGGATGATCTCTGGAGGGCCAGGGACAGGGGTTATTCCTCTGCTCTGGTCCTGTTAGACCTCTCAGCGGCTTTTGATACCATCGACCATGGTATCCTGCTGCGCCGGTTGGAGGGATTGGGAGTGGGAGGCACCGTATATCGGTGGTCCCCCCCCTATCCCCCCGCCCGGCCGCAGACGGTGTTGACGGGGGGGCAGAGGTCGACCGCGAGGGGCCTCACCTGTGGGGTCCCGCAGGGGTCGATCCTCTCGCCCCTGCTGTTCAACATCTATATGAAGCCGCTGGGTGAGATCATCAGTGGCTTTGGGGTGAGATACCAGCAGTACGCTGACGACACCCAGCTGTACTTTTCCACCCCGGGCCACCCCAATGAAGCTGTTGAAGTGCTGTCCCGGTGTTTGGAGGCCGTACGGGTCTGGATGGGGAGAAACAGGCTCAAGCTTAATCCCTCCAAGACGGAGTGGCTGTGGATGCCGGCATCCCGATTCAGCCAGCTGCAACCGCGGCTGGCTGTTGAAAGCAGTTATTGGCCCCAAAGGATAGGGTGCACAACTTGGGTGTCCTCCTGGATGACCGGCTGTCGTTTGAAGATCATTTGACGGCCGTCTCCAGGAGGGCCTTCCACCAGGTTCGCCTGGTTCGGCAGTTGCGCCCCTTCCTTGATCGGGATGCCTTATGCACGGTCACTCATGCGCTCGTTACCTCTCGCTTGGATTATTGTAATGCTCTCTACATGGGGCTCCCCTTGAAGTGCGTCCGGAGGCTTCAGTTAGTCCAGAACGCAGCCGCGCGGGTGATAGAGGGAGCTGCACGCAGCTCCCATGTAACACCTCTCCTGCGCAGGCTGCACTGGCTACCTGTGGCCTCTCGGGTGCACTTTAAGGTGTTAGTCACGACCTTTAAGGCGCTCCATGGCTTAGGACCTGGGTACTTACGGGACCGCCTACTGCTACCACATGCCTCCCACCGACCCGTACGCTCTCACAGAGAGGGACTCCTCAGGGTGCCATCCGCCAAACAATGTCGGCTGGTGGCCCCCAGGGGACGGGCCTTCTCTGTGGGGGCCCCCACACTCTGGAACGAACTCCCCCCGGGCTTACGCCAGATATCTGACCTTCGGACATTCCGTCGCGAACTGAAAACATATCTTTTTATTCGCGCGGGGCTGGCTTGAATGAAATTTTAAACTTAAATTTTTAGCAATTTTAATGGGGTTATTGGTTTTATGGTCAATTTCTTAAATTTTTCAGGCTCATTTAATAAGTTTTTAACTGATTTTAATTTTGTATATTGTATATTGTTCTTTGTTGGTTTTATTCTGCCTGTACACCGCCCTGAGTCCTTCGGGAGAAGGGCGGTATAAAAATCAAATAAATAAAAATAAATAAAATAAACTACCTTTTCTTCCATTTTAGGTCCCTTTGCTTCTCTTGCTTCAACTTAGTCCCTTACAATGGATTTAGGTACCTTTGTAAAGTCCAAGGATAAAAGAGAAGGAATTTGTTCTCATTGAAAATGGTTCTTGATGTCCATTCCATAACTCTCAGGTGTTAAGACCACACCTTGCTGCAAACAACTGGTATTATAGGTAGTCTTTGACTTATGTCCACAATTGAGCCCCAAAATATCTGTTGTTGAGTGAAACATTTGCTAAGTGATTTTTGCCCCATTTTATGCCTTTTCTTGCCACAGTTGTTAAGTGAATCATTGCAGTGGATAAGTTAGTAACATAGTTGTTAAGTGAATCTGGCTTCCCCATCGATTTTGCTTGTCAAAAGGTTGCAAAAGGTGATCACCTGACCTTGGGATACTGCAGCAGTCATAACAGAGAGGGTACGCAACTTGGGCATTCTCCTGGATGGACGGCTGTCGTTTGAAGACCATCTGGTGGCCGTCTCCAGGAGAGCCTTTTACCAGGTTCGCCTGGTTCACCAGTTGCGCCCCTTTCTGGACCGGGATGCCTTATGCACGGTCACTCATGCTCTCGTCACTTCTCGTCTGGATTATTGCAATGCTCTCTACATGGGGCTACCCCTGAAGTGCACTCGGAGACTCCAGTTAGTCCAGAATGCAGCTGCGCGGGTGATTGAGGGAGCTCCACGTTGCTCCCGGGTAACACCACTCCTGCGCAGTCTGCACTGGCTACCTGTGGTCTTTCGGGTGCGCTTCAAGGTTTTGGTTACCACCTTTAAAGCGCTCCATGGCTTAGGGCCCGGGTGCTTACGGGACCGCCTGCTGTTACCTTATGCCTCCCACTGACCCGTACGCTCTCACAGAGAAGGTCTTCTCAGGGTGCCGTCTGCCAAGCAATGCCGGCTGGCGGCCCCCAGGGGAAGGGCCTTCTCTGTTGGAGCACCTACCCTCTGGAACGAACTTCCCCCCGGTTTGCGCCAATTATCTGACCTTCGGACCTTTCACCGGGAATTAAAAACGTATTTATTTATCCAAGCGGGACTGGCTTGATTTTTAAATTTCCAAATTTTTATTTTTTGTAATTTTATACGGGGTATTTTAGGTTGGGTCAATTGACGGTTTTAATTTGGCCATTATTGAATATGTATTTTAAATTGATATTTTAATTCTGTATATTTAAATTGTTTTAACTTTGGCTGTACACCGCCCTGAGTCCTTTGGGAGAAGGGTGGTATAAAAATTTAAATAAATAAATAAATAAGTATGAACCAGTTGCCAAGCATCTGAATTTTGATCACATGATCATGGAGCTGATACAAAGTTCCTAAGTGTGAAAAACGGTCATAAGTCACTTTTTTTCCAGTGCTATTGTAACTTTGAACGGTCACTAAATGAACTGTTGTAAATAGGACTACCTGTATTTTAGATAGAGCAGTTACTATTGCAATCCTATGCATAAAGACTTAATGTCAACATTCTCTCTTTATATGTATTTAACCGGTGCGACTCTTGCTATTTCAGCAATTGACCGGAGGCTGCTGAGTATACAGATCAATTTCTGCCCACCAGGGTTGTTTTTTAAAAAATGTTAATATCCAGATCTACAAATTGAGCAGGGAAAAAGTTTTGCTTGAAACCTAGAGAGTTAGTAGTATCAGTCATTGTCAATGTAATTACTCAATTTTAAATTAAAATTCCTTTTGAGCAACAGTTTCATTCTGGGAAACTCAACGGCACTTTGCTGTTTGAAATGAAGTGTAAAAGCCACATAAACTCTCCATTGCCAGCATTGTGCAGATAAACCAGATGGACTAGCAGTTGAATCTGGATTTCAGCATGAATGGCATGAAACCAGAGCCAGGACATTATCCATCTACATCTGAAGGCAGCAAGATATATTAAAGGTAGATCAGATTGCATACAATAGTCTACATAATATCGCTTTATAATGCCTTGGTAAGACCACACTTGGAATATTACATCCAGTTTTGGTCACCATGATATAAAAAAGATGTTGAGACTCTAGAAAAAGTGCAGAGAAGAGCAACAAAGAGGATTAGGGTACTGGAGGCTAAAACATAAAGAACGGTTGCTGGAATTGGGTATGTCTAGTTTAATGAAAAGCAGGACTAGGGATGACATGATAGCAGTGTTTCAATATCTCAGAGGTTGCCACAAAGAAGTGGTAGTCAAGCTATTCTTCAAAGCACCTGAAGGCAGGACAAGAAGCAATGGATGAAAACGAATCAAAAAGAGAAGCAACCTAAGGAGACCTTTCCTGACAGAATGATTAGTCAGTGGAACAACTTGCCCCCAGAAGTTGTGAATGCTCCAGCACTGGAAGTTGTTAAGAAGAGATTGGACAACTATTGGTCTGAAATGGTATGGGATTTCCTGCATGAGCAGGGGTTGGAATAAAAGACCTCCAATGTCCCTTCCAACTCTGTTATTCTGTGTTTTCCCTATTTCACTGCTCTGCTTTGCTTAATGGTAGGCTACCCTTGGCTCAGTGTTAATCAGCCTGCCATTTACAGCTTTCAGGTGTACTTTCATGTTGTACAAATGATCTTTATTTATTTATTTATTTATTTATTTCGACTTTTATACCGCCCTTCTCCCGAAGGACTCAGGGCGGTGTACAGCCAAGTAAAAATACACTATATACAGATTAAAAGAAATTAAAAAGAAACATATTATAATGTGGCCGAAAATTTAAAACAATTTAAAATCTTAAAAAATAAATAACCCCAATAAAATTTTAATCCAGTCCCGCTTGAATAAATAGGTGCGTTTTCAGCTCACGGCGAAAAGTCCGAAGATCAGGCACTTGACGTAAACCAGGGGGAAGTTCATTCCAAAGCATAGGAGCTCCAACAGAGAAGGCCCTTCCCCTGGGGGCCGCCAACTGACATTGCTTGGCGGACGGCACCCTGAGAAGGCCCTCTCTGTGTGAGCGTACGGGTCGGTGGGAGGCAAAAGGTAACAGCAGGCGGTCCCGTAAGTACCCAGGTCCTAAGCCATGGAGCGCTTTAAAGGTGGTAACCAGAATCTTGAAGCGCACCCGAAAAACCACAGGAAGCCAGTGCAAACTGTGCAGGATTGGTGTTACATGGGAGCAACGAGTTGCTCCCACTATTACCCGCGCAGCTGCATTCTGGACTAGCTGCAGCCTCCGGGTGCACTTCAAGGGCAGCCCCATGTAGAGAGCATTGCAATAGTCCAAGCGGGAAGTGACAAGGGCATGAGTGACCGTGCATAAGGCATCCCGGTCAAGGAAGGGGCGCAACTGGCGCACCAAGCATACTTGGTGGAAGGCCCTCTTGGAGACGGCCGCCAAATGATCATCAAATGACAGCCGCCCATCCAAAAGGACACCCAAGTTGCGCACCCTCTCCGTTGGGGCCAATAACTCGCCCCCCACAGCCAGCTGCGGCTGCAGCTGACTGTACCGGGGTGCCGGCATCCACAGCCACTCCGTCTTGGAGGGATTGAGCTTGAGTCTGTCTCTCCCCATCCAGACCCGTATGGCTTCCAGACACCGGGACAGCACTTTGACAGCTTCGTTGGGGTGGTCCGGGGTGGAAAAGTACAGCTGCGTATCATCAGCGTACAGATGATAACTCACCCCGAAACCACTGATGACCTCACCCAGCGGCTTCATGTAGATGTTGAACAGGAGGGGTGAGAGAATCGACCCCTGAGGCACCCCACAAGTAAGGTGCCTCGTGGTCGACCTCTGCCCCCCTGTCAACACCGTCAGCGACCGGTCGGAGAGATAGGAGGAGAACCACCGATAAACGGTGCCTCCCACTCCCAAACTCTCCAACCGGTGCAGCAAGGTACCATGGTCGATGGTATCAAAAGCCGCTGAGAGATCTAATAGGACCAGGGCAGAGGAACAACCCCTATCCCTGGCCCTCCAGAGGTCATCCACCAACGCGACCAAAGCTGTCTCCATACTGTGACCGGACCGGAAGCCGGACTGGAACGGGTCTAGATAGACGGCTTCATCCAGGTACTGGGGAAGCTGCCATGCAACCACACTCTCTACAACCTTCGCCACAAAGCGAAGGTTGGAGACTGGACGATAATTTCCCAAAATAGCTGGGTCCAGGGAAGGCTTCTTGAGGAGGGGTCTCACCACTGCCTCTTTCAAGGCAGCGGGGAAAACCCCTTCCAACAATGAAGCATTTATAATTCCCCGGAGCCAGCCTTGTGTCACTTCCTGAGTAGCCAGCACCAGCCAGGAAGGACACAGGTCCAGTAAACATGTGGTCGCATGTAGCCTCCCCAGTAACCTGTCCACGTCCTCGAGACCCACAGTCTCAAACTCATCCCAAACAACCTCAACAAGACGTGCCTCTGCCATCCCACCTGGATCATCGGAATTTTGGTCTAAACTATCCCGAAGCTGAACGATTTTATCGTATAGATAACTGTTAAACTCCTCAGCACGTCCCTGTAGGGGGTCATCCCGCCCCTCCTGATGAAGGAGGGAGCGAGTCACCCGGAACAGGGCAGCTGGGCGGTTATCTGCCGATGCAATGAGGGTGGAAACGTAAGAACGTTTCGCCTCCCTCATTGCCACTAGGTAGGTCTTAGTGAAAGATCTCACTAGTGTCTGATCAGCCTCGCAACGGCTAGACCTCCAGGTACTCTCTAGGCGTCTTCTCCGGCGTTTCATCTCCCTCAGCTCCTCAGAGAACCAAGGAGCCAATTGAGATCTACGCCGGGTCAGAGGCCGCAAAGGCACGACACGGTCCAAAGCCCCAGCCGCGGCCCGCTCCCAGGCCGCAACTAGTTCTTCAGTCGTGCCGTGGGCAAGATCCTCAGGGAACGGCCCAAGCTCCGTCCGGAACCTCTCAGGGTCCATCAGGCACCTGGGACGGAACCAACACATTGGCTCCGTCTCCCTGCGGTGGTGAGCGGCAGTCCGAAAGTCCAGGCGAAGGAGAAAATGATCTGACCATGACACCGGTTCCGTCACTAAATCTCCTAATTCCAGATCATTAATCCACTGTCCAGAGATAAAAATCAGATCTAGTGTGCCTCCCCCCATGTGTGTAGGGCCATCAATTACTTGAATCAGGTCCATGGCCGTCATGGAAGCCTGGAACTCCTGAGCTACCGTTGATGACAAGCCGGCCGATGGCAAGTTGAAATCCCCCATGACCAAAAGTCTGGGAGTCTCAACTGCCACCCCGGCAAGCACCTCCAGCAGCTCAGGTAGGGCTGTAGTCACGCAGCAAGGAGCCAGGTACGCGATCAACAGACCCATCTGATTCCTATGGCCCCACTTCACAAGGAGGGATTCACAACCAGCTATCTGAGGCACAGTGGACTCCCTCGGCTCTAGGCTTTCTTTAATCACAACCACCACCACCCCACCCCTACCTTGAGCCCTCGGCCGATGAAATGCACGGAAACCCGGCAGGCACAGTTCAACCAGGGGAACACCCCCCTCTGTGCCCAACCAGGTCTCCGTAATGCTTGTAAAGTCCGCAGACTCCCTCTGGATAAGATCACAAATCAAGGGAGCCTTATTAACCACGGAACGGGCATTGCATAGCATCAGCCGAAGACCCAAGCTCTGAGGATCCTGACCATCCGGGGAACGAGTAAGGACTAAGGGGCCGGAGCACGTGATCGCTTTAAGACATCGAGCACGTGCTCCCCGAGAATGATACGACCCCTTGCCTCTGCCATATCTGCCTCTCCCACTTACTGTACAGATGGAATAACGCACTACGCTTTGAACATCCCCCTCCCCCCTGTCTTCGGAACCGATGAAATCGTGCCGTGAGCATGCACTGGGACTGGACATACCTTCCCTAATGGGCTTCCTCCCGTACCCGTCAATCCCCTCCCCCCCTTTAAGCCCCCCCCGACGGGTTACCCCCATTACTTGACCTTACCCTCCCGCCCCTTAAAAATTCCCTATTTAAAAAACCCCACAGGTTCTTTTTTTCGCATGCCACCTATGTGGGTCCCAAAACCCGTCATAGAGGCCGGCCCTCGGTAGTGTAGAGGGCCATTCCTGCGAGGCGGGGGCACCTCGCAGTTGCAAGAGTTCATAAGAAGAATAGCGCATAGCAGTAAAAGATAAGATCGGCAAAAAAAGATGGTCCATCTCCGAGTGGCAAAGATGATGACAATTAATGATAGTTCCAAAATGATGATAATCTTGAATAAGAGCAGGCCTAAAATGATGACACAAGATAATAGTCCAGAATGCTGGTAATCCCAATAAGGGCAGACAAAGAGTAGAAAACACAGAACAGTCCAGATGGTAGTCTGTCGGAAGTCTGAAACAAACATCCTGGAATAAGAAGTGGGGGGGGGGGTGTTCCGGTCGTAGACAATGTCGGCCTTCGTCCCCCCATCGAAACTACTGCATCTTCCAAAAGGCCCAAAGGACCAACAACGGCCAAGAATCCCAAAAAGGCCAGAAGAGGCATAGCAGATGATAAACCGTCAAAGGGGGACTACAAGCAGATGAATCCATAGTACCTCCATCGCCTTCCCGCTGTCCTCCAACCATCACCTCCAAACCAAGTCAGAAGGCACAGTCCAGGGGTCCCTTCAACTCCAACACCCCCTAGTACATCCTCACCCGGTTCGGAGGCCAGGTCTCTCCAAACCTCTCCTTCCGAGAGGCCAAGCCTGTCCAGCAGGTTGAACCTCTCCGAGAGGCAGGAGGATGTGAAGGACGCCATGATCACAATCTGGCAGCAGGGAAAAGCCATAAACGACTTGGCAGGAGACAGATGAAATGCCTCTATTGCTGTCGCTATCATCCAGGTCAGGGTAAAAAGCCTAGATCCGGACGGCACAGCACAGCCAGACGTTAAGATGTAATAAAATCAGGAGGCAAACCAGCCAGGAGATGCCAAATCCCAGCGCCAACTGCAAGGGCTGAACTTTTTCGGCTGAAGAGTCAGCCGAAAAAAAATGGCCGAAAAAATGCAAATCATCCCCCCACTCCCAGGCCCGCAAAAACATGGCCGCCGGAGTTCTGCCATCTGCTTACTCGGCCCTGTTCTCAGCAGCCGTGGGCTCAAAAATGTCCGAAAACCTCTCCCACGGCTGCCAAACAGATGACAATCCGGGCTGGGGACAGCAGACTGCTAGGCGGGCGGCTTACACATTACCATCCTTGGAGGGCCTTCCAAAACACCGAGACCGAATCTTCAACGCTGCGCCATCTTGCGCATGCGCAGAACCATTTATCTTCCTTCCAGAGAGATCTGATATGGTCACTCATAGTAGGAAAGCACATCAAGAAGTATAGATGGTAAAGAATATGGCTTTGACAAAAATATGCAGAAACTGTTACCTACGCAAAAAATAATAATAATAATCTGAAATACTTTTTAAGTCCAGAACTATAAGATTCGAAAGCAGCTCAGATAGATGCTGCTTAATTCACTGGAGTAAAAGAAGGAGGAAGAGAAATAGCACAATCAGATTTGCAAGATTCTGTTAGTATAGCTAGTCTCAATAAAAGTAGTTGTAGCTTTCCTGTGGAGTTGATTTCCTGGTCTGGTCTACCTAGTGAGACTGAAGAAAGCCAAATAATGTAGTCAGAAGCCCTTTTATGTTCCCAAAACAGTGTGAAAACAGTTGTACTGCAAAGGCAACTATGCCAGTAAAAATATATGTGCCGAGGCATGGACTCAGATGCACTTATGTTTGAGCAAACATGATCTAAATCAGGCCATTGCCCTGTGTACTAAACTGTAGACTAGAGAGACTTGTGCTCAACAGGGAACTGCAAGCATTTCCAGCCTTTCCAGGTTTGTGGTTACATTTGGAATTTTTAGAAAGTGTTGTGGCAACTCTTACAAGATGACTACCACCATGAAAATGGCCAGTCAGAAAGCACTCATTTCCCCAAAGACAAAGTGTTAAGACTAAAAGGAAAAAGAAGCTTGTTTAAAGACATAAATTCAATACATGTCTGAGCTTTCAAATACAACACCTCTATTTTGAATGCTCATTTTTCTGTCAGCACAGAAAAGCATTTGGCCGAGGAACTCAGGAAAAGTCAGAGGTGGTTACTGAATTACAAATGGACCTTCTTGTCTCCCTCCCCTGGCAAGCTGTAGAAACAAAAAGGAAGGGCAAAATATCTGGCAGATACCAGGCTGGCAAGTTATGGACACCTGAGATATCCTGTGAAGTTAATGCGATGTCTAAGCAAAGTACACATACACTCTGTGGAGCATAGATCCATTTGCACATCTGTGTCAAGACAAATGGGAAAGTATGTTTTTTGTTCTGATCCTTGAAATCAGTGCAAACAAGTAAAATTCAATTGTTAAACAAGTTTAGTGGAGCAAAATATTTGCTATCATTCCTTTGGGTTATTTGTCTTTGGGAAATATGAATTTTTGGGACATATTACCCTACAGGAACGATAAAAACCTGCTGCTCTCTTGGCCAATAAAGAATTCTATTCTATTCTATTCTATTCTATTCTATTCTATTCTATTCTATTCTATTCTATTCCTCTTCTTATTCCTATTCCTATTCCATGCAAATAACATCTTGTTAAAACATTCATTTATGAAAGGTTACAACATCTGGTTTATATGAGAAACTATATGTTCTGTATCTTAGAAGGAAATTTAAGAAGAGAGTAGAACCTTACTTACATGGATTTTATTCGAGTTGGCTTAGACTTATTTGAGACATACTGAAAGGCAGAAATATCTGGGATCCATGAAGAAACAAGGTTTGTTGCAAAATCAGTTATCTTGGATTCTCAGTATTGTCTGCAGTGGAAATTGAATATTTAATCCAGAAAACCAAAGGCATTTTTTGTTTAAATTTATTCTTGTTTCCACTCACTAGAATTCTTGATTAGTTGGTTAGTTAGTTGCTTAAAGCAAATCCCCATTAAAGCAGGAGTCATGCCAGAATAATAATGGGAATGTGAGCTGCTGCTGTAGTTTAATTAGGCAGCTACCAAACTAATTCCATCTTTCATTAACAATAAAAAGCTAAAAGCAAGAAATTACTTTTCTGCGTTCCCCTAATCTAATCAGATGCAAAATTTACTTTCTCAAGTGGGGACAAATACTGATACAGAAGTGCAGCTGAGGTTTGGGAGTTTTTTTGTTTTTTGTTTTGTATGTGAGCTCTACATCTTTTTTTTAAAAAAATTATTCTGTGCCTTAATGTTTTTCTAATCACTAATAAATGAAGGATTGCAAAATCCAAAGATAATGCAGTAAAGATGATTCTAGAGCACTCAGTTGAGGAAATTGTGTCTTACTTTTTATTCAGAAATTTGGGCTTTTTAAAAAAGTAAGTAGCTATGGAAGTCTTCAGTGGCTGGTGGTAGACATACAGAAAGAGTATTCAGAGCTTAGAGAAAGACCTATCTCTCAACAAATAGTTCTACAAGGTCACAAAAAATAGACAGAGCAAGGCTTTCAGGAATGCCATTTTTTCATTGTATCATATAATAGCAGAATCTTGAAAACCTGCCAGTTTTTCTCTGCCTTTTTATACAAAAAAGAACCAAGGCAGGGAAGTCTTCATTTCTTATGCCTATCCCTTTCCAAGCCTGAGTTGTCTTGTCTTCACTGTTCCTGTATACCTTCCACAAAGTTCCATCTCACTGTTCCCATACACACACACACACACACACACACACTGTTATACATAACAGTAAGAAAATATGCCATATATTTGATAATCCTGAAACCTAGTGGAATTACTTACCTCATCCCTAAGCCATTTTAATAAAATGGGCATGTTTAATGAATATTTTGCGCAATCACTTTTAAACAGTTAGATGTGTAAAATTATGGCACAATGATACATTGTCTATGAATAAATGCTGATGAATAGTAATCATGAGAAATAGTTGGAAGACTATTTATATCCAATAGAAGAGGATATATGTGAGTCAGGGTTGAACAGTGGTGTCCTCAGTGATCTCTGAGCTTTGTTGTTCGCCTGCGGACATTTCATTAACCAAGTAGGTAACATCATCAGTGAGTGTGAGGTTTGCTCCTTGTTTATATACAGCAGCTTGCCTTGCCAGTGTTGGTGGAGGTGTGGTTTTTCTCCTTGATAGTACCTTGACCAGGGTACTGTTTTCTTTTTAATAGTTTGGTGTTAATCTCTGACTTTCGCTGTGCTGGTAGCTGGATAATATGTGTTCTGTTCTTTTGTTTTCTTCTTAGCTTTTTTAACTGTCTCTTCTGAATGGTGTGTAGATGTGGTTTATTTTTATGTGTCTATTGGTGTCTGATGTGTCTGAGAACCAAGCTTCCAAGTATTCCCTAACAATTTTTAAACTAGCTTGGTTTAGGATGATCACAGCTGTTGAGTTTTGGCAATGAAGAGGCAGGAGACGATGCAAGTGACAACAGCTCTTTAGTTTATTGTGAACCCCGGCAAAAGTCAACAGGCAAAACCCTCTCTTTATATAGAATTTAGGCTGAGGCATCAACCAATTAGCAACGTGCATTTTCCCGCCTAATTTTCCCTCCTAAAATTCAAATACATTACACTCCTCCCCTCCCAGCAAACATTTAGCCATATTTACATAAAATTTGCATGTTATTTTTCCACGTAGTCACGCAGGTAGACAGGGCGTCTCCTAACTCTTTCTGACCTGCGCAAATCATTCCTTGGGAGTGAGTCGAGCTGGTCGGAGGGACTGTTTGTTCCTCCCAGCTCCTCCTCTGGGCCCTTCGGCCCTGGATTATTGGCAGAGTCGTCCCTGCTGTCCTCTGGAGGAGCCGGTTGGCGTCGCTGGACTTCCTCTGAATCAGCTAAGTCCTCCGCTCGCCTCGGGATTGAGCTAGCTGTTGGTTCAAATATTTGGAAGTCAGGGTCTGGCTGTTTGGTTTCTGGATCGTTTTGCATTCTTTTTCGTAATTGATCTATGTGGCGTCTCCACACTCGGCCATCCCCCAGGTCCACTAAGTATGACTTTGGGCCCATCACTCCTACAATTAGCGACGCTGGGCCCTCATTATAGTTATGTGCCCATACCGGGTCACTGGTTGTCAATGTTCTGGTTTTTCCTTTCGTGCTCTGGTGCCCATCAGGGGAGTATGTTGGGTTTAACCAATCTAGGGGGCACTGTAGTCTTCTACCCATTAACAACTCCGATGGGCTGTGGCTGGTGGTCACACAAGGAGTTCTATGTTGGACTGCCAGGAAGGTGTCAATTTTGGATTGCCAATCTCCTGGGCTAATTCTAGATAGCGCTTCCTTGGTACTGCGTACGAAACGTTCTGCAAGTCCATTCGTCGCCGGGTGGAAAGGTGCCGAGAGGACATGCCCTCTCCGGCCAAGTACCCTTCAAACTGGGTAGCTGTGAATTGTGGGCCGTTATCAGACACTATGGTATCAGGCAACCCGTGTGTCACAAATAAACGCCTCAATACTGTGATTACAGCTTCAGCTGTTGTGGTTTTCATGAGTATGATTTCTAACCACTTCAAGTAGGCATCTACCACAATTAAAAAGGTCTGCCCATGGAATGGCCCGGCAAACTCTATGTGGATCCTGGACCAAGGACCCTGGGGTTTTTCCCAATCTCTTATGGGGGCTGTTGGGGGTAGTGGCCTTGATTCCTGGCACGCTTGGCATTTCCCTACCCAGTCGCTAATATCTTTATCCATTTGTGGCCACCACACATAACTTCTCGCTAGGCTTTTCATCCTTACGATCCCTGGGTGGCCCTCATGCAACAGATCCAAAACATGCCCTCGTAATTTCTCAGGAATAACCACTCTATCCCCCCATAACAGACAACCCCCTTGTACCGACAGTTCCGAACGCTTTTTTGTAAACTCTTTAAAACGATCCCCCGGTGTAGTGGGCCATCCCCTCTGCACCCAACCGATCACAGTCCTTACAATAATATCTTTGTAGGATGCCCTAGTCACTTCTGTGGATGTGACCGGGCCAGAGTCCAAAGAGTCAATTAACAAGACGGGTGTCCCTGGGGTCGGGTCTTCAATAGTCTCTGGCAATGGGCATCTACTTAAAGCGTCCGCATGTCCCACATCTCACTCATCAGTGAGACAGTTGGTACGAATATGCTGCTAGGAAAATAGTCCAATGGGTCAGCCTGGGTGATAACACAACCGGTGTTGTGCGGTCCCCCGCCAAAAGTCCCAATAAAGGTCTGTGGTCTGTGATTATTTCAAAACGCCGCCCAAACAGATACTCATGGAATTTTTTAACCCCAGAGACTATAGCAAGCGCTTCCTGGTCTAGTTGGCTATAGTTCCTTTCTGTTGCGGACATTGTGCGGGAATAGTATGTGATAGGGGCTTCTGAACCGTTCGGTAGCTTGTGGCTGAGGACAGCCCCTACCCCATAGGGTGATGCATCACAAACTAGTACTAATGGCAACGTCCCATTATACTGAATTAAAAGGCTGTCGCTGGACAAAAGTTTCTTAACGCCTTCAAATGCCTTAGCCTCAACCCTGCCCCAAGTCCATACAGATTTTTTCGCTAGTAATTTATGTAGCGGTTCGGCTACCGTTGCCTTATTTTTTAAAAATACTGCATAGAAGTTTACAAGCCCCAAAAATGCTTGTAATTCTGCTTTGTTCTTTGCGGGTGGAGCCTTTCTAATGGCTCGCACTTTGCTCTCAGTTGGGTGGATGCCTTCCTTATCTATTCTGTAACCCAGGAATTCTACAGATTCAACTCCTATCTGGCATTTGTTGAGTTTAACCTTAAGTCCCGCAGACCTGAAAATGCCCAAAACCTTCCGCAATTTGATCCCTAATTCATCCAAGTTTTCTGCTGATATCAGTACACCGTCAAAATATGGAACTACTCCCGGTAGACCCTGTAGGAGCCGCTCCATGAGGTTTTGGAATAACCCAGGGGCTACACTAACTCCGAACTGAAGTCGAGTGCATTTAAAAGCGCCCCGGTGTGTGACAATCATCTGTGCTTCGGCTGTTTTGTTGTCAACTGGTAATTGTTGGTAGGCTTGTGCCAGGTCGAATTTGGCAAAGACCTGTCCCTGCCCTAACGAGTGCAACAAATGTTGCACTACGGGGACGGGGTAAGCACTCTTTTGCAATGCTTTGTTAAGCGTTGCCTTATAGTCAGCACAGATACGGACTGATCCGTCCTGTTTGACTGGGGTCACTATTGGTGTCTCCCATTTTGCGTAGTCGATGGGGACTAATATTCCCTGGCTTACTAGTTTATCTAGTTCCCTGTCAATCTTGGGTTTGAGAGCGAATGGAACCCTCCTAGCTTTTAATCTAATGGGAGCTACCTGGGGGTCTAAACTGAATGAATGGGGGTCCCCACGTACTTGCCCAGGCTGTCTTGGAAAACGTCCTCGAATTCTCTCAACAATTTGTCCTTCAGGTTGACTCCGTGTTGTGAACTCCGGTTATGCCCATTCCCAAGGCTCGGAACCAGTCCAGACCTAGTAAGCTGGGCAGATTTCCATCTACGATGGTGATCAGCAGGGTTTTCTTGAAAAGTCCATATCTCACTCTGACCGACGTGACCCCTCGAACAGGGATTCGATTTCCTTGGTAGTCTTGCACTCTCAGCTTTTGGGGTTGCAACTGGTGTTTCGCGACTTCAGGCAGGTCCCTCGCGATTGTGTCCCAAGACATGATCGTGATTGATGAGCTGATATCCACCTCCATTTTACACTGCACTCCTTCGATGAGGGTCTTAGTGAATATTTTCTTTTCTAGCCGCGTCGATGCGTGGCCCACTCGCACAGTGGTGTGATTCGACTTTGCGCCTTTTTTGAACTGGCCAATCCCTGGCCACTTCGCGGAACCAGCGCCCTGTTGATTGGCCGGTTTGAATTTTTGGCGGGAAGGTTGGGGGGCTCGGCAGGCCTGAGCTATATGTCCTTTCTTTTCACACCGCTGATAAATTGCGTCCTTGAACCTGCAATTCTGTCATTGGTGTTGGCCCCTGCAACTCACGCACTCGTCACGGTCGCCTCTTTCCGGTCTCCCAGTGTGGAAAACTTCGATGCAAGTGACAACAGCTCTTTAGTTTATTGTGAACCCCGGCAAAAGTCAACAGGCAAAACCCTCTCTTTATATAGAATTTAGGCTGAGGCATCAACCAATCAGCAACGTGCATTTTTCCGCCTAATTTTCCCTCCTAAAATTCAAATACATTACAACAGCTTTTCAGTTGAAAACTTGGTTGAGATTGTTCATGTGTTGTAAGATTAAAGAGTTTTCATTGTGTCTTCTGGATGTGCTCTGCTAGACTTCTGCTTGTCTGTCCTACAAAATGACTATTAGAGTTCTTACACTGTATGCTGTAAATGACTCCTTCTCCTCCTGTTTTTCTTCTTGGGCTACTGGCTCTTTTAGCTTACTTAAAGTTTTTGGAGAGCTTTGGTTGGTTTGTGTGGTACAGTGAAATCATATGACAATAATTGTTGATAGTTTTGATAACGTTTTTGAAGTATGACAGAATTATAGTTTCATTGCTTCTGTTGATTGTGGTGGGTTGATTGGTCAGGCACATTTTGATAACGTTGTGTAGGTAACCATTTTATTGGAAGATGTTGTATAGGCAATCTGTTTCTTTTTTGTGGCATTCTGGGTTACTGCAGCACATTTATACTTGCCTAAATAATGTTCTTACACAGCTACCTTTGTAGGGAGTTGGGTTGTTACTTTGATAATGAAACACTTGATTAGTATGGGTTATTTTTCAATAGACTTCTGTTTCTAATTTGCTGTTGTTTTCTCGGCTAATGAAGATATCCAGGAAGGGTAGTGTGTTGTTGTTTTCTTCTTTCCTTGTGAATTTTATTCATTTGAAGATTTTGTTACTTGTTTCATGTGTCATCTTCTTACATGTTGTTTCTTTTTTATTATAACAAAAGTGTTGTCTGCATACCAAATCCATATTTTTGGGTGTGTGTGTGGGAGTGCTCTAGTTTCCCATAGCATATGGATTTGGGTATTGAATGAACCTCACAGGAAAATCAATAAAAACTGACCATAAAAAATCTATAAGCAATATTATGCCCCATTAAGATTTCAGTATTTTTAATGGCTATGCCTAGTCACTCAATGCTATTGACTGAACATTTTTGCAGGAATTTGGAAGAGGTACGCAACATTCACAAGTTGTTATTGCTCTGTGTTTCCTAATACATAAAATCTACCTACCTAAAGAAATGGTTCCTTTTGCTCTTAATGTTCATCATTTTAATTTGTTGCTACAACACACTGGATTACCAAAGACCTTTCTTGTTGGATGAGTGTTAATTTCAAAATATGATAAAATATCTTTATTGAACAAGTAATGCCACAAACAAAGAGATCTGGAGAACTCTACAGGGAAAATGTATTCATAATTAATACTGCACTAAATATGTTCTCAAAATTGACTAATCTCTTTATTAATGGATTTTCATTGACTATACAAACGTTTTGGACAGGAACAATGAATACGGATATTTAAAATGGTTACATTGACAACATTACATAAATATTCAAATGTGTCTGTATGCATCGACACAATTAGCATTCCTTTTCTAAAATTGGTTTTGGTTGGCTGATTCTGCTTTCCACTTTGTACTCATATTGTAATTGTTTTCTTAGTTTGGTTTTTCCATTTTGTAGAAACAAAGAGGAGAAGAAAGAAGTTGCTAGCTCTCCCGTTTTGGAAATATGTAAGTCACTATGAGCCAAGACCATCCCATTCTGCATTTCAAGCCAGCCTAAAATGCCTCAATATTGCAATGCTCTCTACATTGCAATGCTCTCTACATGGGGCTCCCCTTGAAGTGCACTCGGAGGCTTCAGTTAGTCCAGAATGCATCTGCGCGGGTTATAGAGGGAGCCACATGTGGCGCCCGTGTAACACCACTCCTGCGCAGACTGCACTGGCTGACTGTGGCCTTTCGGGGGCACTTTAAGGTGCTGGTCACTACCTTTAAAGCGCTCCATGGCTTAGGGCCTGGGTACTTACAGGACCGCCTGCTGTTACCACATGCCTCCCACCGACCCATATGCTCACACAGAGAGGGACTCCTTAGGGTGCAGTCCGCCAAGCAATGTCGGCTGGCGGCGCCCAGGAAAAGAGCCTTCTCTGTGGGGGTTCCTACTCTCTGGAACGAACTTCCCCCTGGCTTGCGCCAATTGCCTGACCTTCGGACCTTTCGCCGCGAGCTGAAGACGTATTTATTTACTTGCGCGGGGTTGGCTTAAATTTTAAATTCTAAATTTTAATTTTTTGGATGTATTTTAATGGGTTTTAAATTTTTAATATGTTTTAAATTTTTGCCCAATTTTATAATAAGTTTTTTAACTGTTTATTTTAAATTGTATTTGTTACTGTTTTTATTTCTGGCTGTACACCACCCTGAGTCCTTCAGGAGAAGGGCGGTATAAAAATCTAATAAATAATAATAATAATAATAACATGGTTTCTCTAGAATCAACAGCATTCTTTGTTATTTCCACTCTGATTAAAAAAAATGTCATTAAAACAGAGTGCTTAATGCAAAATAGGGAACCTAGGACCAATCTTTAATAGTTGTCTCCAAAATGGTGAGAAACACTTCATGAGCACCTTTTGAGTGTGATTTTTGAGACCACTATGTAGCTACCTAATTGTCATATTACCCATACCACACTTAACTAGCTTATCAATCAGAATGTCATGGCATACTTTGTCCAATTCTTTGTTGAAGTCAAGACATAATATATCTTTAGCGTTCTCTATTAGGTATGTTCCTTAATCAAAAATGTTAGTCTGGAAAAAATGTCAAGTCCATGCTGGCATCTGGCATTTACCACATTATTTCTAAATGCTTACAGATGGACCTCTACTACCTGCTCTAAATTCTTCCCAGATGGATGCCAGAGGACTAGTCTACAATTTGCTGGTTATTCCTTCTTAAATGTACTTTACTTAAATCACCTGGTGCTTTACCAGTTCTCTATGTTAGTTTCTTCTATTGCTATGCACTGAACAGAAGTTCTCTTTAAAGGGCTAATCTTCCTTTATGGCACCCTAATATGCTGGGTTCAATCCACTTCAGTGTATTGCTTTGATACCACCATTTCTGAGATCAATTATCCATTGACTAAGACATTTTAGAAGACCTCAACAGCTAGCCTTTCATCATGCTAGCTAGGATGGTCATGCCCATACGGGCATCTAGAGGCCAGAAATCTGGATTCAAGTGGGAGAACTGTGAGAAATCCCAGAAATCTCCTTCTGGCATTTTATTTCCTTACTTGCTTGGAACTAGAGCAGGGTCTCCCAAACTGTGAGTTGTATCTTCTTTGAGTAGGTGCAGGTAGAGTCCAGAGAAAGCATGAAGAACATTTAATAAATCAACCTTTTCCCAAGTTTCATTATACAGGTAGTCCTTGATGTATGAGCACAATTGAGCCCAGAATGTATGTTGCTAAGTGAGAAATTTGTTAAATGAGTTTTGACCCATTTTATGCCCTTTCTTGCCACAGTTGTTAAGTGAATCACTGCAGTTCTTAAGTTAGTAACCCTGTTGTTAAGTGAATCTGCTTTCCTATTGACTTTGCTTGTTAGAAGGTTGCAAAAGGCGGTCACATAACCCTGGGGCACTGCAACCGTCATAAATATGAACCAGTTGCCAAAAATCTGAATTTTGATCATGTGACCATGGGGATAACTGCAATGATCGTAAGTGTGAAAAATGGTCATAAGTCCCTTTTTTCAGGGCTGTTATAACTTTGAACTCTCACTAAGTGAACTGCTGCAAGTTGAGGACTACCTGTACTGTTTTCATTGTTCATTTATATTCTCTCTCTCTCTCTCTCTCTCTCTCTCTTTTTTTTTTTGATTCTTAATGGGGGTACTTCCAGATTACATGAAAGGAAGGTATAATGGGAAAAACTTTAGGCTCCTCTTATCTAGACTGGCTTCACAAATTTCAACTGGCTTACCTGTAAAGAACAATTAAATGAAAAGGGGGAAAAAAGCACATGCATACCCAAAACAAGCAATCCAATACTTCAAAAGAAAACTAAGAGAGGCATGATAGCCACCATGAACTCAGGCTGGGGATTAAAGCCAGATTTTCTACAATTCGCAAGAAAGCTGCAAGGGGAGAACCATACAGATCTTTGGGGAGATGCTCTTCAAGAGGATAAGCATCACAGTGGGTAGGATTTGCTACCTGTTGAGTTATTTCATCTCTAAAAATGACATGTTTCCCCAGAAGATCCGGAAATCCTTCCTCTATCTGGTCAGCACTCACAGAGCACAGTGTGGAGTTGTGACTGATAACTCCTTTTGGGATTACAGAAATGTTTTCTAATGACGGTTATCTTTTAGAAATTAATAATCATTTATTTTAGTAATTGGTTTAAAGTTTTAGATGCAGTCCTAGATTCAACACATAAGTCTTTCTCTGGCTTTGACGAACTGTAGAGAAGAAAGAAACAACTAATTTCTAAATAAATACAGAGCTACTTATTCAATAATTCAAGTTAGTGAATAAGTATAAGCAAATAAGAAGAACTAAGCAAACCTCCTTCATTGCCCTACCTCTATCAGGTCTTAATCTCTTTTAATTCCCTTGCTGAGAACTTTGACAAACCATTTACATATTTTTTTGCTCTTTTCACCTTTTTTATTTTTGGAGTATAAAAAAATCATATAAGTAAAACCTAGAAGCTTTTGTGTATCTTTTGAAGTTTGAACCAATATTCATTTGAAACGCTTCATTTTATTCCAAATGGTTCATTGTAAAGCAATGCCAAGGAGTAATCAATACACAATGTTCAGTAACACCTTTAATTTACTTTTGGAAAGCATCATCTAGCTTTCCTTGTTAGGCATCATCCTCCAGGGTTATTCTAGTTCAGGTAGCAGGAAAACCTGGTTCTTTCAAATGGGACTCTTCCCAAGTTTCCAAGTCAATCCCTGGCTAGAAGATTTTTATCAGCACAAGCAGAAGCTGCTGCTGATGGGCCAAATACTGATAAACCAGTTATTTCTCTGCCACTTCTTGGTCTAAGCTTTCCTGTATCTGTCAGATGTTGTTCATGCACCTTTTGAAAACAGGTTTAACACTATTCTGAGTTAACACAAATCCAGATCAAATTTTAACAAAGGCAAACAAATGGAAAAGAGAGAAACAAAGCTGGACTATCCAAAAACCCCTATCCTTAGCACATCCTGCACAATGTAAATAAGAACATAACACGTTTTGTTGGCAGAAGAGGCATCAGCATTGGGTTTAGTTTTCCATTATGTTTTGGGTTGCCACAATGAAATCAAGATACAATTGCTCATTTTTACCTTTCTTTTAAAATTCTCCTTGGTTTGAAACATCCTAACTATTAACTGTACAAGATATATAATTTTTATTTTGTAACTGTTAATGTTTTAGATTGATCCCACAGGTGACTATGGGATTAACATAGTGATAGAGGAATGAATGTTATATTCTGTGATTTATTTATTTAGTATTATGTATTGATTTGCTTAACTCTGTTTTTGCTGATCATTGGCCAAATAATTATTGATTGAGTGATTGAGCGATTGAATTCCTTTGGTTTCAGAACTGGTGGTTTTTCCTAACTCAGCTATGAAGAAAAGACTTTTATTCCCCCGGTTTTTGCTGTCAGCGATCATTTAACACATATGAAATAGATGAGTAGAGATCATGATCGTATTCCATGTGACTGGTGATTTTTCATACTTCAAATGCAAATTATATTATCTTAATAGAGAATATTCATTAGAATGATTTGATAGAGGACTATATTGCTATCGTGATCCCTTTAATCATTTTTATATGGATTGATTGATAGCATGGATAATATACAAATGGCAATTGATTAGCAATGTAATTCCCTATTTGTATGGTATAATTTGACCTACAAGAAAACTATCTAATATAGATATTACATGATTTGTTCCTTATTCAAAGAGAACTGAGATGTTTTGTCTATCATTAAAGAAGTTTGCAGTGGAATGTTTATGATATGGTTTATGATTATTCTTATTAAAAGAAGAGCCACAGTTTTCTTAAGTGGTTTAAAAAGAATAGTACCTTACTTCTTAACATCCACAGACTTACAATTTCAATGAAAGCTATATAATTTTTAAGCAAACAGTGTCCCAAGTTGGCATTTGATTCTTGCGTTGCTTTACCTCAGTCCTCCAAATATAATGCAATGAATTTTAAGCAATACTGAGGGTTTAATTTGGCTTGGATTTTGACAGAATTTACTCAATAAATTTGAATATGGAAGATGTGTTCCATCTGAATAGTAGACATAGAATGCTAAGTTATAGAACCTATTGGAAAGGAACATGGCTTGTTGTTTTACATGAAGAAATTGCCAGATGCAATGCTTGAAAACTTTTCTGAAAAGATCAGACTGGAGCTAGGGAAGAAAAAGCTAATCACAGACAAACAATATTCCCACTGTTATGTAGGCTACTGTGAAGGCAAACAAAGGGGGGGCATTTTCAGGAAACACCCCCCACCAAATTGTGAATGCTTTCATTGCATTTAAGACTAGGTTGACCATAAAATGGTAGGAAGCATTTCTCATAAATGCTGCAATCTAGATTTACCTGGGTTTTTATTTTATTTTTATTTATTTATTTTTGTCACAACAATATATATAAGTATCATACAAAAAGATTATATAGTATATAAACATATATATGAGTAAATATTAGGAGGTATAAGCATATATATATATATAGGAAGAAGAAAAGAAAAACAATAGGACAGGAACGGTAGGCACGTTTGTGCGCTTATGCACGCCCTTATGGTCCTCTTAGGAATGGGGTGAGGTCAATAGTAGAAAGTTTTTGGGTTACTGTAGATTAGAACTAGATTTAGAATCAGTCTTCCAATGTATTTTTTTATTTATTTATTTATAATTACATTTCTATACCGCACCATCTCCCGAAGGACTCAGGGCGGTGTACAGCCAATATTAAAATACACATAACACTATGATATAAATATAATAAATAAACACTATTTAAAAACAATTTAAAAACAAATATTTAGTGGCCGAATCACTAAAACGGTCAAAGACCAATTAAAAACCCATTAAAATTTCGCTAAAAAATGTACAGGAATTCAAACAAATTCTAGATAGAGTGGAATCCTTTTACAGAAATAACAGACTTCTGGGATGTCACTAGTCCTGTCAGAAAAATGGACGACCAATATACCTTTTTCAAGCATCTCCCATAAGATATATCTTGCCTAAATGGAAGAAACTATTTGATGTACTGTTTGGGGTTATTTTTATTTAACTGCAGGCCTTAAATCATGTTCGGGGGTGTGTGTGTGGAAATCATGTAATAGTTTCTTTAAAAAACAAAACAAAACCAGGCAGTATGAATAACAGCTCAGAATGGGATTGTTTTCTTCAGTACTTTTTCAGGTTACAATTGTAGCATTCCTACACAAAAAATATACTTGGTCTGTTTTTTTTTAAAGGCTAAAGATATTATTTAAGAAGATTTAGTTGTACATTATAACATTGCAGGACCATGATTCCTCTTTGTCAGTTGTACTGGAACTCATATAATTAATGGAGAATATATTGGAATACAAGATATAACAAGGAATCAACCTTCTTATAACACTCAATGGATACATTTTTGCTGAAAGCCCTTTGTCTGGATTAATTGTAAAACAGGGGGCAAGGCTCCAACCTTTCTAACTTGTCAACCCTACCAGTACTACACAATTATCAGGACAGGAGCTAGGAGCCTCCCTCTTAAATGTTGCTTTGCAGGTGTCACAATGAATTGTTGTGAGATCCATAGACTGCCTGGAAATGATTCAGAGTGTATTACTCAGAGGAGTGTGGCGGTGTCTGTCTGTCTGGTGAGTGACAGTTTTGTTAGCATAGGGAACTTGGTATCTGGGAGTTACAGTAAACCCTCTCTCCACTTCAAGCAATAAAATTTCTAGCTATAGAAAGCTTTAGTCTAGAGGAGATGCTCACTTCTTCCTTAGCTTATCGGGATTCCTTCCATTCTGATTTGTTTGTGCATTTGTTTTTCTGTCTGTGCATGCCAGAGATAAAGTACCTTCTCTTTCCTGCATGAATATTAATTCCAGAGCTTCTTTTTCTTTCCAGGAAATGAACCCCCCTCCCCGAAGTATCAGTTATATTGCTAAGAAAATAGTGCTATTGCCAGAATTGGGAGATAAATTTGCTTCTTATTTAAAGATGAAAGTTCCTAATTTGCATGATCCAAATCATCCAAACCAGTTTATTATTCATGTTTGTCTGGCTTTATTTAAAAAAAAAAGTATATACAAAGGTCTGTCTGTTTAAAAAACAATGCCCCCAAACAATAGAGTAAAATCTTAATTTAAAGCACCATTTGAGCAGAAACAATACCAGTTAATATGGAATCTAAAGATATTCCTTCACATTTTTCTTTCCCTTCCCAGAGTTCTTCTCTGGGCATTTAAGAAAACAGCCTCCTGAGGAACATTAACTTTCTATTGAAGGAACCTTTTTCCTCTAGATCAGAGGTCTTCAAAGAATTCTGGGAGTTGGAGTCCGCAAGTCTTAATGCTGCCAAGTTTGAAGACCTCTGATCTAGATGCTGTCAACAAGGAAGCACGGGTTAAGTTAGTAACAAGAATATAGGACCAAAATGGAGCTGTTTTCACTGTCTGCCCATCACTCATTCACTTCACCAGTCTTCACAATGTTTTCCTCCCAGTTTCCTGATGGTGTATCCTACCTCTTGCCCATTCTTTCCAGTGCTTTCAGACCTCTCTTCCTTGATTCAGCAGCCATCATTGCTCAACACTCTGCCCTCTTGCCCTCATCCTCCACAGGAAGTCAACCATCTTCCAAGCATCTGCCTTCATTCACTCAGAACTCAAAACACTCATGCAAATATATCCATTTTATAGCAGAAGCAGCAAGCATTGTCTGGCTGTTTCCTTATGCAGCAGACAAATCTGTTATTTTAGGAGTCTGTCAGTATGTAAATTTTGCTTATTGTAGCTCAGGTCTGCTAAACTAAGTGATGTTGTAGATCTAATGTAGATATAAGTAGTTTTATTTTCATATTAACTAAGATAAACCAGCTACAGGTACCTGAACAGACTTGTAAATGAATCACAAGCTTCCTAACAAACAGGAAGCAGCAGGTGAAGCTAAGCAAGATCACATCAGATACCTGTACAATTAGCACAGGGGCCAATAAAAATTAAATTCTATTCTATTCTATTCTATTCTATTCTATTCTATTCTATTCTATTCTATTCTATTCTATTCTAAAAAACGGTTTCCAAAATGAAAGCAATGGGATCACCAGAGAAATTGCCTACAGTTTCTAAAGACACTTCAAATGTATGTTAGAAATGTAAAGAACAAGAAGGGACATTTTATCATGTTTGTTGCATATATAAAAAAGCTAGAAAATTCTGGATTCAAATAAATACATTGATTCAAAGAATTTTAAAGGTGAATATACAATTGAAACTGGACTCTTTGGGGAGGGGGTTAATGGACAGAGAGTTGGGAAAAAATAATGAAACTTTTTTATATACATGCTAACTTCAGCAAGATTAGGCACACAGATGGAAATAGAATAGAATAGAATAGAATAGAATAGAATAGAATAGAATAGAATAGAATAGAGTAGAATAGAATAGAATAGAATAGAATTTTTATTAGCCAAGTGTGATTGGGCACAGAAGGAATTTGTCTTGGTGCATATGCTCTCAGTGTACATAAAAGAAAATATACATTCATCAAGAATCATAAGGTACAACACTTAATGATAGTCATAGGGTACAAATAAGCAATCAGGAAAAATATCAATATAAATCATAAGGATACAAGCAATAAAGTTACAGTCATACAGTCATAAGTGGAAGGAGATGGGTGGTGAGAATGATGAGAAGATTAATAGTAGTGCAGATTTAGTAAATAGTTTGACAGTGTTGAGGGAATTATTTGTTTAGCAGAGTGATGGTATTGGGGAAGAAACTGTTCTGATGTCTAGTTGTTCTGGTGTGCAGTTCTCTGTAGCATCGTTTTGAGGATAGGAGTTGAAACAGTTTATGTCCAGGATGTGAGAGGTCTGTAAATATTTTCATAGCCCTCTTCTTGATTCGTGCAGTATACAGGTCCTCAATGGAAGGCAGGTTGGTAGCAATTGTTTTTTCTGCAATTCTAATTATCCTCTGAAGTCTGTGTCTGTCTTGTTGGATAGGAGAGCCAAACCAGACAGTTATAGAGGTGCAGATGACAGACTCAATAATTCCTCTGTAGAACTGAATCAGCAGCTCCTTGGGCAGTTTGAGCTTTCTGAGTTGGCACAGAAAGAACATTCTTTGTTGTCTTTTTTTGATGACGGTTTTGATGTTAGCTGTCCATTTTAGCTCTTAAGATATGGTAGAACCTAGAAATCTGAAAGTCTCTACTGTTGATACTCTGCTGTCTAGTATTGTGAGAGGTGGAAATATGGAAGAGTTTCTCCTAAAGTCTACCACCAATTCTACAGTTTTGAATGTGTTCAGTTCCAGATTGTTCCAGTTACACCATGAGGCTAGTTGTTCAACCTCCTGTCTGTCTGCGGATTCATCATTGTCTCGATATTCAATATTACCTACAATGGTTGAATGGTTGGTGAAGATGTTAGAAGTTGCTGAGATAACTAAATTGATGAAAAAAAATAATATCTACATTTATTGCTGACTATGATTCTCTATAAACATTTTTGTATCAAAGAAAAAAATGAACATATGATTTATGGTTATGATGATTAGGCATGATTGATTATAGAAAAAAACTTTCTATAGGTCAACTTTCATTTACCCACCAAGTCCCATATCCCGCAGCTCAAGCTTTGGAACGTGGACACGTGGCTGGCATGCGTTGCAGTTTGAGAGATCCCATCTCTAAGAACATCTCTGCTTCAACAGTTTGTGAAATGGTAATTAAAGCAGATAATTTTCTAGCTTGCTGATCTGAAACATGTGGCTAGTGTGGGGATCAGTATGTATTAATAGACTACAAGAACTAAATGGTTGCTTCCACAATCAGCAGACCTTGCAAGATAAAATTATTCCTCAGCTCTTGCTTGAAAGTTCAGCTTGGGGTGAGAAGTAACGAGGGTTTAATGGATGTTTAATGTGTTTGAGATCTAGAGTGTAGCATGACAGCAATGAAATCAAAGTGGTCCTGTTAAGCAGTGAGAGCAGGGCAGCTAGTTTTTCTAGACCTTTTAAAAGCATGTTTTCTTCCATGGCTTGCATCTACATTAGCCAGACCATTTTGATAATTCATTCCCATTTTAATTTTATGAAATTCAAAATGCAGTAAAAAGGAAAAAAGGCTTAATTCTAAGATATATATATTGGGCTTTGTTCTTATGTGAGCAAACAAAGAACAAAGAACAAAGCCAAAAAAACTCCAGCCTGAAGATGATAATAATAATAATAATAATAATAATAATAATAATAATAATAATAATAATAATAATAATAATAATAATAATAATAATAATAATATTTTAATTTGTATACCGCCCTTCTCCCGAAGGACTCAGGGCGGTGAACAGGCAGATAAAATGTAAATACACACAATAATTAAAAATATCCCTTAAAAAACTAATTTAAGTGCCCAAAATGTTAAAAAAAGTATTCCCCCTTAAAATAGCACAGTTTTAAAAACCCATCCAATAAAAATAAAAATCAGGCTAGATGAGTGAGATCTCATCGAAACGTTGCCTAAATACTTTCAATCTTACACGGGAAAAGACCCAAACATACCAAAACCTGCATACATATACCTGTGAAAACCTACAAACAAACACACACACACACACACACACACACACACACACACACACACACACATTCTGTTCCCTGAATGAAATGTGAATGTTCTCTGAATTACATTTTCCCAGCAAAAGCATTCTAAAATTGCTAGAACTACTTAGTGGCTGAATGAAAATGCAAAGGTAACAACACAGGTAAGAGATAAGAGATGAATTATTTAAGCAACATAAAAAATTAAAATGCTATCATATGAATATAGTTACTATATTTAGTATTAAAAGAATCATACAGTAAGTACCAGGCATGTAAATGTCTATAATTGAGGGCATAGGAACAAGTGGAAACAACAGTTCATTTCCATAATACAAAGTAGCACTCAGGGTAGAAGTTCTGAAAAGAATATTAGGATATTCATAGAAATATATGGGAAGAGGTATTCCTTCAGATATTCTGTTCCCAAGCTTTGTAGATCTTTATAGATTAACATGAGGACCTTCAACTGGAACTGGAAAAAAACCTTGGAGTAAAACGAGCATAATATGGACACAATACTCAGTTTCCTATTCATGCATAAGAAATGCTTATGTTAAACAATACATTGAAATAGTTTTCATGGAAAGTGATCAAGTATTGACTGCTGAGGCAGACTATATTTGTAGAGGGCACAAGGAATAGCCTTGACGGACAGGAGAAAGAGTTGCTAACAAGGCAACAATCAGAAAAACATGACTTGAATCTGCTCCAAGAAATGAGTTTGACAAAAAGTCGCAGAGAAGTAGTTCACACTAAGATGAAATGAAGTGGGATGAAGCACATTCTGTTGCTATGGCAATTACAGAAAAAATTGTTTCAGCCCTACACAGTATTGATTCTTTAGTTCAGTCTATCTCATAGGGTTGACAATATTTATCCAAGTAAATAGTTTGTTATATTGATAAATGACACTATATCTGGACCTTTGATGCCAGATGTGGATCTAAAAGTACCTACAAACTACAAGCTTGTTTGTTCTAGAGGGAAACTATTCCTTTCAGAAAAGGTTGAAGTCACTTTTTGAGATATATCAGCCATTAAGAGAACTTCTGTTGTAATCTGAATGAACTTTTGTCTATTGACCATCATCAACTCTATTACAATAGCCAGATACAAATTAAGCATGTCCACTGCCTCTCCTGGATCCGATGAATAGAAGAAACAAAGCTGAGTGTGATTAGCATATTGATGGTATTGTAAAGTCATTTAATGATCTCTTTCAGTACTTCTATGTACATTTTGAACATGATGATAGAATTGAAAAAACAACAACACCGCAGTATAAATCCCATGGGTGAATCTGGCAGCAGTGGTGGGATTCAAATTTTCTTACTACCGGTTCTGTGGGCGTGGTTTGGTGGGCGTGGCATGGCATGGCTTGGCTTGGTGGGCATGGCAGGAGGATATTGTAAAATCTACATTTCCTCCCCACTCTAGGGGAAGGTTACTGCAAAATCCCCATTTCCTCCTGATCAGACTCGGGAGGCAGAGAATAGATGGGCATGGGGCCAGTCAGAGGTGGTATTTACCGGTTCCCCAATCTACTCAAAATTTCTGCTTCCAGTTCTCCAGAACTGGTCAAAACCTGCTGAATACCACCTCTGGTGTTGACCATCTATATTTTTCTTCAATAGCAATCTCATTACTATTTCCTTTGATGAAGTTGAGAGTCCACCTGCTTCTTAAGAAGGCTTTTATATTCTCCATCTGAACATCATTTTCCGTCTAGAAACATTCTACCACATAGAATTAAAGCGAGTGGATGGGTGAGAAGAAATAGATAGTTTGCTGTATTCGGTCAAGATTTTTTTCAGGATAACCTGAACGTTATATTTAAAAATCCATCTAAGCATGCCGTGGACACAATTACAGATTAAATAACCCACACTGTTGAATTGAAATCATTATGAATACAATCAATTTTGTTCTCAGTGTTTTGCAATCATGTAACCAGGTCACAAAGTCCTATTAAGGATTCTGCTTCCAATCCATGTCACTCGGAAAAGCTCTACTGAAAGAGCTCAACAAGGAGAAAAATTGCCTTTTCATCTATTTCGCCACTGTGGAATTAATACAGAGTTCTTATTAGCATTTGATCAGATTTTGGACAACTTTTCATTCACCTGCATTCCAATCTCCCAGTTTTGGTCTTCCTCATTAATAAACATTCATCAGATTATATCAGTTGAGCTGCAGTGTGCCTAATTTTACTTAGAGTGGTATTTAGAACTATGAATTAGAAAGGAGAAACCTTTTCTCAATTATTCATATGCTACCGAAAGCTTTCATTTTATCAGGAAGTAACACATATGAAAAATATATGCTGGACATCTGAAGATGCAGAAATACTGTGTAAATTTAAATGCCAATTTGCAGGGCACTGTATGCTGCAAATTTGTATCTAGTCCTTAAAACAACAGTGCTTGACCCAGACATTGCTGGCATTTCAAATAATGCAGAGACACTGTAGGTTTCGTTTGATTGCCAGAACTCATTATTTCCTGCTAATTCTGCTAAACTAGATTTTCCAATCAAGCAGTTTGGAATAATTACACAACCCATATACATCTCTGTAAGCACCATTAACAAAATAAATAACATTTCCAAAGAACGTATTTGTATATGTACATGAATGTTTTCCCAAAAATAAGACATCTCCTGATAATAATCCCAGTCGGGCTTTTGAGCACATACGCTAGAATAAGCCTCCCCTCGAAAATAAGCCCTCCCCAAAAATATTTAAACGCATACCTGGAAATCAGGTAAGATGGCAAGAGGAGCCCCATCTTGATCCACGCACCCCAAAATAATAAGACCTCCCCAAAAATAAGGCCAAGTGCTTATTTCAGGGTTCAAAAAGATATAAGACAGGGTCTTATTTTTGGGGAAACACAGTATATATATACACACACACACACTGTATGTATATTTAATTGGACAGATCCTATTTCATGTTTTATGTACTGTATGACAGATTTCCTAGAACTGATCAGAACATGCAAGAGAAGCCATTGGGGAATCACAAGGGAGCACTGGACCTAATTTATTCTGTTTTTGTTTAACAAAGATAGCAACTGCCTTTTTCCCCCCTAGTGAGTTCCCTAAGCCTTCTATGACTGAGTTAAGATTACTACTAATAGCCAATTTTTTTCTGCTGGATGTCCTTGGTATAATAATTTATTTGCCCTATGATAGAAGATTATTTAAAGCTGGAATTTCTATCCTGTTAGATTAAGAAATTCAGAAGAATTATAAAGGTATTTCTGCATTTAGTACACTGTAGCAAGGCAACTACTGCACATCACAAATCGTGAGAAGAATTGGTGTTTTTTTATGTTCTCTCTGTGGCAATTATTTTTTAAAGAAGGCCTTGATAATCAGGCAAATACATGACCAGGATGTCTAAGGTGGCCTTCAGTGAGGTTAATCCATTCTTATTAAAGGAAGGTAACCATAAAATTTAGAATAATAATAATTTAAAAAAAAATCTCTGCTAGATTGAAGTCAAAGTTTGTTATGCAGGAATCATGAAACTATTGATGTCACTTATGAACTGACCAATTTCACCTATCAAGCAGTCTCACAAATAAGAAAATTATCCTGCTTCAGAACAGTTTTGCAGTCCAATCAGGCAATGGAAGATGAGAATATCAAGCCATTAAAGAGAAAAACACATTAGTCATAACATATTTACTATATGTAAATATAGTATACTATAGAGTACAGGTACTATACTGATCCATCTGTTCCTTAGTTTGTTGTGTAATATGTACTCAAAGATGAAATTTGATGAAGCATAATAGTATGGGTGATCAACGCATCTATGTTTCTCTGAGGGTTACCTGATCTCAAGAATAGATACCAGATTAACAAGGACATGCACGGTCTATTTGCCACTCAGAAACGAGTCAAGGATCCCAGCCAGCATACAAGGAGACTGCTATAAATTGATATCAATCTTGCATTGTGCATCTTTTATACCTGGTCCTATTTAAAGTATTGCAGAAACTAAAGCTGAAGTAGGAAGGCCCAGTAGGGTTTGTTGTGCTGCAACTGAATTGAATCAAACTGGAATAAGTAATGTGGGGGAGGCGGGGATAAGTAGAAAGCTGGTATTTTTAAATTAATAGCTCAGGTAGCAAACTAAGTTATTGTGGAAGTCAGTGATGAGAGCAAGCAATATCCTAATCCCCAAATTGACCTGTCTGCTACCTCCAAATGTTACTCTTGAATCCACATTAGTTAAATCCACTCATTCATAAACTGTACCTCTTGGCAATAAAACCCAGGCAATAATTTTTGTATGTGAAATGATTTATAGAGTTTGCAAATAATCTTGCTATAATTTTCTTAGAATTTATATAACTGCATTAGAGGGGGTGCTCAGTAGAGAAACCATTATTTCTCCAATCTGTTGCAGGAAAAACAAGAAGAGTTATTGAAGGGCAAAACTAAAGATTTATCATGGGATGCACGTTTGTACTCTTGACAGGATTATAGATAGAGTAAGAAAATACAAGGATCAGCCTCAGATATGTCAATACAGAACTCAAATGAATAGAAAAATAATAACTGATTCATCATACCAGACACAGATAATAATTTATATGTTAAATTAATCTATCACCAATATAGGGGAATAAACTCATAGTCTTAAATCCAAATTAAGTTGAAATGCATTTATGGAAAAATAAGGGAAAAAAAAGATATAAGCCTATCTTTCAGTGCTTTTTGTTGCTGTTGACATGTTGTAACTTTGATGCCAGCAGCAAAATATACTGGGAAATTTAAATTTAGAAGTTTTCCATCTCAGCCAGCGCTGTACAAAAAGATGGCAGTGAGTTTATAATCAGAATGGAAAAAAGAGCAAAACAAAACAGCATCGTGAAGAAATTCTAGCACTTTGCAGCTGATATATTAAGCTTGGGAAAGATTTACTGACTGATACATTGGATTGTGTGTTGTGCTAGCTAAAAAAAAATGTGTTTGCATATTTGCTGAACGCAAATAAGCAAATAAGCATGAAGGAGTGACCAGCCATTGAATAAAGCAATTCAGTCCTAAACAGTTCTCCTTAGAAAAAAGACAGGGACAAAGAAATTTGTGAGAAGAGAGACTAACAAGTAAGAAGAAAATAAACAAAGTTTATTGTTTAGGAAAGTTTTTCGATGCAGTATAGTAGGACATCTAAAAGAGAGGAAGAACAGGTCCCCTAAGGCAGCAAGGCTGTTTTTCTTACCAGAAGACTATGCTAACTATTAGTAGGCATGCTTGAGTCATTAGTGGAATGCAAGATAAAGGGACCCGAGGGGAGGCTTTGTTCGTTAAGACTTATCAGGGAAGATAGCTTGCATTCAACCATGGCTTCCTTTGGGCTGTTTATATTTCTGTATGGAAACCCAAATAAGAATTTTGTACTAACTTATAAGAGAAGTTGAGATTGGAATTAGTTTTGTGTATCATTGGAAAATGTTTCCTCAGGAAGAAGAAAGGCTCCCAGGCTGGCCTCTGAGCAGGAGTCTTAAATGACCAGAGGACTCCAGTAAACAAAACCGAGAGAAGACTCAATGGAGATGTTTGCATCTTAGATTAGCATCTAAGATGGATCTAGGTAATCATGATATTTTGGAATAATATTTTGGAGGAATAGAAGAAGCATATATAAATATTCTGGCATTTAGAAATAGAGACTCAATTGATGAATATCAGTTCTGAAGGATGTATGTAAGAGACAAAACGTTTTATTTAAAATTTTGAAAAGAGGGAAATGCACAGTATTACATCACAGAGGAATATATTGCTACAGCAAATGATCATAATTTTGTAAGAAATTTTAATTTAGGGCAATTTGGCTTGGGACTAATTTGTTGCTCAGTTTAGTGTTGTTGAAATATTCTTAATTTAACTAATGAAAGCTCTCTCTGTGTGTGTTTGTTTGTGTGTGTACTTTTAACAATAGTTGTGTATGAAAAGTTACAAAGAAGCTACAGTTAGGAATCCTCTATTATTTTGCAAGTGATTAAATGGCAGGAGATATTGAATCCGCCAATACTTTTTCTTCAAAAAGACAAAAGCATGTCTTTGAATTTAAATTTGTTTACCATTTCTTATATATCAATTATTATATTAATCACTTTGCCTATGTTACGCATTAAAAATCCCAAATGAGAGCATAGATAATTAACTGACAACCAGAGGCATTAAATGCATTTTAATGGTGTCCTCGAACTAACTAACAATTACAGAGGTAATTTACATCAAGTTTACTGGTGAATTAACTATTAAAAATGAATTGTAAGAGGGGCTTAAAAAAAAAGAACTTGGGCCTCTATCAGCAGGCAGAATGTACACTTGTACATTTGGATATGCTGTTGCGACTGTGTTTGTGAGTATAAGGGAGAGAGAGAGACAGAGAGAAAGAGAGAGAATGAGATTCAGATAAGCATGATGGAATTATTACAATGTCCTAGTAGAGCAAACAATTATCAGATTACTAGTAGGCCTGCGGAATCTGTTGCCCAAGCACCAATTTCTGATAAGAAATTTCAATCCCATGTAATATTTCATTACCTTTAAACTAAATTTAAAAGTCCTTGAAAGAGAGCACTTTAAATAGAGGAGTCTAGGAGTGTTTTCTAACCTCTCTGTATCTCACTTCTGCTACCTCCCAAAAGAGATGCTGTCTAAAGCAAGTTCTTCATTTTGTACTCGCTAGCAACATCCCTGCTGGTGGATTACACCCTCTGGCAAACAACAAGAATGGAGCCCTTATTGCCTGTTAGCAGGAACAGCTAAATTAAGCAAGCTGAATCTAGCAAAATGAAAACTTCCGACCAACCTGACTGTAAGATGGCTGAGCAAAATCGAAAGCCTCAGAATTGATCAGAAGAGGAGGCCACATACTGCTAAAAATATATGTGCAGAAAAATGTTGTCCCTACATACATTACCCAGGCCTCTTAATATTTGTGCATGTTTATGGATAACATAGACAGGGTGGAAATATACTGTATATGTGGTACCTTGGTCAATAGTAGTAACTGTGAGAGGGATCTTGGAGTCCTAGTGGACAACCATTTAGATACGAGCCAGCAGTGTGCAGCAGCTGCCAAAAAAGCCAACAGAGTTCTGGGCTGCATAAACAGAGGGATAGAATCAAGATCACGTGAAATGTTAATACCACTTTATAATGCCTTGGTAAGGCCACACTTGGAATACTGCATTCAGTTTTGGTTGCCACGATGTAAAAAGGATGTTGAGACTCTAGAAAGAGTGCAGAGAAGAGCAACAAAGATGATTAGGGGACTGGAGGCTAAAACATATGAAGAGTGGTTGCAGGAACTGGGTATGTCTAGTTTAATGAAAAGAAGGACTAGGGAAGACATGATAGCAGTGTTCCAATATCTCAGGGGCTGCCACAAAGAAAAGGGAGTCAAGCTATTCTCCAAAGCACCTGAAGGCAGGACAAGAAGCAATGGGTGGAAACTAATCAAGGAGAGAAGCAACTTAGAACTAAGGAGAAATTTCCTGACAGTTAGAACAATCAATAAATGGAACAACTTGCCTCTAGAAGTTGTGAATGCTCCAACACTGGAAATTTTTAAGAAAATGTTGGATAACCATTTGTCTGAAATGGTGTAAGGTTTCCTGCCTGGGCAGAGGGTTGGACTAGAAGACCTCCAAGGTCCCTTCCAACTCTGTTTATTATGTTATATAAGCAAAGAAGTTGTGCTTAAGAAATATTAGATGAAAACAGTTATAGCCACTGCACAGTTGATGCAACTAGAAGCATTGAAACATAAAAGGGCTTTTAATGTGGTTCATTGCAGTGCTCTCCCTTTACCTCTGCTGGAAGGAATATAGAAGAAAATCCTTTTTCCACCTGTCTTTTTGTAAGGATGGACAAACTGAAACCATCCAGCAGATATTTTTTTATTGCCTCAATTATAAAGACATTCATAGCATTGTTCTCTGCACTAGACAATTACTCTGGTGCTAGAATGGGCAGGTAGAAACAGGTATCACCATCCAGTATTAAGTCCCCATCCACCTTCAAACTTTTCTTTATTATGTCAGAAATTATAGACATACAAAATTCAACACTGAGTGAATAAAACAGATGTCAGAAATATCATTGGGAAAGTATGTAAAATTAAAACTAAATGACATTTGCCCATTTGTATCAGGCCACGTCAATAGCATTATCTCTCACCAATATGAAGGTACAGTCATACCAGTGGTGGGGTTCAAATTTGTTTTACTACCGATTCTGTGACCGTGGCTTGGTAGGCGTGGCATAACTTGGTAGGTGTGGCTTGGTGGGTGTGGCAGGGGAAGGATAATGTAAAATCTCCATTCCCACCCCACTCCAGGGAAGGTTAACTGCAAAATCCCCATTTCTTCCCAATCAGCTGGGACTCGGGAGACAGAGGATAGATGAGGGTGGGGCAAGTCAGAGGTGGTTTTTACCGGTTCTCCAAACTTCTCAAAATTTCCACTACCAGTTCTCCAGAATTAGTCAGAACCTGCTGAATACCACCTCTGATCCATACCTATTGAAGGCCTTTCAAAAGTGATCTGAGACCAGTTTTCTGCTCCAAAGAATACTTTTCCATATTAGGTTGACTTGAGCATTCTGGTTGGTTTGGGACTAGGTTCTTTAATTCGTTGCAGGCTAACTTCAGAGGTTCATTGGTTACTTTGAAGAGGAAGCCATTCAACCGAGCTGGTGCTTACTACAAGTCTAATAGCTTCTATGTCTCCTCTCCCTTAGGAGAGTTGAAAGAACATATTGGATATGATGTTTACTTGGCACGAAGAAAATTGCTGGTTTCAGTCCTGGCAGATTTCCTTTTAAATTAAGTTTTATTTTCCTGCATATGTAGTCTTCACTTTTTAAAAATGTTCAATGTTGCACCAGTCAGGTGAAACAACTATCAGTAAGAATTAGCTCAGCCTGTTACATCATATCCAATGTTTTTTTTTATACAGTGACATAATTCTTAATGTTATCGTCCATTATTTATAGCTGCTGATAGTGTATAACACCATCTTATTATGATTTGAAATACATATTAGTATATATTTTTAATATTAGAATATATAGTAGTAGTACATTTAACCATTAGTTTGGTTTTAATTAATATTATATATTATTGTCTTAAAGATAAAATGTATAGTATTACAGCTTTGAATTCCATAATAGCTTCATGATTTTTATGTTCTAAGTAACTGACTCACAATTTTACATCTATTCTTGCATAATTTATAGGCATGGGTCATTATTAAATTACAGCTGTTAAGCCTACAGATATTTTTTAGTCCATATGTTGTTTATCTTATGCTGGTCCAAGATTCAAATAAAGCTATTACTTGATTACTAAAAATACAAGGAATGTAATAAAAACAGAGAAGTTCTAACTCTAAACAATTTTTACAGATCTAAGGTTGACATTTGAAAGAAGAAATTACTGACCTTATCTAACTGAATTGCTTACTGGACAAACACAGAGCCTGATTCCCTATCACAGCATGGAAAGTTTCAAATAAGGCTTTGACTCACATATGCAGATTTTATGTGGATAGTAATACTGAAGATTCCAGATGGCAAGAATTAAAAATGGTATTTACACATTATTTTTCCAAATTTATGTTGAACCTTCTGTGCATGCACAGAGCATCTGTGATGACATTCAGGTTGGTGGGCGGAGCCTCACGCCACCTCCGCTACCGGTTCACCCGAATCAGGTCGAACCAGTAGAAATCCACCACTGAGGATATTTACAGTACATATACAGTGCATTATTTGAATACTGAATCGATTATTTCCAATTATATTTTCACCAAGGTCTCATGTTATGTTTTCTCCAAATGATCCTTAATTCCCTGCTTGGAAATGATGCCTAATTGAGGCATTACATCTCTTGAGAAGGTCACTTCTTTTTATAAACATTTTCTTTTAGATTATAGTTTAATGTAAATTTTAAACCCTTCATCCACGTTTTCCTTTTGTTCAAGCATTATATTATACCCCAAGTTCCTAGCCCATTGAATCATGCAAAGCTTCACATATCTGTTCTCTGAATTCAATTTTAATAACAATTGATAAATCTTGGCAATAACATGTTCATCATTACCACATAGTACAAATTCAATTTTTATAAAATGATGTACCGTGGGTATTTAACACCTGAGAGGATCAAAGAAGCACAAAAGTATTTCAAATGTATGTTGGAAATTAAATGTAAAGGAGGAACTTTTTAACCATCCTTGGTAGATTTATGATAAAGCAAAATAATACTGGGATAAGGTTAATATTTTAATGCAGAAGATTCTTAAAGTAAATATACCTTTATTTTAGGTTTAATAGACAAAGAACTTGGGAAAAAAATTGGATCCTTGCAATTATACATGTTGACAGTAGCAAGAATGCCTTATGCACAAAAATGGAAAGATACTGCAATTCCCACAATGGATGAATGGTTGAAAAACTGTTGGAACAACTGATGGCCAAATTAATAGTTCCAATAAAAGAAAAGAATACATACAGCTTTCTTGATCCTATTTGTTGAAACTGATGCATGGATTTGTATCCTAGCATTCTGGCTCAAATTATTAATCTCCTCCTCCCCCAAGGTTTGAGTTCTTTGCTTATTGAGGAGAGTTAAGAATCAGTATGGACCAGGACAATTTTACAAAAATTCCAATGTCTTGACTTTTCTTGGGAGGTATTTTTTAATGTTGGGTTATGAACCCCCATTTAGTGTTAAAGATATTGAAGTTCAATAGCAAACTGGTCTGCATTACTCAATAATGCTTTTCTGAGAAGTCAATCTCCAATTTTCAAACCAGCAAGACTTTTACATCATATAACCGTTCCCAGGTTCTGAAGAGAACTAACTTTAGTGTGCTTCAACACTCTCCCCACATCAGTTTTAGAGGACAGTTATAAAAATGTCCATTATGAGCAAAGACTATGTTCCTGCAGACACAGAGATATTGAAACTACAGTTCATGGCAGGCTATACTGTACCCTTATAAGGGTCTTAGGATTTATCTTACAACTGATAAACTACCTAGTAAAACACCCAGGAAATTCTGCTATATTTTATTTAAAGATATTTTACTCTGACCTCTTACCAATAAATCCACCATCAATTTGTATTTTTATTCCTTTTTATTTTTAACATGTTTTATTTAAATTCTGGTCTGTTGCAATATTTTTTTCCAATTCAATTCAATCATTTCTGATTCAATTCAATTGCTTCTTGGAGACTGCCTATATCAAGATCCTGCAGTTTTCTTCGTTATATTTTTCAGAGATGATTTGCCATTGTCTCCTTCCTAGGTCTGAGAGAAAAGGACTGGCCCAAGGTCACCAGCTGACTGGGTTCCCAAGGTGACACTAGAACTCATGATCTCCCAGTTTCTAGCCAGATGCCTTAACCACTAACTCTATCATCCTGCTTGTTATATCAATTGTATCTTAAATATAAGAACTAGCTACTGATGATGAAGAAGGTATAAGGAACTAACTTCGAGATGGAATGGCTACTTAGAAGTTAAGAGGTGAAACACATTTCTCAGAGCTATTTTAAAAATGCTTTTCCTGGCAAACAGATTTCACTTAAATCATAGCTCTCAGGCATAACTGTCAGTGCTGATAAAGTAGCCAGTTTATTGATGCCATGAAAGGCAGCTCAAGCATTGCCAAAGTAAGACTCTAAAACAAATCACTGCAGGAACAGAGACAATAACATTTCAGTGACAGCCTTATCAGTAAAAGGTTCATTTTTCAAACATTTTCAGACTGTCACTAGAAGGTCAACAAGGCTAAATTAAAAACATTTCCATCTCATGATAATATTTCTTGATTCTGTGCTATCCTCCTTGGTAGACACAGTTGGATTCCATGGATCATAGCTAGATAGTTTTTTTAAATTGCATTATTATACCACCAATATTTAATTACACTCATCAGCAAGTAGCACTTTAAGGGAACACAGAGTCCTGGTAGATTAAAAAGTAATTTTATTATTTGAATGCTGGTATGCACAAACCAATTTTCATTCTACACTGAGATTAAATATAATTGGCAAAAATTGACAGTACATATTAATTAAAAATATCACTTATATAGTTTATTATGATACCTGGGGATCCATTTGCATTTGCAATGGTGGCAAATATCTGTAGCTCGGGTGCAGGATGCGGGTGGAGGTTCGTTCTCCAAGCTTGTGGTTGGTTTCTGAATGTTTCATTACCAGGCTAGGTAACAACTTCAGTGGCGTTAGGGGATGTCAGTGTCAGTGTTCCTCTATTTATAAGAGCTTTGTATGGTCATTAGGTCTTGTGATGGAGAGGTCACATCAGGTGGGGGTCACATCAGGTCAGAGTCTTGTGATGGGTCTTGTAATGTATCAAGTGTGGGTTTTATCATGTGAGGGTTTTGTGATGGGTCTTATGATGGGCCACATTAGGGTCATTGGGAGGTAAAGTGCTGATTGAGGAAGGTCAGTGCTGTCTCTGGTTGGCTGTGTGGTTGAATTGAGTTCTGAGGGGTTCATAGGCTGGTTGTAGGTCGATGTGTCTGTTAACGGAATTGCTTGGAGTGCCAGGGTTCGATAAACTTGTGAGCATGGTGGGTGGTAGCGTAGCCGATGATTCTTGTACTGCTCCAATCAAATTGGTGCTATTCGGTGTCAGTGTAGGTAGAGATTAGGGATTTAGGATCATGGTAATTGACTGTCAGCTGGTGTTCATGGATAGGGGTTTTCAATTGATATGATGGTTGTCCCACATAGAATCAGTTGAAATTATTTGATGATGATGAACATGTCATCAACATAGTGGGTCCAAAATTTTGGTTGTATAGTGGGTAGGGCTATGGATTTGAGTCATTGCATAGCTGCTACTGCTATTAGACCTGATATTGGTGATCCCGTTGGGGTACCTTTTACTGTACTTGCTTAGCTTATAGATGTTCCCATTGTACTTAAAGTATGTGTTGAGGGATAGATCCAGAACTTTCATGATAGTTTCTGTGGACATGGAGTGTTCTGTGGCAGCAGCATCTTTATGGTTATGGTGCTTAATGAGTAGGTGATGTATAGTATACATGTATATTCCCCAGAATCAAATTCACATGCAAAGATGAAACAGACAAAAAATTCCCATTCCTTGACATCACAAGACCCATCACAATACCCTGACCCAATGTGACTCTTACCTGATGTGACCTTACCATCACAAGACTTACTGACTACACAAAGTGTTGTGGCCCGTCAGTGGCCAACGGAGCTGGCAACAGATTCGGACTGTGAGGAGGTTGGAGAGGAACATGGGAACAGTCCTGGAGTCTAGGGAAGGCTCAGATGAGGGCTCTGTGTCAGAGTCAGACATCAGTGAGCCAGATGAATAGCTTCAGCCTGTTCCCAGTGTGCGCATGCACAGAGTTGCCAGAAGAAGGGAACAACTAAAGAACAAGGGTCGATTTGAGAGTAAGGCCACAGGTAGACAATGAATGGCCCCTCCCAGAGGGAATAAAAGAGGAGCAAAAGTGGAGTGGAGTTTGCAGGAGACAATTAGTTCACCTAATTGGTTTGTGACTCTCCAAGACTCTTTGCCAAGTTTTGAAGGTATCAGCCTGGCAGCTCTCCAAGCCAGATAAGGTCTATGATTGTAAATTCTCCCTTGAAAGACTTTGCTGAAGATGAATGAGAGGAATTCACTGTTTGTTTAATAAAAGAGGTTTTGTCAGGACCAGGATTCTGTTTCGTGCTTTTTGGGGAAGCCTAGATCAGAACACAAAGCCCTTATAAACAGAGGAACACTGACACTGACATCACCTAAACCCGCTGAAGTTGTTACCTAGCCTGGGAAACATTAGGAAACAACCCACAAGCTTGGAGAACAAACCTCTACCCTCATCCAATTGTGTCTCATTACTATTTTCTTGATTCGTCCCAATCTGGATTTTACTATCTTTACCATAACATTATATATGTAATGATATATTACATATATCTCAGGGAGAACTTTGCAGTGCAATTAATAGTTTCATGAGGGGATTTTCATTGTAATCTTAGTAAGAAGGAAGGAAAGATTAAACTCTTTCCCTCTTCTCTTTCTGGCCACTTTCCACTCCACCGCAGGCTGGCTGCTTTTTCAACCTTTGTGGAAAATGTTTTTAAAGACCTGTCCAATTATATTTTTTTCAATGAAGAACCGTTCCAATTACCAATATAGAAAATATTTAATCAACTGCATGAAAAATGTGAGTCCACTTATCATATAGGACACAGTTTTCAGGCCTACTTCCAAGAACTGATAGGGCTTGATGAACAAATATGCAGGATGCTTTCAAGGCGGCTAAGATTTTGTATGAAAACAGTACGATCTACAAAGACCAACTCGCTCCAATGGCAAACAATGCTTAAGCTTTTATAAAGAATGCAAGTGCATTTATCTGTCATTCATCCCTGCCATTTTCTGTTAGAGCATTCTGGTGATGTTGGTTTGACATTTTGATAATTTAGTTGTCATCTACTGGAAACACTGCCCTTTTCCTTCTTGCCATTGAACAAGGATTTCTTCACTTTTCTGTGGTGAAATCCAGGAGAATCTGTTGTGTGTATGATTGGGGCTCCTCTTGGATAAGAGCCAGAAGCAGTTGGAAGGAGATTTAAGCCCCACTTGCCTCCTGGTGAGACATGGAGTATTGGGAGGAGCTTGGCTCTCACTTCATGGGCTAGCGATAGTTTGCCCACAGGATGGTAAGAAAAGAATATGGTGATTGTTCTCCCTGCTTTGTGGTCCACTGAGATCATGTAGGACAGGGGTCTCCAACCTTGGTACCTTTAAGACTTGTGGACTTCAACTCCCAGACTCACTCAGCCAGCAAAGCTGGCTGAGGAACTCTGGGAGTTGAAGTCCACAAGTCTTAAAGGGACCGAGATTGGAGACTCCTGATGTAGGAAACCTTTTTAACTGTTTCAATAACCTGCTAAAACATATTTCCATCTTTGGAACTTGGAGTCGCAACCACAATAGTGGTGGTGGATAGAACATCTGGCATTAGGAGCCTGGCAGCCCATTCTAGGAGGAGTGGGGTTATAAATTTAAGGACTTTTCCCTGTTGTGGAGGGTTTGGGGAAAAGATTCTGCCTCTTCAATGAACATGTCTTGTTTTCTGTAATGGCAGATTAGTCCAAAGTGAAATAAATAATTTACAATTTGATTGTGGATGATCAAGATGACTTGGCTTGTGTAATGGAGATCTGGATAAAGGAAGTAGGATCATATGAGCCAATGTTGTCCCTGTGGGATACTTTGAAATAGAACAAGCCAAGGTAGTATGCTGCTGAAAGGTAATATGGCTGTAATCCATAAAAATATTTTCTGCTTACTAGAATAATAGGGAAATAACTTGTCCATATTAATCTATTGTGTATCTGTTGTAACCTAGGCTTCCTTAAAAATTAAACTTAGTCCTGGCAAATCTCTTTAATTCCTATGGCTGTAAATTACTTTCATTTACAGTCTTTCAGAGGAAGGTTATCAACACCCACCTATCTCACCTAGAATGCTGCCAAAGAGCTAATTTCCAGACATGGGGCAAGCCCAAACTTGGCACAGAGTCACAAACAGAATTTTCAAATCTTGAATTGGCCAGACGAACTAATTGCTTCCTGCAAAAGCTCACATCCCGTTCGCTTCTCTTTTATGTTTTATGGGAGGGGCCAATCTTCTCCAAACCTTACTCCTAAATCGACCCTGTTTCCTTCATTGTTCCTGTCTCCTGTGCATGCGCTCTGTGCATGCGTACACTCAGAACAGGCTCGTGCTGCTCTTGTTGATGTCAGATTCTGGAGACTCCGGAGGCAGCAAAGAACTACCAGATGGCCTTGGCTCCCTCTCTGCCTCCAACTCAGAGACATTGTCCGAGCCTTCCCCAGACTTCAGGACTGGCCCACTTTCAGCAAAAGTGAAAGAAGATTGAAAACTGAATCTAATAAGGCACAACACAAAGACACTTTGAATGGTCTTTATATGTAGCACCCCCTATTTATTATGCATTGCTGAACTGTTTCAGTTTGTGAAGTGGCTGATTTGTAATCCCCACCTCCTTTTCTTCCTAGAGTTGTATTACTGAGTCTCTTGAGTCTTGTTTCAACGCTTTCAGTGAATTTCTTTATAACAATGAGTTTGCCCTTGTGGTTCAGAAGAAATTGAAACAAGTGGCCATACTAGTGATTACTATACTGCAATTTCTATTTAGGGACATATAGATTTTTTTTAACTTTATTCCTTCTGTGACGGTATTCAGACTGTACTCTATTAAGCTTCTACTTTTTACTGTTTACTCTTTCTAATACTAGCATTAGCAATATCGTGGTTAGCTGTTGCTGCAGTTGAAACGAGTCATCAAATATGCATCCCTGATTGTTATGCTTTCTATTTTTGTTTTTAATAGGGATCATTGATCATAATAATCAAGACTGACACTTCCAATAAGCTATTTGTGGATAAAAAATCTTTCATTTGGTAGCCATATTAGATGCTGCCCTAAATGTAAAATCAACCATAGAAGTATCTAACGACTGCTTTCTTACCAGAGGCGGGTTTCAGCAGATTCTGACCAGTTCTGGAGAACCAGTAGCAGAAATTTTGAGTAGATTGGAGAACCGGTAAATGCCGCCTCTGACTGGCCCCACCCCCATGTATTTTCTGCTTCCCGAGTCCCAGCTGATTGGGAGGAAATGGGGTTTTGCAGTAACTTTCCCCCGGAGTGCGGTGGGAAAGGTGATTTTACAATATCCTTCCCCTGCCACGCCCACCAGGCCACGCCCACAGAACCGGTAGTAAAAAAAATTGAAACCCATCACTGTTTCATATGGTTAGGATAGATCAGTTTCACTGTGTGAGATCCAAAGATATGGACAAGCTGCTCAGCGAAGCATTTTCTACCATTTTGCCTCTGGAACACTGCCCAGTTTAGCTTCTGGCTTCTAACTTCTAGCTGGGAGGTGATTAGAAATTAGCACCAGAAATACTCTGAAAGTGGGCAAGAAATCAGTCTTCGATCACTGAAAGATTGGCAATTATAGGCCAGCTTTCAACTTTCTATGACTGAGAGTGGTTACCCAAGGGTCTACCTTCTCTGAGGAACATCTGTATGCCCCACACACTTCCAAAGGGAAGGCATGCTTCAGGTTCTTTTAAATATTGTGGGCAATGCTAAGAGAAGTGGATTACAGATTCACATGGAGAAAGTTGCTTCCCAAAACCAAACCTCCATTCTGTCTCTGATGCTTTTTAATGCCTATATAAAATGATTGGGAAGATCATTGACAAACCTGGAACCTCTTGTTATCAGTAGGGTGATAACAACCAAAGATATTGTTCTGGAACATCTTCAGGTTGGGCTGGAGGAAGGATAATAGATAAACTGAATCTTGGCAAGACAGAGGTGCTCATCGTGGTAACTGATTGGATTGTGGCAACATGCTTTCCATAGTACTGCCTTCAAAAATCATTAGTCCAGAATGAAGCAGCATAGTAATTAAGGGAACATCTGTTTAGGCCTTTGTAATACAGCTAGTCTGCAACTCTGGCTTCTAATAGACTTCCAGGTGTGATTCAGCATTCTGGAAATCACCTTTAAAACCCTTCATGTCTAAGTTACCCAAGGGTCTACATTCTCTGAGGAACATCTGTATCCCCCACACACTTCCAAAGGAAGGCATGCTTCAGATTCTTTTAAATATTTTCATCTCATGGGATTTAGCAAATATACCCTTTTTTGGTCCTCTGGAATTATTTCCGCCGCCCTAATTTTTGAATTTTCCCATGTTTGTATTTCTTATGTTCTATGTTCCTACTATAATTCTATCCTTGCAGCCTTGGATTTCTTTTTCTGCATGGCAACATCAGCAGCTAGATGTCTGGAAGGTTTTAATTTGCTTAAGACATTAAGCACCATTACTACTAAAGTTCTTCAGCTTTTCCTCAGTAGTATTATTTACCACACCAAGCAAGAAGAAGACCTTCTACACACTATTTCCAATCATGCTTTTTATAATTTTGTGAACAATAAACTTAAAGAAACAAGATCCATTCCACGACTAAAAGAATCTAACGGCAAAGAATGTACTGATGAAACTGTTAAAGCAAACCTCTTTAACACATTCTTTGGCTCAGTCTTTGTAAACAGCGATGGCTCATATCCGACATTCCCCAATCGTACTAAAAATGTTAACAACGACTTAACACATATAGACTTCACAGAAGATAATGTTGAAAAAGCTTTTTGCAACCTGAAACCATCATTATCTATTGGACCTGATGGACTATGTGCATACTTTTTAAAAAAACTTTCAATTAATATAGCAGAACCCCTAAGCATAATCTTTAATAAAGCTTTTACGATTAGTTCCCTTCCCAAACTCTGGTCTCTAGCCACAGTCATCCCTATCTTCAAAAAAGGAGATCTCAGCCTGGTTGAAAATTACAGACCTATCTCTCTATGTTGTGTCTCATGCAAAGTAATGGAATCTATCATAAACCAATCCATTACACTCCACCTTGAAACAAACAACCTACTCTCTAATAAACAATTTGGTTTCAGAAAAAAATTATCATGTAACTTACAACTTCTCCACTGCAAAAACATATGGACTACTAACCTTGATCAAGGAAAAGCAATAGATGCAATCTACATAGACTTCTGCAAAGCTTTTGACTCAGTAGTACATGATAAACTTCTCCTAAAACTAAAATCCTACGGCATTTCAGGACCTCTTCACAATTGGATAAATGCCTTCCTGTCAAAAAGACAACAAGTGGTCAAAATTGGCAACGCTCTATCAAATCCTGTTCCTGTCAAAAGTGGTGTTCCCCAAGGTAGCGTTCTTGGATCAATGCTCTTCATACTATACATAAATGATCTCTGTGACCTTATCTCAAGTTATTGTGTTTTCTTTGCTGATGATGTCAAACTATTTAACACCACTAACAATACTTCTACCCTTCAAAAAGACCTTGACTTTGTATCCGATTGGTCTAAAACTTGTCAACTCCAAATCTCAACCAGCAGATGCTCAGTCTTACATATTGGAAAAAAGAACCCTAACAACAAGTACAAGCTTGATGGACATTACCTTACTGATGATCCCCACCCTGTCAAAGACCTTGGAGTTTTCATATCAAATGACCTAGGTGCCAAAGCCCACTGCAATTACATAGCAAAAAAGCTCTAAGAGTTGTAAACCTAATTTTATGCAGCTTCTTTTCCAAAAACTCTACACTACTAACCAGAGCATACAAAACATTTGCCAGACCTATTCTTGAATACAGCTCATCCGTCTGGAACCCATACCACATCTCTGACATTAATACAATCGAACGCATCCAGAAATATTTTACTAGAAGAGTTCTTCGCTCCTCTGAGAACAACAAAATACCTTATGCCACCAGACTTGAAATCCTGGGATTAGAAAACTTAGAACTCCGCCGACTCTGACATGACCTGTGTTTAACACAAAGAATCATCTATTGCAATATTATTCCTGTAAAAGACTACTTCAGCTTCAATCGCAATAATACAAGAGCAAACAATAGATTCAAACTTAATGTCAACTGCTTCAAACTTGATTGCAGAAAATATGACTTCTGTAACAGAGTTGTTAACGCTTGGAACTCACTACCTGACTCTATAGTCTCTACTCAAAACCCCAAAAACTTCAACCATAAACTGTCTACTATTGACCTCACCCCATTCCTAAGAGGACTATAAGAGGCGTGCATAAAAGCACAAAAGTGCCTACCGTTCCTGTCCTATTGTTCCCTTTCATTATATCAAATTAACATAGTTGTTGCATACTTTTGCTTATATATATGTTTTTCTTTTATGATGTGTTGTTTTATGTCGATGTTTATGTATACTGTTGTGACAAAATAAAATAAAATAAAATATATAAAAAATAAAAGTATAGTCAGTGCTATCCAAACTGAGGACCCATCATCCAACAGTTGATCACAAATCTTACACTTCCTATTCATGTGGTATTCCTTGGTCAAATACAGTAGTTTACTCTTGTTTCTCCCACACAATATGAAATGATCTTCCATCTCCAGCTTCTTCCTATATTGCTGCTGACCGATATAGGTGCCTTGTTGCTTTAGTTGGGTGGCTAGGATGAGATGATGGGATTTTATACTCTTGAGCAGGAGTGAAATGCTCCTGGTTCAGACCGGATCACCTGATCCGGTAGCGATGGTGGCGAGTGGTTTGGAGAACCAGTAGCAAAAATCCTTGCCCCCCCACCCATGCCCACCCAATACCCAGTCACCTGCTTCCCTGCTTGCCGCTTCTTTTAAAAAATGCTTTTAAAAGGTTAAAAAAAAGGCTCTGATGATCCCAGCTGAGCTGCCTGATTGTCAGAGCCTTTTTTTACTTTTAAAAGCATTTTTTAAAATACTTTAAAAAATGCTTTTAAAAGTTAAAAAAAGGCTCTGACAATCCCAGCTGAGCCACGCAATCGTCAGAGTGGTTTTTTTACTTTTTAAAAGCATTTTTTAAACAACCTATTCGGCTGAATAGGTTGTAAAAAATTGCTCATCCCCCCCCCCCCCCCGTGCTGTTCTACTTATCCCATGTCTCTTTTTGGTGTGCGCTGCACACAAGCGCACCTATTCCTATAATCTAAAATGACTTCATGTGAAATCACAGTTATCAGGAAATCCCAAAGTTGATTTTATGACAATTTAGTACATATATATGCCATAGAAAACTTTTAAGAAATCATGAGCAATTATGTGTATTCTGAAAGTTATGAGATCATAATTTGGAAATCTGCCTTTACATAGACTACAGAGAACAGATGGCTGAGCTTTTCATTTTTTAGGTACGCTTAGTTCCTGGAATTTTTGGCTGTCAGTTTTACCAGAAAGCCCTCCCCCCCTCCCCAACCTGTCAAATGTTACATCATTTCATCACTTCTATGCTGTGTGAAATGTATATATTCTGTAACTGTAAAACTCCTAGTTTTAAGTGCACCTAGCACATGTCCCAAGAGACAGAGAGGGAGGCGGTATGTGAGAAAAAACTTTAAAGTATAAAGTATTCAGGTAAGGATGTGGTTATTCACTAAACTTTCAAGAAGGATGTGTTTTTTTTATCACTAAAAACATAGATGGATTACAATGTCTTAACCAATAGACATATAAGAATTGAGAACAAAATGTTTTGATTTCAAGCTTATTAAGACAGTTCATAGTAAAGTAGCTAAAGAAGGCAAAAGGTTTAATCTTCTATATTTCTATTTTGTTAGTCACCCACTTCTTTCTCTCATCTACTCTTCATAAAAACAATTGCTAGTCATTTTTCCCCAGGCCTTATTCCAGGGATAAAAACATGCTATTAATTGACAAACTTATGTGAGATGTATACAAATGAAAGGAATGGAAAAGAAACCCCTTATTTGGGGTCCCATCTGTCATTCATAAAACCCAGAACGATGAGATCTAAAATGAAATCTATCATGACCAACCTCCTGCAATATTTCTGGATGATGATTGTTAGATTCGGGCAATAACGAGGCAGGAGACCAGGATAGTGACAACAGCTCTTTACTATATGGTGAACCCAGCAACTCGGGCTGGGAAAAACCTCTCCTTAAATACAGTTTAGCCGGAGGCTTCAACCAATCAGCAACGTGCTTTTTTCCCGCCAAAACATTTAAAGATACATTACACTCCTTCCCTCCCAGAAAACACTTTACCATTATTTACATGAGATTTACATATTATTTTTCAACGTAATCACGCAAGTAGACTGGGCGTCTCCTGACTCTGTCGGACCTGCGCAATTCATTCTCTGGGAGTGAGTCGAGCTGACCGGAGGGACTGTCTGTTCCTCTCAGCTCCTCCTCTAGGCCATCCAGCCCTGGATTATTTGCAGAGTCGTCCCTGCTGTTTTCTGACGGAACCTGTTGGCGTCGCTGGACCTCCTGGAAGTCAGATAAGTCCCGCATTTGCCCCGGGTTTGAGTCAGCTGTGGATTCAAACATTGTATAGTCAGGGCCTGTTTCGTCTAATTCGGATTGTTCGGTTATGCGTTTTCTTATTTGGTCTATGTGGCGCTTCCATACCCGGCCATCCTTTATCTCCACTAAATATGATTTGGGATTTCTAGGATTTTTCCTGCTAACCAGGTCGGGCCTTCGCTATAGTTGTGTGCCCACACTCGGTCGCCTATCGCCATCCCTCTTGTTTTATCGAGTGCCCCCTTGTAACCGTCTGGTGTGTAGTTCGGGTTTAAACGGTCTAGTGGGCACCTGAGCTTCCGGCCCATTAATAACTCTGCTGGGCTTCTGCCAGTTGTGACACAGGGGGTTCTGTGTTGGACGGCCAGGAAGGTATCGATTTTTGTTTGCCAGTCGCCTGGCTTGATTCTGGACAATGCCTCTTTTGCGCTCCGGACGGAACGTTCTGCAAGGCCATTCGTCGCAGGGTGGAAAGGCGCCGAGAGGACATGCCGTATGCCCTCTTCTGCCAAGTACCCCTCAAACTGGGTTGCCGTGAATTGCGGGCCGTTATCGGATACTAACGTGTCGGGCAACCCATGGGTTACAAATAGGTGCTGTAGGACTGAGATCACTGCCTCGGCTGTCATGGATCTCATGAGAATGATTTCCAGCCATTTGGAGTAGGCATCGACTACCACCAGAAAGGTTTGGCCGTGGAAGGGGCCGGCAAAATCGATGTGGATCCTAGACCAGGGCCCTTGGGGTCTCTCCCATTCGAAGCGGGGCCGTTGTGGGTAGCGGTCTGGACTCCTGGCAGGCCTGGCATTTCCCTACCCTCTCAGCAATTTCCGAGTCCATTAAGGGCCACCACACATAGCTTCTCGCTAGACCCTTCATCCTCACGATCCCTGGGTGACCTTCGTGAAGGAGATCCAATACCTTTTCCTCAATCTCTGGGATCACCACTGATCCCCCATAGCAGGCACCCCTTGAGCCGAAAGTTCCCACGCTTTACAAACTCTTTAAAACGCCGCCCGGCGCAGCGGGCCACCCTCTTTGTACCCAACCAATTACAGTTCGTATTGTAATGTCCTTATACGAAGCCCGAGCCACCTCTTTGGATGTGACTGGGCCAGAGTCCAAAGAGTCAATTAGCAGAACTGGTATTCCTGGAGTGGGGTCTTCAATAGTCTCTGGTAACGGGCATCTGCTCAGTGCGTCTGCATGCCCTAATTCCTTTCCTGGCCGGTGTAGCAATTTGTAAGAATACGCTGCCAGGAAGATAGTCCATCGGGTCAGTCTTGGCGAAAGTGCCACGGGCGTTGGCGGTCGCCTGCCAGCAGACCTAGCAAAGGTCTATGGTCCGTGATGATTTCAAAATCACGACCAAATACATACTCATGGAATTTCTTTACTCCTGAGACTATAGCCAAGGCTTCCTTATCAAGCTGGCTATAATTTCTTTCAGTTGATGACATGGTTCGGGAGTAGTATGCAATAGGGGCTTCTGTGCCATTTGGTAACCTGTGGCTGAGCACAGCCCCCACCCCATAGGGAGATGCATCGCAGCTTAACACTAAAGGTAGTGTGCCATTGTACTGGATAAGGAGGCTATCACTCGTTAGGAGATTTTTTACCCCTTCGAATGCCCTAGCTTCCACCTTTCCCCAAGACCATGCAGCCGTCTTAGCTAATAATTTATGCAGCGGCTCGGCTACTGTTGCCTTATTCCTTAAGAATACTGCGAGAAGTTGACCAGACCTAAGAATGCCTGTAACTCCGCTTTGTTCTTGGGCACCGGGCCTTCCTGATGGCCCGTACCTTGCTCTCAGTGGGTGAATCCTTCCTGTCTATCCGTAGCCCAGGAATTCCACAGACTCAACCCCGATCTGGCATTTGTTTAGTTTAACCGTGAGACCGGCAGACCGGAAAATGCCCAAAACTTTTCGCAGCCTTGCCCCTAATTCTTCTAGATTCTCAGCGGATACCAGTACATCGTCAAAGTATGGTACCACCCCTGGTAGGCCCTGCAATAGCCGCTCCATCAGGTTCTGAAATAACCCTGGAGCCACACTAACCCCAAACTGTAATCGGGTACACTTAAAAGCCCCTCTGTGAGTCACAATTGTCTGCGCTTGGCTGTGTTGCTGTCTACGGGCAGCTGTTGATAGGCTTGTGCCAGGTCTAGCTTGGCAAAACTTGCCCTTGCCCCATTGAGTGCAGTAAGTGCTGTACCACCGAACGGGTAAGCACTCTTTGCAACGCTTTGTTCAGCGTTGCCTTGTAGTCAGCGCAAATCCGGACCGATCCGTCCGGTTTGACTGGGGTGACTATAGGGTCTCCCACTTAGCATGGTCAACTGGCACTAGAATTCCCTGGTTTACTAGCTTGTCCAGTTCGGTCAATCCTGGGCTTTAGGGCTAACGGGACCCTCCTAGCCTTTAGACGGATAGGGCAACTTGGGGTCTAAGTTAAAGGATATAGGGGTCCCTTGTACTTGCCCAGGCAGTCTTTGAAAACGTCCCCAAACTCCTTCGTGAGTGTGTCTTTGAGGTCGACTTCGTTTCTGAAGATTCCAGTCACTCCCATGCCCAATGCTCAGAACCAGTCCAGTCCCAACAAGCTTGGCAGGGTCCCATCGACGATGGTGATGGGCAGAGTTTTCTTGTAGTGTCCATACTCGACGTGGACGGACGTTACCCTCGAACAGGGATGCGATTCCCTGGTAGTCCTGTACTTTTAGTCTTTGTGGTTGCAGCTTGCGCTTTGCGATGGCGGGTAAGGCTCTCACGAGGTTGTCCCAGGACATGATCGTGATCGATGAGCCGGTGTCCACCTCCAATCGCACGGCACCCCTCAGTCTTTGCTTTGTGAAGATTTTCTTTTCTAGGCGTGTTGATGCGTGACCCACTCTCACGACAGTTTGATTCAATTTCGCGCCTTTTTAAACTGACCACTCGCGGGCGCTTCGCGTTCAGCGCTCTGATTGGCGGTTTGAATTTTTGGCGGAAGGTTGGGGAGCTCGACAGACCTGTGCTAGGTGCCCTTCCTTCGCATCGCCGACAAGTTGCATCTTTAAATCTGCATTGTTGTCGTTGGTGTTGCCCTCCGCAACTTGCGCAGTCGCCCGGTCGTCTTTTCCGCCTCCCGGTGTGGAAGACTCCTTCCTCCTCCTCACCGTCCGATTCGGCCTGGACCTCTTCATTGTGGACGGGGTTGATTTCGCACCAGCCGTTGGTGTGACCTGCTTTTGTAAGGTTTCCGCTGCTTGGGTGGACATCTCGTGAGCCCTGGCTTCGTCCAGGGCGTTTGCCAGCGTTAGGTTGCTTTTAGCCAGCAGCCGCCTCCGCAAACGGATGTCCCTGACCCCGCGGATGAGTTGCTCCAGCAATGCCTCGTCCAAGTCTCGATACTCGCAATGTTTTGAGGCTTTTCTTAGGGCGGCCATGTATGCACTGATGGACTCGCCTTCTTGCTGTCTGCGCTCCCCGAATTCAAACCGTTGCACATACTTGGATGGCATCAGTGCAAAATGTGCTTTCAGCAGAGTCTGCAGAGTTTGCCACGGTACCGACTGTACCGGCGTTGGCTCAGCCAGAGATTCTGCAGTGTCGAAAACTTCTGGACCGCAGTGGCTCAGGAAATAGGCTCGTTTCCTGTTGTCGGAAACTCCTTGAAGTTCGTTTGCTTCGAGGAAACACTCGAAGCGAGCCATGTATGACCCCCATTTCTCCTTAGCTGGGTCGAATGGCGCTGGCGGTGTGTAGCCGGACATCGCTGCTTTCCGCCCTTGTTTTGCTGGGTTCGCGTCTTCCTGGTGAGTTCAGCTCTTTTCCTGGCGCTCTTAGCCTCGAGATCCCACCTTCGTCGCCAGTGTTAGATTCGGGCAATAACGAGGCAGGAGACCAGGATAGTGACAACAGCTCTTTACTATATGGTGAACCCAGCAACTCGGGCTGGGAAAAACCTCTCCTTAAATACAGTTTAGCCGGAGGCTTCAACCAATCAGCAACGTGCTTTTTTCCCGCCAAAACATTTAAAGATACATTACAATGATTACTTATTTTACATTCTTTTAGGTTTTCCCAAGCCTTTAATCCTTGGCACATGGATTCCACAAGGATTTGTGAAAGGGTAGTGAGTAAACATGAGGCAGCTTCGGAAGTATTAGAAACACTTAGATTTTTCATATCAAATGATCTAAGTGCCAAAGCCCACTGTAACTACATTGCAAAAAAGGCCTTAAAAGTTGTAAACCTAATCTTGCGTAGCTTCTTCTCCAAAAACACTACACTACTAACCAGAGCATATAAAAGATTTGCTAGACCAATTCTTGAATACAGCTTGACTGTTTGGAAGCCATACCATATTTCTGACATCAATACAATTGAACGTGTCCAAAACATTTTACAAGAAGAGTTCTCCACTCCTCTGAATACAACAAAATACCTTATGCCACCAGTCTTGAAATCCTGGGTTTAGAAAACCTAGAACTCCGCCGCCTTCGACATGACCTGAGTTTAACTCATAAAATCTTCTATTACAATGTCCTTCCTGTTGAAGACTACTTCAGCTTCAATTGCAACAATACACAAGCACACAACAGATTTAAGCTTAATGTTAACCGCTCCAATCTTGATTGCAGAAAATATGATTTCAGTAACAGAGTTGTTAATGCTTGTAATACACTACCTGACTCTGTGGTCTCTTCCCAAAATCCCCAAAGCTTCAACCAAAAACTGTCTACTAATGACCTCACCCCATTCCTAAGAGGTCTGTAAGGGGTATGCATAAGAGCACAAACGTGCCTACTGTTCCTGTCTTATTGTTTCCTTCCATTATATCCAATTAATATAGTTATTACATACTCATACTCATATATATGCTTATATATTGTATAATTATTTCATGCTTATATATACTGTGTGACAAAATAAATAAATAAAATAAATAAATAAACCCTGCTTTGCCTTCAGGTAAATATGACATATGGCACATATCATGCAACAGGATTGCCTACAGAGATTTCAACAGCCCTTAGAATTAAAACAGAGCTGACCGTTTAATCTTTTTCACCTGAGCCATTTCCTAGCTACAAGTTACCTGCCCTCTCTTTGGCTATTATTAATTGCTCCTGTTTATTTCCTCTCTCCAAAGGCTATAACAGCTTCAGCTATGGCCTAGATCCATCCTAGCTCCGCCAAGGCAAAAAACATCACGATATGTCATGATCCAACCCGTGACACGGTTGAGTTTGACACCTGTGCTCTAGTCAAAAAATTCAGAGCAATAGGCCACGAACAGAGCAAAAAGAAAAAGAAAAGACAATTACAAAAAACAGATGAATATTCAAACATTATTAACATACCATATCAAGAAATGTCTTAGTTTGTAACAAATTCACACTGAAATCCTGTTTTGAATAGCCAAATCATAGACGCATAGAACTGGTGTTGGAAGGAATTGCAAGGATCATGCCATACAAGCCTCTGCAATAGGCAGGAAAACCAGTTAAACCATTCATGACAGGTAGACATTGAAATAAAACCACAGAGGTCCATAAAAGGATTCCTCCTGTGACACAATAAACCGGCTCATAGATCATGCCATGCCAAAAGATGGTTTGTTGGGCATTTTGTAAGCTCAGCCTTTGTGGCTTGTTAACCATGATTTATGATACTGCAAGAAGCACAAACCTGATTGTTGCGACTCAGTCAAGTACAGCGGTGAAAACAAACCATGGTTTAACAGTGTGTTAGCCAGGTCTTAGATGGCTCTATTATAGCTTATTAGTATGCATGACTATCATAACCTGGAGTTTGGCTTGAATTTCATTCATGTTACTGCATATTTGAATCACAGATTTGCTCAAACATTTCCATCTCCTCAATGGATTTTGTTTGCCATGTTTTTCAAACTATTCTTTTCCATATAGACAACGGTCCATAATCTGCTATGTAAGGTTTTGTTGCCAGCACCTGAATGCCAGACCCTGATGCATCAGCAGCCTCAAGAGGAGCTGAGCCAAGACTCCTGAAGCATCATGAACATAATGAGGTCACTAAGCAGGCTGGCAGTAGGACTGGAAACAATTGGATAGGAAAATTTGCACTGGTTTGCCTCAAGCACCTAAACTGGGAAGCATATGCTTGAACAAGAATTTTCCGTCAATTTTTTTTTAATTCAGTGTAGTGAATAGTGGATTTAGTCTCAGACTTCTTTCACCATCCTGTTTCCCCCACCTCTCTTGTCTGGAGACAGCTGTCTGCTGGTACACAGGACAGTTATGCTTTCATACAGAGGCTTAAAATAGCTTTTGTGGGCCAGGAGGTCAGATTAAGTGAACAGGCACAGCTGCTGTACAACATACGATTCTGAAGTTCTTGTTGTTTCTCTTGTCCTATTAGCAGGCTACCTTCTGCTGTAGATGTATTCAGGCTAATTGGATCCCTTCCTTCCTTCTCTACATAGGCTAGTGGGTGGATAAAATTCAACAAACATTATCAAGGTAATTTTTTTTTTAATTGAAGCTTCTTTCTCAGGACAAGAATGCTTCTGAGAAATTGTCAAGCATAGTGTTAGGGTGAAAAGGAGAAAGTTGCGGAAGCATTAACACCAGTGGTGGATTTCAAAACTTTTACTATCGGTTCTGTGGGTGTGGCTTGGTGGGCGTGGCATGGATTGGTGGGCGAGGCTTGGTGGACATGGCAGGAGAAGGATACTGTAAAATTTCCATTCCCACCCCACTCCAGGGGAAGGTTACCGCAAAATCCCCATTTCCTCTCGATCAGCTGGGACTTAGGAGGCAGAGAATAGATGGGGGCAGGTCCGTCAGAATTTTTACTACCAGTTCTCCGAACTACTCAAAATTTCCGCTATTGGTTCTCCAGAATTGGTAACAACCTGCTGAAACCCACCTCTGATTAACACCCTTAGTGTTTAAAACACCATGAAAGGGAGGAGAAATACTTTAGATTGTACTGCATTCCAATTTAGATAGCTCACCATTCAAAATGATATGTATGACTATTCTATAAATGTATTCTTCCACTAAAAGCAAATATTGTTGTTTTATTCGAATGAATTGCCTGATGCTAGTAGTCCCTATTTGCAGGCAATTGAAAAGGCATTTACTGAAAGGATCATAATGTTTCAACTATAGTTAAAATGAAACTCCTCCTCCTCCAATTTATGCATGCTCATATAGCAATTTGGGAAGAAGCATTTCATGGAGATGGCATTTTACCATGACAATTAGTAATAGAGATTCCTTTTGTCCTTTATTAATTTTTTTTCAAAAGTAACAATTGCAGTAGAATCCTTTTTCCAGCAACCAGAATACTTGTGAGTCACAGATTCTCCTTTGAATATCATAATTTATGAGAAAATAACAACTATATAACAAAACACAAAAAACCCAAAAAAGTACCTAAGTATTTTTTTGACAATTAAACAATCAAAGGACGGTGATGGAGATAGTGGGTGCACTTTAGATCTAGAGAACCTTGAAAGAAGTAGATTATCTAGATCGATTATAGTTGGACTTCAGACTGGGGTTCATTATGGAAACAGTCTTGATTATGCTTATCAAAGATCTGTAGAGCAGCTGGGATGAGAATGGTGTGTCCATTGATGCTTTTTGATCTTGTGGTAGTATACAGTACCTTCAACCTTTTAGGCCAACTTCAGAGGCACTATTTTGTGGTGTCTCTATGCTCCTTTCTCTGTGGCTAGTTTCAAATTGATTACAAGAAGAAGAAGTTATCCTTATAACCCACTTGTAGGGTGCTCCATGGCTCAGCTATGTCTTCCTTTTTGTTTAACATTGACATAATACTTCTTGGTGAGATCACCTGCCAGTTTGAGATCAGGTGTTATTGATGTGCTGATGTTACTCAATTGAACCTTGTTGTTGTTGTTGTTAGTTGCAAAGTCGTGTCCGACCCATTGCGACCCCATGGACAACATTCTTCCTGTCCTCTACCATCCTCTGGAGTCCATTTAAACTCATGCATACTGCTTCAGAGACTTCATCCAGCCACCTCGTTCTCTGTCGTCCCTTTCTTCTTTTGCCTTCAATCTTTCCCAGCATTAGGCTCTTCTCCAGTGAGTCCTTCTTTCTCATTAGGTGGCCAAAGTATTTCAGTTTCATCTTCAGGATCTGGCCTTCTAAAGAGCAGTCAGGGTTGATCTCCTCTAGAACTGACTTGTTTGTTCGCCTTGCAGTCCAAGGAACTCGCAGGAGTCTTCTCCAGCACCAGAGTTCAAAGGCCCCAATTCTTTGGAGCTCAGCCTTTCTTATGGTCCAACCTTCACAGCCATACATTGCAACTGGGAAAACCATAGCTTTGACTATACGCACTTTGGTTGGCAGGGTGATATCTCTGCTTTTTAGTACGCTGTCTAGATTTGCCATAGCTTTCCTCCCCAGGAGCAAGCGTCTTTTAATTTCTTGGCTGCAGTCCCCATCTGCGATAATCTTGGAGCCCGGGAAAATAAAATCTGTCACTACCTCCATTTCTTCACCATCTATCTGCCAGGAATTGAAAGGCATGGATGCCATGATTTTAGTTTTCTTAATGTTGAGTTTCAAGCCAACTTTTGCACTCTCCTCCTTCACCCGCATCAAGAGACTCTTTAGTTTCTCTTCGCTTTCTGCCATTAGAGTGGTATCATCTGCATATCTGAGGTTGTTGATATTTCTTCCAGCAATCTTAATTCCAATTTTTGATTCATCTAGGCCCACCTTTCTCATGATGTGTTCTGCATATAAGTTAAATAGGCAGGGTGATAGTATACAGCCTTGCCGGACTCCTTTCCCAATTTTGAACCAATCAGTGGTTCCGTGTCCAGTTCTCACTGTGGCTTCTTGACCTGCAAAGAGGTTTCTCAAGAGACAAATAAGATGGTCTGGTACTCCCATCTCTTTAAGAACTTGCCACAATTTGTTGTGATCCACACAATCAAAGGCTTTAGCATAGTCAATGAAGCAGAAGTAGATATTTTTCTGGAACTCCCTAGCTTTCTCCATGATCCAGCGTACGTTGGCAATTTGATCTCTAGTTCCTCTTCCTCTACAAAATTCTGCCTGTACTTCTGGTAGTTCTTGATCCACATATTGCTGGAGTCTAGCTTGTAGGATTTTAAGCATAACCTTACTAGCACGTGAAATGAGTGCAATGGTGTGATAGTTTGAACATTCTTTGCCTTTCTTTGGAATTGGAATGTAAACTGATCTTTTCCAATCCTGTGGCCATTGTTGAGTTTTCCAAATTTGCTGGCAAATTGGGCGTAGCACTTTTACTGCGTCGTCTTTTAAGATTTTGAATAGCTCAGCTGGAATACTGTCTCCTCCACTAGCTTTGTTGTTGCTCAGATTTCCTAAGGCCCATTTGATTTCACATTCTAGGATGTCTGGCTCAAGGTTAGTGACCACCCCATCATGGTTATCAGGGATGTTAAACTCATTCTTGTATAGTTCTTCTGTGTAAGTTTGCCACCTCTTCTTAATCTCTCCTGCCTCTGTTAGGTCCCTGCCATTTTGGTCCTTTATCATGCCCACCTTTGCATGAAATGTTCCCTTCATATCTCCAATTTTCTTGAATAGATCTCTGGTCCTCCCTATTTTATTGTTTTCTTCTATTTCTTTGTACTGTTCATTTAAGAATGCATTCTTATCTCTTCTAGCTATTCTCTAGAATTCTGCATTAAACTGGGTGTATCTTTCTCTTTCTCCCTTGCCTTTTGCTTCTTTCCTCAGCTATTTGCAGAGCTTCCTCAGACAGCCATTTTGCTTTCTTGCATTTCTTTTTCTTTGGAATGGTTTTAGTTGCTACCTCCTGTACAATGTTGCGAACCTCCGTCCATAGTTCATCAGGCACTCTGTCTATCAGATCTAATTCTTTAAATCTATTTGTCACCTCTACTGTATATTCATCAGGGATATGATTTAGTTCATACCTGAGTGGCCTGGTGCTTTTCCCTACTTTCTTTAGTTTAAGCCTAAATTTTGCAAGAAGAAGCTCATGATCTGAGCCACAGTCAGCTCCTGGTCTTGTTTTTACTGACTGTATAGAGCTTCTCCATCTTTGGCTGCAGAGCACATAGTCAATCTGATTTCTGTGTTGACCATCTGGTGATGTCCATGTGTAGAGTCGTCTCTTAGGTTGTTGGAAAAGAGTGTTTGCTATGACCATCATATTGTCTTGACAGAATTCTACCAGCCTGTGCCCTGTTTCATTTTGTACTCCAGGCCATATCTGCCTGTTATTCCAGTTATCTTTTGGCTTCCTACTTTAGCATTCCAATCTCCCATGATGATAAGGACATCGTTTTTTGGTGTTAATTCTATCAGGTGCTATAGGGCTTCATAGAACTGGTCAATTTCATCTTCTTCAGCACCAGTGACTTGAACTACTGTGATATTGAATGGTTTGCCTTGGATTCAGAATGAGATCATTCTGTCATTTTGGGGATTATATCCCAGTATTGAACCTACATTAACCATTGTCAAAGTCTTGGCCCAGGGCTGGTAGTCCTTGCTGGACTGAAGCAGATTCAGACTCAACCCTTACAAAATTGAGTGGCTTGGTCTGAGTATCCCAGTTTTAGGGCAATTCCAGTCTTTAGTAGGGCCTCACTTCCCATGTATGATCCCCATGTGAGATTGGGCCACAATTTATTATTTATTTTATTTTATTTATTTATTTTGTTGAATACACATTAAATAATATATAAAAGTATAAGCATGAATTGAATACATAAAATGAATACAATTAAAGGGAACATTAGAACACGGACGGTAGGCACGTTGGTGCTCTTATGCACCTTACAGATCTCTTAGGAATGGGGTGAGGTCAACAGTAGACAGTCTTAGGTTAAAGTTTTGGGGATTTTGGGATGAGACCACAGAGTCTGATAATGTATTCCAGGAATTAACAACTCTGTTACTGAAGTCATATTTTCTGCAATCAAGATTGGAGCGGTTCATTTTAAGTTTGAATCTATTATGTGCTCGTGTATTGTTGTGGTTAAAGCTGAAGTAGTCATTGACAGGAAGGACATTGTAGCAGATGATTTTATGAGCTATGCTCAGGTCATATCGAAGGCGGCAGAGTTCTAAATTTTCTAAACCCAGAATTTCAAGTCTGGTGGCATAAGGTATTTTGTTGCGAGCAGAGGAGTGGAGGACACTTGACAAATATTTCTGGACATGCTCAATTGTATTAATATCTGATTATGCAGTGTGGGTTCCAGACAGATGAGCTATATTCAAGAATTAGTCTAGCAAATGTTTTGTATGCTCTAGTTAGTAGTGTAATCTTACCGGAGAAGAAGCTACGCAAGATTAGATTTACAACTCTTAATGCCTTTTTGGCATTGTTGTTACAATGGGCTTTGGCACTTAGATCATTTGATATGAGTACTCCAAGGTCCTTGACAGAGTGAGGGTCATCTACAAGGTCATGTCCACTTAGCTTGTATTTTATGTTCTGATTCTTTTTGCCAATGTGTAAGACCGAGCATTTGTTGATTGAGATTTGGAGTTGCCAATTTTTTGACCATTCCGACATAAAGTCAAAGTCTTTTTGAAGGGTACCAGCATTGTTGGTAGTGTTAAATAGTTTAACATCATCAGTGAAGAGAACACAGTTATTTATAATATGATCACAAAGATCATTTATGTATAGTATGAAGAGTGTTGGTCCTAGAACGCTGCCTTGGGGGACACTGTTATTAATGGGTGCAGGATTTGATAGGGAGCTGCCTATTTTGACCACTTGTTGCCTGTTTGACAGGAATGCAGTTATCCAATTATGGAGGGGTCCGGAGATGCCGTAGGATTTTAGTTTTAGAAGTAGTTTGTCATGTACTACTGAATCAAAGGCTTTGCAGAGGTCTATGTAAATTGCATCTATTGCTTTGCCCCTATCAAGATTTGTAGTCCATATGTTTTTGCAGTGTAGAAGTTGTAGATTACAGGATATATTTTTTTCTGAAACCAAATTATTTATTAGAGAGTAGGTTGTTTGTTTCTAGGTGGAGGGTAATAGATTGGTTGATGATTGATTCCATTACTTTGCAGATGACACAGCATAAAGAGATTGGTCTGTAATTTTCAACTAGGTTGGGGTCTCCCTTTTTGAAGATAGGGATGACCGTGGCTAGTGACCATAGATTGGGAAGGGAGCTGGTCCTGAAAGATTTTTCAACAAATATACTTAGGGGTTCTGTTATAACAGTGGAAAACTTTTTAAAGAAATATGCACATAGTTCATCAGGTCCAATAGATAGAGATGGTTTCAGACTACATTGTGCAATGTTTTCAACATTATCTTCTGTGAAATCTATTTGTGTTAGATCGTTGTAGTCATTATTGGTATGACTAGGAATGTTGGGCATGAGCCATTGCTGTTTACAAAGACTGAGTCGAAGAATGTGTTAAAGAGGTTTGCTTTAACTGCTTCATCATTGCATTCTTTACCGTTAGATCCTTTTAAGGGTGGGATGGATCTCGAGTCTTTAAGTTTGTTGTTACAATGGGCTTTGGCACTTAGATCATTTGATATGAGTACTCCAAGGTCCTTGACAGAGTGAGGGTCATCTACAAGGTCATGTCCACTTAGCTTGTATTTTATGTTCTGATTCTTTTTGCCAATGTGTAAGACCGAGCATTTGTTGATTGAGATTTGGAGTTGCCAATTTTTTGACCATTCCGACATAAAGTCAAAGTCTTTTTGAAGGGTACCAGCATTGTTGGTAGTGTTAAATAGTTTAACATCATCAGTGAAGAGAACACAGTTATTTATAATATGATCACAAAGATCATTTATGTATAGTATGAAGAGTGTTGGTCCTAGAACGCTGCCTTGGGGGACACTGTTATTAATGGGTGCAGGATTTGATAGGGAGCTGCCTATTTTGACCACTTGTTGCCTGTTTGACAGGAATGCAGTTATCCAATTATGGAGGGGTCCGGAGATGCCGTAGGATTTTAGTTTTAGAAGTAGTTTGTCATGTACTACTGAATCAAAGGCTTTGCAGAGGTCTATGTAAATTGCATCTATTGCTTTGCCCCTATCAAGATTTGTAGTCCATATGTTTTTGCAGTGTAGAAGTTGTAGATTACAGGATATATTTTTTTCTGAAACCAAATTATTTATTAGAGAGTAGGTTGTTTGTTTCTAGGTGGAGGGTAATAGATTGGTTGATGATTGATTCCATTACTTTGCAGATGACACAGCATAAAGAGATTGGTCTGTAATTTTCAACTAGGTTGGGGTCTCCCTTTTTGAAGATAGGGATGACCGTGGCTAGTGACCATAGATTGGGAAGGGAGCTGGTCCTGAAAGATTTTTCAACAAATATACTTAGGGGTTCTGTTATAACAGTGGAAAACTTTTTAAAGAAATATGCACATAGTTCATCAGGTCCAATAGATAGAGATGGTTTCAGACTACATTGTGCAATGTTTTCAACATTATCTTCTGTGAAATCTATTTGTTAGATCGTTGTAGTCATTATTGGTATGACTAGGGAATGTTGGGCATGAGCCATTGCTGTTTACAAAGACTGAGTCGAAGAATGTGTTAAAGAGCTTTGCTTTAACTGCTTCATCATTGCATTCTTTACCGTTAGATCCTTTTAAGGGTGGGATGGATCTCGAGTCTTTAAGTTTGTTGTTTACAAAATTACAATCTACCAGTCTTATAGATCACATCCAGATAGTTCCACCCATTCTTGACCTGAGCCTTGAAACAGTTCCTCATGTCTTGGTCACTTTGTGATGTATGATACTGTACATGGAACCGCCTTTGGAGACCACTTTGTATGTTAAGTAATGGTTGGTTTTCTGGTCAGATTTATTTTTATATTTGTTATTTACTATTAAATGCAAGCCATCCAGACTCACTGAGGAGTCAGGTGGCCTTAAAAATCTGATTCCTGTTTTAAATTAATTTATATGCATACACACATGTACAAACATCAACACCCCAACATTGTTCCGAGTTTAAGCTTATAAGCTTATAAGCTTTTAACAAATTTTTAACAAATCAGAAATAGCTTATATTATTTTAGATGCCATTGTCTGCTCAGTAGTTCTGTAAGTGATTCCTCTCAATATAATTGTGGAGCACAATATCCCAATATCATCCTTACAGATACGGGGCTATGAGAAGTCATGATTCTAGGGTGAATGCAGAACAAGCTAGTTCTTACTTTATATCAGGTTAGTTTGGACAATCTATTCATATTGGACAATCTCATTAATTCCCTTTTCCAAACTTTAGTTTTCAACTGAAGAGGTGCCACTAATTTAAAAAATTACTGAATCCATCTCAGTTTTTATTCTTTATACATGGACCAGCAGCTTATTACTGCATGTCCTCTGCAGGCCTGTTTGTCCTTGTGAATATAAAAAGGGTCTGTTCTTATGTGATAAACTCTATCATTCTCCCAAATCTTTCATTCTCCAGGTGACTTGGTGGTAAAGAGGTACATAGTCTATCCTCCAGCACATTATATTTAAATTGTAAAATAAATTAAAGTCACAAGAATCCTTTGTTATCAAGATGTTACGTGTGAGAGGTATGAGCAGTGAAGCAGGTTTGGTTTGCCTTTACTCATTTTTGTTAAGAAAAAGTTCCCATCTATTTTGATAAGAAAACAACATAGTTGAGATTAAATACATATCCACATTTTTATCAAACCCACAAGAGATGTGCAGCAAATTACTTCTAGCAGACCTTGGTTTAAATCACAGTTCCCTATCATTTTCTAATTATTAGATGGTAAAACCTATCTCTGTCAGATACTAGCAATATTAAAATATTTCATAAAAATGATTTTGTAGACTAGCAAAATTTATTGCACAACAAGTGACATTTTTCAGTGTCACTCGCACACATATGCTTGCATTTAATAAACAGATATGAGCAGTCCTTTTTTTAAATATAGAGATATTATATGCATCTATCAAATGGGTAGATTTAATAATGCAGGAAAAAAGAATTACATGTTGCACAATGGAGATCTGTAGTTAATTTATATTGGCTTCTTTATATAAAAGAAGCTTCCTCTCAAATTATAAAAGGAAATGGATGGTCGGAGTTCCCCTTGTGACCTTTTCATAAAAAGTATCCGATATTCAAAATATGTCATCTCCATGTTGCATAGTTATTGCCAATTAGTACTGAGAATGTTAGGATAGATTAACTCAGACTATAACCATAAGGCAAACTGTCTATGTTTCTTTGAAAACTCAACTAGATTTGCTATAAATCCTTGAGGATGTTCTCTTCCAGTTGAAATAACCACAATTTTTTCTTATGATTCATTCTATTGCATTTTCGTGTAATCCTTATCTAGAAAATAAGACTTAAATTTAAAATAAGACTGGATTGCAACTTTACTTTCGTTGCATAATTAGGAAATTTCATTTTCATTTGAAAAAAATATATCACAGAATACATTTTTAAAAGGATTAAAAAAGAAAAGGCATTGAACTATTATGAAATATCAGGTGGCAGCACTTCGTTGCTTTGGCTGATTTTGCAAAAGCTAAGCAAAGGTGAACCTGGGTATGTCTTGAATGAATAGGAAAGGAGAGAGGAGACTTCTGCCCTCTTCTCACATTTCCTGTAATGGAGAAGAATAACTCAAAGATGAAGCATCTATCCAATTTTTCACGTGTTTTGAAATGATCCAGTACTTGTATTTTAAACCCTGTTTAGTGAAAGGATGTGTTCCTTCCAGTATCCCATTTGGAGAGCAAAAGAAAGATAGAACAGTAATCAAGTATTTTCAAGATCCACAAACATGAACCAAAATAGGAGGAACATCACTGGATAAAAGGCAAAGTTGACAGTGTTTGCTCATTATATATTTTGCTATACTGGCCATTCCTATGGCCAAGAAATAAACCTCAGCTATGATCCCTTGTTGATGGGTTCAATTGCAGAGAACTGCTGCAAGAAAATAACTGCTTGTGCAAATTGTTAGCTCCAATTCATTCTTGCTCTATCTTGTCTTGTTTCTTTGTTGTTTTTATATATGGGTAGTAAATATTTTTAAAGGCATAATGAATAAAAGATTCTGTTGCTTAATGATAGTGGGATAAATGAAGACTTAAGTACACTTAATGATCAAAATTCATGGCACTTAGGTTAATCATTAATAATCTTTCACACTCACTGCTGTGAAACTAATTTATTTGAATCCATTCAAATTTGTTTTTAACTCACCATATAAATACATACCCAGTGAATGACATTAGGTTGCAAGTGTCTTTGTTCACTATTTCCATCACTGATAAACATAACTGAATACACTAAATAATTGTCTTGCTAACCATTATGCTAAATAATAATTCTGGAAAATTACAGCAGATTTTATGGCAGCAGGTCAGCTGCTATTTTAAACAGCATTATCCTGCTAACGATTACATTAGTAATTTATTGGATTAAATAAATGCATTGTGCTTTTCAATAAACCTAAATGAAAAGTTGCTACTCTTTTGTTGCTGTTCATCGTGAGCAATCATGCCAGTTTATATAAATGTCCTCTGGAGACAACTTTGCCTTTGACCTTACATTTTGATAAACAGTTTGATTAACTGTTGTCCTGAATATCATTTGACACTGGAAGAAGCACTTATTATCTCTTCACCCACCTAATTTCCATTATCCTTTATGCCATCTGATGCATAATAGAAAAGTAAATAACTACATCAAGCCATTTGTCTGCTAGCCTAGGTATTCTTCCCTTTCCATCCTTTCCTATTCTTATATTTCCCTTTTTTATTTGATTGATTATGTTCCACTTTAATGCTTTAGTCTTTAATGACTTTAGACAAATCTTAACTGAGACATGAATAATCTAATTAAAGGGAAAATTTCACTTTGCTTAAATTCAATTCCATTGCTGGATGTGTTTCTTATTAGTGTGTGTAACATTTTTGCTGATACATATGAAAGAAAGGGATCTTATAAAGGGCACAGAAAATGCAAGGGAATTGTATTTAAAAAACATACCATTGCTCTTCAAACTGATTAACACTTATCATCTTCCTTTCTTCTTGGCTATTGTTTCAAACAAGGTGATATGAATGGAATTACATATTCACTGTTCAGTTTTCACAATTTGGTCAGAATAAAATGAAAAATACAGATAGGGTCCACATTTACATTAAATTCCTAACTGTTATGTGATGGTGGGGGATGGGGATCTTGGTAAGGTGTAAATGAAAATTCACCTGCTGTGGTTTGCATATTTTCACACATGACTCAAATAAATCTCAGTGTAGATTAATATCATGATCCAAACTAGAATTAGTTTAAAAGTGCTTCAGTAATTTATTTGTGAGGCGCTTTACTGAATAAAAAAATAAGTCAATCAAATTTCATATTAAATATTCCCAATTCACATTAAATACTCCCATTTACTCTAAGAATTAAGGTCACTGAATGTTTGATTTTCCAGAAAATTCTTTAGATGGAAAATCTTTATGGCTTCTCTTTTGACTGTGTCTCTTTTATAATGTTTTCAACATGAAAAGAACATTCTCCAGAGGTTGCTCTTCTAATAAACCCAGACTAAATTTGGGAAATGTCTATGTTTATAATACAAGTGAACAGGAATTCCAATAAATGTTAGACAAATGCAAGCAACACTAATTTACAGCACTGAAACCTAGATTATTATTCAAATATAAAAAAAGAAAATATATTTTAAAGTGCTTTATTCCCTCTGGGAACAGCACACTCCCATCCTTTTAACTCAAGGACAATCACTCTTTTATTAATTCCCTTATATAATTGCAGCCATTTTTGTGCCTGATAAGTTACATTATTGAGTGGCGCAGTGGTTAGAATGCAGTACTGCAGCCTACTTCTGCTCACTGCCAGCTGCCTGCAATTTGGCAGATCGAATCTCACCAGGCTCAAGGTTGGAGAGGGCTGTAAAAGCACTGTGATGTGGTGTATAAGTCTAAGTGCTATTGTTACCTCTCTTTCCTATGTCTTGATGACAGAACTAAGACCTCTGGTTGATTGCTTAGAGATGTGTGGCCTATTTAAGGCAATGCGTTCATCTTTTGCTCCTTGAATGAGTGTAATAACAGGTCATTTCATTCAACATATAATAGTTGGAAGATACCTAATCTTGTTCCACAATTTAGTCACAAGGGGTTTTGCACTATTGATTTGTTAGACCTTCTGGCAGAGGTTAATATGCCAGGCAACTGACAAGACCACACTTTCATAAAGGCCTGTTGTCTCCATCCACTTCCGTGTTGTTTATTATTTTTTCCAAGCATACAACCAACAATAAAGAGAAGGAACTCCCTTACCTTCCTCTCTAATTTTGGGCAATGTTGCAGATTTGACTCAAGGCGTAGAAAAAACAAGTAGAAGCCAATGGGAACAGCAAAGAACTGGGCTTATTCCGAGAGAATAGCCTACTATTCTCTACTAAAGACATCTTCTTCAAATGAACAGAGTGAAGATTTTCTCAAAGAAGCAAAAAGTAACTTGATATTTGCTTTGAGAGATTCTGCATGTTGTTATAGATTTAGTCCTGAGAAACTCCTGGCAAGAATCAGGCATCGAATAACATACTACAACTGTGGACAATCTGGAGGAATGAATGCCAAAATACTGAAATCATGGGAAGCCACAGTCAGGCATCTGGGACAAGATCTAATAAGGCAGTGGAAATCAAAAGTAAGTAAACCATTGCCAGATAAGCAAAAGTGGACGGGGAACATGAACAAGGAAACTGGGACTAATATACAAGATTGGATCAAAGGTACAGGCTTGGAAACACAGTTCTGGGACTAGAATCCAGGAAGATAAGATGGCATTTCTTTAGGAAAAAAACCCTTCGGTCCTGCCTGAAATGTGATTTTGTCCAGACATACAGACTACAATCAATTAGCACAATTGTTATGATGGCAAGGAACTATGGAAGCCAAAGTAGAACACATGTGGAGAACATAGCAGAGGGCAGGTTCCTGCTGCTACAGAGAACATTTAAATAAATGATAACAACACATATTGGACTTAATGCCCAACACTACTGTTTTCCTTCAGGTAAATGATAATGTGAAAGATCCTCATTCTGAAAGGGAGAAAATGTTTTAATGCTGACTTGCTGCCTGTTTAGAATTACTTACAGATGCTTGAAATTGGTACTAACAAGCCAGGATTTTCAATAGCGCTCAGAAAGCTGACAGCCTCTTTTTATCGTTTAAAAAAGGGTGTTCACTTGAGCGATGAGATAAAGTGAAACTCAAGCAAGCTTTAGAACTGACCTTGTCCTTGCCAGGATTTTAAATAAAGTTGTGAACTGCCTGAAATATGGTAACTAAAATAATAAGATAGATGGATCAATGAAAAAGTAATACGTTGAAAATGTCATGTTTTTAATTATGATTAGTTTTGTAGGCCATCATTTCTGGGCTACTTCTCAACAAAAGAAGAGTACGAAACCTTTTTCATGATAACGGCTTTGTTTCATCTTCTCTTACACACACAAAAAAAACATTTTATAAAAATTCTTGGAAACAGCACCCCAGAGTACTACAATTTAGGCATATTTCTACTCAGAAGTATAGAATTTGGTAAATCAACATCCCATCCCTGATCCGGCATAATAAAAAGAAAGTGAGGGGCACAGCTGACATAAAGTTTGCAAATGCCATTGGGTTGTTTGACTAAATCAAATGAGCTTGGAGAGAGAATTACCTTAAGCAGACTTTGAGAAGAGAGCAAAATATTTCTAGAGATTTACTGGTTGGCTGGGACAGCTTTTATACAACTGGCCCTATACATAATTTGCTTTTAAATTGAAGCTACAAGCAGTTAAGGAAAAGTTCTGCCTAGTCTTGATAAACCTTTACAGTATCCAGTTTTACTAATCATGCACTGCACACAATTGCTTTTACAATTGTAATTTACAATGCTTAGACAAGAAAATATTCTGTTTTTAATTAAGAGTCTTGCAGACAGTATATACAGTAAAAAGAAGGACTAAGGACTATTGAAGGGCATCATTGTATCAACAGATCTGGACTTCAAAGGGAAACCAAGCTGTAACACATACGGTAAATGCATTCTCATTCTGCCATTCAATGCCACAGAGAATTTCCATGTTTCAATACACACGGAATCCACTTGTTGGTACCACAATGAATGACTGTTTACTTTCTTTGACAAAGATAATCTAGGTAACAATGAAAACCCAGAAGTTTGCACCCTCAGTAATTTTCCTGGATAATTTTTATATGTGTTATGATTTTTAATGTACTAAATAAAAGTAACAAAACTCATCTTGGATAAACACTTTTGGCATAAATCCGCTCAGGGTTTTTCAAATATTGCATTTATAATTGCTTGTAGCCACTCAAAGATAAAAAGTGAGATCAATTCACTGCTATATGGTTATAGGACTGCAGTGTGTGTGTGCGTGTGTGTGTATTTCAGGATATTGATTTTGAAATATAACAAAAGCTACATTGTGAGACTGGAGTTGAAATCAAGATCATATAGAAGATTTAATGGTCATATTCTTGGTACCATCAATAATATCATCTAGCAGGCCCTGGAAGTGTGCCGTACAGAAATAGCAATAGCACTTAGACTTATATACCAATTTATAGTGCTTTACAGTCCTTTCTAAGCGGTTTACAGAGTTAGCATATTGCCCTCCAACAATCTGGGTCCTCATTTTACTGACCTCAGAAGGATGGAAGGCTGAAGCAACCATGAGCTCGTGAGAATCGAACTGCTGAACTACAGTAGTGCATGCCTGTAGTACTGTATTCTAACCACTGTGCCATTATGGTTCACAAAATATGATCAGTCCCTATCCTATTGCTTTTCACAACTCTACAAAGACCTGGCTCTTCCCCCAAGTATTGGTGTCTAGATCAGCGGTCACCAACCTTGGCAACTTTAAGCCTGGTAAACTTCAACTCCCAGAATTCCCCAGCCATCAAAGTTGAAGTCCGCCAGGCTTAAAGTTGCCAAGGGTGGAGACCCCTGGTCTAGATATCATCATGGAAGCTCTAGCATAGTTTAAGTGTCTAGTGGTTCTATTTTTACTGAGATTCAGTGCAGTTTTAATTGTTTTGTTGTTTTGATGAAATTCTTTAATTTATTTGTGCACTGCCTAGAGTTTCTTGGAAAGCTGGACAGCCACATAAATCAGATAAATAAATAAATCTCAATTTTACAGATGGAGGTATGATTCAATATATCTTATGCTTTTCATTTATACAACTTAAACTCAATATAATGTTTTACAACAGAAGTCCTCAAGAAGATTCATGCTTCCTTTGTTGTTGTTGTTTTTACCTGTCTGGGTAAGCAAACATGTTTCCAAATAAAACACTCTATATGCAGCCATCTTCCTTTTAAAAATTGTTTTAAAAGTTTATGGGTTACGTGGGGCCCAGAGACTTATTACAAAGGAAGAACATGCTTAAAATTGGTCTTTCCTTTACAGTTTCCTATTTTCTAAATTAAATTATGGGAAATTACGAAATTGTGCTTGCTGGAGGATGACTGAGATTGGGAGGAGTTTGTGGCATCCTCTAGTATGTGGAAACAATGGTAAGATGGGAATAACAAAGAAAAGAAAGGAATTGCAGAGATAGCAATAAGCTTTTCCTAATGGTGATCTTCTGGGAAACAAGATGGTTCACTTGCAATTCCTACTCTGCCACCACCAGTTGTGTGCAAAAACACCAGGTCTCATGTTCTCCTGAAACAAAAATAAAGTTTGAGTCCTGGTGGCATTCAATGTATAGTAGAACTTCTGGTCATGACCATAATTCATCCCATAACTTTGGTCGCGACCGGAACCTAATTTTGGAAATTTGGCCCTTACCAAAAAAAAATGGTACAGAAGGGGAAATCAGCCACGGGGAAAAAAAGTGAATTTTTGGGTTGGAACCCAATTTGGTCGTAGTCAGAAGCATTCATGACCAGAGATTCTACTGTACCTAATGATGGAACAAGGGGAAGTTTAGGGCAGGGGTCTCCAACCTTGGTCCCTTTAAGACTTGTGGACTTCAACTCCCAGAGTTCCTCAGCCAGCTTTGCTGGCTGAGGGACTCTGGGAGTTGAAGTCCACAAGTCTTAAAGTCTATAAGTCTTAAAGGACTAAGGTTGGAGACCCCTGGTCTAGATATCATCATGGAAGCTCTAGCATAGTTTAAGTGTCTAGTGGTTCTATTTTTACTGAGATTCAGTGCAGTTTTAATTGTTTTGTTGTTTTGATGAAATTCTTTAATTTATTTGTGCACTGCCTAGAGTTTCTTGGAAAGCTGGACAGCCACATAAATCAGATAAATAAATAAATCTCAATTTTACAGATGGAGGTATGATTCAATATATCTTATGCTTTTCATTTATACAACTTAAACTCAATATAATGTTTTACAACAGAAGTCCTCAAGAAGATTCATGCTTCCTTTGTTGTTGTTGTTTTTACCTGTCTGGGTAAGCAAACATGTTTCCAAATAAAACACTCTATATGCAGCCATCTTCCTTTTAAAAATTGTTTTAAAAGTTTATGGGTTACGTGGGGCCCAGAGACTTATTACAAAGGAAGAACATGCTTAAAATTGGTCTTTCCTTTACAGTTTCCTATTTTCTAAATTAAATTATGGGAAATTACGAAATTGTGCTTGCTGGAGGATGACTGAGATTGGGAGGGAGTTTGTGGCATTCTCTAGTATGTGGAAACAATGGTAAGATGGGAATAACAAAGAAAAGAAAGGAATTGCAGAGATAGCAATAAGCTTTTCCTAATGGTGATCTTCTGGGAAACAAGATGGTTCACTTGCAATTCCTACTCTGCCACCACCAGTTGTGTGCAAAAACACCAGGTCTCATGTTCTCCTGAAACAAAAATAAAGTTTGAGTCCTGGTGGCATTCAATGTACAGTAGAACTTCTGGTCATGACCATAATTCATTCCATAACTTTGGTCACGACCTGATTTGGTTGTGACCCAAACCTAATTTTGGAAATTTGGTGCTTACAAAAAAAAATGGTACAGAAGGGGAAATCAGCCACGGGGAAAAAAAGTGAATTTTTGGGTTGGAACCCAATTTGGTCGTAGTCAGAAGCATTCATGACCAGAGATTCTACTGTACCTAATGATGGAACAAGGGGAAGTTTAGGGCAGGGGTCTCCAACCTTGGTCCCTTTAAGACTTGTGGACTTCAACTCCCAGAGTTCCTCAGCCAGCTTTGCTGGCTGAGGGACTCTGGGAGTTGAAGTCCACAAGTCTTAAAGTCTATAAGTCTTAAAGGGACTAAGGTTGGAGACCCCTGGTTTAGGGGATCCACTTATTAGGTCAATGGTTATATTCTTGGATCTGAAATAGTTCAATGACCAAAAGCCATTTTGTAGATGAAACTGCAAACTTATATCAACCTATTCAAAAATTACCACAATTAAATTTATCAGGATTCAGCCTTAGAAAATTTTGTGCTGGATAGCACTTTAGATTTATTTCAATTGGGGAATGACCCAAAGAGTTAGAAAAATGTGAGCTAAGTGGAATTTTATGGACAATAGCTCTATTTTCAAAGGGTATTCTCAAAGTAAGCATCATAAAGATAAATGAATATTAAGATGTTGTTTAAGGCAGAAGAAATCTTTTGTGTGAAATGGGGGTGGTGGTATGTGAATACAATTTGGCTTTGACTCTGTTTTGAGTGATTGTATGCAAGCTTCATGTTAGATTAATTATTGAGGTAACCATATCTTCTTTTTTGGCACACATAATAGTCAATGATGGATATTCCAGAGCTGACCTTGAAACAAAGTTGAAAGCATTCAATAAATGCACTGAGGAAAAAAGTAAAGTAGGACAAGGGATTAAAATTTAGAAAGAAAAGGTGCAAAAAGAGCATTTAAAATGCCCTTAACAAAAGAGAAGATCTTTTTCCGAAAGTCCGCTAGTTATAATGATTGTATATTGTTTCCATCGGCCCTGTAGGAACAAAATACTAGACAGATAGTCTCTGCTTTGATCTATCATAGTTCTTTTATGAATAGTTCCACATAAGGAGCACTTTTCCTAAGGAACAGTTTTGCCAGAACAGTTTTAATTGCAGTGAAATACATACATTGTTCTCTTATTTATAGATGTAGTTGTAACACTGAGTTCTCTGAAAGAGAATTGCAATATTCCTGCACCAATTCGTGCAGCTGTAATGGCAGCAAAAAAGGCAGCGTAATGTAACAAAATGGGCAGCTAATAAATTGTATAGATAAGTAGACAGAAGAATAGCAGGCTGAGAACTGAGAGCTCTTATTGTCAAGATAGGGGAAGGAGGGAAGTAAGAAGGAGCAAAAGATGCTCAAATTGACTCGAAATCAAGTGAGTCCCAGGTCATTTAGAAATTGTGAGAAAATAATCAAGATTTATTTTTTTTTACAGGCAAATAGTATCGCTTATCTAGAAATTTACAAAATCACAGTTTTTCAGAGTGGATATGTTGCTGTGATGTCATTGGTAGATTTTTAGAAAGAAAATCTTGAAATTTTATGATTGATAGCGCATTGATTTCTCATTGGTAACTGCCAAAGGCAGGCTGGCTAGCTGGCTTGGAATATACGCTTTAAAAATACAAATGTAAATACATTTTATTTCAATAAAATAAAAGATAAACTGATATTAACACAAGTGTTCTAATGTAAAAGGGTGTGCAGAGGATGAAACTTCTGTAATATGTTAAAATAGGAATCAATTATCACATGTAAACAAAAGATGCCTTGAGTCAAGCTTGAGTCCTCGGGACTATATCGATACAATTTGCTTGGCAGCACCAGCTCCCTAGTGTAACCTACAATCCTTAAATCTCAAGACCTGTCCGATCGAAGACCTAGCAGGGATGAGGCTGCTTACTGTCCAAGAACAGGCAAAGTTGACTAGATGTTGCATAAAGCAATACAGTGTTTCTCAACCTTGGCAGCTTTAAGATGGGTGGACTTTAACTCCCAGAATTCCTCAGCCAGCTTTGCTGCCAAGGTTGAGAAATAATCAGCAGATTTTGTTTGTCATGGCCTGCAAACAAGATGGACTTTTTATTAAAAATGTGGGGGGGACTACTTTTGGTGTTCACTGTTCTTTCTAACAATTAAGCTATAAAATGTAAGAAAATAGGAGCAATAATAAGAGTACATGCCCATATAAGTTTTTGGGGTAGTTTGAAATTAGATTAGAACTTGCACATTTACATGATTTTACCAGAGTTAGAGAACTGAGTTGATTTATTCCTTGTTCTGCTGAAGTGCATTTAAACTGCAGCGCTGTGGATTTTTTTATATATATATAATTGCTTCAACTGTGCAGAACCTTTATGGCAATCCATTTCCCCTTTGGCAGGGAAATGGGCTCTGATCACCTTGCTGGCAAGAATTGTCCTTTCTCGAATTACAGTGCCTAAACTTTACCTTCCAGAGTTGGTGTCAGTAAAAATAACAGAGGGAACAATGGCTTCTGAATTGAAACGCCATCGGCTGGATGCTTTTTTTCTCTTTCTTTTCGGTTTGATGGATTTCCTACTTTTATGAGTTCAAATAATTGCCATGGGCTGTTTGTCAGACGATATGCAGCCAGGGAATCTGCATAAACCTTTGTAACAAAATCTGCAAGAAGGTGGGTGCAGGGTTGCTACTGATGTCCCACTGTTTTATGTGCATTGCTTGCACATACAACATACGCCTGAAGTATTAGTAGCAGTAGCACTTAAACTTATATGTTGCTTCACAATGCTTTATAGCCCTCTCTAAGCAGTTTATAGAGTCAGCCAGATTGGCCCCAACAATCTGGGTCCTCATTTTACCAACCGTGGAAGGTTGGATGGCTGAGTCAACCTTGAGCCGGTGAGAATCGAACTGCCAAACTGCTGGAAATTGGCAGTCAGCAGAACTAGCCTGCAGTACTGCATTCTAACCACTTCACCACCACGGTTCTTAGTACTGCTTTATAAAACCTTAGTAAGACCAGACCTGGAATACTGCATCCAGTTTTGGTTACCACATTACAAGAAAAGATGTTGAGGCTTTGGAAAACATGCAGAGAAGAGCAACTAAGATGATTAAAGGCATGGAGACTAAAACATATTTATTTATTTATTTATTTATTTATTTATTTATTTATTTATTTATTTATTTAATCACATTTTTATACCGCCCTATCTCCCGAGGGACTCAGGGCGGTTTACAGCCTGATAAAAAACACAAATATGAATACAAGATAAAACACCAATTAAAAAACTTATTAAATAAGGCCAAATATTAAAATTATGATAAAGATAATAAAACCTCGTTAAAACCAAATTTAAAATTTAAAATTCTAATCCAGTCCTGCGCAGATAAATAGATGTATCTTAAGCTCGCGGCGAAAGGTTCGAAGGTCAGGAAGTTGACGGAGTCCTGGGGGAAGTTCGTTCCAGAGGGTGGGAGCCCCCACAGAAAAGGCTCTTCCCCTGGGTGTCGCCAGTCGGCACTGCCTGGCTGACGGCACCCTAAGGAGTCCCTCCCTGTGAGAGCGCACAGGTCGGTGGGAGGCAATCGGTGGCAGCAGATGGTCCCGTAGATAACCCGGCCCTATGCCATGGAGCGCTTTGAAGATAGTTATCAAAACCTTGAAGCGCACCCGAAAGGCCACAGGTAGCCAGTGCAGTCTGCGCAGGAGAGGTGTCACATGGGAGCCACGAGGGGCTCCCTCTATCACCTGTGTAGCCGCATTCTGGACTAACTGGAGCCTCAGGGTGCTCTTCAGGGGGAGCCCCATGTAGAGAGCATTGCAGTAATCCAGACAAGATGTCACGAGAGCATGAGTGACCGTGCATAAGGCATCCCGGTCTAGGAAGGGGCGCAACTGATGAACCAGGCAAACCTGGTAAAAAGCTCTCCTGGAGACGGCCATCAAGTGGTCTTCAAAAGACAGCTGTCCATCCAGGAGAACGCCCAAGTTGTGCACCCTCTCCATTGGGGCCAATGACTCGCCCCCAACAGTCAGCCGCGGCTGCAGCTGACTGTACCGGGATGCCGACATCCACAGCCACTCCGTCTTGGAGGGATTGAGCTTGAGCCTGTTTCTCCCCATCCAGACCCGTACGGCCTCCAGACACCGGGACAGCACTTCGATGGCTTCGTTGGGGTGGCCCAGTGTGGAGAAGTACAGCTGAGTATCATCAGCGTACAGTTGGTACTTCACACCGAAACCACTGATGATCTCACCCAGCAGCTTCATATAGATGTTGAACAGGAGGGGCGAGAGAATCGACCCCTGTGGCACCCCACAAGTGAGAATATGCTATATGAAGAACTGTTGCAGGATTTGGGTTTGGCTAGTCTAGAGAAAAGAAGGACTAGGTGGGACATAATAGCAGTATTCCAGTACTTGAGGGGCTGCCACAAAGAAGAGGGGATCAACTTATTTTCCAAAGCACCAGAAGGCAAAACAAGAAACAATGGATGCAAACTAATAAAGAAGAGAAGCAACCTGGAGTTAAGGAAAAACTTCATAATAGTGAGAACAATTAACCAGTAGAACAGTTTTTAAAAAAAAAAAAAGACTGGACAGCCACCTATCTCAAATGATATAGGGTCTCCTCCTTGAGCAGTGGGTTGGACTGGAAGACCTCTAAGGTCCCTTCCAGCTCTATTCTGAATTGAAAAGGGGTGGAGTTTGATTGTGTATTCTATTTTGCAGCTCTGCTTTTCAGCTGTCTCCAGATTCCTCTCTGACTCACATTTATATCCTGAGCCTTCCTTCTGTAGCATTTGGCCTTGTAACATGATTAATTTCATCTTTATATTAATATTCTTACATTTTCAATTGCTATGATGTCATTGGTAGATTTTTAGAAAGAGAATCTTGAAGTTTTATTATTGATGATGTATGAATTTCTCATTATCAACTGCCACAGGCTGGCTTGCTTAGAATATACACTTTAAAAATATTAACATAAATACATTTTATTTGAAATTAAATGTTTTTTTATTAATTGACCTAGACAGAGAGATGTAAATCTCTTTGAAGTCGTTCCCAGTTTATTCCTAACTAAGGAAGCATAAAATTACACTGACGTCCCATGAAATTTATTGCAATGTTTTGTTTATTTGTTTTTAATTATATTTTGCTAAGTAGCTTTTAAGCAGGGGTTTACCCTCTTTCTTCCTCTAAATGTAAATTATAGATAAATATAGTAATGCAGTGTTACCAAAAAGACAATTTCAAACAATTGAAAACCCAGATATAAAACTGCATAACCTATTGAGTGATGATAGATTTTCTTTGAGGTGGGTGTGATATGTCACAATGAGTAAAACCTGTGTATCTAGTTAACCTTGCACATCTACTAAACCACTGCCTACCTCACTACTAATAAATGATTTAAATAAATAATAAATAATTATATTATAGCCAATTGATATTCTTCTCACAATTGATAGGCACTTTTGAAAATATATTTCCAACTCATTTCCTAAATCACCTATCCAGCATGTCTTCTAATTCTCATGTGTGAATTGGGAAAGGAGTCCTACAGATAGTTTTCATCTTACCAACCATTCATTTAACCACAGTTAAAAGTTAGGGTGACCTTGGAAAAAGTGGCTTACAGCCTGTCCTCGCACCATCATTACCCCACCTTGAAGTCACAATGATCTTAATTGGAGAACTTGGGAACCTGCTTGCATTTACAAGCAGTTGCAGCTTCTTTTGGTCATACGTCTATCTGTAACCTTCCCAGCTGGTTTCTAACATGCAGCACCAATTGAGGAAGCTGGATTCACTTAAGAACTACCGGATTCATTTAACAACCATAGTCAAAAGGGCTGCAAAAATCAGGCTGTCACGTGATGACTCACCTCATGACTACACCAACATAGGAAGAAATTCCAGTTCCAGTTGTAGTCATAAGTCAAGGAATACCTATACTCAGCTGATGTTGCTTTAGCTCAACATGCATATCATATTTTGGGTGATCTATCACTTTCACTAAGAGTTAAGATTTAGAATCCTGTGGAAATCAAGTTCTTTAAAAAGGGGCACCTCCTTTCCTTTGGCACAAGGGGCCTGGGTGGAATAAACAGAGTTGTTTGAGATGGTCTTACAAAATCCCCTTTTATCCTTAAATAATTGTAGCCTATTTTCAATAGAGACTAATGGGTTTGCCAAAAAAAAAGTGGCTAAGATGCAGTTTTCTGAAGCCCAAAGCAATAATAAAATGAAACAAGACCACTTTCAACAGAAATCAGGCTTCTATTGACAGCTGCTGGATGCAGTACAGCAATAATCCGCATGTTTATTAACACAGTCAATCACTTGCTTCTTTAGGACCTAAAAGGCTGCCATTTGGTCGTTCATACAGAGCAATCTTCTTCAATTAAAAGGGACATCTTAGGAGCTATAAATTCATAGATTCAATTCCCAATTGCTCTAAAGCTATTTCAAAGCTTTTTCTTTGAAAGGAGTCACTGGGGGCCCTAGTTTATAACATGAGCTCAATATTCCATCTTGTACTAAAATTCCCCACTATTTGAATCATTTGTACTCCCCCAGGAGAAAGGGCAAGGAAAGCTGAACAAACAGTACACCGGTGATAATAGTGATTTATTCTTACAATATTTTGTTTGCTGCAGGGAATTTTCCCTCATACCCCCCCTCATTTTTTTTTTCATTCTCATTTTAAATGTTGTGGGAAATAGCATGATAGTCACCAAAAAAAGAGAAGGTAGAAAAGAATAGTTATAGCAGATACTGAGATGCTGTAGAATAACCTACTAACTCTGGTAGTTCTGTAATATCGTTTGGGGCCTTAGTATAATTTAGGTAAGTGTTTTGTCCTCCCATGATAAAAGATATGATTGAAAGGGCTGATATGGGTGATACAAGATTTGTCATTTGTCCTGAGAATCAGTGATTTTTAAAAAATGAAGTTGTTTATACTGTCATAAATACTCGTGACTGGACACGGTTCCTGCCTAGAAACCAAATAAATCTTGATCCCATGCTTACTTCCAATCTGTCTGTTTTCCATGAATGTGAAAAAGAGAAACCAGGTGTGTAGGAAAGTATTAGACAAATATAATAAATAATGAAGCCCTGTTAAAACCTTTTCTGGGTAAGATTTGAAATGACTGCCAACTTTTTTATTCCTCAAATAAAGATATACATTTGCTGGTTTATAATCAAAGCCTTATTGTATATAGTTTAAAGAAATCCAGAAGAAGAATTCCTGGGACAAATGAAGCAATTTCCAGAGGACCCTTGTCAGGATTATTGGCCACCTTTCAGTTTCTCCTGCATTAAGAATGAACCAAGAAATGGCAGATGACAGAAATAATTCAGCCCTTATTTTGACTTCAGGGCAGATTTCAATTACAACCTTTATTCAATTTGTACAAATCTCAAGTGCAATTAGAACTCATGGAATATTGTTTATTTAATTATTTTGCAAGTATATTTCTCATGGGTGAGTGTGCATATTTATGTGTGTGTGTGTGTGTGTGTGTGTGTGTGTGTGTGTGTGTGTATGTATTCTGCACATTTGAAAGGCATGTCTGGGGTTCCCATCCCATTACTTCTCAAATCATCTCCAGGCTTAAAATAAATTAAGAAGTATGGAAGCAAAACATCAAACAGGAAAAAAAAATCTTTCATTGACACACACATGGTAGGGCTACCATATTTGATGATGAGAAGGTGTTTTGTAGCTGAAATTTAGTATCCCTAACACAAGATGTAATGTATTACTGTAAGTTTTGGCGGGAGTTTTAGGCGGGAAGTATCTCGCTTCTGATTGGATGCAGCCTCTGGCTGAAGTGTATATAAGGAGAGGTTTTTCTCCAGAGTTTTGCTGGGTCACACTATATTAAAGAGCTGTTGTCACTAACCTGGTCTCCTGCCTCGTCAATACCCAAACTTAACATTGGCGACGAGGGTGGGATCTTGAGGCAGAGCACCAGAACAGAGCTGAACTCACTACGAGAATCAAACCCAGCAAGGTGATAGCGAATGCAGCGATGACCGGCTACACGCCACCCACTCCGTTTGATCCTGCCCAGGAGACATGGGGAATATATATGACCCGTTTGAAAGTTTCCTGGAGGCAACGAGCTACAGGAGTCTCCGACAACCGCAAACGGGCTTACTTCATAAGCCACTGTGGGTCCGCAGTCATCGCCGTCAGAAGCCCTAGCGGAGCCAACACCGCTACACTCCGTATCGTGGCAGACCCTTCAGACCCTCCTGAAGAATCACTACGCACCAGCCCGTCCAAATACGTTCGGCGATGCGAGTTTGGGGGCGCAGGCAACAAGAAGGCGAGTCTATCAGCGACTACATGGCAGCCCTGAGACAAGCCTCCAAGCATTGCGAGTACCGCGATCTGGACGAAGAGCTGCTGGAACAACTTATACGGGGGGTCAGAGACATCCGTTTGAGGAGACGGTTGCTAGCCAAGAGCAACCTGACATTGGCAAACGCTCTGGACGAAGCCAGAGCCCATGAGATGTCCAACCATGCAGCAGACACCTTACAAAAGCGACTCACGCCGATGGCGGGCGCAAAGCCGAGCACAGTCCACCACGAAGAAACCTATCGTGAGTCAACCAGCGAAGAGGAGGAAGAAGTCCACTACACCGGAAAATCGACAAGGAAGACCCGGAGGAATGCGGAAGTTGCGGGCGACATCAGCGCCAAAGATGTAAGTTCAGGGCGCCATTTGCGGCGGTGTGAAAGGAAGGGCACCTGGCTCAAGTCTGCCGAGCACCCCAACCTTCCGCCGAAAATTCAAATCGGCCAATCAGAGCGGCTCTGAGTCAGAGATGCAAACCCACATTCCGCGAAATTTCAAACCAGCCAATCAGAGCGCGAGATCGGCGAGGCGACCGCGACACAGGAAAGAAAGAGCGCGAAGTCAAACCGAATGACTGTTACCATAGACCACGCAGCTACCCGCATCAAGAAAAGATCTTCACAAACCCGACAATTGAAGGCGTACGTGCCGACTGGAAGTAGACACAGGATCAGCAATCACAATCATGTCCTGGGACACTTTTGTGAAAGCCTTGCCGCACATCGCAGCGCAAGCTACAGAAACAACGGCTCCGGGTGCAGGATTACCAGGCAACCGCATCCCTGTTCGAGGGACAACGACCGTCGAGGTCAAGTACGGGACATACGAAAAGACCCTGCCCATCACGTTAGTCGAGGGAACCTTGCCAAGCTTGCTGGGGCTAGACTGGTTCAGGCGTTGGGAATGGGGTGACTGGCGTCCACGGGCGGATGCAACCTGCAAAACGCCTAATGGAGGAATTCGCAGACGATTCGAGGACCGTTTAGGCAAGTACAAGGGACCCCTATCTCCTTCAATTTAGACCCCCAAATAGCTCCCATTAGGTTAAAGGCAAGGAGGGTTCCTTTTGCACTCAAACCTAAAATCGACAAAGAGTTAGATAAATTAGTCAGCCAGGGGATACTAGTGCCAGTTGACCATGCCAAATGGGAGACGCCAATCGTCACCCTATAAAACCAGACGGGTCCATAAGAATTTGCGCTGATTACAAGGCTACCTTGAACAAAGCATTGCAAAAGAGCGCCTACCCAGTTCCAGTAGTGCAACACTTATTGCACTCACTAGGGCACGGACAAGTTTTCGCCAAATTAGACTTGGCACAAGCGTACCAACAGCTACCCGTAGATGCTAGCACAGCTGAAGCCCAGACCATTGTAACGCACCGGGGTGCCTTTAAGTCCACCCGGTTACAGTTTCGGGTGAGTGTGGCCCCGGGGCTATTCCAAAATTTGATGGAGCGGCTCCTACAAGGGTTACCGGGAGTCGTACCCTATTTCGATGATGTGTTGGTATCAGGGGAAGATTTAAGAGAACTGGGGAAGCGGTTAAGGAAAGTTTTGGCAATTTTTAGGCGGCAGGATTAAAAGTCAAAGCAAGCAAGTGTCAGATAGGGGTCGAATCTGTTGAATTTTGGGCTATAGAATAGACAAAAAGGATTCACCCCACTGAGAGCAAAGTCAAGGCGATAAAGAGAGCCCCAGCACCCAAAAACAAGACAGAACTCCAGGCTTTCCTGGGTCTGGTAAACTTTACGCCGTGTTTTTAAAAGACAAGGCAACCGTTGCTGAACCGCTGCATAAGTTGCTTGGAAAAACACTGCTTGGTCGTGGGGAAGTCAGAGAATAGGGCATTTGAGGCAGTAAAAGTTTGCTATCAAGCGATAGCCTGTTAATACAATACAACAACAGACTGCCGTTAGTATTGGTTTGTGATCGTCCCCTATGGAGTAGGAGCTGTACTTAGCCACAGACTCCCAAACGGCACTGAAGCCCCTATAGCGTTCTATTCACGAGCGATGTCCCGGCTGAGAGGAATTACAGCCAGCTAGATAGGAGGCTCTCGCAATAGTGTCAGGGTGAAAAATTTCACGAATACGTTTTGGGAGAGACTTTGAAATTATCACTGACCACAGACCGCTATTGGGATTACTGGCTGGCGACCGCCCAACGCCAGTGGCACTATCACCCCGCTGACCAGATGGACTATTTTTCTGGCCGCCTACTCTACAAACTGCAGCATCGACCTGGAAAGAGCTGGGGCATGCGGACGATTGAGCAGATGCCCATTGCCGGGAAATCGAGGACCCTACTCCGGCACCCCGTTCTACTAATTGACTCTTGGGACTCTGGCCCAGTCACATCGCAGGAAGTGGCTCGGCCTCCTACCGACATTGTTTTAAGAACTGTAATCGGTTGGGTTCAAGGGATGGCCCGCTGCGCGGGCGACCGTTTAGAGAGTTTGCAAAGAAAAGAGGGAATTGTCTGTGCAAGGGGTGCCTGCTCTGGGGGATAGGGTGGTAGTTCCAGAGAAGCTGAGAAAAAGTCCTCGAACTACTGCATGAGGGTCACCCAGGAATTGTAAGGATGAAGGGGCTAGCCAGGAGCTATGTTTGGTGGCCCCTAATGGACAGGGAAATCAGTGACAGGGTTGGCCGATGCCAAGTATGTCAGGAATCCAGACCACTACCACCTACGGCCCCAGTGTTGGAGTGGGAGAAACCCCAAGGCCCTTGGTCCCGACACATTGATTTTGCCGCCCTTCCACGGCCAAACATTTCTAATTGTGGTGGATGCATTCTCCAAATGGCTGGAGATCATCTTAATGAAATCCACAACCGCGGGAGCTGTCATTGCAGCACTAAAACACCTTTTCGCCACGCACGGGCTACCGGACACCCTCGTGTCCGATAACGGCCCACAGTTCACCGCAGCATTATTTGAAGGGTACCTGGCTGAAGAGGGCATGCGACATGCCCTCTCAGCGCCGTTCCACCCTGCGTCGAACGGCCTTGCTGAACGCTTTGTTCGAGTGCGAAGAAGCGCTATCACGAAGCGGCCCCGCGATTGGCAGGCACAGATCGACGATTCCTAACCGTCCAACACAGGACCCCTGTGTGGCCACCGCCGCAGCCCAGCCGAGCTATTAATGGGGCGGAAGCTACGGTGCCCACTAGACCGGCTACACCAACTACGTGCAGGACGGGTTCAAAACAAAACCAGATAGAATCCGGGAATTAAACATAGGAGACTCAGTGTGGGCACATAATTACAGCGACGGCCCAAGCTGGAAGAGGGGATAGTCATAGACAAACGGGCCCCAAATCTTATCTAGTGGAAATAGACGATGGCAGAGTTTGAGGCGCCACATAGATCAATTAAGAAACAGATTGAGCGATAAGGCAGAATTAGGCGAGACCAGCCCTGACTATGATTTAATTAACCCCACAGCTGACTGGAGCCGAGAACAAACAGAAAGCGAGAACCAAACAGAGACTTATCTGAGTCAGGCGAGGTCCAGCGACACCCTCCGGTCCCTCTAGAGGACAGCAGGTCCGAGCCGGCAATAATCCAGGGCCGGATGGCGGGAGGAGGAGCTCAGAGGAACGAAAAGTCCCTCCGCAAGCTCGACTCAACTCCAGAAAGTGAAGTGCGCAGGTCCGGGAGAGTCAGGAGACGCCCCACGTACCTGCGGGACTACGTAGAGAAGTAATATGTAAATATTGGCAAAGTGCCTTCTGGGAGGGAAGGAGTGTAATGTATTACTGTAAGTTTTGGCGGGAGTTTTAGGCGGGAAGTATCTCGCTTCTGATTGGATGCAGCCTCTGGCTGAAGTGTATATAAGGAGAGGTTTTTCTCCAGAGTTTTGCTGGGTCACACTATATTAAAGAGCTGTTGTCACTAACCTGGTCTCCTGCCTCGTCAATACCCAAACTTAACACAAGATACAATAGAGATTTCAATGACACTGACAGCGGTATGATACTTCTCTTTTCTTTTACTGGGCCTCTGGGCTACTCTGTCTTTAAATATATAAAGAACTGGACTGGTTTCTCTTTAACTATGAAGGAGAGGAGCTTCCAGTAGGCTTGTTCCAAAGGTGCTTTTTCAAGAGGCAATTTAACTTTCTGTTTTTTCTTTGGAGATGTTTTGCTTCTCATCCAAGCTTCTTCAGAGCTTGGATGAAACATCTTCAGAGAGTCCAGTTGCCTCTTGAAAAAGCACCTTTGGGACAATCCTGACCTGAATGACAGTCATGACCTATGGATCTCCATAGACTTCCAGTAGGTTTGCTACATATTTCTGTTGCCACCAGAGCAGCTATTGCTGCTGCTATTTCAGCAGCCATCAGGGAAGAAGCTTAGTAAGCTCAAGGGTTGTGATGGGTGGAGTAGGGCATGTCTATTATATATACAGGTATTCCTCGACTTACAACAGTTCATTTAATGGCCAAAATTACAATGGCACTGAAAAAAGTGACTTATGACCATTTGTCATATACAACTTTTGCAGCATCCCCATAATCATGTGATCATGATTCATATTTGATTGGTTTGATTGGTTCATATTTATGAAAGTTGCTGTGTCCCAAGGTCATGTGATCACCTTTTGGGACTTTCTGAAAAGCAAAGTCAATGGGGAAACGATTCAATTAATAACCATGTTACTAACTTAACAACTGCAGTGATTCACTTAACAACTGTGGCAAGAAAAGTCATAAAATGGGGCAAAACTCACTTTACAAATATCTCAATTAGCAACAGAAATTTTGGGCTCCATTACGATCATAAGTCAAGGACTATCTGTACTTGCAAAAAAAGAAAGAAAGAAAAAGAACCCTGATGAACCACTAGAATTTTCTGTATCTCTCTGTTACTAGTTTTTAGTATTGTCCAAACTTTTGCAGTCCTGGGGAGAGGTTTGGAGCCCTAAGGGAGGGATGTCCTCAGTTTTAACCTTGGGAGATGTCATCCATGCTGCATGCAATGAGAACTGGGTCAAAACTATGATTGTTCCTTTCAATTCCTGACATGTAGCATCTAGGTGTAGACTTCTAGGTGACCAAGGCTTAAAAGCAGCAAAGTTCCCCATGTCTGTTCTCTTCATCATTCATCGGGCATGTTGTTTGTAAAACACCATGTATTATGTCTGAATGCAGAGTCATTTCTCACTTTCAAGGTTAAGTCAATACGTATTGTTTGGCTCAGTTGTTCTGCCATTAGGAGAACTCAAAAAAGCTCACATTCCATTTATGGCACTTTATTTCCTGTCTCTGCTGTTCCCTTCTTAATTTACAGCAACTTGAACAGTTTGGCATTTGGGATCGAGCGCTGTTGCTTTGAAGGCACCGTTCTGATCGATAAATATCATTTGGCTCTGTAGAACTGAATGGGAAGTTGGGAGATACAAATATAGTCTAATTGAAAAAGCATTGGAGTGGAAGAGGAAAAGATAAAATTAATTTACTCTCAGCTGCCACAAAGCACTAGGCCTTTGTGTTGAAAGAATGCGGCTATTCCATATATATATATATATATATATATATGTATATATATGTATGTATATGTATATGTATATGTATATCTATATGTATATGTATATCTATATGTATATGTATATGTATAGTCAGTATATATAGCAGTCAGAAAAGAAGAAAAAACTTCATCTCTTTTCCAACACCTTAAAGCAACAGGACATGACATTGGTTTTGAAGGAACCAAATTAATCTCCAAAACTGAACACTATCACAAGAGAATAATTATGGAAGCCATAGAAATAGAGAAACAGCCCTATAACATGAATAAACGTGACGATACCTCCCGCTTACCAAACATCTGGAAACTAGCACTAGTCAAGAAACAAATCCCAGCTACAAAAATTGACACCAACACACGACAGGATTTCGAACTCGGAACCAGACCAGAGCCCAAAATGTTACTTCCCACACAAACATCCACACATGACAAGACCTCGAACTCGGAACCAGACCAGGGCCCAAAATGCTACTTCCCATACAAACATCCACACATGACAAGACCTCGAACTCGGAACCAGACCAGGGCCCAAAATGCTACTTCCCATACAAACATCCACACATGACAAGACCTCGAACTCGGAACCAGACCAGGGCCCAAAATGCTACTCCCCACACAAACTTCAACACATAATAGGACCTCGAACTCGGAACCAGACCAGGGCCCAAAATGCTACTTCCCACACATCAACCCCATTAACCAATTAGCAACACAGCCAACCAATCAGCTTGAAACAGCTAGGCCAGCTATTCAAAAAACTCCATTAACCAATCAATATGTAGCAACACAACCAACCAATCAGCTTGCAACAGCTAGGCCTGCAATTCAAAAAACACCCCCCACCAGTATTTATAGAGAAACAGCAGTTAAAATCCACACTTTGCTCACATAAGAACAAAGCCAAAGCCTGAAGATGATGAGTGAGATCTCATCGAAACGTTGCCTAAATACTTCCAATCTTACACGGGAAAAGACCCGAACATACCAAAACCTGCATATATATATATATATATATATATATATATATATATATATATATATATATATATATATATATTTGTTTTCTGAGGTTTTCACGGGTGTTTGTATATAGGTCTTTGGTTGTTCGGGTTTTCCCCCGTGTAAAATTGGAAGTGTCTTGGCGACGTTTCGACGAAGTCTCATTCGTCATCTTCAGGCTTCAGCTTCGTGCTTCTGGGAGCAATGTGTGATCGCAGCTATTTCTTCCTTCTAACACGAGGAATGACACCAGACCCACACTCACGAGGTCCACACAGGATGTCACCACCACACATCCACCCAGAAAGCACACCCAAACCCACACTGATCAGGAAGCACGACCAAGGACCAGAAGCCAGACCGCAGCTGCAACATTAGCCACTTCAAACCTCTCCAATCCATACATGCAGCAGACTGACACCCACTACGAAGATGTAGCACGACCACGAACACGAAGCCAAACAGCAGCAGTGCAGCTCACCAGCTCAAATCCCCCTGCAGCACAGATTAGACTGAGCACAACCAAGCCCCCACCAACACAGGACACACCCCCAGCCAATCAGAGCACATCAGTTATCAGAGCAGCTCCACCATAGTTCAAACCCCACTATCAGTTAAAGGAAGAAATAGCTGCGATCACATTGCTCCCAGCCGAGCTGAAGCCTGAAGATGATGAGTGTGATCTCATCGAACGTTGCCTAAATACTTCCAATCTTACGGAAAAGACCCAACATACCAAAACCTGCAAATATATATATATATATATATATATATATATATATATATATATATATATATATATATTTGTTTTCTGAGGTTTTCACGGTGTTTGTATATAGGTCTTTGGTTGTTCGGGTTTTCTCCGTAAAATTGGAAGTGTCTCGATAAGTCTCATTCGTCATCTTCAGGCTTCAGCTTCTGGGAGCAATGTGTGATCGCAGCTATTTCTTCCTTCTAACACGAGGAATGACACCAGACCCACACTCACGAGGTCCACACAGGATGTCACCACCACACATCCACCCAGAAAGCACACCCAAACCCACACTGATCAGGAAGCACGACCAAGGACCAGAAGCCAGACCGCAGCTGCAACATTAGCCACTTCAAACCTCTCCAATCCATACATGCAGCAGACTGACACCCACTACGAAGATGTAGCACGACCACGAACACGAAGCCAAACAGCAGCAGTGCAGCTCACCAGCTCAAATCCCCCTGCAGCACAGATTAGACTGAGCACAACCAAGCCCCCACCAACACAGGACACACCCCCAGCCAATCAGAGCACAGAAAACTCAAATTTGTCACAGGACCCAATCAGTTCAAACCCCACTATCAGTTAAAGGAAGAAATAGCTGCGATCACATTGCTCCCAGACGCAGCTGAAGCCTGAAGATGACGAATGAGACTTACGAAGCATCGACACTTCAATTTTACGGAGAAATCCCAAGACCTATATATATATATATATACACATATATAGGTCTTTGGTTGTTCGGTTTTCTCCGTAAAATTGGAAGTGTCTTGACGCTTCGACAAGTCTCATTCGTCATCTTCAGGCTTCAGCTTCGTGCTTCTGGGAGCAATGTGTGATCGCAGCTGTTTCTTCCTTTTAACTGCTAGTGGGGGTTTGAACTGATTGGGTGGGAGCTTGGCTGTGCTCTGATTGGATGGGGGGGGGGTTGTGCTCTGATTGGCTGGTGTAATGTATCTTTAAAAGTTGTGGAGGGAAAACTGAGCGGGAAAAAGCACGTTGCTGATTGGATGAAGCCTCTGGCTAAACTGTATATAAAGAGAGGGTTTTCCCAGCCCGAGCTGCTGGGTTCACCATATAGTAAAGAGCTGTTGTCACTATCCTGGTCTCCTGCCTCGTTATTGCCCGAATCTAACACTGGCGACGAAGGTGGGATCTCGAGGCTAAGAGCGCCAGGAAAAAAGCTGAAGTCACCAGGAAGACGCGAACCCAGCAAACAAGGGGCGGAAAGCAGCGATGTCCAGCTACACACCGCCAGCGCCATTCGACCCAGCTAAGGAAAAATGGGGGTCATACATGGCTCGTTTCGAGTGTTTCCTCGAGGCGAACGAACTTCAAGGAGTCTCAGACAAGCGAGCGTATTTCCTGAGCCACTGCGGTCCAGAGGTTTTCGACACCGCAGAATCGTTGGCGGAGCCAACGCCGGTACAATCGGTGCCGTGGCAGACTCTACAGACCGTATTGAAAGCCCATTATGCACCAACGCCATCCAAGTATGTGCAACGGTACGAATTCAGGGAGCGTAGGCAGCAAGAGGGCGAGTCCATCAGCGTATACATGGCAGCCCTGAGGAAAGCCACGAACCATTGCGAGTTCCGAGACTTGGAAGAGGCATTGCTGGAGCAACTCATTCGTGGGGTCAGGGACATCCCTTTGCGACGGCGGCTGCTGTCCAAAAGCAACTTGACGCTGGCAAACGCCTTGGATGAAGCCAGGGCTAATGAGATGTCTACCCAAGCGGCGGAAACCCTACAAAAGCAGGTCGCACCAACGGCTGGTGCGAAATCAACCCCGGTCCACAATGAAGAGGTCCAGGCCGAGTCGGACGGTGAGGAGGAGGAAGGAGTCTTCCACACCGGGAGGCCGGAGAAAGAAGACCGGGGTGACTGCGCGAGTTGTGGAGGGCAACACCAACGGCAACAATGCAAATTTAAGGATGCGACTTGTCGGCGGTGCGAAAGGAAGGGGCACATAGCACAGGTCTGTCGAGCACCCCAACCTTCCCGCCAAAAATTCAAACTGACCAACCAGAGCGTGGGAACGGCAAAGCAGCCCGTGATTGGTCGATTCAAAAAAGGCGCGAAGTTGAATCAGACTGTCGTGAGAGTGGGTCACGCAACAACTCGCCTACAGAAAAAAATCTTTACGAAAACAAAGATTGAGGGGGTGCCGTGCCGATTGGAGGTGGACACCGGCTCAGCGATCACGATCATGTCCTGGGACACTCTCGTGAAAGCCTTACCCACCATCGCAAAGCGCAAGCTGAGACCACAGAACTTAAAGGTACAAGACTACCAAGGGAATCGCATCCCTGTTCGAGGGGTAACGTCCGTCCACGTCGAGTATGGACCATACAAGAAAACTCTGCCCATCACCATAGTCGATGGGACCCTGCCAAGCTTGTTGGGACTGGACTGGTTCCGAGCATTGGGCATGGGAGTGACTGGAATCTTCAGAAACGAAGTCAACCTCAAAGACGCACTCATGAAGGAATTTGGGGACGTTTTCAGAGACTGCCTGGGCAAGTACACGGGGACCCCTATTTCGTTTAACTTAGACCCACAAGTTGCCCCTATTCGTTTAAAGGCTAGGAGGGTCCCGTTCGCCCTAAAGCCCAGGATTGACCGGGAACTGGATAAACTAGTAAACCAGGGAATTCTAGTGCCAGTTGACCATGCTAAGTGGGAGACCCCTATAGTCACCCCAGTCAAACCGGACGGGTCGGTCCGGATTTGCGCTGACTATAAGGCAACGCTTAACAAAGCGTTGCAAAAGAGTGCTTACCCCGTCCCGGTGGTACAGCACTTACTGCACTCAATGGGGCAAGGGCAGGTTTTTGCCAAGCTAGACTTGACCCAAGCCTATCAACAGCTGCCTGTAGATAACAGCACAGCCGAAGCGCAGACAATTGTGACTCACAGAGGGGTTTTTAAGTGTACCCGGTTACAGTTTGGGGTTAGTGTGGCTCCAGGGTTATTTCAGAACCTAATGGAGCGTCTATTGCAGGGACTACCAGGGGTGGTACCATATTTTGACGATGTACTGGTATCCGCTGAGAACCTAGAGGAATTAGGGGTAAGGCTGCGAAAAGTTTTGGGCATTTTCCGATCTGCCGGTCTCAAAGTTAAACTGAACAAATGCCAGATCGGGGTTGAATCTGTGGAATTCCTGGGCTACCGGATAGACAGGGAAGGGATTCACCCCACTGAAAGCAAGGTACGGGCCATCAGGAAGGCCCCGGTCCCAAAGAACAAAACGGAGTTGCAGGCATTCTTAGGTCTGGTCAATTTCTACGTGGTATTCTTAAGAAATAAGGCAACAGTAGCCGAGCCGCTTCATAAACTACTAGCAAAGACGGCTGCATGGTCTTGGGGAAAGGCGGAAGCTAGGGCATTCGAAGGGGTAAAGAATCTCTTATCGAGTGATAGCCTCCTTATCCAATACAATGGCACGCTGCCATTAGTGTTAAGCTGCGATGCATCTCCCTATGGGGTGGGGGCTGTGCTCAGCCACAGGTTGCCAAATGGCACAGAAGCCCCTATTGCATACTACTCCCGAACCATGTCACCAGCTGAAAGAAATTATAGCCAGCTTGATAAGGAAGCCTTGGCTGTAGTCTCCGGAGTAAAGAAATTCCATGAATATGTATTTGGTCGTGATTTCGAAATCATCACGGACCATAGACCTTGCTAGGCCTGTTGGCAGGCGATCGCCCAACGCCTGTGGCACTTTCGCCCAGACTGACCAGATGGACTATCTTTCTAGCGGCGTATTCTTACAAACTACTACACCGGCCAGGAAGGATTCACCCCACTGAAAGCAAGGTACGGGCCATCAGGAAGGCCCCGGTCCCAAAGAACAAAACGGAGTTGCAGGCATTCTTAGGTCTGGTCAATTTCTACGTGGTATTCTTAAGAAATAAGGCAACAGTAGCCGAGCCGCTTCATAAACTACTAGCAAAGACGGCTGCATGGTCTTGGGGAAAGGCGGAAGCTAGGGCATTCGAAGGGGTAAAGAATCTCTTATCGAGTGATAGCCTCCTTATCCAATACAATGGCACGCTGCCATTAGTGTTAAGCTGCGATGCATCTCCCTATGGGGTGGGGGCTGTGCTCAGCCACAGGTTGCCAAATGGCACAGAAGCCCCTATTGCATACTACTCCCGAACCATGTCATCAGCTGAAAGGAATTATAGCCAGCTTGATAAGGAAGCCTTGGCTATAGTCTCCGGAGTAAAGAAATTCCATAAATATGTATTTGGTCGTGATTTCGAAATCATCACGGACCATAGACCTTTGCTAGGCCTGTTGGCAGGCGACCGCCCAACGCCCGTGGCACTTTCGCCCAGACTGACCAGATGGACTATCTTTCTAGCGGCGTATTCTTACAAACTACTACACCGGCCAGGAAAGGATTTAGGGCACGCAGATGCACTGAGCAGATGCCCGTTACCAGAGACTATCGAAGACCCCACTCCGGGGACACCAGTTCTGCTAATTGACTCTTTGGACTCTGGCCCAGTCACATCCAAAGAGGTGGCTCGGGCTTCGTACAAGGACATTACAATAAGGACTGTAATTGGTTGGGTACAAAGAGGTTGGCCCGCTGCGCCGGGCGAGCGTTTTAAAGAATTTGTAAAAAAACGTGGGGAACTCTCAGCTCAAGGGGGGTGCCTGCTATGGGGGGATCGAGTGGTGATCCCGGAGAAATTGAGGGAAAAGGTATTGGAGCTCCTTCACGAAGGCCACCCAGGGATCGTGAGAATGAAGGGTCTAGCGAGAAGCTATGTGTGGTGGCCCTTAATGGACACGGAAATTGCTGAAAGGGTAGGGAAATGCCAGGCCTGCCAGGAGTCCAGACCGCTCCCCAACGGCCCCGATTCGGGAATGGGAGAGACCCCAGGGCCCTTGGTCTAGGATCCATATCGATTTTGCGGCCCCTTTCCATGGCCAAACCTTTCTGGTAGTAGTCGATGCCTACTCCAAATGGCTGGAAATCATTCTCATGAGATCCATGACAGCCGAGGCCGTGATTTCAGTCCTACGGCACCTATTTGTAACCCACGGGTTGCCCGACACTTTAGTCTCCGATAACGGCCCGCAATTCACGGCAACCCAGTTTGAGGGGTACTTGGCAGAGGAGGGCATCCGACATGTCCTCTCGGCGCCTTTCCACCCTGCGACGAACGGCCTTGCAGAACGCTTGCTCGAGCGCAAAGGAAGCATTGTCCAGAATCAGGCCAGGCGATTGGCAAACAAAATCGATACATTCCTAGCAGTCCAACACAGAACCCCCTGTGTAACAACTGCCGCAGCCCGGCAGAGCTATTAATGGGTCGGAAGCTTAGGTGCCCACTAGACCGTTTAAACCCAAACTACACACCAGACGGTTACAAAGGGGCACACGGTAAAACAAGAGGGATGGCAGTAGGCGACCTAGTGTGGGCACACAACTACAGCGAGGGCCCGACCTGGTTAGCAGGAAAAATCCTAGAGATAACAGGACCAAAATCATATCTAGTAGAGATAGAGGATGGCCGGGTATGGGAGCGCCACATAGACCAAATAAGGAAACGATAACCGTAAATCAGAATCAGACGAAACAGGCCCTGACTATCCCATGTTTGAATCCACAGCTGACTCAAACCGGGGCAAACGCGGACTTATCTGAGTTCCAGGAGTCCAGCGACGCCAACCGGTTCCACTTGAAAACAGCAGGAACGACTCTGCAAATAATCCAGGGCCGGATGGCCTAGAGGAGGAGCTGAGAGGAACAAACAGTCCCTCCGGTCAGCTTGACTCACTCCCAGAAAATGAATTGCGCAGGTCCGAAAGAGTCAGGAGACGCCCAGTCTACTTGCGTGATTACGTTGAAAAATAAGATGTTAATTCTATGTAAATATTGGTAAAGTGTTCTCTGGGAGGGAAGGAGTGTAATGTATCTTTAAAAGTTGTGGAGGGAAAACTGAGCGGGAAAAAGCACGTTGCTGATTGGATGAAGCCTCTGGCTAAACTGTATATAAAGAGAGGGTTTTCCCAGCCCGAGCTGCTGGGTTCACCATATAGTAAAGAGCTGTTGCCACTATCCTGGTCTCCTGCCTCGTTATTGCCCGAATCTAACAGTTGGGGGTGTGTCCTGTGTTGGTGGGGGCTTGTTTGTGCTCAGTTTAGTCTGTGTTGCAGGGGGATTTGAGCTGGTGAGCTGCATAGCTGTTGTTTGGCTTTGTGGTCGTGCTACATCTTCATAGTGGGTGTCAGTCTGCTGCATGTATGGATTGGAGGGGTTTGAAATGGCTAATGTTGCAGCTGCGGTCTGGCTTCTGGTCCTTGGTCGTGCTTCATGATCAGTGTGGGTTTGGGTCTGCTTTCTGGGTGGATGTGCGGTGGTGACATCCTGTGTGGATCTCGTGAGTGTGGGTCTGGTGTCATTCCTCGTGTTAGGGACTTGTTTGTCAATAAGGGCGGGTTTCCAAATGGCTGGTAGGCGGGAGGTGTCCCGAAGCACGAAGCTGAAGCCTCAAGATGACGAATGAGATTTCGTCGAAACGTCGCCAAGACACTTCCAATTTTACGTGGGAGAAAACCCGAATAACCAAAGACCTACATACAAACACCCGCGAAAACCTCAGAAAACATATATATATATATATATATATATATATATATATATATATATATATATATATATATATATATATATATATATATATATATATATATGTATATATATATATATATATATTTATTAATCATTTATATACCGCCTATCTCCCGAAGGACTCAGGGCGGTTCACAGGCAAGTAAAACATATAAATACAAATTAAAATAACAATTAAAAACTTATTCTAAAAGTCAATTATTAAAAAGCAGTATAAATAATAAAACCCATTAAAAACCAATATAAATTTAAAATCTAATCCAGTCCTGCGCGGATGAATAAATGTGTTTTAAGCTCGCGACGGAAGGTTCGGAGGTCCGGAAGTTGATATATATATATATACACCAGTATTTAACAACTTTGAATCATTTAACATATTGTTTAATAAAGCTCTAAAAAAAAACCTGATGGAAATTTGAAAGATTAGGTTTTGAATGAATTGAGTAATAATCCTTTGGTTAAATAATCTTGCCTCAACGTTTATTTAAACTTCATTTACAGTCAGTCCTTTATTACTTCTGACTCAAGATCTTCCTGCCCTTTCTGGCTTCTAGGATGATTCAGACATTCCAAAAACTATTTCACTGAAATTCTCTTGGGTCAGTTTTCTACCTGAAAAAAGCTACGTTTAGAAACTTTTTAACCACAATCTTTGCTATGTACAGACTCTTATTCTCCTCACCTACCAGCTCCCCTTTTCAGATTTTTTGGCCAGCAAGAGGAATCATGCAAGCTGAGCGATGGAGTTACAATTACAGGCTGTGGATTGCTCACATCTGTTTGAATGCTTGTCTTCCCTCTAAGTTTCCATTCCAGGTTAGGAAAGGAATATGTTGTGCACAAGAACAGGTGAATACTCATAGGTTGGTTTTATAATTTTGATTTCATACAAATATAAATTGGTCTTAGAAGCTGAGTAGAAAGCATGTTCTCTCTTGCCCTCTCTTATCCCTACTATGCCATGGGATAGCTTGCCAGTGGGGGGGGATGAAACTTGAAATTATGCTTTTGTACCATGTACATCCATACACTGGACACACAGTAGATGGTTAATATTGCCACAGTTCAGAGGTTCTGACCAGTTCTGGAGAACCAGGAGTGGAAATTTTGAATAGTTGGGAGAACTGGTAGTAAAAATTCTGGCTGGCCCCATCCCCATCTATTCTTTGCCTCCCGAGTTCCAGCTGATTGGGAGGAAATGGGGATTTTGCAGTAACCTTCCCCTGGAGTGGGGTGGGAATAGAGATTTAACAGTATCCTTCCCCTGCCACGCCCACCAAGCCATACCCATACAACCAGTAATAAAAAATTTTGAAACCCACCACTGCCACAGTTGCCATCACACAACTAATAATTATTTTGAAAATTACTGTACAACAAGTTAAGAACTGTTTCTAGTTATATTTAGAATTGGTATAAAAGCATGAAGATAGACAGTTCAGAATGAGACAGAATTAAAAGAAGTTATCAGAGGAGTTTTATAATGGCAATGTGAAAACCTAGGGGATAAGTCTTGCCTTAAAAATAATAAAATAAAATAAAATAAAATAAAATAAAATAAAATAAAATAAAATAAAATAAAAAAGGCAGTTAATGACGTTTTTTTTTTATTTGCATTTATATCCTGCCCTTCTCCGAAGACTCAGAGTGGCTTACACTATGTCAAGCAATAGTCTTCATCCATTTGTATATTATATACAAAGTCAACTTATTGCCCCCAACAATCTGGGTCCTCATTTTACCTCCCTTATAAAGGATGGAAGGCTGAGTCAACCTTGGGCCTGGTGGGGCTTGAACCTGCAGTAATTGCAAGCAGCTGCTGTTAATAACAGACTGTCTTACCAGTTTGAGCCACAGAGGAGTTACACGTTAGAGGAGTTACAAGAGAAAAGATTGATAATTAGGAATTCAGCCATGATAGTTCAGGATATTACAGGTAGTCCTTGATCTATGATCTCATTCAACACCAAAATTTCCATTGCTAAGTAAGACACTTGCCACTTTATGCCTTATTCTGCCAGCTGTTAAGTGAATCACTGCAATTATTAAGTTAGTAACACAGTTGTTAAGTGAATCTGGCTTCCCCATTGAATTTGTTTATCAGAAAGGCACAAAAGGTGATCACATGATAATGGTGCAACCATTATAAATATATGCCAGTTGCCAAGCATCCGAATTTTGATCACATCACCATAAAGATGCTACAATGGTTGTGTGAAAAACAGTCATAAGTCACTTTTTTCAGTGCTGCTATAACTTCAAAAAGTCTCTCTCCCTTTCTCTCTCTCTCTCTCACACACACATATACACTGTATATATTTACATACAGTGTGTGTGTGTGTGTGTGTGTGTGTGTGTGTGTGTGTGTATCTGTATCTGGGCTTGCAGATATTTCATTGCTCAACCAGGTAACATCATCCCTTGGAACCAACAAATGGGTGCACCTAGCGAACCTTATCAGATCTCAAAAAGGCCAAAGGAATTAATACTTGAATGGAGCATCATTTAGGAATTCCAGGACCTCTGGGAGGTTAGGAAGACAAAAGGCATACAAGAAAATGTCAATGCAAATTCCTTTCTATAAGACTCCTAAGAAAATCTCATTGTGATTGAGTCATTCTCTTGACTCAAGAGAATCTTTACCTCTAACAAATAACTGTGTGTTCTCGTTATGCTTTTTTTTTTTTTACAAATAAATATACTAAGGGATACATTCAAGATTATTTCTAATCTGGGGGTTTTGAGATTAGCACATCAAACTCCACTGTACTTTAGAAACTTTAGGATAATACTGGATTAAGCAGCCTATAAAAAGAAATGTGAAATCTTATCATTCTCTGGCAATAAGGTAACATCAGCAATTATTTGGAAGAATATTTGGGGTAGTCTAGTTTCACTGAATAGATTGAATTATCTGTTGACCTCTTAAGGACCAGGTTTTGTTTCTGTAGAAGACTCTTAACATCATGAAAAAGTTAAGTAGTTGTCCAAAAGGGCAAGATCCTTGTAGGGATCCAGAAAGGTGTGCTTATGTACACATACCTGCATATATCAAATGGGGAGAGGCAGCTCTCTCAGGATCAGAGTCTGCTACCTGTTCCCCTGACCAGATTGAGACCTATAGATGATATCACTAGGAGAGTGAAAATGTCTCTCCAGATGAACTCTTGGGTAATTGTTTGCTTTTCTATTCTATTTCTATTCATTTATTTGTCAAGCATATACAAGGTAACAGATAAAAGTATAAACATGATTTTGAATACATGAAAAGGATACGAGCAAAATGGGACATTAGGACAAGGATGGTAGGCACGTTGGTGCACTTATGCATGCCCCTTACGGACCTCTTAGGAATGGGGTGAGGTCAACTGTAGACAGTCTAAGGTTAAAGATTTGGGGGTTTGTGGAAGAAATCACAGAGTCAGGTAGTGCATTCCAGGCATTGGCCATTCTGTTGCTGAAGTCATATTTTCTGCAATCTAGTTTGGAGCGGTTTATCTTAAGTTTGTATCTATTGTGTGCTCATGTATTGTTGTGATTGAAGCTGAATTAGTCATTGACAGATAGGATGTTGTAGCAGATAATGTTATGTACTACGCTTAGGTCAGACCGAAGGCGGCATAGCTCTAAGTTGTCTAAGCCCAAAATTTCAAGTCTGGTGCATAAGGTATTCTATTGCAGATAGAGGTTTAAGAATGGAAATAAGAATAGAAAGCTTCTAGGAAGCAGTTCACTATCTTTTCCACTTGTAAAAAGAATGCACCAATCTTTCTCATAATTGCTTGACATTTTACCACCAAAAGAGAAGTATATTATGAATTGTGTTCATATAAAGATGTTTGGAGAGATCCTTAAACTTTGTAATAGCAATGTCTGGCCTCCTAAAGGCTTTCTGCTATCAGCTCCATCTTCAGGTTTGAAAGAAAATAGGAGTGTGGTGCTGAAAATCAGCCATTTTGCCCCTGAATTTCAGCAACACAATTTTGGATCTAAATGGTGTGCTCAGGGGTTAGTCTGCCCTAGGAGGAAAGAATGAGAAAATACGGTTCAATCCCACTTCCTGTTTTAGTACTTTTGTTCTGCAACATAAGAGGCCATGTTTTAGTCTCTCAGAGCCCTAACACTCAGAATTAGGAACTTGTTGAAAGCTATTCCTTTGGGGAAAAAAAAGATAGGTCAACACTTGAATGAAAGAAAGCTCTTTCTGTAGGCAAGTATCCCTCTCCAAAGCTATTATATGCCTATAAGCTTTCAGGTTTTCTAGGTCAGTGATGTTGCCTAGATACAGTTCTTAAAATATTTAACAAGAAAAAATATGGCACACAAAGCTTGGCACAAGTACTTATGTGAGAAATTCATTTTGCTATATTATTAAGCCCTTCTACTCAAAAGGAAAAATAACAAACAAATGAAACCCCCACACCTCTACCAAGATTAACTGAAATTGTGTTTGGTTTGTGTTAGCAGCAGGTTTTTTTTTTAAGGTAAAAAATTCTAGAAGAAATAAAAAATAACTCTAAACTGTTTTTCCCACCTGACAGGGGAAACATTTCAGCAAGGCAGCATATAGGTCCCTTTCTTTGCCTATATGCTGTCCCAACAGTATGTACTTTAGATGACAATTTCCAGATTTTACAATCATCATTCTGCTAATGATGACGGTTATAGCCTCAAAATGTTTGAAGGACACCAAGTGGGGCAAAAGATGCCTTTTGGAGAAGAAGTCACAAACACCTAGGATTCTGGGGCCATTTGGAATTTAATTACATTTCCTTGGATTTTGTACCCTTATTTGGTTTGCTTTTCAGTTTCTACACAAAATTATGAAAATGATTGCTTGTTTTATCTCCATGCCTATTGAAGAAAGATACATACATACATACATACATACATACATACATATATATGTAGGTCTTTGGTTGTTCGGGTTTTCTCCCATGTAAAATTGGAAGCTGAAGCCTGAAGATGACGAATGAGACTTCGTCGAAATGTCACCAAGACACTTCCAATTTTACACGGGAGAAAACCCGAACAACCAAAGACCTACATACAAACACCTGTGAAAACCTCAGAAAACATATATATATATATATATATATATATATATATATATGTGTGTGTGTGTGTGTGTGTGTGTGTGTGTGTGTGTATGTATAAAAAACCAGGGCAACCATGTAAAACGCTACATTACTGTGACAGAGGAACGCCCACCTGCTCAGCCCCAAAGATAGTTGGGCTGTTTGATAATAGAAGGTAAATGCAACAACTTAAAATTCATCAAAGCAATTGTTGTCTTGAACATTCTCACAGTCCAATTTCTTCTGCATTTTCCATTGTACTACTTCTAGATTCTACAGTTCTCCCCATCCATCCTTGAGGAAGAAGAGGAAAAGGCAACAGAAAATAGACCATTTGAAGTTAAAGGATGCTGGCGAGACCCATGATTCCTTATTTAGTATCTATGTGTAAGCTGGATGAATACTCATACAGATTTTTTTTTTCCAAATTAGAAGGGAGACTATTTAGTACAGCAAACAAGTATATTGTTTATGTATCTTATCAAAGGCTTTTTCAGCATCTAATGTATGATTACAAATTGATCTTTATGTTTATTCAAGTCTGTTAAGGGCTACGGTGACACAATGCTGCAGGCTACTTCTGCTGCCAGCCGTTTGGCAGATCGAATCACACTGGCTCAAGGTTGACTCAGCCTTCCATCCTTCTGAGGTCGGTAAAATGAGGACCCAGATTGTTGGGGCTGATATGCTGACTCTGTAAACCACTTAGAGAGGGCTATAAAGCACTGTGAAGCGGTATATAAGTCTAAGTGCTACTGCTATTGTTATTAGATCTCTAAATGAGTATATAATTTAGTGGACAGTCTTGCAGAATTGATCAGATCAGATTAACAGAGTTGGAAGGGACCTTGTAGGTCATCTAGTCCAACCTCCCACCCAAGCAGGATGCCAACCTCCCACCCATTGGACTGCCATTTTTGACAAATGGCAGTCCAATCTCTTCTTGAAATTTTCCAGTGATGAAGCTCCCACAACTTCCAAAGGTTAGCTGTTCCATTGGTTGATTGTTCTCAATTTCAGAAAAATTCTCCTTATTTCCAGGTTGAATCTCTCCTTGTTCAGTTTCCATCCATTATTCCTTGTCTGGTCTTTGGGTACCTTGGAAAATAGCGTGACCCCTTCCTGTCTGTGGCAGCCCCTCAAATATTGGAACACTGCTATCACGTTTCCCCTGGTTCTTCTCTTCACTAGACTACCCATGCCCAGTTCCTGTAACTGTTCTTCATATGTTTTATCCAATTGTCAAGTGTGCATGCACACATATAATCAGAAAACAAATTGTGCAAAGCTTTCCAGTGGATATGGTAAATTTAGTGCTTTGAGGTGTGCAGCTTTGGGCAGAAGCTTCATTCACTTTGCAAACTATTCCTTCAAATAGTTTTGCTAACAATCCTTATAGTTATGTTTTAACAAGGGTCCCCAATCCCTGGGCTGTTGCCCACTATCAGGCTGTTTTGAACTGGACCATAGAAGGGATGGGTAAGTGCACACATCCCCACTTACTCAAACCATGGGCAAGCAAATGCGTGTATGCTCCAAAGGGTACTCTGTGTCCATATGTCTATTATAGATAAAAGTTAAAAATTAAAAATCCAGCTATTCAAAACATAAATACACTGATACTAAAGTATTGGTGGAAAAATAGTCAGGTACTCCATGGCTCTAAAGATGCCTACTTATGTGATTACAAGATTCCAAGAGTTAATCATCCATTTACAGAATAAAAGAATGCACCAAAGTCTTCTGTAACCAAGGACAAGTTGTTCTAGAACAAAGAACCTGAAACATGGAAATTATCATTTGACAGGGGAGTTAACTTTATCATATCAAGAACTAAAATCTCCAGGTCTTCCAGCAACCATTTCTAGGAAAGTATACCAATTATTACCAAAAACACTCTAAGCAAGAGCTTCTGTTTGAGATAGTCAAGGAATGAATGATATCACTCACCAGAACTGGAAATCTCCTGCTTGACAAAATGTATAATGAATAAGACATTTCAGCATTCTAGGGAAAAAAAAGCAGTCTGGCCAATATTTTTAAAAGCATTTATAGATGTCTATGGCTGAATAAGGGATGCAGTGGCTCAGCGGGTAAGACACTGAGCTTGTCGATTGAAAGGTCGGCAGTTCAGCGGTTCGAATCCCTAGTGCTGCCGTGTAACAGGGTGAGCTCCCGTTACTTGTCCAAGCTTCTGCCAACCTAGCAGTTCGTAAGCACGTAAAAATGCAAATAGAAAAATAGGGACCACCTTGGTGGGAAGGTAACAGCATTCTGTGCACCTTTGGCGTTTAGTCATGCTGGCCACGTGACCACAGAGATGTCTTCAGACAGCGCTGGTTCTTCGGCTTTGAAACGGAGATGAGCACTGTTCCCTAGAGTTGGAAACGACTAGCATGTATGTGTGAGGGGAACCTTTACCTTTATGGCTGAATAAACATCTCTTAAAGAGACTTGCTGAGTAAACTCTCTCTTAAAGAGAGTTTCTCTTGGTGAAAGACCAGAAAGATACACAATCTTAAAATAGGTCAGTTGGACATTCATCTCCTTAAATTGAAGTTATTAAGAACAAGTAGGAGAAACCAAGATTGACTTCCTCATTGTTCTTGTTATTGCTTTGTTCTGAATCCCTGTTCTTTTTATTGCCTTGTAAGTAGAACAGGAAAAATAAAGGAACTATAATCAGCCCCCATTTTGATATCTCTCTATCTCTTTTTTTTATAAAAAGTTTTTTCTTTTTTCTTTTAAAACAAATATTACATTATTAATCAATCAGTGTGTCATCTGGGTATCTGTCTCTCTCTCTCTCTTTCTCACACACACACACACATGTATATTTTCGTAGGTTTTCACAGGTATAGGTATGTAGGTCTTGGCATTTTCGGGTCTTTTCCCATGTAAGGTTGAGAGTATCTTTATCTACCAATAAAGATGCAACCACACAGCAAACCAACCCGCTCACAGCAACACTCCCCACCTCCCCACCAGTATTTATAGAGAGATGACAGTTCCGACCACTCTTTGCTCTAGAAGCACGAAGTCGAAGACGCCAGCCTGAAGATGATGAAACGTCATCAAGATACTCTCAACCTTACATGGGAAAAGACCTGAAAATGCCAAGACCTACATATATATGTATATATATATAAAACCAGGAATGAAATCTCCCGGTTTGGACCCAATCAGCCAATCCGGTAGCAATGGCGGTGGGTGGTTTGGAGAACCAGTAGCAAAAATCCTGACCCCCATCCCATGCCCAGCTGAGCCACATGATCATCAGAGCCTTTTTTAACCTTTTAAAAGCATTTTTTTACAACCTATTCAGCACAAATAACTCCATCTTGTGGGATATGTTGAAATTTTGTTTCAATTCTCATGGCTCCAGGTATCGGGTCAAGAATTCTACAGTATCTCTTAAAGAACCCAGAATAGAGATGGTGGTGCCTCATCCTAAAGTGATTGATGAACTCTATCAGATTTTTGTAATGTAGATTATACTGTATTATGAGGGAAAGGACAAAATGACTCTCTCCTCATGCATAAACACATATCTACAGACAATAATCTGTGATTCATCTTGATTAGCAAACCATCACTTGCTTCCATCTAAAAGAACACCTTCTCCAGCATTCTACTCCCTTTCTCTAATTCTTAAAAAAATCCAGTATTATCAAATAGAATGATCAAGGTAGAAATGTCAAGATTTTATTCATTCATCAATTTTACCATCTCGCAAACAAGTGATTCTGTGTGGTAACCAGCAAGGCTAAACCCAATTAAGAGATGCAGTCTCTTAAAGAACCTAATCAAAATGCCATGTAGAGCTTTAAAAGCCAGAACCAGCACCTTGAATTGGACATAGAAACAGACTGGTAACCAATGCAGCTGAAAGCAGAGGTGTAATATGTATTCTACATTTTGTACCAGTGGAATCTTCTGGCTGCTTTTCAAAGGAAGCCTCATGTAGAGTGTATTACAGTAGTCCAATCGGGAGGTGACGAGGGCCTGAATGAACCTAAGTAGAGCCTCTTGATCTAGGAACAAATGCAACTAGTGCAACACTCATGCAGAAGCCCTCCTATTCATGACTGCTGCCTGCTCAAAGAACAGGTATCATGAGTCTAGATTGCACATAGAGTCCATTTGGGGTCTGTCCATCCAGATCGTCACAGCCTCCAGAGACTGGGATAAGTTGTCCATAGCATTGCTTAGCTCGCAGCAATGTGTAATTAGATATAATTGGCAACTTTAGCTCATGGTGATGGATGCGCTTGCCCAGTGGCCTCATGTAGTTGGTAAAAAGGAGGAGAGAAAGCACTGACCCCTGCAGTACCCCACCCAGTAGGAGCTGAGGATAGTATCCCTCCTGCCCAATCTCCTAAAGAAGAAGCTGTTGGCTGGAAGTAGTTGCTGCATTAACAATGAAGAGCTCCCCTCCCCCACTTCTCCGCTTCAAACCCATGGTTTTTTAATTTGTTTTAATTTTTGTAATTTTAATGTTTTTGTATTTGTAATTATGGATATTTGTATATTATTACACTATAAGCTGCTCAGAGTCTCCTTGAACTGAGAATAATTAAAGGTAAAGTTTCAGTAAAGGTTCCCCTCCCATATATGTGCTAGTCATTCCTGACTCTAGGGGGCGGTGCTCATCTCCCTTTCAAAACTGAAGAGCTAGCGCTGTCCGAAGATGTCTCTGTGGTCATGTGACCAGCATGACTAAATGCCAAAGGTGCACGGAATGCTGTTACCTTTCCACCAAAGGTGGCCACTATTTTTCTACTTGAATTTTTTTATGTGATTTCGAACTGCTAGGTTGGCAGAAGCTGGGACAAGTAACAGGAACTCACCCTGTTACATGGCACTAGGGATTCGAATGACAAGCTTAGCATCTTAGCCACTGAGCTACCGTATCCCTTGAGAATAATTATAGGTGGATAAAAATAACAAATACCATCTGGTTGACTGTGAGATGAACCAAAATAATAAGAATAATAACACTATCAAACATGCACTCTGCCCATCCCAAAATGCCAAATCCAGTCTGAGTATCAGGCTGACTGTGCAATGAACAATAATAATCACCACCAATTGGAATTGATCCTGGAGAAAGGAACTGAAGCAATACAACACTATGCCACCAATCCTCAATCCTCTGAGTCAATCCATAAGTCTATTATGTTTGATGGTATCAAAAGCCACCAAGAGGTCAAGTAGAGCAATGATGGATGCTTAACCTCCATCTCGCCCGCACCAGAAATCATCCAAAAGACAACTAATACTCCAGTCCCGTCCCACATGTCATACTCTAGTCTGAAATGAATCCAGATAATCTGCTTCATTCAAGGTCTTCAAATTCTGCTGTGCAACCACTTTCTCATCACCTTGCCCACCCAAAAGAAAGGTTAGTTACTGGATGAAAATTGTCCAGTACAGTGGAGTCTAGTGATGACTTCTGTCTTGATTCAGACTCAAAAATAAACTAACAGCTAAAACGTCTTATATTTTAATAGGATCTGAGAATATGCATCAAAGTAATAAATAGAATGTATTAAGTAAAGCAGAATAGGATATCCAGCTTAAATAGGAAAGGGAAAGAAACAGTCTTATTCTGCTAAAAAAAGAAATAACTACACAATACAGGAAAGAAAGATTGAGGGAATTAGATTACTTCCTAAAAGGTTGGTTGAGCAACTATGTGTCCTCGATATGTCAGTCTTCTACTGAGAATTCATTCTGTTTGAAGGACTATCAAGTCAAGTAACATTTAAAGATAAAGAACTATACAAAAGGAGATATGAGGATTTTACACCAAACAACTGCAATACCTGGATAGGAAATTGAACAGGAAAACAGGTTGCCTGACAAAAATCTTCCTCTCCTGGTGACATATAATGTATTTCGATTTAAACCTGGGTTTAAACCACAGTCATTATTTAAACACGTAACATAAATTACTGACTGCATCTCTGGGTGTCCTTTTAGGGCATATAATTCTTTTTTTTTTTTGCTAAAATCTGGGATGTTGTATAATAATATAATAAACTTATTTTGACAACAGACTATCTGACCACAAACAAGGAATAAGGCAGGCCCTTGAAGCCTGTTTAATTAAGGATGTAACAGCAATTAATCTGAAATGCAGACAGACCATAGTAATCCAAGGACGAAAAGTATTGTTTGTTATGACACAGTATTATAGAGAAAATTATACTGGATGCATAATCCTATACAATTTGGAAAAATATTAGAATAAGGCATATATTTTCCATGTAATTGTTTCCTAAACAAAGAAGTCAATTTATTTATAGCTTTCCTAATGAAATGCAACCAGCCCATATTTTGGCTGTTTTCTCTCAGTAATATCTACAAAGATGACAAGGAGGCTCACCTGGATTTACAGTTGTGCAGTCACTTGTATTAAGTCTTTCCTTTCTGCAATATAATTGTCGTGCTGCTCAGTTGTCAGGCAAAGTTAAGTTATAAGGCTTCGTTCTCTGAACAAGAAGCTTTTGGTCTTAAAGAAGAGCTGCTCAATGAAATAAGTATTTGCAACAGACATGTATACCCAAGCATTCACCCAAAACCACACAGACTGTGGATTTGGGATTGTTTTTCAAGCAATGCTCATTACACATAACGTTCAAAAAATGTGGTGAACATGCTGAGTTCTCTCTGGGAAAGGTCAGCATGCCTTTTGCTTACGTTCTCAAACTTTCTCAGCACTAATTGGAACGCTGCACGAAATGATCCCATGTCTAATCTAGAATTGATATCTGATGAGTGCCCCATGCTGACCAGTGAACATTTGTTTTTTGTTCACATCTCCTGGAATTTCATGCATAAAAGGTAACAAACACTCTGATGTTTTCAATCTGTAAATGTTGAGAGATGCTTAAAGTACCATTGACGGTGATTTTGTAGGAACCCAAACTTATCTACATTTTATTTGCCAGTACCTTTTCCTTGAGTTTCTCAGGAATATTGTTATGCACACTTGGTTACAATGAAATCAAGATTACTTCCATTCATTAAGTTCTGAACTTTAAAATTTCTCACCAGAATACAAAGTGCAAAGCATCATTATTTCCTGCGTTCCAATCAGCAGGAAATAATGATTTGGAAGGGCTCAGTGGCTAAGACACTGTCAATCGAAATGTCAGTAGTTCAGTGGTTTGAATTCCTAGCGCCGTGTAACCGGGTGAGCTCCCATTACTTGTTCCAGCTTCTGACAACCTAGCAGTTTGAAAGCACGTAAATATTGCAAGTAGAAAAAATAGGGACCACCTTTGGTGGGAAGGTAACAGTGTTCTGTGCACCTTTGGCATTTAGTCATGCTGGTCACATGACCATGGAGACATCTTAGGGCAGTGCTGGCTCTTCGGCTTTGAAACGGAGATAAGCACTGCCCCCTAGAGTCAGAAACAATTAGCACATATGTGTGAGGGGAACCTTTACCTTTAATTAACCTTTATGTTTCTAGAAATATATGGTTGGTCATTGTTTCTTTATCCCAAGTCTTATGTATAATCTGATGAGTGGATGGCTGCATTCTTCATCAGTTAAAGTTTCTAGATCGTCTTCAAAGCCAGCCCTATAGCCCTAGTGTGAATTGCAGTTGTCTAGATGAGAGGTAACAAAGGCATAAGTGATGATTAACAATGCCATCTGTTTTAGAAAAGGACACCTATCCATCTATTTTAGAAAAGGATTAGTATACCAGCCAATGCTAGTCAAAAGCCTTCCTGGCCACAGTCTTTACTTCCTTTGCTATCTAAGACTATTCCCAGATTGTGAATGTATTATTTCAGGGGAGCATGATCCTATTAAGGGCTAAAACTGGAATCAGCTGGTTTCTAGTTAGTAGCCACTTCATCTTATTTGAGCCCAAACCCTTTCTCCCCACCATGTAGGCTTTGAGATCCTCTGAGCATTAGGTCAAGATTTCTACAATATTTTCTTTTGAGGTCAGGCCAGATATATATATATACAGCTGGGTATAATCTATATATTGTTGATATCTCTTCATGCCAGAAGATGACTTCTTGTAGCAACTTCCCATAGATGTTAAATCAAGAGCGAGAGAGCACAAGCCCTATAACATCCAATAATGGAGTGCCCACTAAAATGATACTCCTGTTCCCATCTCTCATAAATGATCTAGAGGTTGAGAAGTTGCAGGAGTTGGACGCAGACAACTCCTGCAACAGCAGTCCAAGGGTATAACCAATACAGTTGCCATTACATGGCCATGACTGGATGTTAAACTAGTTCTAAATAATCCACTTAATCCAGGGACCTGCCTTATCACTTTTTCAACAACATTCCCTAAAAAGGGAAAAGGGAAGGCAATAGTTATCTAATACAGCCAGATCCAATCACAGCATCTGAAACAAGGGGTGAACCATTCCTCTTTCAAGGCACATGGTATTTTTTTCTTCCTACAGTGAGATGTTCTGTTACCAAGTAGGCTCAATAATCCTTCTTTGGCAGCTCTTACTGGCCAGGGGCAAAAGTAGAGTATCCAAAGATCCTCTCTGCATCCCTTGAGATCTATATGTCCAAGTAACATTGCCAGATATATTTATTTATTTTATTTTTTTATTTGTCAAACACAACAGTATATATAAGTATAAGCATCAAATAACCATACAAATTGGATACAATCAAAGGGAACATTAGGACAGCTCTTACGCACGCCCCTTACAGACCTCTTAGGAATGGGGTGAGGTCAATAGTAGATAGTCTTTGGTTAAAGCTTTGGGGATTTTGGGAAGAGACCACAGAATCAGGTAGTGCATTCCAGGCATTAACAACTCTGTTACTGAAGTCATATTTTCTACAATAAAGATTGGAACAGTTCAAATTAAGTGAAATCTATTGTGTGCTTGTGTATTGTTGCAACTGAAGCTGAAGTAGTCTTCGACAGGAAGGACATTGTAGCAGATGATTTTATGAGTTATACTCAGGTCATGCCGAAGGCGGCAGAGTTCTAGGTTTTCTAAACCCAGGATTTCAAGTCTGGTGGCATAAGGTATTTTGTTGCGATCAGAGGAGTGGAGAACTCTTCTTGTAAAATATTTCTGGACACGCTCAATTGTATTAATGACCGAAATGAGGTGTGGGTTCCAGACAGGCAAGCTGTATTCAAGAATTGGTCTAGCAAATGTTTTGTATGCTCTGGTTAGTAGTGTAATCTTTCTGGAGAAGAAGCAACGCAAGATTAAGTTTACAACACTTAAAGCCTTTTTGGCGATGTAGTTGCAGTGGGCTTTGGCCCTTAGATCATTTGATATGAAAACTCCAAGGTCTTTGACGGGGTGAGGGTCATCTACAAGGTAATGTCCATCAAGCTTGTATTTAGTTTTCTGATTCTTTTTTCCAATGTGTAAGACAAAGCATTTGCTGGTTGATATAACCCTATCATCCTTTCAGATTGTATTACTGTGACATCCAACCAGGACTGAACCGGAGGGATTTCTTTTTCAAAATGCCCTGCTTACTTAACACAGTGGCCCATTATCAGTTCTTCCTTTTTTCTAGCAGAATCCAGTACACTTTTAAAAATGCAGTTGAACTGTGATCTGAGGATACCAGTATTGCACCATCCTTACAGCAGTGATATAGGCTTGAACCTGAGTTTGAACCTATCTCCAATCATATTTGGCTTCTGTTTTTTGAACTATCTTCCCTGATAAATAATTCCAGACAACATAAAAGCTTATGTTGATTGATTCTAATAAATATATTGCCTGAAGGTGCATTCTGGATGAAATTTTGCATAAACTATACAGTATAAATTGAATAAACTTGGAGAAGTTTCTGTTACGGTATCTTTAATCATCCAAGATTCATTAAAACATGCAAACACATCAAGTTCTCATTCCATGATTGTTCTGTGCTTTTTATGCTTTCAGTTTTAATATTTCATTAAAAGGAGTAGATATTTTTCAAAGTTCACAGATCAGAGAATTTCTTGCTAGCAATTGATATCTAACATCTATGAATGCTTACGTAAGAGTTTGAATTCATTGGTGCTGTATTGCTTGTTTGGAATTAGATTGATACCTGATATGTAACTGAATCAGATAGCTGCTTAATAGGTATTTAGTGGCTAAAGCACTTTTTAAAATTAAAATTGTTTCATTAGTTCAACTTGGAAGTGAAACAGATAATGTACTGCCTGATTGAAATGGCTTAGGTAAAACTTTCTTTTCACTGTAAGCCTTTTATTCTTTTTTTTTAAATGTCCTGTATCTACTGCAATAAACAACTGTTGATAAAGAATAGATTGTGAAGTTCTGAAAAGCTCTGGGACTCAAAATCATCATTGGCAGCCATGAGCATTCAGGGCATACATTAATTACAACAGTGGAAACAAACCAATGAGAAGAGGTCTATAAAACACTGTCAATCATTCATAGACTGCAGCCAACCTTCAACATTGTTTTTAGTGATGCTGAGACTAAAGTGCCCAGAATACCAGCCAACCATTCATGTTCCATGTTAACTCAGAATTCTAGTACCAACATGTCTGGGGGGTATCAGGTTAAAAATGCTGGTGCACGATCAGCAATTTTGGAAATGATATTGCAGTGAGCTCATCTCTGAATCACCAGGATAATCACAGCCTTTTTCTCTTTGTTCTGAAGGAAGAGAGCACCTTCTACTAATTAGAACTTTCACTGAAAAGCAAGCAGTTTCACAGTTCAATATATTTCAGTTTTAATGAGGCAATGTGAGTGCAAAGAGAACACATTAATTGCAGGCACAGATTTGCAGGGGTGTTTTGTGACGTTGAAAAGGTGCTCCTTTGAAGCATTTCAACAAGCAAATTGGCCTTCTATTTCCTACATTAAGGCTTTGCTCGGTCTGCTAAAGAGCATTTCTCCCAAGCAGGGCACTTAGTCACAGCTCCCATTTATTAAGGTGAGATGGCTAACAAGGTTCCACATCAAGGTGAAGCCCCTTGAATTAAGCAGAAACTTTCAGACAGTTAGAACAATTAATCACACATTGGAATGACTTGCCTCCAGAACTTGTGGATACTCCAACACTGAAAGTTTTAAAGAAGAAATTGGGCAACTATTTGTCTGAAATGCTATAAGGTTTCCTGCCTGAGCATGGGGTTGAACTAGAAGACCCTCAAGGTCATTTCCAAATCTATTATTCATCAATGAAGTGAATCAGGGTTACTTTACATTCCTCTAGAACAGTGTTTTTCATGTTGGCTGAAATTCACACAGCCTAAAGTTGTCTAGTTTGAGAAATTCTGCTTTAGAACACACGAACCATCAACCCATCTAGCTGCACTTGGGTTATGAGCCTTCGTTGCTCTTCCACATATATGCATATACATACGCTCACATTTTACATTGGCCATGTGCCTGGAAATTGTACAAAGAGAGAGGGCATGCATCATTAATACTTTACCAGGTACTTGTAGTACTTGCTGCAGCAGAACGATTAATAGGAAAAATATTAAGGATAAATGACTAACTCTTCTTCCTTCTCTTTCTCACTTCTTCCCTTTCATTCTTGCCTTCTCTGAAGTATTTGTCAAACATATACTCTTAAGTCTTTTACAATAGGCTTGTAGGATATGACCCAACAAATAGTCACCTTGTAAAAACTGTATCATTGAATATTAAGTGCTCAGCAAAAGACTCACAAGTCTCTGTAGTGTGGACTGGAAAATACATGTACATAAACAGCCACATATTTATGTGTCACAAACAGTGTCACATCATACCATTAAATAATTCCTCCTTTGCAGCATTCATCTGTAACAAAACTTATAGATACTGAATAAATGCTATTGTTATTTGCTTAGTTTGACTGTATCTGGTGACCATAGAACGTAAATTTATGATTGTTTGACATGTTTTATGTTCTCTTGCTGTTCTACTAGATCTTTATGGGTTTGGCTTTGACTCATAAATTCAATGCCAGTAGTTTACTGGTATGTGAAATAATATCATAAATCTCTTGTATACACTCATCCGCTGGATGCCTTATGGGTACTTGTGATTAATATTTTAATTTTATCAATAGATTTCTTGTAAAGAAATTTCTAGATCTGCAGTGACCCCTTGAAGAGAACTGGACAGTTTAAATGAAGCAAAGTAAAAATAATTATAAACCTAAGAAGAATTAGCTGATCTGTTTCTGCAGGAGCTGACTTGTTCTTTTCCTCTCATTATTTAGGCTTCAGTCAATACTTTAATCCTATTTTTTTTAAAAAAAGGATTTCCATTTGCTGTACTAAGAATAGGAAGCCTATTGGGTTTGCTTCGAAAAAAATACTGATGAGTGTTACTATACTCACATGATGTCTACTGTCAAAGTGATGGAATTGTGTGGCTGCTGTGTTGAGAACATGTTCATCCCAGAAAAAAAAAAGAAAAACTCAGTGCAGGAAACTGCTAATGGCCAATTTTCAGTTATGCTCCCAGTGTGTCTGGAAAGACTGTTATTGCTCAGCCTCTCAATGATTCTAACACAAATGGGGACAAGTCCCTCAGGTCTGTTTACATGACCTGCAAGAAGTTGCATTAGCTGCTGTTGTACAGCAGAGACAGTTCCTGCTATAGTCACTCTGTAAGCATACCTACAGGCTAGATTTGAATCTCACACTCCCTTCTCAAAATGTACCCCTTATTTGTCCTCTCAATTTGTTAGACCTTTGCATTCCAGACAAGTTGGAGGGATCATTTTTGTGACTTTCAGAGGCTTCTTGCAAACATTGCCAAAATTGTACCTATTGACAAAGCAAGCCAAGTGGCATGCAACCCTTTCCCTTTCTGTCCTTTTCTTTTCTGTAGCCTTGTATAGTATGCTGTAATTGACCCAGTTTTTAATTAACACCTAGGAGAGAAGTTGCCTATACAAAAAACTAAATTTTCCTATTTATCTTCGCATGCTGTAGGATAACAAAGTTCCAGTTCTAACCCCAATTAGATTTTTATTTCCCACTTCTGTCTTAGCTGGTGCCCAATGTCTGCCAGACAATTAGCAATGTAGCTAATCCTCATTAATATGTAACCTTCTCTTCCCGATACCCAAACTAAATAATTTTGATGGCGGAAGGGGAGGAGAGGTTGAAGGGCTGCGGAACTTGTCCCATGAAAACACCAGCATATTATCAAGTCAGCTGCTTACATTTGTTCAGTTATTTTAAAGTTTGAAAAAAGAAGAATCTTGGCACACATTACTGCTGCAGCTTTAGTGTATTACATGAATAAAACACAAGAATAGAAAAATGAAGAAACTCTGGCACACAGTGTGATAGGAAAGCAAATTTAGTAATATTTTTGTTTTATTCTTTTTCAAGAGCATGTATTTACTAACCTTTTGTATCCTTAAGAAGTTGAAATTTGTCTGTAGGCTTTATTAGGAAATTAGGAAACTAATACACATTACTGAGATGTGTTTAACTAAGATGATTAAGGGCCTGGAAACAAAAACATTTGAACAATGGTTGCAGGAATTGGGTATGGCCAGTCTAGAGAAAAGAAGGACTAGACCTGACATGATAGCAGTATTCCTGTATTTGAGGAGCTGCCATAAAGAAGAGGGAGTCAACGTATTTTCCAAGGCATCAGAAGGCAAGATAAGAAACAATGGATGGAAACTAATCAAAGAGAGAAGCAACCTGGAATTAAGGAGAAACTTCGTAACAGTGAGGACAATTAACCAATGGAACAGCTTGCCTTCAGAAGTTGTAGGTGCTTCATCACTGGAGGTTTTTAAGAAAAGACTGAACAACCACCTATCTGAAATGGTATAGGACAGCGGTGAAATCTAAAAATTTTCCCTACCGGTTCTGTGGGTGTGGCTTAATTGGTGGGCGTGGCTTGGTGCTCAGATGACTGGGTGGGCGTGGCCAATAACAATAAATAATAAAAATAATAAACAAAGTATAAAAAAACAATAAGAGGGACCAAAAACCAATTTTTACACTTTACACACACACAACACAACACAACTGACACGCAATGTAAAAGCAGCTGCACTTCACACTTCACAGCCACAAAAAGCTCAAAAACTAACTTTCACACTTTACACAACACAATACAACACAACTGACTCACACATAATGTAAAAGCAGCTGTACTTCACACTTCACACAGCCACAAAAAGCTCAAAAACTAACTTTCACACTTTACACACACACAACACAACACAACTGACTCACACACAATGTAAAAGCAGCGGCACTTCACACTTCACACAGCCACAAAAAGCTCAAAAACCAACTTTCACACTTTACACACACACAACTGACACACACACACACACACAAAATACCACATACAGCTTTCTGAGATTTTGTGTATATTATGTAGTTAGAGTGAAACACTACAGAAACACACCAAATCTCAGAAAGCTGCACAAATATTTTATTTTATTATTTTATTTTATTTTATTTTATTGTGGACTTCAATTCCCAGAGTTCCTCAGCCAGACAGCGTTAATCACTCAGTGGTGTAATAGATTAGCTAAGTTTAGATTAGTTCTGTCTGGTGCTAAAAGCGAAACCTTCTTTTAAAAGTAAAAAAAAATACCTCTGCTGATGGTGCGGCTCAGCAGAGGCAGGGGTGAGCGGGGCCAGGGATTTTTGCTACCGGTCCTCCGAACCAGCAGCCACCATCGCTACCGGATCCTGCGAGCCGGTCCAATCCGGGAGCATTTCACCCCTGGTATAGGGTCTCCTGCTTGAGCAGGGGGTTGGACTGGAAGACCTCCAAGGTCCCTTCCAGCTCTATTCTGATTGAGATTGGAGAATTTACTTGCTCCTTCCCATTTTGTAAAATATTATGTGAAAGCTTTAGTTGAACAAAGTTGTGATGGGTACAAGAGATTAATTTCTATGGATCCATTATGACCATATCATATGGAAGATTGTGACCTGAATTAGAAGTAAATGATAAAAAGTATGAATTATATAACTCAATAAAAGAAAAATAGAAGTGTGTTTGCTCAGTATCTGGGCAAACGTAAAGGATTGCTTTAAGTATGTAGTTTAAGAAGGAATCAAGACTATGTGGGATCAATTTGATCCTTTGGATTTTGAGGAAGCAGAGAGTATAAGTTGCTGTTAATTCTGTCATCCAATTCTGTCAATTGGATTAAATATTGGATGAGAATTAATAACTAAAATGTATAATTATTTACTAGAATTTGATAAAGCTGAAGACGTAGTAAAGGGAGCTATGATAGCCTAGGTAAAAAATGTTGGGAATAATATTGAATTAGAGGATTGGGAAACAACTTGGAATAGAAATTATAAATTAACCAGATAGGCAAAATATAAAGAAAATCAATATAAAATGTTTTACTGTTGGTATTTGGCACCCTCTAGATTGGCAAAAATATATACAAATTTTAATCCCAAATGTTGAAAACGTGGACAAAAGATAGATACCTTTTTTCATATATGATGGTTATGTTCCGAAACTAAAAAATATTGGATGAAGGTACATAGTTGGATACAGAAAGTAACAGGCTTCAAGATAGAATATACACCAGAATTGTTTCTTCTAGAAATAATGGAAAGGAAATATGAAAAAAAAAAATAATATTATTCTGCATATGATAACTGCAGCAAGATTGGCTTTTGCTCAATGTTGGAGAAGTCAAAACATACCCTCTGAAGATTTAATAATTTAAAAAGTATTTGACTGCGCTGAAATGGACAAAATGACTCTTGAATTGAAAGGATTGATGGATTTGGATGTTTAGGTAATATGGGAGAAATGGTACAATTGGATTGAAAATAGAAGAAAAAAAGGGGGATAGACCTCTAAATAGAATGTAAAATTAATATAAATGTATAGAATATAGGTGACTATTAATAGGAGGATATAAAAATGGTCACAGTCATGTGTAAGAGGTGAATAAGATTTGTTTAACTGTAAAAACTTAATAAAAAATAAATAAAAAATTTGTCACTTGTGCGTTCATTCTGTGCCTGTTCATGTAGCAAAAGCAGCCAGGCAGGTGACAGGAAGTTGAAGGAGGGCATTAATGAGTGAGTAGTTTGCATCTCTTGTCTTGAAAGAGGCCATTTTTAATCTCTTCTTCAAGAAGCCATCATTCAATCCGAATATTTTGGATAATTACTGACCACTCTTCCTTTTTGACAAAGACAATTTAAAAGGTGTTTGGGCTACAGCTATATGCAATTTTGGAGAAAATATATTATTTTGTTCATTTCAGTAAGGATTTAATCCTAATGATAGGACTGGGGTGTGTGTGCAACTTTCCTGATCCCACTCAACCTTTTGGCTGCCTCTGATAACATCAACCATGATATTCTTCTGGGTTGATTATAATGTTTGTGAGTGTCAGGCATTGTATTGAGTGGCAGGGGCAGAATGCTGGGGAATGTTTTTTTGGAATATCAGAAGCAGACAGAATTCTACAAGAATGTGCCAGTTAAAATCCGACTGAGTCTAGATATTGTCTATCTTTGATACTGCATGAGGTTGTAACTGCAAACTCTTCAGATTCGCAACTCCTGTTTGAACAACAGGGCTCTAAGAAGGTCTTTAGATAATATTGGGTGCTAATTGTGTTTATTTATGTGACACGATTATTGCAATTCATTCTATACAGAGCTGCCATTGATGACTCTTTGGAAACTTCAGCTAATTATAGAGGCGCTATGATTTACCTGTGTAATACTGGAGCTGCATTGCTTGCCAGTTATTTTCTGGGTGCAATTCAATATCTTGGTTGTTAACACCCTGCATGGTTGAGATCTTGGGTATACAGTATCTGAGACTATGTTCCTAAGATTCAGTTTCTTATTTGGTAAAGATCAGGAGCTGTGCAGCTCATGAGTAAGGGAATGCCATCTCTACAGATCCTATTCTAATGCTTTCTCTGTGATTCTCCTTACCCATTCTCCTTACCCTTAAGGCTTACCCATAGATATCTGGATCACCCCTTTCTTCTTATGTTTCTAAAGATCAATTAAAGCATGAACTTTGGGGATAAGTAAGACCATCCTACCTCTAAATAACCCTCTTGTGGTATACTACAAAGCATTCAGAGTTTTTGGAAATGGAACAGCATATAAAAAGTATATTTCTCTATTTCATAGACACAAAAACAAAAAGGCATTTAACTGTTGGAGTATTTAGGCTCTTTTATCACACCATTTTATCTTTTCCCATTTTTTTCTATGGGCCTTTAAAATTTTTCTGTGGGAGTGTGCAAGCGTACGTGTGCATTCTAACTTTCTCTTCAAGTCAATTCTCAGCTTAATTTTGTCCTGGGTTTCTATTTCTGACAGTTTTGTACATATTTGAACAGTTCTGAGACTTTTTTGCCTAATATCTGAGAAACTATGTGATGAACACTTAAGTTTGTATGGTCTGACAGCACTGGTAATTGTTTGCAATTAAATACATTGCCTTTTCTTACCTTCCCCAATTAGCATTTCTTTTATATGTCACTATCAATAGGAAAATACAATCAGGCAACAGCTTCAGTTTTCCAGTTCAATGAAATTTCTAAGAATTTCAAACAATTAATGGGTATGTCAAGAAACAATATATCTTAAATACCTCTTATTCTTTTTAACTCTTCAGAAATTGAAAATGAATGAGCAAAATGTCAGTATAGGCCAATAAAACAAAATCCTATATTTATAAACAGTGTACATAAAAGAAAAGATACGTTCATCAAGGTACAACATTTACAACACAATTGATGGTCAATATATCAATATAAATCATAAGGATTGTCAGCAACAAAGTTACAGTCATACAGTCATAAGTGGAAAGGGATTGGTGATGGGAACTATGAGAAGATTAATAGTACTGCAGATTCAGTAAATAGTTTGATAGTGTTGATGGAATTATTTGTTTAGCAGAGGATGGCCTTTGGGAAAAAAACTGTTCTTGTGTCTAGTTGTTCTTGTGTGCAGTGCTCTATAGCATCGTTTTGAGGGTAGGAGTTGAAACAGTTTATGTCCTGGATGTGAGGGATCTGTAAATATTTTCACAGCCCTCTTCTTGATTCGTGCAGTATACAGGTCCTCAATGGAAGGCCGGTTGGAAGCAATTATTTTTTCTGCAGTTCTAATTATCCTCTCAGAGGATAATTAGAACACAGAAAGTCTGTGTCTTTCTTATTGGGTTGCAGAACCGAACCAGACAGTTATAGAGGTGCAAATGACAGACTCAATAATTCCTCTGTAGAACTGAATCAGCAGCTCCTTGGGCAGTTTGAGCTTACTGAGTTGGCGCAGAAAGAACATTCTTTGTTGTCCTTTTTTGATGATGTTTTTGATGTTAGCTGTTCATTTTAGATCTTGCGATATGATAGAACCTAGAAATTTGAAGGTTTCTACTGTTGATACTGTGTTGTCTAGTATTGTGAGAGGTGGAAGTATGGAAGGGTTTCTCCTAAAGTCTACCACCATTTCTACGGTTTTGAGTGTGTTCAGTTCCAGATTGTTTTGGTTGCACCACAAGGCTAGTCGTTCGACCTCTCGTCTATATGCGGATTCATCATTGTCTCAAATGAGACCAATCACTGTTGTGTCATCTGCGAACTTCAGTAGCTTAACAGATGGATCATTGGAGATGCAGTCATTGGTATACAGAGAGAAGAGAAGTGGGGAGAGCACACAGCCTTGGGGGGCCCCTGTGCTAATTGTACAGGTATTTGATGTGATCTTGCTTAGCTTCACCTGCTGCTTCCTGTTTGTTAGGAAGCTTGTGATCCACTTACAAGTCTGTTCCGGTACCTGTAGCTGGTTTAGCTTAGTTAGAAGAATATCTGGAATGATGGTATTGAATGCTGAACTAAAGTCTACAAAAAGGACCCTTGCATAGGTCTTTGGAGACTCAAGATGTTGTAGGATGTAGTGCAGAGCCATATTAACAGCATCATCTGTTCATCTATTTGCTCGGTATGCAAATTGCAAGGGGTCTAACAGCAGATCCGTGATGGTTTTCAAGTGGAAAGCACTAGCCTTTCAAAGGTTTTCATGACTACAGATGTTAAAGCAACTGGTCTGTAGTCATTCAGTTCCTTGATGGTGGGCTTCTTCGGGACTGGGATGATGGTAGAGCGTTTGAAGCAAGAAGGAACATAGCACATCTCTAGTGATTTATTGAAAATATGGGTGAAGACGGGGGCCAATTGGTCAGCACAGACTTTTAAGCAAGAAGGAGTTATCTTGTCTAGGCCTGGAGCTTTTCCTGACTTTTGTCTGTGAAATAGGTCCTGCACTTCAACAGTACAACAGTAACAGCAAATAGACTTGCATACCAATCTATAATGCTTTATAGAACTCTTCGAGTGGTATACAAATATTAGCATATTGCCCCCAACAATCTGGGTTCTCATTTTACTGACCTTAGAAGGATGGAAGGCTAAGTCAACCTTGAGCTGATTCAGGATCCAACTCCTGGCTGTGGACAGAGTTGGCCTGCAATACTGCATTCTAACCACTGTGCCACCATGGCTTATTGATATCCAGTTGTAGGAATGTAGGGTCACACATACCTGTTAGGATATTATCTGCTTAAGTGAATTTCTAGGGGAGCTATGGCAAATTGAAGAAGACATCTCAGCAAAAGTGGAGCTGACAACCTCAGCAAAGACTAACAAACCAGTAAACAGACCAGTTCTTTGAAACCTTTCTGGATAAGAAGATGGGAGATCACCCACATATGGTCCAAACAGCTACTCCTCACACAGAGATGAAGAATTACAGCACTTTCAGAAATTTCCTGTTCACCACAATAAAACTATTAGAGACCTTCAAAATCACAGGAGGGTGTTGTTGTTTTTTTAAAATTTTGGATTTTTACTAGCAATCTAGGTGGCATCAGCTTTCCTGCTAATAAACTTTTAAAATTTGAAACTTGCCACAAGTTTAGCATTTATTTTGTATTACCAGCCTCCTTTCTCATTCAGACCATTCTGTGTCACAACCATATAGACTGCATGGAAGAAACCAAATCAGCACATATATAAATACGGGGGAGATTCCCAGTTCGGGTTTTCATAGATATGGTAACTGAGGTTTCCACATACATTATTATTTTGTTAGAATAATAGAATCATAGAGTTACAGTTAGAAAGGACCTTGGGCATTATGCTGGTTAAACAATGCAATAATCTATAATGTACATGCAGACCAATGGTCAACATCTAATACTTTCAGATATGTGTGACGCTGACTTCCAGAACTTCTAGTTAACCCAACCAAGGCAAGCCATTCTGGCTAAGAACTCTGCAGGTTGAAGTCAAATTATCTGGAGATACCAGATGGGGATGAACTGAAATAATTTGTAACTGAATTTCCAACTTATATTGTTCACTTTTTTATTGGTCAGAAATTCTGTCCATTCAGTGTCAGTATATCCATCCTTCTATAGCAAAGGGCACTCACCTTGTGGCAAAGTATAATCATGCTGTGAAAATGGGATCTATTTAATGAGGAATGTAGTTGTCTTCAATCAGCACAAAGGACATTCTGCCTAAATATAATAGACCTCTCAGAAGCAAAAAAAAGACAAGAAAAGAAAAGATTCAGAATGCTTTGTGTCTGCTATGAAAGCCTCAGTTATTCACAAAAGTACAATTTGCAAGCTGATTGTGTGCTGAAAAAGAATGCTTATGTGCAGTTATCAAGGAGGCTGCTAGAAAAATTATCCTCATATATTTGAACCATACCAAGCCTCATCAACTTGCCTATGGCTGCCACTAATTGGAAGTCGGTTAGCTTGTTGTGTTTTCATGTGTATGTATGAGAAAGAAAAGATGCTCAAATGAATGAAGCCAATTACAGTAGGCTTTGAGAACATATTGTGAGCTCATTAGCTTTCATACTTTATGTAGTGGGGCTATTCTTGAAGAGTATCTGGAAGGTCAGCTGGTACAGAATTCAGCATTGTGGACAGTTATGGGCCCTCTTAGAACAGTGTATGTTACACCTCTATTCCGTGAGCTACATTGGTTGCCAGTTTGCTTCTGAGTCCAATTCAAAATGCCTGTTTGAACCTATAAAAGTCTTCCTGGTATAGGACCAAGCTATCTGAGATACTACCTTAATCGGTTACATCAGCCACCATGTTAGATCTGCTAGAAACAGCATGCTGTAGTTACCATCAGCTAGATACCTACATTGAGTGGGTCCCAGGAGAAAGACCTTTGCTGTGGCATCCACCTTATGGGATTTTTTCCCCCCTAAAATTAGAGTAACGAAAAAATTAGAAAACAAATTCTTCTGATATTATGGAAAGCCTCTCCAGACCTGTTTATATTATTGGGGTAGAGGCTCCTAGGGAATGGGGACATACTTAAATGACTCCATTATTGAGTTGGCTATTTTTATTCCCCCTTCCCCTAGGGTTTATTTTATTTATTGGTTATATTTTTAATCTGGTTACATTGTGTCTACTTTTATAATATTTACTGTTAATGTGATGTTTATATCTGTGGTTTTTATATGTGGTTTTACCTATCTGTTCTGTACTGCCCAGAATCACCTTCCGTGAGATGGGTGACTATATAAATTCAACAAACCATCAGAAATTTCTTCTTGTCGCAGCAAAGCTGGCTGAGGAATCTGGGAGTTGACGTCCACAAGTCTTAAAGGGACCAAGGTTGGAGACCCCTGATCCAAGTCATGGTTGTCCTCAAAGTGCTTCTCTTCAAAAGGCAACTGGACTTTGTTTTTTCTTGAAGACATTTCACTTCTCATCCAAGAAGCTTCTTCAGTTCTAATGAATGGTTTATATTTATAGGATTTATATTCCTTGCAGTCATCTGGTCATTAGCACTCTTTCTGAGAGTCATTGAGGCCACTTGGAGGTTTATCTGTATCCTCAAACGTCACTTGAATTGTGCAAATGGGTGTGGAACTTTCTTGGAACTGCTGAAAGGACTGTGTTGTTTACAACACAGTTGTGACAGTAAAGTGGTTGCTGAGTGAAACCATGACTGGATTTGTGACCTTACTTCAGCTTTTCTTTTCTTTACAGACCTGTGAAGGTCATAAATATGAAGATTGGTTATAAAGGAGTTGTAAAATACTCTTTCTAACTGTGTCCTCTCATTAACAAAATTATTTTTAAGTAGTGACTTTTCTGGCAGTGGATCCAGTCTCCGTATGTATTCTATCTCTTGTGGGAATATAACTTAAAAAAAAACCTAATAGGTGTTAATCCCTCATTTAATATGCACATTCAAAATCTTTTCACTTGCACTTATATTTTATCATTGCTACATCACAAGTCTGGTAAATCCCAGTGGAAATATCACTAACTAAACACAATCCATCAATGAGGTGAGGATTAATCCTACTTGGCTTTCATGCTACAATACCGAGGACATTCAGGCCTGGTGAGAACATAAATCCCTGCATATCTTGGCTTTTCTAGTGTACAGCCATATCAAACTACAAAATGTAGCCAGCCTTTCCCATCTGTGATGCATATTAAAAGGAGGGCTTGATTGCATGGTTGGAGCCACCGTCTTGAGGAGTTGCTGTTTTTTTAACTTCCTGTGGATACCACAGTACCCGCTCCCTGTGGCTTGTAAAAGCTAGCAGGAAGACGGAAAAAAGAAATCTAATGATCAACCCAGAATTATGGCAAGTAGGCAGGACTGACTGAGCAATGGATAGAAAGAGGACAAAGCTAGGCCAGTTGTCATGGTGACAAACAATCACCTCCTTAAAACAGCTGTGAGGGAAGTTTTAAAAAACACACAGACATGTACAGGGAACCAAATTGCTATCAGCTGAACGTTAGTTAATCAAAAAGGAGCTTTACTTCATTCAGCTGTAAGGGAGAAAGAGAACAATAGTTTGGATCCACTATTCTGCTCTATTCTGGTTTTCCTGATCAAACATGAGAAAGAGCTAAAATCCTCCCTTTTCGTTCCAAAGATGTAGCATTCAAATTGTACTCTAATGCGTATAGTGAGACTGTTTTGCATTTACATGTGATTTATTGCTATATCACAATATAACAAAGCTTGAAGCATCACAGCTCTTTTCCTATGAGCTTATAGTGAACTGGTTGTACTGGGAAGTCTTCTCCCACAACAAGTATGTCTATTTCTATATCTGGAATCTGAATGGGAGAACTCACCGCAGCAAATGTGCTATAGCCAACTCATCATGGTCAACTCACCACAACCAATTCGTCATGGTCAACTCACCATGGCCACCAGGACAACGTGCCATGGCCAACTCAGCATGGGGCAACTCTCTGCAGGACAATTCAACAATTCAATTTAAATCTTTAAAATAATTTTTAAACTATTTTGATTTTTGTCATTCACATTTCATTTGGTCCCTCCTTTGGTATCCTTTCTTTAATTATTCTATTCCCCTTTTTCTTCAATACTAATATAACTCTTGTCTCATGAGCAGTTATCCTGCAGCGAGTTGGCCATGGTGAGTTGGCCACAATGAGGTGGCTGCAATGAGTTGGCCAAGGCAAATTAGCTGAGGCAGGTTGGCCGTGGTGAGTTAAATATGCCTATTGTACACAGGGAAAACTATATAAATGCATGCATGCTAGTATGCAAGGTTCGATAGTATTTCATATGTAAGATTTCTAACTTGCACACAGTAGCCAGCATGTTTCTAATTTTATTTTTATTTTATTTTATTTATTTTATCACAGGAACTACTTGTCTGGAGCTTCCATGGCTTTTTTCCCCTACATACATAGTTACGTACTTGTAAGATTGTTCTCTTCTAATATGCCAATACAAATTTGCAAATAGTTTATTGAATAAGTCTTCAGGCTATTTTTAGTATACTTCAGCTAATGATAACGTATACATATATGTCTATCTCAAGATGGAACATTATTTAAATCTAAAAGTAATAGATTTAACATATATGATATAATGCTTTAAAATGGTGAAGAATAAAAACTTTAATAGGCCTAGCTAAGCTTTAAGCTCTAAAAGCATTACATATTCATTATGACTGGCAATTATCACTATCTCTTTTTCCTAGGTTGCCTTCACTGCAAAGAAAGCAACCCAGTTCGTCAGAAACTGGATGGTACTTTGTAAGACAATATTCAGTTTATTTTCAACATTTCTTATAGCACTGAATAATGAGAATAAGCAATGATGCCTATGTTGGATACACAATTAGCATTCCAATGTCTAGTGTGCCCTATCTTCTGTTTCATATGCTTCACATGTGTCTTCCATAAGATGCCTCTGCACCTGCCTTGTGGTATCATGCATCCTATCTGTTCAAACTGGAGACCAGTAAAGGTTCATAATAATCTCTTTTCATTGCAAAAACAGTCACTTTTCTTCTTGAAATTGCAATTTAAGTTTTCCTAGATTTTTTTTAGCCTTGTAATCAATAGAACAGCCACAGTACCTGTATGTCTATCTGTATGCCACTAATATCTAATATTCATTGAAAACATTTCTGAAGTTGATCCCTGGTATACTGAACTACTCTAACACTATACTGAAATGCCAGTTTTGAAAAATTAGAAAACAAGGACTTGTGAAAGGTTTTAACCATCTGCTCATTAAATCCCAGGAAGTCTATTTTGATTCATTTGAGTTAACCAGACACAGTAATTAAATAACCTAAAAAGGATTATGGCTACTACTGTGAGTAATCCAAATTCAGCTCTGATGGGATGTGCTGGTGAAACACTTAAGATCAGGGTAAAACACCAAATCCAAGTACTTTCAATTCCTTTAGTTGTAGCATTCTTATTTTGGGATTAATGGTCAGCACAAATAGCACATACACCTTAACAACCTTCAAAACTGGTTTAATGAATCTGGATATTTATATGTAAACACATGTCTTCAGTTTGTCCATCTTTATCTAAAGAATCCTGGCGCCTGTGGATGAAAATACTATAACCAAACAAAGAAAAGTTCCAACCTGTTCTATTTTTGGAAATTTAAAAACCACTTATGTTGCTTCCTTTTCTTGCCAAAACAAAGTCATTCTCCAAATAATACATATTAAACTTTTTCAGTTGTCTATGTAACCCCAACTGAGATGTGGCTAACTATCATATCATTAGCATATGCTAGAATATAAACTCTCCAATTCAAAACAGTTGGAATATAAAAATCCTGGTTGTAAACAGTGGGCTCAACTTAATTAACAAAGACATTAAAAAGAAATGGATCTAATATGTGTACCTGATGTGGTCCTTTAACAGTAGCAAACTTATTTGTTAAGGCATGATTTATACTTGTTCCCACCATTAAGTTTGTATCTGTACAAAGGGCCTTTAAAAGATAGTGAAGTCTTCAATGAACATTTTTAGTAATTTCTCTCTCAAAAGATTTCTACTTATGTAATCAAATGCAGTACTAAATAAATGTAGATATAAATGCAGCATTAAAATACCACCACGACTTGTATGTTTTATTATGAGGTGGGGCAGGATGGGATAAAACACAGTTGAACTGACTCTCCTTGCTTAAAATCTGTCTGCTCTTCTGCTAATGTGGAATTATGCTTCGCCCAGTCTTCCAGTTCTTCTGAAGGAGGAATTTTGCACAGTGTTTTTTGCTGAATATCAATTAAACCTATGGTCCTATAATTTCTAGGATCCGCTCAATTGCCTTTCTTAATCAGTGGTGCCACTATACTAAACTTATCTCCCGGCATTATTTATGTGAGTAAACAAACCAATCACTAAGGCAGCCCACCAATCCAAATTATCTTTGAAAAGCTCAGGTGACATAAAATCCACTTCTGGAGCTTTTCTAGTGACTCTGTAATGGATTTTAACTCCTATATAGTAACAGATGGTCATTTGGGTAAATCAACAATACCTCTGAAAGTATTTTCCTGACAAGAACTATCATATTGTGTTCCATCCCTGAACAACTAAGCTTAAAAATCTTCTCATGCAGCAATTGATTCAGGTATCTCAAAATTTCTTGAATCTGTGAATGGTAAAATCATATTAAATTTTGCCCATCTTTTTATAATATAGTTAGTTTTTTTATCAGAACTAATTTTTTACATTCTTGTCTAAGCATAAGTTTCAAGGCATGGTTGCCTAACAAACTGCCTACACTTTTCTCATTTGTTTTTTTATAAGCCTGCTCAAATTTTATATTTTGGTATCAAAATATAATTTAGGCACTTTAATCTATATCTGTATGACTAATACAAGTTTAATCTGAAAACAGATTTATATGCATGCAATACAGTGTCAAAATTTGATTCTGTAGTTTACTCAGTACTTCCTTGATCTTTTCCTACCTCTGATGTCTGCAATAATTTAAAATTTAACATGTCCACCTGCTATCATTTTAATATTTTTTGTATACTAAATACACATTTTAACACCTGTCTGTCAGCCAAAGACTCTGGACTTAAGTCAGAGTCAATGAATAATTATGTAGATATCAGCTGGTAATCATTATAGACTCTAGTAAAAATTAGAAAACAAACAGATGTTTTGCTTAGACATGTATATATAATTCAACTCTGCTGCCTATATTAAGAAAATAAATTGTGTAAGGATATAATAAGTTAGGGTCACTAGGGCCCAGCATCTTCAACTCTAATCTATATAACAATGCCAATGAATTATGCCCAACACTATTCGTTTTGTTATCAGTGGAGATCAAATATTATTTTTTTAATCCTTCTGGAAACTCCATTAATTTTGAGGAATGTGGTCTTATTCTGGCATTAAAATTGCTTAACACAATGATTAGTGCATCAGAATAAGTGGCATTTACTTCAGTATTTTTCCCAGAAGGAAGCAGATATCTATAAAATGATAGAGCAGGGTTTATTAGAGGGATATGGATATTTACCCAGGTTATAATTACACTTAAGGTTTTTAATTTAAGATTTATCCAGTCTGGGGATATGTCAATATTTGACAAGAAGTCACTTGACCATCCTTAGTCTTCCTTAATAAACATTGTTAGACCTAATGCTCAACCTTCATCTTTCAAAATAGGTTTGAAGCCTGTGTTATACTCATAATCTGGTACAGATTATCTGTTTTAATTATAAATCAAGAGCAAACACAGTAAATCTGGAGAATATTCCAATCAAGAACTAACCTTCCAGCTAGCTGCATTCCAAGAGAGGATCTTAACTGGCAAAACTGTAGTTCGTGAATTATGATTAATGGGAGACAATTGTATGTTAGAACTATATACTATATGAGAGAGGAAAGTTAACCCTTGAATCTTTAACTGGAAGTAAGAATTAACTTGACTTTGAATATGATATCACTCAACTCAAGCATCAAGGAATACAATGTCGCATTTGAGAAGACTCAATACACTAACATTAGACTTCACTGGATAAACAATGTCTATTTGATGAAACTTTAGTTGATTTTTCTTTTGGCTCTCTTCCAAGATTCTTTTAATCCAAGTACTTCATTTCAAGTTAGTTTGCAATTGCCATCAAATCCCCTTTTGTATAGTTTGTTGCCTACACTGGACCAAGTTTTTTTTTAACGCAATCTCCCTATACCCTCATCCTTCTCATTACTAATTAAAGTTCCACATCCAGGCTTGTTTTTCTCCCAAAACTGTTCTGATCCTATAATTCCCATTTTATCTATACACAATTTACATTCACTTAATCTCACAATGGCATATACTTGGGATCCCAGAGGAATGTCTATTTTTTTAATTACACAATTCCAACTATCCAGTATATCTGTCTGAACAACTAATTGGCAGGACTAGAATGTATTCAATGAAGCTTTCTCTTGTGGGGTGAAAGACTTCATCCTTTCAACAGGCATTTGTACATGTCCTGAGTAGCAATTGAAGCTTCCCAATTAGACTTTTCAGCAGTTAATTGTATGTTAGGTAAGAGTGGATTTTTAAAGACCAATGTAAATCAATAAGATTTGAAGGGCATTTCTCTTCCATGTAATTATTATCTTTAGAGGCTACAATTGAAAGCTGCAAAGGAGATTGATTTTCAAAAAAACATCTTAAAAATAGTTAAGCCATTCTCTGGATTTCTCCTTACATTTATAAATAGAAGTGTCCAGTTCTCTGTATGTTATTATATCCTCAAAGCTGATTTCATCAAAATATAAATATTCTAGAAAAACAGTATCTTTTTAAGCTAATGTGGCAGGTATTAAACCATTTAAGGTATTTAAAAGACCTATATACTCACACTAAGCTAAAAACCATATAGTTTTAGTGAAAATTAAGTATGACTAATTTGTTTGGCACTATCACTGATTTAGAACAGATTCTTTTGTGACTCTGTAGCTGTAATTATCTTTGGTGACTTACAGAACCCAGTCTAATACAGTCTTTTACTTCCCTCCTTTCTTGAGTAGTATTCAAAACTATTTCCAATCAATCTGGTGTATTTGCACCATGTGGGGTCCAGTCTGCTTTATTCTTTAAAATTAAATTTTTCCTTGTTTATTTGCTGCAGATTCACACATTTGTTTAGTCCCATTTTCCTATTTTTGTTACAAACTTAGACTGGTTTTCAGTCCAGTCATTCGAGTAGGTTCTTTACGATTCATTTCTAACAATGCAGGACTTGTTTGACTCCCCTTATAATTTTTGATATTTGCATTTTTAATTTTTCTACTGTCTTTGGAATCCAACTTTTGAGTCTGCTTCATAGCGTCTTTAGTCAACCTTACGAATGGATTTTTATCGCCTGGACTACTGTAACGCTCTCTACATGGGGCTCCCCTTGAGGTGCACCCGGAGACTTCATTTGGTTCAGAATGCAGCCGCACGGGTGATAGAGGGAGCCACTCGTGGCTCCCATATAACACCGATCCTGCGCAGGCTGCACTGGCTACCTGTGGTTTTCCGGGTGCACTTCAAGGTGCTGGTTACCACCTTTAAAGCGCTCCATGGCATAGGACCGGGATATCTTCGGGACCGCCTTCTGTTACCACATGCCTCCCATCGGCCGGTACGCTCCCCTAGAGAGGGTCTTCTCAGGGTGCCGTCAGCCAAACAGTGTAGGCTGGCGACCCCCAGGGGGACAGCCTTCTCGGTGGGGGCACCTACCCTCTGGAATGAGCTTCCCCCAGGACTTCGACAATTTCCTGACCTCCGGACTTTTCGCCGCGAGCTTAAGACATATCTATTCTTCTGAGCAGGACTGGCTTAAATAGGGTTTTTTAAACATGGATTTTATTGGGGTTTATTTTATATTTTGTATTGTATTTTAAATTTAGGCTATATTGAATAAGTTTTTTAAATAGTGTTTTTATTGTAATGTATTGTATTATTTTATCTGCCTCTTCACCGCCCTGAGTCCTTCGGGAGAAGGGCGGTATAAAAATTATTATTATTATTATTATTATTATTATTATTATTATTATTATTATTATTATTATTATTATTATTATTATTATCCTTTTTGAACTAGATTCCTTTTGAACCGATTATTTTCTTCCAGCATCTCTATCAATGTAGAGTCCATTACTATCTGAAAGAAAATGTTTAACAGAAGATTGCTTTTTGCATTTATTAATAACTACATTTCTATTTATTTTATCTGATTAAATGTATGAGGAATTAGATTTGTATTTTAAACAAGAAGATTTATACATATTTGTTTGAGATACATTCATAAAATTGGAGCTGTACAGCTGTTCCATAAGTGGTGTTATTTATGCTATTTATCATCTCAACTTCACCCCTCTGCCGCTGCTACTGATACATTCCCTTTGTAGAGGGCATGGCTTGGCCAGGACCAATTTAGAGACCAAGTCAACTGTGTCTCTTAAAGTCCTGAATTCTCTCAAGAGCCACTGACCATCTAGCATGGGATGCATGAAAGGTAAATCATCCTTCACTGGCTCTATTGTACAATGTCATTGTTCTTTCCTTCACTTGGTTTCAGATACTGAGTAATTTTTAATTTGTTTTCTGGGTTGCTGAAAAATTGTCCTCTGAACTAGGAATGCTCTCAAGATCATTATAAATTATCCTAATATATTCCATATTATTAGCCACGACAGCAGTGGTGGGTTGCCCCCCAGTTTGGACCGGTTCTATAGAACTGGTTGTAAAACCGGTGGGGAAGCTCCGTCCACTGACCCAAACATCATCAAAACTCTTCTGCGCATATGCACGGGCACAATGCAAACCAGTAGTAAAGGTAAGTAAAACCCATCCCTGCGCTACAGGTAATCCTCAATTTACAAGAGTTCAATTAGTGAGCGTTCAAAATTACAATGACACTGAAAAAAGTGACTTATGACCATTTTTCACACTTATGACTATTGCAGCACCACCATGATCACATGATTAAAATTTAGACTGACTCATATTTATGATGATTGCAATGTCCTGGAGTCCTGTGATCCCCTTTTGTGACTTTCTGACAGGCAAAGTCAATGGGAAAGCCAGATTCACTTAACAACCATGTGACTAACTTAACAATTGCACTGATTCATTTAACAACTGGCAAGAAAGATCATAAAATGGGGCAAAGCTCACTTAACAAATGTCTCACTTAGCAACAGAAATCTTGGGCTCGTTTGTGGTCATAAGTCGAAGATTACCTGCATTTTTCTCCTCCTCTCTATCTTCTAAACTACTTGCAGTTACTTTTAAAGTGCTTTAATTTTAAGAGGAGACAAATATTTATGCTTCCTAAATAAGCAACACTGCTAAGACAGAGCAGCTAAAACTATAGTCTCATCCATCTAGAAAAGACAGAGAGAGAACAAATGAAATATGTAAATTTAGTTGAATTCAAGTTGTCTCTTCAAAATACAAGAATAGATCCATGAAGAGCAAAAAGGCAAACTACAGAGTCAACTTTCTCTTGGAATAGGAGATACCACCATAGACCACCATAGTCGCATCTGTACAGTTTGTATAATCCATTTTTAATTCAACATTTTCTGAAGAAAACTAGCCACAAAGACTCTTACATTTAAAAAGATGAAACCAGGGAACTTATCTCCGTAGGGCAGCGTGTGCTAGAGTAAGACTGTTGTAGCATTCAAGTGTTGTGCCTCCCGTCCTGTTTAACGAATGATGATTTCAAAGATGAAAAATCTTCTCCAATATGGGAATTCCAAGCAGCACTGGTATTTAGCAATAATTATCTGCCAGTGGCATTGGAAAAGAATAGAGGAGATTCTAAAAAGAAGCTAAATGTAAACAAAGCTCAAAGCAGCCTGTTTGTTCTGGGTATCATTTCCAGCTCTTCTTCTGTAATAATGTAACACCAGCCACTGTATTCTACTAAATTGTAATAAATTTGAAGGAATCCAGAAAAATAAGCCACTAATTTATTTACTTATTTATGTGCTACAGATAAGTTTACAATACCCATTTCATCCAACTCCTAGCAGCATGTATCTATGTGAAAGGTAGCATGTATCTATGTGCCCTTTATGAGGACATAATAAGTTATTGGATTCATGCCAGTATAGCTATACTTTAATAACACTTGAAAAATTTAAGTCATTTCAAATAATTATTGTGAGAATAAAATGTTTTATTTATTCTATCACAAATTGATGGAATATATATAAAGAACCCTTTATTTTGACATTTGTGCATAGCATGCATAAACATCAAAGAGAAGAGCTGACCAAATGCACTCTGGATGGACACATCCACTATACATATCCATCAATTATTAATTCTGAGTTTCTCATAGCTTTGTCATGCAATATTGAGGTGATTATGGAATGCATTTCAGCAGCTAAGCCAGTGGAAAACAAAGAAAATCTCTTTTCTGTGCTTCTTTGCCATACATTTATTTCAGAAGCAGACTGAGTTCTGTAACAATTGAGGGAGTCTATGCTGATTACACAAATCCCGAAGCAAACTTATTTCTGTTACATAAATCCTGCTCCTTTGTTTCCTCTGAAGATGAATTCACCTTGCTTGGGATATAATACTTGTAGTAACTTAACAGAAAAGAGCCTCCCAGATATGGTGACATTTCTGGGCCTTCTGCATTCTAGACTTGCATGAACAAAGCAGTAAACACAAGAGGTGGTATTCAGCAGATTCTGGAGAACTGGTAGTGGAAATTTTGAGTAGTTTGGAGAACCGGTAAATACCACTTCTGACTGACCCTGCCCTACCTAGCTGATCGGGAGGAAATGGGGATTTTGCGGTAACCTTCTCCCACCACGCCCACCAAGCCATGCCCACAGAACCGGTTGTAAAATAATTTGAATCCCACCACTGGTAAACACCATAATATGCCTTCTATGGTTTGTTTTCTGCCATGTAATAAAGCACATAAGAATGGCTCAGTGTAATCAGGGGCTGGGCTGGGGTCATGGTTTCAAAATAAATTGCAGAGAAACAAAGGGGGTGGATTAAATTTAAACCCCTGCCTTTCCCTACTGAGCAAACTTATTTTGCTATGCATCAAGAGAGAAACTTGGCCATAGAACTTTTGTTCTTAATTTAGATATAAATTTTCAGTTACATTTGCAATTACATTTCCACTCATCAGAGGACTGGTGTTCCTACTTTGAGGAGTTAGGCTCAAATGTTTAGGGACCACAAGAGTTTTGGTTTAAGCCATCCCAGCTTTAGCAAGCACGAATCATTGTTCTGGAAGAAATGAAACAAGAGTAATTACTGTAGCTTACTTGCTCGGTTCCTAATTCATCCTTGAAAATGGGAGCAGTTTATTCATTTTTAGTCTGATAGGAGTTCAGAAGTCTGTTTTGCCTTGCTATCATGTAAAAAAGGGACTGATTAGATCAAAGGCATATCTAGTACATTATTCCCATTGTGGCCTATTAAGACACCTGTACAGAAATTGCATGCGCAATGTGTTGTTCCCAGTTACTGGAAGTATCTCTGTAACCAGAAAGTTATCTGTAGTCATTTATAACCAGAGACTATAATACCCTTAATTTCATTTAATTTGCCCAAGCCAATGTTATTGTTGCCTATGTTGATGGGCATCTCAGCATATTTTAATAGCAATAGTTTAAACAGTATGGCTGTCGGGAAACAGAATTGAAAACCACACTGGGATTTGAAGCATGCATAGTTATGCCTGTAGCATTTGTGAATGCCTTAAGTCAATACACCACTTTTCCTGGGTTTGCATATCAGCTGAAGACAGCCAGACAAATCCAGGAAGAGAGACATCTATTTTGAGTTGTTTCTGAAGGGTGTTTCAGTTTTATGCATGTGTGATCTTAATCACATTTTGCCCTTTGAATCCAGATCTCTGTAAAGTCTTATTAAATATGCACTGAGCAAAAAAAAGGACTTACTTTTATTTGTCCATGATCTCTCAATATGAAATTCCATTCAATGATCTCAAGTTCAATGTAAAAGGAGGAACAACCTCTCTCTTCAATAATTTGCATAATTCTGTTCAACTCTAACATGCTGTTCTCCATTTTTAAGCCAAAAAGTTGCTCTTGGTTTGTTTGTTTGTTTATCATTTTGGTTACCTTTTTCAAAGTAACCTGCTCTAAATCTTTGTACAGGTAGCCCTCCCCTTACAAACACAATTGAGCTCAAAATTTTTGTTGCTAAGAGAGACAATTTTTAAATGAATTTTGCTCCAGTTTACAATCTTTTTGTCATGGTTGTTAAGTGGGTCACTGCAGTTGTTAAATTATGAATGCGGTTGTTAAGTGAATCTGGCTTCCCCATTGACTTTGCTTGTCAGAGGGTCACAAAAGGTGATCACATGATCCTGGGACGGCAGCTGTCATAACAATAAGTCAATTGTCAAGTATCTAAATTTTGATATGTGATCACAGGGATGCTGCAATGGTTGTAAGTGTGAAAAACAGTCATAGGTCACTTTTTGCAGTGCCATTGTAACTTTGAATGGTCACTAAATGAACGGTTGTAAGTCGAGGCTATATAGTACATTCAGGAGCCAATTTAAGGCAAGGACAATACTGCATTCTAACCATTGCACCACCATGACTCTTGACACAGACTGGAATGCAGGGGTAAAATGCTATCAGTTTGGGCCGGTTTGCCCAAACTGGTAGTAAAAAATGCTACTGATTTGCTGAACCAGTAGTAAAAAAATGTAAAAAAAAGAAGTTCCAATGATCAGCTGAGCAACGCGCAATCGTCGGAACTTTTTTAAAAAACTTTTTAAGCATTTTTTATTACCAGTTCTCTGGAACTGGTAGTTGAAAATGCATTAAAAAGTTTTTTTAAAAAGTTCCAACAATCGCACATCGCTCAGCTGATCTTTGGAATTTTTGTTTTACTTTTTAAGCATTTTTTTATTACCGGTTCGGGTGAATAGGTAGTAAAAAAATGCTTTAAAAAAGTAAAAAAAATAAAAGGTTCCGACAATTGTGTGGCACAGCTGTGATCTTGGGAGCTTTTTAAAAAAAACTTTTTAAAACATTTTTTACTACCTATTCACCCAATTACCCACTGGTAATAAAAAATGCTTTAAAAAGTTTTTTTAAAAAGTTCCCAAGATCACGTGCCACAGCTGATCCCCACCCACCCCGCTGTTCTACTTACCTTCCCAAGCTTCCTTTTGGCACACACTGAGCATGTGTGCACAGCACACGCTTGGCGAGCAGCGCACATACACAGCCAGCAAACCATTACCAAACCGCTTCAGATTGCACCACTGCTGGAATGTATTGTGCAACAATCAATAATGGGATTATTTAGTATTTTAAAATACTGTTTGACTTGGTTAAAGTTAACTTAGACAAGTATTAACCTCTTGGGGAAAAGGCAAGTCTCCAAGCAAATATGCATACATTATTTACTTAGCACACAAACAATTTTGCTTTTAAGCATTTTACATTTTCTTTCAAGTTTTAGTATCTGAATTTTGTATTAGCTCAGTTCATCTTAATAAGTGTGATCTGTTAAGAATTTTTGTTTTATCTTATGACCTCTGTACGTTGTACCAAACTGTATGCAATCTAGCTTTTCAACAAATCTATATAGGAAAAAATACACAAAATAGGAAAACAGAGTGCTTTATATACCTTTGAGGTAAATTGTACCACCTTGTAGCCTTTCTAGCTCAAGAGTTATTTTACTATAACTGATGCATATAGCTGGAAGGAAAGTGTATGCAAATTAAATAAATATCCTAATAAAAAATAGATAGATTATGAAATATAGAAGAGTATCTCCTGCTTCTAAGTGTATCGTACTATCAAAAATTTAATAGGTTTTGAAGTGGTACTTGCATGAGTACACTAGATTCACTCAGCAATGCAGAGCTGTGAAGCTGTATGGAATTGTAGGGGGGAAAGGGAAAAGTCCAGCATGTATCCATTGGCAGCTCCTTAAACCAACTGTGTCTTCCTTACTGTAAAGTCCCAAGGAAAAAATGTGTTTAATCTTAAGAGGTGCTTTGAAATATTTTCTTCTTTAAATCTAGATCATTTCATAGACTTAGTTCAGAAAATTGAAACATTGACAAATGCAACCCTTTGGGGAAAATTCTGAACAGTATTGAACAGTAAAATTGTAAACTTTCCACATAAAGCTTATAGAAAGTATTCTCCATCAGAAATCCTGACAACTGCACATATGACATCAGGGCAATTTTCCTTGAAGCATATTTTAGAGCCTGCCAAAATAATTAGTTTATACATTTAATATTTTTTAATTATATGATTATTTCATTAAGCAGTTGGTGAATAATTGATAATTGGGGCATATTTATAGGTTGCAAAGAGGGAATAGTTGAAAGGAAGTATATAGAGTTGTTTGGAATTGGACGGCCTATAAATCTAAATAAATATATGTATTTGATAGTTATAAACAAAGCTTTCCACAAAACTGAAAGTTTACAGAGCTGTGGTTATCCCTTCTCTCCTTTACAGATGTGAGTCCTGGACTCTGTATCAACAGCACATCAACCAACTAGAGAAATTTCACATGTGTGTTCTTTGCTTCATTCATCTGACATTTGTTGCCAAGACCTTCTGGCAACAACCTGGAGGTCTTGGATCCTATGGAGTCCACCAGCACTGAGTTCTTAATTATTAGAAGCAAGATGTGACACATGGGACACATCATTAGAATGGACAACCACTGTGTACCTTGCCAGTTACTCTATGATGAACTGGACACTGGAAAGGGATCTTGAGATCATCCATACAAGTGCTACATAGATGTTACGAAGGAAATCCTATACTAATGTGACATCTAGCTAAGGGAATCAGAAGTTGTAGCTGCTGACAGAGGCTGCTGAGGAGCTCTATGCTATATAGTTTACCCCAGCTTCTAAGACAGGTGCTACCAAAAACTGATGGAAAACTGTGAGCAGTATCAGATGATCATATCCACAACTATTGTAATAAAGGACTTCCAATATACCCACTGTACTAAACTTATAGAAGCCTACGCTTCTAGACTGGGATTGCAGAGCCAGTTCTGTCTTCTCAAATGAATTGCACAACAATGTGTCTTCTTCAGATCCAAAGGACTACTTATCATAGTTATAAAAAACCGCAGTTGCTTTTTGCTGTGTGCAGAGAAGAATATTTATAATTCTACCCATAGTATCACATCAAATGCCATCCTGTCTGGATTTCTAGAAGTGAATTGGTAAATTTTAGCTCTGGGTGAGAACACAAAATGACAGATTTTTACCTGGATCATGATCTGTTCTCAGCTTTGAACAAACCAATTTACATCCATTTAGACAAAAACAGAAATGGAATTAATAGGTAGACAATCCTACCTACCCTTGAAAAAAATGCTATTGGAATGCTAGACGCTTTGGAATTGGAAGCAGACATTATGCTGTAAAATGTGTGAAAATTCAAGATTAAATCTCAGAGCCATTAGTGTTCCTAAAATAAACTCATCATTTCTTTTAACAATTAGATTGACATTTAGAAGATTATAAAGCAATGATATCATGGCACACTGCCAAACTGAAAACATTTGAGGAATGTAAATGCCTGAATTTAGGAAATCTAAAAAGGACAGCTGTGGATAAACTAAGCTATTTATATATTTTTAGGGAGTAAGCATACTTTTTTATGAATGCTGAATTTAACTGTGCATAAGAGTGAAAACTCTGGCTGCAAAAGAAAAACATTAGAGGCTGAACTTTATCATGAGAATGTGGGCTATTTTGAGCTATTTTGCATCCTACAATAGCGTGGATTCAAAACACCCCAAGGCAGTGCTGCCCCCCCTCTTAAAAATGGCAAGTTTTAAGGTTAAAACTACAAATAATAACACTGGCTGAAATTCAAGGTTGCTTATCATACACGTGACGCTACTTTCTTGTTTTCCTCACTTTTAGCGTGCTGTTCATATTGCCCTGCAGTTTTGCAGGTTCCACACCATTTGTTGGATACCTTCATATCTGCTGATCCCATAGAGATAACTTGAATATTTTCCAGCCTTTATTTTATGCCTAAGATTTATTACCGGTATATTACCTGGGACTTCTCCTGAATGTGGGGATGTGGGATAAATGCAATGCAATCTGAGCTAATTTTTCTTTAAAAAACAACAGAGAAACTGAAATTTAGTTATTCAAACTCTATGGTTTCTGATACTACAATAAAAATGTATTTAGGAAAATGTATGTCCAAAAATGCCTGTATTTCTTAAAAATAATGTCATAAAATTAGAGAAAAGGAAGGAAGGAAGGAAGGAAGGAAGGAAGGAAGGAAGGAAGGAAGGAAGGAAGGAAGGAAGGAAGGAAGGAAGGAAGACAGAAAGATGCTTAATCTAGCCTTAGAAAGGCATAATTATACTGCAAGTGCAAAATAATGTTTCAATCAATCATTTTTAATTTGATTTCCTTCAGCCACTCTGTATATATTGTTTGTCACCACTTCAGTTAGTATTTTCTGGCAAAGGGATAAGTAATAGAGGACCTTCAAACAATTTACAATGATTTGTTTATGAGATACAATTTTCAGCTTTTCATTCTTTTTATTAATCCTTTAATTAATTTAATTGAATTTTACAGTAGATTGCCATCTTCAGTTGATAGGTTGCCATACAGATTGTTAGCATTTTTTTGGTTGGAATGATATAATGACATTTTAAAAATTATACTGTAAAGGGACAATTTCCTGTTTTTTTGGAACATGAATAAAGAATATAAGTCTTTGGATTGGCTTTGCATACATAAAATAGGTTTTATAGAGATATCTACAAAATTCACACACAAAAAAGAGAGAACATCCAAGATGTCTGCACTCTTCTCTCATACCTCCCACTGTCCTTCGTGTACACTCTTATTTCTAACACATCCATCCAGGAAAAAGTGGCATAATTGCCAAACAATGGCCATGAGATTTGATTGGCAAGGAAAAGCATTTAGGGAAACTTGTGGATAATGCAACTTTAAGTGTAAATAAAAATTAAGAATAACAGAATAACACCCATAACTTTTGGAGAAGAAGTTGGTTTACTATCTCTGAAAAGAGAGAGGATAAGCTGAAAAACAAAGTAAAGTAGACTCCTATAGAAATTAAATACAGAGAAATAGATGACCGTAGGAATAGGAACATAGAACAGGCATTAGAAATGCTTACATTAAAAACTTGGAGCATGATAAAAGATTTAAAATAAAAGGTGCACAGCAAATTCAGCAAGTCTTCTGGAAATAATAAGAAATTGCAACTTCCGTTGTTGAACAATAATGTCATTTTGTATATTATTTACTATTGTAATAATGACTTTGTTCAACAACAAAGCATCTGCAAGTAGCCTAAGTCCATTCCATCTAGGGCTGAGACATTCCACAAACACTATCCTGTCCATTTTTGTTGCTGATTTTAATTATCATTTTTGATTATGAGTTCTTCGAAACATGCAACAACTATAAAAGTAATAATATAATAAACCATTTGGGATTTCTGTTCAGTCTACATTCATACAAATTCAGTAATTTCATACTTTGCATAATTATGCACATGATGTTTTTTACACTAGTTGTATTAATTTGGATCATTATGTAATTATTCAAATTATATACATTACATGCATGACCTAAAAGCCTCCAGGTCCAACTCAAAGTGCTGGTTGTCACCTTTAAAACTCTTTGTGACAGCAGCTCAAAGCTGTCTTGCCATCCTGTCATGTGTCTCTTGGAGACCTACACATGATTGTTATCTGGCAGCATAACCTGGGAGAAGAAGAGAAAACACACTATCAGAGACAGAAACTTTATCATAAGAAATAGAAGAGCTGCTACATTGCTGGTGGGGCACGTTATGGGGAGAAAACAGCTGCAGGCTTAAAGATGGAATTTTAGGAAGGACAATACATGGCTGATGAACCTGAGGTAAATTCAGAAGTTTTGTGGACTGTTGGAGACTGGTTGGCTTCTGGTTGTTAATTTTGGGGAAACCACTTAAGAATTGCAGGTTCAGCAACTACCCAAAGATCAGAAACAGAAGGATGGACACTGAGGAGTTTTATACGCAACGTAATGCTTTGCTGGGAAGCTGAAGAGAAAGAACTTATCTTGCCAGTCCAGGAGAAAATGCCAGCCCATGTAATTACTCCCCTTAGTTAATACTAAATAGGAAACTACCATTAACAATGCACTCATTTGGTCAATACTGCATACATATCCAATAGAGAAATAGTTACCTTTAAAATGCTTTAACAGATACACATATATCAACTCTGGTTCATTATTTTATTGCCAGTTATCAGGAAGCAGGAGAGTGGAAGAAAAACCCTGCTTGGTTACTATTTTTAAAAAATGTATTTGCCTTATTTTGTTAATAAAACGGGGGGGGGGGGTGTCACAAAAATGTTCCAAATATTAGCTTGCTTTCAAATCAACACTGGTGAATCCAAAAGCCATTATGTCACCATTCATTTTTTTTAATTTGAATTTATATCCCGCCCTTCTCCGAAGACTCAGGGCGACTTACATTGTGTTAAGCAATAGTCTTCATCCATTTGTATATTATATACAAAGTCAACTTTTATTTCATTTATTTTATTTATTTATTTTGTCACAACAGTATATATAAGCATAAGCATGAAAATAACTATATAATATATAAGCATATATATAAGCATAAGTATGTAATAACTATATTAATTGGATATAATGAAAGGAAACAATAGGCCAGGAATGGTAGGCACGTTTGTGCTCTTATGCACGCCCCTTAATTCACGCCTTGCTCCTTGAAACCCACAACACTCTCTCTCTCATCAAGAACTGAATGCTGTGTTAACCATAGAAAGAGATGATAGATAGGTGACAGATAATAGAAGAGAGAGAGGGGGAGGAAGGGAGGAAGGGAGAGAGAGAGACTGATGATTGGCTAAACTGATTTGGAAACACTGGTTTGCTTGCCTTCAACTGCATAATTTAATTCTTTTCAGCTGCATGACTGTTAGATCAACTGGAAAAGAAACTTTTTTTATTTCTCTTTTACTCTAGAATACAGCTGCAGAGCACAGCTGTGTGCTTTGCCATTTCTTGAGCACAAAGACAGCTTATAGTGTTCAGTCTCTCCGGAACTAGCACAATATCACCAGAAAATCCTTACTATGTTGGGTTATGCATGACCAGGCAATCCATGCTCATCAAACATACAAAGGCACCCTATCAAATGTAATGGCTCTCCCATTGCAGACATCATCACAGAAGTAAGGATGAAACACTAGCACACATTTTTAATCAAACCATCTACCAAACTAATATGAAAATCAGAACTAAATTATGCCACAGAAGCTATGCTTCAAATAGTGAAAAAAAATAAATGTTCACAGGTGAATAATAAATTTGAGTGGAAATTTCAATGCAATCAGTATATCAAGATAACATTTAACGAAGAAGTGTTCCAAGTATAACTTCTAATCCTTAAAATGTACCAATTGACTTGATATAATGTAAATCTCCAAACCGTTAATAAATTGGATACTGGACATTTATTATGAGAAGGGCATAGTTCCAACACCCATATATCAGTCCTTTGCTGTAGCACGTGTGCCTCTGTTCTTCACCTTTTATTCCAAGGACATCTATTTCTGCTCTTCATCCTTCAAGTGCTAAATGGAATTAATGTACCTCATAATTAACCTCTAATGGCTGTTTTCAGACCCAACCTGCTCACTTGGGTAACATGTTCCTAAACAGTTTGCAGATATTACTGACAAAGCAAGCAACTGTGTGACTTTAAAAAAAAAATTACATGTGTAATAAACCATTTTAAAAAAAGTAATGACAACTAAACAAAAATGTTTAATGCATGCTGGTATATATCTTAAGTTAAAGCAGTACTTCTCAAATAGTGGGGCGGGCCCCCCAGGGGGGGCCCGAGGCTCCGTAAAGGGGGGCGCGTTTGACCTCGGCAAACACTGTCATAACAAGCTAAGCCCCGTGTTTACAGTCGCAAGGGAGCCCCCAAAAAATGTTTTCTTCTTCCTAGGGGGGCATGACAGAAAATAATTGAGAAGCACTGAGTTAAAGCAAGAGAAGATCTTGAATCAGATTGTTATACGTCATTGGTTTTCCTATATTCAACTGAAGGAAAGATTTAAAGTTTATAAGAAGAACTATGACTTTGAAAATGGTGAGATTGAATTTGGAGTGGAATTATGTACTAATGATGATCATCTTACTGTTAAGGTGTTTAAACTATTAAAAATGGTAATGGAAGATGAACAAATTAAAAGAAAAGATGGGCAAAAATCCTTGGATATAACTTTGGACCAGGGGTGAAATGCTCCTGGTTCGGACCGGATCGCGCGAACCAGTAGCGATGGGGGCGGGTAGTTCAGAGAACACATAGCAAAAATCCCTGCCTACACCCCCGCTCATGCCCACCCAATCACCCGGTCCCCACTTGCCTAGTTGCTGCTTTTTTCAGTATCACTCCTGTCTTGCTTTGCTTCGGCTGCTGCAATCACTTGCATCAGCTAGCAACTGAATCTGCCTGCCTGCAATCCATCTCATCGGTGAGCAACTCAATCTGCTTGCCTTTTCCCTTGAAATGGGTAAGTAACTGGGGGAGAGAGCTTAAAAAATAGTTAATTGGGGTTTTTTTAAAAGAGTTTTATTTTTTTTTAGGCAATTAACTTTAAATTGCTACGTCTAAATTTAAAAGGAAGTTTTAAATTTAATGGCTTTTATCTAAAAATATAAATAAATAAAATAAAGTAAAGTAAAATAAAATAAAATAAAATAAAATAAAATATTTGTGCAGCTTTCTGAGATTTGGTGTGTTTCTGTAGTGTTTCACTCTAACTACACAAACATACAAAATCTCACAAAGCTGTATGTGGCATTTTGTGTGTGTGTGTGTGAGTCAGTTGTGTTGTGTTGTGTGTGTGTGTAAAGTGTGAAAGTTGGTTTTTGAGCTTTTTGTGGCTGTGTGAGGTTCCCGCTTCTTTCAGGGGCCATTTTGGATGAGGTGCAGCTGCTTTTACATTGTGTCTGAGTCAATTGTGTTGTGTTGTGTGTGTTGTGTATGTGTAAAGTGTGAAAGTTGGTTTTTGGTACCTCTTATTGTTTTATATACTTTGTTTATTATTTTTATTATTTATTGTTATTGGACACATCCACCCAGTCATCTGATCACCAAGCCATGCCCACCAATTAAGCCATGCCCACAGGACGAGTAGGGAAAATTTTTAGATTTCACCCCTGCTTTGGACCAATGGAAGAATATGCGGAAGAAAGGACTGAAATTCACACTGAATTAAAACTTTAAAAAGAATTTTTCTAAAATGATGTATTGCTGGTGTTTGACACAGGATAAACTATCAAAAATGAATAATAGAATTTTAAATATTTGTTGAAAATGTAATCAGTCTGAAGATATATTTTTTCATCTTGTGGTGGGCATGGAAGAAAGCTAGAAAAAATTGGGACCAAATATGCATCTTGATTCAAAAGATTTTAAAAGTAAGTTTACAATTTAAACCAGATTTTTTTCTTTTGGATAAGCAGATTGAAAAATACAGAATTTTCTGTTTCTACTATATATGATAACCATGCAAAGGCTCCTAAATGCACAAAGGTGGAAGAACAAATGCTACATTAAAATAATGGATGGTTAAACTGATGGAAATGGTGAAGACAGAGATATTGAAAAGAACAGAATAGAATTTTTTATTGGCCAAGTGTGATTGGACACACAAGGAATTTGTCTTGGTGCATATGCTCTCAGTGTACATAAAAGAAAATATACCTTCATCAAGGTACAATACTTACAACACTTAATGATAGTCATAGGTTAGAAATAAGCAATCAGGAATTTATATCAATATAAATCATAAGGATAAAAGCAACAAAGTTACAATCATAGAGTCGTAAGTGGAAGGAGATGGGTGGTGGAAACAATGAGAAGATTAATAGTAGTCCAAACTTAGTAAATAGTTTGACAGTGTTGAGGGAATTATTTGTTTAGCAGAGTGATGGCATTCAGGAAAAAACTGTTCTTGTGTCTAGTTGTTCTTGTATGCAGTGCCCTATAGCATCGTTTTGAGGGTAGGAGTTGAAACAGTTTATGTCTAGGATGTGAGGGGTCTGTAAATATTTTCACAGCCCTCTTTTTGACTCGTGCAGTATACAGGTCCTCAATGGAAGGCAGGTTGGTAGAAATTGTTTTTTCTTTGATTCTAATTATCCTCTGAAGTCTATGTCTGTCTTGTTGGGTTGCAGAGCCAAACCAGACAGTTATAGAGGTGAAGATGACAGACTCAATAATTCCTCTGTAGAACTGTATCAGCAGCTTCTTGGGCAGTTTGAGCTTTCTGTGTTGGCGCAGAAAGAACATTCTTTGTTGTCCTTTTTTGATGATGTTTTTGATGTTAGCTGTCCATTTAGATCTTGAGATATGGTAGAACCTAGAAATTTGAAGGTCTCTACTATTGATACTGTGTTGTCTAGTATTGTGAGAGGTGGAAGTATGGAAGGGTTTCTCCCAAAGTCTACCACCATTTCTATGGTTTTGAGTGTGTTCAGTTCCAGATTGTTCCGGTCACACCATGAGGCTAGTTGCTCAACCTCCCGTCTGTATGCGGATTCATCATTGTCTCAAATGAGACTGATCACTGTTGTGTCATCTGCGAACTTCAGTAATTTAACAGATGGATCCTTGGAGATGCAGTCATTGGTATACAGAGAGAAGAGAAGTGGGGAGAGCACACAGCCTTGGGGGGGCCCTGTGCTAATTGTACAGGTATCTGATGTAATTCTGCTTAGCTTCACCTGCTGCTTCCTGTTTGTTAGGAAGCTTGTGATCCACTTACAAATGTGTTCAGGTACCTGTAGCTGGTTTAGCTTAGTTAGAAGAGTGTCTGGAATGATAGTATTGAATGCTGAACTAAAGTCTACAAAGAGGACCCTTGCGTAGGTCTTTGGAGATTCAAGATGTTACAGGATTTAGTGCAGAGCCTTATTAACAGCATCATCTGTTGCTCTATTTGCTCAATTTGCAAATTGCAAGGGGTCTAACAGTGATCCATGATGGTTTTCAAGTGGGACAGCACTAGTCTTTCAAAGGTTTTCATAACTACAGATGTTAGAGCAATTGGTCTATATATATATGCAAGTCTTGGCGTATTCGGGTCTTTTCCCATGTAAGGTTGAGAGTATTTTGGCGACGTTTCGACAAGGTCCCACTCGTCATCTTCAGGCTGGTGCTTTCGGCTTTGTGCGAGCAAAGCGTGGTCAGAGCTGCCGTCTCTCTATAAATACTGGTGGGGAGGTGGGGAGTGCTGGCTTTGTTGCTGTAAGCGGGTTGGTTATGTTGTTACATCTTGATTGGTTGATGAAGTTAGAAGAGTGCAGATTAATTTGCAGATTAGTCGGCTGTTTCGTAGCATCCCGTGTGGGTGTGGTCCTAGCTGTGTGCCTTGTGTCTTGGGTCGCCAAGATACTCTCAACCTTACACAGGAAAAGACCCAAATATGCTAAGAATTGGTGAACTGGACCTCAGAGGGGCTTGTAATTTAATTTGTATGAAAGAGGTTTAGGAATATTTAACTCTCTTTGATTGTCATGATGAAAAGCTTGAATTGGATAATACCTCATTGCTCTTTCAAAGATATATGAATCACATTTTAATGATATTCTGGAACAGGCTTTTGATTGTGGATGCGGATGATTTGTAGTTTTATTCTGTGGATGCTGTCCCCCACACTAATCAAGTAAGAGCAATTACTGAATGCCATTGTGAATTATCTAAGTTAGAAACCTGCCTGTTTTGTATTACTGAACCTGAGGAATGTATGTGGCTCCAATTAAAATAGAATCCGCTCTGTTGTGGAAGCACCTCGATTTGCAACATCATGCATTATGAAGTATACAGTAAAAGTGGGGATTGTGGACCAAGGATCACATCATCTATTTTTAGGAAACATTTCTTGTAAGCTACAATTAGAAAAAAGCAGGTTCCTACAAATAAGGTATTGTGCAATTGTGTGGAAGGCAGTCATCAGACCCAGTCCCTTCTGAAACATACATCATCATCATCATCATCATGTGGTCAGTAATGGATAGAGCATGTCTCTCCTTCCATGAGGACTACAGGTTTAAAGTCATGATTGACTCAAAGGTCTGTGTTCATATCCAATTTTCAGCCGAGGGAGCCTTTATTGTCTGAGAGATGTTTCTCAGGGGCCAGCATGAAAATACAGAATATGGTAACCTGTGTGGCCGGCAGACACCGGGAGAAGAGCCTTCTCTGCCTGGCTCCTGCTCTCTGGAATATCTTGCCTCCTGAGGTGAAGTTGGCTCCCTATCTAACAAAATGAAATTCAATGGTGAAAAAAGTAAGGTTCTATATTTAGGCAAGAAAAACAAAATGCACAAGTACAGTATATGTGGTGCCTCACTCAATAGTAGTAACTGTGAAAGGGATCTTGGAGTCCTGGTGGACAATCATTTAAATATGAGCCAGCAATGTGCAGCAGCTGCCAAAAAACCCAACACAGTTCTAGACTGCATAAACAGAGGGATAAAATGTGAAGTGTTAATACCACTTTATAATGCTTGGTTAGACCACACTTGGAATATTGCATTCAGTTTTGGTCACCACAAGGTAAAAAAGATGTGGAGACTCTAGAATGTCTAATCAGAGAAGAGTAACAAAGATGATTAGGGGACTGGAGTCTAAAACATATGAAGAACAGTTGCAGAACTGGGTATGTCTAGCTTAATGAAAAGAAGGACTAGGGGAGACATGATAGCAGTGTTCCAAAATCTCAGGGGCTGCAACAAAGACGAGGGAGTCAAGCTATTCTCCAAAGCACCTGAAGGCAGGACAAGAAGAAATGGGTGAAAACTAATCAAGGAGAGAAGCAACTTAGAACTAAGGAGAAATTTCTTGACAGTTAGAACAATTAATCAGTGGAACAACTTGCCTCCAGAAGTTGTGAATGCTCCAACACTGGAAATTTTTAAGAAGATGTTGGATATCCATTTGTCTGAAGTGGTTTAGGGTTTCCTGTCTAGGCAGGGGATTGGACTAGAAGACCTCTAAGGTTCTTTCCAACTCTGTTATTCGATTCAATTTATCTTGGCATTTTGAAAGAGCCTCATGATCTGGCTCTGCCAGATGGCTTGGAGACCCAATGGGAGAGCTTCATCCTGGAGGTGGCTGACTAAAATTTAATCCCACTTCTCCACACACACACCCTGTGCTGGACTCCCTCCCTTCATTAACACCTCCTGGTGTTAATGGTTTGCACTTGTAAATGATTTTAAACCACTGTATTCTATGTTTGTTGTTATGAATATTTTTAATGCCTTCATTTTTTTATGCTGTAAACTGCCCAGAATCATTGGATATGAGATGGATGGCAAACAAATTTCCTAAATCAATCAAAAAAATCAATCAAACAACCTTTCCCACTGAAGCAGTACCTATTTATCTACTTGCATGTGCATGCTTTCAACATGCTAGTTTGGCAGGAGCTGGGGCGAGTCATGGGAGCTCCCACCATCACATGTGCTTAGGTCATGAATCTGGGCTGTAGGCTTTCCAGCTGACAAGCTCCAGCGTCTTAACTGCTGAACCATCACACCGTCCACATGAGGACTAAAGGTAAAGGTAAAGGTTCCCCTTGCACATACGTGCTAGTCGTTGCCAACTCTAGGGGGCAGTGCTCATCTCCGTTTCAAAGCCGAAGAGGCAACGCAGTCCGAAGACGTCTCCGTGGTCATGTGGGCGGCATGACTCAATGCCAAAGGCGCACGGAACACTGTTACCTTCCCACCAAAGGTGGTCCCTATTTTTTCTACTTGCATTTTTACGTGCTTTCGAAACTGCTAGGTTGGCAGAAGCTGGGACAAGTAACGGGAGCTCACCCCGTTACATGGCAGCACTAGGGATTCGAACTGCTGAGCTGCTGACCTTTCGATCGACAAGCTCAACATCCTAGCCCCTGAGCCACCACGTCCCACATTGTAAAACATGCTAAATTAGCTACTACACAGGAAAAAAAGACATGCCAATACAGTTTAAATTTAAACTGCATCCCTTGATAAATTACATTAGCAGGTGATCCAGATTAGTTTTATAAACAATAAAATAGATTAGTGTAAAGAATTGTAAAATGGTACTTTACAACATGTGCTTGTTATAAGCCAAAAAAAATATTCCTCAGGAGTTGCCAGATGTTTCAGAAAGACCAGTGCAGCTGCACTGAAGACTTTCCCAGGCAATCTCTGGGTGGGTGGCCATGGTCCCTTTGCTTTGCTTGGAGTCCCAGCAGATGTCTGGACTTATTCTGCAAAGCAGCAATGCAGGATAACTGAGACCAGGATGCAGCTGCTTTCATTCTTTGGGAAGGGGTTCTGCTGTTGGCCATTGCTTCACACAGCTCTGTTGCCTAGGTAGCTTATCGATGCCAGCAGAATTTTGCCCGATCTTACGGTACTTTATTGAATGCAAAGAAAGTAAACGTAACTTGAAAATAAGCAATAAGGGGATTTTTTTTCTTTTCCTTTTCGTGAAGAAAAAGGGGATTTATTGAGAAACTTCAAAATATGCCTCCTACTTGATAGAAGTCCTTTGGGGCAGGGGTCTCCAACCTTGGTCCCTTTAAGACTTGTGGACTTCAACTCCCAGAGTTCCTCAGCCAGCAAAGCTGGCTGAGGAACTCTGGGAGTTGAAGTCCACAAGTCTTAAAGGGACCAAGGTTGGAGACCCCTGCTTTGGGGCATTGGCTCTCAGCTTAATTTGCATTGCAAATGTTGCTGCTTGACACACCTCCAGTATGCAGGTGACCCTGACTTTGAAATCCAAGAAGGTCAAAAAGACTGATTTGAATAGAGCTAAGATACTAATCACAGAAGTATAAAGACAGCAGCACTTTCTGCCCAGTTCTTGTTTTTCATTCCTTATGATAAATCATCTTTATCGCTGAAGTAATATTTAAAAGCAGCTTTATTAAACCAACTATACCTGCACGATAATCCAAGCAGTGTAAATAATGTCCAATTGTATTCCTTTTGGCAAGGCTTTGAAGCTTTGGAAGTAATGAGGCGATTTGAAATGTAAGAATACGCATGGTTGGATGCTATTTTCCCACAGACACTTGTACATCCAGCTCTACCCTCCTTTTCTTCAGAATTCCAGGACAAAAATTCTGACATTTAATCTGAGGAAGCAGCTGCTCTCAGTTTGTTTAAATGTTCCTTTTAACATTCATATTGTATAGTAATAAAACACACAGATGTTCTTGCAGATAGCATTCCATTTATTCTTTTAGTATAATACTTAATGGTTTCTCAACAGTGACATGAAACTCTGGGTTTATCTACTCTGCTTAGTTGCCCCATCACCAGAATAAGTAGGCCACTATTTTCAGAGGACAGAAATGAATGTTGCCCTTGATTTTAAACCTCAATTACTGTCAACATGTTTTTCTGTTTTGTTTCTGAAGTATGCTTCTCCATAATGTTTCCTGGAGGCTCCTGACCATTTCAGAAAGTACATTTCCGTTTGCTACAGGTAAGCCCCAGCAATTCATTAGCTGCTTTGCAGAGGAAGGATTGTCCCATCAACTGAGATACTGTTTGCCGAGCTGTCTGATACCTTTAAAGCTGCTTGTTATGATGAATGGTATAATAGCACAGTCCTGCATTACAAACTGAAGCTTCCTGATTCTAAATCTTGTAGATAGGTGTTTTTTTTATCAATTACTTTTAAACATTTTCTTGAGTTTCATACTGTTCGCCATGCTTTTAAAAATCATCCAGTGGTGCACAATCGCTATCATATTGAAGTTCTATAACTAAACAATCATTTTCATCTCTATTTCCCTTTTAGAAGAAAAAGCACCTTCCCTTTGAAGAAAGTGGGGAAGTTCATGTTCTATTAGTGATTATTAGTGGACTAAAAACAGATTCCCCGCCCCTCAACTGAAGGAAGATCTAGAATTTTTTTGGGAGGGAGGAAATGTTCATATGCATGACCTTAATTGTTGAATTCCTTGCTGCTTCTTGCAGCTGCTACTCCTCATTGCCTTCTGTTTCATTTAACTATTGCTATTTGGCTATGACCAGATGCTCCCGGAATGATGCTACATTATGAGGTAACATTGTCCTCAGATCTTACTTCATACTACATCGGGTCACTGTCTGATGGCACCCAGCAGGGTTTTCAGGGCCTTCCAAGAGACCATTGTTAACATGGGAGGATTTTCAGTGCCCCAGTAGGTTATAAATTGTAACACTGCGGCCAGGAGGCTAGTAAGACAACCAAGAAAAAAAACCCCAAGGAACGATCTCCTCAGAGAGACCTGGTCTTATCTGTAAAGGTAAAGGAACTAAGGCAACCACCCCAAGGGCTGCAGCTCAGTATTCTATTATAAATGCAGCTGGGAAAGAAAATCCATTATATTGAAAAGTTCGTGCATTGCTACCTGTTCTTGTTCCATTAGGTTTAGTACTGTGTTTCCCCAAAAATAAGACCCTGTCTTATATTTTTTAGAACCCCGAAATAAGTGCTTGGCCTTATTTTTGGGGATGTCTTATTATTTTGGGGCATGTGGAGCATAATGGGGCTCCTCTTGCCATCTTATCTGATTTCCAGTTCTGACTCCCTAACCCTAACCAAAGGAAATGGTGGGGACCACTGCGCATGCGTTTAAATATTTTTGGGGAGGGCTTATTTTCAGGGAGGGCTTATTTGGGGGGGGCTTATTTTAGCACATGCACTCAAAAGCCCAATTGGGTTTATTATCAGGGGATGTCTTGTTTTAGATGAAACAGGGTAGGTATGTTAGAATAGTAAGACTTCCCTTTCTTAGTACCAAATAACAGAGTACATTCAATATGCAACATGTTGTGCTCAATACTTTTTGATTCTCATTTTCTACTGGTGTAAAAAAACCTATGACTTGATTTGTATCAAACCCCTCATATACTGGAGGAAAAAGTTAATCCTTATCTTCAGCCAGTGTGGCATAGTAGTTATGATGTCAAAGAAGATTAAGTGAGAACTGGATTCAAGTCCACCTTTTAATCATGGAAGCTCAATGGACAGATTTGAATTACTCTCTGTCCATGCTACTTCACAGGATCTTTTAAAGGTGATAAATTGGAGTAGAGACCATTCTGGATGCTCAAGCATCCACCTTTAGCTTCTGCATCAGATAAAGAAATAAATATCTCATGGTCTGCCTAAAATTAACTTTAAAGCATCTATTGGCACCAGATTACATTTATTTATTAGATTTTTATCTGCCTTTATTATTTTTACAACTATTTCAAGGTGGCAAACATATCCAACGTACATTCTCCTATTGTTACTACAACAACCCTGTGAGAAAGTTGGGCTAAGAGAGAGTGATTGTTTTGTCTTCTAAGAATTTATAGTGTGGCATTTTAAATGAAATCCTGGTCTCTGATTATGAAAAAGGTTATCATGCCCTCTTGAAATCTTTTATTCCGCAGGCTAAACATGTCTAATCATTCCTCATAAATGTGTCCTTCCATGTTTTTCTCTCTACCATCCCCCAGTATTGTTTGTTCCCTTGTATAACTGGTTCTATTGGCTCAAGCTATAGTCATACAGAGGGAGTTGGTAAAATACACATAGATACAACCCTGAGCCAGGCTTCGCAGATAGCCAAGGAACACAAAGACAAACTTATATCTTCATGAAGGCCTCAGGGAAAGGCAGGAAGCTTACATCTTTCTGCAATATGTCCCTTTCCTCTCCCCACCCCAGAAAAACTGGACAAGTATACTTAACTTAAAATCAGAAAACTTCACCTAAAAGTAGCACTTGAACTAAGTGCAGGCTTATATAAGAAGCGATGGGCATAAAAAACCATGCCTGTCATTACACTTACCTCTGTATTTTATTGCATTCTACAGCTCTGTGATTTATTCTGAAACTGATGAAAGAATAGCATCCTCATCTAAGCATCAGAATGCTGCATTTCAGGGCTTCATTGGCCGTGTGTAACAATTCATCCTTATTTCTTTCATCAAGCTGTTTTACACAGGCATTGATCAGGAAATCTATCATCCCCATTGATCAGGAAATCTATCGTATCTAATAATATGCTAAGAAACAGTTCGCAGATGTCCAGAATTTTTTGCAGCATGTTATAATGAAAAGAAACAGTGTATGTGCAGTTAAGATTCCATGATCAGTGATCTGACGTACATTTCGATGAGCTGTCAAGCTCTCACACTTTAGTCATTTCCCCAGTATCTATTTAAAGCACAGTCTGCAGTCATCCAACCATTGTTGAACCAAAATAGCAATAAACAGGATGAAAAATCTGATCAAAGCGTATCGGTATATCAAACTATCCTTTTTAAAAAAAAATCATTAGTAAAATAAGAGAAACATGTTTAAGCTGGTTTGAGTTCTCCGTAATCACTTTTCTTTAGACCAAATAATATTATACTATTATTATGAAATACAGACTCTCTTTAGTTGTGCACACTAAATTCAATAACATGCCCCTGGTTATCTCAATGAGCTTTTCAGCCAGTGCAGATGGGAAGAGTAAACCCTGAGCAGACAAGAACTGTTTACCTTTGACTGCAGAATGTTTGGTCTGGAGTACAGCCCTGAGCTCCTTCCTCACTTGCTCTTCCATCTTTTGCTAAAGTTCTTGTAAACCAAAACTCATTCTTCTATCATTACAGCCAAGATTTACAAAGCAACCTTGTGGAATATTTGGATTTGGAGGTTTTATGGTTTTTAAATCCTGCCTTGAGCCTTTCTTATTTGATAGCTTTATAAATATAATGCTGGTTTTGTTGTTATGGCTACACAAAAGAAGTGAATTGTACCAAAAATACACATGGTTTTAAAAGTACGTTCACAAGAAATATATTATCTATATTGCTCCACATGTGTTGTGTTATCTGACTATGTTTAGATTGCAGCAAGACCCTTTCATTTATTTCCAGATTTTTGGATTGCTCAAACTGAGTACTGAAAAGCGTATTGAGAAATGTGGGGATGAATGAATTCATTCATTAAACTGGGAGATAAGTTACTGTACTTTGACACCCTCTGTAAAGCTGAAAAATGTTAGCCTTGTACACACTCTATCTATCAGAAGATAACTGCAAATTAGAAGAACTCAAAACCTAGCCTAAGCTAGAAATTGCATATCTGAGTACAGTCTCTTCCATTAAAGCACATCACTAAATCTTTGCCAACACAAACAATTTTCACAAAGAACTTGGTGTTAAATACCTCATTCTGACTTGTTGAGTCTGGAGGGAATTTTACAGCAATACTTTAGATGTGGAAAGCCAAAAGACCCCTTGGCACATTTAAACATCATTTAAAAAGCAGTCTAAGTAGCAGTTGAGACTTCAGAAGTCTTAGTAAAAGAAGTTATAAAAGGGGAAAAAAGTTATCACCTTGTCTTCCACTTGATACTCTATGTCAAGGGTTCCCAAACTTTTCAGCATATGCCTTATTCTGACTTTTAAGAAAACCTCTTACCTCCCCACATCTCACTGAAACCAAACTCCCCTCCCACAAAAGAATAATAATACTCAATTCATAATTAAAAATAAAAACACAAACACTTGATATACATTTGTATTTTTTAATTTAAAATTCATGAGCAAGTAACAAAAAACTATTAAGATGTAATTTGTAATTTGTCATAAAAACAGCAGAAATAATCCCTGCGGTTTTTTTACATGAAGGATGCTGCTGCACTTTCCTCAGGAAAATCCCAGGTTTGATAGATGGAAGTACACAACACATATTTCACATATAGTTGGTTCTTTTCAATTTTATCAAGAGTAAAAAGTTGGAAAGAGAGTCTGTCCTTTTGTAGTGATTAAATACATCTGGTTACAAATTAGGAGAGTATGAATTCTAGTCCTACCTTGGACACAAAGCCAACTGTTCAATCCTGGGTCAATCGCTCTCGTGCATAAGAGCACAAAAGTGCCTACCGTTCCTGTCCTATTGTTCCCTTCATTATATCCAATTAATATAGTTGATGCATAATTTTAATTATATATATATATTTTCTTCAAGATATGCTGTTTTATCTATGACATTTGTTTGTGTATTCTGTTGTGACAAAAAGAAAAGAAAAAGAAAAGAAAAGAAAAGAAAAGAAAAGAAAAGAAAAGAAAAGAAAAAGGCAAGGGCAAACCACTTCTGGAAACCTTGCCAATAAATCTGCAAGGACTTCTCCAGGCAACCACCTGGAATTAGAATTAAGGGGTGCGTATCTACAGTAAATTGAAAAACGTTTTTCAGAGATACGTGGAAGAAAATGAAAGAACAGTACAAATTTTGGGTAAATTGAAAAATATTTTATCCAAAATTTCTCCAAGGTTGAATTTTGAATGTCTCTTTTGCATTTGAATCTTATTTTATATCTGATGTTTGATTTTGCAAAAACACTAAATACAAGCTTGATGGATATTACCTTACAGATGACCCCCACCCTGTTAAAGACCTTGGAGTTTTTATATCAAACGATCTAAGTGCCAAAGCCCACTGCAACTACATTGCAAAAAAGGCTTTAATAGTTGTAAACCTAATCTTGCGTAGCTTCTTCTCCAAAAACACTACACTACTAACCAGAGCATATAAAACATTTGCTAGACCAATTCTTGAATACAGCTCGCCTGTCTGGAACCCATACCATATTTCAGACATCAATACAATTGAATGTGTCCAGAAATATTTTACAAGAAAAATTCTCCACTCCTCTGAATACAACAAAATACCTTATGCCACCAGACTTGAAATCCTGGGTTTAGAAAACTTAGAACTCCACTGCCTTCGACATGACCTGAGTTTAACTCATAGAATCATCTATTACAATGTCCTTCCTGTTGAAGACTACTTCAGCTTCAATTGCAACAATACACGAGCACACAATAGATTTAAGCTTAATGTTAACTGCTCCAATCTTGATTGCAGAAAATATGACTTCAGTAACAGAATTGTTAATACTTGGATTACACTACCTGACTCTGTGGTCTCTTCCCAAAATCCCCAAAGCTTTAACCAAAAATTGCCTACTATTGACCTCACCCCATTCCTAAGAGGTCTGTAAGGGGCGTGCATAAGAGCACAAGTGTGCCTATCGTTCCTGTCCTCTTGTTTCCTTTCATTATATCCAATTAATATAGTTATTACATACTTATGCTTATATATATGCTTATATATTGTATAGTTATTTCATACTTATGCTTATATATACTGTTGTGACAAATAAATAAATAAATAAAAATAAATTTAAAAAATTAACACTCAATGGACTGTGTAGTAATTTATGAATGGAGTTGCCAACAAGAGAGGCACAATGCTGAGATCAGAGAAAGTAATAATATTGTTCTATGCTGTACCTGGGAATTCCTTCCATAACGTTTTGTAAAACCAGTGCTATAGTCATGGCCAAGAGTATTCTACCCTTAACAAACCACTGGAGAATTTCTTTCTTCTGAAGAAAGTCAGAGTTACTGTCCACTCAATTTCACTGTCCAGACATTAAGTGGGGAATTTTGAAGAGCCATTTATGTCTAGTTTGGTCAGCTATGTGTTTTAATCTAAGAATGTTGTCTGCAACGTGGACTCCCCATATGCCTAATTAACAGATGGTAGACAAAGTCACTGCTGAAAAAGGATGCTCTCCAGGATGACTGGTATTGACAAATCTGATATTATCTGCCATGCATTTATTTGAAATGAGCATTTGTATTCCACTGCAGATAAACAGCCCCAGAACACAAATTCAAGAATAGAAGTGTTTAGTGTAGTTCTTTTACTGAACCTGAAAAGCTAATGAAAACCTGAACTCATTTCTACTTGGATGGGTAAATACCATGAAATCTCATGACTATAGGCTCGCTCGTAAGAACACATTCTGGAAGAGAAAAGGACAACTTCCATATTGTTACAAGAAAACTAATGGTTTTGTCCATGAAGTCACAGGGAATAGAGCTCAATTCGAAGAACATTTTACTTTTTAAGTAATTTGATGTTTTGAATCAGATTCAGCTCCTAATGACGATACAAACAAATGCTTTCCATCTTGACCTATTTTTAGCAATAATTCTAAAAAGAGATTCAATCAAGGACATCTATTTCCATTCATATATTGTGTTTATTTGAAAGGGAAAAGTACCCTGGAAATTATATAAAACACTGTCGTCTAGTATGTTTGGTGAATGGGTCATTTAGCTAAATATTCATTGATAAATAATACCCAGGTACAATCTCATGTAGAGGATTCCTATCGATTTACAACACTGCTGGATAGATTCCAAAATTCCAGAGCATCTTTCATTCTAGCATTTTATTTATTTTATTTTACTCATCAAATTTTTATGCTACACATCTCTCCTATAAAGTGATTCTTGAAAAGTAAAACTATGGGGATTTTTTTATGTCCAGTATTCCTTCAACAGGGACGCGGTGGCTCAGGGACTAGGATGTTGAGCTTGTCGATCGGAAGGTCAGCAGCTCAGCGGTTCGAATCCCTAGTGCTGCCGTGTAACGGGGTGAGCTCCCATTACTTGTCCCAGCTTCTGCCAACCTAGCAGTTTCGAAAGCACGTAAAAATGCAAGTAGAAAAAATAGGGACCAGCTTTGGTGGGAAGGTAACAGCTTTCCGTGCGCCTTTGGCGTTGAGTCATGCTGGGACAGTGTTGGCTCTTCGGCTTTGAAACGGAGATGAGCACTGTCCCCTAGAGTCAGCAATGACTACCACATATGTGCGAGGGGAACCTTTACCTTTTTATTCCTTCAACAACAGATACCTACATTTCTTTTCTTTCAGTGACTCAAAAGTTTCATAGAATTCTGTATTGTCCTGAAATCTTTTTTCTATCTTGCATTTGCACCTTTGTTTAACAATTTCTTTTATCTACAGCAGTGTTCCTCAACCCTAGGTGTTTTAAAATGGGTGGACTTCAATTCCCAGAATTCCATAACTAGCATGCTGGTAGAAAATCCCGGAAAGAGTGCAGAGAACAACAACAGAGATAATTAGGGGCCTGGTGGCTAAAAGATATGAAGAATGCAGGAATTGTAAATGTGTAGTTTAATGAAAAGAAAAACTAGGGGTGACATGATAACAATGTTCCAATATTTGAGGGACTACCACACAGAAAAGAGGGTCAACCTATTTTCCAAAGCACCTGAAGGCAGAACAAAAAGCAGTGGATGGAAACTAATCAAGAAGAGAACCTAGAAATAAGGAGAAATTTCCTGACAGGACAATTAATTAGTGGAATGGCCTGCCATTTGAAAGTGGAAATTGGACAACCATTTTTGTTTGAAATGGTATAAAGTCTCCTGCTTGAGCAGAGGTTTAGACTAGAAGACTTCCAAGGTCTTTTCAAACTCTGTTACTCTGTTATTCTATTCAGTTAAAGTCCACCCATCCTATATTTAAAGGGTCGAAAAACATTGATCTTAAACAATTTCTGTTCCTCTCATCCAGCAACTGTTCTTCCAAGCAAATCCTGTGCCATCAAGTTTATTATATTAGGTTTCTGCCACAAAAATTCTCATAACATCTTCACATAGATTTGCAAATAAATCCATGGCTTTACATTTTATCCATTGGAAACCTGTCAGTATGTTGTTATTAACGTACCAGAATTACCGCTGAAACCATTTGACTTTGATTTCCTAAATCTTTACCGATTTGTTATGGAACACAATTTTTATACAAATTTCCTACTATAGTTATCTAGTCATTTGGGTAGGGGATTAAGCCAGATTTGCAAAGCTTGTCTATTCCACTTTTGGTTTTAGAATGAGAAACTTGGCAAGTATTATAAAGTCAAATGGGACATGTTTTCTTAAAAACTGAATTATGTTTAAATATTAATGCAGCTATCTTTCCTGCTGCTACATAAAATGAACGAGGTATGTTTGAAGCTACAGATTCAGAATAATATTAATTTAAAATTAAGGGGGGAAAAGTACGACTAAGATAACATGCAGCAAAAGAGGTTTGAGGGTTATACTTTTCTTAAGTGGAATAAATGCTTCAGAGTCTTTTCAGAGAAAATGTCTCAGTGCAAACAAGTACATATATTTTTAAAATGAGACAATTACAGCATTATATTCTTAGAGCACGGCACAATTTGTTTAAGCATCTTTTTAGCACTTGTATAAATTTTCGGAAAAAAAGATTTCTCAAAATTAATTAATAACATCCCCTAGAACAAACTGATAAAACAAATGTCAAACTGAATGTTTAAAACCCACCAAGATGAACTTCCACTTAATTCAAATTTATAATAGCTAATCTTCAAATATAATAAAATGAGAAACTAGAGGAAAGAGGTAGTAGTTCAAAATTGCTGAGTCTAAGCCTCAGAGCCCAGGGAATCCCTCAGTTGGTGGAAACTAGATGGAATTTATCTATGGACATGAACTCTTTCTAAAAGGACAGTGGATGAGTGCTTTAGTACAAGGGTTACCAACCTTTCGGACCTCAGGGACCACTAAACTCATAATTTTAAATCCTGCGGACCACTAATATGATCTGCCTAATGACTGGCTGGGTGGGCGTGGCTAGGTGATCATGTGACTGGGTAGGCATGGCCAACTCAACGTCACTCACATCGAGGGGCACCTCGCCGGCCTCTACTTGCCTCTCTCCTCCCAGCCACTCCTTGCCTGCCCGCCTGGGCTCCTTAGGGCCCCAACAGGAGACAGTTGTTGGAGCTAAGCAGCCACCACACACACAAAAAAAAGAGTTGGCAAAACAGCTGGCTCAGTTCTAATTGGATCTGACCGAGAAGGAGGCTCATCAGAAGCACCTCACGGAGGACTATGAGCATAGGCTTTCTATGAGCATAGGTACCGGTGCCTGGAGGCTCAGCAGGCTGAGATGGTCAGCCAGTTCCAGGCCATGATGCAGTCCCATTGGAACAAGGCTCTCCAGCTCTTCGCCATCAGCGGCACTTCCCTCCAGCCTTCGCCCAAAGACCCGCACTAGGAGGCTGAATTTCTCCCCCCTCCAATCTGCACAAAAAAGTCCCCAAAGGGGGAGGCTCTCTGCAGCAACACAAACGTTCATTGCACATATCTGTCCCAGGGCCGTAGTTTGAGGACACCTGATTTAGTGCAATATAAAAAAATGCAAATAATTTTTCTGCGGACCACCAACATTTTCTCACGGACCACCAGTGGTCCACGGCCCACCAGTTGGTGACCACTGCTTTAGTAGTATTCATGAAGTATTATATAGATACATTACATTCCAACAGTTGTATGGGATAATCAAATAAACAAGGGGAAGAACTAAAACCTTCTCTTAGTTCAGTTTTTAAAAGCTTCTGTACTATAATTCCATGACAAAAACATCAAACTTCTCTAACAACATTGAAGCTTTGAAACAATCAGCTTGGAAAGAGTCTCTCCGAGCTCAGATTAGTAATTTAGAACAGAGAAAATTAGAGGCACCACCACACATGATGTTCAGTGAGTACATGTACCTATAGAGAAGAGATCAAGCAGAGTTCTGTTTCCTTCTCTTGGGATTATGATGCAAGGTGAGGAGGCTTGTCTTTTTTGAGAAAGAAGCACATCCTACACCTGCAAATTGCTTTGTAAGCAGCTGCTAGCCTCTTTATCACTGTGTGAACAGCTCTCGCCAAAAGAATGAACAAATGACAATTTAATAGGCCAGAATGCTACTATTCCTATTTATAGAGCCCCCCAATAGACAAATATAACTTTTACCTGTGAATTATGCAACTCTGCCCACTTTGAAACTCTGCCCACTTTGAAAGGGAATTGTCTATAGAATATTTATTTATTTATTTATTTTATTTTATTTTTATTTATTTTATTAAATTTTTATACCGCCCTTCTCCCGAAGGACTCAGAGTGGTGTACAGCCAAAGATAAAACACAAAATATATACAATTAAAACATTTAAAACCTAGCAAATTACAAAAAGGCTGATAATTAAAATTTTAGTTTTAAAATTTTAGAAATATTAATAAAACCCCGAATTAAAATTTAACACTATTATGCCAGTCCCGCTTGAATAAATAGGTGTGTTTTTAGCTCACGACGGAAGGTCCGAAGATTAGGCACTTGACGTAAACCAGGGGGAAGTTTGTTCCAGAGCGTCGAGAAGGCCCTACTCCTGGGGGCCGCCAGCCAACACTGTTTGGCGGACGGCACCCTGAGGAGACCCTCTCTGTGAGAGCGTACGAGTCGGTGGGAGGCATAAGTTAATAGCAGGTGGTCTCGTAAGTACCCGGGTCCTAAGCCATGGAGCGCTTTGAAGGTGGTAACCAAAATCTTGAAGCGCACCCGAAAAACCACAGGAAGCCAGTGCAGGCTACGGAGTAGTGGTGTTATGTGGGAGCCACGAGCGGCTCCCGTTACCACTCGAACAGCCGCATTCTGGACTAACTGTAGCCTCTGGGTGCACCTCAAGGGCAGCCCCATGTAGAGAGCATTACCATGCAGTAATCCAACCTAGATGTAACCAGAGCATGAGTGACCGTGCATAAGGCATCCCGGTCAAGGAAGGGACGCAACTGGCGGACCAAGCGAACTTGGTAAAAGGCCCTCCTGGAGACGGCCGCCAGATGTTCATCAAAGGACAGCCGTCCATCCAGGAGGACGCCCAAGTTGCGAACCACCTCCTTTGGGGCCACTAACTCGCCCCCAACAGCCAGCTGCGGATGCAGCTGACTGTACCGGGGTGCCGGCATCCACAGCCACTCCATCTTGGAGGGATTGAGCTTGAGTCTGTTTCTCTCCGTCCAGACCCGTACAGCTTCCAGGCACCGGGACAGCACTTCGACCGCTTCGTTGGGGTGGTCCGGGGTGGAAAAGTACAGCTGAGTATCATCAGCGTACAGATGATAACTCACCCCGAAACCACGATGACCTCACCCAGCGGCTTCATATAGATGTTGAACAGGGTAAGCGAGAGAATCGACCCCTGAGGCACCCCACAAGTGAGGCGCCTTGAGGACGACGATATCCTTCAGCTGCTCAATATTGTACAATATCTTAAGGTAATATTTAAAGATCAGTATTTTTTCACTTGTTACATTATCAGTCTAAAGTTAGCAGTTGAACTGCTCCCAGTAGTAATTGTCTATCTTGCTCTGAAGCTCTTTCATTCTCTCATAGTTTAAAAAGCACAATAATCTTTAGAGGAACTTGCCTTAACTTAGTGCCTTCTAGAAGGTAAAACTTGTAGAACTTCAGTTGGGAAGTATGCTTTAGAATAATTGATGCTAGGGAACTTTGAAAGACAACTTTTCCAAAACCAGAATTTCAAAAAAATTTGCTTACCTAAGCATGCAAAGAATGTAATAGATTCCTCAGCATAATCTGCAGAAGTTCTGGCCTCCTGAGATTTGAAACTAAACTGATTTCTTCTTTTAAGGACAATAAGCTTTCCTCAGCAAATGCAACATTTAAGTATGCAATATTCTTTTTTGAAAAATGGCTGATATCTGCACTTACATGTTGAACAATTCTGAAAACAAAGAAGTGGAGACTTCAAACATAAATACTCTCAAATACTTATTTTTGGATACACATTTTCAGATTTCCAAAATTATTTCCAGAACCAATATTTTAAATACGAAAATCCCAGTAGGTTTTTTTTTCATTTAAAATGAATAGCAATTAGAAAATTAAAAGCAATTCCATGGTAAATCCGATAATATGTTTTTCCTGAATTTGTGGCATCACACTATTTAACCATTTTGCAAATGATGGATTCAGCCCCCATTCTTTATTGGGAACAGATGTATCTCAGCCTTGTGATTCATGTGAGACATTATTGGTTTTGTGATGGTCTACTAAACTAGATCAGATGAGTTTATATAGTTGCAGACTCAGCCAAAGAAACATATAATAATTTCAGTGCTGCTGAGCTGCAAAATATTCCTCACAGGAGTTTCATTTTTCCAACTAGTTATACTACACAAAGATCACTGAAGGCAAAACTCTTCAAACTGCCACAAAATCATGATTTCTTCCTCTCCATCTATTTTACCTAAGGTAAAATGTGGACAAATGCAAATTCCACATTTTACTCCTTGTTCAGTATTGTTGGTTTTAAAAAAGCTTTTGGATCTTTAATGCCTCAAAGAATCTTTGTTAATTACAGTTTCCCAACCTGAATTTTATCTAAAGCTCTACCCTTTCACTAATACCTTGGCCCTTAATCCTAAACTACCTGAAACAGACAGTCTAGAGATACAATAAGAACTGAGATGGGCATATTCCTCTGAATATGAAACACACACAAGGGAAGAGAATCCACAAACATCCACTCTCACTTAACCCCTCTTGATTTCCAAAAGGTAATGTTAAAAATACTTACTGGAGAGGTGGGCTCTCAGTATTCTACTCCATCTTGGATAAGCTCCCAGTTGAAGGAGAGAAATTCACTATCTCATATTATGACCACACAATCTGCATAAGCCTAGTTTATTGTATAGTGCTGGGGACAAACCACAAGGATAAAATAATCTTTATGTAGACATACAATAAATGCTGACCAGTAATAAGATCAAATTCCAATCATAAAATGGCTTAGATTTTCTGCTTAAATGGCGATAAGCCGAATACTACAGTATAGGGCTGTCAAACTCGCGGTCCACAGGCCAAATGCGTCACATGCTGGCCACATCCATTCCCAGTTTAGCAAAGGAGGGTGGGAAAGTCCCGATACATCACATGACATTGCCGTGACAAAACACCCCTGCTAAAGTTGACACCAGTCACTTTTTGTAGTTGATCACTTCATAGTCCCTGTTTAAAAATACAAACGAGATTTTAAAATAACTTTTGAGCCAACAGTTTTAAGAAACCCATTAATTTTAGATAAGGACCTTTGTTAGTTTGGTTGTTTTGGTTTAGGTATTCACAGTCTGGCATTTCAAGTAATACTAGTAGTAGAGGTACAGTAGATGAGATGGGAAGGACAGATTGCAACAATTCTTACAGAAGTAGGAATAGTTAGCATCAAACAATATTCACTGTTAACAAATATAATGTATAGGCTTTTTAAAAAAGCCTATATATTGTATTTGTTAAAAGTGGAAGAATATCTTTTTCATGCCAGTTCCAGAATTATTCCAGATTTAAAAATATCTATTCCTATTTAATAACATTAATGTCATTTACATAGAAACTCTGTATCAGATATGAACTTTGTGAATACAGCTAACCAAATACAGAGTTATTATAAAAATTTCATTTTATTTTTTCACTAAAACAAAAGAATAGGTAGAAAAAGACTAAATATAGGTATTAATGAAAACTGAAGCAACATTCATTTGCATTCAGAAAAGATTTCAACTGGAACATAATTTTAACATAGTTATTTTTTTGGAACACCTTTCTATTCAAACAAGCAGGACATAAAAAGGAAATGTGCAGCTTTGAACAAAACAGAATGATTTGGTTCATTAAGTAAATCTATGTTTAGAACAAGGTTAACTTCCAAAGTAAATGCAGTAGTTTTATCTTATGGGGAAAAGTAGTCATTCATTATTTAAGTTATTTTATTGCATCTTTATCAGGCTGTCTGAAGTTAACTAACACATCTGTTTCAGTCTCTTGGTTGATGTCTTTCTGGGTCTCATAAAAAATGTACCATAGCTTAAAATTACCTTTGCCTGACAACATCTATAACACAATGATGCTGAATTAATATTAGACATCATATAGGAGTTCAGTATTCTATTATGTATATTTGCCCTCAAGCTTTAATTCATTATAAAAAAAATTAACTGGCCTGGATTAAATCAGTCAGCAAACAGAAACTTATTCTTCCCATTAATAAAGAATTGAAACAGCACTATGAATTTATATATACACACTCACACACACACACATGCATATATCTATCTATCTCAATGCTCTGGGTCTGGAATTGGTACCATAAAATAAACAAGTTATAACTCAATTAAATTTCCACTGTTTTCAAAAAAAGATACAGTTCTTGATTCCAGATGGGCAATAGTTCTCTCCTGCAATAAACCATGAACAGTTTCTCGTTGTAAGTCAAAAATATGTAATGCCTGGGCAAGGCATTGTGACTTTCCTTGAAGTATTCTCTATCATGACAGAAAGGATGTTTATTTCATTGAGACAAGAGGCAATACACACAGCACATCCCTCCAACTTTCTACTGTAGTGCTTCCAGTAGCTATATGGAAATACCAGAAGAAGCTTCCTCACATGCCTATGGCATGTGCACAGGGCATATGATTACTGAAGTGCTGGAAAAACAAGACAAAGCAACGTGGCAGTTTTAGGAATGGGAGTGTTTTATTGAAAGTTTGATCGAAATATCTCTTGAGAGTTTTGTACAGTCTTGATAAGTAACATTTTGAAACCAAAATCCACCTATGGTCTCTATGGCCCTTTTCAAGGTTTGGCTCCAAAGGTAAACCATGTAGGAACGCATCTGATATTTGATGTACTTTAACTTACATTTAGTTTTAAAAGGATAATTTCACCACAAATTTTTGAAGGAGCTCTGGGAGGCATTGTTGGGAAATTATTGGGAAGCTGCATGAGGTGCTAGAACAAGGTTAATAGAAGTAATGTCAGCTCTCTTGTAGCTGACTATTATTGATCATTTATGTATTGCCAAGAAATGGGAGGGAAGGACAGAAATGTACATAAAAATAGATCTGCTGATGTATAACTTCATTCCTACCGTTTGAAAAGAAACATAGCACATGGTATTTGTTACATACGTATGTATGTGAGGTATTTGCGTGACCGCCACTAATTGGTTAAAATCACGGCAGGAAAAATAAAGCACTGCCAGTGGCTTGGCTCTATAAAGAGCGAGTCCCAGCAGCTTGTCAGATGTTCATATTGCTAGCTGTTAACTAATAAAAGGTGCTGAAATAGTTCCACAGCCTGTCTCTTCATTTCCCATGCTTCCAATCTAACACTGGCGATGAATATGGGATCTCAAGAAGGACAAGGACAAAGGAACTGACCATCCACTTCGTGGCATCCGCGGCCATCTTACTGCATGGACAAACTGCATCAGCCAACTTAACGATTGCTGCCCAGACATCACCCAAGTCCAGATGCCTCTTGAAAAAGCACCTTTTGGTGACTATATGGACAAATGCCTGACATCTTCACAATAATAATCTGTAGGGGTGGGTATGGTCAGTCCAAAGGCACAGAGAAGTCATAAGATAACTCATAAAACACCACCCAAAGAAAACAGTCAGAGGAACAGAAGCACCTTTTTTTTCAAAGGAAGGACACTGTTTGGAAATTAGAAAGTACTGTAGACGTTGCATTATTTTTAGCTGATGGTCAGGTTTTGCACTAAGATTGTATAAGCAATCTTCATTAGAATAGACAACTACTCGAGGTAGTAGCTGTTTGCTCAGACTCTTCTGACATTAACCCAGATCCATTGATCCTAGCAAGAAACTCTCCTTGCCATGACAGTTGTCACTGCAGCTTTTTTTGCTGCAAGCTGCAGGTTTCTAAATGCTACTCCAGGTTTTTTCCATCGGCTCCATGAGTCATAGTTTTAATGTGAGCTTATGTTACCAATTCAGTGGCACTGGACCTACATTCATGCCAAAGGAAAGGCTGGGGAAAGGATACTGTAAGTTTTGTGCCATGGGACAAGCAGCTGTTTGCCAACTCCTGCTGAAACTTCTGCCATTAATTCCTCTTCTGTTTCAAAAGCTAGTCAGAAGACAGAGCACTGACATGGCAAATTACAATATGTAATTTTGTAATCATCTCTCAATCATCTTCACCACAGACAGAATAAGGAGAAAACAATCATTAATAAACTGAATTCTAAATTGATGAGCTAACTATTCCTTAGATGAGGGCCACCCATCGGTAAACATATGACAGGTTAGAAATATTTGTATGGGCAGCTATGTGAATTTTTTTTTAGCAAATTTTGATTTCTTGGGATTTGCTTTTTCTAAACAGGCCTATCATTCATAGCAAAAGTTTATGTACCTTGGAGACAAGTGAGGAAGAATGGTGAAAAATGGATGTGATATCCGACTGATGTTGAGAATAACAACACATCCAAAACATCTGCAACAATGTATGAACTTCAGATGGAGGAAGGAAAGGGAATATAGGTATTTAATATAAGTGAACAGTTCTGTGTTAACAAAGCTGACAAGGCAATGGACAAATGTTTGTTTATGCATCATTTTACACAGTACAACATTGTATTCCATTCCTACTCTCTACAGAGCTGTGGAAGGCAAATATTTTTTTTTTATTTTTTTTATTTATTTATTTATTAATTAGATTTCTAGACCGCCCTTCTCCCGAAGGACTCAGGGCGGTGTACAGCCTTATTAAAACACATAGGTACACAATAAATTTAAAATACATTTAAAATGAAATATTTAACCGGCCGATTTAAAACTAAAAACGGTCAAACGACCGATGTAAAACCCTAAACTATAAAATCACCATTAAAAACCCATAACTTAAAAAACTAACCCAGTCCAGCGCAGATAAATAAGTAAGTTTTGAGCTCATGCGAAAGGTTGAGGTCCGGAAGTTGGCGAAGTCCTGGGGAGCTCGTTCCAGAGGCGGGAGCCCCACAGAGAAGGCCCTTCCCTGGGTGTCGCCAGGCGACACTGTCGCGCCGGCGGCACCCTGAGAGTCCCTCTCTGTGAGCGCACGGGTCGGTGAGAGGTATTCGGTAGCAGCAGGCGGTCCCGTAAGTAACCCGGCCCTATGCCATGGGCGCTTTAAAGGCGTTCACCAACCCCTTGAAGTGCATCCGGAAGGCCACAGGTAGCCAGTGCAGCCTGCGCAGGATAGGTGTCACTCGGGAGCCACGAGGGGCTCCCTCTATCACCCGCGCAGCTGCATTCTGGACCAACTGCAGCCTCCGGATGCCCTTCAAGGGGAGCCCCATGTAGAGAGCATTGCAGTAGTCAGGCGAGGCGTCACAAGGCGTGGTGACTGTGCACAAGGCATCCCGGTCTAGAAAGGCGCAACTGGCGCACCAGGCGGACCTGGTGGAAAACTCTCCTGGAGGCGGCCGTCAAATGATCTTCAAAGACAGCCGTGCATCCAGGAGAACGCCCAAATTACGCACCCTTTCCATCGGGGCCAATGACTCGCTCCCGACAGTCAGCCGCGGACTCAGCTGACTGTGCGGGATGCCGGCATCCACAGCCACTCCGTCTTGGAGGATTGAGCTTGAGCCTGTTTCTCCCCATCCAGACCCGTATGGCTTCCAGACACCGGGACAGCACTTGATAGCTTCATTGGGGTGGCCGGTGTGGAAAAGTACAGCTGGGTGTCATCAGCGTACAGCTGGTACCTCACACCAAAGCCACTGATGATCTCACCCAGCGGCTTCATATAGATGTTGAACAGAAGGGGCGAGAGAATCGTCCCCTGCCGCACCACAAGTGAGGCACGCGGGTGACCTCTGCCCCCGCCAACCCCGTCTGCGACCGGTCGGAGAGATAGGAGGAGAACCACCGATAAACGGTGCCTCCACTCCCAACCCCCCCAACCGGCGCAGCAGGATACCATGGTCGATGGTATCAAAAGCCGCTGAGAGGTCTAATAGGACCAGGGCAGAGGAATAACCCCTATCCCTGGCCCTCCAGAGATCATCCTGCGACCAAAGCCATCTCAGTGCTGTAACGGGGTCGGAAGCCGGACTGGAACGGGTCCAGAGAGACAGTTTCCTCCAGGTGCAGGGGAAACTCATATGCCACCATACTCTCTACAACCTTCGCGCGAGCGGGTTGGAGACCGGACGATAATTACCTAAAACAGCGGGTCCAGGAAGGCTTCTTGAGGAGGGCCTCACCACCGCCTCTTTCAAGGCGGCCGGAAAGACTCCTCCAACAAGGAAGCACTCGTAATCCCTGGAGCCAGCCTCGTGTCACCTCCTGAGTGGCCAGCACCAGCCAGGAGGCACGGGTCCAGTAAACACGTGGTGGCATTCAATCTACCCAGCAACCTGTCCATGTCCTCGGAGTCACAGGGTCAAACTCATCCCACAACATCACCAAGACCGCCCTCAGATACCCCGTCTGAATCGCCACAATTTTGGTCCAGACCGTCCCTAAGCTGAGCGATTTTATCGTATAGATAACCGTTAAACTCCTCAGCACGTCCCATAGCGGGTCATCCCGCTCCCCTGGTGAAGGAGGGCGGGTCACCAAACAGGGCAGCTGGGCGGTTATCTGCCGGCGCAATGAGGGAGGCGTGGGCGCCTCGCTTCCCTCAGTGCCACTAGGTAGGTCCTGGTATAGGATCTAACTAGTGTCCGATCAACCTCTGAGCGGCTGGACCTCCAGGAACTCTCTAGGCGTCTTCTCCGGCATTTCATCCCCTCAGCTCCTCGGAGAACCAAGGGCGGTTGGGATCTGCGCGGGTCAGAGGCCGCAAAGGCACGACACGGTCTAAAGCCCCAGCCGCAGCCCGTTCCCAGGCTGCAGCTAGTTCCTCTGCCGTGCCGTGAGCCAGACCCTCAGGAAGTGGCCCAAGCTCCGTCCGAAACCTCTCTGGGTCCATCAGGCGCCTGGGACGGTACCACCGTAATGGTTCCGTCTCCCTGCGGTGTTGGGTAGCGGTCAGAAAGTCCAGGCGAAGAGAGTGATCTGACCATGACAAAGGTTCAGTGACTATTTCCTTTAAGTCCAGATCTCTCAACCACTGACCAGAGACAAAAATCAGGTCCAGTGTGCCTCCCCCGATGTGAGTGGGGCCATCCACTACTTGAGTCAGGTCCAAGGCCGTCATGGAGGCCAGGAACTCCCGAGCTACCGTCGATGGCGAGCGGCAGATGGCAGTTAAAGTCCCCATGACTAAAAGTCTGGGGTCTCCACTGCCACCCGGCAAGCACCTCCAGGAGCTCGGGCAGGGCAGCTGTCATGCAGCAAGGAGCCAGGTACGCGACCAGCAAGCCCATCTGACATCTATGACCCCACCTCACAAAGAGGGATTCACACCCGGCAATCTGAGGTACAGTGGTCTCCCTCGGCTCTAGACTCTCTTTAATAGCAACCGCCACCCCTCTACCCCTACCCTGGGCCCTCGGCTGATGGAATGCACGGAAACCCGGTGGGCACATCTCGACCAGGGGCACACCCCCTTCAGTGCCCAACCAGGTCTCCGTAACGCCTATAATATCCGTGGCACCCCCCTGTATCAGATCATGTATTAGGGGGGCCTTATTGGCCACGGACCGTGCGTTGCATAACATCAGACGAAGGCCCAGGCTCTGAGGGTCTTGACCATCCGGGGAACGGGAGAAGTCAGGGGGATCGGGGCATTAAATGTACTATTAATATATTTGCTAGAAAATATGCTGAAAGGATATTTAAAGGCTCTTAATGTGAAGGGTATATCAATTCTAATCTGACTTGCATTAACATTCATTTTGATCATTCTTGTGATACAGGGTTTTTGTTGAAATTTATTTCAGTTTTCAGTTACACTGAAAAGTCTTAAATGAAAGATTTGCTAAGGGTTGTGCTTCCTCATTATCCATGCATAGGTTTTATTAATTGTAGTGACATAAGTTGCTGCTTCTAAAAGATGGATGACACCCCAGTGATAACTTCCACAAATTAGATTTTAGATTGACCATACAGGGAAAAGCTTGCATAAGATGGTTCCAAAAATTTAACCTACATAGGTATCTATTGCTAGCTGCAGTGACACTGTGTACAGCAATCATGAGACAAGTGTTGGACACATGTATCTAAGTCATGAGCTTTGTTTTGAGATGTCATAAAGCACAGTTCATCATTTGTTCCTGCTTGCTTTTATGTGGCTATTAGAGCTGATTCGAAATGACATTCCATAATCCTGATGCAGAACATCTATCTCATATATAACAAAGGATAGGACTGTCCCCTCTTTTAATTACCTAACAAGGATGTCCCAAAGTTGCTTTTTTTTCATGAGGCAATTGGAATTTCTTGTAGACATTTCACTTCTCATCCAAGACATTTCTTCAGCTCTGACTGGATGGTGGGAAGGAGAAACAAGGAGCAAGATATTAGGTACTTTATGAGCCGATACGTGTAGCTGTATACATACAGAATAATGGATACTCAGTTTCTTATGTCTGCAGCAGTGTTGACCATATTTTAAGCATTGTTCTGGTTACATCAAGTACAAATTCAGACAGTGGTTTGTATTTAGCTGTGGTAGGGCTTCAAAAAGTATTAATCATCAGAAACTATTAAAAATTCAAAAGATTTTCATAGGATGTAGAATGCAAGAAACAAATAACATAGTGATATATTAATTAATGCCAAATCCAAGTTTAATTCGTCTGACAAACCAGCTATAAAATATGGTACTATGGGAATTTGTTCTATTTCTTATTCCTACAGTGAATAAAAGACATCAGTGGAGGTGTGGAATGTCTTATTAGTCTCCCAAAGTTGACAGAGAAAAATATCATCTACAGGCATTACGAAGCTAGTAATTAGGAGGGAAAAAAAATAAATGTTACATTTCACAGTATACAGGAAGAAGTCGCCACTGGTTGCTTCCATTTGTGCATTTACTGGAGCAAAATTCAGTACAGAATAATTGCAAATAATGTTAACACCCAAAGACAGAAGTATATCTAGAGAATAGCAAAAACAGTATTTTCTTTATTATCCACAGAATAATAAAGTTCAGGCAAGCTACTTAGGTGACATAATGAGCTTAGCATCAGCCACCATCTCCTGAAACTTTCTAAATGTTAATTATAACCTTTGGTTCATAATGTCAAAAGAACATATATTTTTGTGTTGTTGAGTCCATCTATGATCCAGCATTCCAATTCAAGAGGACCCAAATTATATCTCTGACTTTTGATACATAATGTGTAAGGTGTATATTTAAATTCACTAGATACAAATATGATACTAATATGATACTGATGTAAGGGCAACAAATTTTAAAATATTACATGTTAAAGAAAGAATCCATTATACATTCCTATACTCTTATCCCTGCCTATTTATAAAATGCTGTAAGAGCAAACATATTAATAAAATTTGGCATTTTCTTGTTACATAATCTTTGAAGCTTTTGTATTAGATAGTAATTTTCAATGAAATCTGATTAGATTAATTATTTATACACTGATTTAATTAGGTTGTCTAGTTTTAATATCTCCATCAGATTTTGTTAAATTCATACTAATCTGTGAGAGGCTTGGTGCCAAATTATTATATACGAATAATTATTAAATTAGGATATAATATATGGAGCAATCTGGAGATCCTAGTGCATGCCCGTGGGCCTGCCATAAGTGAAGAGTTCCAAATTTACACATGTGTTAAAATAATTCTTGCACTGCATCCATAAAAATGATAATTATGTACCCCAATCTCTTTTTTTTCTTTCCCAGTTGACAATTTTTTTTCTTCTGACAGTGGAGTTTATTCTATCTATATTTACCTCCTCCCCATTACAAGATGCATTTAAGATGACGATGACGATGATGATGATGATGATGATGATGATGACGACCATTCAGTCATGTCCGACTTTTGGTGATTCTATGGGCCAGGGCTCAGCACATCTTCTGATCTTGTACTATTCTCCATTGCATTAACAAATAAACCTTGTCAGTTGGACTTGTCTATTGGAAAGAGCCAGAAAACCTTGGAGGGAGATGGCAAAACAATTGTGGTTCACCGTTAAAGATTTCCATTGCTTGTGGAAAACAGTATTTATTAAATTCCTCTTGACTTGACTTCAGTCTCAGAGCGGGCCATAGGGATGTGACCTCAGAAACTGCTTGCAGTCACAAATCTCTTATTTTGGTTCTTACTGGCATGCAGACATGAGAATGTAGAAAGAATATGGTTAAAAAGAATTACACTAGATTACTTTGCCATATCTGGCCGATTAAGTGAAATGGAACTTCCCCCATAGAATATGTTCTCCAATGCCTAACAAGAGCAACAATAAAACTGCCAGAAAAGAAATTTCTCACAAGCAACAATACTTATCTGTCTCTAACAGCGATTCAAAAATGAGGGTTACTAATGGTCAGACTCTGATAGCTGAAAAACCAAATGACCAGCAAACTTTAGTAATGAAAAGCAAGGACCATCACCCCAAAATAGGCTAGGATTAAATATAAAAAAGACCAAATTAATGACCACAACATGTTCAACAACCAGATTTAGAATCGACAATGAAGATACTAAAGTGGTAGATAGCTTTTGCCTTTTAGAAACAACTATTGTATGAACAGTAAAGGAGCTAATGGTTTATAAGCCACTATCAGTTAGCAGAAAGGAAATTGGAAAAGATATTCCAATGCCATGAGGTGTTAATGCAGATGTTCATTTTGAGTTCTTATAAATAGGTCATCTATTCTGTTAGTTTAAGTATTCCAAAGCATGAATCTCAACACTGTGACTCTGCAATGGAGGCAGATAACAAAAACCAGACAGCTCTCCTTCTTTCAGAGGAAGAATGGAATGGTGCAAGAGGATGCAGACACAATAAACAATGTTGTTTACTGAGTGTGTTGATATTATCTGAAACCACAGAATACTAACAGTGTGAAAAGAAACAGGGAGGTCAATTCAATAGTTTATTAAAAGAATTATATTGTTAGGATCATGCTGTAATTTGCAGTGTTCCTTCTATCTTTCTCTCCATGGTAACAACTCAACTGTACACAATCTCTCTCTTGTAGTTCTTTGGTGAGGAACCCAGTGATCATTGTAATTAATTCCAATTAAAGTTGCATCTATCTCCAAAATTTTGGTTTCTTATTTAAACTGAACATTTTTTTCTCAGCACTTACAAAAATTAAAATTGTGCAAGCAGTGTTTTTCCTTGTGACACCATGGAAGCAAAAGCCGGATGCCCTGTCTCAAATTATCATACTTCAGACATATTGTGTAAAGGTTTATTGTAGCTCTTTAGAAAAGAATCTAGTGCTTATAAAGAGAGAGAAAGAAGGAAAGGGGAGAAAAAGACAATCAGCATCAAGGTGGATGGGCTGTGAAAATATCTTGAGATACTGGAGGAAGAGCTGCAGACTAACAAGTCTGAAAAAAAAAATCTTAGCCCGTGAAAGAAATGAGGATGGAGAAAACATCTCAGGATCGTCTCTAGTTTTCTGGAAAATAAAGACAAGGGTGGAGAGTCTTGCAAGTCACAAAGGTGCTTTTTCAGGAGGCAACTGGACTTTCTTGGGTTTTTTTTCTTTGAAGACATTTTGCTTCTCATCCAAGAAGCTTCATCTTCAAAGAAACCCCCCCCCCCAAAAAGTCCAGTTGCCTACTGAAAAAGCACCTTTGGGATAATCATGACCCGGATGATTGAGAATCTCTGACTTTGAGTCTTGCAAAATTATGTCACTGTAACCTTAAAATAAAGGTTTAGTACTCATGATTTTGATTTCCTGCCTAGACTACTTCAAGCCTGACAGATTCAATAATCTTAGTAATAGGTACACCATTGGAATACCAAAAGGATTAGGCTGAGGATCTTCCTGAAGAAAATTTACCTATGTGGTCACTGAGGGTTGACACCAATAATCAATCCATCAAAGCCTGGACAAGAGAAAAATTCAAATTAAATCCAAAGAAGGGAGCGTTGTTTGTAAATAAGAAATTGAACTTTGAATTGGAAATTGCTGTCTTTCATCCACTTTTTGGGTATTTGTCATGTTGCTGATTTGAAAAAAAGAAGGAAATGGGACAAAGCCTAGCCCAGTGTAAGACCTAAGTTTTCATGCCTATCAATAAAGTTATGCTTATATTTAATTGCTGTAGTTCTATTCTAATGTAGTACGTATATTAGAATTAGGCAGTTAAATCCTTTGGCAAATTAACAGTCTAGAAATAGATAGATAGATAGATAGATAGATAGATAGATAGATAGATAGATAGATAGATAGATAAACAGATAGATGAAAACATATCTATGATTGGATTTAGAGTTATAATTTTGTTTCATTCATATTTTATAAAGTCTAATTCTTCAGCTACCAAATTTTTCCAATTTTTCCAGCTCAAAATTGCATAGTGATATGTCCCTTAGAAGAACATTGCTTGCAAAAACAACCATAAAAATAATATACAATATGAATGCTAGATGAAAAATGCATTACAAAATTAATTTTTTTTTATAAAAACCAAAATCACAGACCAATGTAGAAAGAAAATGGAATGTGCTTACAATCAACTACAGGTGAACTGACATGGATCAAATATGGACAAGTCCCTTTGATAATTGAGTAGTCAATCTATTGAAATCAATAAATTCACTTTGGTACATCAAAGTATAATCAAGGCTGGGTCAATGAGTCCTGCTTCCACAGACACCCAGCAAAATAAGGTCTTAACTACCTTTTAATGAAATATCAATTATACTAAACAAAGATACTTACTATGGGCTACCAGCTGAAACTGCTTTACTATAACTTTAAGAGCTAATCATATATGATGTTCTATGAGCCTGAAAAATCATCATGTTGCTCTCACCAAGGGAGAGTCAAAGCTATCCCCACAAGCATATGAAAATATCTGGACTGTGGTCTCTGAGCATTTTCATTCCATGTTTCACATACACTCAGCAATGCAAAGAGCAATTATTCTGAACAGCTGTAACATTATCTTCACTATCTTTTATTCTTAAAAAATTAAAGGGTTTAATTCAAAGAGTATAAAAAAAACCAATTTTACTATTGAAGGTCCCAAATAGCTTTAGCATGTCAAGAACTTCCGTTTAACATCTCCCATCTATGAAAAGTTCTAGCGTTCAAAGAAGAAAATTCTGATCATTTTGCATTCTTTCCAGCCATTTTTAACACATTGAATTATTATAATTTTCTATTTGTAGTATTAAACATTTTCTCTAACTGGTTGGCTTTGATTCCAACATCAAGTTTTCAAAATGCTCTTTAGAAGTGCAGGCACTTTTAATTTATTGATTAATTACTGTAACTTTTATGCCAATTCAGTCTGACCAGCTGGAAGCAGTTTACAAAAATCAAAGTACAGAATGCAAACATCAAAATACAACTAATAAAATCAACATAACCACACTTGATTTTCGCATAGTTGTTAGTTTTTTTATTTATATATGTACACATTCTTTATTCCATTCTTTGCCATTTGTCTTTATATTTAAGGCAATTAAATCAATAGCAATAGCAATAACATTATTAATAATGTTCAAGAGGTTGGTAGCTGCAGCTCAGTTTCCCAATAAATTGGAAAGCTCCAGAAGGGTGACATCCCTAGAAGGGTGTGGTCAATGTTTCTTCAGTTCATTATTTTCTGATTTGTGGCCATTTAAGACAGTAGAAAACTTAAGAGCAGGAATGGGAACAGAGAACCTCACAAAACAATCTCTTCCATTCTGACTTTTAATTTTGGAGAGAGAAAAAATATCTCCCAAAATATCAACATTTTAGCATTTTGTCAACTACTTTGGGTGGCATGCTATTACTGTATGTCACAAATGAGATTGCTCAATTTTTATTTCAGTTATTTGATGCTGAACTATTTTTGCCTTCCTGTAATTGTGATCTCTCCTTTCTTTGTATTCTGCAAAGCATTCACTGAATTGTTATTGAACAGCTGATCAATACAATGAATGGGTAAATACAATGAATGGATGAACAATATCTTCTTTTGAGCAGGCTGAAGAGGTTTTAACCTTCAATACCCAATAGCTTCCTAATGATGTACCAAGAACTTCAGAGGGATCAGTCTCATTAAACATCACAGCAAGGCCCCAGAGTTAGATCCTTTTCTCAAGTGTTTTTTTGGTCATGTTGATGGATTATAGCCTTGGGTGGTTAGTTGCCCAATATACTTTTGTTATTTAGGCTTTAAACACTTCAAGTCAAAAAACCTTATACTGCTAAGCAAAGCATCATGTTTTTTGTAGACCTGCTGGCTTACTTATTTTTACACATGAATGGACCATTCAGTTTGATACCTGGAGTGCAGTTTTATTGAGGATCCCATTGCGTTGCTTTGTTAATAGTCTCTGTTAAATGTTGACTGAAAAGCAGATCTCTGATTACAGCTTAAAATGTCCCCTACTATGTAATATACTGCTTACTTGATTTTTTTTAAACAAAAATCCACTTTTCCCTTGCAGTCGGGTGAAACAAGTGGTGCAGAAATTTAGAATCCATCAGCCAATCAGAATATTACATTATGGCTCACATTATGGCTAAATTGTTTTGTCCTTTCTCTCACTATTCCTTTGTTTATTAATTTGTTTGTTAGATCTATATCCCGCCTTTAGTTTAGGAGCTCAAGGCAACATACTGTATGTGGCTTTCTTTCCTCTTATTTTTCCACACAAGAACCCAGTGAGCTAATTTGAGTTGCCCCAAACTCACCCAGGGAGTTTCTGTAATTGAGGATGGGTGCAAATCGGGGTTATTACATTTCCAGTCCAAAATCTTAGACACCATCCCACTCTGATTTTCATTGCATATTCTGTATTATTAAGTATGCCCAGATATATCATTAAACAGCTATTACATTAGCATTGAAATATACTAGGAAATTCCCGCTGAGCTTTAGGCTGGTTTAGGCTCTCCTGGTTTATGCCTTCCTCCAGGCCATCTAGTATCACTTCCTGCATATTTAGAAAAAAAATGTGATATTTTTGATGCCACTGTATAAATATTTATGCCTACATAGACATTTAAAATACTGGGTTACAGAAAAAGTGGCAGAACCTTACATCATTCTTATTTATAAATGATAAGGAATTACCTTGAATACGTAAGATGGGTGGTGAATAAATTTAATAAATAAATAAATAAAATTACTTTAAATATGTGCTCTGTTTCCAGAAGGATAAGTAAAATTTCTCAATTACTAGGAAACGTAGCTCAAACTTTGAAGTCCTGGACATTTTTGCTTGTTTGATTCAGGAAGGAGGACAACAAGTAGCATGGAGAGTTTGCTAGATTCAGGAAAAGTTTTTACACACGTTTCCTATCACTACAGGTAGTCCTCGCCTCACAACAGTACATTTAGTGATCGTTCAAAGTTACAACAGCATTGAAAAAAGTGACTTATGACCATTTTTCACACTTGAAACCTATGCGTCACGTTCCGTAGATCAGCATCAAGAAACCTCAGACAACACAGTTCCGTTTGAAGCCTTTATCCTTGAAAGTGTGAAACCTGGCACAAAGTGACCAACAAGCAAAGAAGAAAACAAAGTCAGCGTTGACTGCAGTTTATCCCTTCACCCTCAAGTATGTGTGTTTATCCCACCCCCTGTTGTCCCCAACTCCTAGTGTCTGCCCACATTCAGTCGAGGAGAAGCTTCATGTGCATACGTGCCCCACCCCCTGGCTTCCAATTGCTGATGTTCAGCAGTTTCGGCCATTCTCCGCTTCCCAGCTAATTACAGGCTATCCAGTTCTCATCTGACTGCAGATCCAGAGGCATTCCCTGCAGCACACAGCCCAACAGAGCAGTGGCTTAGCATTCACCCAGTGCTCAGCCGTTTCGCTCCTCAGCTGGGCATTCACCAGGTGCTCAACCGTTCCACCTCTCAGCTGATGGCTCATGCAGCGATGGTGGATACTCCCCTCCCTGAATGGCAACCCCGGGACAGCTCGCTAGAGGCTGGCTGTTTCGGGGTAGCATCCCCATGATCATGTGACCAAAATTCAGATGCTTGGCAACTGCTTCATGCTTACGACGATTGCAGTGCCCCGGGGTCATATGATCATCTTTTGCAACCATTTGACAAACAAAATCAATGGGGAAGGCAGATTCACTTAACAATCATGTTACTAATTTAAGAACTGCAGGGATTCACTTAACAACTGTGGCAAGAAAGGTTGTAAAATGGGACAAAACTCACTTAATAAATGTCTCACTTAACAACAGAAATTTTTGGGTCAACTATGGTCATAAGTCGAGGATTCCTTGTATTTTAGGAGTTATTAAAATTGTCCTTCTCCTACTCCTACTCCTGGATTTTAATATATATATTTTTTGTATTTCAGAAATTTTCAAAGATAGCGTTGCCAATGAAAATGGTGAATATAAAAAGCTATATCGTGTGCTTTTACATTCATTTTGGTATATATTACAGGTGGTCCTCGACTTATCATCACAATTGAACCAAAATTTATGTCGCTGAGACATTTGTTAAGTGAATTTTGCCCCATTTACGACCATTCTTGTCACAATTGCTAAGTGACTCAGTTGTTAAGTTAGTAACATGGTTGTTATGTGAATCTGATTTTCCCATTGGCTTTACTTGTCACATTTATGTCAGAAGATTACAAAAGATGATCACATGACCCGGGACACTGCAATCATCATAAATATGAATCAGTTGCCAACTATCTAACTTTGATCATGTGACAAAGGGGATGCGGCAATGGTCATAAGTGTGAAAAATAGTGATAAGTCACTTTTTTATGATGTTGTTACTTTGAACAGTCACTAAATGAACCATTGTAAATCAAGGTCTACCTGTATTGGAAATTTATTAAACATCGTTTTTTTAAAGAGCAGGCAAGAAGTCAGAAATCATAGAGAGTATTCCATTCACTTACATTAGACTAATGCAAACATCAGAAGGGAAGTCCGACATTTTTCAAACAAGAGACAATTCTCAGTAAGGCAACACATTTCGCCAGCTTACCTGAAATTTAAAGCTGTCCCCTAACCTGGCATATAAATGAGATCACTTTAAATTTAAACTAGTACTTTTATCAAACTGTAAAATCATAAATTCAAACTCTGGTAATTTTATTGTGATTTGTTATTCTCCAAGCTGCACAAAACTATTTCATGTCTCTGCATTAGATGTTTGGTGCTTGATTTACAATGCAGCCTGGGCTTCTAGTTCTTTTTCATTGCATCAGTGATTTAATCTCTTTGAAGCTTTGCTTTTAAATATTTTTTATTATTATTTTTTCTATATACAACTAGAATAATCTTTTAAGAGAAAAGAAACATTTTTCTAAGGACAAATTAAATGCTTCTCGCATTGCGTCTGTGGAAAAGAAAAAGTATAAATACCCTTTTTGCAGAGACCAGTCAACTGGTGACCATGAACATTATAAAGCAACAGAAGGTGCCTAAATCTAAATCTATATACCGGTATTTTTTTAAAAAATTAAAATTAAAATTGGCAGAGGCTTGCAAGTTTGCCACATCTTTGGCACTAACATCATTTAGGGGAAAGATTGCTGAAAACTCACAGTATTTAGCAATCTTAAGAGATTTCAATCAAGACCATTTGGAAGGTCCATGAAAGGGAAAAAACATATAGACTTTAAACCAGAAGTTTTTTTATTGGGGATCATATCTGAAACCTATAATAGAGAATTGAGATATCTGATTGTGAATGTTGTAACAGCGACTAGGATTGTATTTGCTAAGAACTAGAAAAATGAGAAAATACCACCGGAAGATGAAATTATTAAGAAAATAATGGAATGTGCAGAAATGAGTAAACTGATATTTGAAATTAGAGAACAGGAAGATTAATATTATAAGATATGGGATTCATTTTATCAATGGCTAGAGGGAAAAATATGTAAAATAAAATTTGAGAGAGGTTTTTATAATGAAAGAATTGTTGAAATACATATTGATTTAAGATGATGGAATGAATGGAGCAATATGATTAATACAAAATACAAAATTTAGAATATTTTATACGAAATGAGAGAATGAAATATTTATAGCTAATTAAATGATTAATTGATTAAAATATTTGGATATATATTGGATTGATAAAACGTAAAATTAGATAAATCATACGATATGTATATGTTGAAATTGCACAAAAGATTTGTAATCAGCGACAAATACGACACACTGTATTTGTATTGAAGATGTTTTTATGTTTGTTTGTCTAAAAAAAGAAAAGAAAAAGAAAAAAGAAAAAAGAAGGGGAAAAAAGACAGAAAGCCTCTTTCCCAAACCAAGGCACTACACATCCTAGCTGGGAATTATAGGATTTGAAGTCTAATACAATTGCCAGATGCAGATAGAGATTGACTCCTGTAACATTATGACTGAAATGAAGTGCTGTTTTTATTGTTCAGATTTCTGTGTTCGTAGCATACAGGAAATCAGCTATTATCTGCACTGTTTCTACAGCATAGCAGTTCCCCTCCTCAAGGCAACCAACGTCATTCTCAGCAGAATCCTCAAAATGAATAGAACTGTGATTGAAGGAAACCATGGAAATAATTTCCTCCGGACAAACTAAAGTGGGAAGTGATGTGGAAATGATGCTAACTGGGCAGAGATTTTAGCCTAGGTGAGCTTCTTTTGTAGTATACCTCTTAGTAGCTTTAAAGAAAATTGTTAAGTTCGGGAAGTAACGAGGCTGGAGACCAGGGTAGTGACAACAGCTCTTTAATATAGGGTGAACCCAGCAAGAGGCTGGGGCTAAAACCTCTCCTTTTATACAGTTCTGCTGGAGGCTTCGTCCAATCAGCAACGTGCTGATTTCCCGCTCAAATATTTAAAGGCACAACTGTTAATACATAACACTCCTCCCCTCCCAGAAAACACTTGGTCTTATTTACATATTTATTCACATGTTATTTTTCGACGTAGTCACGCAAATAACCTGGGCGTCTCCTAGTTCTCTCTGACCTGCGCGGTTCAGTTCTGGGTGGTGTTTTGAGCTGGTCGGAGGGGCTGTTTTCTCCTCCCAGCTCTTCCTCTAGGCCATCGGGCTCTGGATTATTGGCCGACTCTTTTTCTTGGCCATCCGGCCTTGGATTAATTTTGGAATTTTCCTTGCTGTTTCCCTCGGGGACCTGATGGCGTCGCTGGAACTCTGGGACCTCAGCTAAGTCTTGCGCCTCCCCCGGGTCATTGTCAGCTGTGGATTCAAAGTGGTATTGGTCATTACCTGTCTCTGTTGGTTTGGTTTGGTCAGTTATTCGTTTCCTTAACTGATCTATGTGGCGCCGCCACACTCGGTTGTCTGGTAGCTCTACCACGTACGATTTTGGCCCTGTTACTTTCGTTACTTGCCCGGCGACCCAACTCGGGCCGTCCCCATAGTTTCGGGCCCACACCCGGTCGCCTATGCTCATTTCTCTTGTTTTTTCTAGCTCCCCCTTGTAACCCTCGGGCGTGTAATGGGGGTTCAAACGGTCAAGTGGGCACCGGAGTTTTCGTCCCATTAGCAATTCGGCTGGGCTTTTTCCCGTGGCTGTGCTTGGGGTTCTGTGCTGGACGGCTAGGAAAAAGTCTATTTTCGTTTGCCAGTCACCTGGCTTGAGCCTGGACAATGCCTCCTTAGAGCTCGGACGGAACGCTCTGCAAAACCATTCGGCGCAGGGTGGAAAGGTGCAGAGAGGGCATGTCGGATGCCTTCCTCTGCCAGGTACTCTTCAAACTGGGCTGCCGTGAATTGGGGCCCATTGTCGGACACCAGAGTGTCCGGCAACCCGTGAGTTGCGAATAGGTGGCGCAGGGTTGCGATTACTGCTTCGGCTGTGGTAGACTTCATAAGTATGATCTCTAACCATTTGGAAAATGCGTCCACCACCACCAGGAACGTTTGGCGTGAAAGGGGCCAGCAAAGTCAATGTGGATTCTTGACCAAGGCCCTTGGGGCTTTTCCCATTCTCTGACTGGGGCTGTTGGGGGTAGCGGTCTGGACTCTTGGCAAGCTTGGCATTTCCCTACCCTCTCAGCAATCTCTGCGTCCATGAGTGGCCACCATACATAGCTTCTAGCTAACCCCTTCATCCTTACGATGCCTGGGTGACCCTCGTGGAGGAGGTCCAATACCTTGCCCCTTAACTTAGCAGGAATTATCACACGATCACCCCATAACAGGCACCCCCCTTGAGCCGAGAGCTCATCACGTTTCTTAACAAATTCTTTGAACCGTTAAGCCCGGCGCAGCGGCCACCCTCTCTGTACCCAACCGAGTACAGTCCTTAACACAATGTCCCGGTATGATGCCGAGCCACTTCCTTGATGTGACTGGGCCAGAGTCCAACGAGTCAATAAGGAGGATGGGTGTCCCGGAGTGGGGTCTTGATCGCCCCTGGCAGTGGGCATCGGCTCAATGCGCCTGCATGCCCCACTTCTTTCCCCGGTCGATGCTGCAGCTTGTATGAGTAAGCGGCTAAAAATATAGTCCATCGAGTCAAACGTGGCGACAGTGCCACAGGCGTTGGCCGGTCGCCAGCCAGTAATCCCAGTAAAGGTCTGTGGTCAGTCACGATTTCAAAATTCCGCCCAAAGACATACTCATGGAATTTTTTGACCCCTGATACAATGGCTAATGCTTCTTTGTCTAATTGGCTGTAGTTCCTCTCTGGGAGGACATCGTTCTAGAGTAGAACGCTATAGGGGCTTCTGTGCCGTTTGGAAGCCTATGGCTGAGTACAGCCCCCACCCCATAAGGGGACGCATCGCAAACCAGCACTAGGGGTAGTGAGTCGTGATATTGGATAAGCAGGCTATCACTTGAGAGCAGGTTCTTGACTGCTTCAAAAGCCCTATTTTCTGACTTTCCCCAAGACCAAACAGTATTTTTTCCTAAGAGCCTATGCAGCGGTTCCATAGCAGTTGCTTTGTTCTTCAAAAAGACCGCGTAAAAATTAACCAATCCCAGGAATGCCTGCAGCTCTGCTTTGTTTTTGGGCGCTGGAGCCTTCCTAATTGCCTTAACTTTGCTCTCAGTAGGGTGAATTCCTTTCTTGTCTATCCGGTAGCCCAAGAAATCGACCGATTCGACCCCTATCTGACATTTATTTGTCTTGACTTTTAATCCGGCTGTCCGGAAAATGCTCAAGACCTTTCTTAACCGCTCCCCCAATTCCTCCATGTTTTCCCCTGAAATTAGGACATCATCGAAGTAGGGAACTACCCCAGGGAGCCCTTGCAGTAGTCGTTCCATCAGGTTTTGGAACAACCCTGGTGCCACACTAACCCCAAATTGCAATCGGGTGCACTTGAATGCCCCCCTGTGCGTCACAATCGTTTGGGCTTCGGCTGTGCGGGCGTCTACTGGCAGTTGTTGGTAGGCTTGGGCCAAGTCTAACTTTGCAAAGACTTGCCCTTGCCCCAATGAGTGCAATAAATGTTGCACTACGGGAACCGGTGCGCTTTTCTGTAAGGCTTTGTTAAGCGTCGCCTTGTAGTCAGCGCAAATTCTAATTGACCCGTCCGATTTGATGGGGTGACGATTGGCGTCTCCCACTTTGCGTGATCGACTGGCACCAAAATCCCTGATTTATGAGCTTGTCCAGCTCCTTATCAATTTTGGTTTTAGGGCAAAGGACTCTCCTCGCCTTAAGCCTAATGGGGGCTACCTGGGGTCTAAGTTGAAGGAAATAGGGGTCCCCTTGTACTTGCCCAGGCAGTCCTTGAAGACATCTTGAACTCGTTAAAGAGAATGTCTTTCAAATTGCAGTCACTTCTGTAGATGCCAGTCACTCCCATGCCCAGGGCACGAAACCAGTCTAGTCCCAACAGACTGGGCAGAGTTCCTTCGGCGATAGTGATGGGCAGGGTCTTTTATGAGGGCCGTGCTCGACTCGGACGGAGGTGGTCCCTCGAACAGGGATGCGATTTCCCTGGTAGTCGTGCACTCGTAGCCGCTGTGCTTGCAGATGGCGCTTGACGGACGGCAGCGACGCCAGGGTGTCCCAGGACATGATGGTGATCGCTGATCCCGTGTCCACTTCAAGCCTGCACCGTACTCCCTCGATCTTGGGCTTTGTGAAAATCTTCTTTCCACTTTGGTTGAGGCGCGCCTATAATGACAGTCGTTTGGTTAGACTTCGCCTTTTTTGTTAGAACCAATCGCGGGCCGCCTTTCCGGTTCCGCGTTTTGATTGGCCGATTTGAATTTTCGGCGGGAAGGTTGGGCCGCTCTGCAAACCTGAGCTAAGTGTCCTTTCTTCCCACACCGCCGGCATGTTGCGTCTTTAAACCTGCAGCGTTGGCGCTGATGCTGCCCTCCACAGCTTCCGCACTCGTCACGGTCCTCCGTGTCGCGTTTCTCGGTCCGGCAGACCCCTTCCTCATCCTCGCCCTCACCTTCGGATTCTGACTGAATCTCCTCCTGGTGTACTGGCGTTGGCTTTGCGCTCGTCTTGGATTGAAGAGGCTTTTGCAGAGTCTCTGCTGCTTTAGTAGACATTTCGTGTGCTCTGGCCTCGTCCAGAGCGGTGGCTAGTGTCAGGTTGCTCCTGGCTAGCAGTCGTCGCCGTAGGCGGATGTCCTTGACCCCTCGGATGAGTTGCTCAAGTAGCACTTCGTCTAAGTCTCGGTATCCGCAGTCCTTGGACGCTCTTCTTAAAGCGGCCATGTAGTCACCGATGGACTCGCCCTCCATCTGTCTACGTTCTCCGAATTCAAACCGCTGCACGTATTTGGACGGCGTCGGTGCGAAATGGTTCTTCAGCAAAGTCTGCAGAGTCGGCCACGATACCGATTGTATCGGCGTTGGCTCTGCCAGGGCTTCCGCAATCTCGATTACCTCCGGCCCGCAATGGCTTAGGAAGTAAGCCCGCTATGTTATCAGGGATCCCCTGTAGTTCGTTGGCTTCTAGAAAGCTTTCGAAACGGGTCATATATGTTCCCCATTTCTCCTTGCCCGGGTTGTACGGTGCGGGTGGCGTGTTTGCCATTTCCGCGTTTCTGCCCTGAGTTTGCTGGGTTCGGAACTAGCGTGCTTCAGCTCGGTTCTGGTTCTCCTTTAGCCTCGAGATCCCATCCTCGTCGCCAATGTTAAGTTCGGGAAGTAACGAGGCTGGAGACCAGGGTAGTGACAACAGCTCTTTAATATAGGGTGAACCCAGCAAGAGGCTGGGGCTAAAACCTCTCCTTTTATACAGTTCTGCTGGAGGCTTCGTCCAATCAGCAACGTGCTGATTTCCCGCTCAAATATTTAAAGGCACAACTGTTAATACATAACAAAAATACTTTAAATTTTTTTAAAAAGTGTTGGGGAAAAATGTGTTTCTTTGACAGGGAGACCTTTCATCATTTGCATGGTTTGAAGAAAAGCAAAGCAAAATTGTTTCCTATATATTTTTAAATTTTATTTTAACCCATAAGTTAGAAAGTGAAAACAGCAAGGAATAGTTAAGGGAAACCTGGAGGAAAATGATAAGTTTCCAGCCATTTTTAAAGAAAGAAATAGCTCATGCAGTGTTTCTTAACCTTGGCACTTTAAGATGTGGTTTTCACCTCCCAGAATTCCCCAGGAAATTGGGGAAGCAGGCCTGAGAAATTCTGAGATTTGAAGTCCATATGTCTTAAAGGAGTCGAGGTTGAAAAACACAGGGCTAGTGGGTCATCATTTAGGAAAATACACCAAGTCAGGTAACTGGTTTATCTAGCCCTATATTATTGGCAGTAGTTGGTAATAGTCATCTAGGGATTTAGGCGGGAGTTTTCCCATTCATTCCAGGAGATGCTGTGGATTGAAAATGGAATTGAAAATTCTCAAACCTACTTTAAGAATCCTCCTAAGAGAATAAGGTTGCCATTCTATAGAACATGGAATCCTTTCATTAACATTTCTTTAAGACTATAGGATCTATTCTAGAATAGATGAATTCTATTATTCATCTATTTTCTAGGGGAAATTATACTTAATATGAATCAATTATTTACTAATAATTTTGTATTCAATAAAATAGGACCTGCTACTAATTTATATATACTAATAAATTCTAATGGGCAAGTTCCAGCTCCAATACCTGTCATGCTCTCAGCCTCACCAGCAAATTTACAACAGTTTTCAGGCACAAGGATTAGGGTTCTTTTCATGGCTTGATGACTCTACAACTCCATCCAAACTGAATTAAGTAACGCCTCTTCTGTGGTTACTTATAAATGAAGAATAAAGATGTGTGATGCAGAGCTGCTTTTTAATGTTGCTGCTTTTGAAATTGCTGGTCTGTTTAAAGGTGTTGTAGATGAGCTATTGGAATGTGCCCCATTATGTTGTTACGGTGCTCCTCTGTTTTGTTTTCCATTAGAGTCTCTCACAGAATCTGCAGTTCCAAAGGAATATTCGTGTGGTTCCAATTTCAAGTTGTATTATTTTAACTAATGTAAATAGTAAGCAATTAAAAATGAATCAGAGACCCTAAACAAGCATATCCATTTAACCCCTATCTGCCAAAAACATATCCCTCTGCTAATCTTGATATGAAGGAATTGCAATGTTGCGCACATTGGCAGTCACAATGCCATATTTAATGATGAACTAGGAGCAGGGAGACTCATGTGTAGTCCACACTTAACCATAGGAACTCCCTAGTTGATTTGTAACGTGTATGCAGAGAATGTAAATGGCAGAATTAAAATCATATTTGTTCTATTCAACAGTTTCCTTTAGAAAAAAAAGCATCCCTTGCTTATTATAATTATTTGGTAAGATTTTTTCTTATGTTAATATGTTCTTTATAAACTTGTAGACCTTTTATCCTAAAGGGAGGCATCTTGAAGCACAGTATTAATTACATTATTTTAGAAATAAGTTGTAGATATGTTTATTTCATCATGAATGCACGTGTTTAAAAGCCAAGTCATTCCAGGATTCATATATGGGACATACATCTCAACATAACCCAACTTATAGGGTTGTTGGGGGATGATGAGAATGGAATACTATATAAACTACCTCAAGCTCCTAAAGGGAAAATGGGTTACAACTTTAACAAATAAACAAATAAAATTAATTAATGTAGCTTGTTATCTATGCATCAACAAGAAACAAAAAGAACACATGTCAATGTATATGCATAAATGCAAATTTTGAAATAAGGCTATAAAAAATCATAACTCACTACTGTAACAAGTGTGCCTGTTCAATCTCCTATCAAGATAATTAATTTCAAGTCTTCAGTTCTACCACCTTGAAGGATTCTCTAAATTGAACTTGGATCAGTACAGGAAACCTTTCAGAGTGAGAATGACTTCATTTCTGACAATCATCTAAAGAGAGGAGTGTTTTTTCATCAGACAGAGAGTCTTTGTAAAGTGAGATAAGTGGTAATTCTGATTATGAAGAATGATTATACCTTTTTTAAGAACACGTGTGTTGGGAAAAGGTCTCAGCCTGATCACCATATTTCAAGTTGACATGAATAGGTAGCAGATAATAGAATAGAATTTATAGAATAGAATTTATTGGCCAAGTGTGATTGGACACACAAGGAATTTGTCTTGGTGCATATGCTCTCAGTGTACATAAAAGAAAAGATACGTTCATCAAGGTACAACATTTACAACACAATTGATGATCAATATATCAATATAAATCATAAGGATTGCCAGCAACAAGTTATAGTCATACAGTCATAAGTGGAAAGAGATTGGTGATGGGAACTATGAAACGATTAATAGTAGTGCAGATTCAGTAAATAGTCTGACAGTGTTGAGGGAATTATTTGTTTAGCAGAGTGATGGCCTTCGGGAAAAACTGTTCTTGTGTCTAGTTGTTCTGTTGTGCAGTGCTCTATAGCGTCGTTTTGAGGTAGGAGTTGAAACAGTTTATGTCCAGGATGCGAGGATCTGCAAATATTTTCACGGCCCTCTTCTTGATTCGTGCAGTATACAGGTCCTCAATGGAAGGCAAGTTGGTAGCAATTATTTTTCTGCAGTTCTAATTATCCTCTGAAGTCTGTGTTTTCTTGTTGGGTTGCAGAACCGAACCAGACAGTTATAGAGGTACAAATGACAGACTCAATAATTCCTCTGTAGAATTGGATCAGCAGCTCCTTGGGCAGTTTGAGCTTACTGAGTTGGCGCAGAAAGAACATTCTTTGTTGTCCTTTTTAATGATGTTTTGATGTTAGCTGTCCATTTGAGATCTTGCGATATGATAGAACCCAGAAATTTGAAGGTTTCTACTGTTGATACTGTGTTGTCAAGTATTGTGAGAGGTGGAAGTATGGAAGGGTTTTTCCTAAAGTCTACCACCATTTCTACGGTTTTGAGTGTGTTCAGTTCCAGATTGTTTTGGTTGCACCACAAGGCTAGTCGTTCGACCTCTCATCTATATGCGGATTCGTCATTGTCTCGAATGAGACCAATCACTGTTGTGTCATCTGCGAACTTCAGTAGCTTAACAGATGGATCATTGGAGATGCAGTCATTGGTATACAGAGAGAAGAGAAGTGGGGAGAGCACACAGCCTTGGGGGGGCCCTGTGCTAATTGTACAGGTATTTGATGTGATCTTGCTTAGCTTCACCTGCTGCTATGCTTGCATCTCTAGAAGATGCCTATATATGCCTATATGCCTATTGAGGGCATCCAGTTTGACATAATTTTCAGACAACTTCTCATGTGCAAAATATGCTGGTGTTTGGCAATAGGAAATTTCCATATGCAATTCCTTGCAGGATAGGAAACCAATGAAGGGCATTCAGTACATGTGAGTTAATTTTAAATCAGTCCTCAATCCCCTTAAACATTGTATGCTGATGAGATAAGGCCCATAGAGTAAAACTTGAGTCTCCATTTTAACAACATCTGATGCAGGGATGAAATGTAAAATTTGTTACTACCGGTTCTGTGGGCGTGGCTTGAGGGGGTGGTAATGTGACTGGGTGGGCGTGACCAACCTTTTTTTAAAAAAACTTTTAAAGCATTTTTTTCTGCAACTTATTTGGCCGAAGAGATTGTAAAAAAATGCTTTTAAAAGCCTGTGATGATCTGGCAACTCAGCTGGGATCGCCAGAGGAAAAAAAGCTTTTAAAGGGTTCTGACAATCCCAGCTGAGCCGTGCGATCATCAAATGTTTTTTTTTCTTTTAAAAGCATTTTTTCGGCTGAAGAAAAAATGCTTTTAAAAGTAAAAAAAAAACAACCTCTAATGATAGGGTGGCTCAGCTGGGGCGGGGTGGGCAGGGATTTTTGCTACTGGTTCTCCGAACCACCCACCGCCATCACTACCAGATTGGGAGATCCGATCCGAACCGGGAGCATTTTACCCCTGATCTGATGTCTATATGGGGATCTTCCCCATATTGAAGCCTTGTTTCCGAGCAATATTTCTGGCAACAAAGCTACTACTTTGGCATCATACTGACCTTCATTTACTAAATTTATTTAATTGTTTCTTGCTGCTGTATATCACCTACCTTGTCACATTATTTTAGCTGAGTCCGAACTGGCACAATAATTTGCTTATCAATCACTTTGTGGTTTTATACTCACCAAGGGTAAGAAGATATTCCACATTTGGAAAGGCTTAATAACTCAGCTCCCATACAGACATAGGTATGCTGCTTAAAATATTCTGTCAGAATCAAATACAAAAAGCTATTTTAAAAAGGTTGGATACTAAAAAGAAGTAGCATACAGTGCAGTACAAAACAATGTTGAGGGAATTATTTGTTTAGCAGAGTGATGGCCTTCGGGAAAAACTGTTCTTGTGTCTAGTTGTTCTGGTGTGCAGTGCTCTATAGCGTCGTTTGAGGGTAGGAGTTGAAACAGTTTATGTCCAGGATGCGAGGGATCTGCAAATATTTTCACGGCCCTCTTCTTGATTCGTGCAGTATACAGGTCCTCAATGGAAGGCAAGTTGGTAGCAATTATTTTTCTGCAGTTCTAATTATCCTCTGAAGTCTGTGTTTTTCTTGTTGGGTTGCAGAACCGAACCAGACAGTTATAGAGGTGCAAATGACAGACTCAATAATTCCTCTGTAGAATTGGATCAGCAGCTCCTTGGGCAGTTTGAGCTTACTGAGTTGGCGCAGAAAGAACATTCTTTGGTGTCCTTTTTTAATGATGTTTTTGATGTTAGCTGTCCATTTGAGATCTTGCGATATGATAGAACCCAGAAATTTGAAGGTTTCTACTGTTGATACTGTGTTGTCAAGTATTGTGAGAGGTGGAAGTATGGAAGGGTTTTTCCTAAAGTCTACCACCATTTCTACGGTTTTGAGTGTGTTCAGTTCCAGATTGTTTTGGTTGCACCACAAGGCTAGTCGTTCGACCTCTCATCTATATGCGGATTCGTCATTGTCTCGAATGAGACCAATCACTGTTGTGTCATCTGCGAACTTCAGTAGCTTAACAGATGGATCATTGGAGATGCAGTCATTGGTATACAGAGAGAAGAGAAGTGGGGAGAGCACACAGCCTTGGGGGGGCCCTGTGCTAATTGTACAGGTATTTGATGTGATCTTGCTTAGCTTCACCTGCTGCTATGCTTGCATCTCTAGAAGATGCCTATATATGCCTATATGCCTATTGAGGGCATCCAGTTTGACATAATTTTCAGACAACTTCTCATGTGCAAAATATGCTGGTGTTTGGCAATAGGAAATTTCCATATGCAATTCCTTGCAGGATAGGAAACCAATGAAGGGCATTCAGTACATGTGAGTTAATTTTAAATCAGTCCTCAATCCCCTTAAACATTGTATGCTGATGAGATAAGGCCCATAGAGTAAAACTTGAGTCTCCATTTTAACAACATCTGATGCAGGGATGAAATGTAAAATTTGTTACTACCGGTTCTGTGGGCGTGGCTTGAGGGGGTGGTAATGTGACTGGGTGGGCGTGACCAACCTTTTTTTAAAAAAACTTTTAAAGCATTTTTTTCTGCAACTTATTTGGCCGAAGAGATTGTAAAAAAATGCTTTTAAAAGCCTGTGATGATCTGGCAACTCAGCTGGGATCGCCAGAGGAAAAAAAGCTTTTAAAGGGTTCTGACAATCCCAGCTGAGCCGTGCGATCATCAAATGTTTTTTTTTCTTTTAAAAGCATTTTTTCGGCTGAAGAAAAAATGCTTTTAAAAGTAAAAAAAAAACAACCTCTAATGATAGGGTGGCTCAGCTGGGGCGGGGTGGGCAGGGATTTTTGCTACTGGTTCTCCGAACCACCCACCGCCATCACTACCAGATTGGGAGATCCGATCCGAACCGGGAGCATTTTACCCCTGATCTGATGTCTATATGGGGATCTTCCCCATATTGAAGCCTTGTTTCCGAGCAATATTTCTGGCAACAAAGCTACTACTTTGGCATCATACTGACCTTCATTTACTAAATTTATTTAATTGTTTCTTGCTGCTGTATATCACCTACCTTGTCACATTATTTTAGCTGAGTCCGAACTGGCACAATAATTTGCTTATCAATCACTTTGTGGTTTTATACTCACCAAGGGTAAGAAGATATTCCACATTTGGAAAGGCTTAATAACTCAGCTCCCATACAGACATAGGTATGCTGCTTAAAATATTCTGTCAGAATCAAATACAAAAAGCTATTTTAAAAAGGTTGGATACTAAAAAGAAGTAGCATACAGTGCAGTACAAAACAATGTACAAAAGATAGTATTTCAGGATCCAATCTGGGTCTGTCACCAGCAATAGAAGTTTTGTTTTCGGACTCATGCTAGAGCCCATCTTCAGGGTACTTTTCTCTAGCATAGGGGTGTCAAACTCATGGCCCGCAGGCCGGATGCATCACGTGCTGGCTCCGCTCCTGCCCAGTTTAGCGAAGGGGATAAAAGTCACGATATGTCACGTGATGATGACGCTGTGATGACATGAGTTTGACACCCCTGCTCTAGCAGAACTCTACCACACACCGAATAGCCTAAAGCCATGAGGGCGAACCTATGGCACAAGTGCCACAGGTGGCACGCAAAGCCATATCGGTGGCACGCGAGTGATGCCCTAGTTCAGCTCCAGAGTGCATGTGTGCACTGCCCAGCTGATTTTTGGGCCTTCTGGGCCCACAGGAAGTCGGGAAACAGGCCGTTTCCGGCCTCCGGAGGCCTCCGGGAGGGTGGAGAGGGCCATTTCACCCTCCCAGGCCCCTAGAAAGCCTCTGGACCCTGGGAGAGCGAAAATGGGCCTTATTTTATTTTATTTTATTTTATTTTATTTTATTAAATTTTTATACCGCCTTCTCCTGAAGGACTCAAGGCGTGTACAGCCAAAATAAAACACAATATATATACAATTAAAATCAAAATTTAAAATAGAGCATATTACAAAAGGCCAATGTTTAAAAATTTAAATTTAAAATTTAAAAAATTTAAAACCACACAACAATAAAACCCAGTTTAAAATGTTAAAAAACCATTATGCCAGTCCAGCTTGAATAAATAAGTATGTTTTTAGCTCACGGCGAAAGGTCCGAAGATCAGGCACTTGGCGTAGGCCAGGGGGAAGTTCATTCCAGAGCGTCGATGCTCCAACAGAGAAGGCCCTACTCCTGGGGGCCTTCCGGTCCCAAAAGCTGGGGGAGTGCGAGGGGGGGGGTCATATGCGCATGGGAAGCATTGAATTATGGGTGTAGGCACATGTGCATGTGACTCCCCCCCCACGCTTTTGGCATGTGACAGCAAAAAGGTTAGCCATCACTGGCCTAAAGCCAACACTCTGCTAGTGCTCCAGCATGAGTGTGAAAGCTCAGATGACAAAACTTCTGGTCCTGGTGACCTTCCCAGATTGAATTCTGCAACATTTATCCTGGGACACGTACATTCACCTTCATTCATAAAAAATATATTGCATACTTAATTCAGATGTTTCTTACACTTCATTCAATTTATCTTGAGAAATGATATTAGCAAGAATATCTAGAATATTAGAATATTAATTATATAAATTATATGTAGAGGCAGTTTGATCTAGTGGTTAAAGCAAAAGCTAAAAAATGGGAGATGGGAGTTCTAATCCCAGTGGGCGTTCTAATCCCACTTTAAATATGAGAGTCAGTTGGGTGACTTTTGGTCAGTTAACTTGTCTCAGCCCAAACAACCCAAAAGGCAACTGTACTTTCTTAAAACTGAAGAATCTTCTTGAATGAGAAGCAAAACATTTTCAAAGAAAAAACCCCAAGAAAGTCCAGCTTTGAACAGCACCTTTGGGACAACCATGACCAAGATGACTGAGTATTTCCATAAATATTCAACCCAATTCATTCCACAAGGTTCTTGCTTGGGAAAAATAGGGGAAGGAAAGAGTATTAGGTGTGTTTGCTGCCTTGAATTATTCATAAAACTAATAAAGGTGGAAAATAAATAATCTTGTCTCTATCTGTTACTCTCACTACTTCTTTTTGTTCTTATTAAAGTTGCATTTTATTAAAACCCTGAACAAATAAGGCAATTGTTTATGCAACTTCCAGCTTTGTATCTAACACTAAGCCATTTGTGACCTCACATGGTGACCTGTGACCCAAACTATCTTAACCGGGTTTATAAATTATAAAGTTTATAATAGGATGATGCATCTTTGATGATTTCAAAATATGGAGTTTAGAGGATGATTTTAAAAAAAACCCATTCTGTAAGGAAACATGAATGGAACTGGAAAAAAAATAATAAATATTAGGATGTGGGAATGGGAGCTCTCTTTGTTCTTTCCAAAGTTTTTAATTAAATGTTTTATATATATTAGTTCAGTGTGTAAGCGTACTTCCAACAGAGGCCTTAAAGAAGAAAGAATGAATCATCTAAACAAGAACAAACATTTATTTATTGCTGCTTAATAGAAACATACAAATTTACAGCAAGTGATTTCCAACTTGGGTTTGTAGAAATTTTGTAGAAATCCTTACAGTAAATTGCTGACAAACTATTTTGTCCAACATGTGAAGTTGTATTAGTTAGATCCCTCATCTTTTCAGGCATATACCGAAGTAAAAATTGATGCGACCCCAATGAATATGATGTTTGGGAGATTAAGGGAATTGAAATTCAATTTATTTGGAACAGGTTTTTTTAGTGACAATATTCTTTCAGAAGGATTGCATCCACCAAAATTTTATAAGACCATCTTTATATTTGACCCCACACATTATTAACTTGAGTGGCTTTCGCTGTACAGAGACTTGGTGAATTGATGTCAATGAGCTCCTGCTTGCTGCTTGCCCTAAAGAAGTCTCCATTTTTTGGTCCATTTTTACTTTAAGATGTAGACTCAAAGTTCCCTTATGTATTACTTCATACGGCACTAATCCAAAGCAATGGAATGGAGAAAGAGGCAAGTAATTGCAATTTGAAAGGGGGGAACTCCATTACACGATCTGAATTTTACTCATGATTCTTGATACCCTGAATCCAATATTTAGAAAGAGGGACTTAGCTAATGCTAATTCTCTAGTTAGACAAAATAAAAATGATATTATGTAATAACATATTTTTTAAAAGGCTCCTTTTTTTCAAATTTCTCAGATACACTTGAAAATACACTATAGCCTTAACACTCAACATTAAAGATAATTAGGGTTTAATTATACATGCCACTCTTTCTAATTTCTTGTAAAATATGTTAATAACTTCTTTAATTAAACTACTGGGGAATTTCAAGGTAGGCAGTGCATAATTATGCAGCCTGGAGTGTGACCAGCTTGACAAGGTTAATACTGTATTTGGATTAATGTTTTTTTAATTAAGAAACTGTCAGCACTCATCTATATATTTATAAATATTAACTTTATTTAGTCTGCTTACAACTACGTTTTCCTTAAACTGTGAATGCCATATGTATGGAAGGGGAGAAAGGGCATCTCAGTCACCCTTACCTTCCTTATTAGTAGTAGCTGTTTTGATAAATAAGTGATGAGAACCATAACCAGGCTTACTTCCTAGTGAAATTACTGTAAAATATTTATTGATTTAAGAAAATTTATATGGCCACCCAACTCACTTTCAGTGACTCCAGATGGCTTATAAAGAAGTTGATCTTACAATGAAACCTAGTCAAGTCTCCTCAGAAGTAAACCCTAGTGAGTTCTCAAGGAAATACGTTTAGGATATGTTTCTCTGTTCTTAGCATTTTTCACTTATACTGTATGTCTCTTGCTTCTTTTATCCACAATTTTTTGCTAAAATTCTCTAGATAATAATTGAGAATGGCTAAACACAAATGAGCTTAATTTGTTTATTTTCACCAGAAAATTTTTAAATAAATTATTCATATTTCAACTATTTTCTCTGTTCAAGCTCTATTCTTACTGAGAAAATGATACAGGAACATTTAGTGCTTGGCAGTATTTGTTACTTGGAGTGACAGCCTGGTACGCCACTCAATTAAGCTAGAATATTTAATTCAACTCACTTGCTTTATAGTTAAAAGAATATAAATCAGTTCTCATCTATACACTGAAGATTTCTATTCATTATAGTGAACTTTAATAAACCCAGAAAATAGTTTCAGATTTCATCAAATTCAGCTAAAAATGACAGTACTATGCAGATATAATATAAGGAAGGATTGTCTTTGATGAGCTTCTTCATTCTGTGCTAACTGAACCATTGTAGATAATACAAAAATACAACCTACAACACCTAATTTATTTGTTAAGTGAAAAAATATCTCTGTGTAAACTCTCCATTGTGGAATGTTAACTTATGTTCTACAAAATCCAATAAAGCCTCCTAAAAGTGACATCAACACAGGCTTCCAAAAATGGTTCCTTAAATTGCGAGTCAAAATATATTGTACAGATTTTTCATTTTCTCTAGCTTAACATTTCTTTAATAAGAAAATGGCAAGGAAAAGTAATGGGAAACCAAAGACATCAGACTAAATTACACTGCACGAACCCCCATAAATTCTATTGTAGTGATTGCTGAATAAACACCCAGCCTGAAAGTTCTCAGACCAACAGGAAACCAGCATCAACAACAAAACTTAAAAGATTTCCCAGTTATTTACAACTATAATAATAATTAGTTGAAAAATGTAGGCATGTACCACATCATCATTATTAATTATGAGTAAGGATTACAGTAGTGGCAATGACTGCCTATAAATTTTACAGCGCTTTTAATCTATTCAGTGGAAGTAAATCAAGTAGAATCTGCAAGTCCCTCAGCTACAAACTTTCACTCTATCTGAAGAGAATCCTGACATGTATTTTGAAATCTCTGACAATTTAAATTTTACTGAGTTGTGAAATGGATTTTTTGGAAAGAGAAAGCATCTATAATCTTGGTTCTGAAATTAAGCCACTCTGTATTTCGTTGGACTTACTTTCAGACACATATTTATAGAATAGAGCTACACATAAAGCCATAGGGAGAGAAAATAAACGTGCTTGCAAAGATCATTCACATATATGTTGGTTTAGCAAGATTAAAGAAATCTAACAGAGAGAGTATCTGGGATCCTGCAACGTTTTGAATTATTTAATCTAGGGTTGCCACATGTCACTTTGAGTTCTTATTATATTTTATTCCTAGAATTACACATGTGTGCAAAAAAATAATAGCTCACATTTAGAAGAACAAAATAAGCCAGAGAAAAATTCTGGAAACTTTAAATGAAATTTAATGGGCAAGTCATATCAATGCAGCCTGAAAAAAATCTATTCCTTTTCATTTTAGCTGTCTAAAAGAAGAAGAAGAATAAATGGCAAAAGAAATACGTTTTGAAATGCTGTAATGCTATGTTGTTATGTGTGGAGGTTCATGTAGCCCTACCTTACCTACCCACAAACAAACCTACACGTACATAGCCACAAACTTAATGAGGCTAATAACAGGACCTTCATACAATTTTAATGCGAATGAGGCAAATCTGAGAATATATAGTGGATTTTTGCCATTTGTTTTTTGATGGTTCTAAAACGAAATTCCCTTGTGTTACTATTAGTTGCAAATATGAATCCCACCTGCATTCTAAGTTTCAGTTGATAAACCCAGTCTTTGTACATTTTCCTGGAGCGTAATTTCAGTGAGTTCTACACACGTTTAGTTTTCTAAAAATATTTTAAATTCTAATAATAGAAGGCAGATATGGTTTTTATTCCTGCCCTTTATTTGTGTGTTCACTTACTTACTGCATTTCTATAATGGTGACTCAGAAGTGGAATATAAATATCACCACCATCCCAGCAAAAGAAGCATGAACTATTGACTTTCCTATATATACCTCAGCCAGTAAGAGCTTTGCAGAAGAACTCTGTGTTCACAGAAGATGCTATTAAGGTCTCTAAAACTAATTGTTCCATCAACCTGGTATTTATCTAGAAAAACCTCCTCCTTTCCCTGATTTTGCTTGGTGGCACTCAAGAATGGACGATAGACATTCTAAAGAACTAAATGGACCAGTCGAAATGATGTTGGCAGTCTTGGTACTAACCTATAAATGGTTTTATAGATCAAGACTGCCTCTTCGAATTTTGCTCAGATTATTGGCCAGCGCAGTAGCCACAAAACTGGTGTTATGTGACACTGGCAGCTGTCACCTACCAATAAGCAGATTGCTATATTTCGCACCAGCTACACCTTCCAAGTTGTCTTCAGAGACATCCCCGTGAGAATGTGGAAAAAATTACCTGGCATTTAGTGTAGGAAGTCTAACTGGTGAGAAGTGGTGCTTTTGGAATGGCCATGCAGCTCTTTTAAGGTTCTATGAAGACAGTGCTTGTGGCTGACATTTGGAAGAATGCAATGATTGTTGCCATATACCAAATGAAGATTAACAAAAGTAATTGAAAAAAATGACAAATGAATTAGTTTGTTAAATGTGCCTATGAAAATGCTTGGCAGAAGTGACAAGGCACAACATTTTGGAAGAGCAGTGTCAGTTTATACAAGGCACAATGTATGCAAATCATTTTTTTTTCCTATTCAGTAGGTCAACAAGAAATGTACGTTTGTGAGAGAGAAACTTTATGATATGTCTGAAGAGATGTTTGTTTAAAAAGCAAATTGTAAGCTTGAATTACGAAATATTTTGTCTTTCAAAAAAATAGTTTTGGACTTAAAGACCAGTTGTTGCTCAATGTGGGTAGAGCGATCTATGTGAGAAACAAAGCAAGTATGCGAATAAATGGAAAATAAATGAACAAGGAAATCTTTAGGTAAAATTAGATTATGTTAGCCAGGAAACCAAATGTGGATTACTATTGTTTAAAGACATTTGTTGTGATTTGCAGTAAATATTAGAAAAAATGCACAGGCAGTAGTCAGGTTAAGAATGAGTTCCATTCCTTACTCTTTCCTAACCCAAATTTGTATTTAAGATGGATGTCATACTTTAAAATGGGCTGCATGTTGCTGGAGGTTGTAGATGGTTTCTTCTTCTTTGGGCTGGTGAACTGTGGAGCTGTGTAGTGCTTTCAGGAACCGCTAAGGGCATTGAGCAGCTTCCATATTTCGACAGCTGGTGGGAGGAGTCCCATCTGCCATTTTTAATAATGGAATTCATTCTTAACCTGGCTAGCACCTGTGCCTTGTGTCAAGGCATTGTTTTTAAGTCAAACATTCTTAACCTGGGAACTGCCCGTAGTATCATGTAACAGATCTTTGAATCACATTTTGCACAAATGGCTAAAAATAGAGCAAATAGATGAATTTATGTCATTTGGTAGGATGTGAACTAGGAATTTCTGGGAAAATGCAGAAATTTTAAGAGATGCAAATGTTGGCAGGAGAGTTTTAGGCAGCATGTGGCCTATTTTAAGCAATGAGTGTTTGTTGCAAGAAACAGAAAAGGCTTTGTATAAATTCACTTTGCAATATGGGAAACAACTAGGTCTCTCGGGAGAAGAAAATCAGGATGAATGGTTGTTGAACAAATGTAGACTGACTACAAAAGTGAATGCTTAGTAGAAAAGAAAAAAGAAAAGTTTAGAAAAACCACCCTAGGGTAGTTCCACCGTAGAGAGAGAGAATGAGTGAAGATCAGATTGCACAATAAATATATGAAGGAAAAGTGAATGGGTTAGGAAAGAGAAAGAATGAGAAAGTCATGGCTGGTTGGAGTTAATAAGATCCTTAAAAAGAGAAAGGTAGAAACATTGAAAAACATAGGCAGCAGAATGTGTGCTGTACAAAATTGAGCACAATGAAAAAAGCAAAAATGCAAATTAGAGGCATACCCCAAATGGGGAGGAGTTTGCTGAGATGCCCAACTTTCATCCTTTTGACAAAAGCAGGAAACTCCTCTTAAGGCAAATTAAATGTCCTCTTTGATCATGACAATTCAATTATTCTTAAAGCAGTCTCACGCATTTTCCAGGTCTGAATGGGAACTGGAAAAAAACAGGATCTATTTTAATTCACGGTAGGTCACGTAGTCCTCGATTTACAGTCATTTGTTTAGCAACAGTTCAAAGTTCCACAACTGGAACTGAAAAAAGTGATTTACCACAACCATTGCAGCATTCTGATGGTCACATGATCAGAATTTGGGCACTCGGCAACCAGCATGTATTTACAATGGTTGCAACATCTCAGTGTCATGTGATTGCCGTTTGTGAGCTTCCCAGCCAGCGTCCAACAAGCAAAGTCAATGGGGGAGGTTGGATTTACATAACGAGGGCATGATCTAATTAACAACTACATTGATTCACTCAAGAACCATATCAAAAAAAGTTATAAAACAAGCACCTTGCTTAACAATGGAAATGCATGGTCCCAATTGTAGTCACAAATTGAGGACTATTTGTACACTCATACTTGTTAAAAGTCTAAACACTTCTTCCAATTAATTTTCAAAGCATGCAGAGTCCTAAAATACTGAGCTAGCTGCAGAACTACCAATAAAAAAACAGAATAATTTTATGGCAAGAGACTCTGTTGCACTTATTACCTGACAAATGCTATCATTTTAAGTTCTTCCCTTTTCACCTTAAGCATATTCTGTCAGCTAAAATTTAACTTACGGTCTCTAGAGCAATTTTTATGATGGGCCATTTCAACAATGGAATGTGCTGATTTCTTGTGTTGACTTTATGCATTGATTAGGTGTGGGAGTTTAAATGAGCAAGTAAAAATGGCACTTTGGGGGAAACTGTTAAACTGCAGAATGGGAAACATTGTAAAAAAAACCCTTTCCTTTATTTATGCAGTCATTTGCATTCTGCTTAGTCACTTTCTTAGTTGGGAGCCAAGAGTCATATAATTGAACATCGTTTTTATGTTATTGCTAGCTATAAAGCGTTGCTCAGAAAAATACGTCACTCAATAATTCTTAATTGAAGATACCAATGAAGTTGATGGCAACATCCCACTGGTTAGGATGAATACTCAGGAGTGAATTATTGCATTACCTCCTGCCTGGACAAGGAGATTTGTATCGCAAAGCACCTCAGGGAAGGAAAGCACGGGTGCCTTGTGCAAGCTTAGAGAAATGCCCTTTGCTTCAGAAAGGTTGGTGAAGAAGCAATAATCTGTTTCTGAAGTTTCCCAAACACTTTTATCCAAGGTATTTTTTTACATCTTTATTTATTCATTTTTATATTCCGAAGATTTGTGTTTGTTTGACAGAGGTTTTTGTTTAATTAAATTCACAATGTTCTCTGCAGACCACAAAGGAACAATCATTGCCATTAGATTGTTCTATTGATCTGTAATGTTTAATGATGGTATACATATAGTAGATAATTAGGAAAATATTAATTGCAATTCTAAATATTGCCAAAGTATAGAAATGTTTTTTATTGAACTCACCCAATTCTAACAGTGGAATTTTCCAAATGTAATCTCTGTTTTTCATTTTTTTTAAGATCCAAGTGGGATCTTGGTAACTGAACGCATTATATTCTGTGAAAGGTCCCTTTCTTTTATTCATTATTTGGCAATATTTTGTACTGATTTGGCTTGCCATCAGCAAAGTGTCCATCTAACCAAATCTGGTGGTAGTCTTATCATGTTCATTCTCCCATCAATGAGGGCTATAACAGTGAAAGAGGAATTCTCCATATATTCTTGACTACACAAGTATGATTACACTGGGTCATCCAAAAAATTTTTAATCAAGAGTTATTGTGTTGGAGTCGAAACACTCTCTTGTGCTGTAAATGTGACTGTTCCTGAAAGCAGGAATCTCACCTGGGCAATGATTAATAAAACCAATGTTATATACTTTGCAGAAAGGATAGTTGTTTATAGGAAATACATGATAGAGTTAGATAAAGCCTAGCAGCTGCTTAATTGTATTCTATCAGAAGAAAAGTTAGAGGAACACATGCTCTGTGAATGCATGCTTGGGAAGAAAGGCAGAAGTAAGTGACTTCAGATGTGGAATCTCTTATACATTGCCTACTGCCCTAATAGGGTAAGTAGGTTGTGCAATATTGAAAAGACAGTGCCACTGGATTCGGTCCTCCATCAACTATACCTCTATAAGTCTGGCATTTGAGAAGGATTGTTAGCAATATGTGATTATTTTTTTAAAAAAGAAAATACAGAGAGATAAGTGACAGTAATTGGGCCAAGTTTGTATAAGATGACAGATGCTGAAAAACCACACATTCGGAATGGTATAGGAAAATTAAGGAATGAAAATTAACACCAAAATGGAAAGAGGAGAAACCTAGTTTAGTGTAGGGGTTAAAAGGTCAGGCTATCCCCCAGGAGACTATAAATTCTAGTCCCACCTTAATCACAAGCCATCTGGGAGATCATGTGCTAGTCATTTTTCTCAACCCTAGGAAGGCAATGACAAGCCAATTCTGAAAATGGCTGCCAAGAAAGCTGCAGGTGGCAGTGACCAGGAGTGAAATCTGAACTGGAGGAATAATCTGAATTTTGAACAGGGACAGAATAGTGCACAAAGCTAGGTAGTTTCCCCATCCTACCTCCAAACACCTCCAAAAAGAATAAATGAGTAAATGAACAAACAAACAAAAATCAGAAAAGATAAAATGCATTTTCATGGTTATAAAAAAATAGTTATAACTAGCATCAGATCTAATGAAGCACAGAATAAATGCTGACTTTCCAGAACAAAGAACAAAATAGGGAGATTCACAGAGATTGCAAGATAGCATAGAAAATAAATAGTGCCTTACCTTATATAGCAGAGGCCACATTGGATGATTCTGCTTTTAAACCAAGTGCATTCTTCATACCAGGGAAAGCTCAGGCATGTGCTCTGGATACTAAAACAACAGATTTTACACTATATTACAGAATTCATGGCTCAGTATTTGTAGTTCTAATAATCACTATTTTCTAGCAACAAGACATTAGAATAACCCTATACATTCTTATTATGCTAATCTATAGCAGGCGTGGCACCACTACATACCCTTATAGTTCAAGAAGAGATTATTTCTTGGCTTTTCTTCACATCTGGATGGGATGGATATTCTGTGGGGTCTTAATTGCAGTAGGGAGTGGGGGAAGCCATACAGCTAAAAACTTTAAATGATTCTGGTGACTAGATCCATCAAAGAGAGTTCATTTTTGAAAGAATGAAGCTTGATTTCTTTCTGTTTGCCCTGTAACGTGTCTCATAATTAAGAAATGCATGAGGGAAAGGAAAACCAAATATGCCCTTAAACAGAACAAATCTGAGCTCCGGTAAACAAATTAGAGAAACATGAAAATATAAGTCTTCCCTTATGAAAACTTAATATCAGAATATAATCTCTTTCTTTTCTTAAAGGAATAAAGACTTGATCTTCCAGATAACTGCTTTCATAATGGAAAAACAAAACTTGTAAGTGTGTGTTAACCTAGAAGCAGGGGTGGGATTCAGCTGGTTCAGACCAGTTCGGAGAATTAGTAAAATCGACTACTGGCTGGACTTGCCCATCCTGCCCCGCCCTGCCCTACATATTTCCTTTGCCATGCAGTCCAGCTAATCTCTGTGCCTCACCCACTATGCCTACCAAAGATAAGCATGCCACCCACTTGCCCTTCATCTCGGGTCAGGGCCCAGGTACATGTCATTCCATGTCTCCAACCTTGCCCCGGAGCCTCCACTTGCTCACCGCCAGCCTTGACCAGGTTGGGGAATCATAGTTGGCCAATAAAGAATTCTATTCTATTCTATTCTATTTATGGTCCTGAGTACTGTCATACAATAGCATAAACCTGGGATTTTATGTACCCCAAATTGTAATCCTTATAAATACTCTATTGCTGGTAAGAGCTATATTTCTCTTCTACACAAGCCACTGCCACGTTCCTGAAACTTTTAGAATGACAATACTTAGCAATTCCCTGCTGCTAGTCTTACATTTACAAGTATTTTACCTCGGGACATAAAGTTTTCATTATTAACTCTCTAAGCTAAACATTTATTTTCCATCAATATGCAAAATCCATTTTCATCATTATTTCTAAAGCACCAGTAATCATATTAAAGGGATATATCAATATTTCTGGAAGTACAGATTAATGTAATTTATATTCCATCTGACTTCCAGCAACTCTAGGCAGATTACAAATTGTAAAGGACAGAGATGAGAAGAAATAACAAACCCAGATGGGAACAAAGAGGAAGAAGAAGAAAAAAAAAACTTCAGTCACCCTCTCAAAGGCCTGAGGGAAGAGATGAGTCTTCAGAGTACTTTCAAATACTAGTAGGGTGGAAGCCATTCGAATCACAGGGGAAACTTCATTTCAAAGGGCAGGCATGATGACAGAGAAGGCACATATCCAAAGTCTTCATAAAAAGCCTTGTTTAATCAAAGGATCCTAAAACATGCCAAGCCTGCCATCTTAGATCAGTCATGCTGCAGATACTATGGGAGACAGGCAGTTCCTCAGGTAAACCAGCTGTGTGCCATGTAGGACTTTACAGGTAGAGAGCAGCCCCTTGGATCACATCCAGAAGCAAACTGGAAACCAGTGCATGTCCAATGCAGCTCACACCACTGCATTCTGGACCAGCTGAAGTTTCCAGATGGTCTTTAAGAGTAGCCCCATGTAGAGTGCCATCCCTCCCAAAACATGGAAGTATAAATATTTTGGGACTATGAAATGACCATGTAGGTTATGGAACCACCAGAAATTATGACTCCTGAGAAATCTCTTATATTGCTTTTCTCAGATGAAATCCTACAGTCTGCATACACTTCCACCTTTGATTACTTTTCAGGAGAGAAAGGATGCCTTTCTTCTGCTGATGTCTGAAAAATGGGCAAGAGCTTTAGAACTGCTGAGGTAAGCCACGTCCTCCTATTTCTATGTTAAACTCTAGCAGCTGAATGTAGAGAGGCCCACTGGAGTCATATGGATTTATTTCTGAAGGACTTCGTTTGCTGTGTATAATCTGAAAATTGGTGCAAGGTTATTTGGCCTGACTTTTTTTCTGCACTGCTGAGAACAGGCTGCTCCAGCCACCCTATACCAGCACATTTCAGTATTGCTGACATACCTGAGTCTCCAAGGGTGGCTTAGTGAACACTGTTAAATGCCTAGTGATAGCAGAAGAGGACAGTTTTGTAAAGACATTGTTCTGCTTTGTTTCATTTCCTTTGCCAAATGATTAATTTCATTCACCGGTTTCAGAATCTGATCTTGCACCAAGAAAGCTCACATTAGCATTTTTCATTTTTCATTAATCACTTGGGCAAGTTTATTCCCATCGGTACATTTATTTTCAGAAGCAGGACACGAGATATGAATCTAGACTTCATTTGGTAACAGAAACTGCTCTGTGAAATGGATTTGTTAACAGCTTCTTTGTATAACCAGTGGTATACAAATGATGTGCAAATATTTGCAAGATTTCCTTCAGTGGTAGGCATGCTACTTGATAGTTAGCATTATTCTCCTTCTTGGGCTGAACTTGACATGATGCTGTTCACTTCTTCAGGTGGAGAGGTGGAATTTCATAAAGAAGGCAATATGGTGCAGACAAGATACTAAACATGGACACTAATATACCAGCAAAAACCTTGATCCCTTGTTTAAAAATAAAAAAGTGGCCCATCACAAAGCCAAGCACTTGCCTCTAGCATAATACTTATTATGCTAAATGTTGCCTTTGGACATCAAGTGATCACAATGGGTTCGGTAAGTGCTAGTTATTCTTTCAGATTAAAAGCGCTTTCAAGCATTATATGCCTAACATGATAGTCAGTTGGAATATAGTCGCTTGTGGGAGTAATTTGCACCTCAAGGATTTCAAACTCCCCCAGCCCAGAAACATTGCCTTCTCCATCCATCTTTTTAGGAGAGACATTTTGGTATATTAATATGGCTACTAAACTTTTGTTCGTACTGTCTCCAGGGCTTTTCTTGTAGTTATGTTTTCTTGTTGCTTTCTAGAAGTAATAGAGGAGTAGTAAAGTTTATTTACAGTCATTGATCAGTCAATGATTTGGTAGCATACACAATACAACAAAATAAAATCCTGAGAATTAAAAATGGGTATAAAATAGCTAAAAGATGAAGATACAGTTGCTAAAACACCAAAGGGGGAGAGATAAGTAACACTACCCTATTTTATACATAGAATAAAGGGAATAATTTGGGCTGCACAAGTTTTTATCTCTGAACTTAGCCCCCAATGAAAATATTGTTTTTTATTATCATCTCAGACCTGAAATCTGATTAATAATTAGAATAGTTTTAAATATTTAAATGGCAGGTGCAACTTGAGTACTCAATGACTGCTGAATATGTAATGTTGGTCTGCCAATCTGCCAGGAGGAATAAGATATATAGTTCATCTTCTCTGCCTATTGTAAGAGATGTGATTAAGATGATTTGTAGATCCTTGGAGAATCCGTAATATCGTATTGCATGGCTTATATCTTCTATTGCAAGAGAACTGCAACAGCAAAATGTTGCTTGCTATGTATAATTATCCTCAATGGGAAACTATGTCTTCGCTATGTTAGCTGACTAGAAATTCTCAGCTGGAAAAACTGTACTTGATAAAGAACAAAATGCAAAAGTGAGTGGGAGAGAAAAGAACTTGTAATTAGACAGAACATTAAGAAATGCATGCAACATCTGGTCATTTCCCCCTACCATTGTATTTATATTCCTGGTTTGGGTATTGTCATCTATTGTATGAGTAGGCATACTGTCTGTGCACGGGAACCACATTTACTAATTGCAGAGGGTGTAAGATTGAGGATTAGATGGAACCACTTCAGACAGATGAATGGCATTAGAATTTCCTGTCCTTTTCTGCAGAATCGGGATAGAGATTCTTTGTTCTTAAAATTGTATTATGGGTGTGTTATGCATACAGTATTGTTTCACTATCAACTTCATCTCAAAATGGCAGAAAATGCAAAACTCAGAGATTCTGGGGTACATCCAACCATCCTTCCAACCCTAATCTATAAAGAGTCCTGTACCCTCTTTTATTCTGCTTTCTAGTAGCACAATTTCTTTTCATCTGACACGTTGTGAATGGCCATACTTCTCATATTAAACATCATGGGTTATTTTAATAATAACCCATATAAATAAATATAAATAAAATATAATAATATTTTAATAAGGTAGTCTTTCCCAAAACAGCCTTTAGTCTTTAAAAGCAGCTCTCACCATGAGAAGAAGATGGTCTTTAGCAGTCCAAATTGTTGGATATTTATGCCCCTTAAATATTGACTTGTAAAGGTAGTTTTCAGGGAACAATGGCAATTGAGACTGGAATTTCCATCACTAAGCAATATGGTTGCTTAGTGTCTTTATTGCTTAGTGATGGAAATCCCACAGTCCCGGTTGCTGTTGTAACTCCAGGACCACATGGGTTGTTAAGTAGGAAAGGGAAGGACACTGGCAAGTATGTGGGTGCCGTGAGAGTAGGAGTCCCATCCTTTTGTAGAACCTGCATACCTTTGAGCTCTGAGTGTACTCCAGAGCTCAAAGGTATGCAGGTGCTACAAAAGGATGGGAGTATGAAGGGGTGCTGTGAGGTATGGGAAGGTGCTATGGAGCATGGGCAGGTAAAGGAGCAGCAGAAGTGGGAGCAACTTCCAACTTTCTCCCAGTTTCCCCATTCCCAGCTTATGGGAAGTCAGAAAGAAATGTTAGAAATGACTGTGACTCATTAGAATTTTAGATTTTCTTTTTATTGGCCAAGTGGGATTGGACACACAAGGAATTTGTCTTGGTGTATATGCTCTCAGTGTACATAAAAGAAAAGATCATCAAGAATTCTAAGATACAACACTTAATGATAGTCATAGGGTACAAATAAGCAATCAGGAAACAATATCAATATCAGTATAAATCGTAAGGATACAAGCAACAAAGTTACAGTCACACAGTCATAAGTGGAAGGAGATGAATAATGGGAATGATGAGAAGATTAATAGAATGATGAGAAGATTTACTAAATAGCAGATTTAGTAAATAGTTTGACAGTGTTGAGGGAATTATTTGTTTAGTAGAGTGATTGCGTTGGGGAAGAAACTGTTCTTGTTTTTATTTATTTTTATTTATTTATTTATTTTTGTCACAACAATATATGTAAGTATCATACAAAAAGATTATATAGTATATAAACATATATATGAGTAAATATTAGGTATAAGCATATATATATATATATATATATATATAGGAAGAAGAAAAGAAAAACAATGTGTCTGGTTGTTCTTGTGTCTGGTTGTTCTGATGTGCAGTGCTCTATAGCGTCGTTTTGAGGGTAGGAGTTGAAACAGTTTATGTCCAGGATGAGAGGGGTCTGTAAATATTTTCACAGCCCTCTTTTTGACTTTTGCAGTATACAGGTCCTCAGTGGAAGGCAGACTGGTAGCAATTGTTTTTTCTGCAGTTCTAATTAAATTCATTAAATTAAATTAAATTAAATTGATTAAATTAAATTAATTAAATGCCAACTGGACACTGAGAGTCCAGCTAATTATCACATGACCATGGGGACACTGTGACAGCTGCAACTTTGTAAGCTGGTCTTAAGTCCGCTCGTTCAGTGCTGTCTTATGAGTGATCATAACTTGAAGACTACCTGTATAGGAATTGAATGAAAAGTACATTTCCTCACAGTAGAATAGAATAGAATAGAATAGAATAGAATAGAATAGAATAGAATAGAATAGAATAGAATAGAATCTATGATGTGCTCTTTAGCACCTTTGGCAGGAAATAACTCTGAGAAAAGGTTATATCTCTATTGTTCATGAAAAAGAATCCGGCAGCAAATGTTCACCTACAAGCTTTAAACAATGTGCTGTGAGTGACTTTTTGATTGTCAAAGAAGTCCCTCCAGTTGAAATTCACTGCTGAATGCAGGTGGTTTATGGTGATTACTGTGTTAACATCGCTGGGCAAAAAAAAAAAAAAAAGAGGGGGGTGTTAATGATTTAAAGACTACAAAGCGTAAAGAGTTAAGAAGATAAAGGTGTTTTATGTGATCAAGAACAAATTGGCAACCTGGGACAGCAACCACAGGAAAAACCTTGATGAACTGATTAAGAACAATCAGCAGATCACTCCAAGGAAATCAAACTTGGCATTTCACAGGAATGTGTGGTTCACGTTATTGTTGTTCTTCATTAATGGAAGATTTGTGCAAGATAGGTTCCTTACATGCTGACAATAGACATAAAAGCTTAAACAGTTGAAATCTGCCAGTGACTGTCATGAATGAAGATTAAAAATTTCTTCACAGCATTTCGTTTATCAACAAAATTTGAGCTCATCATTTTCACCCAGAAATGGGGCATCAGTATCTGGAATATTTTATAAAACTTCACATTTGTTGTGGGGTGGGGGGAGGGAAGGAATCAAAATCCAGGCTTTATCAGGAAAGCTTATGACTGCAGGTTTTTAGGTGGCATATAGTATTATTCACATTTATTTTTCTTTAATTTGACACCACTATCTGTTCAGAGTCTCTGAACTTGGTACATTCACCAGGAATCAATACTGATTTCAAAGTATCCCCCCTTCTCCACAAAAGATCAATTAGATGTCAAATCTTTGAAGCAATGATTATGCAGATTCAGTAGCACCACAAGAACTTTTTGCTATAACATGACAATGTTCGGCCTCACAACTCATGAGCCAGGCAGAAGGCAATTGCAAAGATGGATCTCACCACCGTACCCCAATTTGATGTACAGCCCAGGCTTGGCACTCTGCCACTTCCACTCCAGAGGTGGGCTTCAGCAGGTTCTGACCAGTTCTGAAGAACCAGTAGCAGAAATTTTGAGTAGTTCAGAGAACTGGTAAAAATTCTGACTGGCCCTGTCCCCATCTATTCTCTGTCTCCTGAGTCCCAGCTGATCAAGAGGAAATGGGGATTTTGCAGTAACCTTCCCCTGGATTGGGGATGGAATGGAGATTTTACAGTATCCTTCCCCTGGAATGGAGTGGGAATGGAGATTTTACAGTATCCTTCCCCTGCCATGCCCACTGTAATGTATCTTTAAGAGTTTTGGAGGGAAAACTGAGCGGGAAAAAGCACGTTGCTGATTGGATAAAGCCTCTGGCTAAACTGTATATAAAGAGAGGGTTTTCCCAGCCCGAGCCGCTGGGTTCACCATATAGTAAAGAGCTGTTGTCACTATCCTGGTCTCCTGCCTCGTTATTGCCCGAATTTAACACTGGCGACGAGGATGGGATCTCGAGGCTAGGAGCGCCAGGAAAAAAGCTGAATTCACCAGGAAGACGCGAACCCAGCAAACAAGGGGCGGAAAGCAGCGATGTCCAGCTACACACCGCCAGCGCCATTCGACCCAGCAAAGGAAAAATGGGGGTCATACATGGCTCGTTTCGAGTGTTTCCTCGAGGCTAAGAGCGCCAGGAAAAAGCTGAATTCACCAGGAAGACGCGAACCCAGCAAACAACCGGCGCCAAGCAGCGATGTCCAGCTACACACCGCCAGCGCCATTCGACCCAGCTAAGGAAAAATGGGGGTCATACATGGCTCGTTTCGAGTGTTTCCTCGAGGCGAACGAACTCCAAGGAGTCTCAGACAACAGGAAGCGAGCGTATTTCCTGAGCCACTGCGGTCCAGAGGTTTTCGACACCGCAGAATCATTGGCGGAGCCAACGCCGGTACACTCGGTGCCGTGGCAGACTCTACAGACTGTATTGAAAGCCCATTATGCACCAACGCCGTCCAAGTATGTGCAACGGTACGAATTCAGGGAGCGTAGGCAGCAAGAGGGCGAGTCCATCAGCGTATACATGGCAGCCCTGAGGAAAGCCACGAACCATTGCGAGTACCGAGACTTGGAAGAGGCATTACTGGAGCAACTCATTCGTGGGGTCAGGGACATCCGTTTGCGACGGCGGCTGCTGTCCAAAAGCAACTTGACGCTGGCAAACGCCTTGGATGAAGCCAGGGCTCATGAGATGTCTACCCAAGCGGCGGAAACCCTACAAAAGCAGGTCGCACCAATGGCTGGTGCGAAATCAACCCCGGTCCACAATGAAGAGGTCCAGGCCGAGTCGGACGGTGAGGAGGAGGAAGGAGTCTTCCACACCGGAAGGCCGGAGAAAGAAGACCGGGGTGACTGCGCGAGTTGTGGAGGGCAACACCAACGACAACAATGCAAATTTAAGGATGCGACTTGTCGGCGGTGCGAAAGGAAGGGGCACATAGCACAGGCCTGTCGAGCACCCCAACCTTCCCGCCAAAAATTCAAACGGACCAACCAGAGCGCGGGAATGGCGAAGCGGCCCGTGATTGGTCAATTCAAAAAAGGCGCGAAGTTGAATCAGACTGCCGTGAGAGTGGGTCACGCAGCAACACGCCTAGAAAAAAAAATCTTTACGAAAACAAAGATTGAGGGGGTGCCGTGCCGATTGGAGGTGGACACCGGCTCAGCGATCACGATCATGTCCTGGGACACTCTCGTGAAAGCCTTACCCGCCATCGCAAAGCGCAAGCTGCAACTACAGAAATTAAAGGTACAAGACTACCAAGGGAATCGCATCCCTGTTCGAGGGGTAACGTCCGTCCACGTCGAGTATGGACAATACAAGAAAACTCTGCCCATCACCATAGTCGATGGGACCCTGCCAAGCTTGTTGGGACTGGACTGGTTCCGAGCATTGGGCATGGGAGTGACTGGAATCTTCAGAAACGAAGTCAACCTCAAAGACGCACTCATGAAGGAATTTGGGGACGTTTTCAGAGACTGCCTGGGCAAGTACACGGGGACCCCTATTTCTTTTAACTTAGACCCACAAGTTGCCCCTATTCGTTTAAAGGCTAGGAGGGTCCCGTTCGCCCTAAAGCCCAGGATTGACCGGGAACTGGACAAGCTAGTAAACCAGGGAATTCTAGTGCCAGTTGACCATGCTAAGTGGGAGACCCCTATAGTCACCCCAGTCAAACCGGACGGGTCGGTCCGGATTTGCGCTGACTATAAGGCAATGCTTAACAAAGCGTTGCAAAGAGTGCTTACCCGTCCGGTGGTACAGCACTTACTGCACTCAATGGGGCAAGGGCAGGTTTTTGCCAAGCTAGACTTGGCCCAAGCCTATCAACAGCTGCCTGTAGATAGCAGCACAGCCGAAGCGCAGACAATTGTGACTCACAGAGGGGCTTTTAAGTGTACCCGGTTACAGTTTGGGGTTAGTGTGGCTCCAGGGTTATTTCAGAACCTAATGGAGCGGCTATTGCAGGGACTACCAGGGGTGGTACCATACTTTGACGATGTACTGGTATCCGCTGAGAATCTAGAGGAATTAGGGGTAAGGCTGCGAAAAGTTTTGGGCATTTTCCGGTCTGCCGGTCTCACAGTTAAACTGAACAAATGCCAGATCGGGGTTGAATCTGTGGAATTCCTAGGCTACCGGATAGACAGGGAAGGGATTCACCCCACTGGAAGCAAGGTACGGGCCATCAGGAAGGCCCCGGTTCCAAAGAACAAAACGGAGTTGCAGGCATTCTTAGGTCTGGTCAATTTCTACGCGGTATTTTTAAGAAATAAGGCAGCAGTAGCCGAGCCGCTTCATAAATTACTAGCAAAGACGGCTGCATGGTCTTGGGGAAAGGCGGAAGCTAGGGCATTCGAAGGGGTAAAGAATCTCCTATCGAGTGATAGCCTCCTTATCCAATACAATGGCACGCTGCCATTAGTGTTAAGCTGCGATGCATCTCCCTATGGGGTGGGGGCTGTGCTCAGCCACAGGTTGCCAAATGGCACAGAAGCCCCTATTGCATATTACTCCCGAACAATGTCATCAGCTGAAAGGAATTATAGCCAGCTAGATAGGGAAGCCTTGGCTATAGTCTCCGGAGTAAAGAAATTCCATGAATATGTATTTGGTCGTGATTTCGAAATCATCACGGACCATAGACCTTTGCTAGGCCTGTTGGCAGGTGACCGCCCAACGCCCGTGGCACTTTCGCCCAGACTGACCAGATGGACTATCTTCCTAGCGGCGTATTCTTACAAACTACTACACCGGCCAGGGAAGGAATTAGGGCATGCGGACGCCCTGAGCAGATGCCCGTTACCAGAGACTATCGAAGACCCCACTCCGGGGACACCAGTTCTGCTAATTGACTCTTTGGACTCTGGCCCAGTCACATCCAAAGAGGTGGCTCGGGCTTCGTACAAGGACATTACAATAAGGACTGTAATTGGTTGGGTACAAAGAGGTTGGCCCGCTGCGCCGGGCGAGCGTTTTAAAGAATTTGTGAAAAAACGTGGGGAACTCTCAGCTCAAGGGGGGTGCCTGCTATGGGGGGATCGAGTGGTGATCCCGGAGAAATTGAGGAAAAAGGTATTGGAGCTCCTTCACGAAGGCCACCCAGGGATCGTGAGAATGAAGGGTCTAGCGAGAAGCTATGTGGTGGCCCTTAATGGACATGGAAATTACTGAAAGGGTAGGGAAATGCCAGGCCTGCCAGGAGTCCAGACCGCTACCCCAACGGCCCCGATTCGGAATGGGAGAGACCCCAGGGCCCTTGGTCTAGGATCCATATCGATTTTGCCGGCCCTTCCACGGCCAAACCTTTCTGGTAGTAGTCGATGCCTACTCCAAATGGCTGGAAATCATTCTCATGAGATCCATGACAGCCGAGGCCGTGATTTCAGTCCCACGGCACCTATTTGTAACCCACGGGTTGCCCGACACTTTAGTCTCCGATAACGCCCGCAATTCACGGCAACCCAGTTTGAGGGGTACTTGGCAGAGGAGGGCATCCGCATGTCCTCTCGGCGCCTTTCCACCCTGCGACGAACGGCCTTGCAGAACGCTTCGTTCGAGCGCAAAGGAAGCATTGTCCAGAATCAGGCCAGGCGATTGGCAAACAAAATCGATACATTCCTAGCAGTCCAACACAGAACCCCCTGTGTAACAACTGGCCGCAGCCCGGCAGAGCTATTAATGGGTCGGAAGCTTAGGTGCCCACTAGACCGTTTAAACCCAAACTACACACCAGACGGTTACAAAGGGGCACACGGTAAAACAAGAGGGATGGCAGTAGGCGACCTAGTGTGGGCACACAACTACAGCGAGGGCCCGACCTGGTTAGCAGGAAAAATCCTAGAGATAACAGGACCAAAATCATATCTAGTAGAGATAGAGGATGGCCGGGTATGGAAGCGCCACATAGACCAAATAAGGAAACGCATAACCGGTAAATCAGAATCAGACGAAACAGGCCCTGACTATCCAATGTTTGAATCCACAGCTGACTCAAACCCGGGGCAAACGCGGGACTTATCTGAGTTCCAGGAGGTCCAGCGATGCCAACCGGTTCCTCCTGAAGACAGCAGGGACGACTCTGCAAATAATCCAGGGCCGGATGGCCTAGAGGAGGAACTGAGAGGAACAAACAGTCCCTCCGGTCAGCTCGACTCACTCCCAGAAAATGAATTGCGCAGGTCCGAAAGAGTCAGGAGACGCCCAGTCTACTTGCGTGATTACGTAGAAAAATAAGATGTTAATTCTATGTAAATATTGGTAAAGTGTTCTCTGGGAGGGAAGGAGTGTAATGTATCTTTAAGAGTTTTGGAGGGAAAACTGAGTGGGAAAAAGCACGTTGCTGATTGGATAAAGCCTCTGGCTAAACTGTATATAAAGAGAGGGTTTTCCCAGCCCGAGCCGCTGGGTTCACCATATAGTAAAGAGCTGTTGTCACTATCCTGGTCTCCTGCCTCGTTATTGCCCGAATTTAACACCCACCAAGCCACGCCCACCATGCCATGCCATGCCCACCAAGCCACACCCACAGAACCGGTAGTAAAAAAATTTGAAACCCACCACTGTTCACTCCTACCCCAAATCGATGCAAATATCTTTTGTCTGCCTCAGATAAAGAAGGTGAAAGAACTTGATTTAAGAGTCAAAATTCTTTCATGGTAGCTTTATGAAGCTTGTCTATTGTTGGCTGAAATGTGTAGAAAATAGTATTGATCGTGTGGAGAAGTAAATATAGTAATAAAATAACTCATTTCATGGATTACTGCAATGCTCTCTACATGGGGCTCCCCTTGAAGGGCATCCGGAGGCTACAGTTAGTCCAGAATGCGGCTGCGCGGGTGATAGATGGAGCCCCTCGTGGCTCCCGTATAACACCCATCCTGCGCAGGCTGCACTGGCTACCTGTGGCTTTCCGGGTGCGCTTCAAGGTTTTGGTGACCACCTTTAAAGCGCTCCATGGCATTGGGCCGGGCTACTTACGGGACCGCCTACTGCTACCGAATATCTCTCACCGACCCGTGCGCTCTCACAGAGAGGGTCTCCTCAGGGTGCCGTCGGCGCGGCAATGTCGTCTGGCGACACCCAGGGGAAGGGCCTTCTCTGTGGGGGCCCCCACCCTCTGGAATGAACTACCCCCCGGACTTCGTCAGTTCTCGGACCTCCGGACCTTCCGCCGCGGGCTTAAAACGTATTTATTTAATTGTGCAGGGCTGAGCTAAATTTTAAATTATTGGTTTTAAATTGGGTTTTATTTGATATTTTAATTCTAAATTTACGGGCTTGTTAGAATCAGTTTTTTAATTGTTTTATATTGTATTTATATGTTTTTTAAATGCCTGTACACCGCCCTGAGTCCTTCGGGAGATAGGGCGGTATATAAATTTGAATAAATAAATAAATAAATAAATAAAATGTTATTTCTCTTCTCCAAAGGCCCTATTTAAACTACAAACATGAAGGTGGGGGCAATATTACTCATTCAATGCTTTTACTTTCTATTTTTGAACACTCTTGAAAGTTTTCACTGTTTTCCTGAATATTATGGATAAATAAAAGGAAGGAAGAGGAAACTAAAATGAGCAAAAACTATTGGTATTATTAAACATAAAACAAAATTGAAATTTTCCAGTGTAGAAAAAAAGTATTGCGTTCCTCCAGCTCTCGTAAACAAACAAGGCGAGAGAGAGAATACAGAAGTATAAAAAGAGAGATTTGAGAAAAGAAAAGGAAGCGTCTTAAATTCTTTCAGTACTAAGAGGTGCGAAAGAGCAGGACTACACTTGAAGTTTCAGTTAAACTGATATATTACTCCTCCTCCCTATGCACAGGAATTTACTCAGCTAACTGTTAGCACTACTTTGGTGCTAGATAAGGGTAAAGAAATTCAAGAGGAGTTGGATTTAATCTGTTTATGGCTATGTGGAGATTCTAGGCTAATTCCTTTTTTGATGCCGCCCTCAGGTTCTGTCATTCTTTCTCCTACAGTATTGAATAACAACAACAACAAAAAGCTCTTTGCAATCTTCCTCTTTTGAATTAATATGGAAGAATAAACCAAGTGGTAATACTTCCTTCTTTACTGAATTTAAATTTAGCCATACTGTATAAAATATGACAATAATATTACATTTGCCTAGATTGTCATTAGAATGTCAATGTACTTTCTGCTGTGGATATACATTCTGCAATACTGTATAAATTTAGAATTCTAAGAGAAGAATTTGAATCTCATCATGCTTACAGATGCTTTTGTTTGGCAACCTGTTTAATTTATTCAGTGTTAATATAACTTTAAAAGAAAAAAAACGATATGCATGGATATGTCTGGATTATAAAACTTGGTGTTATTTTTTTTTAATTATCAAGTCAATTATATAGGAAGTCTGCTCAATTCTGCACCTAGAAAATTTAGATGGTATCTTGACTGTGGATTTATATCAATTCATTTTTTTCTCATTATTATGTAATGTTACAATCTTATGCACTTTTGATTAAGTGTCTCACTGTAGTCAATGCCCAAAATATTGACATTGGTGTGATGGCTCCCTCAGGCATTGGCTTGGATGATGAAAAAGATACGGTTCCAGGGATATCTGAGAGGAACTAAGGGGAATGCCAGGGAATATGAAAGGTGGCTGAATTGGATGGTCGAGGTGAAGTCTTTGGGGGAATCTGAGAAGGACTGCCCAGATAAAGAGCTGGCCATGCAGACTGGAGAAGAGGTAAAGCTGCAGCAGGGATGACCAGCTGGTGGTACAGGCCAGAGAAGAGGCTCGGCTGTAGTTACTCAGTGTAGAAGAGGAAGAATTCATCCAGCCATGCTGGAACCATATGTGGGGTATGCCATGCTGGCTGAGGAATTCTGGGAATTGAAGTCCACAAGTCTTAAAGTTGCCAAGTTTGGAGACCCCTGGACTACAATGTAACTCTTCAGCATCAGAAAGGAACAAGACTAAGTGCAGTATGGACAGATTAATTTTTAAAAAGATTGTAACGGATGGATTTACCTTGGGATTTTGGAGAATAAAAATCTCAGAAATTTGGGGCTAGTTTAGAATGTTGATTACATCATTTTTATGGTGTCCTCCCTCCTAGTCACATGACCCAGAATAGAGCAGTTATTAAGGAGCTGGAAGGAACTTCTGAGACCATGTTCTAGATATATTCCGTAAGGGATTATACTTTAGTTCTCTTATATAATAAAAACATAAAATTAAACATGTTTAATCATCATTTCTATTAATTCTGTGATATACTAGAATATCATTACTACAATTAACAATTTTGACATCATATAGTAGAGGTTGGAAATCTTGCCAACCTTTTACATTGAAGAAACCAAAATAAGATTTGTTTGTCTTCTTATTTATAAAAAATGGTCTTCATGTGTTTTCTTCTTCTTCCTGTATATCAAAATGATACAGCTTCCTTGTATGGTTGCTGGCATCATGCCATGCCTTGGAATGCCAGATCTCTATTGCAACTATTACCATGGAAGTGTGTACACGTACTTTCTCTTCCAATTGAATGCTTTTCCCTCGCACCTTTTTTTACAGAAATGTCTTTTCTATTGCTGCATGTAACAATACATCTCATTCAGACTGAATGAACTATAGGACTAACAAACTGACAGCAATAAATAGATTTTATGGATTGTTTTGCCCAATCGTATTTTTTTTTTAAAAAAATTAAACCTATTTTTTCTGGCAATAAAAGTGTTATTTCTCCTCCTGGTATTTAAAAACAAGATTATCATTTGAAATTTCTTATGAGGAATGTATTAGTAAACATGTGACACAACTGTGGCAATTACTTGTTTGACCGTAACCATGGGAGACTAGAAATGTTGCTCAGTCTATTCACATTCCTCAGCAGTCGGAAGCTGACCAGAGACTGATTGCCACTCAGTTCCTGCCCCCTTTGTGTGTCCGGTATGATTTCATAAAAATGGGTCATTGGTTGAAATTTGGTTCATTGAAATATACAAATGATGATACTAATAGCAACATGAGTACTTAAATGCAGAGGGCTGGCCAACAGGAGTCTGCAACCATGGAAAAATTCAACAGAGTGGCTGCAATGATGCAACACACACACACACACACACACACACACACACTTCTCCGGTTGGAAAAGACAATCTCTGATTTAGAAAGTTGATTGCAGAAAGTTTGAACAATGTGCAAAATTTTCCTCTCTAGAAATTAATCCATCCTAATTTCTACAGAACAGATGAACCATTTTATGTCCATTTTGACCAATGGAAAATATTTTGTATGAATTCAAATAGAAAGTTCACTCTTTTCAAATGGCAAAATCACTTCAACGTTAAAATTATTTTTATCTGATCAAAAATTCAGCATCTCAACATACACTGTATTATTATTAAGCAAAAATAAAGCTATAAAAATTAATCCAAGAAGTTAAATATTACATGCCCCAAATAACATATAAACTGGTGAATGTATTCTTTAAATCCAAAAAGCGTTTGAGTGGCATAATTTATTTTCAGTCTCTGGACTATGAATGGTAGAGTTACAAGAGTCTTCTCACATATAGTTAACATATTTGTGCTTGAAATGTTTGTTTGTTTTTTCATAAGAGAGTGTCCAAATAATATCATGCCCTCAATCTGTGAGCAATGTTTATTCCACATCAATTCAGGAAATGAAAAGACAGATTAAGAACACGAAACACAATTTAAATGTATTATAAATAACTGCTAATTTAATCTTCTCCAACCATACACCTTGCAGAAATGCTAATTTGAGAGTTCTTTAGTCAGGAAAGGTAATGTCCATTCTGTTGCAACCACAAATGAACTGAAGGGCATCAAATTGGAAAAGTTTGCCTTAATGTAAATGAACAACAATGAATGATGAAAATAAAACATGCTTCCATCCCTTGCCTGTTATAAAGAGCTCATCTAATTCTGCCCAGATTTTCTGCCAATTCCAAAGGTTCCAAAGTCTCTTTTCCATCGTGCTGACATATATGCCAATCCAGAGACCCTGAGGATTAACAGTCCTCAATCAACTGCTTTCCCATAATCTTATTTACAAGGAATAATGAAATTGGAGCAGGATGCTTAATTGTTTCCTGCTGTTAATGTGGATGCCAAAGAGAGATAGGGTATAAACAGAACATTTGAAAGTCATGGTGAAGATCATTTATTTTATTTTATTACTATTTGTCCTTCCCAAGATACAGTCTCATTTTACAAAGTAAGATTCCTCCTTGTAGCTGTTGTCGGTGGATTTAAACTAACATACAAAGTTCTTTTTTTTCCCCCCAACACTATTTAAATTGGCCCACGGTGTCATGTTTTGCCGAGAAAGCAGATTGCGCTGATTAGGTAAATACTGCATTTGAATCTGACAAGGTTATTTTACCAAGGACATATTATTTACTCTGGCCAAAATCTCATTGAGAATTTATGTGCTCAAGTCCATTGATTTTAGTAGATTTAGTTCTATGTTGGATAGTGACCTTTCAATGATTAGCTCAATCCATCTGGAATATATAAAGTCCTGGAAAAATGAAAATATAAAGTGTTCAATCATATCTTCCTATATAAGTAGAACTTATCTTAATGAACCTATCTTAATGAATGTGAATCAACCATTATGTTTACAATGGAATGAGCCAAATAAATCAATGCAAACTAAATGCTGGAAATTCAGGACTGCTGGAAAGGAATACCCTTCGTTCGTTCGTTCCTTCCTTCCTTCCTTCCTTCCTTCCTTCCTTCCTCCCTCCCTCCCTTCCCTTCCCTTCCCTTCCCTTCCCTTCCCTTCTCTTCCTCTCTCTTGCTTTGTCTCTCCATTTTTTGTAGATAAGCCATCGAAGTCACTTCCATCAGATGTTGGCAATGACCACCAAGTTAGGTGGTTCTTAAAAGAATATGGGACAGCAGTGTCAATAGTTGTAATGCCTACTAAATTACAGGCAGCATGCTTTAAAGTGAATTGCTAAGGATGGCATAGAAGAATTTATATAAAATATAATATAATATAATATAATATAATATAATATAATATAATATAATATAATATAATATAATATAATATAATATAATATAATATAATATAATATAATATAATATAATAACAGAGTTGGAAGGGACTTTGGAGGCCTTCTAGTCCAACCCCCTGCCCAGGCAGGAAACCCTACACCATCTCAGTCAGATGGCTATCCAACATTTTCTTAAAAATTTCCAATGTTGGAGCATTCACAACTTCTGCAGGCAAGTTATTCCACTTATTAATTGTTCTAACTGTCAGGAAATTTCTCCTTAGTTCTAAGTTGCTTCTTTCCTTGATCAGTTTCCACCCATTGCTTCTTGTTCTACCCTCAGGTGCTTTGGAGAACAGCCCGACTCCCTCTTCTTTGTGGCAACCCCTGAGATATTGGAACACAGCTATCATGTCTCCCCGAGTCCTTCTTTTTATTAAACTAGACATACCCAGTTCCTGCAACCGTTCTTCATATGTTTTAGCCTCCAGTCCCCTAATCATCTTTGTTGCTCTTCTCTGCACTCTTTCTAGAGTCTCAACATCTTTTTTACATCGTGGCGACCAAAACTGGATGCAATATTCCAAGTGTGGCCTTACCAAGGCATTATAAAGTGGCACTAACACTTCACGTGATCTTGATTCTATCCCTCTGTTTATGCAGCCCAGAACTGTGTTGGCTTTTTAGCAGCTGCTGCACACTGCTGGCTCATATCTAAATGGTTATCCACTAGGACTCCAAGATCCCTCTCACAGGTACTACTATTGAGCAAGGTACCACATATACGGTACCTGTGCATATTTTTTTTTTGCCTAAATGTAGAACCTTACTTTTTTCACTGTTGAATTTCATTTTGTTAGATAGCGCCCAATGTTCAAGTCTGTCAAGATCTTTCTGTAACTTGAGCCTATCTTCTGGAGTGTTGGCTATTCCTGCCAGCTTGGTGTCATCTGCAAATTTGATGAGTTCCCCATCTATCCCCTCGTCCAAGTCATTGATGAAGATGTTGAAGAGTACTGGGCCTAAAACAGAGCCTTGGGGTACTCCACTGCATACTTCCCTCCATGTGGATGTAGTTCCGTTGAGGACTACACGTTGAGTGCGGTTGGTCAGCCAGTTACGAATCCATCTGGTGGTGGTGCTGTCTAACCCACATTTTTCTACTTTATCTAGTAGTAGGTTATGGTCTACTTTATCAAATGCTTTACTGAAGTCCAAGTAAATTATATCGACAGCATTCCTCTGGTCTACTAATTTTGTCATTTTGTCAAAGAATGCAATAAGATTAGTCTGGCATGATCTGTTTTTGACAAACCCATGTTGGCTTTTGGTTATTACTTTGTTTGCTTCTAGGTGTTCGGTGATTCGTTGCTTGATTATCTTTTCCAGAATCTTCCCTGGTATTGAGGTCAGGCTGATAGGTCTGTAGTTTCCTGGATCTGTTTTTTTTTTTCCTTTTTTGAAGATGGGAACTACATCAGCTCTTTTCCAGTCCTCTGGCAGCTCCCCTGTGCTCCAGGATCTTTGAAAGATATAGTTCAGTGGTTCTGAGATCATGTCTGCCAGTTCCTTCAGAACCTTGGGGTGTAATCCATCCGGTCCTGGTGATTTGAACTCATCTAGAGTAGACAGGTGTTCACTTACCATTTTCTTCCCTATTTTAACTTGTGTTTCTAATCTGTTTTTTGTAGTGCTGTTTTTGATAGGTTGGATTGTTTGTTCCTTTTGTGTAAAGACAGATGCAAAAAATGAGTTAAGTAGATCTGCTTTCTCCCTGTTGCTTGTCATCTTCTTGCCACTTTCTCCCAGCAATGGGCCAATTGTTTCCTTGACTTTTTTCTTGTTTTTAACATGTTGGAAGAAGCTTTTTTTGTTATTTTTTACTTTTGTTGCTAGCCTTTGTTCATTGTGAGCCTTAGCTTTCCTCACTTCATCTTTACAGGCTCGGGCTATTTGCTGATATTCTGCCTTAGTTATTTGCCCCTCTTTCCACTTTTTATATTTGTCCTTTTTGTCTTTCAATTTGTCAGATAGTTCTTTATGCATCCATGCTGGTTTCTTTTGAGATCTATTATTTTTCTTCTTCATTGGTATTGTGCTAGACTGCGCTTTTATAATCTCACTTTTCAAAATTTCCCAAGCTTCTTGAGTTGTTTTCCCTCTGAGGATTCTCATCCATTGAATCCTTCTCAAACTCTCTCTAAGTTTATTGAAATTAGCTCTCTTAAAGTCCAAGACTCTAGTTTGACTTTGTTCTACTATTTGTATTTGCTTAATGTCGAATTCCAATATTGTGTGGTCACTTGCCCCCAAGGTTCCTGTAGCTTCAACACCTTCTATCATTTCATCTCTGTTAGTGAGAATTAAGTCCAGTATGGCTGATCCCCTTGTTGCCTTCTCTATTTTTTGGGAAACAAAGTTGTCTGCTAGGTTTGTTAGGAACCTGTTGGATCTTCCACTTGGTGCTGAGTTTGTTTCCCAGTTGATGTCAGGGTAGTTAAAATCCCCCATTACTACTGTGATGTGCTTCCTACATACCTTAGTTAGCTGACTAGCAAAAAGTTCATCTACTTCCTCTGTTTGGTTGGATGGCCTATAGTATAGACCTATGGCAATATCGTTTTTCACCCCTTTTATATTGACCCAAATACATTCAAGATGATTTTCATCATTGTTCATTCACATGAACAATGAACATTCACATTATCATTCACATTTCTTGGTTGTGAAGGTCTAGGACATACCAGATTGATCTCCATGCACTTAATTAAGTGGGCATTCCAATAGATCTCTACTAATGTTATTTTTTTAAATGTTATCTGGATGTAATACCAGTACAGTTGAAACACAGAATTCCAACATCACACCACCACCACCACTACTGCTACAACAACAATTACTAAAACTAATGGTAGTTGTAAATTAAAAGGAAACAATATCAAAGTACCAAGACTTCTACAGTATTCAACAGTCCATGGTAGTAGTAAATCCCTCTAAAAGATAGGAATATTATGAGTTCCCCATGCTTAACTAAGCTACTGTCATCATAATATGTCTCACCTTATCCACCTTAACAACTAGCTCTCTTACTTTTGTTGATCTATTATAAATCACTTTCTTTGATTACCAACTGAACAGGAAAAAAAACAACAATAGCAACATTCACAATTCCACGGTTTTTAAAATTCTATGAGTATTATTTGTCATTTCATGATGTATAAGCCACACCAATTAAAATTCAGGATATTCAAGTTGGATATTATTGTCATTAATATTTTCTATATATAACTTCTTACATCCATTTATTTTCTCTGAGTATTTTTTTACTGGAAATATAGATAGATGCAGTTAATTTAACTATCACTCCCTATTCCATGATAAAATTCAATATAATATATGCAAAGCACTCAGTCTTTATTCCATACAATGCACTCTTCTCTTGATATATGTAAATTATTGTTTCTATCAGGTTTCTTGCTATAATGAGTTGTTTGAATTTTGTTTATGAAGGTATGCATACAAATTTAGTACCTTACAAGAAGAGAGAATCTAATCAGTTGAAATTGTCCTTCAGTCTCAGACCTGACCAAATATCTCTGCTCTTGAATAGATTTTTATGCAAAGTCCTACAGTGTTAAAAGACCAAAGCGAAGAATTCCTTGCAAATATTATAAGTTAATTTCAGAATAAATAATGGTGATAAGAAAACCAGTAATTAAAACTTCTATCTTACTGCCATGATCAGTGAGTAAAACTGACATCAGAGCGATTACTGGAAGCTTTTCAAAGAGAATGAAGTGGTAATTATCCTTCAATTTCAAGTTACAGAATGGAGACAGTGCCATTAAATCTAGTTTTACATATCTGAAAAGGGGTAAGATCCGCAAAAATAATCATTCTAATTAGTTCTTTCAAAAAACTATTACTAAATGATAGTTCCTTTTGTTAAGTATTGTGTGAAAATATGTTTTATCTCATGTTCATTGATATTGGAAAACAATCAGGTTTGAATCAATAGGGTTTAAATTTCAGGTCAAATGTTCAACTCAACATACAAAACATTTTATTTATTAAATTTATATGCCACCTCTCTTACCGATAGATGGTTCCAGATGGCTGCATATCAAATATATTGTTTAAAGTATACCAAATAACTCCCTCCAAAATATATTATATTTGAAATGTGATGTGAATGTATAAACTGAACCAATTCAAGTTGAAAATCACTTCAGACAAAACAGTATTTTCACATGTGCAGAGAATCTGTTCGTTATTTTAACAAAATCAAGTCTTTTAATCAGATTTCAATTCAATTGGGCACATCAGATTGCTATATCAGAGGACGACAGATGTCCTGCTGATGGCAGTTAAACAAAGTTTGAGAAGCTTTTCATAATTTTTTTAAACCTTGTGCTATGTTGGGAATAATAAATAATATAAAATAATGTGTAGCCTTTTTAAAAACAAAAATATGTGTTACAATATAGTTACAGTATGAATGTCAGTTATTGCTCATATATTGAAAAAATTTCATTCTAACCGAACAATATCAAACAGTAATTAGGCTGGTTGGGATTCTGTCTATCAGCAGGACAACTCTTCAATGAGACAAAATTTGATAAAGTAGGAAAACCAACAAAATAAAAATTATTTTCAAAACTTGAATGAATTAGGCATAGATAACAGAGAGAGCAAAATCCCTAAATGCATCTCTTGAAGAAAATTTTGGTGCTGTTTAATCAAGCATTAAAAAAAAGATCTAGTAGTAAAATACTACACATGTGTGAATGTACATACATATGTGAATGTACATACAATATACATAGTATATATAAATTCTCTTCACAGAATTCTGTTTCTAGCCAATTAATTAAATTCTGTGCCTTCTTTCAAATCTATGCTGATTACTCCACAACTTTGATGCCCAGAACTGGACACATTACTGGAAGTAGGTGCTAACAAAATAATATAAACTTGAACAAATATTTCCTGTGTTTTCAAAAGTATACTGTTGTTGCAGCCTACAATTTTATTTGCTCTTTTTACAACAACATTGTCCTGTTGCCTTATATTCAGTTTGAAATGAATTGCAATTCAAATACCTTTTTCACCCCAAGTACTCACAGCTTGCTATATCTTCTCATAATAGAAATTAATAAATTAATTCTCATAAATTAATAAATGCAAGAAGTATGGTAAACAAATTACCTGAATTTATCCTCTTGTTAAACAATGGTACATTTGATATTATATTTGTTTGTGAAACATGGCTGAACTCATCCCTCCTTAACTCCATTATTTCAAACAAAGAATATCAAGTTTTTCGATCAGATCGTGAAAACCACAGAGGTGGTGGAGTAGCTATCTTTTACAAAAAATCACTGAACCTAAAAAATATTCAAGTTGCACATAAATTTTCTCTTCCTGAAACTATTGTATGCGACCTGTCCATTAACACCACACTTCGATTCTTACTATGAGCCCCTGACTACAACATCGCTCATGCAAATATGTTAACCACACTGCTAACATGGGCTATCTCTTGCCCATATCCTCTCATCTTCCTGGGTGACCTAAATCTACCTTTTATTAACTGGATAACAAATGAATATACAACTGAACCAATCCATACTACACTATTCAATGCCATTACAAACCTAGGTCTTGAACAACTAGTAACTAACAATACAAGACTCAACAATTGCCTTGACCTCATCTTCTGCAACAATACAAACTCAATTTATGGACTACAAATAAAAGAACACTTTTCCAACAGTGATCACTGCATGATAGACTTTTGTCTCAATATACGCCCTCACATAAATCATCATAATAATAGTACTCCTAACTACAATTTCAAAAAAGCCAACTATGACCTTATAAACAACGACCTCTCATCTCTTGACTGGCAAAATCTGTTCTCAACCTGTATCACTGCTGAAGACCACTATAGAGTTTTCCTACCTGAAATCAGTAGAATCATCAAACTATACGTATCACAAATCACCATCAAAATAAAAATAAAAACAAATTACCCATATCAATAAAAAAGCTTCAATCCAAAAAAAAAATCCCTCTGGAGAAGAAACAAAAAGGGCTATGTAGCAAACTTCAAAAACCGCTACAGAAATATTTGCAACCAAATAAAAACTGAATGCACCATTTACCACACCAAGCAAGAAGAAGACCTTCTATGCACAAATTCCAATCGTGCTTTTTATAGTTTTGTGAACAATAAACTTAAAGAATCAAGATCCATCCCACTAATGGCAAAGAATGTAATGATGAAACAGTTAAAGCAAACCTCTTTAACACATTCTTTGGCTCAGTCTTTGTTAACAATGATGGCTCATATCCGACATTCCCCAATCGTACCAACAATGAGTACAACGACTTAAAACATATAGACTTCACAGAATATAATGTTGAAAAAGCTCTTCACAAACTGAAACCATCTTTATCTATTGGGCCTGATGGACTATGTGCATACTTCTTAAAAAAACTTTCCAGTAATATAGCAGAACCCCTAAGCATAATCTTTGATAATGCTTTCATGACTAGCTCCCTTCCCAAACTTTGGTCTCTAGCCACAGTCATCCCTATCTTCAAAAAAGGAGATCTCAGCCTAGTTGAAAATCTCTCTATGCTGTGTCACCTGCAAAGTAAGGAATCTATCATCAACCAATCCATTACCCTCCACCTAGAAACAAACAACCTACTCTCTAATAAACAATTTGGTTTCAGAAAAAAATTATCATGTAACTTACAACTTCTCCACTGCAAAAACATATGGACTACAAATCTTGATCAAGGCAAAACAATAGATGCAATCTACATAGACTTTTGCAAAGCTTTTGACTCAGTAGTACATGATAAACTTCTCCTAAAACTAAAATCCTACAGCATTTCAGGACCTCTTCACAATTGGATAACTGCTTTCCTGTCAAACAAACAACAAGTAGTCAAAATTGGCAATGTTCTATCAAATCCTGTTCCTGTCAAAAGTGGCGTTCCGAAAGGCAGTGTTCTTGGACCACGCTCTTCATACTATACATAAATGATCTCTGTGACCTTATCTCACGTTATTGTGTTTTCTTTGCAGACGATGTCAAACTATTTAACACCACCAACAATACCACCACCCTTCAAAAAGACCTTGACTTTGTATGCGATTGGTCTAAAACATGGCAACTCCAAATCTCAACCAGTAAATGCTCAGTCTTACATATTGGAAAAAAGAACCTAAACACTAAGTACAAGCTTGATGGACATTACCTTACAGATGACCCCCACTTTGTTAAAGACCTTGGAGTTTTCATATCAAATGATCTAAGTGCCAAAGCCCACTGAACTACATAGCAAAAAAGGCTCTAAGAGTTGTAAACCTAATTTTGCATAGCTTCTTTTCCAAAAACTCTACACTACTAACCAGAGCATACAAAACATTTGCTAGACCTATTCTTGAATACAACTCACCTATCTGGAACCCATACCACATCTCTGACATTAATACAATTGAACGCATCCAGAAATATTTTACAAGAAGAGTTCTCCGCTCCTCTAAAAACAACAAAATACCTTATACCACCAGACTTGAAATCCTGGGATTAGAAAACTTAGAACTCCGCCGACTCCCACAAGACCTGTATTTAACACACAGAATCATCTATTGCAATGTCCTTCCTGTTAAAGACTATTTCAGCTTCAATCGCAATAATACAAGAGCAAACAATAGATTTAAACTTAATGTTAGCCGCTTCAATCTTGATTGCAGAAAATATGACTTTTGTAACAAAGTTGTTAACGCTTGGAACACACTACCTGACTCTGTGGTCTCTTCTCAAAATCCCAAAAACTTCAACCAAAAACTGTCTACTATTGACCTCACCCCATTCCTAAGAGGACTATAAGGGGCGTGCATAAGAGCACAAAAGTACCTACCGTTCCTGTCCTCTTGTTTCCTTTCATTATATCACATTAATATAGTTATTGCATACTTTTGCTTATATATATGCTTATATGATGTGTTGTTGTTTTATGTTGATGCTTGTGTATACTGTTGTGACAAAATAAAAATAATAATAATAAATAATAAATAGGATGGGATGTCCATCTATTGAGGAAAGTTGAATGCCAAAAAGAAAAGTCTAAATATGGTAGAAATGGAGAGTGAGGGATTAAGTGAATATTTTTAAAAAGGTGATCTATAAAATGTGATTTATTGGAGAAAGGGATGAATTTCCTCTCTTAAATTAGCAGGACGTTAATACAGATTAGATTTACACTCATCCACACATTTCTACTTGGAATAAAATTAGAAACAGCCACACTATCTCAAAGTAGAAGAAAAGAGAGTGTAGAATAGTCATTGTTTGAACATTGGCAGTTATCCAGACATGAAACCAATTGTAACTGGATTTTTCCAATTTTGTGTTCTCCAGTCAGGAGTAGATTTTTATAAAGTAATTGCTTGAGTACAGCTCTTATCCAGATTATAGCCAAATTAATTCATTAAAAGGATCATAGCAAGAGATTCGCAACTATTGATAGTTAAATAGCAGTGCAGTCTGAATACAAATGTTAGCCCTTGCCAATTAAGTCTTACATTGCCAAAATTTTATCCTGAAAGCAGTCCATTTTATGTCCTGTTTCTAGATTATTACATGTTAATTTAGTTGTGTTTTATTAATCCTCAATTTAATTAATGTCTTAGAGATCTTGTTGAATAATTATTAGCCCCTAAAATGTGAAAATTAATTTCAGAATGTGGAATGTTGGTATTTGATTAGCTTGAAGAGGGTTGAAAAATGTTCTTTCCATGTTTTGCTATATCTAAACACCAAATAAAATGTCTGTATACTTTTGATCCATCTTTACTCCTAATTTGGGTTTGAACATTCTTCAGTTTTGAACTTAAATCTTTCAAGGTTACACAACTCCCAAGTATAGGGCTAGCCAGGCCATTCAAACTACAGCAATGGCACCATCGAAGGGAGAAGTTCATTCATTCTCTCATATTGAGCAGAGTTTAAGACAGATACATAATTGAAGCACTCGAGAATTGTAACAGATATTTTGAGATGGAATAAATCATATGCCCTCTGGGGAAGCAAATGACTATCTGCCATCTCCATTTTTAAAAATAACTTTAATAGCATGGCCTGCCACTATTACCCTTCCAGGCCCTTTTGACTAAGAATTATGCATTTTAAGACACTTTTGCAGGTGTCCATTGCAATTTCCCATAAAATAATTTGAGAAAACCATGCCAAGGGGTATGACTCACTCATAGATTCAATTATGAATAATTTTGTATTTTAATACTATTAGAATAAAATAGTAATACTACTAAAAATAGTACAGTATTAGTACTATTGGGTGGAGCAGGTCAAGTTCATTAGGGTGAGACAGTTCCTCAAATAGCCTATTATTATGAGTATTTATTGCTTCAATGTTTTATTGGTTTTTAATATTTTTATTCAACCCAGAGTTGCCTTTAGGCCACTAAAGAGTTTTGATTTTCTAACTTTCCAAATTATGGCAAAAACCTTCATGGAACTAAGGAGCTCTCTTGACAACATTTTTCCTATATATAAGATAATAACACTGTTGATGGGAAAAAAGTGGGACCAAATGCATATGCCTCATTGTCTCCTTATACATGAATGGTTTTGTTTTGAGAACAAAACATAAAAAGGACTGATTTCTCAGTATTAATTTTTATATTATCTTCAAGCTATATGGATTGCATTTATGGAGAAAATTGTAAATATGGCTAAGTTGTTATCAAAATACTGTATGAACCAAGAAGTCAACTTTATTCCACCTCAGCTCACAATCTAAGATTAGGAGGCTGCCCTAATAACCCCATTTCTTCTCCAGATTTTTGTTGAGCATTTGGATCTTGAAAGACATTATGTTACCCCATTTGTTACCCTGCCCAAAAGGTTCTGTGGGGAATTTAATGTAAGGTAGATAGAGAGGGTTTCATTCCATTCCTAAATCTGAGCAGTTGGATTTTATCTTTAGCCTTACCTATTATAGTTTGTCCTTCTGATATCCCTTAAAATACCTTTCATTACTGAAGAAACTAAATCTTTTGTATGGAGACCTGGTGTAAGAGATTAGGTCACTGCCTTCTCCTCTTGCCAGCTTGCTTTTTATTAAAAGAAATAGGTTGGTTGCTGCATTAAGAGAAGCAGGACAAGCAACTTTTCTATCTCTGGTATGGGCTTGCTTCTCAATCCATAGAGTAAGGCACTGTGGACAGGAGGGTCTGGAGAAGTAACAAATAATGTTGAAAATTTAACTTTAAAGTCTAGTTTAAATTAGACTTTAAATTTACCTAATGGTAACTTGAAATTGAACTTAGACTATCTGAATTGTAACTTGCTGCTGGTGCCCCTTAAAATAGCAATACTATCCACGGAAAAAAGAGATGTGAACAAGTTCATTCAAATAATTAAGGTTTAAGGTAGAACTACTAATCACTTTCTACAACTACCTTCTACTTTGTAACAAGAAATATCGTGCACTTGTGTCTGCTATGCAAATGCCACAATGCTTATCTTTCAAAGCTAACTACCTTTAATATCAATATCAGATACCAAATTCACTGTAATCATTGTTATATGTGCGAGAAGAATTTATAAATTTTATAACTGTGTTAGAAATATTGTATAGGGAATCACATGTTAACAACCCAGTTTTCCAAAAAGGTTATTAGTTAACAGTCTTCAAAATCCTTTAAACCCACAGAAAACATAAGAATTATATTAAGTCTTATTAAACACTTTAATTAGTGTTAATTAAACACAGTTTAATTAAGCTTTTAATTAAAGCTTTTTCCATTCTTGTAGTACCTTGCTCGAAGCTGAATGTGAGAGCATTGGAATATTGGAGGGCACTGTATTGGCTAAGATTATATAAGCTACCAAAAAGCAGTAGACATGCTTGCTACAATGTGCTGTATCTGTTCTTCAGCCTTTGCTGTTCCGTTCTCAGAGTTAATCAAAACTTATGATGCATTACCATGAAAAGTCTTTATCCCAATCATGTTTTTTTTTTAAAAAAAAGATGATAAATGCACCTATCAGGTATTTGACTAATATTTTGGAAACTGCAAAGCGCAACTATTCATTTGGAAAATATGCAACATCTGTGAATTTTAGAAAAGAAAATGTTATTTCTTCTTTAGAAGAACAGGTTCTCAGCAGCAGTTAAGCTTTTAAAAATTATACTACAGATTCAAGAAAGCTTTGGTTGATTTTCTAAAAGCTTTTTTTATATACATATAGTTGTTTTCTTGATTTAGCACTATTATGTCAACACGCAGCATGTATAAACTGTAAAAATTAGTTTAATACAGAAATCAGACTGTTTAGTAACAGAAAGACTGAATGTGCAATATGTCAGTTAAATGGAATTGCTTCTATCAGAATTTAGAAAATGCTGACCAAAAGTTTTCTATATCTTATGCAACCCTTAGAGGTCATAAATGAGGCACTCATGGCCCTCCTAAAAACTAGAGAAGAATTATAGACTACTGTATGCCTTATGGATTCTGCCATAAACAATAGAATGCACAGAACAGGATTTTTAAAAAAATATAAAATGTATGGAAACCAGGAAGTCTTCTATAGCAGGGGTCTCCAACCTTGGCAACTTTAAGACTTGTGGACTTCAACTCCCAGAATTCCTCAGCCAGCTTTGCTTTGCTGGCTGAGGAACTCTGGGAATTGAAGTCGACAAGTCTTAAAGTTGCCAGGGTTGGAGACCTCTGTTCTATAGTCATGTAACATGTTCTCACTACTTATGGAAGCAATCTATCATTTGGGTTTAAACAATACAAAAAACCAATAATTAATCCAAGAAGTTAAATGTGCAGAATATGTCGAGTCACAAAATGTGGTGAAACGTAGTCTGGATTCCTTGATGAGGGTGTATGCATTCCAGAGAAATAAGACACAGTGAACTTCTTAATCATGTTTTTTGGGGGGGGCTGCTCTGAGAATGTTTCCCAGATATAAATTATAAATAAGGGATTATGACATTCAGCTAATAACATTAGCTGATGGGAAAATAAAAGGCTCACTAAATAAGCCTTTTCTTCTGCTGAGTCTGTTTGACAGGGGAAACCATCCAGATCTCTTACATGTCCAAAGCTCTAAGGAAACATAAGCTGCATTTCCTCTCCTCTTGTTCAAGGTCTCTAGAAATTCATAAGGGAACTGAATTAGGATCTTAAAGTAAAGGTAAAGGTTCCCCTCGTACATATGTGCTAGTCGTTCCTGACTCTAGGGGACGGTGCTCATCTCAGTTTCAAAGCTGAAGAGCCAGTGCTGTCCAAAGACGTCTCTGTGGTCATGTGGCCAGCATGACCAAATGCAAAGGCGCATGGAACGCTGTTACCTTCCCACCAAATGTGGTTCCTATTTTTCTACTTGCATTTTTTATGTGCATTCGAACGGCTAGGTTGGCAGAAGGTTGGCACAAGTAATAGGAGCTCACCCCATTATACAGCACTAGGGATTTGAACCACTGAACTGCAGACTTTTTGACTGACAAGCTCAGTGTTTTAGGCACTGAGCCACCATGTCCCTGTCCCTAGATGTATGCTGCCTTCCAATCCCAGAGGCAAACTTGCTGGTCTCCTGTCCTACATTCCTAACTCTCCTGTTTTAAATTTCTTCTCTTTCATACACTCATCACTCTATTTCCTGTCCCTCCCATTTTCTTGATTTTTTTTATCCTTTCTTGCTTCGTCTTTCTTACCTTTCCAAGCCCAATTAGCTGCTTGGCACTTGATGAGCTAGGAAATGCACAGCATCTGTTGTTTACACCATCTGGACCCTCACCTGCAACCTGCCTAGTCTTGTTCCCATATCCCTGAGGTAGTAAACAGCACATAAGGTAATGGTCCCTGGCCATTGTTCTCATGTGTGTGATGGAGACACATCATTTAACATGATGTTGGCATGTTAAAGCAACAGCCATAAGACCGGACTAATAAGGAAAGGACAAAAACAAGAGAAATCAGAAACTGATTTTACTGCTGATCTCTATAACTGCAAACCTATTCTTATCCTAAATTAAGATCTGCAAAAGAGACTATTTTTCGAGTAGGTTCAACACAGACATTCTGACAAATGACAACTAGAAATAAGCCTTTTCAGTGGTGTTCGCATGGTAGCATTTGAAGTAAGCCCAATTGACTCCTGCTTTCAGCCTTAATCAAGATCTTAATTTATCGGGTTTTAAATCTATTTTGCTGATTACTTTTGTGTGGTCGTATTTCTGCCAATGCTTTGGTGTTACTCCTTGAGAAAGCATTGCTTTAATGTAATGAGGTCACTGGTGGTTCAGGATCAAATGCCAACATAGTGGCATAGACTAAATTACAGTGGCAATGAGTTTGACAAGGGAAGTTCTGAAAGAACAGGTTAGGGATAGATCATCTTAGAGAAACTTTTCAACCTTTTTCATTTCACAGCACACACATTTCATAGGCAGAACTTCTGGATCATGATGTCATGAATTCCTGGAGATTCAATAGGAAAAATGGAGGCAGATGGTGATAATAATAATAATAATAATAATAATAATAATAATAATAATAATAATAATAATAATAATAATAATAATAATAATAATAATAATAATAATAATAATAATAATAATAATAATAATATTTTAATTTGTATACCGCCCTTCTCCCGAAGGACTCAGGGCAGTGAAAAGGCAGATAAAATACAAATACACACAATAATTAAAAACATCCCTTTAAAAAACTAATTTAAATGCCCAAATGTTAAAAAACATACTCCCCCATAAAATCACAAAATTTTAAAAACCCATCCAATAAAGGTAAAAATCAGGCTAGTCCAGCCATACGAAATAAATAAGTTTTAAGTTCGCGGCGAAAGGTCCTAAGGTCAGGTAATTGTCGAAGTCCGAGGGGAAGTTCGTTCCACAGGGTCGGAGCCCCCACAGAGAAGGCCCTCCCCTTGGGGGCCGCCAGTCGACACTGTTTGGCTGACGGCACCCTGAGGAGTCCCTCTCTGTGGGAACGTACCGGACGATGGGAGATAGAGGCCGGCAGTAGACGGTCCCGTAGATAGCCCGGTCCTAAGCCATGTCATGGAGATGGGACTCTGACTGTGCATAGCACTTCCTCACATTTATTTTAGCTTGCTAATGCAATATACTACCAACCTTTTGTGGTATGCAAATGTGCCATGGCACCATGGTTAAAAACTACTGTTCTAATAAAGGAGAATATTTGTAGCTCAGAGTTGCTATGAGGGGCCCTTGGTGCTCTTTGAACACAGATGATTTACCTAGTTTGGGTAATGAAACATCCTCAAGAAAACATGCAATCTCAGAGAGCATCAATGACCCCTCAACTACTGATCTAGAAGATATCAGTTCAGACTCTGGTATCTGCATCCCATCAGGCTGTTAATTGAGAGGAAGAGTTCAGAGAAAGAAATTCAGAAAAAGAAAAGAATATCAGAGAAAATTTATTTATTTTATTTTATTTTATTCGATTTTTATACCGCGCTTCTCCCGAAGGACTCAGGGCGGTGTACAGCCAAATAAAAATCACAATGTACACTTTAAAACAAAACTAAAACAAAACATATTACAAGATGGCCAAAATTTAAAACAGTTTAAAATCCTAAAATATAAATAGCCCCATTAAAATTTAGTAAAACTTCTAAGCCAGTCCCGCTTGAATAAATAGGTGCGTTTTCAGCTCACGGCGAAAAGTCCGAAGATCAGGCACTTGACGTAAACCAGGGGGAAGTTCATTCCAAAGCGTAGGAGCTCCAACAGAGAAGGCCCTACCCCTGGGGGCCGCCAGCAGACATTGTCTGGCGGACGGCACCCTGAGAAGGCCCTCTCTGTGTGAGCGTACAGGTCGGTGGGAGGCATAGGGTAACAGCAGGCGGTCCCGTAAGTACCCGGGCCCTAAGCCATGGAGCGCTTTAAAGGTGGTAACCAGAATCTTAAAGTGGGGAATTCAAAAGGAGAAAAGGACAAGAAACAGAAAGACTACAAGACATCCTACTTATTTTTGATGCTGGCTGTTTGCATGATCTTGTTTTAATAGCATCTAAGGCATGGGTTATCAAAGTCACATTGTCATGGCGGTGTCACATGACGTATCAGAACTTTTTTCTCCTTTGCTAAACTGGGCGTTGGGTGTGGCCAGCACGTGACGCATCCGACCTGCCAGCAGGAGTTTGACAGCCCTGATCTAAGGGTAACGATCTTGTTTTACTAGTATCTAAAGTATAAACTTTCTAACAAATTATGATTGGGGTAATATAATATTGATAGAAAATAATTGCTCCCTTAGTTTATTCTTACTTGTATGTGGACATTAGCTTTGCTGCCATTTTTTTGTTGATGCTGTTTTTTGTTATTCATTTATTTTAGTAGATATTTAAAAACACTACTGACAGGAAATTAAGCAAAGAATAAAAACCAAAAAGACAAGAGAAAAGAGATTTACAAACTATATAAAATTAAATTTAAATTTAAAGGTAACATTAGATCATTGCTATACATTAAAGTTTCTTGAATGATTTAAAAATTCAAAACCATCATTAAGATTAATGTTCAATAGTAAATTAAAGAATTCAGTATACAGTAATATGAAATATAATTTAGAATGGGCAATTTTAAAAATGGTATCAAATTTTAAAATGCTATCATTCAATTATTCAAATAGAAGGTAAGATATGAAAGCGGCTTTTAAGTGGCTTTAATGAAAGTATACATTGTAGGAATATAAAGTCTAGTAATGTCTAACAGAAAAATACTTCTGTAATTTTAATTTGTCATAAATAGAGGATAGCAACATTTTTGTTGCTGTCCCCTAATTGCTCAGCCACCAAAGCAAAATAAATGTAAATTGTAGTATAATTCAGAGAAACACAAATTTAAAAATGGTGTGAAATGACATAGTGTGACATGATATTACAAGATTGTCCAAACCTTACCATATGAAATGTGCACTGAAACTTAAAATATGTTTTTTCTACATTGCCCGCCTAAGCTGCTTGAGAACAAATTGATACATGGGATGTTAATGTATAAGATTAGTTTTAAAAATACATATACACAAACTTTTGGATTTTTTTAAAAGCACATCTATTAGCTTTTTGAGCTCATTGGAATTTGCATTTATGCAAATAACTTGAGAACTGCATTGTGTGAGCAGTGAACATTAACACCCATGTTAAGTAAAAATGTTAAATAAATACAACAATCCTACATTTTTATCAAATATTTTGTTTCAAATAAAAATAGGTATTGATATCTGGCAAGCAGCCTCCATCAATTTCATTAAACACATTCAATACCTTGATCACATTTATTTCAACTGTAAATGCTTATGTTGTCCCTGTGGGCAATTTAATGTTCTTTTTTTAAAAAAACACAACCTTAGAAATCCCATTTGCTCAGATAAATGTCCCTCTTCTAACAAATTCACCATCAATGCAATAAAACAAGTGCAGCATGCAATGGATGTTGAGTTATGATAACTGCCCATAGTAACAATTTAAGGAGAGCTTACCTGAATGACGGCCGTGGAAGAATCAGATGCAATAAAGTCACTTAAAATACTTAGGCAACAAAATAAAAGTATTATAGTTAAATAAAAATATAAGAACATAAATGGATCATAGAACAAATCAATCCAGTGCTGTCACTTGACGCTCAAATGAACAAGTTAAAATTGTTATATTATGGCTATCTAGCTCCTTTGAGAAGTCTCTAACTTATTTTATTTATTATTAAATGTATCTGCTACCTATTGCTCAGTTCCAGGCAGGTCTTACACATGATTACAATGTGAAAAGACGTACAACTATCAAAACAATTATAAATTGAAAAACAAGTTAAAATTACAAAATGCTGGAAATGGTAGAAGGAAAGGGGACAAGAAGGGAATCAATAGTAAGGTGGATAGTCTCAATTCCTACAATAATGGGTTCATCACTGGAAGACCTGAAGAGTCAGACTGAGGACAGATCGTTCTAGAAAAATGATCACTTAGTGATTCTATATAATCACTAAGAGTTAACACCAGTTTTGGCACATTATCCATCAGTATGGTATGATTACTAGACCCAGCCTCAAAAGTTGCATTTTCTTTTAGTTCTGTTATTTAATGGCCTTGCAAACAGGTCCCAACACTTTCTTACTATATATTTATTGTTTTATTTGTAATCTGTCTAATAATAATAATATCAGAGTTGGAAGGGACCTTGGGGGTCTTCTAGTCCAACCCCCTGCCCAGGCAGGAAACCCTACACCATTTCAGACAAATGGCTATCCAACATTTTCTTTAAAATTTCCAGTGTTGGAGCATCTAATAATTAGAATACTTTGTATAAATTACAAACTTGTAAAACAGATTTGTTTTTAGAAATTAATAAATAAAAAACTACAATATATTAAAAATGGTACACAAGGAACACAAAATTTTCTATATGATTAGAAAAGCTGCTAAGGGTAAAGCCTTTCTCAAATCAAGCTCAAGTTTTGCTGACCTCATAGTCAGGTCCAAATAATTTTCATGTGACAATATAGAAAGTTTAGCTTACAACTAGAATGATGACCTCCTATTCTTACCAGGTCTGTTCCTACTTAGTTATAACTGCTGTTACACACAATATTACACCAGCAATCACAAAAAAAACCTAATATGTCAAAAACTAACATACCTGACAGAAGACTACTGTCTTACTATGTATGAAAATTATAATAAAATTGCTGGACATTTCATACACCATTCTTCCTATACCTGGAAGATGCACATCCACTTCCTTGACCTCATTTTATAAGGACACTCTACTGAGAACCTTAAAGATGATTGAAGGGCCTGGTCAGAAATTGTCAATTCCAGGTCAGAAGCCTGGAAATCATGGAATCTCCCTTCAAGATCAAAATGTAATGAATCTTTAACTATTTGAAACAGCTCTGCTTGAAAATGTTGTTCAGTAGAAGTATACCACAAATCTTTTTGCCATTGTCACTTCTACAGAATGGATTGTGTAATAAACTTATCCTGGGTTTGATTGGATTCAGCTTGAGCCTTTTTCCCCTCACTTACATTCCAAACTTCGCTCCATTTGTTTCATGTTCCAGATGTTCCAGATATATAAGAAATTAATCTAGCTTTATTGAGGAGGAGAGAATGCTTGACACAATCTTGCCAGTGGCCAGGTGAAGTTTGCATCACATTCTGTATTAGAACCACAAAAAGATCATCTCCCTAATTAACCTCTTAAAGAAACATCTAAAATTACTTTTATGAATGTCTGCAATTTATAAGTGATGGTGTAATGGTCAGTGAGTCCTAGTCCCTCAGCCCAACTCAACTCATGGGTTATTGTTGTGGGGGAAATAGAAGGAAAGAGTATTATGTATGTCCATCACTTTGAGTTACTTATAAAATAAAGATGAGATAAAAATCAAATAAATAATTTATATTTTTATTACAAAACCAGTACAATAAGAGAAAGAATGAACATCTAATTTCCCAAGTCTAACAATAAAGGAATTTGGCTATGATACAGCTTTTACTGAGCAGCCCTGGCTGTATACACAAACACACAATACCAACCACTCATTTACTTAAGGCTTCTTATCAACACTATAAGGGAAGGAGGATTAACAGTTGTACTTTCATTGTTTACTGCAGTGGCATCTCTCATTCTGCCACTGAATCAAGATCTATCTTACATTCAGTCATGATACAAGGCTTCTGTCTTATCCTAGAGCTGTTCAAATAACATATATTAAAAAATTACACATTACATCCTACAATTATTAAATTATTATGCTAGGTTATCTTTCATAACCTTCAAGCTGCTTGGATGTTTTTGTGCATTTTTTTGCTGTTCGCATGAAAGAAACTGTTAAAAGAAACAGCAGATTACATGAAATGAAAAAGCTATAAATAGGTCTTTGGGTTAGAATAAAATTTAGTTGGGCAGGAAATGTGAAGTTCTTAGTATTTGTTTGTTTGTAAGCTGAGACTTGAAAACAGAGAAATAGTTCGCTGTAATGATGCATCATCAATTAATTTCACCAAAGCTCCCATGGGGAATACATGACATTCACAGTAATGGTGGGCAACTTTATAATGGTCACATAATCTTATAATGAATGCTCATTGCTCAACAAAAATGCAGCTCTAGAACTAATCTGCATAACTCTCCTGACTAACAACTCTCATTTTTGTATTTTTGCATAAATTTCTTTAATTGCTTATTTGCTCAGGTTAATGAATATTTTTGTTCTATTATATTGAGTTGGTGTTGTGTAAGCCACACAACTTAAACTGTGGATAAGATGACATGTTTTCAGGTTTCTTCATTATCTCTGAAGCCCTTTGTTCCAAAAGGCAACTGACTGAGAGTAGCTCAGATATATGAAGGTACTACCCAGGAAGTATGACAAGAGCGGTGTGGGTAGATAGTTAGTTTCAATTATTGTTATTACTATATAATCACACTGGCTCCTTTAACTACTGTGGGAATTTTTATTATGATTCCAGTCTGTTGTTAGATACCTATATGATTTATGCTAAACATCAAGGTAGTAGATTCAAGGGTGTATAGTACTATGCTTCCTTATCTTTCCCTCCTTCCATAATAAAGTACTGGATCAGTTTGGAAGAATAACAATTTGAGCCTTGACACCTCTCATATATCAAAGCTGCTATGTTGCATTCCATGGTATGTGTTCATATCAGTGGTGAAATCCAATTTTTTTTACTACCGGTTCTGTGGGTGTGGCTTGGTGGGTGTGGCAGGAGAAGGATACTGCAAAATCTCCATTCCCATCCCACTCTGGGGCCAGCCAGAGGTGGCATTTGCCGGTTCTCCGAACTGCTCAAAATTTCCCCTACCGGTTCTTCAGAACCTGTCAGAACCTGCTGGATTTCACCCCTGGTTCATACCATGAATGTTACCAGAATTTCCCTTAAAGTTATCTTATTTCAATGTCTGTTGTAAAGCAATTTTCTCTACTGTATTGAGATCTGGTATAAATATTCTTTTTTTCCTTCTGTTCAATCATACCAGCATCTCAGAGTCTGCTTGAACAAGTCCCTGAAGTTTTCTTGGCAAGATTTTTCATTGCTCAAGTGGTTTGCTCAGTCCTCTTTCTTAAAAACTGAGAGTGAGTGTGTGACTGACCCAAGGTCACCCACCTGGCCCTGGCTTTGTTCCCAAGACAGGACTAGAATTCACAGTCCTCTGGTTTCTAGCTTTAATTATTATACTAAACTGGCTCTTACTTTTAATATATATGCATGCTCAAATTTTCTTCGATCTACATTTTATAAAAAGCCCATGTAATACTTGCTTTTGACTTGTCTGGATACAATAAACCAGGGACTCATGGTCACCTGCTAACTGTGGAAATAATAAATTGGCTATCTTTATTTTCTCCAGTTGTAATTATTCAGGTGAGTTTTCCACCACAATTTACTGTACGTATTATTTCAGAAACAAATATGCTTCATTAAAAAAGGAGAAGAAAAGAGAACACATATTTGCATAACATTTGCATAGGTTAATTTATAATCATAGAGTAATTGTTTCCCTTCTGGCATCTAACGTAAATAGAAGCACAATATTTCCCACCATATGGAGAAGATGCCTTATGTGACCACTTAGTCTCCTGACCAAAGGCTAAGGTCCCATTCTCTTTTTGGTGACTGTGTTTCACTTCATAACTGAGTCGCCTAGACCTTGAATCTTCAAAGAAAAAGATGTCCTCTATTCTATCACCAATTAAACTGCATGGATATCCACAATAAAAGATGGTATATGATTAAGCTACACAGGCTAAAAATAAATGTTTTGCAATAGTGGCAAATATCTGTAGCTCAGGTGTAGGATGAGGGTGAAGGTTCATTGTCTGAGCTTGTGGTTAGTTACTGAATGTTTCATTACCAGGATAGGATAATCCACTTATCATAAAATACTTGCTGATGACTCACAGCTGACGCAACACAAGACTTGATACACCCACACCTGAAGCACTTATAAACAGAAGAACACTGACAATACATCCTCTTAATTATCCTGAAGATGTTACCTAGCCTGGTAATGAAACATTTGGAAATCAACCCACAAGCTCAAAGAATGAACCTTCACCCACATAAGAACTCTTTGTTTATTATTTCAATTTAGAATATGCTGTAGAATAAAACTGTCACAATTGTGATAATATATGTTCAATGAATATTAATTTATTTTACTGAAGTTAAAAATCATACATGTTAGCAAGAAAACGATATTAGTCAGATTTTCAAAGCGGTTGCCATCAGAATAGAAAATGTCTCAGTAGCTCGATCAATAATCTAACCTCCCTATATTTCATTCTTCCATATTCCCAGGGATATGATGGATTTTGCCATTCATGACTATGCAACTTATGAAACTGTCACATGTGAGATAGAAGTACCCGTTGACATGCTCAACTGTGATCTTATTTGGGGGAAATGTAACAAACATTATTTGGGTAGTCCTCAACTTGTGACTGAACACTTAGTGACTGTTTGAAGTTACAATGAATCTCCCGGGAGGTACTTATGACTTAGTTTCAAAGTTCCAATGGTCGGGCCCCTCCCCCTGCAGTCACATGACCACACATTAAACGTTTGATAACTGACTTACATTTAAAGCCATTTTCAGCATCTCACAATCATATGACTGCATTTTATGATGGTTTTGCCAAAAACTGGATTTACTTCCAGTTTTCAGGAAACCCCCCCTCCCCCCAACAAACCATTGGTTTCCTTAATGATCATGGGGTTCACTTAACAGTCACTGTAAAATGGTCATTAAAATTGGACTGATCACATGGGTGACCCAAATTTTTTTACTACCGGTTCTGTGGGTGTGGCTAGGTGGGCATGGTGTGACTTGGTAGGCGTGGCAGGGAAAGGATACTGCACAATCCCCATTCCCATACTCCTGGGGCCAGCCAGAGGTGGTATTTGCAGTTCTCCGAACCGCTCAAAATTTCTGCTACCAGTTCTCCAGAACCGGTCAGAACCTGCTGGATTTCACCCCTGGGGTGACCTGATTTACAACTTCCTTTACAAAGTTATTATCTTGATGGGCAGGCTCCATTATGGTTGTAACTTGAGGACTACCTTTATATAAAGCAGAGCTTTGTACTTTGAAGATAGTAACGCTTGGTCTGCAGTCTCTTTGTGTTCAAAATATTAGCTTAGAGTCAACAGAATAAAGCCTCTATCTTAGTCAATCCTGAAGTGAATGTGGAATGGCAGCACTGATACTGGTACACAGCCTTTGCCTTGCCTGAAATAGGCTTGCTTAATGTCCTGTGATATGGAGAAGGATGCTGTTGTGTCATCAGTGCTAGTCTGGTTGGCAGGGAACTTGATTTTTCCCATAGGTATCAAAATACAGATGTCTTCATGCAGCCTGATTCCAAAGAAAGTTTTTAGTGTCCTACGGTTGGAATATATATGCTTAAGTGTTTTGTTTCAAATATGGAAAAACATACATTTGGGGGGGGGGTCTAATATTTACAAAACCCTATAGCACTATTTTGAGTCTTCCAGATTATTCCAAGTGTTGTGAATCAAGCATTACTTTCCTCTTACAACTTTGAGTTTTCTTATATGGACTGATACCCTAAAGCAAAGCTGTCAAACTCTTGGCCTCAGGCCGAATGCATCACACACTGGCCATACCCACACCCGGTTTAGCGAAGGAGAAAAATGTCCCAATACGTCACGTGATGATGACATGAGTTTGACAACCCTGCCCTAAAGAGATTGGTCACACCCAGCTTCTGTTGGCTTCGGTTCAATATGTATCTGAGGAGTAGAGTGTTGGTATGAAGCAGCAGGCATTTAAAGAGCACAGGGGCTTAGAGGAAGCCACTCTGTACCTAACTGCAGAAATATACAAAGGAAGACCCACAACTGGTTCAAGAGACCTGTGATTGGACTGAACATTCTGCTAAGTTGGTAAACATCTCTAGTTGCCTGCTTCTGTAACATAAATATAACAAATAATAATAATTTATTAATATAATAAATATTATTTGTTGTTTTATTATTTTATAAATAATAAAAAAATAAATAATAATAATAATAACTTCTTCCCAGCTAGAGCTGTCTTTATAAGGTTCAGTAAATACAATACACATCATGCCATTATTTTATTAGTGATAAGAATTATGTAATTTGCAATTAGTCACACTGAGATGCCATGTACCATCTTGCAGGAAATGCATTTCATTTGTACAGTAATGTAATAATCTATGTGATATCTCTTACCACTCTGCTCTTTTCTGTTTAAGTTGTATTTTCCTTTCCTTTTTTTCCTTTTAGGTTTCAGCTTTAACGCAGGGTAGTGGAACAATGGTTAGAGGAGGGTTCCTCTACCTTTTCCTGTTTCTTTGCTTTTCAAATTACATGCTTAAAAACACTTTCTGTCATAAGATTTCTGTAGAATGAAGCAGAATTTTCTAACAAAACATAATGTAGGAGCTACACAAAGTTATTCAGATGCCTGAGAACAGTTAATGGTGAACAGGAGAGATTCAGTGCTGTCTCCAATATTGTACACACTTTTTATTTATTTATTTTATTTATTTATTTTGTCACACAGTATATATAAGCATGAAATAACTATACAAAATATAAGCATATATATAAGTATGAGTATGTAATAACTATATTAATTGGATATAATGAAAGGGAACATTAGGACAGGAACGGTAGGCACATTTGTGCTCTTATGCACACCCCTTATAGACCTCTTAGGAATGGGGTGAGGTCAATAATAGACAGTTTTTGGTTGAAGCTTTGGGGATTTTGAGAAGAGACCACAGAGTCAGGTAATGTATTCCAAGCATTAACAACTCTGAAACTGAAGTCATATTTTCTGCAATCAAGATTGAAGCAGTTAACATTAAGCTTAAATCTATTGTGTGCTCGTGTATTGTTGCAATTGAAGCTGAAGTAGTCTTCAACAGGAAGGACATTGTAATAGATGATTTTATGAGTTAAACTCAGGTCATGTCGAAGGCGGCGTAGTTCTAAATTTTCTAAACCCAGGATTTCAAGTCTGGTGGCATAAGGTATTTTGTTGTATTCAGAGGAGTGGAGAATTCTTCTTGTAAAATATTTCTGGACACGCTCAATTGTATTGATGTCAGAAATGTGGTATGGGTTCCAGACAGTTGAGCTGTATTCAAGAATTGGTCTAGCAAATGTTTTATATGCTTTGGTTAGTAGTGTAGTGTTTTTGGAAAAGAAGCTACACAAGATTAGGTTTACAACTCTTAAGGCCTTTTTTGCTATGTAGTTACAGTGGGCTTTGGCACTTAGATCATTTGATATGAAAACTCCAAGGTCTTTAACAGAGTGGGGGGGTCATCTGTAAGGTAATGTCCATCAAGCTTGTACTTAGTGTTTAGGTTCTTTTTTACAATATGTAAGACTGAGCATTTGCTGGTTGAGATTTGGAGTTGCCAAGTTTTAGACCATTCAGATACAGAGTCAAGGTCTTTTTGAAGGGTAGCTGTATTGTTGGTGGTGTTAAATAGTTTGACATCGTCAGCAAAGAGAACACAATTACTTGTAATATGGTCACAGACATCATTAATGTATAATATGAAGAATGTTGGTCCAAGAACGCTGTCTTTCGGAATGCCACTTTTGACAGGAACAGGATTTGATAGAGCATTGCCAATTTTGACCACTTGTTGTCTGTTTGATAGGAAAGCAGTTATCCAATTGTGGAGGGGTCCTGAGATGCCGTAGGATTTTAGTTTTATGAGAAGTTTATCATGTACTACTGAGTCAAAAGCTTTACAGAAGTCTATGTAGATTGCATCTATTGCTTTCCCTAATCAAGATTTGTAGTCCATATGTTTTTGCAGTGAAGAAGTTGTAAATTACATGATAATTTTTTTCTGAAACGAAATTGTTTATTAGAGAGTAGGTTGTTTGTTTCTAGGTGGAGGGTAATGGATTGGTTGATGATAGATTCCATTATTTTGCAGGTGACAAAGCATAGAGAGAGTTAGGTCTGTAATTTTCAACTTCTGTATATACGTGTCTGTTATGGTCGGCTTGCTACACAACCCCTGCTCAGAACCAGACATTAACAATGGGAGGGGGGAAGGAAGGCATTGGAATGAAAGCGGGGTTTGGGGAGGGTAAAGGAATGCAAATTTGCCAGCTTGAAGCCTGAGACAGATTCCACACCTCAAGGTCATCAGCTGGGAAAGTCTGAGGTGGAGACACCATTCCCAAAACAACACAAATGTGACTGATTGGCTAGACAAATGGACAATGGGAGGACCGGGGAAAAGGGATAGGTTTCCTATGCTGCCTGTGTGCGAAATTGTTAGAACTGGCTTTTCAATTTCTGTATCCATATGAAATTTTCAGTAGAATTATACTCTTGGTAAAAAGGTGTCCCAGGAGTCTCCTCTGCTATCTCAACCAGTGAGATAGTTGAGAGTCAAATTTTCCATTTTAAACTACATGTGAAACTTCCTAGCTGTACAGCATGATGGACAATACAGTGCCTGTGGATTCGAGACACCCCAAAATTCACTCCAGTCCTTCACAAATAAAGCTGATAATTATCTGAAGGTTTTAGCAATGCAACTGTAACCTTGCAAGATTTTATTGGTTTGTGTGAGATTTTATGAAGGAGATTTTAATCTTACAATAATCTTGCCTGTTGATGCTGTCAGTATGTAAGAGTAATGTAAAGGAAGAGATGTCAGTCTCTGTTATATACCATTTTAAAAATGTGTAAAATGAAGCTGGAAGGAGGCTAAAGCAATCCTGTAAACTGCTATCAAGAAGAAAGGCGATAGATAGATAGATAGATAGATAGATAGATAGATAGATAGATAGATAGATAGATAGATAGATAGATAGATAGATAGATAGACAGATAGATAGACAGACAGATTAGATATAAACTAATTGTTCTTAAGTATTTGTTTATTTGTTTGTTTGTTCATTCATTCATTTGTTTTTTGCTCATTTTATAATTCTGATTATTTGCTTATACATCCAAGACATATAAGGAATATAACTAATATATTTTTGCTAATTGGATGCTGAAATTAAGAAAAAGAAAAATCGAGATCTCTTTAATTCTTTTAGATTGTTCCTGCATGCTGGGCCAAGAATATTTTTAATACTAGTTTGAAATATTTGTATTATGGCTGTTTTTGAAAGAGTAAGACATACTACTTTGGATTTGCATTTCTTCAAGTTGGACCCCTACTGAGAAATATTATTAAGGTGGCAGCTTCTACAGTGATAATAACCACAGTCAATGCATAGAGAAATAGAAGCAGTACAAACATTTGTAAAGCTCTCCTGAATCAAATAAAATATACACTAAACAGCCCTCAATTTATGATGTTTCCTAATGCCATTAGTACTAATTACTGCTCCTTTAAGAACAATGCATACCAAACTGTACAGCATTAAATAATTTGATGCTCAAAGATAATAAGATAAAAAAGATCATCTACACACAAAAGCAGACTAATACATGCCAAAGGTTTGTCAGCCAAGATTCCTAAGTAGAATGGGCATGGATATAAACTAGCAGCCATGATGACAGGGAGATTCTTTCAAATTTCTCATGGACATGTATTTATAGTATCTTTATTTTTGGACCAAGAGACACAGTGTTTGGTCCTTCTTTCCACTTCATATTTCTTCTGTTACTTTGTCTAGGCATCCCAAAGATATAATTTGTCTAGGTTCAATGTGTCCATACTACAGAACGTAATCTTCCATCAACAGTGTTATTTATGCTAAATAAAAAAAGGACATCCACTTGTTGCTTTAATTATTGAATTCTACCAAATGTCCTGCTTGGATAGGAAAAATAGAATGGAGGGTTGCCTGGGTAGAGGTACCAAGGATAAAGAGACAGATGAGATATGTGCAGAAAATTTGAATGTAATTAATAAACGTCACTCTATTTATACTGGTAGTTCTTGGAGAAAAGCTTCAGTGTGAACTAGATCCTAGTGCTGTGCATCAACTGATATTATAGAATTCTATATGCTGTCGTTTTCAGAGCAGGAGAATAGATTTCATATTTTCTTCTGTAGTATTTTCCTTCACATTCATTTTAAATATTTCTCTAATTCATCTGAGGTCATTTGATAATTTTTTTTTTGCTTTCATTCCGTCCCTGTCCTAATATTCCTTTTTACTTACTCTTTTCAGGTATCCAAATTATGTTTATACTTTTACCTGTTATCTTATATATGATTGACAAATAAGTAAATAAATTTCTTTGCCTCCATATTCCGGACTCTCCTTTCCACAATCTTCTATGGCAAAATGTGGTTGGAACTGCAAGATGCAATCAGTTAAGCAGGATAATTAATCCAAATATAAATCATCTAAATGAAAAGAGAATATTGGCCAAATTACTGACATTCAGCACTTGAAAGGGGACCAATCAGGCCTTCATTTGGTGCTGAAATGAAAGCAGTGCTAATATCTGTTCCCAGACCTTCAACAGCTGGAATTTCAAAATTTCTAATCAAAAGGTGTCTGGTAACATCTTTCATACTAACAGATTTTATAAAAGGCAGTTCATTTCATCAGATGGATATACTTTATTTTTGGCTACTATTGACTAATATGGCACTCATCCCACAAAGCTTATAACCTTTCTCTGTGTGCTGTCTTTCAAATGAATTAGAGAGCTTTCCTGGGGTTGGAAAGGGATGACTAGTTTTCCTATGTTTTTCTCAGAGGAAAAAAGAACAATGAAAAATGTTTAAATGTGTGCATCCTTTTAACCAATATTAAAATTCCTTTGAAGCAATGTGTAAGCATTCCAAGAAAGCACTGCTATTCCCAAAACTCATCATGGGAAGAACTGAAGAAAATTCTTAATATTTTATATCATATTTATTATAGCCAATAGGATATTCTTACTGGGTTATTTGACTTTTTATCTCATAATGCCATTAATAACTAAAATTTCTAGAAGATTTATTATATAAATAAATAAAATTTTGAATGACAACCAAATGCACAGTCAGACAGGATGATTACAGGTACCACATCTGGATTGTAAAGCTCTTGAGAGATCACTAGATGGAAATAAAGTGAAACTCAAAACTTTAGATCCTTGTGTCATCTAATGGTCATCTTTGCAGTCCAGATTTGCTGGCCCCAACAATAGCATTACCAAATCATAATTTCTTCATTCTTTAATAGAACATTCTCATTTAAATGCATATGAATTGGAAATAATGTGATTCATTCAGCTCTATAAATCAGATATTCTGTGTTATACTAACATCACAGGAGTGCCAACAGTCCAAAGTCTAGATTATCTGAGGCTTGGAAATGCCATTTGCTTATGTATGTGTTAATTATTGATTTCTTAACAATTCTCCTTCCACGCAGAGGGAAACAATGCTGTGATAGAGGGTGTGACACAATATTTTCACATAGACTATCGCTACGTTCTGAAGAAACTTCTTGGATGAAAAGCAAAATGTCTTCAAGGAAAAACAAAGTCCATTTGTCTTTTGAAAAAGCACCTTTGGGATCACTTTTTAGACATTTCCATTTGGGTTTTTTGGCAACCAACAGGAGTGATTTGCCCTTGCCTTCTTCTAGGCTATCTTTTCAACTTCCCATAATTTCTTATACAGTAGTACCACAATATTCATTGTTAATTGGTTCCAGTAGGTGCAAAGAGTCCTAAAAAAGATGAAAACAAGCCATATGACTTAACATGTGATCCTTTGTTTCAACCAGGAAGGACTTCCTATGTCAGTGATCTACACAGCTTGGCTGATTTCCTGTCCATTCTCCATGGTGGCCTCCTCTTCCCATCACAATGTTCGAGTATCAAACAAACAACAAGTACCGGGAGAACATTTTCACATCAAAATGCATTGAGTACCAAATTTGATGAATTTTGAAGCACTTAAATACCAAGGTACCACTGTACTTTTGGAAATTTCTACTAGTTTCCTTTGGTAGTATTAGTCAGGTTGGGCCTGTTTCACTTTCCCAAATCAACTGTCTGCTACCATTTAGCTGAACTGACGAGGGGCCTAAGGAACAAATCCAATCTGGAATCAGACAAAAATCTAAACAATAAAGGAAATAAATATTTAAAAGCTGCCAATATTGAGTTCTAGTGTTTTAATGCTTTCCCCTTTTGGCTTTTATTTTAATTTGTTGTACAATACACTGCTTTGATTGTTTTAGTAAAGCAGTATAAAATATTAATAATGCATAAAGAATAAATCATTATCATAATATTTTTTACAAATCTGTTGCATGACAACGTTTGGAATAGTGCCTATACTGCATTTTAAAGCAGCACTGCAGACGGAAAATATACAAAAAGAACATAATAATGATCAAGAGGAAAAAGTATTTGCAGCTTTTTAGTTTAGAAAAAAAGTCAAGCTGGTATGTTTGTGTGTTAATGTGTGTATAAAACTAAATAAACAATAAGAATTTTCCCCCTTTTCTATAATATCAAAAGTCAAAGTCGTCTAACAGAGTTTCAGGATTCCTTTTTACAGTGAAAACTGCTCCGATAAAATATAATTATATAGTAATTTCACTATTATTGTGAATGACATTAAAAGAAAATAGACAAATTAGAATAAGAATAAGATTAGGCATAAAGTTTATATATTATCTCCAGTATCTGAGCTGAAGGCATGTCAAGATGAATTCCTGGGTAAGAAAAATAAGAATATGTTATACTTTCATATCTTCTCATTCATAACTTGTTGGCCATTGTAAGATCAGAATGTTCAGTAACACTAAGATGGTACTAGTTATTGTAAAGACATAAAGGATTCGGTTTGTATCATTTGAGGTGGCGGGGGGGGCGCGATGGCAAATTTTTAAACTGTTACAATGTGTTAAAATGGTGTTAGAAGATCCAGAAGAGTTACAGGTGTTAATTTCACACTGGTGAAAAGTATTCCAGAACATCCAGATGGGTCATCCAATAATTTTAAAAAATCACCATTTTATATTTCTGAATAACCATTAAATAAATCATAATTTACACCAATTATGTAATAAAATACACTTTTGATTATCAACTTGTTATTGAGTCTTAGTAACCACATACATATCAGTGGTGGGTTGCCCCTTTACGGGAAGTAAAACTGGCCGGACCCACTGACCTAAATGTCATCAAAAGTGATCTGCACATGCGCAGAAGCTTCTGCAGGCACGATGCGAACCTGTAGTAAAGTTAAGTAGAACCCACCCCTGATACATACACCTTCACTAGGATGAATGTGCTATCACATAGAAGCTTATATGTTTTTGGACAGGTTTTTAAGGGACACTAGCAACATGGGGATCAATATCAAACTAAGCATCAGCTTAAACTATGTAACCTTTAGAAGAGAAAAACATATTTCTTTTATGGCAAATAAAGTGCCATTTATTTGTTTGTTTGTTTATCAAATGTATTTGCTACCCATCTCCTGATTCAGGCAACTCTGAATAGTTGAACTCATTTAATAGTGGAAAGATACATACCCCAGCAACTGATGCTGTGGAAGAAATAGAAAGAGCGTGCATACACATGCACATCAGCAGTGAAATCCTCTGAAGTCTGCTACTGGTTCTGTGAGTCTGCTACTGAGCGCGCGATTTACACGGACATGCGCGCTTGAGGCATACCCACACAGCGCTAAAAAAGGAACATTTTGAAGCCTTCCAAGTCTGCAAAGGTAAGTAGAACAGCGAGGAGGGGAATCTGCTATGCCACGTGATTTAGATTAGCTAGAAAGCATGAAATCTGACAATTCTAGCTAATATAAATTGTGCATCACAGCTGATCATCGCCTAGCTGATTGTTGGAAATATCGGTTCGCCCGAACCGGTAGTATTATTTACTACCAGTTCAGGAGAACCGGTCTGAACTGGTAGCATTTCATCCCTGATGCACATAGAGACAAATTGTGTAAAACCTTGCACCTAATCTACATTTAATGGGCATCAAAATGCCTTATGTTGCTTTACAGTGTGGCATTTCTTCAACAATCCTATTAGCAGTTGATAAGATAAATAAAACTGAGAGTATACAGTATCTATATTGGCAATGTAAAAGGATTTCTCACAAGTATTTTAGAATCTTATCCACTGACATCACATGTCCCCTTTCTATAAATATTGATGTAAAACCAGCCCAACTTTAAACATTTCTCTTTGCATACATCATTTATTGAAGTGATTTATGAACAGGCTCTGTCTGCTTTCCTTATGCTTTCACAACAGAATCAGCATATTCTCATCCATTTTCTAACAAGGAATGGTTGGTTAATAAAAGTAACCAGTAATGATAGCCACTGAACTCCATGCAATGAAGAATTATCTTTTCAGTAAGTGTCATATTTGAACTAAAAATCATAAAGATACGAGCAACAGTCTTGTCTTAAAGGAGCAAGTTTAAACTTACTCGGCTATTGCCACTTAAACAAAACATTAGATATGAATAGAAAGATTTAAGAAGCATTCTTTGTCTCTTCTTTTATCCACACTCTAACCTAGCAAGTAAGATTAACAACAGTTTGCCATGGATTATTCCAAAACCTCTAACACTTCCTGGTACTAATTACTTTCTCCTCCCACATATCTCCATCATATTTGTTGGATGGTAGATAACTTTATACAGTGGAAATGACATGTAGTGCAAGAAGTCCTAAAGCCAAGAATATAACCTTTTAAAGAAAGTATTCTTGAGACTGAGGTTAACATGAAAGAAGAATAAAGATAATGTTTATTAAACAATATTAAAGTGATAAGAAAATCTGAGTCACTTAGGCCTATCTAGAGCTACCATATTTTTTGGACTATAAGGTGCATTTCTCTTCCCCCCCCCCCGGCAAAAAGTGGGTGGAAATGTCTGTGCGTCTTATAGAGTGAATATTGTGGTGGGGGAAGGGGGTTGGGGCAGCTCTGATCAGCTGTTCTAGGTGGCAGGGATTGGTGGCATCATTGCCACTACCCCCCATTCATGGCAATGGGTGATGAACAGGCCATGGTGGTGGCAAATGGGCCGTAGTGAATAGGCCGAACAGGATGTGGTGAACGGGCCATGGCAAATGGGCCATGGCGAATGGGCCACGGTGAACGGGCCATGGCAAACAGGCCACGGTGAATGGGCGGTGGATGCAGATGCAGATTTTTTTTCTTGTTTTCCTCCTCTAAAGCTAAAGTGCGTCTTATAGTTCGGAGCATCTTAGGGCCCAAAAAATATGGTACGAGCTTATAGAGTATTCTTCTCCACTATGGAGATACAGAGAGAGTTAGAGAAGTACAGAGATCCTGATAGCTATTTCTATAACTATTAGCCCTGGTATTCGATGTACAAATAATCAGAAAACCAGTACATTCAATCCTGAACTCTTAACATTATTAATCCATACTAGTATGGCAGTCACATTGCTGCAACGTTTTCTCACTATTCTAAGAATAAATAAATCCTCTTGATACACCTATCACATAGCTCTTCAAACTGTTCATGATTGGGAGATAAGGCAAAACTAGCTGAATCTTATCTCCTGCCAAAATCCCCTATTTCAATTATTGCCCTCCCAATATGGAATACTTGGCATCAACTAAAGGCCAAGTATTTTTAAATTTTTAAAGGCTAAAAATAACTTTCATTTCTTATCTTAAAAAATTGCAATCTTCACAGAACCGGTGTATCAAAATTGTCTTTGGGGCTTTTTAAAAAAATTGGCAAGACATTTATCTGACAAAGGCAATGTACTAGGAAGGCCAAGACATTTACCATCAAAGTATTTTTGGTTCCCTCAGAAGCGTTTATGACTCTGCTTGATTCTATGGCTATAGTCAGTGGTTGCTAGCTGTGGATTATCCAACATATTAGAAAGGCAGCTGATTAGGAATAAGAGTTGTAAAAATTAAAATAATAAATGCCAAGTGTTTGTCAATCATTTCAGTGACTTTGTATTCTTTGAGCAAAACAGCAGAAAATCAGATTTATTGCTTCTAGAGTAAAATATTGTTTCTATTTTTATCTGTGTATTTTCACAAGTTATGTTATAATAGTTTAAGTGAAAGCTAAAATTCAGGTCAGGAATGGTTCGCCCACCTAGGTTTACTGCATATTGTTGTTCCATAATGTTAAAGAAAGAACAACCAAGGGATTAAGCTAGAGAAAAGAAGTAAACATAGAAAACAATTTAATTGCTGTTTAGTATCTCACAGAGAGGGCTTATTTATATAACTGGACCTTGTTATATTCCAGCTTGAATAAATATCCTCAAGTCTCCTTAAATTGAACTGGAATCAAATCAGTTCATTTCCTGAGCAATCCAAGAAGTGCCAAAAATGAAGATTGTCCTTTCTTGCAGGCCCACTCATTATCTCTGCTGCCACTGCCATGCTTCCTTGTCATTAGGGGAATCTTGTGGGGCTTGTATTGGCTGAGATAAAAGCAAACCTAGTTAGACGGCATAACTACTATCATTGGTCCTGCTTCTTAGTTAGCAAATGAGAGTTTGGGAGTAATATGGGAAAGGCCTTAGAACAGGGGTGGGGAACCATGGCCCTTGTATGATTTGTGGACTTCAAGTCCCAGAATTCCTCAGCCAGCATGGTAGTTGAAGTCCACAAGTCATAAAGAGACCATAGTTCCCCACCTCTGCCTTAGAAGAATGAATGAACAGCTGAGGACAAAATTATGTTCTACAATGGAAATGGAAATGAACAATGAAGGGACTGGAGAAGGTGATGCTTAAAAATTTGCATTTTCTTAAACGTTGGTTAAGTTTATTTCCAATGTAGACATCAAAAACTGCCACACAATTAATCTCTGTAAGAACAATACAAAAATCATGGAATGTATAACCTTTTGCAGTGTGGCATTCTTTAGATTCTGGTGAACACATTTCTCTGAATTCCCAACCATATGTATTCTGGGAATTATGGAAATTGCAGTCCCAATATGTCTGAAGGGACCCTGTATTATGTATGTAATGTATTTCAACAACATGTTGTTTCATTGCATTTTCCTTATGAAAATATGAAAGATAGCAATGCAACTAATGTTCCTTTTTCTTCGGTTTGAAGATTGATTCAGCATGAAAGAAAACCTCATATTGTTAAAAGCTCTGATTGCTCCTCTTCACTCTTCCATCTCCTGTTCATCTTATAAATATGGAAACAGATCAAAGGTTGATGTGAATGAAAAGGGATTTTATTCTACCTACATATGTCAACTGTGCCATAGCTAACTAATTCCTTTAAACATTGTGTCAGCCAAGTGCCGGTATATATCACCTGATGTCTGACCTGGAAAGTCCAAATCAATTTTCCATCTTTTAATAGCATTCAAAATTACCTCAACTAAGGAAGCACGTCATTTCAATTTATGAACCAGATATAGCCCTTAGCCATTCATTCCACTTGAAAGAGTTCTCTTCCATTAACATTTCACTGACCTCTCTGATAAATTGTGTCCCCAACCCAATCACAGAATAGGATCAGATAATGTCCATTGCATTCATTTGAGCTCATTTGAAAAGTATCATTTTTCTTTATTTTGGAATCTGTAGCTGGAGAATATCATGTGAAATAAGAATATGAAAATTCTATTACTTATTTTTACAGACTACACCATTTTTTGCAAAAATTTTGTTCGGTCTTATTTCTACACGAAGTTTTTCTCTTTTTTTACAAAAAAAAATCACATGGATTGTGGCATTTAAATGTAAGTTGAAAAATGTCTTTTTAGATAGGCTTCCTTTTAAATCTGTTTTAAAATATATTTCTATGATTCAAGGCCAGGACTGCTGTAACTAGTGGATTATTAAATTCTCCATGAATCAGAGACATACAGCTTAGATTGGTTCATTGTAGAATTCACATAAATAACTTTCCTTTAAAAATTCTTAATTAGAAACTATATTTGGGACATATTTCTTCTTAAACTTAGTATAAGACGGCACATGTGAAATCACATTTTCATATGAGCAACCAGTATAGCCACAGTAATCAGGATTGGTTCTTTACTCTGTGAAGGTGTAATAAGAAATTATTATTATCTTTGTTCAGACTGTTGAGGTTTCAAAATGTGATTTTGGTAAATAAGATTTTTTTTCTTCACCAAGCCACATCCACAAAATTCTTGATTACCACAGTCATTGCTTATTGGATTTATGGAAGTTCTTATTAATTAAGTTCCTTGGAAATAAAAATATCAAGTCTTCTGTAAAGACTTGGCAAAGCAAAACTGGATGAGGAACTCTGGGAATTGAAGTCCACAAGTCTTAAAGTTGCCAAGGTTGGAGACCCCTGCTTTAGATGAGGTCTCTTCCTTCACATGTGAGTGCTTAGAGAAATGCTCCCTATTACTACTTTTAAAAAGACAGCAGTATTTCCTAAATTAAAGAGGTCAGATATACAACCATATTTTTTCACATATCAGAATCAGAGAGAGCATTACATTCCTAGTTAACAAGGGGTTATATAAAATTTGGAGAAATTATTATTATAGTAAAAGAGGATGAATCTTGGGAGCCTTTCAGATTTTCAAAACTTTGCACATATATTAATAAGGCTAAATTATGGGGACTGACTAATCTAAATAAACTGGAAATAATTCGAAACACATTTCTTTGAAGTTACTAGCTCTACAGTCTAGAGTGCCATGCGTAAATTAAGGATATAATCAGTGTTACCTTTTATTCTTGCCACAGGTAGGCTATATTTTCAATTGAGATTATATATAATATGGTGGATAATTGCCTTTACACTCTGTAAACAGAAAAGGATTGTTGCCTCAAGACAATTATTCTTATCCTTCTGACCCCCATTATATATATTTATATACACACAGACCTTGAAGAAAACAAAAAAAACAGCCTTCCAATTAGTCTTCCTTTTCTTCATTCATAATGGCCCTATGAACTAGTGAGTTGTATAGGTCAATGGATTGATTCAATGTAAGCTGCCTGTTTAGCAAGGTACTGCATGTGTGTGTGCAGGTGAGAAAGAAGAGCAATGTTCTGAAGATAAACCCATCTGTTCAGACAGTGCCACCTAAATATAGATATTCACTCTCATTATTTTATCTTGTACAAATTGTTCCATTTAAAATCAAATGAATTTTGAATACTCTTCTAAGTTCTCATTATTATTCTTGCGTAAATAGGCAATAGAGATGCTTTTAAGAGGTTATGTTTGACTGTCCCTTAGTGTCAAATTTCCATTAAGCCTGATTACAGAAGCTAAATTATAGATGCATACCAATGAATAGAACCTGGCACAAAGGTGAACCCTGTTTTAATTCCACTGCTACCCTCATAAAACCTATACATTTTGTTAGCACTAACAGAAATCAGATTCTGATTGGAAAATATAGGATGTTACCTCCTAAATTTTAATGACTACCAAGTCCCTTGTTAGCCTCACCAGGTGGACCAGACCAGGAATTCAACTCCGTAGGAAGGCTAAAACTACTTTTACTGAAGTCAGTTTAGTGTGGTGATTAAGACATCAGGCTAGAAATTAGGAGATAGTGAGTTTTAGTCTTTCCTTGGGCTCAAAGCCAGCTGGATAAGTTTGGACATATTAGTCTACTTCAGCCCTAGGAAGCAGGCAACAACAAACCACTTCTGAAAAACGTTGCCAGAAATACTGCAGGGATTAATCCAACCAGTGTCTAGGGATTAATGCAAAAGGCACACAGAGGAACAAACAACTCAGAATCTAGCAAATCTTACTATGCTTTATCTTCCTTCCTTCTTATACCCTAGTGGATCAGGAAGGAGTTTGCTTGAGTAACTTCCAAATATTATCAAGCAATTACCATCCACATCAGCACTTTTCAAACTTAGTAACTTTAAAACATGTGGACTTCAACTCTCAGAATTCTCCAGTCAACTCTAATCTGTTAAAGCATGTTATCCAATGAAAATAATCTGCATATAGATGGCCATTAAACCCATACACTAATTTAGTAAAGACCTGAAAAGACTATTCTTTTTTTCTTTCTCTCTCTCATATACATACACACAAACATACACATTTTTTAAATTGATATTGGGTCAGGAAATGAAATAGAACTTTTTTTGCTGCCTTGTTTAATGGGTAAAAAGAAAGAAAGATTACCTTAGGAATCCAGGATATTTGGATGTGACTGTACAAATACATTTGTGCCCAAATCTACCACCAACTGAGAAGGTTAGGAGTAGGAGCCAAATAAGTCCCTTCACAGGGTAAAAATAGGTCTCCTTATACATTTCAGCCTAATGAGGAAAAAAATGAATTGCAGCAAATTAATATAAAACAGGAATAATTCAAGTGATCATTCTTTTTCTCCTCATCTATTTTTTCTTATAAAGTACATTATAAGAAAATCTGGAGATTCTGGAGATATGCCCAGAAATATACTATTGACTGGAGGCTACTCTCTCCCCTAGAAATTATGTATTGTAAATGAATACTGGTATAAAAAGTGATCGGTACATGAAACAGAGGGACTATTTTGATATCTTAAAAATGGTCAGCAAATACTTTGTTGTGGTGGTTCTTCTTGTTGTACAAGTGATAATCATATGAAATCTTCCATTTCAAAATTTCCTTAAGAAGTGAAACAAGTCTCTCTTCTAAATAAGACAGCCATTTCCAGATCTACTATGAAATGCACTTTGACATGGTGATATGGAAACATAGTTGTAATATAACTACATTAGAAGTCATTTGATTAGCTGGTTGATTGGTCAGGTTTCATCAAGTTGGTGTTGACTCTTAGTTACCACATACCTGGACCTGCCCCAGTCTGACTCCTCAGGTCTTCCATTGGTATTAAAATTCGTAATACATATGAATACACACTACCATATATATATATATATATACACACACACACTATATATATATATTACTATTATTAATACATCCACCTTCCAAAAGATTGCTAAATGTTTTTTTTTTAATGAGCTGCAAAACTCTTTACAACTATTTTGGAATACTATCAGAAATTTCATGGACACTATAGATGCCTTTTTTTTTAATTGAAAAAGTTTTACAAAAAAATTTTTTCAGCAATTATCCCCCCCCACCTCCCTCCGCCCTCCCCCCTCCCCTCAACACTATAGATGCCTTTTGTGAAGTCAAATATCTAATCTAGACATGGGAACAGACCAGGGGTGGTCTTCAAAATTTTTAGCAAGGGATTCTCTGCCCGGTTGCTGTGTGGGGCATGGCCATAGTGGGCATGGCCTAGTCAGCTTCCTGAACCATGGCAGAGGGGGGTTGCCCCCCCCCCGAGCTCCGGAGGCTTTCCTCAAGCTTCTCGGAGGGCAAAAATGGCCCTCTGGAGCCTTTCTGAACTTCCAGTAGGCCCGCTTTCCACCCTGCCCAAACCTCTGTGTGTCCCCTGAACTTACCTGCATCCATAATGGGCCCTGTGGAGACTCCTGGGAAAGGAGGGGAGGGGTAGGTGGGGCCAGCCAGGAGTGGGAATTGGGGGTTCTCTGAACTTCACAGAATCTTAGCTAGAGGTTCTCCCAAACCCCCAGCAGCCCACCCCTGGAACAGACCCTAGTGACACAGGAAGGGAGGTGCTAAAACAACCTGGCTGATGCTAAGCCCTGACCAATCACATAGACCAATGAGGTAAGCAATGAGACAAGCTGGACTATATTCACAATGAAAATCATGTCTGGGGAAAAGAGGACACTACTAGAACTAAGAATAACTTTAAACTCTTTCAGCTGTGAACTGGAGATGAGACAAAGGTTCACTTGCTTCTCTCTGCCATATCTTCATGCATATGTTAGAACATATTTATGTCATATATAGGACAATGTGATAAAGGGCCTTATATTTCTCCTTTGGGAATTGGGGAAAGCTTTGGTATTTTTATATAAGCATTTTTGCCACTGTACTTTTACCAACTTAGCTCTCTAGTTGAATAAATATTTGGTCAGATTCTATTCTGACTACGTGCTAAAGATAATATAATATTCTATATCCTACCTGAGTCAACATTGAATTTGTTTTCCTTCTTTTCATTCACTCTTCAGGAGATCTGTTAATGAAAGAAGCATCACTTCAGTTCCAACCATTTCTGTCACAAATACTGCAACCTAATTAAATAAAATAATATATTGGATCCTGCTTGGAGATTGGAGATTGGATTACAACACCTATCATTCCCATTGACAGTACTGACAATACTGGGATGAATAGAATTATAGTCAACATTTTGAGAGGGAGGGCTTGTTGATGGGGAAAGTCAAGATAAAGGCAGACAGGATTTTTCAGGGTAGATATTATCATTCTTAAGGAGATTTTTGCCAATGCAAATTGGTGAATTAGAATAAAATGAAATGAGATATGATCATGTAACTTTTTCTACCTCCGGTCTCGAAGTTAATGTTCCTTCACCCTGGATTTTGGATTTGCTTATTCACTAGATTAACATAACATGACAAAATCTGGATCTGAAGCCACATGGTAGAGTAACCTTAAACAGGTTAGAAAATGGAGTTCCAAATGTAGAAATCTAATTCAGTAAACTAAATAAAATAATGCATGAAGACACATTTATTTTCTCTCATGTATGTTGTGTCATTACAATAATTAAATTATTGATTTATTTCTATATTATAACTGAAACATGATATCTATATATTCAGTATTTTCCAGTTGATATTTTGTTACTTCCTTCTATCACTTAAATAGAAATGTTTTGTAATGTTTAATATACCAGATGTAATTTGCCAGATGTTAAGTACCACATCTTAGTGGCTTGCACATCATCACTTCATTTCATAGCAATTAATTTTTTAGCTCTTGTCAGAAAACTTCAAATTGCTTTATATCGTACATTCTATAAATACTTATTAACGTCATGAAGTGTTCTAAATGGAGTTATGGGCAAGCACAATTTAATAATATATTCAGCCTTATTTCAATTTTATTTTTATGTATAACAACATATATTCCAGAAAGATTACTGTGTGTAGACCCAACATTGTCCCATTCTTGAAACTCTCATGTATGTTGCCTTAAGCATGCACAAAAAATGCAATAAATGGTGTTGGAAGGTCATTTAGTCACTTTTCTCATTCACTATTTAAAGAACATTCAGCTTTAATGGACACAGTAAATTTATTCACACAGGATGTGTGAATAAATCTCAGTGGTGTTGGAACTTGGCAACTTTAAGATGTGTGGACTTCAAATCCTAGAATTCCCCAGCTAGTACCCAATTCATTTGAACCACCACTTTCTGTGAAAACTCAAGCTTCCAATTTGGATTGTGGTGGATTTTAATATTTCAACTATTCACCCGCTCTCCAATGGATTATGTTGTGAATTTTTAATATTGTAAGCTGCCTAGAGGCACTATGTGTGAGTTGGATAGTAATATAAATTTGTTTAATTAATAAATCATTGAAAAGGATCTGTAAACTGGAATCCTAACATGGTATTTATGATAATCCATGCTACTGTCCAGTGAGTTTTTGGTATCATCTGTTTTTTATTCACCAGTATCTATCATGCCACAAAATATAACTTAATTTTAAACATAATCTATATTTCCAATAAACCTTGGAATCACAGGCCACAGATATATTTGGGGGGAGATGGACAATGATGTCTGTAGTCCAGGGGTTTCTTTGAAATTGTGCCCACTGGACTGATAAAGACAAAGATGAGCAAAGTAGTGGAAAACTAAGTGCACCTAGATAAAGATTCCAGGAAGCTGAGGGAATAGTGGAAAACAAGCTCTCTACTTTGGCTGCTGATTCTTGAATGTAAATGGCAACCCTCTTGCTGAAGTCTTTTTGTGAAAATTCTTGTTAAGTATGTATGTATGTACATATGTATGTTGTATGTCTGTATGTACATGCATAAGTTGGTCAAAATATAATATATTTAAAATATATATAATATATTTTGTATATATATATAATATATTTTGTATATATATATTTTGTATAAATATATACAAAAATATATGCAACCAAATAAAAACTGAATGCACAAATTATCACACCAAGCAAGAAGAGAACCTTTTGCGCACAAATTCCAATCGTGCCTTTTATAATTTTGTGAACAATAAACTTAAAGACTCAAGATCCATCCCACCACTAAAAGATTCTAACAACAAAGAATACAATGACGAAACAGTTAAAGCTAACCTCTTCAACAGTTTCTTTGGCTCAGTTTTTGTTAACAGCAATAACACATATCCGACATTCCATAAACGCACTAGCATTGAATATGATGACTTAACCCATATAGATTTCACAGACGATAACGTTGAAAAAGCTCTTCATAACTTGAAACCATCGCTATCTAATGGACCTGATGGACTATGCGCATACTTCTTAAAAAAATTTTCCACTAATATAGCAGAACCCCTAAGCATAATCTTTGACAAAGCTTTCACTACCAGTTCCCTTCCCAAACTTTGGTCACTAGCCACAGTCATCCCTATCTTCAAAAAAGGAGACCCCAGCTTAGTTGAAAATTACAGACCGATCTCTCTGTGCTGCATCACCTGCAAAGTCATGGAATCAATCATCAACCAATCCATTACCTCATACTTAGAAACTAACAACCTACTCTCCAATAAACAATTTGGTCAAGGCAAAACAATAGATGCAATCTACATAGACTTCTGCAAAGCTTTTGACTCAGTAGTACACGACAAACTTCTCCTAAAACTAAAATCCTATGGCATTTCAGGACCCCTTCACAAATGGATATCTGCATTTCTGTCCAACAGACAACAAGTGGTCAAAATTGGCAATGCTCTATCAAATCCTGTTCCTGTCAAGAGTGGCGTTCCTCAAGGCAGCGTCCTTAGAGCAACACTCTTCATACTATACATTAATGATCTTTGTGACCATATCGCAAGTAATTGTGTTCTCTTCGCTGATGATATCAAACTATTTAACACCACAGACAATGCATCTATCATTCAAAAAGACCTTGATCATCTAACCACTTGGTCTAAAACTTGGCAACTCCAGATCTCAACCAGCAAATGCTCAGTCTTACATATTGGAAAAAAGAACCCAAACACTAAGTACATACTTGATGGACATTACCTTACAGACGACCCCCACCCCATTAAAGACCTTGGAGTTTTCATGTCAAAGCCCACTGTAACTACATAGCAAAAAAGGCTCTAAGAGTTGTAAACCTAATCCTGCGTAGCGTCTTTTCCAAAAACACTAGAGCATAAAAAACATTTGCTAGACCAATTCTAGAATACAGCTCGCCTGTTTGGAACCCTCACCACATCTCTGACATCAATACAATTGAATGAGTCCAGAAATATTTTACAAGAAGAGTTCTCCATTCCTCTGAAAACAACAAAATACCTTATCCCAGCAGACTTGAAATCCTAGGCTTAGAAAACTTGGAACTCCGTCGCCTTTGACAAGACCTAAGTTTAACTCACAGAATCATCTATTGTAATGTCCTTCCTGTTAAAGACTACTTCAGCTTTAATTGCAACAATACAAGAGCAACCAACAGATTTAAACTTAATGTTAACCGCTTTAATCTAGATTGCAGAAAATATGACTTCTGTAACAGAATCATCAGTGCTTGGAATACTTTACCTGACTCTGTGGTCTCTTCCCATAATCCTAAAAGCTTTAACCAAAAACTTTCTACTATTGACCTCACCCCATTCCTAAGAGGACCATAAGGGGCTTGCGTAAGCGCACAAACGTGCCTACCGTTCCTGTCCTATTGTTTTTCTTCTTCCTATATATATATTGATGCTTATACCTCCTAATATTTACTCATATATATGTTTATATACTATATAATCCTTTTTATATGATGTTGTGACAAAATAAAATAAATAAATAAATAAATAAATTCAACACAGCAAGCACACCTTAATATCCTGCTTTCTATTTTAGCCACAACAATAACCCACCTATGTAATATATTAAGCTAAGATAAAGTGACTGGCCCAAACCAGCCACCTTTCATGCTTCAAGTGGAACTAGAGATCACAGCCTCCCAGTTTCTAGCTTGATGCCATAACCACTAGATCAAACTGGCTTACATACGTGAGAAAGATATTTGGCATAGATATTCTATGAAGTTTGATATTTCTGAGAATCTATCAAATTTATTAGTGATCTGCATTCCTTTGTATCTTCCTTCTTTCTTTCTGCAGATCTAAACTTCAACCAATTTCAACATGGCTTTCATTCTTTCATTCTTTGCTTCAAGAGCCAAACAATCCAAAACATACATTTAGTGGGATTACACCTGATTTATGTGAAAACTGTGTTCATATTACTGTTCCAAGTATTTTCCATATGGATATTAAGGTACAGCACTTGCAAAAAGTAATGTAGAAACAACTGACAATTATTAGCAAAACCAGCCAGCAATATCTTATAAAAATATTAACAAAAATGTAAGCGTTGCAGAACGTTTCCACTGAATGCACAAAATTGAGATATATAATCTCAGAACCAATCTTTGAGTGTTTAAAAAATATGGAGAAATAGGTTCTGTAGTGAAGACTGGCTTTAAAAAATCTTTTGCCAGGATATTACAGGATGACTGGATGTCTTTAATGCAACAGTCTCCCTCAATAGAATCAACTCTTTCCTGGATGTCAAACAAGGATGTTGGCAATATTTTATATGTTTCTATATATTTAACACACATAAAAACAGACAAAGATTTGATTCTACTAACGCAATCATCATCTTTACCGTTTTTGACCACTCTCTGTGACCATCCTTGTTCCAAGTCAAGGGCTCTTTCTACAGGAGCTTCTCCATTTTTCCCCCCTCTGAAGACATTGTAGCTGCACATAGACAAAATAGTAGAGCATTATTCTGTTCACTCCACAGAAGAAGAAAAGTGTACATTGAGACTTCTAGGTGTTCATGTAGCTTTTCCTACAATTTTCTTTGGTTGAAAAAACTAGCTTTTGAGGGCATTCTTGGGGTAGTAGAATCCCTCAAAGCATACAGGAGAAAACCTAAATTCATGCTCATTTGTTTTTATTAAAAGTAAATGCGACTTAATATAGCCAAAGTCATTGTTACTCCTCATGTGTCATTAAAAATAATTTGAAGGCATTCAGCTTTGATGAATTTGTGCAATCTTAGGACCACAGCTTTGGCACCTCTGAAGGTAGTCCAGGTGGAATGTAAAAAATCAAAGGGGTGAATCTATTTTTAAGTTTTCTCTGTCCTCAGGTCATTTGACTAAAGTATTTTAACTTTTATGCTCAATGTGACAGTGGTTCTTTGTCCTGAATAAATGGCTTTTCAAGGTGAAGGGCAAACTATCTGTTTTCTATTTCCTGGCATGAAGCCACAGGGAAAAACTTGTGATATGACTTAAAAAACAGCTTTGTTTATTACATTGGAGCAGCACTCGGGAGGTTTCTTGTGCCACTTCCTATCTTTCTAAAAACTTAGTGCTTGTCATTTTTTAATAGGAGAGATGGATTTGGGGGGATTTATTACCAATCATTTCAGATTGGTGGGCTATAGCACATCATGGAAACATAAATTTATTGCAATAATTTTAAAAGAGATGTCAGGGAGTTGTGTTTTTGTGGAAGGGAGAGTCAAATTGCAATAGACCATTATAAATTTTCTGTTGTAACATTAGTGGCTTTCAGATCCCCAATCACATAAAGCTTTAGAGCTGGAAGGGACCTTGGAAGTCTTCTAGTCCAGCCCCCTGCTCAAGCAGGAGATCCTATGCTATTTCAGACAAATGGCTGTCCAATCTTTTCTTAAAAGCATCCAGTAATGATCATGATCATTTTTATATTTATATTATTATATTACCATAATCAGTGATGATTATCAGATTTCCAATCAAATATGAATAGAAATTATGAGATTCTTTATGAGATTTGCTTACTTCTGAACAATATCAGACTGTCTATCATCCATCTATCAACTATCTTCATCAGTAAATATTTATATAAGCTTTCAAGTAAATAGTATTCAGAATCAGGAATAGCACAGAATATCAGCTTTTGGAGACCATGGATCAGAGAATGATGCTATACTCACATTCTTCTTTAATAGTTTTCCAAAGCATCTGGCTGATCCCAAGACAACAACAAGCAAGACTAGAAAGATAACCTTCGGGGCTTATCATATGTTTGTATAACTGCTTCCTATATGATCATTTTCTTCTATGAATGAAGTATCACTGTTCTTGATGACTTACTATCAATGGTTGGTTTACTAATTAGAGGCAAAAGCAGCTATTAGAAACATCTCCAACTAGGAGAAATGATAATCATGGCTATAGCTCAGCTCCTCCATTCATATGGTGTGACTGCAGCATATAGTAATCTTCTGTTGCAAAGCACATGTGGCTTACATGAACTTCACCATCAACTCCATTTATTAATGCCAGAATGGGTCCAGGAATAAAAATATAAGGAAATCAATACTTCTGATGGACCTCCCAAATTATCAGTGGGGAAAAAGAATGTTGATTCTTTTGTTTTAGATGAGTAGGTACTAATACAGCTAATAGGAGTGTATAGCTAATTTTATGTCATATGGTAATATAATCATATTATTACCCATAATAATGCATCTGGTGTCTGATGCATGGCTCAGAAATCATTAAGGCACTTTTAAAACTGAGTCTTATCAGAATCTAAATAAAATATTTTCCAACAAAACGTGTTCATCTCTTCAGAATAATTGTATTTTAATGTAAGGTTGGTTGTTGACAATGAAAGTACTGTTTTGTATATTTTCACAACTTGCTTGTATTTTGCAAAAAAAAAAATGCACGTTAACATAGAAGTAATTTTCACTGTATCTAAATTAAATACAGAATTAAACAAAACAAAAAGGAAAACATATATGTTTTTCATGCATATATGCATGCATTTTATTTAGACAAGAGCTTTAAAAAAATTATCATATTTCATTATTATTGTCCATACAACTCTAAATCTTGGTAGATTCATCTTTTTTCAGCTTGAGCAGTGGTAGTCAACCTGGTCCCTACTACCTACTAGTGGGCGTTCCAGCTTTCATGGTGGGCAGTAGGGATTTTGTCCGATACTGAAGCACTTCCCTTTTTTAAAATTTAATTTAATTTAATTTTCATAACATTATTTAAATGCATTAAATTTCAAAGCATTATTTTCATTAGGTTTTCATAAAATTCCCCGTGACAATTTAAATTTCTGAAAATATACTATTTGTATCACCCGCGCATAAGTTTAGTTCACGTTACATAAGTGAAACTAAATGGCGTTATAGTGCGACCGCAAACAAAAGCCTCATCCAAGAATAGCTCGCACATCTCCCCCCACACCACCCAACTGTAACAGACAAGCAGAGCCGGTAGCCGGCGCCCCCTCCAAACGCAATCCACGATGTGCAAGAGGCATGCGCAGACGAGGATACATGGCGCATTACTGTGGAACTGGTGGGTGGTTAGAAACTTTTATTACTAACAGAGATACAAAAGTGGGCGGTAGGTATAAAAAGGTTGACTACCCCTGATCTTGAGGAATTCAATCATGAGTTGCAAGTGATATCAAGTCTTCAGGTCAGTAAGTAATTGATATCATAAATTTATCTTTCCAATAAAGTCTGTTAGCAATAAGTAAGGCACAGAGAAAATGTTTCCAGAATTTAACCTCAAATTTCTGTATAAAAAGTATGCAGTTCAAACTAACATAGATGTCTGAAAATATTAAGCCTTCTTTCAAACTCAAATATATATTATGCAGATAATATATAATAAAACAAGGCAACGTGTGTTCATGAAGTATAATTTTTCAGCATGATCATTTTATTCATTTCTTTACTGTACAAATGCAATGGAGTTTAATAGAGTCAAGATAAGTTGTTAAATAAATTATATATTAAGTTCTGCTGAAATTTTGATTCAGATAGTTTCATACTGTTCAATCAAAATATCAATCTCCTATTCCTTGTCCCATTTTGCCTTTAAAATTTCCATATGAAATTGGTTTAGCAATAATAAATATTTATAAAAACTAATTGTGGACTTCTTTCACTTGTACAATTTAATGATCACTTCTAATAATTTAGATGTCTTTAAAGGGCCGGAATAGCTCAGGCTGTAAGGAGCCTGTTATTAGAACACACTAGCCTGCAATTACTGCAGGTTCAAGCCCGGCCCAAGGTTGACTCAGCCTTCCATCCTTTATAAGGTAGGTAAAATGAGGACCCAGATTGTTGGGGGGGCAATAAGTTGACTTTGTAAATATACAAATAGAATGAGACTATTGCCTTATACACTGTAAGCCGCCCTGAGTCTTCGGAGAAGGGCGGGATAGAAATGTAAAAAAAAAAGCAAAAAAAAGCTGAAAATACTACAGATCCAACTGAGATATCAGTAAATGTTCTAACTGAAAATACTGCCAATCTCTGGCAACACACAAATGATATTTATTCTTTAATGAAACATGCCTGAATTCTGAAAATTGCCTGAATACTATTTATGAATCAGGCTCCTTCTGCCAGCCTACATATATGCCTACAGTATATACCCATCCTTTTATTTTGTTTCAGGATAAGTAGATTAGGCAGAGTACAGAAAAGGAGTTCCATAATGAGATTCTATTACTTCACCATATAACTTATTAAAATCAACAAACATACAGAAAACTTTCAAAAGATTCTACAATGGTCCAAAATAATGTGGAAAAGTAACTCTTCTTCTTCTTCTCCCCTTGTACAAGAGAAAGGATGAATAAAGTATATAGAAAGAAAGCTGTTTTTGCATAAAAGTGGGATTAAAAATGCGGAAGAGGTGATGTGACTAACTGCAGGAATCCTAAAACAGTATTTGTTCCCCTAGAAGTTAGATGAGCAACTGGCATCTGTTGGAACATAAACAAAGCTGTTATACTTGGCCAGTCAATAATCCCATTAAAAGGAACCTGAACCTTAGATAAGCCCCCATATCTTTGAATTTTTAATTATTTAGAAGCAGACTAAGTCTATTTAACCCCCACCACCAGGGCTTACATCAAATGAGAAATCAATCGATTGGTTTACAGCTACAGATAAGCCAAATCAATTCAGTGGTACACATGATCAATCTCGATGAATATCCAAAAGAGAGTCTCATGTGAATTATTCAACTTAGGGAGTTTTGTAAAAGAAAACCAAAAAATTGCTTAGAATGACTAAACAGGCATCTCACCAATTTTTTATACTCAAAGCCAGGGGTGAAATGCTCCCAGTTGAGACCGGATTGCGTGATCCGATAGCGATTGTGGCTGGTGGTTCGGCGATCTGTCAAAGCAAAGCTCCGCCCACCTACCGAGTGTTATTACTTCCTGGTTTTAACCAGGAAGTAATGTGTTTTTTGTGCAAGCGCAGAAGGTCTGCTCATGCATGTGATGCACGCACGCATGTGAGCGAAGCGAGCACATGCGTGAGGCAAGTGCACTTCCAAACCGGTAAGGAATGTAAGTAGATTTCACCCCTGCTCAAAGCTAACATTAAACATGTACAGACTAATTACCAACAACATACATTGGTGTCATTCTTAATTCATTAATCATTGACCCTTAAATTTCTCTGACCCTTAAATACACTTTATCTCTGTATTCCAAATGTCATATTCCCAGTGTCACAATGCTTTATTGTATAGCATATCTTCATCCTGAAAATGAACTTTCGGTTACTGTTGTATCCCTAAATCCTGTTATATGATTATAGCACATATTATATACCGGGATTTCCACTATGGATCCACTCAATATAAGAGATGCTGTGCTGAATCGGATTGCTCCTTTATTTAACCTGTCTCTCATTCCCAAAAGTAATTTGCTACATTACTGATTCCTGTAAATACAACAGCACCACAAGAATCCAAGAGTACAGAAGCAACAAAGAATAATCTTTATGTATGGCATGTTTGTACTCATAACTATTCGGAACTAAATGTATCTTTGCAATGTATGCTCAATAAATCCATCCTGGATTGTCTTCTTTTGCTTGAGAATTTAGAACTAAAGATTTATACATCCCAATGATCTTTGTGGTTCCCACCCTTTTCTTCTTTTCCAATTCCCCAAGCCTGTTAAATGAAAATGTAACTTTTTTCAGTACAGTATTTATCTGAAAATTTAACATGCAGAAAGAGATCTGTTGCAAAGGGGAAAAAAACACAAAGCCATTATCAAGATTAGCGTCTGAGTATAACTTCATTCAGTAACAACATGGTCTTCCAATAAGAAGGTAAATTACCCTTTCCTATGCATGACTAATCCGCAAAATACTTGGGAACTGTGGTTGGGGGGAGGGAATGATATGGTTTCCTGAGAGGCAAACTGTGCCTCGCAGTCCTGAAGCTTTTGAAAAAGCTCTCTAATTTCTTCCCAGTCAACAGCAATGGCAGTTGACAAATGATAGTGTTAGTAGAATAAGTAAATGGTGAGGTATACTAGGAGAATTGGGAAACAATTTGTCTAAAGGACTCTCATGGCTTGAAAATTTTGCTGCAGACCCTAAGTTTCCATTTGGAACTTCCATAATGTACTGCAGAATGAAAATGACAGTTAAACCAAGTAAGGCTTGAGGCCTCCTATATCTGTTTGATAATTTTTTTTAAAAAATGAACCTTGTATCTGAAAATAATTATTTAATATGTGTTAGGTTTGGGTATTGACGAGGCAGGAGACCAGGTTAGTGACAACAGCTCTTTAATAATTGGTGACCCAGCACAACTCTGGAGAAAAACCTCTCCTTATATACACTTCAGCCTGAGGCTGCATCCAATCAGAGACGAGATATTTCCCGCCTAAAACTCCCGCCAAAACTTACAGTAATACATTACACTCCTTCCCTCCCAGAAGGCACTTTGCCAATATTTGCATACTACTTCTCTCGTAGTCCTGCAGGTACGTGGGCGTCTCCTGACTCTCCCGGACCTCGCAGTTCACTTTCTGGAGTTGAGTCGAGCTTGCGGAGGGACTTTTCGTTCCTCTGAGCTCCTCCTCCCGCCATCCGGCCCTGGATTATTCGCCCGCTCGGACCTGCTGTCCTCTAGAGGGACCGGAGGGTGTCGCTGGACCTCGCCTGACTCAGATAAGTCTCTGTTTGGTTCTTTGCTTACGCTTCTTGTTTGTTCTCGGCTCCAGTCAGCTGTGGGGTTAATTAAATCATAGTCAGGGCTGGTCTCGCCTAATTCTGCCTTATCGCTCAATCTGTTTCTTAATTGATCTATGTGGCGCCTCCAGACTCTGCCATCGTCTAGTTCCACTAGATAAGATTTGGGGCCCGTTTGTCTATGACTATCCCCTCTTCCAGTTTGGGCCGTCGCTGTAATTATGTGCCCACACTGAGTCTCCTATGTTTAACTCTCGATTCTATCTGGTTTTGTTTTGAACCCGTCCTGTACGTAGTTCGGGTGTAGCCGGTCTAGCGGGCACCGTAGCTTCCGGCCCATTAATAGCTCGGCTGGGCTGCGGCCGGTGGCCACACAGGGGGACCTGTGTTGGACGGTTAGGAATGCGTCGATTTGTGCCTGCCAATCGCCGGGCCGCTTCGTGATAGCGCTTCTTCGCACTCGAACAAAGCGTTCAGCAAGGCCGTTCGACGCAGGGTGGAACGGCGCTGAGAGGGCATGTCGGATGCCCTCTTCAGCCAGGTACCCTTCAAATAATGCTGCGGTGAACTGTGGGCGTTATCGGACACGAGGTGTCCGGTAGCCCGTGTGGCGAAAAGGTGTTTTAGTGCTGAGATGACAGCTCCAGCGGTTGTGGATTTCATTAGATGATCTCCAGCCATTTGGAGAATGCATCCACCACAATTAGAAATGTTTGGCCGTGGAAGGGCCGGCAAAATCAATGTGTATGCGGGACCAAGGGCCTTGGGGTTTCTCCCACTCCAAAACTGGGGCCGTGGGTGGTAGTGGTCTGATTCCTGACATACTTGGCATCGGCCAACCCTGTCACTGATTTCCTGTCCATTAGGGGCCACCAGACATAGCTCCTAGCCAAACCCTTCATCCTCACAATTCCTGGGTGACCCTCATGCAGGAGTTCCAGAACTTTTTCCTCAGTTTCTGGGACTACCACCCTATCCCCCAGAGCAGGCACCCCCTTGCACAGACAATTCCCTTTTTCTTTACAAATTCTCTAAACGTCACCCCGCATGGGCCATCCCTTGAACCCAACCGATTACAGTCTTAAAACAACGTCCGGTAGGAGGCCCGAGCCACTTCCTGCGATGTGACTGGCCAGAGTCCAAAGAGTCAATTAGTAGAACGGTGTGCCCGGGTGGGGTCCTCGATTTCCCTGGCAATGGGCATCTGCTCAATGCGTCCGCATGCCCCAGCTCCTTTCCAGGCCGATGCTGCAGTTTGTAGGAGTATGCGGCCAAAAATAGTCCATCTGGTCAGTCTAGGTGAGAGTGCTACTGGCGTTGGGCGGTCGCCAGCCAGTAACCCCAATAGCGGTCTGTGATCAGTGACAATTTCAAAGTCTCGCCCAAAACGATTCGTGAAATTTTTCACCCTGACACTATTGCGAGAGCCTCCTATCTAGCTGGCTGTAATTCCTCTCAGCCGGGACATCGCTCGTGAATAGAACGCTATAGGGGCTTCAGTGCCGTTTGGGAGTCTGTGGCTAAGTACAGCTCCTACTCCATAGGGGATGCATCACAAACCAATACTAACGGCAGTCTGTTGTTGTATTGTATTAACAGGCTATCGCTGATAGCAAACTTTTACTGCCTCAAATGCCCTATTCTCTGACTTCCCCAAGACCAAACAGTGTTTTTCCAAGCAATTTATGCAGCGGTTCAGCAACGGTTGCCTTGTCTTTTAAAAACACGGCGAAAAGTTTACCAGACCCAGGAAAGCCTGAGTTCTGTCTTGTTTTTGGGTGCTGGGGCTCTCTTTATCGCTTGACTTTGCTCTCAGTGGGGTGAATCCTTTTGTCTATTCTATAGCCCAAAATTCAACAGATTCGACCCCTATCTGGCATTGCTTGCTTTGACTTTTAATCCTGCCGACCTAAAATGGCCAAAACTTTCCTCAGCCGCTTCCCAGTTCTCTTAAATCTTCCCCGATACCAACACATCATCGAATAGGGCACGACTCCTGGTAACCCTTGTAGGAGTCGCTCCATCAAATTTTGAATAGCCCAGGGCCACACTCACCCGAACTGTAACCGGGTGCATTTAAAGGCACCCGGTGCGTTACAATGGTCTGGGCTTCAGCTGTGCTAGCATCTACGGTAGCTGTTGGTACGCTTGTGCCAAGTCTAATTTGGCGAAAACTTGTCCGTGCCCTAGTGAGTGCAATAAGTGTTGCACTACTGGAACTGGGTAGGCGCTTTTGCAATGCTTTGTTCAAGGTAGCCTTGTAATCAGCGCAAATTCTTATGGACCCGTCTGGTTTTATAGGGTGACGATTGGCGTCTCCCATTTGGCATGGTCAACTGGCACTAGTATCCCTGGCTGACTAATTTATCTAACTCTTTGTCGATTTTAGGTTTGAGTGCAAAGGAACCCTCCTTGCCTTTAACCTAATGGGAGCTATTTGGGGTCTAAATTGAAGGAGATAGGGGTCCCTTGTACTTGCCTAAACGGTCCTCGAATCGTCTGCGAATTCCTCCATTAGGGCGTTTTGCAGGTTGCATCCGCTCGGTGGATGCCAGTCACCCCATTCCCAACGCCCGGAACCAGTCTAGCCCCAGCAAGCTTGGCAAGGTTCCCTCGACTAACGTGATGGGCAGGGTCTTTTCGTATGTCCCGTACTTGACCTCGACGGTCGTTGTCCTCGAACAGGGATGCGGTTGCCCTGGTAATCCTGCACCGGGCCGTTGTTTCTGTAGCTTGCGCTTTGCGATGTGGCAAGGCTTTCACAAAAGTGTCCCAGGACATGATTGTGATAGCTGATCCTGTGTCTACTTCCAGTCGGCACGGTACGCCTTCAATTGTCGGGTTTGTGAAGATCTTTTCTTCGATGCGGGTAGCTGCGTGGTCTATGGTAACAGTCATTCGGTTTGACTTCGCTCTTTCTTTCCTGGCCAATCGCGGTCGCCTCGCCGATCTCGCTCTGATTGGCTGGTTTGAAATTTCGGAATGTGGGGTTTGCATCTCTGACTCAGAGCCGCTCTGATTGGCCGATTTGAATTTTCGGCGGAAGGTTGGGGTGCTCGGCAGACTTGAGCCAGGTGCCCTTCCTTTCACACCGCCGCAAATGGCGCCCTGAACTTACATCTTTGGCGCTGATGTCGCCCCGCAACTTCCGCATTCCTCCGGTCTTCCTTGTCGATTTTCCGGTGTAGTGGACTTCTTCCTCCTCTTCGCTGGTTGACTCACGATAGGTTTCTTCGTGGTGGACTGTGCTCGCTTTGCGCCCGCCATCGGCGTGAGTCGCTTTGTAAGGTGTCTGCTGCCTGGTTGGACATCTCATGGGCTCTGGCTTCGTCCAGAGCGTTTGCCAATGTCAGGTTGCTCTTGGCTAGCAACCGTCTTCTCAAACGGATGTCTCTGACCCCCCGTATAAGTTGTTCCAGCAGCTCTTCGTCCAGATCGCGGTACTCGCAATGCTTGGAGGCTTGTCTCAGGGCTGCCATGTAGTCGCTGATGGACTCGCCTTCTTGTTGCCTGCGCTCTCCAAACTCGTACCGTCGAACGTATTTGGACGGGGCTGGTGCGAAATGATTCTTCAGGAGGGACTGAAGGGTCTGCCACGATACGGATTGTAGTGGGGTTGGCTCCGCCAGGGCTTCTGCGATGGCGATGACCGCGGACCCACAGTGGCTTAGGAAGTAAGCCCGTTTGCGGTTGTCGGAGACTCCCTGTAGTTCGTTTGCCTCCAGGAAACTTTCGAAGCGGGTCATATATATTCCCCACTTTTCCTGGGCAGGGTCAAACGGAGCGGGTGGCGTGTAGCCGGTCATCGCTGCATTCGCCATCTCCTTGCTGGGTTTGATTCTCGTAGTGAGTTCAGCTCTGTTCTGGTGCTCTGCCTCAAGATCCCACCTTCGTCGCCAATGTTAGGTTTGGGTATTGACGAGGCAGGAGACCAGGTTAGTGACAACAGCTCTTTAATAATTGGTGACCCAGCACAACTCTGGAGAAAAACCTCTCCTTATATACACTTCAGCCTGAGGCTGCATCCAATCAGAGACGAGATATTTCCCGCCTAAAACTCCCGCCAAAACTTACAGTAATACATTACAATATGCATATTAATATTCCAGGCAATAGGCCAGAAGGAAATCTAATCATGATGAAACTTGGAATACATCCATATTTCACACTGAAAACATATAGGAGATATGTACAGTGATTAAAGGAATTAATCTAGATTTAATGCATCATTTTGTACATGATAGGATGTTGTAGCCTTTATGGCTAAAAATAAATAAATCCTATAATCCTCCCAAAGAGACTTTTAATTATCTTGTTCATCTTTTTTTTTCATGGATAAAGCATACTAGATTAATGAGTAATGACACAACATTTTACACAGAAGGTAGAGCCATTGTATAAATTGCTTCCTCTGATGTAAAATGCTAGAATTACAGTCAACAGAAAATGCTGCTTAAATTGGAAATCAAATAGTCATGCTTTCTAGTTTTCCTAATAGGGGGAAAAAAATCGAAAACTCTAAGATGTTTTCTCCATGCCATCCAAAACTTTGCCTTTCGTTCTAAATGCAGAGAGAAGCACATTAAAGAGAGGAGAGTGATTTGAGCTCCATTCAGACCAATATTTGCTGTTACTAGGCACCAATTCTCAAACACTATTGAGCATCTTTTAGACATTAATGTATGTTTAAAAAGTACCTTTAACAATTATAAATGTCTAGAGAAGGTAGATTGTAGAAAAATATCTTTATCGATCAAAAACTGCTGACAGCTACATGAAGAAATAACAAAACAGTATATTTAATAAATAAATAAATATCATATTGAAGCCAGAGTGATATAAAGGATTGTCAGACGTGGATCAGATATATGAGAGCCTTGAATTACAGATTCTTGTGGGCCTAATAATGCCTTGCGCACAAAGCTGCATAGGCAGAGAGAGTCCACATTGTCAGCTTTGGTGGGGGAGAAAGCCGATTAGAGGAACAACATGCAGCCTACACCAGGGGTCTCCAACCTTGTCAACTTTAAGACTTGTGGACTTCAACTCCCAGAATTCCTCAGCCAGCAAAGAATTCTGGAAGTTGAACTCCACAAGTCTTAAAGTTGACAAGATTGGAGACCCCTGGCCTAGACTAAGCCTCTCTCAAGGACAGCTTTCCCCAACTAGATCTCCCTCTCTCCTTAATATAAAATATATTAACATAATTAATAGAGTTTTTGCTTGTAAATTAGTAAACACTAGGTGTTAAATTCGGGCAATAACGAGGCAGGAGACCAGGATAGTGACAACAGCTCTTTACTATATGGTGAACCCAGCAGCGCGGGCTGGGAAAACCCTCTCTTTATATACAGTTTAGCCAGAGGCTTCATCCAATCAGCAACGTGCTTTTTCCCGCTCAGTTTTCCCTCCAAAACTCTTAAAGATACATTACACTCCTTCCCTCCCAGAGAACACTTTACCAATATTTACATAGAATTAACATCTTATTTTTCTACGTAATCACGCAAGTAGACTGGGCGTCTCCTGACTCTTTCGGACCTGCGCAATTCATTTTCTGGGAGTGAGTCGAGCTGACCGGAGGGACTGTTTGTTCCTCTCAGCTCCTCCTCTAGGCCATCCGGCCCTGGATTATTTGCATAGTTGTCCCTGCTGTCTTCAGGAGGAACCGGTTGGCGTCGCTGGACCTCCTGGAACTCAGATAAGTCCCGCGTTTGCCCGGGTTTGAGTCAGCTGTGGATTCAAACATTGGATAGTCAGGGCCTGTTTCGTCTGATTCTGATTTACGGTTGTCGTTTCCTTATTTGGTCTATGTGGCGCTTCCATACCGGCCATCCTCTATCTCTACTAGATATGATTTTGGTCCTGTTATCTCTAGGATTTTTCCTGCTAACCAGGTCGGGCCTCGCTGTAGTTGTGTGCCCACACTAGGTCGCCTACTGCCATCCCTCTTGTTTTACCGTGTGCCCCTTTGTAACCGTCTGGTGTGTAGTTTGGGTTTAAACGGTCTAGTGGGCACCTAAGCTTCCGACCCATTAATAGCTCTGCGGGCTGCGGCCAGTTGTTACACAGGGGTTCTGTGTTGGACTGCTAGAATGTATCGATTTTTGTTTGCCAGTCGCCTGGCCTGATTCTGGACAATGCTTCCTTTGCACTCCGAACGAAGCGTTCTGCAAGGCCGTTCGTCGCAGGGTGGAAAGGCGCCGAGAGGACATGCCGGATGCCCTCCTCTGCCAAGTATCCCTCAAACTGGGTTGCCGTGAATTGCGGGCCGTTATCGGAGACTAAAGTGTCGGGCAACCCGTGGGTTACGAATAGGTGCCGTAGGACTGAAATCACGGCCTCGGCTGTCATGGATCTCATGAGAATGATTTCCAGCCATTTGGAGTAGGCATCGACTACTACCAGAAAGGTTTGGCCGTGGAAGGGGCCGGCAAAATCGATATGGATCCTAGACCAAGGGCCCTGGGGTCTCTCCCACTCCCGAATCGGGGCCGTTGGGGGTAGTGGTCTGGACTCCTGGCAGGCCTGGCATTTCCCTACCCTTTCAGCAATTTCCGTGTCCATTAAGGGCCACCACACATAGCTTCTCGCTAAACCCTTCATTCTCACGATCCCTGGGTGGCCTTCGTGAAGGAGCTCCAATACCTTTTCCTCAATTTCTCCGGGATCACCACCGATCCCCCATAGCAGGCACCCCTTGAGCTGAGAGTTCCCACGTTTTTCACAAATTCTTTAAAACGCCGCCCGCGCAGCGGGCCAACCTCTTGTACCCAACCAATTACAGTCCTTATTGTAATGTCCTTGTATGAAGCCGAGCCACCTCTTTGGATGTGACTGGGCCAGAGTCCAAAGAGTCAATTAGCAGAACTGGTGTCCCGGAGTGGGGTCTTCGATAGTCTCTGGTAACGGGCATCTGCTCAGGGCGTCTGCATGCCCTAATTCCTTCCTGGCCGGTGTAGTAGTTTGTAAGAATACGCTGCCAGGAAGATAGTCCATCTGGTCAGTCTGGCGAAAGTGCCACGGGCGTTGGTGATGCCTGCCAACAGGCCTAGCAAGGTCTATGGTCCGTGATGATTTCGAAATCACGACCAAATACATATTCATGGAATTTCTTTACTCCGGAGACTATAGCCAAGGCTTCCTTATCTAGCTGGCTATAATTCCTTTCAGCTGATGACATTGTTCGGGAGTAATATGCAATAGGGGCTTCTGTGCCATTTGGCAACCTGTGGCTGAGCACAGCCCCCACCCCATAGGGAGATGCATCGCAGCTTAACACTAATGGCAGCGTGCCATTGTATTGGATAAGGAGGCTATCACTCGATAGGAGATTCTTTACCCCTTCGAATGCCCTAGCTTCCGCCTTTCCCCAAGACCATGCAGCCGTCTTTGCTAGTAATTTATGAAGCGGCTCGGCTACTGTTGCCTTATTTCTTAAAAATACCGCGTAGAAATTGACCAGACCTAAGAATGCCTGCAACTCCGTTTTGTTCTTTGGAACCGGGGCCTTCCTGATGGCCCGTACCTTGCTTTCAGTGGGGTGAATCCCTTTCCTGTCTATCCGGTAGCCTAGGAATTCCACAGATTCAACCCCGATCTGGCATTTGTTCAGTTTAACTTTGAGACCGGCAGACCGGAAAATGCCCAAAACTTTTCGCAGCCTTACCCCTAATTCCTCTAGATTCTCAGCGGATACCAGTACATCGTCAAAGTATGGTACCACCCCTGGTAGTCCCTGCAATAGCCGCTCCATTAGGTTCTGAAATAACCCTGGAGCCACACTAACCCCAAACTGTAACCGGGTACACTTAAAAGCCCCTCTGTGAGTCACAATTGTCTGCGCTTCGGCTGTGCTGCTATCTACAGGCAGCTGTTGATAGGCTTGGGCCAAGTCTAGCTTGGCAAAAACCTGCCCTTGCCCCATTGAGTGCAGTAAGTGCTGTACCACCGGGACGGGGTAAGCACTCTTTTGCAACGCTTTGTTAAGCGTTGCCTTATAGTCAGCGCAAATCCGGACCGACCCGTCCGGTTTGACTGGGGTGACTATAGGGGTCTCCCACTTAGCATGGTCAACTGGCACTAGAATTCCCTGGTTTACTAGCTTGTCCAGTTCCCGGTCAATCCTGGGCTTTAGGGCGAACGGGACCCTCCTAGCCTTTAAACGAATAGGGGCAACTTGTGGGTCTAAGTTAAAAGAAATAGGGGTCCCCGTGTACTTGCCCAGGCAGTCTCTGAAAACGTCCCCAAATTCCTTCATGAGTGCGTCTTTGAGGTTGACTTCGTTTCTGAAGATTCCAGTCACTCCCATGCCCAATGCTCGGAACCAGTCCAGTCCCAACAAGCTTGGCAGGGTCCCATCGACTATGGTGATGGGCAGAGTTTTCTTGTATTGTCCATACTCGACGTGGACGGACGTTACCCCTCGAACAGGGATGCGATTCCCTTGGTAGTCTTGTACCTTTAATTTCTGTGGTTTCAGCTTGCGCTTTGCGATGGCGGGTAAGGCTTTCACGAGAGTGTCCCAGGACATGATCGTGATCGCTGAGCCGGTGTCCACCTCCAATCGGCACGGCACCCCCTCAATCTTTGTTTTCGTAAAGATTTTTTTTTCTAGGCGTGTTGCTGCGTGACCCACTCTCACGACAGTCTGATTCAACTTCGCGCCTTTTTTGAATTGACCAATCACGGGCCGCTTCGCCGTTCCCGCGCTCTGGTTGGTCAGTTTGAATTTTTGGCGGGAAGGTTGGGGTGCTCGACAGGCCTGTGCTATGTGCCCCTTCCTTTCGCACCGCCGACAAGTCGCATCCTTAAATTTGCATTGTTGTCGTTGGTGTTGCCCTCCACAACTCGCGCAGTCACCCCGGTCTCCTTTCTCCAGCCTCCGGGTGTGGAAGACTCCTTCCTCCTCCTCACCGTCCGACTCGGCCTGGACCTCTTCATTGTGGACCGGGGTTGATTTCGCACCAGCCGTTGGTGCGACCTGCTTTTGTAGGGTTTCCGCCGCTTGGGTAGACATCTCATGAGCCCTGGCTTCATCCAAGGCGTTTGCCAGCGTCAAGTTGCTTTTGGACAGCAGCCGCCGTCGCAAACGGATGTCCCTGACCCCACGAATGAGTTGCTCCAGTAATGCCTCTTCCAAGTCTCGGTACTCGCAATGGTTCGTGGCTTTCCTCAGGGCTGCCATGTATACGCTGATGGACTCGCCCTCTTGCTGCCTACGCTCCCTGAATTGCACTGCTGCACATACTTGGACGGCGTTGGTGCATAATGGGCTTTCAATACGGTCTGTAGAGTCTGCCACGGCACCGATTGTACCGGCGTTGGCTCCGCCAATGATTCTGCGGTGTCAAAAACCTCTGGACCGCAGGGCTCAGGAAATATGCTCGCTTCCTGTTGTCTGAGACTCCTTGGAGTTCGTTCGCCTCGAGGAAACACTCGAAACGAGCCATGTATGACCTCCATTTTTCCTTAGCTGGGTCGAATGGCGCTGGCGGTGTGTAGCTGGACATCGCTGCTTTCCGCCCCTTGTTTGCTGGGTTCGCGTCTTCCTGGTGAATTCAGCTTTTTTCCCGGCGCTCCTAGCCTCAAGATCCCACCTTCGTCGCCAGTGTTAAATTCGGGCAATAACGAGGCAGGAGACCAGGATAGTGACAACAGCTCTTTACTATATGGTGAACCCAGCAGCGCGGGCTGGGAAAACCCTCTCTTTATATACAGTTTAACCAGAGGCTTCATCCAATCAGCAACGTGCTTTTTCCCGCTCAGTTTTCCCTCCAAAACTCTTAAAGATACATTACACTAGGAACTTTGAGATGTCTCAGAATTATAATGGAGGGAACATTTGTTTCTATCTATCTATCTATCATCTATCTGTTTGTCGTCTGTCTTTCGTATATTTATCTGTCTGCTGTTTTCTTAAAAATTTCATAGAATTTTTAAGAAATAAAAATTTCTTAAAAATTCCATTACTTTCTTCAGCAATGCTGTTTTGATTTCATTGCAACAGTAAATCAATATAGTATGATTATAGGTAGAGAAAATGAGACACCATAGCATTGCTTAGTGATGGCAATCCCAGCAATCTCTGTTACTATTTTTAACTGAGAAATGTGGGTCATTAAGCAATTGTCCACCCCAATCCAAGCCACTCAGGTCCCTCCCAGCCCTGAACCTCAGTAAGATAAGGGACTGCCTTATCTCCCACCTGCCTTTCTCCTCCTATCTCTGTTCTTTTGGCCACCCTGCACCTTATGTGACTTCATCACACTCCGGAAAACCACAGTTGCCCTGTTGCAGTCTCAGCCACAGTGGCCCTTGCTACCCCACACACCAAGACCTCTGCCATCTTGCACATCACTGCCCAGCAAACCTTTGCCCATCTTCTTGCTCCAAGAAGCTAAAAGTAGTTTCAGAACCACAGTGCCAAAAAGTCCCTTCGTGCTGTGAACATAAAAAGTGAAGGGGCTGCTTTTTGCTATATTTTTCTCTGCAGAAAGCCCAGCTCAGTTCACAGCCAGGCTAAGCATGCCTCCTCAACAGCAGAAGCAAGAAAATAGTGAAGGTCAACTGAGGCAATGGAGTGCAGAGCAACAGGGGGCCGAAAGGGCATAGGTGAAGGACATACTGTAGGTGGGTGACGGGAGTTAAAGCACTTCTGCAATCCTAAAGGTGGGTAGGCTGTCAAGTAATTTTGGTCACTGAATGAGATCATAAGTTAAGGACCACCTGTAATATACAGTCCCAGGTGTTCTCCCATCAAGATTTCAACTAAGCCTGACCCTGCTCTGTTTTTGGAAGTCCATCAAAGTTGACTAGGTACAAATTTATTCCATGCATTAGAATAGAATTTTTTTTTTTTAGAATAGAATTTTTTATTGGCCAAGTGTGATTGGACACACAAGGAATTTGTCTTGGTGCATATGCTCTCAGTGAACATAAAAGAAAAGATACGTTCATCAAGGTACAACATTTACAACACAATTGACGGTCAGTATATCAATATAAATCATAAGGATTGCCAGCAACAAAGTTACAGTCAAACAGTCATAAGTGGAAAGAGATTGGTGATGGGAACTATGAGAAGATTAATAGTAGTGCAGATTTAGTAAATAGTTTGACGGTGTTGAGGGAATTATTTTTTTAGCAGAGTGATGGCCTTCATGAAAAAACTGTTCTTGTGTCTAGTTGTTCTGTTGTGCAGTGCTCTATAGCGTCCTTTTGAGGGTAGGAGTTGAAACAGTTTATGTCCTGGATGTGAGGGATCTGTAAATATTTTCACGGCCCTCTTCTTGATTCATACAGTATACAGGTCCTCAATGGAAGGCAGGTTGGTAGCAATTATTTTTTCTGCAGTTCTAATTATCCTCTGAAGTCTGTGTTTTTCTTTTTTCTTTTTTTTTTTTTTTTTTTGCAAAAATTTTTTATTTTTCCATAATAATTCCCACAATTTGACCAGTGTACAATACAATCACTTATCCAACAATCAGTCCTATACTCAAATTATACTCAGTCAGGGCTGCTCGACTGCCACTCCCCCCTTTAATCCTTTCTTCCCTTCTCATCCTTCTTAAACTTCCCCCACCACCTTCTCCTCGCTTTCCTACTTCCCCTCCTCTTTCCCACTTCTCACTACCATCCTTTCTAACCCTCTATCTTCTCCTTCTTCTCCTCCTCCTATCCTTTCTTCTCCTCCTTCTTTCCTCCCTACCCACCTACCTACCTACTTTCTTCCTTCTTTACTCCTCTTTCCTTACCCTTTCCTTCGGGAGTGTTTGCGAGCAGTCCCGACATTACACCATTCAACTTGTTTAATTCTACCATTATTCCTGTACAATGGCAACCAATCAATTTATAGTCTTCCCTTCCCGCCTCCTTCCCCGAGACTTCCCAGAACAGAATACAGGGTATTGTAACTAACAAACATAATCTAAAATATAACATAAAACATATTCCATTTCACACCATCACACTATCAATTCCTTCTTTCTTAAACTAATACATAATAATTCCTAACTTCACTCAAAAACTAATTGATATTTTAATCTGATACTTATTTTGAATATAATCAATCCACTTCCTCCATTCCAAAATATATTTTCTTGTGTACAGTCTTTCAAGTAGGCAGAAATTTTTGCCATTTCTGCTAAATTTGATACTTTACTAATCCATTCTCCAATTGTAGGTAAGTCTTCTTTCTTCCAATATTGTGCAATCAATAATCTTGCAGCAGTTATTAAATTCAGAATCAGTTTTGTCTCTATAACAGTGCAATCTGAGATTATTCCTAATAAAAAGAACTGTGGAACAAACTTGATCTTCTTTTTCAAAATGTTCTGCATAATCCACCATATTTTAATCCAAAAGGCTTTAACTTTTTTGCAAGTCCACCATATATGATAATAGGTAGCATCCTCACAATCACATCTCCAACATTTTGCTTTCACATTTGGATACATACATGACAGTTTTTTAGGATCTAAATGCCATCTATAAAACATTTTATAAAAATTTTCTCTTAAATTTTGTGCTTGCGTGAATTTAACATTCCTCACCCAAATTTTTTCCCATGTTTCTAACATTATAGGTTGTTGAAAATTTTGTGCCCATTTAATTTAAACTTATCCTCTATCTGGGAAGTTTGCCAATTCATAGCATCGTTAAGAGATTCTTTCATAAATTCTTTCAGGTTATCCTGAAGTGCTTCCAAATTTAGTGATTTTGTATCTGCTGTATGTGCTGGAGAGACTCCCGGTGTTAATGTTCCTGGAGTTTTTGTAGCAGTTGACTTTAATTGTTTTGCTGCCATCTCTTAAAATTTCTCTTTAACTTAATATTACGTATAAACCTTTTAAGTCTTTTTTTTTTCCAGTCTCAGTATCTCTTCTCCCTTCTCATTACAATGTTTAAAAAAAAAAAAAATTTCCAGCTGGCCTCAGCAATAAACAACAGACAGTGAGACTTGTAACACTTTCGTTTTCAACTGTGTAGCTCATTAAAGAACGATCGCCATTTTCACTTTGAAGTCAGATCCAAAACTTAAAAAAAAAATAACAGGGAATTGATTGATTACTTGCTTTTATAATTAGAGCTCTCCTGTTTCTGTTCAGTCCGGTATTATCTTCTTTAAGTTAAAATTGGTCCCGGCTAATATTACGTATAAACCTTTTAAGTCTTTTTTTTTTTAAATCAGTCTCAATATCTCGATCTCTTCTCCTTCTCATTACAATGTTTAAAAATTTCCAGCTGGCCTTCAGCAATAAACAGCAAACAGAGAATTGTAACACTTTCATTTTCAATCATGTAGCTCATTAAAGAACGATCGCCATTTTCACTTTGAAGTCAAATCCAAAACTTAAAAAAAAAAATAACAGGGAATTGATTGATTACTTGCTTTTATAATTAGAGCTCTCCTGTTTCTGTTCAGTCCGGTATTATCTTCTTTAAGTTAAAATTGGTCCCCGAAGTTGGTCGCGGCAATTAGGTCTGCCGGAGCAGGAAAAAAGCCTCAGATCTGGAGCACTTTGAAGTTCTGAGGGGGCTTAACCCTTCGAGCCCCCTGGTATCTTCCAGGAGCTCTAGGGAAGCTCTACCTCTGCTTCTTTTTGCTCACCACCGCTTCTTCTCCCGAAGAGGGGGGTTTCCGAACTGCTGGACAGCTGATTGTCGCTGTCTTAGCAGTCCAACATGATCCAGAGGTTGGTGACCAGAAAGATCACCTCCATTGCCAACGGAGCCAACCAGGAAGGATCTGTGTTTTTCTTGTTGGGTTGCAGAACCGAACCAGACAGTTATAGAGGTGCAAATGACAGACTCAATAATTCCTCTGTAGAACTGAATCAGCAGCTCCTTGGGCAGTTTGAGCTTGCTGAGTTGGCGCAGAAAGAACATTCTTTGTTGTCCTTTTTTGATGATGTTTTTGATGTTAGCTGTCCATTTTAGATCTTGCGATATGCTAGAACCTAGAAATTTAAAGGTTTCTACTGTTGATACTGTGTTGTCTACTATTGTGAGAGATGGAAGTATGGAAGGGTTTCTCCTAAAGTCTACTACCATTTCTACGGTTTTGAGTGTGTTCAGTTCCAGATTGTTTTGGTTGCACCACAAGGCTAGTCGTTCAACCTCTCGTCTATATGCGGATATATTTATAGACCTCTCGTCTATAAATGTTTTAATAAAATTGAAGAACTTTATAGATGTCCTAATTTAGGTTGGCAGTGTGATTTAGAAAGAAATATGACCAGGTGAACTTAGGGGTGTGTGTGTGTGTGTGTGTGTGTGTGTGTGTGTGTGTTTGTTGTGTGTGATCTGTGCCTTTGAATCAGTTTTGACTTCTGACAATTGCCTGGACCACAATCCCTGCAGTTTTCTTGTCAAGATTTCAGAAATGGTTTGCCATTACATACTTCCTGGGGCTAAAAGAGGGTAGTTGGCTTAAGGTCACCCAACTAGCTTTGTACCTAACACAGGAATTGGGTCTGTCTACTTTAATAAAGAAATAATATTTGGCTATATTGTTTTGGGTCACACCACAAGGAAGTGATGGGAGTTATTTAAAGTCCTAAATACCTGGTTTCTAGTCTGATGCCTTAACTACTAGACCAAACTGACTCAAGTTTAGACCTATCTTCCCTTAACATTAGCATACATTTCTCCTATAAAGATCATGTATTCTGAGTGTTAGATTTTCATTTTCTGATTTCTTGTTACAACAACAATTACTTAGAATTGGCCATATGTAAAAAAATCCTATAGGTGTAGTATTTCAAAACAGTATATTAACACCAAAAGGTAATTCACTATTTCATTTTTCAGACATGTACCATGGCATAACTAATGTTAATTTTTTCCATTTTAGACAACTTTTGCTGTAAGAAACAAGTAATCAACTAGCTATAGACTTGAATTCTCTGGTATTTCTTGCAGTGCACCATAAAACACTGCTACATCAAGGTTGTTTTTCCCTCTGTGTTATTGATTTTCTGCCATTTTAGTGCTCACATGCCCTCTAAGCATCTTATAACAATTATGAAACAGGAATAAATCAATATTTAAGAACATATTTAATATATATGTTACAGGAATTAAAATATCAATCAAAATGTACATCCCCGAGGAAAAAGTGCTTTCCTAAAAACAATCTTAACCAACTGGTGAAAGAATCTCAGAGAAGATGCCAATCAAGTTTTCTTAGGCAGGAATTTCCACAAGTATTGTGGTTGCAGAACAGAGAAAGTCCTTGCTATCTGGTTTTAAAGTATAGGCAGGATAATACAAGTTGAGGAAGTCCTTAAGGAATTAAGTATTTAGGACTTTAAATAACTCCCATCACATCCTTGTGGTGTGACCCAAAACAATATAGCCAAATATCCTTTCTTTATTAAAGTAGACAGACCCAATTCCAGCAGCATTTCTTTATACATTTTAGTCTCCGGTCCCCTAGTCATCTTTGTTGCTCTTCTTTGTACTCTTTCTAGAGCCTCAACATCTTTTTTACATCATGGCCACCAAAACTGGATGCAGTATTCCAAGTATGATCTTACCAAGGCATAGTACCAAGTGGTATTTATTTATTTATTTATTTATTTATTTTGTCACAACAATATATGTAGGTATCATACAAAAAGATTATATAGTATATAAACACATATATGAGTAAATATAAGGAGGTATAAGCATATGAAGAAGAAAAGAAAAACAATAGGACAGGAATGGTAGGCACGTTTGTGCGCTTATGCACGCCCCTTATGGTCCTTTTAGGAATGGGGTGAGGTCAATAGTAGAAAGTTTTTGGTTAAAGCTTTTAGGATTATGGGAAGAGACCACAGAGTCAGGTAAAGTATTCCAAGCACTGATGATTCTGTTACAGAAGTCATATTTTCTGCAATCTAGATTAAAGCGGTTGACATTAAGTTTAAATCTATTGGTTGCTCTAGTATTATTGCAATTAAAGCTGAAGTAGTCTTTAACAGGAAGGACATTACAATAGATGATTCTATGAGTTAAACTTAGGTCTTGTCGAAGGCGATGGAATTCCAAGTTTTCTAAGCCTAGGATTTCAAGTCTGCTGGGATAAGGTATTTTGTTGTTTTCAGAGGAATGGAGAACTCTTCTTGTAAAATATTTCTGGACACGTTCAATTGTATTGATGTCAGAGATGTGGTGAGGGTTCCAAACAGGCGAGCACTGTACTAACACTTAAGTGTAACTTAAGTTAACTTAAGTATAACTGTACTAACACTTAAGTGGTACTAACACTTCATGTGATCTTATCCCTCTGTTAATCCACTGATATTGTCATGACCACATTCTGCATCAGTTGCCATTTCTGAAGACTTTTCAAAAAATAGTCCTGTGTAGACCAATTATAATAATCCAGTTATAATTTAGGTAATGTCTGTAGAGCCAAGTTTGAACTTAACAGGAATAATATGCCAGCTTAAACTGGATACAACTGTCACGTAAATCAACAACTTTGCTAAATTTGAAGAAGATTCATTTGTTATGAATTCCAGCAACTATGAAATAAGCCGCTACTCAGCTTTTCTCATTCTCACAGAATCAGTGTTGTGAAAAATGTATGTTTTACCATTATAGTTTAATGTGCAAACCTTTAAAGTTTTTTTTAATCACAGATGATATCCAAATATAGAGCTGATTTAGAGATACATTACAGGTAATCCTGTAGCTCATTCATTTAGCAACTGTTCAAAGATACAATGGCACTGAAAAAAGCTACAACTGGTCCTCACATTATTGACCGTCACGGGATTCCTACAGTCTCCTGATCACAATATATCCCCATTTGTAACTGGATCATAGGAACTAGATAAGAAAGTTGTGGGATTAGGCAGCATTAATGATATAACAGTTAGAATTATTTCTGCTTTTTGTTCATTATATCATAAATATTAATGCCATAAAAATTATATGGATAATTTTGCCAAAGACTGAAAATGAGAGGAAAAAAACACCCTGAGAGAACAGCAGCACACTGAATGGGAGCAGAAAGATCTTCAATCACTGAGAAGGAAATGTGCTTCTCCTTTAACTACTCTGAGTCTAACATGCAGTTTATTTTCTTTATTTTATTTGTCATAACAGCATACATAAGCATAAGCAGGGGTGAAATGCTCCCGGTTCGGACTGGATCGCGCGATCCGGTAGCGATGGGGGCAGGTAGTTTGGAGAACTGGTAGCAAAAATCCCTGCCCCCCCCCCACTGCCCACGCCTCACTGTTCCTCTTCTCTGTCCCTGAAGCTCTCGGTGGTGATATAGCTGCAAACGGCCTTAAATGACTGCTGTGGCACTTCAAAGGGCCGCACTACAGCTGATCAGCGCTGTAGGCAGCTAGTAGACCAGTGCCTTTATTTTTAAAGAAGGTAGACCAGTGCCTCTCAATAAAAGGCAATTGGTAGACCGGGGTCTGTTTTTAGAGAAGGTAGACCGGGACCTGTCAGTAAAAGGCAATTGGTAGACTGGGGTCTGTTTTTAAAGAAGGTAGACCAGTGCTCCCAAGTTTTGTATACTTTATTATTATTGACCATGTCCATTCAGTCACCTGACCACCAAGCCACAGCCACCAATTAAGCCACGCCCACAGAACCGATAGCGAAAATGTTTAGATTTCACCCCTGAGCATAAGCATGAAGTATCTATACAACATATAAGTATATATATGAGTATAAGCATGTAATAACTATATAAATTGTATATAATGAATTTAGCACCAACAATCAAGAGAAAGTGGGGAATGGGGTTGTTTGTTTTAAGAATATGTAATTAGTCAATTTACAGAAACAAACAACTAAATAGAGGTTTCTTTGATAGCACCCTCATAATAAAGTAGGATCATAAATCTCTGAACAATCTCCCCAGATCTAACCTACTTCAGAAGGTTGTGGCAAACATAAAGAAAAGCTGTTTCCAATGCTTAAAGAGAAGAAGAAGAAGAAGAAGAAGAAGAAGAAGAAGAAGAAGAAGAAGAAGAAGAAGAAGAAGAAGAAGAAGAAGAAGAAGAAGAAGAAGAAGAAGAAGAAGAAGAAGAAGAAGAAGAAGAAGAAGAAGAAGAAGAAGAAGAAGAAGAAAGATAAACAGACAGATAGACAGACAGACAGACAGAGATGAGAGAGGAGGTGAGGGAGGGAGACTGAGAAAGAGAGAGAATATGAACAAGCATCTTTGGGAAATGGGTCAGAATAAGGTTGATGTTTGTTCTTTGCTAGGTTGAATGCTATTTTTTTTTTAAATGATTCATTATGCCAGGATTACCCAAGAGTAGATTGTCAATAAGAGGAATCTAACAATAAAATGTGTATATGCAATGTGGTTTTGCCCAGCACTATTGTTCATTTTTCTCTGACAGTTTGCCATAGTATAATAATATATTATGGAAGAGAGTAATGCAGAAGGTAGAACATAATACAATCAATGTAAAAATATACGAAATTACAAACAGAATTCATCCCAGTACAGATAACACTACTATGTCATAACTAAGAAAGCTTTAAAAGCTCTCTTAGTTATTTGTGTTGCTTTGCTCATTCATATTAAAAATATATATAATAGAAATGTTAGGTTGCAGGTGCTTTATGGCTTATTCTTACTTAGCTTCAAGAAAATTAACACTCATTACCGAAACATTACCTGGATTCAATGAGTATTAAACTGAGATTAAATCCAGATAAAACAGAAGGGAGATTTATACTCCCTGTGAAAGATCAGGTTCGTAATTTGGGAAGTCTCCTTGATCTTGTGCTGTCCTTGAATCTCCAGATGGCTATGGCATTTGCACAATTACACTTAATGATTCACATGTGACCATTTCTGAATTTGCCTGACCTGGCAATAGTCATCCATCCCTATGAGCAGATGATTACAATGTGCTCTACATGAGGCTTTCTTTACAGTGCATTTGGAAACTTTAATTGGCACAAGATGCACAGTTCATCTGTTTATTTCAGTAGGATATGGTGAGCCCATCATGCTTGTGTAAAAGATCTGCACTGATTGATAGGCTCAGTTTTGTACTTCTAGATTTGATGTAGGTATTTGAGCACTTCCTGGACATAAGAACCTGTGTATATACTTTAAGACAGAGGTCACCAACTGGTAGTCCGTGGACCACTGGTGATCCACAAGAAAATTTTGGTGGTCCGCAGAAAAATTATTTGCATTTTTTATATTGCACTAAATCAGGGGTCCTCAAACTATGGCCCCTGGGCTGGATATATGCAATGAATGTTTGTGTTGCTGCAGAGATTCTACCCCTTCAGAATCTTTTTGTGCAAGTCAGAGGGGTAGAAATTCTGACTTGGGGTCTGCTTCAACCTCCTGGTGCGGGGCTTTGGACAAAGGCTGGAGGGAACCGCCACTGGTGGGGACAAGCCGTAGGACCTCGTTCCAGTGGAACTGCATCATGGCCTGAAACTGGCTGACCATCTCAGTTCACTGAGCCTCCAGGCGCCAGTACCTGGCCTTGCATTCCCGCAGATCTTCCCTCTGCTTGGAAAGCCTATGCTCCTAGTCCTCAGTGAGGTGCTTCTGCTGAGCCTCCTTCTTGGTCAGATCCAATTTGAACTGAGCTGTTTTGCCAATTCTTTCTTATGGTGGCTGCTTAGCTCCAACAACTGCTTCCTATTGGGGCCCTAAGGAGCCCAGGCAAGGAAGCGAGGAGTGGCTGGGAGGGGAGGGGCTAGTAGAGGCTGGCGAGGGTGCCTCGCCATGAGTGACATCCAGTTGGCCACACCCACCCAGTCACATGACCACAGCCACACCTACCCAGCCAGTCATTAGGCAGATCATATTAGTGTCCACAGGATTTAAATTTATGAATTTAGTGGTCCCTGAGGTCTGAAAGGTTGGTGACCCCTGCTTTAAGATATTCAGTAAAGGAGAACTTTCTTTAAAATAGAAGGAGGTGCTCTCTTGGAAGCTCACTACATGCCAGGAAAGAATTAGCTTGGTAGGAAGGCGACTGTACAACAAGGTCCACATTGATGAAATTACTGAGATACCATATAATGTCCTCAAAATGCAGTACCCAAAATATACATTACAGACAACATCTTGTTGAAATATCCCATACTGAATGAAGAATAATAATGCTGTGAACGTACATGACAATCACATGAGCTAATTCTACCGTTTGGCCTGGCCTTCAGACCGAAAGAAGGAGAAACCAATGAGAACCCTAATTGGAGAGCAATGGTAAGAATATATTTCAGTGAGTAAACCATTTCATGAATTATTATGAATGAAGAAATTTTTTCCTGCTCACTTTTGAAAGAGAGAAGCAAGCCTAATTAAATAGGCCTACCTACCCAATTTAGGTTAGTCTGACACTATGATGTGCTGATTAAGATTCATCCCTTTAAAAAGAAGACATGACTTGAATAGGACATGAATGTCATTGCAGATATTGTATGTAAATATGTTCTGTGTTTCATCTCATGGACATTTTAAACTTTGGTTAATGTTTGTGCATAGTGAGAAGCAAAGGTTATACATATACCGTTTTTAATAAATATCCATATGATTCAATTGATTTTGAAACTCTGCTAATGAGGAAAATCACATAATCTTTGACAGACAGATCTCTCATCTTTATATATAGATCTTCATTCTCTCAATTATTTTTTTCAAGAAAAAAAGATAACATAGCTGGTGAGCGGCAATTAAAAGAAAAATGTTTCACATTCATTTCTGAGTTCTGAGTAACTCCTGTCATTTTAGCTATTATTTTAGCTTCCATAAATTACTTAATCTTCTTTTCTATTCAGGCTCAATACATTAAAAAAAAAAGTTCTGACTCCAGAAATCAGAGATTGTTTCATGAGGCGATGTAGCCATCTTTGGATCTTCATGGAACAATAAAGATGTCTCTGCAATTCATTAACACTTTGAAGCATATAAATCTATTTAGGACTCCTTCTAAACCTGGATAGCAGTATGCTCTTTTTCTCCGTTTAGGTACTAGTTCATTGCTCCACTCTTTGTTACTTCTCCTTCTGCCAGCATAAACTAAATAATTACTAGTCTTGGGACAATATGAAATGAAGAGAGACATGCAGTTTTCCACTGTTAAAATTACAAGTTCAGAAATTACTGTTTTCATTCTCCAGGCTATTATGGGTCGTTAATTGTCCAGCCAAATTCTGCTTTTCTTCTCTTCTCTCTTCTCCTCTCCCTTCCTTTTATTTCTTCTCTTTCCCCTCCCCTTCCCCTCCTCTCTCCCCCATTTACAATTTCAGATTTATTCATGCATTTATTGTAAAGGAAAAACAAGATAAAATACAAATGAATACAAGCATCTTACTACCTATATGTATTGGTCTTGATCTGGATACAGAATGTGGGATACAACAAATAGTAACTGCCGTTATTTTTTGATGACAGTGATTATAATAAAGATTTCCCAGATCCTTCCACCAACAAATTATTTTATTGAGTAATATTATAATATGTGAATATTCCGTACAACAACTATACAATCTTACATTGGCAATTTTTCCATTTTTATTTATGCAGTTGCACTATTAAAATCTAATATACTGTTATTTTCCTTCTGGCAATTATGTACCTATGCAGTGTATAGCAATTAAAAAGTCAGTATAACATATATGTTTTCAATTGAAAAGCATGATTTCTATTTTTAATCATGTTTTTTTTTCCATGTGAAGAGATGTCTGCCTGAAAAACTGGGTTCAGAGATTTTCAAAAATGTGTCCAGAAATTTTAAATCTTTAGATAGTTATTTTATAGTGTTAATATCACATGCATACAACCTAATATAGGGAGCCACAGAGATAACATTGAAGAAAAACTACAGAAATAATTATAAAAACATATAAGCTCAGGAAACAGGGAAAACATTAGGAACAGACACAAACCGGTTCTGCCCTGAGTCCCTAGAGCATAAGAAGGAGGGAAGGGAAACTGTCAATTATCAAGGTTCTGTTATAATAGTTTGCATCAATAAACTATAATTCTAGTGAAATTATGAGGTCTCGTTGACAACTGTGCACATTCCAAAATGCACCCAAGAAACATTAGAATGGTGAAGCTGTAGCAGAGGTGTTCCAGGGAAACTACCTCACTTCTATGTCTATGGAGATTTTCAGTCATCTTGGTCATGGTTGTCCCAAATGTGCTTTTTTGAAAAGCAAGTGGCTGAGGAATTCTGGGAGTTAAATTCCACAAGTCTTAGTTGCCAAGGTTGGAGACCCCTGGTCTACATGATATCTGTAATATTAGAATTTATAGTGTGATATGACAGATTATGCCTCTTTCACAGGTGTAATGCTATTTCATTGTAAAAAGTAGAACCGAACTCTGCATGAAGATCATATATTGGGCAAGACCTGTTTCTATTCTTCAGTGATAATCTTTCCCTTTTTTACATTTGCAATCCCTCAACAAATCAAACAATATTGCTATAAATGTATAATATTATATTGCAGTCCACAGAAGCAGAGTATCTATTTTACTGATTAGACATGATTGTAATATAAAATTTCTGTTAATTTATCATTTCTAATTCCAATCACTTTTGCTCTTTAGCAGAAAGAAAGCTATTTAAATAGCTTAGTTTTAAAGCCAGTCATGCTGAAATAAACCAAAAATTTCAAAGAAGGAATGCACAACCTGTAAAGTTATAAATTTCCTATTACAAGTTTTTTAAGAGGTACATTTTAGTCACTTGGTGTAGAAACTTGGAAGCAAAATAAATGGTGCAAGGCTGAATTTTTAAGTCAATTTTACCCCAAAAACCTACAAACCAGTAAATTGTGTCCTATTCTAAAGCGGTACAATTTGTGCCAGTGTGTAGTTTATAAGAAAGTGTCATAGGTTGAACCACTATGAAGTCTTGTTTTAAATAATTCAACATTAACGGTCCTTGAAATAAATAAAAAGCTTTCAATACCCATATACTATTCAACATCAAGCACTTTCCCTGTATTTTCATTACTCAGACATTTACCAGAAAGCTAAACAATCTTGAGAAGAAAGTCATTCTAGTTTTTCCAGCAAGGAATACCATATTCAGAATATATCAAAAAATTTAACTACATTTCTTTAAACTAATACAAATCCCCATTCTGCTACAACTTTTTTACCATTGTCCTATCTCAATGTTGGGTATATTTTATGGTTAGCCCCAAAGATAGGTGGATGGTTCAAAAAACAAAACATTCACTTTTCATTTTAAAAGTAATTCTGGTTTAAGAGAACAGATAATATTTTGTGATTGGATTTTTGGATTGTTCTGTTTTTGCAATATCCCTTTTTAACATATATAGGAGTAATTTTCATTTCCTATTTAGGGTTCAGATGCATTTAAAAGCATGATTCTAGTTTATTTCGCTAATCATAGAGCTCTTATTTTATTATAGTATGGTAAAAGCAATGTTAAATATTGCTGTTCTGAGAAATTATGGAACAAACTAGAAGAATTCCTTATGTATGAACCCAGAAAGCACTTCCAAAAGATTAAAGACCAAAGATAAAGATGGTGCATTAGATTTTAAGCCTAAGAAGAACATCACAAGAATATAATAGCTCACTCATGAGATCAATAGACCAATCTTCTTTTTAGTTTTTCAGATTTTTCACCCCCTCAGGATTGTTTTGAATTTTTTATATATGGACTGCTAACAAAAAGCATTTGAAATCTGGGCCCAGCTCTCTTGTCAGAATAGATCTCTTCCCACAGAGTTCTGTGACCTCTTCAAATATATAGCGGCAGCTGGTCATATTTATTAGTCGACAGTACCTAGAATAGAGCTTGTTAAGGTGAAAGCTTCAGAATCAGCAGGTGCTTGTCTTTCCATTTTCGGAACACCCAGCTTTGTGACAATCAAGGACAGACAGAGTTCAAAACAAACTTTGAGCAAAAGAAGGAAGCTCCATACACTGCCTACCCATTCAGCAAATGTTCCTTCCCTGTGCCACTTCAGCCATAATTACCTTTGTGTTGCTTGTCTTTCAAAGTGATAAATGAACACAAAAGATACATTTCCATAAAATGTCTTTTCTCCCACACAATACTGAAAAGCATTTGACCTTCCAGAAGGACAATAACTTACATAGAAACATAATTTAGAATTTCCCAAACTTTCTCACGGTGAGCATTTCCACAGGCATAGCGTGGACAACTAATGTTCATTCTATGCCAGATTTAAGGTTGTTGTTTTTTAAAGTCACCATTGAAAAGGGAAGCTTTCCAGCTATTAATTTTTTTTACAATAGGTTGAGAAAGCAAAAATCATTAAATCAATCAGAGGACCCTTGCTCAATTGCTTTCAGCCCAGGGCCAGTAGGAATAGAAGGAGATGTTGTCTTTCCAAAAAACTGGGACTTTTTAAGTACAGAGACAGTTCTAAATTCAAGACACCTAAAGTTACCCAAACTCCAATTCACTTTAAAGTAAGCTTGACCCTAAATATCTAATTAGGATGAGATGGCTCTCAAGGTTATTTTCTTCCTCCCATTCTTTGCAAATAGAATTATTAAAAATCTTCTAATTGTGTACAAATAAGATCAGTCGCAGAATATTTCTTATGATATGAAACAGTATATAATTATATAGATCATATGGCATAGCTGTAAGAATATTAAATAACATTACAAAGTGAGCAAATTCAGTGGGATTAATTGTGTGGCATCCTGTAGAGAGAGCCTGTGAGAAATTAGCAGCCCTTCCTTTCAAAGATGCCTCTCATCTCAATATATAGCACATATTCAAACAAACCAGCTCTCCTTTTGTGTTGCAAAAGGTATCTCACCCCAAAACCAACAGCTCCAAGGAGGCAACAGCTCCAAGGAGCGTACAATTTTCTCTCTAGCCTCCATTTGGCTTTTCAAACCTTTCTCCAGATCGGATCTTCTCCTTCTTGGTTTCACTAACCCAGCCGGCATCTCCTCTTGTCTCTTCAAGACTTGATCTTCCCAGCGAAATCACTGAACAATTTCTTCAACTAGTGATGATTTCCCTCTGCCATTGCCAAGCCCTGCCAATGGATACCCATCCCAAGGATATTCATAGGAAGAGTCAAATAGGTCAAGATCGTGCCCCAAAGGTGCAGTTGAAGCTCTGGTTGTTTCTTTATGTGGATTCCATATAAATGACACACCTATTTCCAATTCCTTTGCATTCCAAGGCTTCTTTTCTCTTGTTATGGTTATGGCAGTGGTTTTCAACCTGTGGGTCGCGACCCCGTTGGGGGTCGAATGACAATTTGCCAGGGGTCGCCTAAGACCATCGGAAATATGGGAAGTATACTTGCGAGTTGAAGAATCACGCTCCAATGGTTGACTCCACAAGCCAGTTGCAGGCTCTTCAAATCGCTAGTCGAATTCGGCTTCAGGTGCGATGAATTAAAAAAGAGAGAAATCTTTGCTCTGAGCAAAAATGGGGGGCAGAGATCGACCCCGAGACGCCTCACTTGTGGGGTGCCGCAGGGGTCGATTCTCTCACCTCTCCTGTTCAACATCTATATGAAGCTGCTGGGTGAGATCATCAGTGGTTTTGGGGTGAGATACCAACTGTACGCTGATGACACGCAGCTGTACTTCTCCACCCCAGGCCACCCCAATGAAGCTATCGAAGTACTGTCCCGGTGTCTGGAAGCCATACGGGTATGGATGGGGAGAAACAGGCTCAAGCTCAATCCCTCCAAGACGGAGTGGCTGTGGATGCCGGCACCCCAGTACAGTCAGCTGCAGCCGCGGCTGACTGTTGGGGGCGAGTCACTGGCCCCGATGGAAAGGGTGCACAACTTGGGTGTTCTCCTGGACGGGCGGCTGTCTTTTGAAGATCTCTTGACAGCCTTCTCCAAGAGAGCTTTCTATTAGGTTCGCCTGATTCACCAGTTGCGCCCCTTCCTTGACCGGGATGCCCTATGCACGGTCACTCATGCTCTTGTTACCTCTCACTTGGATTACTGCAATGCTCTCTATATGGGGCTCCCCTTGAAGAGCACCCGGAGGCTCCAGTTGGTACAGAATGCAGCTGCACAGGTGATAGAGGGAGCCGTTCATGGCTCTCATGTGACACCACTCCTGCGCAGGCTGCACTGGCTACCTGTGGTCTTTCGGGTGCGCTTCAAGGTGTTGGTTACTACCTTTAAAGCGCTCCATGGCATAGGGCTGGGTTATTTACGGGACCGCCTACTGCCACCGATTGCCTCCCACCGACCCATGCGTTCTCACACAGAGGGTCCTTAGGGTGCTGTCCACCAAGCAATGTCAGCTGGCGACACCCAGGGGAAGGGCCTTCTCTGTGGGGGCTCCCACCCTCTGGAATGAGCTTCCCCCAGGACTCCGCCAACTTCTGGACCTTCGAACCTTTCGCCGCGAGCTGAAGACATATCTATTTATTTGCGCAGGACTGGCGTAAGATTTCAGTTTTGAATGGGGTTTTTACTGTTTTAATTATATTTTAATTTGGGCCAATTTAATAAGTTTTTTAAATATTGTTTTTATCTTGTATTTATTCTTGTTTATTTTTATCTGGCTGTAAACCGCCCTGAGTCCTTCGGGAGATAGGGCGGTATAAAAATCTAAATAAATAAATAAACAAACAAACAAACAAACAAACAAATAAATAAATAAATAAATAAATAAATAAATAAAATGATGTCTCCCTCTCAAGACAGCTGCAATCACTCCCAATCGCTAGCCTAATCTGGCTTCAGGCACAATAAACTTAATAGGGGAGGAGTCTCCGCTTTAATGCCTCCGTCCTCAAGGCAATCGCAAGCAGTTCAGATCGCTAGCCAATATGCTAGCCAAATTCAAAAAAACAGTTTGCCGCTTTTTTCCCCCTTCTGCGGCTGCTGAGGCGCACTGAGATCACTGCCTATCATTTGCACATGCTTGCGGATGATTTTACGGTTGGGGTTGCCACATCTGGGGAATTGTATTAAAGGGGTTGCAGCACTATAAAAGTTGAGAACCACTGGGTTAGGGTGTGAAACCCCTGCAGGCAAAATGCTGGAGAAAGCAAAACCTGCTTTATTATTTATATGTAAAGTTCTCCTTCCCATGTTCAAAGAAAGAAAAGGCTACCCCAGCTTTGTCTGCATTTATCGCCTTAAAATGATTCTTGATCTGGGGTTGTTGTTGTTTTTATTTCTCTCTCCCCAGTCATGACATCAGGCTAAACAGTCTCTCTCTCTCCCTCTCCCTCCCTCCCTTTCTCCCCCACTCCTCACACACCCACATGGGGGGGGGAGGGACAGGGAGAAAGACTGACTGACTGACTGACTTAGGGGCAAAAAATGTGCAGCAGGAAAAGTTTAGCCTGATGTCATGACTGGGGAGAGAGAAATTTTTTAAAAAGCCAAGTAAAGAATCATTTTAAGGGGATAAATGCAGACAAAGCTGGGATAGCCTTTTCTCAATCTATCCACATCATACTTTGACTAATCATATGGCAGATTTATTGCATGAATCATCTATTCCACTGATCATACAAATTACTGTTTAAAAGAAACTCATATATTTATATCTGGCACATTAACGTGACATGAGTTACAGAAAGAAAAACCCAGTAAAGACCAATATTTATATATTGACAAAAACTCCTTTACTTCAATAGTTTGCATTTCAGGTTCTCAAATGAGTTCGACCTATGAATTATGCATGGCAGTAGATCACTACACCCAACTTGATTAACAATTTGATGTTCTATGACTTCTTCCCCATCTTGTACTGTCAATCAATATATTGAACAGATCTGTGTTTACAATACCACAAACCTGAGATTTCATTGGAAGAAAGATGTTTGATTGCATACAAACGTCATAAAAATTGTTTTTTATGAAATCTTTGATCCACAATTTAACTGGAAACCGTGTTTGGTTTTAGGTCCTAATATTTGTTTTAGTTCTTTTGATGTACACTGCCTTCATCATTCAACAAGGCAATGCACCCTTCTTTCCACATGGATGAACAGGCATATAATTCAGCTTGACATATATTCCATTTATTCTTCCCACTCCCACATGCATGTTAGATTAATTTTTTGGTGACATTGATTTTTTTCCGTATAGTTGTTTATTTATTTATTTATTTATTTATTTATTCGATTTTTATACTGCCCTTCTCCCGAAGGACTCAGGGCGGTGTACAGCCAAAAATAAAAACAAACAATACAATATACAATTTAAAATACAAATTAAAAAACTTATTTTATAATTGGCCTAAAAAACTTTAAAATATATAAAACTAAAACCCCATTAAAATTAATAATAGATAATTTAAAATCAATAAAATTTAAGCCAGCCCCGCGCGAATGAAAAGATGTGTCTTCAGTTCGCGGCGGAAGGTCCGAAGGTCAGGTATTTGGCGTAAACCCGGGGGAAGCTCGTTCCAGAGTGTGGGAGCCCCCACAGAGAAGGACCTTCCCCTGGGGGCCGCCAGCCGACATTGCTTGGCGGACGGCACCCTGAGAAGTCCCTCTCTGTGAGAGCGTACGGGTCGGTGGGAGGCATGCGGTAACAGCAGGCGGTCCCGTAAGTACCCAGGCCCTAAGCCATGGAGCGCTTTAAAGGTAGTGACCAAAACCTTAAAGTGCACTCGAAAGGCCACGGGTAGCCAGTGCAGTCTGCGCAGGAGCGGTGTTATATGGGAGCTACGCGTAGCTCCCTCTATCACCCGCGCAGCTGCATTCTGGACTAACTGAATCTGTTGGAATCTTCGTCATGTCCAGATAACAGTTTGCTTTAGATTTCACCTAACATCTAAACAATTATGCATTGTTTCTAAATGACTTCTCTGATTAATTGAAATCAAAACTAGAATCTGATAATAAATTTGGGGTGATGAAATAAAAGTCTGAAATGTAGAGAGAGAGAAAATATCTAAGAATATTTAATTAGACTTAATGTCAATCTAGTAGTTAATCTATTCTGATGATGACATCAGCCTAAAGACTTACAGAAAACACAAGCAGACCTGATGAATCCTTCAACCAGCTTGACTATCCTCACTGTCCTGCCTGGAGTTCCAGATGACCATGTAAAACAATCATAGTTGATAAATGGTGTGTGGGTGTGTGTGGGTGTCTGTGTCTGTGTCTGTGTCTGTGTCTATGTCTGTGTATCTCAATCACAGATAGAGCTCGGAATTAATAGGGATTCAATTATGTTACTACAATGTAATTCTTTGACATTTATCATCAATAGTAAATACAATAAATGCATTTCTGTAAAGATGTCTTATTTGAAAAAATGAAGGAATTGTGGTAGAACCCCACTTCTGTGACAGAATCAGCATTATGAAAGGTTGACAACTGCTGTTTTAGTTGGTATTATAAATCTTATCTCTTCCTTTCCAGTTCCTAGGTTACCAGTTTCCCAGAACTATGTTATTCCAGTGGAAAACAGAATAACAAAGTTGGAAGGGTCCTATAGGGTTGGAAGGGCCCACCCTATATCATTTCAGACAAACGGTGGTCCAATTTTCATATAGATGGCCTTTTTGACCCCTGAAAATTGAATAGCCCTCTCTCAACAGAGCAAGAGGGATATGGCATCTATATCCAGTCTATAACAAAGTCCTTTCAACAGTTCCAAGAAGGCTCCACACCCATTTGCACTACTTAGGTGACCCTGATAATACAGATAAACCTCCAGGTGGCTTCAATGACTTTCTAAAAGAATGCAGATGACCAGCTGTCTGCAAGGAGTAAAAATTCTTCCATTCTCCAACATCCATCCAGAGCTAAAGAAGTTTCTTGGATGAGAAATGAAATGTCTTCAAAGAAAAAACAGAAAGTCCAATTGCGTCTTGAAAAAGCACCTTTGGGACATGGATCATTGATCTGGATGACTGAGAATCTCCCAAGACGGCGGCGTTATGTGATGTATTGTGACTTTTTTCCCCTTTGCTAAACCGGGCATGGGCGTGGCCAGCAGGTGACTTATCCGACCCATAGGCTGCGAGTTTGACAGTCCTAGTTTAGGATATAACTATTTAAAGGATTCTATTTCCTGTTGCAAATCTTTCCAGTTGTTGATCTGCAAGAGAAGACTTCTTGAGGATTCCCCTGCTATCAGAGACCAGTTATCCAAGGCCTTTTCTTGCACTGTTTGCAGGCTATATAATCCAGTTTTTCCTCAGACTTCACTATGTTCAGGCAATCAGGGAATCTGTAGAGATAAAGCCAAATTTATGACTTTATCAAATTTGTAAGTGTTAAGTATTTCTGATGTTTATTTTTAAAACCTTTTCTATTTGTTCTGTTTAAACATTATTAACTGCCTAGACAAATAGGTTATAAGCCAAGCCAAATCAATAAATAGAATTTGATAATTAAGTGACTCACCTCCATTACATTCATTTAATATTATCTTTATAGAATTATATCTTTCTCTTTTAGATTTTATCTGTAAAGAAAGGAAGTGGAGAGGAAACAGAATAGGAAAATTAGGATCCATTTTTTATGACTTCAACAATCTTTTGCAAGTAAATATTAAACTTTAGTCTAAAAAAAATCAGGTGTGAAGGTTCCAACATATGCCCTAACTAAATCATTTTTGAGAACTTTGGTCTAGGAGAGTACTGGCTATCTGATGTCCCTAAGTATTTGCAATTAAAGTCACTGCTTCTTTCATTGAGAGATGGAGACTGAGTACTTTTCTTCAATTCACTCTAAGTACAGCTTTCTTTTTCTGCCAAGTCTTCATGATCTTGCCTTTGTCTCATCTCAGACCACTCCTGAGATGCCTTAAAATCATCCCTAGCTTTTCCAATTTTAAAGAAGTGTCTTCTTCACCCACAATGTAATTTTCAACATGGATATAGTGTGACATACTTCATTGCTGGTCTGGCTGGTGAAACAATCAGGGGTTCACTTCTGCACCACAATGATTGGCTTCTTTGCGCTATTGCAAGTATGTCATCTTTCCTCCAGTCACTGGGAATTGCCCTTCGTGGCTGTTTTGACTTGAACTGCAGAAGAGACTGGGCACCTGACTTCTGCTCATCTGATGTGTAACTACTGCTTTCCAAAGCACTTGTCAAGTCTTATCAGCCTAGATTTTAGAGCTCTTGAAAGGATGATAGTCTCGAGGACACAGAAGGTCAAATTAAACTGAGAAAGAAACCCAGCTATTTCCAGCTCTCTCTGTGGCTCATTCTGTCACTATTGGAGGCATTTTCTGCTGCTTCTACATCTAGACAAAAGTCTTAATGTAGCCATTTTTTTCTAATTTTAAAAACATATTTTTATTTCTAAGGAGTTGCACACACGTGGTACAACTATGACTGTGACTATGAAATGTTCCCAGTTCTATTCTTATGCACCTGAGGTTCCTATGGCAATTTTGAAGAGTGCTTTGTGATTACTTTTGTCAACAGATATGTGCAGTATGCGTCTGCCATTTTGTCTACTTCATTGGTACCAGTAGATGCCACAGTGATAACTAATGTTATTATGTGTGGAACAATCGCAAACACATGTTCTCTTTTTGACTGTCTACCAGCTATGACTGTAAGCCACCTAGAGTCACCTCTAGGGGAGATGGGCAGCATATAATTTTAATAAATAAATAAAAATACAATAAATACTTCCAGCTGCTACCAGCTAAATGCTAGAACTGGATTTCTTGGTTACTCCCAGCAATGATATTCCTTGTATTAATTAATTGAGGATGAAGCTTGCTCGTTACCAATAATTTGTTCTAAAACCCCTGTTCCATGCCTATCACTGGCAGATGGAGTTTTGTTTTGTTTTAAAAATTTGGCTTAGGATTCTTCTAGGAGACCACTGGAGCCATGCTTAGAAATAAGGTGATCCAGAGAGGAATTATCTACTTGCCAGCTCTTCATTCTATCACGGTTGTCAGTTCTGCTTTTAGTGAGCTGCTTTCAGTTCACCATTTCTTTCCCAGAAGTCCTCTCAAGGGATAAATATCTCAAACTATCAGAGAATAGCATTATTTAAAGGTCTGCCAAAGTCTCTGCTTGCAATCCTCGAAGAGAATTTTTAAAAAAAAACATACTCAAGATCATTTTGCATTGTTTTCGATCAACAAATGGCTGCTAATCTTTTTAATTAAACACTCACAGAAGACTGGAGACTGCATACATCTCTCACCAGTGATTTACCCACTATTGTTGGTTAAAATACAGCATGAAATTCGTACATCAAGTGAACAAAAGTTTTAGAAAGAAAAAATGGTGCCATTAATTTATAACAGACACTGGAACAGAAATGATATTTTTCTAAAACATTAAGTTCGATGCACTATTCTCTATTCTTTATTCCATCCAATGAAAAAAGAGACAAATGTCTGAATTTAAAGAGGCACAAACAATAACATTTGGCATCGTAAGGATACTGGATTGTTTAGGCTCCATATTTAGGCTCCATTTTAATTTTAATCAACTAACTCTTTATGCCAATGACACCCAAAGAGAACTTTCTAAATTGCACAGAACCAAACAATAATAGCAATAGAGTTGCTTTGCTTCCAGGGTACAATGTCCCATGATTTATGGAATACTGTAGTTGCACCTGTTATATCAGACAGCATTCTGCAAGATCCCTAACCTTTGTGGGTCGTTTTTCACGCAACATGGAAGAGTGCAGAAGGCAGCAATTTCAACAGGCTTTTTTTATTGCATTCATCAAGTTGGACACTTATAACTGATTTGGCCAAATCTGCATCAGAAACTGCACAGAAAGATATACAAGAATTCAGGCATACATTACACAGAAATATATTTAAGCATCCTAATTCTACCAGATTTGCATGAATAAAAGCATCAATTGAAATCCAACTATCATTCATTTTCCCCTCCTTAAAAATAAATTTCCATCTCCCCCACAAAAGAAAAAGAGAGAGAGAGAAAATTCACTACTCAAACTACTACTGACAGATATTTCCATTTATAAAAAGAGCTTACATCTCAGGAATTTGCATTTTAAAAGCCTGCCTCCGAGAAAAGTTTAGAACTTAAAAAAACCTGTAAAAAGGAACACACCCCAAAAGAAGCTAGGTCTCTCTCTTTGGTTCCTCATAGCTGATTCTGTCTGACAGAAGGATAGCAGGTAAAACTATATAAGTATTATATCAACCAGTGTGACAAACATCTCACTATGGAAACATAACACATATCCTACTGGTCTTTTCCATCAATTTCTTTCCTTCCTGCTTTTATTATGGATTTTTTTTAGGTCATCACTGCTTCTATGCACACTCAAATATAATTGTACTAATTCAAGTTCTGGAAGTGGTTCTAGTGACCCCCTGATTATTTATTCATTTACTGAATATAAGAGTCAGCAAAAGGCTGTTTTATAAGCAGTTGTTACTAAGATGTGCTGCTTGATCTCCAGATTTTTTGGGTTAATGGGTGAGTGGGAAAATAGTGGGAAATTGTTACTTTTTTGAAAGTTACATTAAAGATATATATAAATCATAAACTTGTGTCAAGTCTGCAAGCATTGCTTTAAGCATTGTTTCATTGGAGTTCTGCCAAAATGGAAATAATTAATAGCTTTTCTAAGTAGCAAATACAGCCTATTATTATGAAACTTTCTAACTCCTTTCTCTTAAACTTACTATGCTATATGTTAGTAAGTTCCTCATATTTTAGGGCTACACTCTACTTATTATATTCTTTACTTAATTGTATACACTATTAAGCAGCAATTGATTTGAAGGAAACATGGCTCTAATTTTTTAAATGATAATATTGTAGTGCATCATGAAAAGAATGAGTTCGGTTGATCCCATGGTTTTTAGAGAAAACTGTTTTTTAGAAAATTGTAATTTTCAGCCATGAAGCAGAAAAGCAAAGAAATATACTTTTGAGGCAACTATATGGATGAAAGATGAGAGAGCGTGATATTTATATTTAAGACTTATATAGGTATTTTGCACATATATCATTTAAAGGTTATGTTAATCATTTTCTGATGTTCTAATGTTAGGTTCTGTAGACATCCATGCAATCAGCATTAATGTCTGCAGAAAAAAAATCTTTGGATGTAAAGCTGCACATGCAAAGAGTTTCCTTCCTAACTTGTGTTCAAGTCAATCCTGCTCTATTAGTATCCCAACTCGTGCATATCTGTTAAAAGGCATCTTTCTATGGCCCACCATGGAAAATGCTTTGTCAATGATACCACATGTGATCTTTAGTTCCCATCACCAATCTCTTTCCACTTATGACTGTATGACTATAACTTGTTGCTGGCAATCCTTATGATTTATATTGATATATTGATCATCAATTGTGTTGTAAATGTTGTACCTTGATGAACGTATCTTTTCTTTTATGTACACTGAGAGCATATGCACCAAGACAAATTCCTTGTGTGTCCAATCACACTTGGCCAATAAAATTCTATTCTATTCTATTCTATTCTAGTGAGAAGCAGCTCTTCACTGGTCCTTCAGTGATGCAATGAACACAAAAATGTTTGGCCTCAACAAGGCTTCGACAACAAGAATTAAGGCAAGAGCCAGTGGGGCAGAAGAAGATGTAAATATTCAACACCTGCTTAGTTTCAAGATAAACAACTGCTGAACAAAAAGACTGCTAATTCATGGAAAGGGAAAGAGGGAAAAGCGTTGTATTTAAACTTCTGAAGGTAAGAAATAGATATTGTCTTCCTGTTGACAGTAGACAATCAAGTGTTTCATCTGGATTCATTCCTGTAATAATTTTTTTTATTTATCCAAACTATGTCTGGGAGACTTCTGTAAAGTCCATGCTGAGGAGGTAGATTGAGCTGTGTCAAATCAGGCAGTCTGTGATTTTTTGCCAAACCCTGATAAGGGGAGCTTGATACCAGAAGTATTATTCCAGTAAATTCCAGAAGTATTTAGTCCAGGGCTAAAAAAACTTCAAGCCATTAGAAATTTGCCTCTGAATAAATACTGCAGAAATTTAGAATTCAACAAGTGTTCAACTGCTATTTTTTTTAAAGCACACATTACTTTCTCCTATAACAGTGATGGCTAACTTTTTTGCTATCGCATGCCAGGAGTGGGGAGTTTGTGCCTGTGCATGCCCACATCCATAATTCTATGCGCCCCACCCCTGTGCATGTGCGCATGACCCCGCCCCCGTTCCCCCCGCTCCTGGCATGCAATGGCCCGGTAGGCCCATTTTTCTCTCTCATCAGGCTCCAGAGCCTTTCTAGGAGTCTGGGGAGGGTGAAAACAGCTTTCCTCACCCCCCCCCCACTCCAGAGGCCCTCTGGAGGCTGGAAACGGCCCATCTGCCAACTTCCGGTGGGACCAGAAGGCCCATTTTTTGCAGTTTCCAGCCTCCAGAACCTTCCTAGGAGTCTGGGGAGGGCAAAAACAGACTCCCTGCCCCGGAGGGCCTCCAGAGTGCGAAATGGCCCATTTGCCAACTTCCAGTCCCAGCCTGTTTTCCTACTTCTGGTGAGCACAGAAGGACCAAAAACCAGCTGGCGAACACGTGCATGTGCGCCGGAGCTGAGCTCGCATGCCCACCAATATGGTACCATATGTTCGCCATCATGGTCCTATAATATACTGTTATACCAATTCTCTGAGAAATGACATAGTTAAGGATTGCAATTATTTCTGGGCTTGATTACTTATGGAAAGACAGTGAAATGTAATGTTTATGGTAATGTTCATAAAATACGAATATTTATAAGACACATTATGTATTCCAGTTTATATATACACACACACACACACACACACAACTACACAAAGGATTGAGCATAATAAACTAAACACTTCATACCTTCAAATTTATCCAGATCCCTGTGACAATTTTTCAGAGTAACAACAACAACAGGTTTACAGTACCGAAATTCAGCTATCTATGTGCATGTCTGGCTGTGCCTTTCAAAGACTCTAGATTGCAATTGCAATTATTTTGTTTCATGCAGACATCTTGATTATATAGCAATAGTACGTAGACTTGTCTACAGCTTCATATTGCTTTACAGCCCTCTCTAAGTGGTTTACAGCATATTGCCCCCTATAATCTGGGTCCCCATTTTACCAATCTCAGAAAGATGGAAGGCTGAGTTGACCACGAGCTGGTCAGAATTGAACTGCTGACTGTCAGCAAAATTAGCCTATATTCTAACCACTGTGCCACCATGGCTCATCATTAATTATAACATTGGGAAACAGTGGCATCCTCTTCTTTTTGAAATTGTCCAATACTTCTTAGCCCTAACCGAGTATCCTATGGCCAATTCTTAAGGAAAGTTAGGACTTACAACGTTGTCTCTATTAATAAAGAATGTTTGCAATTCTGGCTAATGAATCTTCTTGTCAGCTTCTCCAAATATTAAAACAATATGCTGATCCCGGAGTACCATCTTCTGTTAGGGATTATTTGCAGATAATCAAACAGAGGGGATTGACTGCTATTTCCTAAGAGTCAAGGAGCTTAAATGAGCAAATATTCTATCACAGCTGGGATTTTCCTTCTGGCTTTTGGAATGCAATAACCTTCAAAAATGGGACAGGTTATTTCTTTTCACTAGTAGAGAATGGAAGCTAACCAGTTTAATTTTGCACTCGGAAGTTCAAAGCAAGTAGTCAGGCATCAGAGGGATATAAATTTAGCAGCCTGCAATGTGAAACAATGGCTTTTGGGTAATCTGAGCTAAAATGGATTGCTATGCTACCAGCCCATTTTTCCTCAGAACATTTATAAATTTAACAGGTATTATAAGCACACCATGTTTCTCCCAAGATCCTGCAAGTGAGGGAATTTTAAGTAAATTTCAGCTGTTTCTCAAAGGTTTTCAGATATATGGGTGATTTGGGCTGCAATATGTCTTAGGTTTATGTTGGAATGAGTATATGTATACACAATATTTTTTAGATTTTTCTGTCAACTGTTCTGTACTTATTCTAGTCCCAAAATGAGAGGAATAAATTCACTGACGTCATAAAACCTGCGAAGAATAAAGACAGTATAATTTTAGACTCACAGCAGAAAAACAATCTTCCCAACAGCAAGCAACATAAATAGCTGAAACCCGGCAACAGAATAGGTCAAGAACTGCTTTTCTTTAACCTCAGGTTGAAATTAGTTTATATTACATTTGAATTTTTCTTCCATTTGATTTGACTTAATTCATGTTGTTTGAACTGTTTTGGAGAAGGTCAAAGAAAATGTCGAATAGAATTTTATAATACTAATCTTCTCTACAAAAAAAAAAAGAATTTTAGATCATAGAATCGTTTTTAAACCATAGAGAAAACCAACCCCAGCACAAATGGTGATGGTGTTTCATTATCTCCTTCATAAATAAAATAATCACAAGACAATGTGTAGGCACATACATGCATGCACATGCAGGTATGTGCACACAGGGACCACACACACAATACCAGGCATTTATATTTTGCACAGTAAGGTAAAGGTAAAGGTCCCCTTGCACATATGTGCTAGTTGTTGCTGACTCTAGGAGGCGGTGCTCATCTCTGTTTCAAAGCCGAAGACGTCTATGTGGTCATGTGGCCTGCATGACTCAATGCCAAAGGTGCACGGAATGCTGTTACCTTCCCACCAAAGGTGGTCCCTATTTTTTCTACTTGCATTTTTACGTGCTTTCGAAACTGCTAGGTTGGCAGAAGCTGGGACAAGTAACGGGAGCTCACCCTGTTACACAGCAGCACTAGGGATTAGAACTGCTGAGCTGCCGATCTTTCGATCAACAAGCTCAACGTCCTAGCCCCTCAGCCACCGCGTCCCTTATTTGAAGTGCTGTCCCGGTGTTTGGAAGCCGTACGGGTCTGGATGGGGAGGAACAGGCTCAAACTTAATCCCTCCAAGACGGAGTGGCTGTGAATGCCGGCTCCCCGGTACAGTCAGCTGCAGATGCGGCTGTCTGTTGGGGGCGAGTTGTTGGCCCCAATGGAGAAGGTGCGCAACTTGGGCGTGCTCCTGGATGGGCGGTTGTCTTTTGAAGAACACTTGACGACCGTCTCCAGGAGAGCTTTTTATTAGGTTCGCCTGATCCGCCAGTTGCGTCCCTTCCTGGACCGGGATGCCTTATGCACGGTCACTCATGCTCTCGTTACTTCTCGCTTGGACTATTGCAATGCTCTCTACATGGGGCTCCCCTTGAAGAGCACTCGGAGACTTCAGCTAGTCCAGAATGCGGCTGCGCGGGTTATTGAGGGAGCGGGTCGGAGCTCCCATGTAACACCGATCCTGCGCAGACTGCACTGGCTACCTGTTGTCTTCCGGGTGCGCTTCAAGGTATTGGTTACCACCTTCAAAGGCTCCATGGCTTAGGACCGGGTTACTTACGGGATCATCTACTGCCGTCTTCTTTCTCCCAGCGCCCAGTGCGTTCCCATAGAGAGGGACTCCTTAGGGTGCCATCAGCCAAACAATGTCGACTGGTGGCCCCCAGGGGGAGGGCCTTCTCTGTGGGGGCTCCTACCCTGCGGAACGAGCTTCCCCCTGTACTCCGACAATTGCCTGACCTTAGGACCTTTCGCTGCAAACTTAAAACCTATTTATTTCGTATGGCTGGACTGGCTTGATTTTAAAATTTTAATTTATTTAATTGGGTTTTAAATTTCTGTAATTTTATGGGTGTAATTTGTATTTTAAAATTTTTCGACAAATTGAATAAGTTTTTAAGGGCTATTTTTAATATTGTATTTGACTGTGGTTGTATTTTCCTTGGTTGTTCACCGCCCTGAGTCCTTCGGGAGAAGGGCGGTATACAAATTAAAATATTATTATTATTATTATTATTATTATTATTATTATTATTATTATTATTATTATTATTATTATTATTATTATTATTATTATTATTATTATTATTATTATTTTGCACAGTAGTACATCCCAAAATTTCTTTTTGCAACAAAAGAAAAAAAACACAGCATTTGGTAACACCTTCCTGACCACTGCCCCCAGCAACATGTGTGCACCATTGTTCCCTTCAATAGGAATGTAAATGGTTTATAACTAGACTGTGCTGAATACAAGTAAAAGCACACAAACATATTCACATGGACACCCATGCAAATGCACACATACAAAAATACATTAGTATCACTTGCAGTGATTATGGATGCGTCAACATTGCCTGGTAAGAGAGGCTGGATTACTTCCACCTAAAAATCTTGGTGCTGTTAGGACTGCTGGGAAATAAAGAGCAAATCTCACCCCAAACCATTTTCCATATGTACTCCTGCTACAATCACTGCACTTTCCATCAATTTCCTGAAGAACCTGTGGTACCGCCATTACATTTAGTTCTATGTCATGTTTGTTTTAAGTTATTCTTTTAACTGTATGCTATCTAGAGCAGGAGTCCCCAGTCCATGGCCTAGTGCTGGGCCATGGAAGTGTTTGGAATCAGGCCATGGAAGTGGTGGGCAAGCATGTGCATGTGTACACATGAGAGAAGTATTTGTGAAAGCATCATGTACATATGAAGCCACCGCCTTTCCTCCCTCTGCCACCACCACCTCTGCCTGTCCACTGAGCTGGAAAGATTGGAGACCACTGATCTGGAGTGTCTACTGAGTAAGGCAACCAAATAAACAAATAAATATTGATTTCTGTCTGCAGATTTCAGAGCAGCCATATTCTAGTTGTAGCACTGAGGAAACAAAACCTGCCTGATAAAGAATCTATTCTTTATATAAGGCTTAATATTATAGAATATTATAGAATCTTCCAGATATTTGACAACAGTGATGACCTATTATAGCCTATGGGAATCAAGAAAAAAGAAACACTTGGGCCTTTGTGTGAGGAGGCGGCAGCAATGGACTACATATTCTATTTGATGTGTCATCTAATGGGTTCTCTTTGCAGTACATTATTTGTCCTTCTGTGATTCAGCCGAGTTGAGATGGAACATAGAGAAGCAAGAACAATAGTTGCTATATAATAGTATCCTTGGCCTACATCCCACTGCATTTAGAAGGTTGAGAATAATATGCTTAGTTGAGCTTGGTGATGACCACTAAGCTGTCAACCTGATCTAGCATAAATGCCATGCTTAAGCATTTCAGAAACCACTCAGTGGATTGCTCTATAACTACTGGCACAAGCCTTTAGAAAAATGAGTTCCACTGCCACCATTATAATTAGAATGAGGCTGCTTCCTAAATCTTACTTTAGCACCATTCAGATACTCCTCTCATTAATATTAGGCTTTTTAATAAACAACGGGGTTTTGACCTAAGAAACATTAATTTTTCTAATGGGACCCAGAGGGAGAAACAGATCAAGATATTACAGGCTTGGTAGCCCAATTTTCATCTCATGGATAAAGACAAATCACTGTGTGATTTTTGTGAAGAAGAATCCTGCATCATCCATCCAAGTTTTCTAAGTGAATTACAAAGTAAATTTGTGATTGATTTATCATTCAAACTTTATTTCAGTTAAAGACTGGCATAGAATGAAACAATTAACAAACTGTTTAAAAGTAAAAGAGGACAACCAAATATAAAATACAAGCTAAATGAATAATACAGAACATTATTTTTACTACTATTACCACTGTAAACTACATCTCTAAAAACATTAGAAAATTATTTATGTGAGGATTATGTTAACAAAGTACACATTGCAAAAAAGTTGTATAAATTTGCAGTAGCTCCCCAAACTCTCTTTATATAAATACTATCTCAGCTTTTTAAAATGCATGTATGATCTCGTGATTTTCCATTTGAAAGTCATGACAACAACCCTGTGAGATAACTTAGGCTGAGAGATTGCAACTCAGCCAAAGATATCATGCCCAAGCAGAATATGAACATGTGTTTCTCCAGTCATAGCTCTAGTCCAGGGATGGGTTCTATTTACCTTTACTACCGTTTCATATTGTGCCCGTGTGCACTTGGTTGCTTGGCTCGCGCGCATGCACACTCTTCTGCGCATGCATAGAAGAGCTTTGATGACGTTTGGGTCACTGGGCGGAGCCTCCCGCCGGTTTTACTACCGGTTCTATAGAACCGGACCGAACCAGGGGCAACCACCACAGCTCTAGTCTCTGTACAATGCTGAGTGTCTTCTGCTGGAAAAATAAATTTAATTAGAAAAGATGCTCCAGAACCTATGTAGATGTTGGAAAAAATACTGACTAATTAAATAGTAGAATCTCCTAAAAATGTTCATAAATTTCTTGCATACAGAGTATAGATCAATGGTTGTTATTTAACAATCACTGTATTTGTGATTAAAAAGAAAGTTATATTAAGAAATACATCAAGAAAAAAATCCTTGGTTCTACCACACATTGTTCTTGAAGAGAAGAGATCACCAAAAAAGAGAAAGAGTGATGTGTGCAGTGGGAGGAGGTCAAGAAGAGAAAAACTGCCAAAACAATGTTGTGTTGTCAAAACAGAAGCCCCATTTCTTTGTATGTGTGTCCTCATGACACCATACACCCCAAAAAGGTAGAGCTTCCTCTGCAACACTGCTTTTATCAAAATGATGAAAGACGAAAGCTGCTGCAGATGCCCATGGAGAAGAACAATAAGTTCCTTCTCTTAAATACAAAAAGTAAATTAACTAACAATAGCCCAAGTGAGAAAATGACACAGGGACAGTATTTGAAAAACCTTCCTTCACAAAGCTTTTGCCATCTCCTCAAGTGATCAAAAGGATTCATAGGTGTGCATAGATGATGGGATTTCTAATATCACCAGCCTTCACAGAATCATTCGCTCCCTTGGATTAGAGTCAATTTTACTTTTTTGCTGCTAAGAAATACTTTTGCTGTTAAGGAATTTCCTCTTCCTTGCAAAGCATCAAGCCAATACAACTAAACAATCTCCCAGTATTAACATCTTACTAAGTCATTTTAGTTGATACGTTCTTTCTTCACACTCTTCTGTCATCCCACCCATTAGTAATTCATTACCCATTGATAATGATGCCATGTTATGAAGCTCATAACAACAGTTAGAGAGTTGGTTTATCCGCCTTTGTTCATGATCTCTGACAAATGTGCTGGGGTTATGAAAATTGCAGGGCTAGCCATCTGCCACTTTTCCAATTCAGATGAAAAGAAGTTAGAAAGGAAGCTTTCTAAATGGCAGAGTACACATGTACCCACAAAACTATCAAAATAATATATCTAAGGGTAATGGTCTGGAAAATAAATATGTTTTTTACACAATATTAACAAAAAGGTTGGCCTACAGCAGCAACAAAGGATCAGAAATAGGTGTTGGGAGAGACACTTGGATGCAATCAAAAACTGCAGTCCTGCAGCTGCCGCTTCTTTCTCCCATTGTGTCAGCTATAACGCACAGTGAGTGCTCAGACAACACGATGCACAAGGAATTTGATTTTTGCATTTCACAATATTAATTCAGCGTATCCGTGCCTTCAGATACACAGATATGAACACATATACTGATAAATTCACATTTCTTGAAATGTATTTATCTGGTAAAAATGAATTAAAATGCATCAAGAAATACATGTATTGAGGCAAAACACATCTAAAATTAGATGCTTGTCTATCCGTTTCTTTTTTTTAAAAAAAAATAAAACTCTAAGCACAGTCAGACTCTTCAGCATGTATTCTCTTATTTCTACTGAGAGAAAGAAAAGACAAGGGCTTGTTTACAACAGATCTGAGCATCTTTTCTAGTTCAAAATCCTACATCTGGCTAGCCAGTCTATGTATCTGATTAAATGTTCATGCTTTGTAGTACCTATGGGTTTCCTATAATTTATTGGATAATTCCAAGTTAAATACTAAGTTAATTAGTTAATTGAAAAGTGCAAAGAATGAAAGAGAAAAATATTATTATTCAATGAATTAGAAAAAAACAAGGGTACTACAAAGCTTGAAACTATCTTAGCCCACAACACGAAGGCCAAGCCCTACTTTTGCCTTAAACAACAATTCCGAGGTTATAGGAAGGGTGCTATTAAAGAAGGAAAGATGCCTTAGTGTATGGTGGCAAAAAAAAATAAATCAAAAGGGGTTGGGTGGTACCTTTTTCAAAAATAAAAAAACAGTATATTAAAGGTCCTAAGCTTTTATGAGCTGCAGCTCATTTCATCAAATCCATATACTGGCTAGAATAAAGTAGAATTTGAATTAGAAAAGATGCTCAAATCTGTTGCAGACAACAAGACCTTGTCTCTTCTCCATCCTTTGTCTCTCTCCCAGTAATATCAAATGCATGCTGGACCATGACTGTGCTTACAGTTTTCTTTATATATAAAAATGTACAGAAAAAGCATCTAATTTTAGCTGGATTTTGCCTCAATGCATGTAGTTCTCAATGCATTTTACCAGCATTTCCTAACAAATTGCTTAATGTTCTAAGCTTCAGTTTTAACATTCAGATCTAATCTATGCTGCATTGTGCTCACAGTTAACTAGAAATATGCAGTCAGTGCCAAAGAATTGTAACTGTAATAGTCAGCACCACAATAATTCTGTATAATCAAAGCACAGAAGTAAATTGCGAAGCAATGGCAAGTATCCTGACCCATCATCATCTATATTCATCCCTCTCCTTTGCCCCATTTCAGTTGGCATTTCAGTTTTTAGCATTTTAGTTATTTTTTTTCCAGAGCATTTCTGTCTTTTAGGCTTTTTTAACACCCTTCTAAAACCTGTCTCTTCAAAAAACAAGGTTTTTTTTTTCTTTAAGAAAATGTATCCTAGGTAACTAAGCATACGGCATGAAGGCAAGATTTCTGGAATTCTATTTCTACTTTCTTTTTCACCTCTGTCATAATTAGCCATTCCAAACTTATAAAATTAAACTAATAACCTATTTGTTATAAATCTTTTTAAGATTATTGCATTACATATATTATCAGTAAGCGGTTCAGGGTCTGCAAATTGTTCAAGCATTATAACTATTCTCACATTCTTAAATATCTTAAATATCAAGGGCATTGTCATCATTGACATATCTATCTGTCTATAGGCTTAAAAGTAGGGGGGGGAACCTATACTCACTAAGTAATAGTTAATCTTATTGTCCTACAACTGAGCATAGAGACATGTCAAACAATTGAGACATTTTTATCATCATACATCAACTAATATCTGAGTGTTGCACTCCACCCTTCATTGGATCTGTGCCCGATCAAATTACTTTTCACCATCTTCTGACATAGAAAAGAATTACCGATACCAATGTTCTCTCTCCTGGGCTCCTTGTAAATGCATATGTGAAAATTGGTTCATTATTTTGCAAAAATGATTCAGAGGTAATTTAGGGGCAACTTGTTCAAATGGGAGGTTAATACAAACAAATGCATTGCGAGCTCTAAAATGCTTTCTCCAAAGTCATGACAATTTCTTTTGCTTTCCAAATTTTTTATAATTTGCAATGCTATGTAGAGGGACGTGGTGGCTCAGGGGCTAGGACGTTGAGCTTGTCGATCGAAAAGTCGGCAGCTCAGCGGTTCAAATCCCTAATGTTGCCATATAATGGGGTGAGCTCCCGTTACTTGTCCCAGCTTCTGCCAACCTAGCAGTTTCGAAAGCACGTAAAAATGCAAGTAGAAAAAATAGGGACCACCCTGGTGGGAAGGTAACAGCGTTCCATGCGCCTTTGGTGTTGAGTCATGCCAGCCACATGACCACAGAGACGCCTTCGGACAGCGCTGGCTCTTCGGCTTTGAAATGGAGATGAGCACCACCCCCTAGAGTCGGGAACAACTAGCACGTATGCGCGAGGGGAGCCTTTACCAGTACCTTATAGAGTAGTAACAATTAGGCTTTGGGAGCCTTTTTTCCTAACCATGCCAACCATGCTGTTTTTAACCAAGCCGGAATAAGGAACCCTAAGAGCAGGGAAATGGAATGAGGCAAGAATCCTCACCCATGGGATTCCTGAAGAACCATTTGTTGGACTGAAGAGGGATTTCCTCAATCAAGGATAAACTGGCACTGGCACCATAGGCTGCAGTCACCAAATCCCAGTGAAGACATTGTACACTGGGGGAAAGATTGCAGCTACTAGATTGCAGCTCTTCTTAGACTCATATATAGGCTAGGAGAGGTGAAAATGAAATGCAGTGTTTTAACACATTAAGCAGAAATGCTAAAGGTAGCAACTTCTAAGGAGCTTGATATGCCAGCAATAAATCTTTAGTGTACTTCTTTCCAAAAGGAAACAGAGTCCTTTAGCTTTGGCCATGGAACTCTGTCACTGCTCACATGAAACGTTACTACCACTTTATAAGACCACACTTGGAATACTGCATCCTGTTTTGATCACCACAATATAAGAAAGATGTTGATACTCCGGAAAGAGTGCAGAGAAGAGCAACAAAAGTGATTAGGGCACTGTTAAGATGATGGAATAAATGATGTAATAAGACAAAATATTGATTTAGAATAACCTATATGAAAGGAGAGAATAAAATATGATAGTTAATTAAAGGATCAATTGATTAAAACATTTGGTTATATATTGGATGATAAAATGTAAGATTAGATGAATCAATGATATGCATATGTTGAAATTGCATAAAAGATTTGTAACCAACCCACTGACACACTGAATTTGGATGGAAGATGTTTTTATGTTTATTTGTATTATAAATAAATAAAAAATTCAAAAAAAGTGATTAGGGCACTGGAGGCTAGAACATATGAAGAACGATTGCAGGAATTGGGTATGTCTAGTCTAGTGAAAAGAAGATATTGTTAGTTTAGTTTGTTTGTTTATTAGTTTGATAGATTGTTAGTTTCCTTCTAGCATAACTGTTCTATATGAGGATCCTAACTGTTGGGGGCAATATGCTGACTCTGTAAACCATTTAGGGAGGGCTGTAAAGCACTGTAAAGTGATAAATAAGTCTAAATGCCATTACTATTGCTATATCCTATACTCTGGGATAAAGAGAGGTGAACACTCTCTTCTTTTGTGTAATATCATTCAGATTCTGTCACAATACTATCATATTCCCATTTATTTATCTATTCTTAAAGCTAAAAAAATACCCATTTCTTTGCATCTCTCTTTATAAAAAATAGTTCCAAAGTCCTGATAATATTATCTTAATTTGCATCCGTACCACCTCATCTGCATTCTGCTTAAAGGGCAGAGTTTTGTTGTGGCCCACCAGTGACCAGCAGAGCTGGCGGCAGATTTGGATAGTGAGGAGGCTGGGGAGGAACATGGGCCAGACCTGGAGTCTGGGGAAGGCTTGGATGAGGGCTCGGACGAGTCGGAGGCAGAGAGGGGACCAAGGCCATCTGGTAGTTATTTGCTGCCTCTGGAGTCTCCGGAGTCTGACATCAGCGAGGCAGAAGAACAGCAGGAACCTGTTCCCAGTGTGCGCATGTGCAGAGCTTCCAGAAGGCAAGAAAAATTAAGAAAACAGGGTCAATTTGTGAGTAAGGCTTGGAGATGATTGGCCCCTCCCATAAGACATAAAAGATGAGCAAACAGAATGTGAGCTTTTGCAGGAAGCAATTAGTTCATCTAGTTGGTTAATGCTTTGGAAAGTTCTGTTTTACTCTGTGCTAAATTTGGCCTTGCCCTGTGATTGGCAATTAGTTCTCTGGCAGCATTCCAAGTGAGATAAGGTGGGTGTTTATAAACATTCCCCTGAAAGACTGTTTGAGAAGCCTTTTGGACTGTGAATGACAATAATTCACAGCCATATAAATAAAATAGGTTTGCCAGGACTAAGATTGTGCTGTATACTTTCTAAGGAAGCCTAGGTCACAACTGAACATAGGGTAGAATCTTGTCAGTACAGAATAGAAAATAAAAAAATAAAGTTGCCTTAAGGTGAGATGAGTGATAAACAAATAAATAATATAACATCTTTCTGAACCTAAATTTGCATTAACTAAAGCAGCATTTTGGCAGCCATGACACAAAGCTAACTCATATTCAGCTTGTGAACTTCAATTTCAAGATTCTCCCATTCTATACGTGTGCATTTGATTTCTCTTTCCTAACTGAATTTGAATATTTCTATTAAATTATATTTTGTTATTTTTATTCAAATTCTCTATTGTTTTATTTTGATTGTTTTAAATTTTGCTTCTGCTTTTGTGATATTAAGCTATTTATCCCACCCAATTTTGCCATTTGCAACTATGATGAATATCCGATTAACATTCTCTGTTATATTTTGACTTAGTTCTTTGTTGCACATATCAACGTCTTCATGTGATGCAATCTGGACAGCAGAAAATCATTTCTGAATTTTTCTGTATTTCAAACATTTTAATGTTGTGTTGGTTTAGTATTTTATTTTTCTTTGCCATTAAATTCTATTTTTATGGGTTTGTTTGTTCAACATACACATGCAATTTAATATAGTTCCCAGATGATTAACTTTTAGTCTGCTACTTTTGAAAAGTCTGGCAAACAAAGCAAAAGCACTAAATGATAATGTTTGATTATGAATCACCCATAGTTGTGAAAGAACAAAGGGATGTAGTCATCAGCAGATGGGGAGCTGCTCTATATACATTTCTGATTGAGCTGAGACTCCCACAGTAAGGAGGAGTTTGTATTCACACTGACAGAAAATACCATGTGTGAAAGTTTAATATTCCAGTACTGGTAATAATAGCCTGTAGCTTACCATCTATTGGTTCCAGCCTGTATCTTGCTGCAGTGCAGATAAAATTGACATCTCTTCCTGCATAAACCCCAATCCCACCTGCTATGCAAATACCACAGAGAAATGTCACCAAATGCTGCTAGCTGGTACCCTCAAGGTGAATTCTTTTCCAGGTCAATCATTCCCACCAGGGAGAAACTGGCTCCAACCCAGTCAGTCTTATAGAAGGCCCTCATAACTTGGTTTTGCCATCAGGCCTGGGGATCTCATGGAAGTGTGGAGCCCCTTGTGGCTGATATAAGTTTAGACTTCATTCTTTCAAAAAAAATTGTTATTATAGTTTTTTTTTTAAAAAAAAGAAAAGGGTTTAATTGGCTTTATTTTTATTGTTTAGGATTTATTTTAATATACGTATGTTGTATATTGCCCAGATGAGCATGGAGGTGAGTTGGAAGCTACGGTATATAAACTCAATCAATCAATATGTATGTAAAATCAGAGTCAGCCCTACCATTAAGGTCAGATGGGGATTACTACTCATAGATTTACTGCATTGAAGGTTACTCTAGTCACTAGGATGGTTGCAAACTCAGCGGTGAGGGCACTTTGTGTGCATCAAATTAAGATATCATAAAAATGACTTCGGTGCCTACTGACCCAGGCAACTGCTATTGCCATTTATGATGCCTTTCTCTGACACCTTGGTGTGACATTTATGGATTGACATCCAGGCGGGAGACTGGTTGAAAGGTGAGGTGCAGCACTGCTATTACAAAGGAGCATAGAAGATGGAGAAATCAGGTAAATGAAGGGGAAATTAATAGTAACAATAACAACAGAGTTGGAAGGGACCTTGGAGGCCTTCTAGTCCAACCCCCTGCCCAGGCAGGAAACCCTATACCATCTCAGACAGATGGTTATCCAACATTTTCTTTAAAATTTCCAGTGTTGGAGCATTCACAACTTCTGCAGGCAAGTCGTTCCACTTATTAATTGTTCTAACTGTCAGGAAATTTCTCCTTAGTTCTAAGTTGCTTCTTTCCTTGATCAGTTTCCACCCATTGCTTCTTGTTCTACCCTCAGGTGCTTTGGAAAATAGTTTGACTCTCTCTTCTTTGTGGCAGCCCCTGAGATATTGGAATACTGCTATCATGTCTCCTCTAGTCCATCTTTTCATTAAACTAGACATACCCAGTTCCTGTAACCATTCTTCATGTGTTTTAGCCTCCAGTCCCCTAATCATCTTTGTTGCTCTTCTCTGCACTCTTTCTAGAGTCTCAACATCTTTTTTACTTCACGGCGACCAAATTGACCAGTCCTTCTGGTTCAAAGAGCAGAGACTTTTGAATCTGCCCTTATACAAGAGAGCATCTCTGTCTCAAGCTTAATCAAAAATTTTAAAATATCACAGATGAGAGGGATCTTGAAGTCTTAGTGGACAATTGAAGTCTTAGTGGACAAAAGCCAATGCAATCCTAAATTTCAATAACAGAGGGTTACAATCAAGATCAAGTGAGGTACTAATACCACTCTATAAAGCCTTAGTAAGACCACACCTAGAGTACTGCATCCAGTTTTGGTCACCACACTATAAAAAAGATGCTGAGAAGATGCTGCAGAAAAGTGCAGAAAGGAGCAACCAGGGTGATTAGGGGACTGGAGACTAAAACATATGAAAAATGGTTACAGGAACATGGTTGGTCCAGTGAAGAGAAGGACCAGGGGAGACATGATAGCAGTGTTCCAATATTTGAGGGGCTGCCACAGAGAGGAAGGGGTCAAGCTATTTTCTAAAGCACCTGTAGGCCAGACAAGGAATAATGGATGGAAACTGAACAAGGAGAGATTTAACCTGGAAATAAGGAGAAATTTTCTGACAGTGAGAACAATCAACCAATGGAACAGCTTGCCTTCAGAAGTTGTGGGAGCTTCATCACTTGAGACTTTCAAGAAGAGATTAGACTGCCATTTGTCAGAAATGGTGTAGGTTTCCTGCTTGGGCGGGGGGTTGGTCTAGATGATCTACAAGATCCCTTCCAATTCTGTTAATCTATCAGATTGGAAGACAGTTATTGACTTATTAGAAAAGCTACTTCAAAAATTGCTTTTGAATATGCTTAGTTTTAAAATGTTAAATGAAAAGGACTAATGAGAGTGTAAAAATGCTGACTACATATACTAGTTGTTTTTCACCTCAACAACTTTAAGAAGCATGGTCTCAACTCCCAGAATACTTTAGCTAGTATGCTCAGGTTGAGAAACACTGGTATATGCAATGTGTATATTTTAAAAAATGGTGATCATTTTAATATACCTGTACTGTTCCACATTCTGATTAACCTGGCATGATATTTTAAATTTGGAACAGATTGTGGAACAAGTTGCAGCAACCCCATTCACAAAATGGCTACCATAACAGAAAGGAACACAGAGAAGCTAAACAGTCATCGGAAGTAAATTTCACAACTGCCTAACATTTTATATTCTGAAAAGACTCGGAGGCCCATTTCCTACTTTTGGAACTGCAATTATATTAGAGCAAGGCACTTTTCTTTCAATTAGAAAAATTAAAAGCTGTAAAATGGCAAAGAATAATATTTTATAAATAAAATAATTTATAAATCATGAAATTTAATCTCATAAAATATAAATATTGGATGGAGCTGGGAATTTGGAACAGCTAGCCCACGAGGATTTTCTTTACATACATTGCAGTGATTTTTCGTAAGACAATGAGTCTACTAGTAAGAATTCCTCTTTAAAAAGAGGAAAATACAAATTGATTTAGGACTGAGGTAACTTCCATTTGTAGATTCATAACTGTATCATCATCAACTGAACAGTTCATTCATAGCTGTCTGTGAAATTTAGACATGAGAGTTCTATTATTTGTGTTATATCAAAAATGCTGAAACAATCAAAGTACATTTAGGGTTTTTGTTTTTCAATCCTTCATCTCCTGCCTTGGAGACTTTTTTTTTCCTGTCTGGCTTCTTAATCATAGATCAGCAATCACTTGTATCTTCTCTTTAGCATTTTGCCCTAGGTTGTTTTCAACATGTTCATTTGGTTGCCTTAGAAAATACTCCCCTCAGCTTTCTTCTGAAAGCCCCTGAAGATTGCTTGTAAAAGATCTGTAAAGAAAGAAAGAAAGAACAAGCATTCATCCCACTCACATTCCCAGAGATAGCGCATCTAAAAATATACCATAGAAAATTATAACTCCTTATCTGCCAAAATGAAATCTTCTTTTTGGAAGAGAATCTAGGCCTTGAGTTTCATGTGGAAGACAATTTGTGCTAAGCTCTGTTCTCTTTATATAAAATACTCAGGTAAGCCTGTAGCTCAAGATAACAGATGTGTTAAATCTTCCATTTAACAAAAGAACCGAGTGCCAGAGACTCAGCAGGTGCACTTTCCAGTATATTCCAGCTCAGTAGGATTATTTTTTTTAAATTTTATTTTATACTTCCGCTATTCTCTTGACCTTTCAGGCCAATCATGTTGGGCCTCAGTGTAGCAGAAATTTTAGATATTGAAGGCCACCTTTGACTTTTCTATTATATAAGCATGCTTTTTTGGTCTGTTCTGTGAGTACAAGGAAAATTTGCTATGGAAAGAATGGTCCTCATCAAGTATAGGCATTTCCATCCAACACAACTTTCACTCTGTTTCACATCTTGCCCCTTTTCTCATAACCCCGTTTCATGTTGACCTGAGAACATTTTTACTTCTGCTGGTATCAAAATGCTAAGGACAGGCAGGAATTCCGTGAACAATAGGTTTCCTTCCAGCTGATCAAAAGGATAATTCAAAAATAGGGTTCAAACAGTGCCCTGCTCCTGTTGTGCTATATAGTACTTGCAGTAACAAGCCATGATCTCACTTAAACCAAGCCAATGTCAAAAGAACAGATAGGTCCAGAGCCAATCTATGAATGACACAAACTGTCATTCTAGAATGACGTTTTCAGGCTCTGAAAGGACTTTTCAAATCAAGAAAGGAGATATACCAACATACAAAATGTTAAGTAAAATATATTAATCAGTAATTGCATGCTACAGTTTCCCAAAGATGTTCATGCCATGTACAAATACATACTTATTTAAAACTTAATATTTCCCCCTTTAAAAAAAATAAACAACGTTACATCTTCAGCAATCTTTTGGCACTTCTGTCATCTAGGACAATGTTGGCAAACCTTTTCGGCACTGAGTGCCGAAACAGAATCGTGCACGCACGCACACACACGTGTGTGCCAGTAACCAGAAGAGCAGCCGCCCGATGCGCATGCATGTGCTGGGCAGCTGCTCTTCTGGTTTTCGGCGCACATGCGCATGTGAAGACAAGATGGCCGGTGCACATGCGTGCACCGGAAACCAGAAGATCATCTTCCTGGTGTGTGCATGCGCACCGGGAGGCTGAACTTCTGGTTTCTGGCATTCCCACACACGTGAAAACCAGCTGGCCGGTGCGCCAGAACCTGGAAGAGCAACAGGTGATGGCTCAAGTGCCTGGAGAGATGGCTCTGCGTGCCACTTCTGGCATGCGTGCCATAGATTTGCTATCACGGATCTAGGAGATCTCAAATATTATTTCTTTGTTTGTTTATTATTACATTTGTAAGACCATCCAGTTCCATGGTGGTTCTAGTCATAATCTTAAACTAGCAACAACAAAAATAGTGTGACATATGGGCAGATGTCAACACACAGCATTTCCCACTAAGGGCCTACCACCCATCCTAGCCAAGGGCTAGGAAAGTGTCAAGTTTTAAGAGCTCGTTTGAAAAAGACCCAGTTCATACAAATCAATTTGGAGATGCTGTTCTACATGGCAGACCCTGTGATGGTGAAGGCCCATTTCCTAGGTTCTGATTGGTGGCATTCTTAATGGATGGGATCCAAAGCATACCAGCTATCTCAGGTTAAATATTCGTAAAGCAAAGAGGTAGACATACCTTTCATCAGTTCCAACATGGGGCAGAATAGAAATACTGGTGCAAAATCGGAATTAAGCAGTTCAGCCTATTGCCAGTCACCATCTTATCATATTCTCCATTCTGTAGATTGAGGACTTCCTTGACTCTGAACTCTTTTTGTTGTTTCTGAACCCTCACCTCATTCTGAATGTTAATCTTCCTGATTTCATTAACCTTCTTGACCCTTAGAGATTTGGAATTTCCCCTTCTTATGTTATATGCCCCTCTTTCCATTTTTATGAAACCTATAATTTCACCTATAACTTCTGCTCTGTTGGGTGGTCTCAGCATCAATGTAGTTTATTCTAATCCAGTAAATCATGGCTGAATATAACCAAGAGTGGACCTTCTCTTCAATATCCTCTGAGAGCACTCATTAAGGACAAATGAACAGAAAGCCCTAGAGCTTGTTTTTTAATCTTTAATCTTTAATCAAGTCTAATATTTAGGAACAGGCCAAATTCATGAAATACTCTTTCCTCGTAAATATTAATAGCATCAACATTTCCTTTTGCAACATACATTGCAGTTTGATGTTGTGCTTTAATTTAAAATGCATCCAAGGAGTCCTTTACTATAATTTTTCTAAGTATGGAATCTGAAGCATAGTCCATCTTCTTTGCTACAAAAACTTACCAGACAGGCAGTGGCTCCCATAGGACTAAACTCTAAGCTCAAACAAAATAAAAATTGGTATGAAGTTGCAATTCATCTTGTCCAGATAGAAATGGAGTGTGAAATAAGACTGCATTGCTAAAATGCTTGATTGGGAGTTCGATGGCTCAGCAGTTAAAGATGCTAACTTGTCAACTGGAAACCTGACAGCCTGGATTTTAGACTTGAGCACCATGCAACAGGGTGTGTTCTCATTAATTGTCCCAGTTCCTGTTCCCTTAGCAATTCCAAAGCATACAAATGCAAGTAGATAAATAGGTACCACTTCAGTGGGAAGCACTCTTTATGCCTCGTGTATAATCATGCTGACCACGTGACCATGAAAGTGTCTTTGGACATTACTGGCTCCCTCAGCTAAGATATGGAAAGGAACACTGCCCTTAGAGTTGGACCTGACTGGAAATTTACTTTGCTAAAATTCTTAACAAGATGTCAACCACATTGAACACAGTTGTATTTACCATAATTTTGAACTCTGCTAATAGTATGTGATTTCATTTTGTATACTTGGATTTTCCACTGGCTTCATAGACCAATTTCAGTTTCTTAAAAGGCAGATAAAACTGACTATTGACAGTGAGCATGTATAAAAACTGCAAATCATTGCTGCATTTATCTTTCTATTTTTGTATAATAATTCTTTTAACTTATCCCCATGTTCATGATGTCAATAATTCTTTAAGATATATTGGTCAACACTATAAGCAAAGATAAAGCTTCATTGTCTAGAACATAATATAGGAGAACATTTACATTTATTTAAATTTATATTTTATTTAAATTTATATACTGCCCATCTCAAATATATGACTCTTGGACACATAAGTGTTGTGAAACTTATTAAGAATCCTATTATCATCATTGTCATTGCCATCACCATCATCACCCATCACTATTATTACTAGTATCTTCAGTTTCACAATTCTGTGGGTTTTTTCCTTTATTAAGTTTAATTTTTAAGAAAGATTATTATGGGCTAGACATCAATGGCTAGTGATTTGGAACTAATGGAAAATAGCAAAATGTATTATGGTAGATGGAGACATAATGTATTTCTTGTAAAATGAAAGGAGAGACTATCTCCATAATTTTGCTGGATTGAAATCTGGGATTAGACATAGACATAGACATAGAATTTTATTGGCCAAGTGTGATTGGACACACAAGGAATTTGTCTTGGTTCATATGCTCTCAGTGTACATAAAAGAAAAGATACGTTCATCAAGGTACAACATTTACAACACAATTGATGATAAATATATCAATATAAATCATAAGGATTGCCAGCAACAAGTTATAGTCATACAATCATAAGTGGAAAGAACGATTAATAGTAGTGCAGATTCAGTAAATAGTCTGACAGTGTTGAGGGAATTATTTGTTTAGCAGAGTGATGGCCTTCGGGGAAAAACTGTTCTTGTGTCTAGTTGTTCTGGTGTGCAGTGCTCTATAGCGTCGTTTTGAGGGTAGGAGTTGAAACAGTTTATGTCCAGGATGCGAGGGATCTGCAAATATTTTCACGGCCCTCTTCTTGATTCGTGCAGTATACAGGTCCTCAATGGAAGGCAAGTTGGTAGCAATTATTTTTTCTGCAGTTCTAATTATCCTCTGAAGTCTGTGTTTTTCTTGTTGGGTTGCAGAACCGAACCAGACAGTTATAGAGGTGCAAATGACAGACTCAATAATTCCTCTGTAGAATTGGATCAGCAGCTCCTTGGGCAGTTTGAGCTTACTGAGTTGGCGCAGAAAGAACATTCTTTGTTGTCCTTTTTTAATGATGTTTTTGATGTTAGCTGTCCATTTGAGATCTTGCGATATGATAGAACCCAGAAATTTGAAGGTTTCTACTGTTGATACTGTGTTGTCAAGTATTGTGAGAGGTGGAAGTATGGAAGGGTTTTTCCTAAAGTCTACCACCATTTCTACGGTTTTGAGTGTGTTCAGTTCCAGATTGTTTTGGTTGCACCACAAGGCTAGTCGTTCGACCTCTCGTCTATTAGGCATGATCCTCCAAGGTTAGGCATTGCTATTCTCATTTAAATTACCAATACTTTAAAGAACTGCTTTTTGCTAGAGAACAGTGCACACTTCAGAAATAATTTAGAAGAAGCAGATGGTTTTTCATCGTATCCACAGCATGGTTGTCTCCAGAGGGAGTAAGGGGGAACAAGGGAGAAAACCAATGTGACAATGTTGCAGTATATTTATTTGAGTTAGCCATCAGGTCACAAGTACATTTGCATGATGGTATCTCAAGTATGTCATCTTTTGGCATCTTTGCAATTTGCTGACATCAGTGATCCATATCTTGAATTTCAATCTTATTTTATGCATTATTTGAAGCTCATTCTCAATCTGAAATGTGGGGAAAATGTCATTCCTTTCAATAACATCTTTTTTTTAATTGTTAATTTTTTAAATTCTCATTAAGCAGATGTTATTCATTGAATTTACTTGTTCTAAAATGAATTGAAATTGCTTTCTCTACCGTGTAACCCAAACAACAGTTGCAAAAAAAATAAAACCCATCATTTTGTTTTAAGCAAATATTCTTGGATGCCTCCAGGACAATAGCCATAATGGAATCATTAAGATTCCTTTAATCAGGAGAGCTAATCACCAATTTTAATTATAAATACACTGGTGGGAACCCGTTTGAATAAAGAAAACAGCGTGGTGAAGGGAATAATGAAGAAAAGGGGAAACAAAAATATAGAAATAAGAGTTGGTTAATAAAAGAAGACTGAAATTTGTCCATTCCTAATGTACCACTAAAGTTACTTATTAGTTACTCTATGTATTGTATACCTGTTGCCCCATTAGATCCCGGCTACAAAAATCCAGACGCTATTAGAGAAATAGCTCACCATCTTGGTGAGCAAAATAAAAGGTCTAAGTTCTTCTTAGAACCTAAATGCCCCATGCATTTGGTTTACAGTGGGTTTTTCAATGACATGCCTGTCTGGTATATACAGTAGAGGCAAGCAGCTAAATCTTTATAGGATCCTTTATAGGATTCCTGTATTTCTGCATGCTGTGTTTTTTTCTTCATATTTTCAGTCAATTTTATTGCTTCATATTGATGGTGGCAAGGGCTAGTGATGAATAACCTATTAATTGCTCCTTGAATTGCTTCTTTTAATTTCCCCAGAGTTGATCTCAGTTTCTGCAAGGAAAAAAGAGAATATTTAATTGCCATTTTTTCCCTCTTTTAGATGTTTTCTTTTCAATTTGTAATATAAGTCACCCATACACACAGCATATGGAAAATATATGTTTTAAATGGGGCATACTTAATTCATACATTTTTATAAGAAACTTATGCAATGCAATATTAATTGTAGGGTAGAACATCCAGTCGAATACTATTTTTAGATCATTGCAAGGGAGTAATCAGAGCCTATTGAATGACTGAACAACAAGGAGACATGCCAGTGGTTAAATAGACAGCAAGCCAGATGGCCATAACCCTGTTATGTCTTTTACAACATATCAAAGTCCAAGATCTTCCATTTGGCGTTTTGCTCTTTCTTGTCTTCATTGATTCTGGACATGTTGTATTATTGTTGTAGGTATTCACTTTGTAAATTATGTTATTGGGGTTCTTTTTGGCGTTTTAACCTTCTGCGTGCTTCCTAGAATCACTACTGTTACAGCTATAAAAATTGTTGAAATGAATGAATAAGGACATAAGACAAAAAAACACCACAAGGATACCCATAAAAAAGGGAGGTGTATCTCAGTAAGCATCTGCATTTCAAGGGAACGTCAAGATTTCAAAAATACAAAATACTTTTAAGCAGAGGTGGGATTCACTTACCTTCCCTACCAGTTTGCAAATGGAAGTGCACACAACCACCTCTGTGCATGCGCACAGCCTTCCGTGCATGCTCTTTGCTCATGCATTACAGCTGGGCAGATGGGCAGTCGTCACTCCCGGTTCGTCCGAACTGGACAGAACCGGCTGAATCCCACCTCTGCTTTTAAAGGGAAAAAAATCTATTAAAAACAAAATCTGCTGATGGGCAAAATCCTAGACACTTTTCAAATTAAGTTCCTTGGAACCCTAGACATCCATGAGAGGCTGGGCAATGAGTTCACTTATATGTAGCCAATTTTCTATCACTACAGCTTTGCCTGCTGATTAGGAGTTCTTAGATTTTTTAATTTTTAACTAATATGTTCTGTGGGCTGGAAAAAGCTTGTAGGTTGTATAGATTGTTACAGAATAGTGTCTCTCTGTTGGGACAGATCAGAATATATAGGGAAGAGTAACAGAACAGGATGACCTGGAAGAACATCTAGCATGGAGCTTGATGGATGGAATGGCAAACAGAATACTATCATCTTGGAGTATTTTACTGGAGATGCCATTTGGTCCATAAGAACCCTGGATCCGTTTTTTTTTTCCCCTCAAAAGATGTGAGAGCTTCTGAAAAGTAGCCATCTGGTCTGCCAAGCACCTTTTAAAACAGACTAGATGCCTTCTCCTGCCTTGCTAACAATAAGCCAAACTCCATCCTAATCATACAACTCAGCTCAGACTGAAACCTTTCTTTGGAGTATATTTTCTGCTGTTAGAAAATATCTTCAAGATAGTCTTTTCTATTCAAATAAAGAGAAAAACATAACAGTTTAAGGTAGCACCATGATCATTAGTATGTCTAAAACAGTCTTTCAAATCTACCATTTTCCAGATATGTAAGGTTGCAACCTTCATCATCCAAAATCAACATGCTAAACATGTTGGCTAAAAAATGATGAGAGATATAGCTAAGGATACATCTAGAGGGCATCAGATGCAGAATGTTACCCTTAAGAAGCCTTGTAAAGTATTTTTAAGTAGCAAAAGAAAGGGTTTCAGAAAATTTAACCAGCTTCAAGGATTTTACATATACTGTCAGTCATCATAAATTAGATTTCTTGGTCTAATGAAACAAATTGCATTTGGATTGGGTGATTCTTCTCATTTTCATATAATCCAGGGTTAATTGGCTGTTTATAGAACTCTTGTTCGGCGAAAGCTTTCTTTTTGTACTGACACAAAGTACAGTTCTGTTGCTAAATTTCGTTATTGTTCAATGGTGAGCCTCAGTTAGTGACCACAACTGGGGTTAAGAGTAGCGGTTGCTAAGTGGAACTGCCTCTGGTTTATGAAATTACTTCACCTGTCCTTTGCTTTACAGAACTACTAAGATTGCAAATGTGAAGATTGGTTGTAAAGCTACTTTTTAATCAGCATCATAATTGTGAACAGTCACTAAATATGCTAGTTGCTACCTATATGTTTGTTGAACTTCATTAGATCTTTGGAGTTTGGATGGCCTATGTTGTATGTGGCAAACAAGACAGAGAAGGAAAAGGACAGAAGACAATTAGATTCAAAACAGAGGATGGCTCAAGATGTTCCATATGTTATACTCAAAATCAAGTTAACTACACTATTGTAATTAAAGAATTATTTTTAAAATATTCTAAGGAGTACGTGATTCTGCTGTACAAATAGTTTTCTACTCCCTAAATTATTTTCTAAGATATTTTATTAATGATCATTTCTAAGTTCCAACATTACAAATTCAGAAAAAACAACTTAAAAATTAAAGTTGTTTAACTCAATTGAAGAAATACTAATGTAAAAAATATAGAAAGCCCTCTGTTGAATTCATTTAATAAAAAATTCATTTCCTACTGTGGTCCACATGCAAATTGTCTCAATAAATTCCCTTAATAAGCTCCTGAGGTATTCTAACCAAATGATATACAGAAAACATACAGTCAGGGTTAAGCACACAAATCCTTAATTCCTGTTCCTTAAGTATCTAAATGTCTGTTAAGCATCAGAAATGTTGGACTCCTTTTAAAGCTTACTTTAAAGAACAGGACCAAGGTCAGAAGACTGAGAAATAAATCCCTGCTGCACACTTATAGAGCCTATTTGTAATTTTGACCCATTGTCTACTCAATTTCACAACGTTCTTATGAGCAAGAATTTCCTCTGAAATGAGGAAAGCCTTCTGATAAGTCATTTTGAGTTTCTGGAGAAATGTTGAAATAAAGTTACAATAAATCCATAATAATAGCTATGACAAAGTCATAACGCCTAACTATATGTTTTTATTTATATGCTTTTGATACACAAGTCAGTGGCCATTAGAAGGATGTACAGGGGTGTGTGTGTTTGTGTAAGGTTTTTTGAGAAGCATTACCTTTATGTCATTGTATATATTTTAATGTTTGAGATAACTTACCCAAGTCTGTTAGTTTCCCAAGGAAACTATAATGTACTCGTGTTATGGAATTCCAAGACTCCTGGGGTTAGAAACCACAGATTTAATGCATGTGGAAATTACAATATACTGCATTTTTAACATGGATACAATTAATTTGGTTAGAGAAAGCCAGTGTTGTGCAACACTTAAGGCACTAGGCTAGAAACTAAGAGACCTTGAGTTCTAATCTTGACTATGGCACAAGCCATCTGGATGACTTTGGGCCAATCACACTCTTGTAGTTCTAGGAAGAAGGAAATGGCAAGCCATTTCCAAATACGTTGCAAAAACCTGCAGGGACTAATCCAGGCAATTGCCAGAGGTCAAAACTCCCCTCCCCTCCCTCTCTCTCTCTCTCTCTCTCACACAGATGTCATATAGTATGGATGATGATGATGATGGTGATGAGGAGGAGGAGGGGAAGGACGAGGATGAAGATGATGAGAGTGAGGATATCCATTTCTTGGCAATTCTATGGACCAAGTCTCTCCACATTTTCTGATCTTGGGTGGCTTTTTTCGGTTTTATATTCTGGCTAGTGTCAGCTTCAATCGTGACTAACCACCATGAGCTTGGTGGCCTCGTTTCTTTTTATCACTAACTATTACAAGCATAACTGCCTTTTCCAGTGAGTTAAATCGTATGACATGGCCTAACTGAATAAGGCACAATTTTGTGCTTTTTCCTTCCAGAGATATGTCTGGTTTTATGTGCTATATTCCTTGTATGTCATCTTTGCTGTCTAAGCAATGCACAGAAGCCTTCTCTGGCATCACTGCTTGAGTCTAGTTGAGTCTAGTTTTTTCATGGTCCAACTTTGGCAAGCATAAGTAGTTATGGGAAACCCAAAATTGCAGATTAATCTGGATTTAGTTGCCAGGCTGATATCCTCATTTTACATTTATATTAATTTCAACAATTGATTTACTAGGTTCTAGACACATCAAAGTTCCAGATGTGTAATGTCTGAAACATTAAAGCAGCATTTTGAAATTGTCTTAAATTATGATGATTGGCTCCAGAGTTCATCTGCATCTACTCACCATGCTAAGAAACTTCTAAAATTACTAAATTAGTAAAATTACTAAATTCTTTGAACTTTCCTAACTCAATTTTAATGTCTGTAGGTTCACGGTGCCACCTACAGGTTAGTTTTGGTTTCTACAGTTTCAAATAAAAATAATATGGAGCTACTTGATGGTGATAAAGAGTATATATATAAAACAGGACTTAGTCCAACAAAAATCAGTGATTTGAGTAGGATCCACTGTTTAAGTATCCATATAAATTTTCTGTTTGATAATTTTTTGTGTGTGCTATCAAATCAGTGTCAACTCTTACACCTAGCTAGATTTTCTTCATGAGAAACTGTCCCTAATATGGTCTTTTAGTTCTTTCACTGGTGCAACAAATAACACTGTAAGCTAAGTCCATCCACCTTGCTGCTCCTCCTCCACTTCACTTTCCTTCTATCTTTCCCAGCATTAGAGCCTTTTTCAGAGCCTTTGCATAATGCCAGCTTTGCTGGCTGAGAAACTCTGGGAGTGGAAGTCCACAAGTCTTAAAAGAGCCAAGTTTGCAGACCCCTGGCATAGTGCATAAGAAGACTCAAAAGACTCCCTGATGACTCACACTTGACCCATCACAAGAACCTCATTTGACACACCCACACCTGAAGCCCTTAAAAACAAGAATACTGACACTGACATCCTCTAAACCCATGATGGCAAACCTATGGCACGCATTCCAGAAGTGACTCTGGGCACGTGAACCATCGCCTGTTCCTCTTCCGGGCTCCGTTGCGCCAGCCAGCTAGTCTTCACACATGTGGAAGTGCTAGAAACCAGAAGAGCAGCTGCCAGATATGCATGCACATGCTGGGAAGATGTACTTCCGGTTTCCGGTGCGCACATGCGCACCGGCCAGCTGATCTCCACGTGCACATGTGTGCCAGAAAGCGGAAGACCAGGTGGCCGGCACACGCATGTGCACTGGGTGGCTGCTCTTCTGGTTTCCAGCATGCACACGTGTGTGCGCATGCACATGCACATTCCTGTTTCGGCACTCAGTACTAAAAAGGTTCACCAACACTGCCCTAAACTTTGCTGAAGGTGTAACCTAGTTTTGTAACAAAATGTTCAAAAACCAACCCACAAAGTCAAAGAACAAACCTTCACTCTCATTATGTATCTATCTCTTAAAAAGAATTGGGTTATATATTTTTTACAATAAATGTTTTGAAAATATTTTATTTTATGGTCCTTATATCTTTTTCTACAAGGTTGGATTGATTAGATAAAAGTATTCTTTATATTAAAAGTTGTCCTACAGAAATGAAGAACAAGAATCCCTTAGCAAATTCACCACCCAGGAGGGTGGAGCAAATTCATCACCCATTATATACCTAATAAACAAGTCTAAAATTAGACAAGCTTATAGTATAGATTGGATTGACTTCTTATCCATGGAATGAGAGAAAATAAAATTAATTTTTCTATGATGTAAAGGAAACCACCCTCCCATGCATGCTGAGATACCCAGATATTTTGACACTGGTCTTGTTACCAACAGAAGACAATATTTATAGCTCAGGATTGAACTGTGTAGATCTTGATGCTCTCTGGGTTTGGTTTTGGGTTTTATGTTGTTTTTTTTAATCTGTGAAGATTATGTAAATGAGGTGACAGGCTTTTGAATCAAAAAGAATTTAAACTCTAATAAGTATACCAAGTAAAGTATCTTCCCAAACAAACTCATGAATCATAGGTGAGATCCAGCTATCTGCACAATTTATTTTCATTGTTGCAACAGAAGCGCCTGCCTCCACACTTTCATAATCTTATCATAAAGCTATTTGACACCTTATATGTAGTTGCATTATTCTTCCATCTTACATTTTGTGATCTTTACTGAAATTTGGCGGAATGAAAGTAAAGGAGGAAAAAATGGATTTTGCACTGAATACTTTGGAGCTTCATCCTACTCCATTGTTTATATCCACTAGATTCAGGTTGCCTTTACATAGATATAATCATACACTCAACCACAAAAATGCCACTTAAACACATATTTTGGTAATATTCAATTTAAAACATGTAATTCTATACTTATGTTGGGTGAGATATATTTGTAGCATAATCTTTGATTCAAATTTCTAATCAGATAGTTCTACTAATCTAATTTTAAATTATCCCATTAATCAGTCTGATGGACAATTATATTTTCTGTGTCCCAATCATAATACATTTTGTACTTTTTCCTCTAGCCTTAGAAAAAAAATTGCTCTGGTTTAATTAATCCAATTGTTTAAGCTTAGAATTTTCTTCATCCATATAAGATTGTCATTGTGTACTTAAAATCAGTAGCATAATTTCTCAAATAACATAGGAGACTCATTCATTCTGATCACCTGACATTTTACATGATAATTTCTTCTATGTCTAATTGCTGTTTATGTCCCACCACAAGCCTGTGTAAACAAGGCATCATGAACTGTCGCTGAGCAAATTATGGAGGCTTAAGCCAAATACCCCGATTCACTGGCCATTATTTTGAGAGATCTAAACAAGGCAAACTTAAGGAAAGATCTACCAAAATACTTTAAGCATGTCAATTGTCCCACCAGAGGCAAGAATACTTTAGACCATTGCTACACAACACTAAAAGATGCTTATCAGTCTTTACCATGAGCAGCTGTAGGACACACTGATCATTGCATGATTCACCTTGTATCTGCTTACATGCAAAGACTTAAACCCACAGAACCAACAATTAAATCAATGAAGACCTGGACCAAAAAGGCAAAGTTAAAGCTACAGGCTTGCTTTGACTGCACTGATTGCAATATTTTTGATGATACCTCTGCAGACCTGGATGAACTCACGGATACTGTAACATCATATGTCAGCTTTTGTGAAGACCTATGTGTACCGACAAGGAACTTGCAAATATACAGCAACAACAAACCTTGGTTCACAGCTAAACTTAAGCATCTACCTCATTCCAAAGAGGAAGCCTATAGAAAAGGTGATGAAATGATGTACAATTAGGCCAGAAATGTATTAACAAGGGACATCAGAGCAGCAAAAAGAGGCTACTCTGAAAAGCTAAAGAATCAGTTCTCAACAAATGAACCAGCAAACATGTGGAAAACTCTTAAAAATATCACCGGCTATGGCACACCTCCTTCGCAGGCTGAAGGAAATCAACAACTGGCAGATGACCTGAATGTGTTTTATCGCAGGTTTGAAAGGAAACTACATCCACCTATCTCCACAACCCCATCTCAGACTCACCAACAACAGCTAAGCCTCCTACAACTGACCCCATCCCATTAGGTTCACAACCCCTAATGATTACAGAAAAGGAAGTGCAAGACCTATTTCACAGACAAAAGCCAGGAAAAGCTCCAGGCCCAGACAAGATAACTCCTTCTTGCTTAAAAGTCTGTGCTGACCAATTGGCCCCATCTTCACCCGTATCTTCAATAAATCACTAGAAATGCGCTATGTGCCTTCGTGCTTCAAACACTCTACCATCATCCCAGTGCCAAAGAAGCCCACCATCAATGAACTGAATGATTACAGACCAGTTGCTTTAACATCTGTAGTCATGAAAACCTTTGAAAGGCTAGTGCTTTCCTACTTGAAAACCATCACGGATCCATTGTTAGACCCCTTGCAATTTGCATACCAAGCAAATAGATCAACAGATGATGCTGTTAATATGGCTCTGCACTACATCCTACAACATTGCGTTGGTTCCGTCCCAGGCGCCTGATGGACCCTGAGAGGTTCCAGACGGAGCTTGGGCCGTTCCCTGAGGATCTTACCCATGGCACGACTGAAGAACTAGTCGCGGCCTGGGAACAGGCCGCGGCTGGGGCTTTGGACCGTGTCGTGCCCTTGCGGCCTCTGACCCGGCGCAGATCTCGATTAGCTCCTTGGTTCTCTGAGGAGCTGAGAGAGATGAAACGCCGGAGAAGCGCCTAGAGAGCACCTGGAGGTCCAGCCGCTCGAGCTGATCGGACACTAGTTAGGTCTTTTCAAAGACCTACCTAGTGGCACTGAGGATGGCGTTCCTCGCCTCCTCCCTCATTGCGTCGGCAGATAACCGCCCGGCCGCCCTGTTTGGGTGACCCGTTCCTTCTTCACCAGGGGCGGGATGACCCCTACAGGGGCGTGCCGAGGAGTTTAGTGGTTATCTATACGATAAAATCGCTCAGCTCGGGATAGCTTGGACCAAGATTGCGATGATCCAGATGAGATGACTGAGGCTCGTCTTGTTGATGTGGTTTGGGATGAGTTTGATTCTGTGGCTCCGAGGACATGGACAGGTTGCTGGGAGGCTGCATGCCACTACATGTTTACTGGACCCGTGCCCCTCCTGGCTGGTGCTGGCCACTCAGGATGTGACACGAGGCTGGCTCAGGTATTATAAATGCTTCTTTGATGGAGGGGGTCTTTCCCGCTGCCTTGAAAGAGGCGGTGGTGAGACCCCTCCTCAAGAAGCCTTCCCTGGACCCAGCTATTTTGGGTAATTATCGTCCAGTCTCCAACCTTCGCTTTGTTGCGGAGGTTGTAGAGAGTGGTGGCACGCAGTTCCTCAGTACCTGGAGGAAGCTGTCTACCTAGACCCGTCCCAGTCCGGCTTCCGGTCCGGTTATAGCACGGAGACAGCTTTGGTCGCGTTGGTGGATGACCTCTGGAGGGCCAGGGATAGGGGTTGTTCCTCTGCCCTGGTCCTGTTGGATCTCTCATCGGCTTTTGATACCATCGACCATGGTATCCTGCTGCGCCGGTTGGAGGGGTTGGGAGTGGGAGGCACCGTTTATCGGTGGTTCTCCTCCTACCTCTCCGACCGTCGCAGTCGGTGTTGACAGGGGCAGAGATCGGCGCGGGCGCCTCACTTGTGGGGTGCCGCGGGGTCGATTCTCTCGCCTCCTGTTCAACATCTACATGAAGCCGTTAGGCGAGGTCATCAGTGGCTTTGGGGTGAGTTATCATCTGTCGCTGATGATACTCAGCTGTACTTTTCCACCCAGGCCACCCCAGCGAAGCTGTCGAAGTGCTGTCCCGTTGTTTGGAGGCCGTGCGGGTCTGGATGGGGAGAAACAGACTCAGACTCAATCCATCCAAGACGGAGTGGCTGTGGATGCCGGCATCCCGGTACAGTCAGCTGCAACGCGGCTGACTGTTGGGGCGAGTCACTGGCTAGCGGAAAGAGTGCGCAACTTGGGCGTTCTCCTGGATGAACGGCTGTCGTTTGAAGATCACTTGACGGCCGTCTCCAGGAGAGCTTTTTACCAGGTTCGCCTGGTCCGCCAGTTGCGCCCCTTTCTTGACCGGGATGCCTTATGCACGGTCACTCATGCTCGTCACTTCTCGACTGGATTATTGCAATGCTCTCTACATGGGGCTACCTTTGAAGTGTACCGGAGACTGCAGTTAGTCCAGAATGCAGCTGCGCTGGTGATTGAGGAGCACCGCGTTGCTCCCGGTAACACCTCTCCTGCGCAGTCTGCACTGGCTACCTGTGGTCTTCGGGTGCGCTTCAAGGTTTTGGTTACCACCTTCAAAGCGCTCCATGGCTTAGGGCCGGGTACTTACGGGACCGCCTGCTGTTCCACATGCCTCCCACCGACCCGTGCGCTCTCACAGAGGGTCTTCTCAGGGTGCCGTCCGCCAAGCAATGCCGGCTGGCGGCCCCAGGAAGGGCCTTCTCTGTTGGAGCTCCTACTCTCTGGAGCGACCTTCCCCGGTTTGCGCCAAATATCTGACCTTGGACCTTTCGTCGGAATTAAAACTTATTTATTCATCCAAGCGGGACTGGACTGATTTTTTAGATTTTTTAAATTTCTAAATTTTAAATTTTAAATTTTTAAATTTTCTGTAATTTTATATGGGGTATTTTAGGTTGGTCAATTTGACGGTTTTAATTCGGCCACTATTGAATAGGTATTTTAAATTGATTTTTAACTTTGTATACTTACTGCTTTTTATCTTGGCTGTACACCGCCCTGAGTCCTTCGGGAGAAGGGCGGTATAAAAGTTTAATTAATAAATAAAAATAAATAAAAACATCTTGAGTCTCCAAAGACCTATGCAAGGGTCCTCTTTGTAGACTTTAGTTCAGCATTCAATACCATCATTCCAGACACTCTTATAACTAAGATAAACCAGCTACAGGTACCTGAATAGACTTGTAAGTGGGTCACAAGCTTCCTAACAAACAGGAAGCAGCAGGTGAAGCTAAGCAGAATTACATCAGATACCTCTACAATTAGCACAGGGGGCCCCCAAGGCTGTGTGTTCTCCCCACTTCTCTTTTCTCTGTATACCAATGACAGCATCTCCAACGATCCATCTGTCAAACTACTGAAGTTCACAGATGACACAACAGTAATCGGTCTCATTCAAGACAATGATGAATCTGCATACAGAAGGGAGGTTGAACGACTAGCCTCGTGGTGCGACTGGAACAATTGGAACTGAACACATTCAAAACCGTAGAAATGATGGTAGACTTTAGGAGAAACCCTTCCATACTTCCACCTCTCACAATACCGTATCAACAGTAGAAACCTTCAAATTTCTAGGTTCTACCATATCACAAGATCTAAAAATGGACAGCTAACATCAAAAATGTCATCAAAAAAGGACAACAAAGAATGTTCTTTCTGCGCCAACTCAGAAAGCTCAAACTGCCCAAAGAGCTGCTGATCCAGTTCTACTGAGAAATTATTGAATCTGTCATCTGCACCTCTATAACTGTCTGGTTTGGTTCTGCAACCCAACAAGACAGACAGAGACTTCAGAGGATAATTAAAACTGCAGAAAAAACAATTGCTACCAACCTGCCTTCCATTGAGGATCTGTATACTGCATGAATCAAAAAAAGAGCTGAGAAAATATTTACAGACCCCTCACATCCTGGACATAAACTGTTGCAACTCCTACCCTCAGAATGACACTATAGAGCATTGCACACTAGAACAACTAGACACAAGAACAGTTTTTTTTCTCCGAAAGCCATCACACTGCTAAACAAATAATTCCTTCAACACTGTCAAACTATTTACTAAATCTGCACTACTATTAATCTTCTCAGCATTCCCATCACCCATCTCCTTCCATTTATGACTGTAACTTTGTTGCTTGTATCCTTACGATTTATACTGATATTGTTTCCTGATTGCTTATTTGTAGCCTATGACTATTATTAAGTGTTGTATCATTGTTAAATGTGTACCCTATGACTATCAATGTGTTGTAAGTGTTGTACCTTGATGAAGGTATCTTTTCTTTTATGTACACTGAGAGCATATGCACCAAGACAAATTCATTGTGTGTCCAATCACACTTGGCTAATAAAAATTCTATTCTATTCTATTCTATTCTATTCTCAGTCATGGAAACTTTGAGTTTGATACAGATGTTTAGGGCTCAGTTGGGCATCATAGATTGGGAAGTTGCTTCTTCCCAATTCTAATTTTCTTTACAAGTATTTAGCTTGTTTTAGTGGGCACACCCTTTTAGTGATCTAGTTTAAGGCTGCTGAATAAGAGCGTATTAATATTGCTTATAAAATGTTAGCCACCACTTACAATATTATATTTGTACTTGTATTTGCTGCAGAAAAAACAGAAGCATCTATCTATTTCTTTGGTTGTCTTTTTCCTGCAGTTTTTGTCTTTCCTGCCTTCCTGCCTTCCTGGCTCCTTTAATAGTTTTGACTTTTAATAAATAATAAATTTATTAACAAATAAATGCCAGTCATTTATATATCATTATGTTTGTACCAAAGTGCAGAGTACCAGACAGATAGCAATATTTTGGCACAGATGCCCACCAAAAAACTTTCAGACAGGGTCACTATGAAGGAGCACAAAGCAAAAACAGAACTGAACTTGGGCTGTTTCAAAACCAGTGTTGTTTTATATTAATTGAGCCATATACTTTTTTCCCCTTGAGAGGAATGCATTTAGCCTAGGAAGGGGGGAAAAAACTCTTCTAGACTGTAAGCCCCATGCAGTGACTCAGAAATCTTAACAAAGCTAATAAATTTAGTTCATCTAGCTCCTGTTACTCTTTCCAGGATGAATGACGATGGATCAGCAGGTTTTGCGCAGTAGAAGAGGACATAAACTCTAAGTGCATCCCTTTTGGAAAGAGCCAATTTCTGGCAACATGGTCTTATTACTAGGCTTGTCGTGTAATGGGTGGAATTTGGAAACATTTTTTGAAAGTTAGAGAACATCCAGCTGCTATCCACAGATTGTGAGATCTTCCAGCCAAATTATTGGTCTGGAAAATTGTGGACCCAAAGGCCAAATCAGACATTCTCAGTTCCTATGTTTGTTACTGATTGCACTGCTAGTAATGTCATCTTTAATTAGACATCACCACTCCCAGCATCTTGTTTGACACCTGGCCACTATTTTCTTAAGCAAAGTAGATTAAACAAGGATTTGCAGCTGAAATTTGGAATTGAAAGCTGTGCTTTAAAACTGGGTGGTGGCTCAGCTACTTGTTTTCAAAGAAGTAAGATTCAGCAAAAATGTAAAGCAGATAATTAGTGGAACTTGCAACATCCCTTCATTCCCTTACCCATCAACATTCAGGCTGTAGAGGGCCATTACTTTTTATGCTTTGTTTTCCTATCTAAGAGAGGTGAACAGAAGCTTAGGTATGTCAGCATACTGCATATATTTACTGTTTATGTTAATCCCATTGTGCAACGTGTACATTTAAAAAGGGAATATAATTAAATTCTATAGCTATATGGAATCTGACAGTTGTTTGGCTCCTGACAGAATTAACTGGCCTGGGATTCATGAGGACTTTGCCATGCTTCAAAAGGCTGCACAAGCTCACCGCACTATATGAAGCATCTGAATATATATGATACAGTCTGCAGTGTGAACCTACAAAGCTACTGCAACTTGAAGACGTCCAGTTACATTGGCATATAATAGAACTGGGATGACAATCTCTGTTATAGTTTCCATTACTAGCAACAGATTTGTCGTGTCCCACTCCTCTGCTGACGGCCGGGTCAGGGAAATCCGAATCAGGCTTGCCTCTGCAGCTCTGCCCAAAGTCCTAGCAAAGTCCTCAGAGCAGGCAGGAGACCAGTAAGTGACTTCAGCAAGATAAGTTCAACTTTGCCTGACTCAGAGACTGCCAGAAAGCAGATCCTTTATATAGGCCATGGGGTGTGGCTCCATGACTCAGCACTCATTAAGGCCTGCCCCTCCCTTCCTTCTGTTGCCTCCGCCTATCCAATCTTCTGATGCGAGGGTCACTCCAATCAGCTGTTGGAAGTAAACTTTCCTCAGGCTCACATGCTGTAGAGAAGGGGAAGGGGTCTAGCTGCTCCGTTTGCCTGGGCATGGAGCCAGGGCTGGGGCCGGGGGGTGCCCCCTCCTCTGCAGCTTGTCTGGGCATGGAGCCAGGACTGGGGCCGGGAGGCATACATTCCTCCGTGTTCGGGAGCAGATAAGCAGACCCCGGCTGCAGTGAGAGCGGACAAGACACAACAAGATTTGCTAAACAGGGATGTTCCATAAGTTTCAATCCATAAAACAGATCTTTACCTTTTGAGTAGTGATTTTATAGGAATGAAAGAAGTACATATGAACTAATAGACAAGCCAATCTATAGTTTTTAGTTTTTTGATATTATGGTTTTTATGGTTTATAGTTTTATTATTTTTGTGAGCCATCTAAACATGAGCAGCCATAGAAATATTTTAAGCAAATGAATGCAATCTAAAGAAAATGTGAAGCCTATAGTTGCTACTCAACCATTTGCATAGAAAGTAGACATGAAAATAGCAGGGCTGGAGTGAGAAGCATTGTCTGTACTACGCAGATGAGGTTGGCTCATTGTGTAGTTAAGAATGTCAAGGTTGTTACAGAAAAGACAGAATATAATTCATTTTACCAGACCACTTTGAAATTACATTTAGCAGAGTCACTACAATGCAAATGCAAATTGGTGTACATGTGGAAAAAAGTGTTTGTGCTTTTAAAAATTATAAAAGTCCTCATTGTCTTCCAATATTCCATGTCTTGGTCCATAAAGAGGGAAAGAGTAGAGGGCTAGGGGAGATCAAGGAGAAAAATTACCTTCATCTTTAGCAAACAGAACTCATGGGCCTAAGATTATTTTTAAAAAGAACACAATGGAAAAGAACAAAAATATTACTAGTGAGAATCTAAGATGTACAAATTAAGACTGATAATTATTCTGTTCCTTTCATGGAACAACAAAGAGAAGAAAGGACAAAAATGTTTTGACCTGATAAGTTATTATAACCTCCTGTTAATGATGGGGATTCCAAGCTTTGGTTTTCAGCCAAATTATTATTCATTCATGCTCATTAAAAATGATGAATACCAAGTCTTTGGGACAAAGCAAAAAGGCAGTATATTAATTAGATAACTTTTTTGATTAATAAATGATAAGTAGTCGCTTGTAGCAATATTTACCACGTACCTGGTAAAATGTGGCATTGTGATAGTACAGATCTTTAAAGGAATCCTTTATTTTAAAATCGCCCTTCTTAACAGTGACTTCATCAATTCTAATGGTAAAATAAAATGGCTGAATTGGTTTATTTTACTTGCTCCAGCTACCACAAACTATAGAAAACTCTTCTGGATTTTAGAACTTTGGAATTGGGCTATAAGACAATACAGAAGACCTCATCAAAGCAACTTCACCTCAATTAGGAGAATCTCAGTGTCTTCACAGTGCCATGGATCAAGGCCACTTCAGCATTTAAAGACTTTATAGTAGCTACCCCTTAGCTACATGCATATACCAATCAGCAGCCTGGAGCAGTGAAACTAACATAAAATTGCCTCAGTTATGTACCACTGAAACTGACAAAAAAATTCTCACATGATCCATCAGGGGCTTATCCAGGGTGGTCAATTATATCAAAATAATAGACATGACTGCTTGATCAAACGCCTGCTCTTTTTACCTGTGTGAAATTTGTGCAATGTCCATTAAAAGGGGCAATTGCGGAAGTGGTATTAAGCAGGTTCTGACCAGTTCTGAAAAACCGGTAGTGGAAATTTGGAGTAGTGGAAATTTGGAGAACCGGTAAATACCACCTCTGACTGGCCCCGCCCCCATCTATTCTCTGCCTCCTGAGTCCCAGCTGATTGGGAGGGAATGGAGATTTTACAGTATCCTTCCCTTGGAGTGGGGTGGAAATGGAGATTTTGCAATATCCTTCCCCTGCCACACCCACCAAGCCATGCCCACCATGCCATGCCATGCCCACCAAGCCACGCCTACAGAATCGGTAGTAAAAAAAATTGAATTCCACCACTGGGCAATTGCCTTGACACACACTCATTTTTTAAACCCCAGGGGGACATTTCCATCTTTTTACCACAACCATTTTTACTGTACAATTTTAATATAGATTGGAGGGGTGTGTCCTTACAACCAACATGGTCGTTTTTTTCAGTTCATATATTGACAATCCTTATCTTACATAAGGATATATAAATGTGTACCTTCACTATTGGAATCGTCTCTGATAACATGCCAGTTGTGCTGTTGCCCAGTGGGTTGCCATACTTTCATCTGATGGCTCTTTTTCATAAATGAATGTATTGGCCTTTATATTGGACGGTTCTTGAAGATAGTGCAAAACAATGAACATATTTACAGATCATGCTTGAACAGGCCAATAAAGATCTAGTACAGGGGTCACCAACCTTGGAAACTTTAAGCCTGGTGGACTTTAACTCCCAGAATTCCCCAGCCAGCTTTGCTAGCTGGGGTATTCTGGGAGTTGAAGTCCTCCAGGCTTAAAGTTGCCAAGTTTGGGGACCCCTGATCTAGTAGAAGCATTTGCACAATATGTTAAGCTTGTTTCATGTTAATACTAGCTAGTTGGACCATAACTTAATATATTGTATAAATGCTTCTAATCTTGGATTCAATGTTATCTTGTAAACTCAGAAAATGAGGTCAATTCAATAGCAAATTAAATATGTTGTGTGAATGCAGCCAGAAAGCAGCTACGAGATTTCTAAGGAGAGAGATTTTCCATTACTATTTCAGTCTGTTTTCAAATTCAAACCCTTATGCTGTTTCTAACCTTTAATGTCTTAAATGGTTTGTGACCAGAATATTTGCTAACTCTTATTCACATTTGTTTCTAAAAGGAAGCCTAAAGGCCCGATAGAATCATATTCCATCAACTAGCATCAGATCACCTTTGCTCTTCTTTTGAAGCTCATCTTCTCTGTTGCAGCAGTTGCAATACAGAACAATATTCCCAAGAGAGAGATGGATCATCCTGACACCACTTACAATCCTGACTTTATTTTACTTTCTGCTAATGGCTCAAATTGAAATTGATATTAACAGGTATGAGTTTATTTTGTGCATTTTAATCACATTTTGTACTATATTTATTTTCTATAAACTGCTATGATTATTATTATTATTTTTGTAAAAGGCAGGGTGCAACTGAAGTGCAGCTAGTACTACTACCACCACATTTTCTGTTGCCATTACTTTACTATTATGATAATTCCAAGTGATTAATCATTTGGAAAAGAGAACAAGAGTGCACAAATGTTTAGTAAGATTATATATGGTTACTGTGTGTAGGTTGGGCAGCATTTGTTAAATAAGTAAGTAGGTAGGTAGATAAATGAATGAATGAATGAATGAATGAATGAATGAATGAATGAATGAATGAATGAATGAATGAATGATCCCACAGTTTGAAAAGGAATGCTAGGCTTCATCCTTAAGAAAAAGACCTAAACAGTTGTGCTTCAAACTTCCATAAAAACTGTATCTGTCCTTTTGATGTAATATTGTGTCATTTCAAACAACAGAGTCTAACATTTGTGGCAATAGGGGATAATATTAGAATTTATGCTGATAGAAACAAGCATACTTCTGATTTCTAATAGTGGTTATTTGATTCAATGAATGCTGCCTCAATGCAAACATCTTTAGGGGTTCTATTTGAACCCCAGAACAAGCTGAACAAGTTCCCTCTTCCACCTCTTCGTTCCCCAAGTAGATCTCTGTTTTTTAAAAAATAATTTCATGGATGGATGGCAGAAAGCATATGACCACAGATAGCCAAACAAAGTATCTATCAAGGTTCACGAATTATCAGAATGCTCAGACCAGAGAGCGAAGGAGGAAGAGTAGATTAGTGTGAGAACTGGCCACTTACCTGATTCTCAAAGTGGGCTGCTATTCATTGCCTTGACACACACTCATTTTTAAACCCCAGGGGACATTTCCATCTTTTACCACAACCATTTTACTGTACAATCTTAATATAGATTGGAGGGTGTGTCCTTACAACCAACATGGTCGTTTTTCAGTTCATATATTGACAATCCTTATCTTACATAAGGATATATAAATGTGTACCTTCACTATTGGAATCGTCTCTGATAACATGCCAGTTGTGCTGTTGCCCAGTGGGTTGCCATACTTTCATCTGATGGCTCTTTTCATAAATGAATGAATGAATGAATGAATGAATGAATGATCCCACAGTTTGAAAAGGAATGCTAGGCTTCATCCTTAAGAAAAAGACCTAAACAGTTGTGCTTCAAACTTCCATAAAAACTGTATCTGTCCTTTTGATGTAATATTGTGTCATTTCAAACAACAGAGTCTAACATTTGTGGCAATAGGGGATAATATTAGAATTTATGCTGATAGAAACAAGCATACTTCTGATTTCTAATAGTGGTTATTTGATTCAATGAATGCTGCCTCAATGCAAACATCTTTAGGGGTTCTATTTGAACCCCAGAACAAGCTGAACAAGTTCCCTCTTCCACCTCTTCGTTCCCCAAGTAGATCTCTGTTTTTTAAAAAATAATTTCATGGATGGATGGCAGAAAGCATATGACCACAGATAGCCAAACAAAGTATCTATCAAGGTTCACGAATTATCAGAATGCTCAGACCAGAGAGCGAAGGAGGAAGAGTAGATTAGTGTGAGAACTGGCCACTTACCTGATTCTCAAAGTGGGCTGCTATTCATTGCCTTGACACACACTCATTTTTAAACCCCAGGGGACATTTCCATCTTTTACCACAACCATTTTACTGTACAATCTTAATATAGATTGAGGGTGTGTCCTTACAACCAACATGGTCGTTTTTCAGTTCATATATTGACAATCCTTATCTTACATAAGGATATATAAATGTACCTTCACTATTGGAATCGTCTCTGATAACATGCCAGTTGTGCTGTTGCCCAGTGGGTTGCCATACTTTCATCTGATGGCTCTTTTCATAAATGAATGAATGATCCCACAGTTTGAAAAGGAATGCTAGGCTTCATCCTTAAGAAAAAGACCTAAACAGTTGTGCTTCAAACTTCCATAAAAACTGTATCTGTCCTTTTGATGTAATATTGTGTCATTTCAAACAACAGAGTCTAACATTTGTGGCAATAGGGGATAATATTAGAATTTATGCTGATAGAAACAAGCATACTTCTGATTTCTAATAGTGGTTATTTGATTCAATGAATGCTGCCTCAATGCAAACATCTTTAGGGGTTCTATTTGAACCCCAGAACAAGCTGAACAAGTTCCCTCTTCCACCTCTTCGTTCCCCAAGTAGATCTCTGTTTTTTAAAAAATAATTTCATGGATGGATGGCAGAAAGCATATGACCACAGATAGCCAAACAAAGTATCTATCAAGGTTCACGAATTATCAGAATGCTCAGACCAGAGAGCGAAGGAGGAAGAGTAGGTTAGTGTGAGAACTGGCCACTTACCTGATTCTCTAAGTGGGCTGCTATTCATTGCCTTGACACACACTCATTTTTAAACCCCAGGGGACATTTCCATCTTTTACCACAACCATTTTACTGTACAATCTTAATATAGATTGGAGGGTGTGTCCTTACAACCAACATGGTCGTTTTTCAGTTCATATATTGACAATCCTTATCTTACATAAGGATATATAAATGTACCTTCACTATTGGAATCGTCTCTGATAACATGCCAGTTGTGCTGTTGCCCAGTGGGTTGCCATACTTTCATCTGATGGCTCTTTTCATAAATGAATGAATGATCCCACAGTTTGAAAAGGAATGCTAGGCTTCATCCTTAAGAAAAGACCTAAACAGTTGTGCTTCAAACTTCCATAAAAACTGTATCTGTCCTTTTGATGTAATATTGTGTCATTTCAAACAACAGAGTCTAACATTTGTGGCAATAGGGGATAATATTAGAATTTATGCTGATAGAAACAAGCATACTTCTGATTTCTAATAGTGGTTATTTGATTCAATGAATGCTGCCTCAATGCAACATCTTTAGGGGTTCTATTTGAACCCCAGAACAAGCTGAACAAGTTCCTCTTCCACCTCTTCGTTCCCCAAGTAGATCTCTGTTTTAAAAATAATTTCATGGATGGATGGCAGAAAGCATATGACCACAGATAGCCAAACAAAGTACCTATCAAGGTTCACGAATTATCAGAATGCTCAGACCAGAGAGCGAAGGAGGAAGAGTAGATTAGTGTGAGAACTGGCCACTTACCTGATTCTCAAAGTGGGCTGCTATTCATTGCCTTGACACACACTCATTTTTAAACCCCAGGGGACATTTCCATCTTTTACCACAACCATTTTTACTGTACAATCTTAATATAGATTGAGGGTGTGTCCTTACAACCAACATGGTCGTTTTTCAGTTCATATATTGACAATCCTTATCTTACATAAGGATATATAAATGTACCTTCACTATTGGAATCGTCTCTGATAACATGCCAGTTGTGCTGTTGCCCAGTGGGTTGCCATACTTTCATCTGATGGCTCTTTTTCATAAATGAATGAATGATCCCACAGTTTGAAAAGGAATGCTAGGCTTCATCCTTAAGAAAAGACCTAAACAGTTGTGCTTCAAACTTCCATAAAACTGTATCTGTCCTTTTGATGTAATATTGTGTCATTTCAAACACCTGAGTCTAACATTTGTGGCAACAGGGGATAATATTAGAATTTATGCTGATAGAAACAAGCATACTTCTGATTTCTAATAGTGGTTATTTGATTCAGTGAATGCTGCCTCAACGTAAACATCTTTAGGGGTTCTATTTGAACCCCAGAACAAGCTGAACAAGTTCCTCTTCCACCTCTTCGTTCCCCAAGTAGATCTCTGTTTTAAAAATAATTTCATGGATGGATGGCAGAAAGCATATGACCACAGATAGCCAAACAAAGTATCTATCAAGGTTCACGAATTATCAGAATGCTCAGACCAGAGAGCGAAGGAGGAAGAGTAGATTAGTGTGAGAACTGGCCACTTACCTGATTCTCAAAGTGGGCTGCTATTCATTGCCTTGACACACACTCATTTTTAAACCCCAGGGGACATTTCCATCTTTTACCACAACCATTTTTACTGTACAATCTTAATATAGATTGAGGGTGTGTCCTTACAACCAACATGGTCGCTTTTTTCAGTTCATATATTGACAATCCTTATCTTACATAAGGATATATAAATGTACCTTCACTATTGGAATCGTCTCTGATAACATGCCAGTTGTGCTGTTGCCCAGTGGGTTGCCATACTTTCATCTGATGGCTCTTTTTCATAAATGAATGAATGATCCCACAGTTTGAAAAGGAATGCTAGACTTCATCCTTAAGAAAAGACCTAAACAGTTGTGCTTCAAACTTCCATAAAACTGTATCTGTCCTTTTGATGTAATATTGTGTCATTTCAAACACCAGAGTCTAACATTTGTGGCAACAGGGGATAATATTAGAATTTATGCTGATAGAAACAAGCATACTTCTGATTTCTAATAGTGGTTATTTGATTCAGTGAATGCTGCCTCAACGTAAACATCTTTAGGGGTTCTATTTGAACCCCAGAACAAGCTGAACAAGTTCCCTCTTCCACCTCTTCGTTCCCCAAGTAGATCTCTGTTTTTTAAAAAACAATTTCATGGATGGATGGCAGAAAGCATATGACCACAGATAGCCAAACAAAGTATCTATCAAGGTTCACGAATTATCAGAATGCTCAGACCAGAGAGCGAAGGAGGAAGAGTAGGTTAGTGTGAGAACTGGCCACTTACCTGATTCTCTAAGTGGGCTGCTATTCATTGCCTTGACACACACTCATTTTTAAACCCCAGGGGACATTTCCATCTTTTACCACAACCATTTTTACTGTACAATCTTAATATAGATTGAGGGTGTGTCCTTACAACCAACATGGTCGCTTTTTTCAGTTCATATATTGACAATCCTTATCTTACATAAGGATATATAAATGTACCTTCACTATTGGAATCGTCTCTGATAACATGCCAGTTGTGCTGTTGCCCAGTGGGTTGCCATACTTTCATCTGATGGCTCTTTTTCATAAATGAATGAATGATCCCACAGTTTGAAAAGGAATGCTAGACTTCATCCTTAAGAAAAGACCTAAACAGTTGTGCTTCAAAACTTCCATAAAACTGTATCTGTCCTTTTGATGTAATATTGTGTCATTTCAAACAACAGAGTCTAACATTTGTGGCAATAGGGGATAATATTAGAATTTATGCTGATAGAAACAAGCATACTTCTGATTTCTAATAGTGGTTATTTGATTCAGTGAATGCTGCCTCAACGTAAACATCTTTAGGGGTTCTATTTGAACCCCAGAACAAGCTGAACAAGTTCCCTCTTCCACCTCTTCGTTCCCCAAGTAGATCTCTGTTTTTTAAAAAATAATTTCATGGATGGATGGCAGAAAGCATATGACCACAGATAGCCAAACAAAGTATCTATCAAGGTTCACGAATTATCAGAATGCTCAGACCAGAGAGCGAAGGAGGAAGAGTAGATTAGTGTGAGAACTGGCCACTTACCTGATTCTCAAAGTGGGCTGCTATTCATTGCCTTGACACACACTCATTTTTTAAACCCCAGGGGGACATTTCCATCTTTTTACCACAACCATTTTTACTGTACAATCTTAATATAGATTGGAGGGGTGTGTCCTTACAACCAACATGGTCGTTTTTTTCAGTTCATATATTGACAATCCTTATCTTACATAAGGATATATAAATGTGTACCTTCACTATTGGAATCGTCTCTGATAACATGCCAGTTGTGCTGTTGCCCAGTGGGTTGCCATACTTTCATCTGATGGCTCTTTTTCATAAATGAATGAATGAATGAATGAATGAATGAATGAATGAATGATTCCACAGTTTGAATAGGAATGCTAGACTTCATCCTTAAGAAAAAGACCTAAACAGTTGTGCTTCAAAACTTGCATAAAGACCGTATCTGTCCTTTTGATGTAATATTGTGTCATTTCAAACACCAGAGTCTAACATTTGTGGCAACAGGGGATAATATTAGAATTTATGCTGATAGAAACAAGCATACTTCTGATTTCTAATAGTGGTTATTTGATTCAGTGAATGCTGCCTCAACGTAAACATCTTTAGGGGTTCTATTTGAACCCCAGAACAAGCTGAACAAGTTCCCTCTTCCACCTCTTCGTTCCCCAAGTAGATCTCTGTTTTTTAAAAAACAATTTCATGGATGGATGGCAGAAAGCATATGACCACAGATAGCCAAACAAAGTATCTATCAAGGTTCACGAATTATCAGAATGCTCAGACCAGAGAGCGAAGGAGGAAGAGTAGATTAGTGTGAGAACTGGCCACTTACCTGATTCTCAAAGTGGGCTGCTATTCATTGCCTTGAGTTTGTTTGTTTGTTTGTTTTATCAATGGTGCCTTTAGTGTGCCTGAACGTTGTAGTATATAGGCTATGTCACATCCTAAGGTTGAAAATGCCAGAGTTGTAGCATTATAAGTAAGAGTTGGGATGAGAGAAAAGAGCTCTTAAAATGTTTGTGATCAGTGAACAACAGTAGAGACCCAAACGGTTCCAGTATCTCATCCTTTTTCTTTTGCAATGGGTATTTTCCTTTGCTCTTCTTTTGAAGCTCATCTTCTCTGTTGCAGCAGTTGCAATACAGAACAATATTCCCAAGAGAGAGATGGATCATCCTGACACCACTTACAATCCTGACTTTATTTTACTTTCTGCTAATGGCTCAAATTGAAATTGATTTTAACAGGTATGAGTTAATTTTGTGCATTTTAATCACATTTTGTACTATATTTATTTTCTATAAACTGCTATGATTATTATTATTATTTTTGTAAAAGGCAGGGTGCAACTGAAGTGCAGCTAGTACTACTACCACCACATTTTCTGATGCCATTACTTTACTATTATGATAATCCCAAGTGATTAATCATTTGGAAAAGAGAACAGGAGTGCACAAATGTTTAGTAAGATTATATATGGTTACTGTGTGTAGGTTGGGCAGCATTTGTTAAATAAGTAAGTAGGTAGGTAGATAAATGAATGAATGAATGATTCCACAGTTTGAATAGGAATGCTAGACTTCATCCTTAAGAAAAAGACCTAAACAGTTGTGCTTCAAAACTTGCATAAAGACCGTATCTGTCCTTTTGATGTAATATTGTGTCATTTCAAACACCAGAGTCTAACATTTGTGGCAACAGGGGATAATATTAGAATTTATGCTGATAGAAACAAGCATACTACTGATTTCTACAGTGTTGTGTTATAGCCCTGTTGGATCAAATTCTGAACTTTCCTCTCCACTTTGCTTAGACAAACGAATAGCCATCTTATCTGGGAGACAAATTTTGACAGCAATCCTGATTTGAGTGTTCAGTCCATTAGGTTTCCACAGGCATAGCCAAAGCTCTTCAGATGGTGCCTACGTCTTTCCTCTCCATTTTCTTCAGACAAGCTGGCAACCGGCTTATCCAAGAAATGAGCTTTGACAGCTGTCCTGTTTTGCATTGCAAACTGCCCCCATCCGTTTATGATAACTCAGTTTCTCAGAATTCAGAGTCAACATGTGGAGTGAACCAAGCTGGGAAAGGGATGATATTTTCCATCATATAAAAATCCAGTGGGTATTATCTCAGTGACATACAGAAAGCTACTCCATGCTCAGAAATTAATTGTCCGTCAAGTTCAGAATAATCTAACCTGTCTTAGATGCAGCTTTCTAAGCTCTCAGCCTAGGAAAAATATTTTCCATCTACTGTTTCTTCACCCTTTTAATTGAAGAGCCTAGTTCTGCCAAAGCACTGTTCACATTGCACAGTGATCTCATTGTATAAAACGAGACTTATTTCCTACAAAGTCTTATTAGAATGAAAGCTTTCCATTCACTATATGAAATCTGATCTGAGGAATGGCAATAGTATTCTACGAAAGGGGATCCATGACCAGTTGTACTTGTTTAGACACATCAGAGTAATTAGAATCTGCACTTTAAAGATAGTCCTCAACTTACAACAGTTCATTTAGTGACCATTCAAAGTTACACCGGAACTGAAGAAAGTCACTTATGGCTGTTTTTCACACTTACGAACCTTGGAGCACCCCCATGGTCATGATCAAAATTCCGACCCTTGGCAACTGATTCATATTTATGACGTTGCAGTATCCGAGGATCATGTGATCACCTTTGCTCTTCTTCTTTGCTCAGCTCTGGGCTCTGTTTTCTCCTATTCTGCTGCTGCTGCTGCTACCGCCACTGCTCTCTAGACAGAAGTAAGAATTCACAAAAAGCCAGAGCTCTTTCCTGCTGTGCCCAGACCAGCGGGCTAGCCTAGTAGAACTTGTACAGGAAGAGTGAGGATGAGCTCTGATTTCTACAGTGTTGCGTTATAGCCCTGTTGGATCAAATTCTGAACTTTCCTCTCCACTTTGCTTAGACAAACCAATAGCCATCTTATCTGGGAGACAAATTTTGACAGCAATCCTGATTTGAGTGTTCAGTCCATTAGGTTTCCACAGGCATAGCCAAAGCTCTTCAGATGGTGCCTACGTCTTTCCTCTCCACTTTGCTTAGACAAACCAATAGCCATCTTATCTGGGAGACAAATTTTGACAGCAATCCTGATTTGAGTGTTCAGTCCATTAGGTTTCCACAGGCATAGCCAAAGCTCTTCAGATGGTGCCTACGTCTTTCCTCTCCATTTTCTTCAGACAAGCTGGCAACCGGCTTATCCAAGAGATGAGCTTTGACAGCTGTCCTGTTTTGCATTGCAAACTGCCCCCATCCGTTTATGATAACTCAGTTTCTCAGAATTCAGAGTCAACATGTGGAGTGAACCAAGCTGGGAAAGGGATGATATTTTCCATCATATAAAAATCCAGTGGGTATTATCTCAGTGACATACAGAAAGCTACTCCATGCTCAGAAATTAATTTTCCGTCAAGTTCAGAATAATCTAACCTGTCTTAGATGCAGCTTTCTAAGCTCTCAGCCTAGGAAAAATATTTTCCATCTACTGTTTCTTCACCCTTTTAATTGAAGAGCCTAGTTCTGCCAAAGCACTGTTCACATTGCACAGTGATCTCATTGTATAAAACGAGACTTATTTCCTACAAAGTCTTATTAGAATGAAAGCTTTCCATTCACTATATGAAATCTGATCTGAGGAATGGCAATAGTATTCTACGAAAGGGGATCCATGACCAGTTGTACTTGTTTAGACACATCAGAGTAATTAGAATCTGCACTTTAAAGATAGTCCTCAACTTACAACAGTTCATTTAGTGACCATTCAAAGTTACACCGGAACTGAAGAAAGTCACTTATGGCTGTTTTTCACACTTACGAACCTTGGAGCACCCCCATGGTCATGATCAAAATTCCGACCCTTGGCAACTGATTCATATTTATGACGTTGCAGTATCCGAGGATCATGTGATCACCTTTTGCAACCTTCTGACAAGCAAAGTCTATGGGGAAACCAGATTCACTAACAACCATGTTACTAACTTAACAAGTGCAGTGATTCACTTAACAACTGTAGCAAGAAAGTTCATAAAATGGAGCAAAATTCACTTAACGACTGTCTTGTTTAGCTATGAAAATTTTGGGCTGAATTGTGGTCCTAAGTAAAGGACTACCTGTATTTATTTAAAATGTTTACTGTATTTTTTGGATTATAAGACACACTGGTGTATAAGACACACCAAGATTTTGAAGAGATAAATAAGAAAAAAAAGGGTTTTCCCCTCCCCAGCCCCCAGGAGCACTCTGCAGGCCTCCCAAACCCTCTGCGCACCCTGTTTTTGTGAAAAAGCGGGCCCATTTTTGACAAAAAAGGGACGAACAGGGCAGGGCTTTGGGAGGCCAAAAGCGGCTGTATTCGATATATAAGATGCACCAACAGTTCCACCCTCTTTTGGGGGGGGGGGAAAGGTGTGTCTTATACTCTGAAAAATACAGTATATAGTTTCCAATAAGTGGTGCAGTGGCCTAGAGGTTGCGCTCTCACCTCACAATTAGGAGGCTGTGAGTTCGATCCTAGGTAGCGGCAGATATTTCTCTCTCTGGGCACAATGGGTGCATTGTGTATTGGCAGAGTTCTATACATACATAGATAAAATACATACATACATACATATATATATTACAAGATATATCCAAGATATTGGGTATATCTTCCAATCTTATACCAAATTCTGTGTATCTCCCAAACAACAGTTAAAAGAGATCATTGTATGATTGATATATGCATATATCTGTTAAAACAATAGATAGTAATGAAAGCTAGCACCATAATAAATTTTAACAAACAGCCCACCATAAAAACTCTCATTGAACTCAGCCTACCACAGCACTTAGGGAGAAAGCCAAATCATAAGCACCTTTTGGCTTAGGTGCTAGGAAGGTGCGGGCCGGCTGAACTGCAGGCCTCTTTCACTTACCATGCCTCTGATGCTGGCCAGTTGGCTGATGTTCCTTTCTTCTTTTGGTATCAAGTGTTGCGGTCTCTCTCATGCTCACACAGATGAGCCAGAACACTCTACTTTTTAAAATCGTTTTTGAATTTGACTGCAGAGCCGTTACAATAAGCAAATGCAGGGGAGAAAATTGCAACCTAGTATAGGAGTTCTCTCATTCTGACAGCATAAGGAATCTGACTAAAAGTGGAGAATTTCAACCACCACACTTTCCTTTCAAACCAATTTGGCACCTCTTTCTTTTTCTGCCAGTTCAGTAACTTCTAGTCACCTTGGCTTATTAAAAAGTAACAGCAGTTTTAAAAGCAATTTGGAGGAGGAGAGTTGTGGCATGGGAAACACTCATTTCTATTCCTCCATGAGGCTTGCCACACGATAGAACTCCCAATCATATACTTTACTTGGAATGATCTGATCAGCTCATTATAGCAGCATCCAGTCTGACTAAAATATAGAATGGGAAAAATATAACTTTCAGGGTTTTTTTTCTCAAGCTACTGGATTTGTTGTCTTCTGGTTCCCTTTGAAGAAGCTTTGCATGTCAGGTAGTTTATTAGTTGTGCAGTTAGCATCTGGCGTTCAAGCCTTTTGATTGAGATACCTGTTATATTCAGCCATAATTTATTGCCTGCTGTAATTTCATGGCCTTTATTGTCTTGTGCAGAAATTGAAACAGAGCTGCCTGCTGTTTAGTGAAGGAAAACTGGCAGCCATTTTTGTTACGCCAATTAATAGTGCTTGGGTTAATGGCAATGTGACAATAATTCTTCTGGGTTTTGGAAAATTGGCATATATTTGTCTACTCATTTTAGTATTTAACTTGAATTATTGATTCACTTGAGGGGGGGGGAATGGCTGAGGAGCATAGAAATCAGCATGCCATTGGTCCAGCTACCACACAATTATCTCTGGTTCGTTCCATTCAGTATATTCCAGTTGTCTGGACCTGTCCAATTCATTATTTTCTGTATGACCTGAGGCAGTTTATTGTGTGTTCAGCTGTGGCCTATATAGCAATCCTGTCCTTTTCATTGGAAGCACTGTGGCTCTGAAGAGCTTGGAGATGATCCAATTTCTCACTGGCAGGAGCTCAAGTTTCACCCCAATTCCTAGCTTCTCTCTTTCTCCTTCTTTGAGGTTTACCTGCCATGATATTTTCTTCAGTATTTCAAGATAGATGAAAGTGAAGATGTCTATGAATTCGTTTCAAACACTTTTGGAGGGGCTGCAAAAATAGGAATCAGCAGCAGGAATGAATGTGAAAGCGACATGTCACCTGTTATAAATTTTCCCAAGACTACCTGTGGATATGTAGGACTCATTGTGGTAGTTTTTGTATGGTTTTGCTTATTACCTGGTTATTATTGCATCAAGCCTTACAAACCTTTTCCTCTCCTAATCCATACATAAAATAAATTATACCAGGCATCTGATATGACCCCAATATATTATTACTTGCCTATAGAGAGATTCAGTAACTGTAACAGAGTTGGAAGGGACCTTGGAGGTCATCTAGTCCAACCCCGTGTGTTTGTATGTATAACCTGTTAGTTCAGTGGTGGGATTCAGCCAGTTCGGACCACTTCGGGAGAATCGGTTGTTAATTTTCTGAGCAGTTTGGTGAACTGCTGGTTGGAAGAAATCATTAAGGCAGAGAACCGGTTGTTAAATTATTTGAATCCCACCACTGTGTTAGTTCCAATATTTACTAAAATAAATATTAAACTTAGAACTAACAGGCTATACATATGAATAAGTAGCAATGTGGGTCTAAAACTTCTCCACCTCCTCCTCTTTTATTAGTTCAGGTGTCAAGAGAGATACCAAGCAAAATGGTCTGTCAAACAAAAAAACTATCACCTCATAATAGCAAATGTTTGATGATGGATGCCTTTTGTTAATAATGAATATTAGAAAAAAAATACGTTGGCCTGCCAGACCCCTATCAAAATTTAATGTCTAATAATCAACTAAGATTATTTTAAAATCTGTATATTATGTTCTTTTAATGAACAAAGATAATATCCGTGACCTGAAACTTAAGTAAGGATCTTTACGGAAACAACATCACCTCGTGCTGTTGATCAAAAGCTCATGTTTTTTGTTCTTTGGAATGGATATTCTGCGGGAAGAAAAATGATGGAACAACAGAGACCTTTAAAATTAGAAGATAACATTGTCAGGATACCCCCATAAAAATCCATGATTGTGACAAGGTGACTACATAACAAAATCTATGTCTGGAAGAACTGTCACATTATTACTGATAGCTCAGATAAGTAATAAATGTAATCCTTGCCTGAAATGTACCACTGTCAGCTGGACAGATGAAAGTGTAAGTACTAGATAAATCAACAAGTTTTCTATTGCATTTGCTAGTAGGTAGTAGTGTCTATAAATTTAGGTGCAAGAAATGCTATCATAAACAGTGATGGGATGCCAGTTGTTTTCGAACTAGGATTTAACTGGAACATTCAAAGAAATTTCAATGTTCAGTGTAAATATTTCTTTAGGCAGCAAATTATGTTTCTGATATTCAAACTGAATTAAATAGCGTGATACTCCTTTGGAGGATGGTTCTGCCATGCAAATATAATTTGAGGTATACAGGTATTCCTGGACTCATGACTGAACCCAAAATTTCTGTTGCTAAGAGAGAGAGTTGTTAAGTGAACATAGCCCTATTTTATAGCCTTTCTTGCCACAATTGTTAAGTGACTCACTGAAGTTGTTAAGTTAATAACATTGTGTTAAGTAAATCTGGCTTCCCCATTGATTTTGCTTGTCAGAAGATTGCAAAAGTTGGTCATGTAGCTCTGGGACATTGCAACTGTCATAAATATGAGTCCATTTCCAATTTTGAAAATTTTGATCACGTGACCATGGGGATGAACAATGGTCGTAAATGTGAAAAATGGTCATGTCACTTTTTTTCAGTGCTGTTATAACTTCAAATGGTCACTAAATGAACTGTTGTAAATCAAGGATTATGTGTAATCAGTAAGTAAATAAATGTATTGTTGTAACCACAGGTCAGAATATAGGAATGCCATAAAATACAATAAAATAACAAAAGAACCATGTAATTATGGAATGGAGTGGAAATATTATATGTAAAATGTTTATCACAAAGTAAAGCCAAAATTACAACTAAAACAGCAGAACCAAAGTAGCAACTTGGAAACACTGCAAGAGAATAGTTCAATTTTTCATAGTCAGAATCATTGAGTTCATCTACCATTAATAACTTGCCTCTGATCTCAATGCAAATGGTGCACTGGAGAACCTAATGGAGAATGTTTACCAACAGCACAAGTACTGAGGTTGCTGTTCAACAAGGAGCTTTAAAAGCCACTTTGAGATATGCAAGGGGCTGTAGGCAAAGGGATGCTAAGCCCTTCTCAGTAACGCACTGGATATTTTAACCAAGTACAAGGAAAGGCTTCTATATATTTTTTATAATACTGACACCAAGATGAAACTTTGGGCACTTGTACTACAATGTCATCTTTATAAGCATCCCTTTCAAAAATCCAATTTCTAATATTTTCTCTATTCCAAGATCTAAAATCTAAAATCAAAATCCCCAAAGCTTTAACCAAAAACTGTCTACTGTTGATCTCACCCCATTCCTAAGAGGTCTGTGAGGGGCGTGCATAAGAGCACAAACGTGCCTACCATTCCTGTCCTACTGTTTCCTTTCATTATATCCAATTTATATAGTTATTACATACTTATACTCATATATATGCTTATATATTATATAGTTATTTCATGCTTATGCTTATATATACTGTTGTGACAAAATAAAATAAATAAATAAATAAAAATAAATCTAAGTTCTCCCAAAGATGGTAGGGAATATATTTGTAGAATGGATGACAAATGTTTAGTCCATTAATTTCAGCTGTATAATGGAGAAAGCAGAGATGGAAATCTTGAGGTCTTCTCATTTCTTATAGCATCCCAGCAAGATAAGATATAATTTAACTGCAATGGAAGGTATCCCCTATCTACATCCTTAATTAGGCAGTGAGGGTGCCCTAGGGAAAGACCAAGACCTTCCTTATAAACTTGTTTTGGACAGCTTCCAATTGGGCAATGACCTTCTTGTCTCACCCCCCAATCTCAGCCCCATACAGCATCTGGACTGTTACCTTATTCTGGAATATTTTAAGAGCAGGGCCTAACAATTGCCCTCCTTTAGAATAAAAAAAAAATCATGATAGCGTCCCCTTTATTCTGGGGAGTTGCCAAGACAGTAGATAAGTGTATTTTCCATAAAAAGGACTTACAAAAGGTGATGCCCAGGCATTGTAAAAAGGGCTCCATTTGTTGGACATTAATTGTCCATCTGTGTCTAATATTATTTTTGCTCAAAACTACTATCTTTGTTTTATTATCATTTATCTTCAGTTTTTCCCCTTTCACAGTAAGGGGATAGTCTGGCCATTAATCTTCTAAGGCCAATCTCAGTAAAGGAAATAACAGCCATGTCATCAGCCTACATTAACAATAAAATTTTCTGTCCATTGTGTGAGAGGAATAAAAAACTTCATTATTTAAAATATGTCAGAGATTTATTTTTTAAAAAGCTGACTCTCACTGGAGAAAAATGAGTATGTAATATGCATTGACGTACTGCTATAATATAAGCAAAGATACCAACAACAATAGAGTTCAAATGTTCATGTTTGCACATACCTGTCACAATTCTTGATGCATGATTCCCATTTGTATTTCAAGCATATAAAGATAGAGACAGTACCTGTAGCCAGATTAATGGAATGGTGGTTTGGCATAATCAGAAAGCATGCATATTTAGGAGAAACCCTATAATTCTCTGTACCAGGAAGTGTCTAGAAGCACTTTTTCCAACTAACAAATTTTATTCAAAAGCTGCCATGAGCTGTATATGAAGCTCATAAAAATTTGTGCCACTGCAGACTTGCTTAATGCTTCAACATCTGACAAACAAATATACCACTCTCACTTGAATCTGTATGTAACCTTCATTAATTTCAACACAACTTCTGATAATATCAAGAGTTAGACTCTGGGACATTCTGAGAAGGTCCTCTACAGAAAAAAGACACTTGCTCTTAATTCGTAAGCTTTACAGTAAAAACAGGCTTAGAGTGAGATTTAATTGGGAAGAGGACCTTTCTGACTTTATTCAGACTGTCAAGTGGGTGAAAAAAGAATGTATTTCAGCATATACTGTACATATTCTGTACATATCAACCCTTCATTTAAAATCTTCAGACAGTTGATGTCCATATTCCTAAATTAGCCAATAAACATCTCCCAGTTCTGCTAAATACTAAATTCTTCTCTTCTTTGTTTTCACTGAAGCATGAAGTGGGCACTAAGAATCTTAGCATACCACTATAATGAGGAACAATTAATAAGCAATTATGAGCCATTGTGGTGCAAGGGTTAGAATGCAGTATTGCAGGCTAATTCTGCTAACTAGCAACCGCCAGCAGTTCCGGAGTTCAAGGTTGACTCAGCCTTCCACCCAGGATGGGTTTCATTAACCTTTGCTACTGGTTCGCTCGCACACGCTCACTTTGCTTGTGTGCAACCTGTCTGCACATGCACAGAAGCTTCGGCGCACGCACAGGTCGTATTTGATGGCATTCAGGCAGGTGGGCGGAGCCTCCCACCATCGCCTGAACCAGGGCAAACCAGTAGCAACCTACCACTGCTTCCATCCTTCCAAGGCTGGTAAAATGAGGACCCACATTGTTGGGGCCAATAGGCTGACTCTGTAAATGCTTAGAGAAGGCTGTGAAGCACTGTGAAGCAGTGTATAAGTCTAAGTGCTATTGCTATGATAAATCTAAAATTTTGTGGGTTTTTCAACAAAAGAGAAAGCACAAATGGCCATTTGTTCCAATGAATTAGAGCAAGTTAAATGTTTTAAATATTTGGGCATAGACCTTCAGGAAATTAAGCAGCCCAGGTAAATTATTCCACTTCTACGCCCAAAAAGGTTTCGCAACCAACATCTAAATTTTATAAGCAATGGAGGCAAATTACATCCCAGCAGCTGTTTTTGGTTGAAAGCAGTTGTCCAATTCTTATATAGCAATAGCAAAAGCACTTAAGACTTTTTTGTTTTCTCTTTTTCTTGATAGCCAATTGTTGTATTAAATTATTTCTCTTTTTTAAAAATAGTGTAAAGGTTGATGAAAGACCATAATAAAGATATTTAACTTAAACAAAAGAAGAATAAAAAATAAAGAAAGGAAAGGGATTATGGAGAATGAAAGAGTAGAATAAGGAGAGAAAAGAGAAGAAAAAGTATACTGGGCCTGCATAAAATGACAATTCATCCAGATGCTAGATAAGGTATGGTAATAAGCCGAAAGTTACTATACAATAACTGTACAGTTACTATACCTACAGGAATCCAGAGGGAAAAAAACACTTAATCCTAGGCTTAGATAACTTGGAACTCCGTCGCCTTCAACAAAATCTAAGTTTAACTCCTAGAATCATCTATTGTAACGTCCTTCCTGTTAAAGACTACTTCAGCTTTAATTGCAATTATACAAGAGCAACCAATAGATTTAAACTTAATGTTAACCTAGATTGCAGAAAATATGACTTCTGTAACAGAATCATCAGTGCTTGGAACACTTTACCTGACTCTGTGGTCTCTTCCCATAATCCTAAAAGCTTTAACCAAAAACTTTCTACTATTGACCTCACCCCATTCCTAAGGGGACCATAAGGGGCGTGCATAAGAGCACAAACGTGCCTACCGTTCCTGTCCTATTGTTTTTCTTTTCTTCTTCCTATATATATATATATATGCTTATACCTCCTAATATTTACTCATATATATGTTTATATACTATATAATCTTTTTGTATGATACTTACATATATTGTTGTAACAAAATAAATAAATAAATAAATAAAAATAAATAAACTATCAGTTTTTAAATCTTCTTTCAAAGTCTTTATCAAAGAAGTGGTTCAAGGATGAGATCTTTAAAAAAAACTAGTAAGGAAATTTACAACAATAAAGATAATATTGATCTTCAGATGGAATTAAATATCTGAAAAAGCAGAATTGTTGACTATAAGCCCCATTTTAAAAAGCCTGAGCCAAGGCTTGTATTTGAAACTTTTTTTCTCTCTTTGTGAGCTGATACAGACTCACTTCTTCATCCTTGGCTCTTTCAGAATATTTGTAAATAGTGAAGTGGACTGCTTGAAGTTCCCAATATAATAGATTTAAAATAATGACTGCCACTCTCATATTGATTTGAAAACTGTCGCATAATAATTCTGGAAAAAATGTTATTTTTTAATGCCAAAATGATGGTATGGGTAATCCATTTCAAAACATTTAAAGAGGGGGTTTCATAAAAGGTCTATATGCATGCTAAGTGTTATCAAAAAATGGATATAATATGCAAAGTTTAAAGGCTGAGTGGAAAATGGAACTAGAGATCCACATTGTGTCTAAATAATGGGGAAATGTTTAACCTCATTCTGAAAAGAATGAAAAGTCTCATTCTGAACTAAATCTTATTCAACACAAAATAATTTTTTTCACTGTATTAGGCCCCATTTGTCTAAATCAGGGGTAGTCAACCTTTTTATACCTATCGCCCACTTTTGTATCTCTGTTAGTAAAATTTTCTAACTGCCCACCGGTTCCACAGTAATGCACCATGTATCATCGTCTGTGCATGCCTCTTGCACATCGTGGATTGGGTTGGGGGGACACCGGCTACCAGCTCTGCTTGTCTGTTACAGCTGGGTGGTGTGGGGGGAGATTCATGAACTATTCTGGGACGAGGCTCTTTTGTTTGCGATCGCACTATAGCGCCATTTAGTTTCCCTTACGTAACGCGAACTAAACTTATGCACGGGTGATACAAATAGTATATTTTCAGAAATTTAAATTGTCACGGGGAATTTTATGAAAACCTAATGAAAATGTTTTTAAATAATGCTATGAAAATTTTTTTAAAAGTCAATTAAATTAAAAAAAAGGAAAGTGCTTCAGTATGGGACAAAACCCCTACTGCCCACCATGAAAGCTGGAACGCCCACTAGTGGGCGGTAGGGACCAGGTTGACTACCACTGGTCTAAATCATTTTTCAGGGAGAGATGGACAGCACCTGAATGTAATAAATAAATTAACTAATTAATTGATTTGTATTTTTACAAAAAAAGGAATAAATAAGTCATTGTGTTGTTGGAGAGGGAACAATTATGATGCACCAATTAAAGACATGTTTTTTGCCATTTCCAAAAGTTGTTATGTTCTGGAAAGAGACAATTACATACATTTCTTTGATTCTGAAACAAAGCTGAGAATTTTGGGATGCCCAACTTTTGACATAGAAATTGACAAATGAACCACAAGGATTTTCTTTGCTTTGATTAATGCCAAGAGTTTAGTTTTTCCATATATTAAAGATAGACTTATGGTTCTAATTAAATAGTGGCTTGATGTCCTGTTGTTACTTACACCAGCTCAGAATCATCACCTTTAAATATATTGTAGACGATACATGACTAATGACAGTGAAATATAACTATATTTATTATAACTGTTAAGTGTATACATACAGACATACAGACATTCATACACACATATGCATACACACCAGTGGTGGGTTTCAAAAATTTTTACTACAGGTTCTGGGGTGTGACTTGGTGGGCGTGGCTTGGTGGGCGTGGCTTGGTGGGCATGGCAGGGGAAGAATACTGTAAAATCGCCATTCCCACCCCACTCCAGGGGAAGGTTACTGCAAAATCCCCATTTCTTCCCGATCAGCTGGGACTCGGGAGGCAGAGAATAGATGGGGGTGGGGCCAGTCAGAATTTTTACTACTAGTTCTCAAGACTACTCAAAATTTCCGCTACCAGTTCTCCAGAACTGGTCAGAACCTGCTGAAACCCACCACTGATACACACCCCACTATATATGAAGGAGATGCCTTTCTATTTACAACTTACCCTCTTGTAATTGTATCTTTTTTAATTCTTTTTTTCTCTCATGTTTTCTCTTTGATCTATTAGATAAACACATTAGCAGTTCAAAAGCATGCAAAATGTGAGTAGATTAATAGGTACCACTTAGGTGGGAAAGTATCTCTGTGTACCTTTGGTGTATAGGCATGCTGGCCACATGATCACAGAAAATGTCTTCAGACAATGCTGGCTCTGTTGTGACCCAGGCCTAAGTAGGTAGTAGTAGACGCACGCAATCAGTTCAAAAACAAACGGATTTTATTAGAACAGCTGAGAATTAACTCACTCTTAGCGTAGTCAAAACTAAATCAAAACAAATTCTTCATAATACAATTCTTCGGTCTTATCACCAACCTTGGTCTAATTAGGCAAACTGCCAAAGGCTTTTCTTGGCAAAAGTTCAAAAGCAGAAGATGCTGACAAGAAATAAATTCAGCAAGACAAGGAGCACGTCTATGAATGTTGTTTTCTGACAAAGAGCCCAAACACTGTTGCTGGACTTTTAAGCCTTATCGGAGGGGCCAATCATCTCTTGGCCCTAGTCCCAAGTCATCCTCTTTGTTTTAGCTGCTCTTGCCTTCTGGCAGCTCTTCTCATGCGTGCATTAGGAACAGGCTCCTCCTGTTCCTCTGCCTCACTACTGTCAGCCTCTGGAGGCTCCGGAGTCCGCACATCATTCCCCGATGGCCCTGGCCCCACCTCTGCCTCTGACGCAGAGCCCTCATCCGGGCCTTCCCCAGCCTCCAGGACTGGCCCATGTTCTTTCTCAGCCTCTTCGCTGTCCAACTCCATTGCCAGCTCCGCAGGCTACTGGCAGACCACAACAGGCTCCCTCGGCTAAGAAACGGAGATCAGCCCAGCCCCCTAGAATTGGATAACACTGGACAGGGAAATCTCTACCTTTACCTAATTGTATGTTTTCTCTGCTTTTTTCTTCTTTACTTCTGTCGTGTTGTCTCTCCAATCTATTAAATAAACATATGTGTGTAAGTATATACATACATTTCTGCACTTTATCGCTCATCTAAATCCATAAAAATTCTAGATTGTTTACAGATATTAATTATACTTTAAACAATAAAAATTAACCGTGTGCAGTTGCAATAATTCATTAAAATATAAATGAATTTATATCTGGCCAGAAGCCCTACACTACTATTATGCATTTTCCTGTGCTAGCTATTGAAGTTTGTGTATTAAAGATTCAAACAAGTTTTGATACCTTTGCAAGTTTTTATACCTTTGCAAGTTTTTTTAACGAACATTTATATTGTCTGGCAGGATAATTGCAGAGTATTTACAAATTCAACTATAGTCTGTTATTTGAAAGCATTTGACATCTTCCAGAGCAGGTTTTCAGCTGGTTTTTCATTAGCAGGGAGGTGAAGAGTGCACCTAAATCTAATACTCTGTTTGCTGTATATTTTTCTTTATTTAATTTCATACTGACTTTAAAATAAGACATGAAAACAGTCATGTATGTTCCTCTTCACCTTTAGACGTTGGGTTAGCTTGCTTCTGTGGAGAATGAGGAAGAAAATAAGGAGGAGAAATCTCTCTATTGCAATGTTTTCCTGTATAGCTAGGGTTTTTTTTGGTATTAAACACATATTGTTCTGAAATAAAACAAGTACTTGCCATCGTTTTATTTTTGTATTACTAAATATTACTTTATTTAATAAAAAAATTGTGAATCCAAAAATGCATTTAAAATTTCTTATACACACAAAACCATACATTTCATAAACACACACACAGATTTCTGCAAATTATTTCCATATACATACATATATATATTCACCCACCATCGAATGACATTGTCATTCATCACTACCCCTGGATTGCTTGCGTTTGAATGTGTCTACACAGTGTGAGGGCTCAGGAATTAATCCAACTGCCAACACATTTTCTTTCTTTGTTGGCATACCAAGTCTCAGGATTGGCTTGGAAGTCACTAATTAAATGTAAAATTAATCCTTTAGATGAAAATCCTTTGTTGACATTTTCTCTTGGACCCTGTAATGTTTGATGAAGAATTTTAATATTCTTTTCGTTCTAAAAACTGACTTCTTACATAGAAAATGAATTAATATTTTAGCAGTTTGACTGCTGAATGCTCAGAAAGCAGTAATGTGATGCCAACACTGCACCAAAACTCTCATTTTTAATATCAAGACTGTGGAGAGGAATGTGTGATTCATCTGAAGCTACACAGGATTTGAAAAGTGAGATGTGAGAGAAGATATTTACAGTCCTATATCTGTAAATGTTATGTGGTAAATGAAAATACAATACTGTGATGGATGGGCTATGATAATCTATTACCCTGTCATACTGAAGTTCACTTATCTTAATAAAAATGTATGGTTTGCATTGTACCAGTTTGTATTTTATAAATATGGAGATCTCCAATACGATTATACTGCAGTACTATCATACCACGGCTACTATATTATTTTGCAAGTCCAGAGGTGCCATAAATCCCCTTTTAAATGATTTTGCTCTGGGAAGAATATTTTACTCTCATTTTTCTTTTCCCTAATGAAGCTCACGCAGGGAACTGAATTTCTTAGGTATCTAAACTAAATAAATGGCATCTCCCAACTATGATATGAAATTCAGTCTTACCCATCCTAATGTCTTCCAAATGTACTGAACAAGCATTCCAGCCAGACGTACCTTTGGGAGTTATAGTCCAACACATTCAAAAGGTATAGAGTTGGATAAAGTGGTTGAAATGTAGATTTGTCTAAGGGTATATAAATAAACCTCAATTCATTTCATTTCCTCTTATTTCTGAATGGAAACAGGATTGATTTCTGAAGTGTTTTCAGCAAGCTTAAGAATTCATCCCCACAAAAGTCAGAAAAAGATATCTATATTTCAAAGAATTCATTTTCCCCAATACCATGCAAAATTGATAACCCAACTAATTATATTAAATAATCCTTTACTAATTATTTTCAAAAGAAAGAAATGACCAAGGCAGAAGAAGCAATAATGCTTTCCCCCAAACATTTCCAGTGATTCCTTGCCAAACTCTGGATTTAAAACAAAAAAATATTTCTTGCTGGTTGCCAAACTGGAAGCTGTAGTAACAGTGAGAGAGCAAGGTGAGGGAAAATAAAATAATGCATTAAGGTCAGTGGTGGGATTCAGCCAGTTCGCACCACTTCGGGAGAACCGATTGTCAACTTTCTGAGCAGTTTGGTGAACTGGTTGTTGGAAGAAATCATTAGGGCAGAGAACCAGTTGTTAAATTACTTGAATCCCACCACTGATTAAGGTACTATTTTAAGAGAAATGCAGGATTGTCTGAAGAATAGGTGACCTTAACCTGACCTTGGCTTTGTATCTCTGGACTACAATTTTGTTCAGTCTTTTACATTCAGGAGGCATCATTTCAAATTTTAGTTTGGGAGATAAAATTTTCAGCAGGGTGTTCAAACCTGCTCTTAGATGTACTCAGAATTAAAATGAAAGAGGAATCTGTGTATTTTAAGACTTGTTGTACTGTATGTTTTATGCTCCATAGTAGCTATAGCAACATCAACACAAGTCAAACTGTTTCTTGTTTAAGTAGACTGATTTGTACCTTTGGCATGGCAACCTTATACATACCGTATTTTTCAGAGTATAAGATACACCTTTTTCCCTCCTAAAAGAGGCTGAAAATTTGAGCGCGTCTTATACTCTGAATGTAGCTTTTTTGAAGTTTTTTTTTCAGTCCTAACGAGGTGTTAGCAAGTGAAGTGATCTCCGTGCTTTGCCTGTTTTTCTCATGGCTTCTCTCTCCAAAGATCAGTTGTGCTTTAGAAGCTGTTTTTAAATCCCCAAGCAGGGGATAAAAACCAGCAAACTAATGTGCTGAAGCTGACCAAGCTAAGGACACTAGCCAGATGAATACCTGTTAGGCAGATTTTTCCCTCCCTATTTTCCTCCCCAAAAACTAAGCTGCGTCTTATACTCTGGTGCGTCTTATACTCCGAAAAATACGGTAGTTCTATTTCCAAGTTTGTAAAAACCAGGCTGTGTATAGTATTAGCAGTCATTCCAAGTGTAATTCTATACTTGATAGATACAGATTTAGGATTTGGCAAAAGCACTGCTCTAGGATTTGAATCTAAGACATACCATCACACCGCTCAGCTGCTGAAGCATGCAACAGAATAAAATTTGAGTGGCATATCCTATAGTCTTTCAGTTTATACTTTTGAAAATGGGGAAAATACTTCTTCTTTTTTCAAAAAAAGGCATAGCCCATTAAAGGCCATCCATTACATGCCAGTATGTTGGAGCATAATGTAAGTAAAGAAAAAAAAATAGCTCTTAATGACTGCAGCAGCAGCAATATGTAAACCTCGCACAGAAAATCCGTGACACTGATGATCAGATGCTTCAACTGAGACTGTGTCTGTCCGATTTCATGATAAATGCTCTAGGACAGGGGTCTGCAAACTTGGCTCTTTTAAGACATGTGGACTTCAACTCCCAGAGTTCCTCAGCCAGCAAAGCTGGCTGAGGAACTCTGGGAGTTGAAGTCCACAAGTCTTAAAAGAGCCAAGTTTGCAGACCCCTGCTCTAGGAGGAGGCGCTGAGATGATGAATGGAAAACTATAAAGATTACTTTATACAAAAAGGAGCTTTCAGAACAAATAGATGAATACTGTATGCACATATTCCTAATATTTTTTCCTTAGATTACACCAAGTAAATCCAAATATAATCAGGATGCTATTAGGTAAGGTCTTTGCACTGTACTAAGAATCTCTCTGAACCAGAGTGATTTGTCGTTATCTTTGTCTAGCAGATCAGCTGACTGATCTCCACCATTAGGGCATCTGAAATCACAGTGCAAGCAATATTTCCCATCCTTTGCAGTGGACCAGGTCAGAAAACAGACTACACAATTCCAATTATATTGATTCTATTGGTGATAGTAACAATCTCAAAAGCCTGACCTAGTTTTTTCCTCCTTTGCTCTTCTTATACTATAGTGAATTAAGAAAGAGTCAATCTAAACTTCTTTTCCAGTTTTGCTGTTTCTCAGGCTTAAGATACATTTTTGTTTAGGAAATCATTGTGATTTTTCTTAATTTCCCCAAGGTCATCTCCTTGACTTTATATAATAAAATAAAAGTAAAGGTTCCCTTCGCGCGTATGTGCTAGTTGTTCCCGACTCTAGGGGACAGTGTTCCTCTCCATTTCAAAGCCAGTGCTGTCTGAAGACATTTCCATGGTCATGTGGCCAGCATGATTAAACGCCAAAGGTGAACGGAACACTGTTACCTTCCCACCAAAGGTGGTCCCTATTTTTCTACTTGCATTTTTTCATGCTTTCAAACTGCTAGGTTGGCAAAAGCTGGGACAAGTAACAGGAGCTCACCCCGTTACACGGCATTAGGGATTTGAACCATTGAACTGCCGACCTTTCAATTGACAAGATCAGCATCTTAGCCACTGAGCCACTGCGTCCCTTCTACTTTATATAATACTGCCACCTAAAATGTTTAAGCAAAGTTTGTTAAGTGGGTCATTTTTCCATTGCTAGGATTCCTTCATCACCTAATTCTTCACTGCCATGCTTAAGAATGCCACATCCTGTTTTCTCTAGAGGTTCAACTGCCATAACACCATGTTGAGACACTATTTTCCTTTTAAATTAAAAAAAATGGAGCAAATATTGAGAGCTTGGAGCCAATATTGACAGCTTGGTAGCTGTCTCTCATAACAATCACTAGGATTTTTTTGTAAATCACTATAGGATAGTGGGAAATGCAGTACTGACTGAATGATGGCTTGTATTCTCACATTACTCAGTTGTGGGGAATGCTGAGCAACTCAAGATTAATGGAAATGCAGATGTTAATAGAGTTTCTTCAAAACTGTTTTGAGGAACTGGACAGTAGAGAGGAGCAAGTGGAAATGCTTTTTGACAACGATCCAACAATCCAAAAATCAATGTCAAGTTAAAGAACCCTTCACAGAGAAGGTGGGGTGGAATCACCAGCTAAAGTGGAGGGGGAAATAAAGAGACATGCCAGCATGGAGTTGCTACATGGAAGGAAACGTCGTAAGGGCACAATTAGTACCCGCTAAGCTAATCAATGTGCTATGAATCCATTGGTGACCTCCATTTTGCAGTACAAATTCAAGGAGACCTAACCCTAAACCTAAGAGAGATTTTCCCCTATGGGTTTTTCCCATGTAATGTGCCAGGAAACATTGATATGGCACACTCGAAAAGTTCATGTCCTTCCAAAGTTTCTAATGGGCTACAAATCTGTTGGTGACCTCCACTTTGCAGTGGCAAGAGAAATGCTTATAGGCACTGACTACATGGGGATAAATGCCTCAATAGATGGTAGCTCTTGATTAATTAGAACTCCCTTAGAGTTCTTAGCTTCCTAGAAATTATTGTGGTAGGAGGATTCCTAGTTTAAACAGCAGTGGGAGCTCCTAATAGGATTACCCGTGCTGATAAGAAGGAGAGTAGAGATGTGAAGAAGTATTTCACAGTGTGGGTGGATGGTCGAGTGAAATTCTGCAAGCAGAAGGAAAATCAGCTTACCTAAGTGAAGGATTTCAGAAATAAAATATGAAAGAAGGCAATGGCAATCCATATCTCGCTCAGATATTTATATAGATGTGGCTGAAACATTTAGAAAGGTTTGGGTGCCAAGTAATGAAGGTGCTCCTGTAGTTTACTAAAGAAGAATAAGACAATGTAGAAAAAATGGATGTGTAAGATTATACACATCAAACAGAGAAATACAAAAATAATGTGTCAAGCTACCAAACCATTCCACCCATTCCACTACAAGCAGTGATTTGTTTTAGACCTTAACAAGTAAGAATCACAGCATGAAAAAAAAAAAAGCTAAATGGACAGGTTTCAGGAAAGGAAATGGAGCTGAGATCAGATAACTAACATAAAATGGATAATGGAGTGAGCAAGCTATTATAAAAAGGTTTCTTCTGGGTTTACTGCTAGGCCAGGGGTCAGCAACCCTAGCTCTTTCATCCCTCTGCTGTGGCTCCCTGTTGCTGGTCAGCTCCACAATTGATAGGGCTTTCGGTTAGTACAGGTAGAGGAAAAAGGATGCTGCACTAGGAGGAGACTCATTGGTGGGGGAACCGACTTCCAGTCGGTAGAGGAAAAAGGACACCGTGCTAGGAGAAGACTATGATGGGGGGCCCAGACTTCTGGTCGGCTTCAGAATTGAACAGGGGCTTCCGGTTAGGACCTTTGTGGCTCTTTGAGTGTTTAAAGTTGCCAACCCCTGTGCTAGGCTATGCAAGTACTTCAGATCTGAAGGCAAGGAGCTACACAAAGATGCAGTTGGTAAATGGCACAATTGTGTTCTGAGGTTATAGGCAGATGATGCAGTGGTGTCCTTGCAAACTCTGATTTCCCTTTTGAATCCAAAATATCACAGATCTCTACAAACTAACTAGATTTCTGAGTGTCAAAAGTTTAACCCACCTTCCTGGATCTGGTGTCCTCCAAATATGTTGGGTAACTGTTTTCTATGAATTATCAGCCAGCACATCAGAAGAACAGCGAATTGGAAAAAGTCATCTTAACACATTGGCAAAAGTGAATAGAGAGTTGGAGAAACTATACAAAGCAATCAATATTTAGTATTAGATATAAATTTTCATTGGAAATTGCAGTTATTAAGCAATTTTCACAAAATAATTCCTGGATAATCACACAGCCCAGTTTCAAATATAAACATGCAGATGTTCTGGTGAGTCAAGGAATGCAAAAAAAAAATAGGGAAAGGAAGGAGCAATTAAACCAGTTTAGAAATGTCTTGAAGTGATGACTAATTTCTTAAATAAGGATATATTTCTAATTGACTAAGTAAGTATATTTTTTATTTTAATTTATATTTCATACTCATTTATATTCATACATTAACTTGATTTTAAATAATGATCTATAGTTTTTAAATTACAAGCTATTTAAATAACTATAACTAAATTCATGTTATTTTGATAATTTTGTACGTAAGTTACTTAAATACGATGTTTTAATTTTTTTGTCTATTTTATGTTTTTCTCTTCTTTTTATTAAAATGTTCTATAAAAAGGGGATGTATATCTAGATGTATCAGCTTGACGATGGGTATTAAATGTTTCATATGAGAATCTGATTTAGGATGGTGAATAGATCTATCCCAACCAGATTATGGCAATATTTTAAACTTTTTAAAAAAATAATCTCGTTATTTAGTTTAAGATACAAGTCTGGAAATTGATAACCATTGAACTTTCAGATGCTCAATTTTGAATAGACAAAAGATTGCACTAGTGGAAAAATAATAATCCGCTGTAAAACTGAATTTAGGAACTTATTAGTCAAGACGCAAAATGTCACTGCAGCTTTTGAGAAAGACTTGAGATCAATAATGCATCAACTTGACTATTAGACTCCCCTGCTCCATATGACTCTGTGTGAGAGAGAGAGAGGGAGAGAGATTTTATAAAGCAAAGCATCAGTGCTGGGCCTTTGAATTTAGTAGGTGCCTGTGTTATAGAAATACTTCTGAATACATAAGCAGAGTACTTAAAGAAGACTGACTCATTAAGCAATTGAGGTCTTATAAAAATAAAAACATTCATTATTCTGTTAGATTTAGAGAATGGCCTTAGTCTGTCAGTAAACAGTCACTGTATTTGAAGTAAAAGCTAGATTTATTAACAAATGCCTCAAATGAAAATTCTCTTCAGGGAAGTCAAAACATTCAAGATGCAGAATCCAATCTGAGTCAAATCACTGGCCCCAAAGGTTTATTCTTCCAAGCTTTTGTGCTCATGGTGGAGCCCATCATCAGGGAATTTTTCTCTCTATGGAATATGTTCTACGAGTTATATTTATAAGACACGGTGCTGTGTGCAGCTTTTAGATATTAATTAGGGTGTTGATGACTGACTATTAAGTTGTGGATTGTTATTTCCTTGTGTTGCTGCACCCTCAGCTCCAAAATACCTGATGCACTGGTGGTAGATCAGCACTCCCGTTATCTGACAAGGGGCCTGTTTCAGAGGTGGATTTCAGCAGGTTCTGACCAGTTCTGGAGAACTGGTAGCAGAAATGTTGAGTAGTTCGGAGAACCGGTAGTAAAAATTCTGACTGGCCCCGCCCCCATCTATTCTCTGCCTCCCAAATCCTAGCTGATCAGGAGGAAATGGGGATTTTGCAGTATCCTTCCCTTGGAGTGGGGTGGGAATGGAGATTTTACAGTATCCTTCCCCTGCCACACCCACCATGTCACACCCAACAAGCTATGCCATGCCCACCAAGCCATATCCACAGAACCGGTAGTAAAAAAATTTGAAACCCACCACTGGCCTGTTTCTCAGGCTTCAATCATTTCTCTGGCTATTTTTTTCCCTGCTGAGCCCAAAAAGCACACATGGACATGGTCTCAATCGTGTTATAGCCACCATCATGATTTTTCAATCTATCTACCCCTTGCAAATACCCTCAGAATAGAAAGCCTTACTTCTTGGATACATATTGAAGAAAGTGAAGCAGAAGGGAGAAGGTGGGGAAGAAGGAAGATATTTTTATGTCAGTTTTGTTATTTTAATTCTGATTGTTTTTATTGTTTCTAATCTAATTTTGAGTCACCCAGAGTCATGTACATGAGATGGCTTATACATTTATTAAATAAATAAAATAATGTTGGCTGTTTTTGAAAGAAGAATTGCTCAAAATGTAAATATGGAAAACTCTGTCCTATAATTTTTACTTTTGCAATTTGATATGATGAGCAGTTTTAATTACTTCACAGGTTAACAGTTACTTTAAAGTACAGCTCTTACTTACAAAATCACAAATACTCCTTGAAAGTAAGGAGAACTCAGAGGGAATTGATGAAGCTCTGTGAAATACAAAAAGGATTTTCTCCACTTTCTCCTTTATTATTCATTCTGGCTCTTGACATTTTGAATAGAGTCATAAGACAAGATGGAAGTTTAAAAAGAAGTTTATAAAGTAATGGCATTCACTAATGATTTGATTCTAATGTAGAGAACACTTTAGGAGGGATAGATGTATTCAGGGATGGGCTTCAAAAAATTTAGCACTGGGATCTCTGCACTGGGTTCTCTGGGTGGGCGTGGCCGTGGTGGGCGTGGCCTAATCAGCCTCCTGCACCATGGCAGGGGAGCTTTATTGCCCTCCCTGGGCTCGAGAGGCTTTCTTTGAGCCTCCAGGAGGGTGAAAACAGCCTCCCCAGGCTCCAGAGGCCGTCTGGAGGCCAGAAATGAGCCCATTTCCGGCCTTTCTGAACTTTCAGTAGGCTGTTTTTTGCCCTCCCCAAGCCTCTGTGCACACTCTGCACTTACCTGCATCCAAAATGAGCCGCGTGAAGACTCCTGGGAAGGGTGGGGGAGGTGGGGCCAGCCAGGAATGGGATTTGGGGGTTGTCTGAACTGCACAGAATCTTTGCTAGGGATTCTCCTGAATCCCTGCAAACCCCCAGCAGCCCACCCCTGGAAGTTAAGGTGCTAAGGGCCGGATAGCTCAGGCTGGTAAAGCCTGTTATTAAGAACACAAAGCCTGCAATTACTGCAGGTTCAAGCCCGGCCCAAGGTTGACTCAGCCTTCCATCCTTTATAAGGTAGGTAAAATGAGGACCCAGATTGTTGGGGGGGCAATAAGTTGACTTTGTAAAAATATACAAATAGAATGAGACTATTGCCTTATACACTGTAAGCCGCCCTGAGTCTTCGGAGAAGGGCGGGGTATAAATGTAAACAAAAACAAAAAAAAGTATTAATGGAAAACTATGAGAATTGGGTGTATTTATTGGTTATAAAATTAATAAGGAAAAAACAAAAATACTGGCAAATAATATAAAGCTGAAATACCCCAAAACTGGCTTTCAGATTGAGAAAATATCTAATATCTGGAAGTCATGATTACTGAATTGTGTGTTATTTCATAACAATTATGTTAAAGTATAGAATGAAATTAAGAGAGAGTGATCAAGATGGAAAAAATTACAATTGTCATTTCTGGGAAGAATTTATGTGTTAAATTGAGGTGTTACCTAGAATGTTATTCTTACTTTAGATAGAAAACTAAACTTTTAAACTTTGGCAAAAAGACGCATCCAGATTTATATGATGGGGAGAAAAACTAAGGGTTAAATATAAGATCCTCCAAGATACAAATGAAAGAAATGGACTGGAATTACCTGATTTTAAATTGAATCGTGCTGCCTCGTATTTGGTTTGGATGAAGGAATAACTGTTGCTAAGAAATTAGAATCTTTTAGATTTAGAAGGTCATGGTCTGAGATTTGGGTGGCATAATTACTAATGATATGATAAAAAGGTAAAGGTTCCCCTCGCACATACGTGCTAGTCGTTGCCGACTCTAGGAAGTGGTGCTCATCTCCGTTTCAAAGCCAAAAAGCCAGCGCTGTCAGAAGACGTCTCCGTGGTCATGTGGCCGGCATGACTCAACACCAAAGGTGCACGGAACGCTGTTACCTTCCCACCAAAGATGGTCCCTATTTTTTCTACTTGCATTTTTACGTACTTTCGAAACTGCTAGGTTGGCAGAAGCTGGGACAAGTAACGGGAGCTCACCCCATTATACGGCAGCATTAGGGATTCGAACTGTCGAGCTGCCGACCTTTCGATTGACAAGCTCAATGTCCTAGCCCCTCAGCCACCCTTTTAATGATACGATAGAGTTAAAGTAAATATAGATTTTAAAAATTATTATATTAGGAATGCTATACTATGAATATGGTCTAGGTACAAACTCAGGATACACTTTAAAATTCCTTTGTTGGCCTCAGTTCAAGAAGCATTTTATAGAAAAGAAACAACATTCAAATGTTTAATATATAAAAATGTGGCACAGAAAAATAGAAAGTTTAAGATGAAATCAAGAAAACAATTGTCTGCAGAAGGATTTAATTGAAATGAGTCTCATATGCAAGATTAAGAAAAAACTTCAATATACATTAAAAACTACTAGGAATAGAATGTAATACAATGGAATTTGGGGAAAAAATGTACAAATCACAAATACTCCTTGAAAGTAAGGAAAACTCAGAGGGAATTGATGAAGCTCTGTGAAATACAAAAAGGATTTTCTCCACTTTCTCCTTTATTATTCATTCTGGCTCTTGACATTTTGAATAGAGTCATAAGACAAGATGGAAGTTTAAAAAGAAGTTTATAAAGTAATGGCATTCACTAATGATTTGATTCTAATGTAGAGAACACTTTAGGAGGGATAGATGTATTCAGGGATGGGCTTCAAAAAATTTAGCACTGGGATCTCTGCACTGGGTTCTCTGGGTGGGCATGGCCTAATCAGCCTCCTGCACCATGGCAGGGGAGCTTTATTGCCCTCCCTGGGCTCGAGAGGCTGTCTTTGAGCCTCCAGGAGGGTGAAAACAGCCTCCCCAGGCTCCAGAGGCCGTCTGGAGGCCAGAAATGAGCCCATTTCCAGCCTTTCTGAATTTTCAGTAGGCTGTTTTTGAAAGAAGAATTGCTCAAAATGTAAATATGGAAAACTCTGTCCTATAATTTTTACTTTTGCAATTTGATATGATGAGCAGTTTTAATTACTTCACAGGTTAACAGTTACTTTAAAGTACAGCTCTTACTTACAAAATCACAAATACTCCTTGAAAGTAAGGAAAACTCAGAGGGAATTGATGAAGCTCTGTGAAATACAAAAAGGATTTTCTCCACTTTCTCCTTTATTATTCATTCTGGCTCTTGACATTTTGAATAGAGTCATAAGACAAGATGGAAGTTTAAAAAGAAGTTTATAAAGTAATGGCATTCACTAATGATTTGATTCTAATGTAGAGAACACTTTAGGAGGGATAGATGTATTCAGGGATGGGCTTCAAAAAATTTAATGAAATGGAGAAAGAAATACTGGATTTTAAAGATTTGGTGGAAGAGCAGAGTAAGGAGATGAAAAATTAAAGGAATCAATTACTCCATTATTGTTATCTAGTACACAGACAGAAGAAAGACTGAATGAATTTAACCAAATTAATTTAGATTTGCAAAGGAAAATAGATGAAGTTCAAATTAATTTGAATTTAGAAAATAAAATAGATGAAGTTCAAATTAATTTAGATTTGCAAAGGAAAATAGATGAAGTTCAAATTAATTTGAATTTAGAAAATAAAATAGATGAAGTTCAAATTAATTTAGATTTGCAAAGGAAAATAGATGAAGTTCAAATTAATTTAGATTTGCAAAGGAAAATAGATGAAGTTCAAATTAATTTAGATTTGCAAAGGAAAATAGATGAAGTTCAAATTAATTTGAATTTAGAAAATAAAATAGATGAAGTTCAAATTAATTTAGATTTGCAAAGGAAAATAGATGAAGTTCAAATTAATTTGAATTTAGAAAATAAAATAGATGAAGTTCAAATTAATTTGAATTTAGAAAATAAAATAATGTTGGCTGTTTTGAAAGTGAAAGCTAAGGAAATGCTGATTACAATTGCTGGTGTGGAACCTCTAAGAAGAAAAATTTATTGGGTTTTTTTTTTTTTTTCTTCTTCTTGATATTACTTAGTTTAAAATGGCTTTTAAGCAAAGAGATTTAACCACTTCTAAATTATTGGAAATATCTTCACTTCAGGTACGGAAATTGAAAGAAGAATTGCTCAAAATGTAAATATGGAAAACTCTGTCCTATAATTTTACTTTTGCAATTTGATATGATGAGCAGTTTTAATTACTTCACAGGTTAACAGTTACTTTAAAGTACAGCTCTTACTTACAAAATCACAAATACTCCTTGAAAGTAAGGAGAACTCAGAGGGAATTGATGAAGCTCTGTGAAATACAAAAAGGATTTTCTCCACTTTCTCCTTTATTATTCATTCTGGCTCTTGACATTTTGAATAGAGTCATAAGACAAGATGAAAGTTTAAAAAGAAGTTTATAAAGTAATGGCATTCACTAATGATTTGATTCTAATGTGGAGAACACTTTAGGAGGGATAGATGTATTCAGGGATGGGCTTCAAAAATTTAATGAAATGGAGAAAGAAATACTGGATTTTAAAGATTTGGTGGAAGAGCAGAGTAAGGAGATGAAAAATTAAAGGAATCAATTACTCCATTATTGTTATCTAGTACACAGACAGAAGAAAGACTGAATGAATTTAACCAAATTAATTTAGATTTGCAAAGGAAAATAGATGATATTCAGGTTAAGGCTGATAAGGCAGAGGAAGAAAGGGTTATATTACAATATAAATTAATGGAATATGCTATAAGGGTAAGGGGTTTAAGAGAATTTAAAGAGGAAAATTTGAAACCCACCACTGGCCTGTTTCTCAGGGTTCAATCATTTCTCTGGCTATTTTTTTCCCTGCTGAGCCCAAAAAGCACACATGGAGATGGTCTCAATCGTGTTATAGCCACCATCATGATTTTTCAATCTATCTACACCTTGCAAACACCCTCAGAATAGAAAGCCTTACATCTTGGATACATATTGAAGAAAGTGAAAGCTAAGGAAATGCTGATTACAATTGCTGGTGTGGAACCTCTAAGAAGAAAAATTTATCGTGTTAATTCCTGGTGGGCAAGGCAGAAGTGTTTACCGAGAGATGTGGTTATTTATTTTACAAATAAGAGGATTAGGTATGGAATTTTGCAAGCATTTTATAAAAATAAATTTTCAACACGGAAGAATCGAAAGCAGGAGGGCTGGCATTTGCTTGTAAGATGATTTTAACTCCTGACAGAGAAGTTATTTGAAGAGTGGAGATGAAGAAAGATGGCGTTTTGTTTTTGAAAGTGAAAGCTAAGGAAATGCTGATTACAATTGCTGGTGTGGAACCTCTAAGAAGAAAATAACAAGATTTTTTTTTTTCTAAATGGAATTCTTTTTTTTAAAAAAAATCTATTTCTTTTTTATTATCTTTTTTTTTACAGTGTTTAAGAAGAAAAATTTATTGGGTTTTTTTTTCTTTTTATTCCCTCCCCCCCTTTTTTTTTCTTCTTTTTTTCTTCTTCTTGATATTACTTAGTTTAAAAATGGCTTTTAAGCAAAGAGATTTAACCACTTCTAAATTATTGGAAATATCTTCACTTCAGGTAGGCTCATCTTTCAGAAATAGATCAAAAATTTAATGAAATGGAGAAAGAAATACTGGATTTTAAAGATTTGGTGGAAGAGCAGAGTAAGGAGATGAAAAAATTAAAGGAATCAATTACTCCATTATTGTTATCTAGTACACAGACAGAAGAAAGACTGAATGAATTTAACCAAATTAATTTAGATTTGCAAAGGAAAATAGATGAAGTTCAAATTAATTTGAATTTAGAAAATAAAATAGATGATATTCAGGTTAAGGCTGATAAGGCAGAGGAAGAAAGGGTTATATTACAATATAAATTAATGGAATATGCTATAAGGGTAAGGGGTTTAAGAGAATTTAAAGAGGAAAATTTGAAAGAGATTTTTATTCAGGCCTTTGCCCAGATAGATGGAATGGAACCAGAAGATTTTGAAGTTAATATTGAAAAAATTTATCGTGTTAATTCCTGGTGGGCAAGGCAGAAGTGTTTACCGAGAGATGTGGTTATTTATTTTACAAATAAGAGGATTAGGTATGGAATTTTGCAAGCATTTTATAAAAATAAATTTCAAATATTAGGACAAGATATAATAATGATGAAGGAAATTCCTCCTAAAATGTTAAGAAAGAGAAAAGAATTTGCCTTTCTGGTGGATGAGCTTAAGAAACATCAGATATATTTTAGATGGGAGGTTCCAGCAGGTTTAACACTGAATTATAAAGGAAGAAAAGTATTTTCTCAATACAATTTGTAAAGCACGAGATTTTTATACTAATGTATTAAAGATTGGGAATTCTTTGTTAACAGATGTTAAGTTGAATGGTGAATAGATGGTTGAAAATGTGTAAGATAGAAGAAGGGGAGGGAGAATGTTTAACTTTATTAAATATGATTATGGTTAATTTTTGTAAATGACTTATTGTGGATATAAATGTGTAATTTTAGGGGTACTATATGATATATTAAAGGTATAAAGGAATAGGAAGATGGAATATTGTTTAATTTTGGAGGATAGATAGTAAAATTTAGGAACTTGGATTAAATATTATATTTAAGAGATGGATGTAATGTTAATTAGAATGTAATTGTTATAATAGATATATTGTGGATGATATAGGTGTAATTTTAACAATGTTATTTGACATAAGTAAGGTAAAGTGAAGATTTTAATTATTACAATTGACACTTTGGATATTTGTAATATTATTTGTTGTATATATAAATGTTAAAGATGTGAAAAGATGGACTATTGCTTACCCTGAAGGTTGGACAGAAAAATTAAAGAAACTAAGTTGGAAATATGAACTATTTTGAGAGATTGCTAAGGGAAGAAAGACTTTTTAGAAGAAACCTTGGTGAATATTGGAAGATGGAACGTTGTTTTGATATTGATTGATGAAGGTTGGATATTAAAAACTACGTACTTTATTCAAGAATAAACACTAACTCAATTGGAAACTTTGGAGAATTCTAGGAGTGGAATGGTCTGATATATAATGGAGTGGAAGAAAAGTATCTTCTTTGTCTTTGGAAGGAGTGGAGGTTTTAAGGAACGACTATGGATTATGATTTGTGCTAGATTTTAATTTTGTTGTTAGTTTTATACCCTGTACTCGGTTCTCGGAAGTCCTGGGGGTGGGGGAGGAAGGGAAGGGAGGGAGGGTAGAAAATGGATTGCTAGTTAATGTACAAAGATGATTGAAGATGTATAATTAATGTAAGATCGGACCTGCCTGGTTACTACTTTAGAATGAAGGAAAGAAGGAGTAGAAGAGAAGGAGGAAGAGAAGAGGAGGAGGAGGAAAGGAAGGAAGGAAGAGGGGAAGAGGGAGAAGAAAGGAATAGGGAGGAAAGAGGAGAGGATGTAGATAAGAGAGGGGGAGGATGGTTATGGAAAGTAGAAGAAGGTAAAGAAGGAGAGTAAAAGGAAAAGGAAGGGGGTGGTGACCAGGCAGATCCGATTAATTGTATATGAGGGTACATTAAATATGTTATTGGATATGTTATTGGATAAGAATGTCAAAATAAAACTTTTTAAGACAAAAAAGAAAACAATTGTCTGCAGAAGGATTTAATTTAAATGATTCTCATATGCAAGATTAAGAAAAAACTTCAATATACATTAAAAACTACTAGAAATAGAATGTAATACAATGGAATTTGGGGAAAAAATGTACAAATCACAAATGAGTAATTGCTAAAATGTATAAAATTGTGTGAGATTTGAAATGGAGGAAAAGCAAGTTTAAAAATGTATGGTACTGGACCAAGAATTTTGGTTATAATATTCAAATGGATCAATAAAAGAGAATGTGATTGAAAGGTCTGACATTCACCTTGACTTACAATTTTAAAGAAACCTATTTTAAAGTGATATATCATTGGTACATGACACCAGAGAAACTGTCTAAGATGCATAAAGAGATCTTAGACATAAAAAACATAAAGGGACATTTTTTCATGTCTCGTGGTCTTGTGAAAAATCAAAAACATACAACTCTGTATTGTGATGCAGACAGTTTTAAAAATTAACATTCAGAAGAAACCAAACCTTTTCTTAGTATGGCACTCAAGTAAAAAAGCCCATGGACATTGATTTTATGTATGTTAACTATAGTGAGGTTATTATATGCACAAAGATGGAAAGCTACAGAAAGATGGAAGGATTATGAAGTGGGCTGAGTTTGCAGAAATTACTAAGCCAACTTATTTGATTAAGGAGGGAACCTTTATAAAAGACTAGAAATCTTTTACGGTCTTTTTGCTGAAAATGGATAAGAATTAACTGCTAATTTTGTGTGAAATGCAATATGGTAGGATGTAAACAGTATTGTCATGTTTGTGACAGCTGGAAAGACATTCAGAAATCACTTTAGATACTTTTCTCTGTTTTGCTTTTAATAATAATAATAATAATAATAATAATAATAATAATAATAATAATAATAATAATAATAATAATAATAATAATAATAATAATAATAATAATAATAATAATAATAATAATAATAATAATAATAATAATAATAATAATAATAATAATAATAATAATAATAATAATAATAATAATAATATTTTAATTTGTATACCGCCCTTCTCCCGAAGGACTCAGGGTGGTTAACAGCCAAACAAAAACAACAGACAAAGTACATACAATATAAATACAACAAAAACTAAAAAACTTATTCAAAATTTGTTAAAATTAAAACATATTTAAAACCTAAAACAAATTAAAATTAAAACCCATAAAACATCTAAAAATTCTATGCCAGTCCTGCATGGAAAAATAGATAGGTTTTAAGCTCACGGCGAAGGTCCGAAGGTCAGGAAGCTGTCGGAGTCCAGTGGGAAGTTTGTTCCACAGGATACAGAGAAGGCCCTTCCCTGGGGCCGCCAGCCGACATTGCTTGGCTGACGGCACCCTAAGGAGTCCCTATCTGTGAGAGTGCACGGGTCGGTGGGAGGAAAAAGGTGGCAGTAGGTGGTCCCGTAAGTAACCCGGTCCTAAGCCATGGAGCGCTTTAAAGGTGGTAACCAACACCTTGAAGTGCACCCAGAAGACCACAGGCAGCCAGTGCAGCTTGCGCAGGATTGGTGTTATATGGGAGCTCCGGACAGCTCCCTCTATCACGCAGCTGCATTCTGGACTAACTGGAGTCTCAGGGTGCTCTTCAAGGGGAGCCCCATGTAGAGAGCATTGCAGTAGTCCAGGCGAAAGGTAACAAGAGCATGAGTGACTGTACATAAGGCATCCCGGTCAAGAAAGGGGCGCAACTGGCGGATCAGGCGAACCTGATAAAAAGCTCTCCTGGAGACGGTCGCCAAATGATCTTCAAAAGACAACCGCCCATCCAGGAGAACGCCTAAATTGCGCACCTTCTCCAACGGGGCCAGTGACTCGCCCCCAACAGTCAGCCGCGGTTGCAGCTGACTGTACCGGGGTGCCGGCATCCACAACCACTCCGTCTTGGAGGGGTTGAGTTTGAGCCTGTTTCTCCCCATGCAGACCCGTATGGCTTCCAGACACCGGGACAGCACTTCGACGGCTTCGTTGGGGTGGCCTGGGGTGGAGAAGTACAGCTGCGTATTGTCAGCATACAGTTGGTAACTCACCCCAAAGCCACTGATGATCTCACCCAGTGGCTTCATATAGATGTTGAACAGGAGGGGCAGAGAATCGACCCTGTGGCACCCCATACATGAGGTGCCTCATAGTTGATCTCTGCCCTCCTGCCAACACCGACTGCAACCGGTCAGAGAGGTAGGAAGAGAACCACCGAAAAACGGTGTCTCCCACTCCCAAACTCTCCAGCCGGCGCAGCAGGATACCATGGTCGATGGTATCAAAAGCTGCTGAGAGATCTAACGGGACCAGGGCAGAGGAATAATCCCTGTCCCGGGCCCTCCAGAGATCATCAACCAACGCGACCAAAGCTGTCTCCGTGCTGTATCCAGGCCAAAAACCGGACTGGAATGGGTCCAGATAGACTGTTTCATCCAGGAACTGGGGTAGCTGACGTGCCACCACACTCTCTACAACCTTCGCCGCGAAGCGAAGGTTGGAGACAGGATGGTAATTACCTAAAATGGCTGGGTCCAGGGAAGGCTTCTTGAGGAGGGGTCTCACCACCGCCTCTTTCAAGGCTGGAGGGACAACCCCCTCCAACAAAGAAGCATTAATAATTCCCTGGAGCCAGCTCCGTGTCACCTCCTTGGTGGCCAGCACCAAGCAGGAGGGGCACGGGTCCAGAAAACATGTAGTGGCATTAAGCTTTCCCAGCAACCTGTCCACCTCCTCAGGAGTCACAGGATTGAACTCATCCCAAACAGTCTCTACAAGACAAGGCTCTGATGTCTCACCTGAATCTACCCAATTTTGGTCCAACCCGTCCTGAAGCTGAGCGATTTTATCATGCAGATACACACTAAAATCCTCGGCACGGCCCTGAAGACATCCTGCACCTCCTGCTGCAGGAGAGAGCGGGTCACCCGAAACAGGGCGGCCGGGCGGTTATCTGCTGATGCAATAAGGGAGGAAATGTAAGTATGCTTAGCCTCCCTTAATGCCACTAGGTAGGTCTGAATATATGACCTAACTAGTGTCCGGTCAGCTTCAGAACTGCTGGACCTCCAAGCACTCTCTAGGCATCTTTTCCGGCGCTTCATCTCCCTCAGCTCCTCAGAAAACCAAGAAGCTGGGTGGCTATCTGCCGATGCAATAAGGGAGGAAATGTAAGTACGCTTAGCCTCCCTTAGTGCCACTAGGTAGGTCTGAATATATGACCTAACTAGTGTCCGGTCAGCTTAGGAACCGCTGGACCTCCAAGCATTCTCTAGGCGTCTTTTCTGGCGCTTCATCTCCCTCAGCTCCTCAGAAAACCAAGATTTGGCTGGTTGAGATCTGCGCTGGGTCAGAGGCCGCAAAGGCACGACACGGTCCAAAGCCCCCGCCGCAGCCCGTTCCCAGGCCGCGACTAGTTCTCCAACCGTGCCGTGGGCCAGATCCTTAGGAAATGGCCCAAGTTCTGTCTGGAACCTCTCCGGGTCCATCAGGCGCCTGGGACGGAACCAATGCATTGGCTCCGTCTCCCTGCGGTGTTGAGTAGCGGTCCGAAAGTCCAGACGAAGGAGAGAATGATCCGACCATGACAAAGGCTCAATGGCTAAATCACCTAATTCCAGATCATTCAACCACTGTCCAGAGACAAAAATCAGATCTAGTGTGCCTCCCCCGATGTGAGTAGGGCTGTCAACTACTTGAGACAGGTCCATGGCTGTCATGGAAGCCATGAACTCCTGAGCCGCCAAAGATGCTCCGCCAGTTGATGGCAAGTTGAAATCCCCCATGACCATAAGTCTAGGGGTCTCAACCGCCATCCCGGCAAGCACCTCCAACAGCTCGGGAAGGGCTGTTGTCACGCAGCAAGGAGCCAGGTACATGATCAACAAACCCACCTGAATCCTATGACCCCACTTCACACAGAGGGATTCATAACCAGCTATCTGAGGTACAGTGGTCTCCCTCGGCTCCAGGCTTTCCTTAATAACGACCGCCACCCCCCCCCACCCCTTCCTTGGGCCCTTGGCTGATGAAATGCCCGGAAACCCGGTGGGCACATTTCAACTAGGGGACCCCCCCCCCTTCCGTGCCCAACCAGGTCTCCGTAATGCCCATCAGGTCCACGGCACCCTCCCGAATAAGATCATAAATCAGGGGGGCCGCGGTCATTTTTAGTCATTCTTCACTTTTTAATTTACTCTTTTAACATCTTTTTTTCTTTTTATATTTCTTCTATGTTTCTGTAGTTATTTAAAAATCTTTGTAAAATCTTCTTTTAATAAAAATCATTTTAAAAATTAAAAAAAAGAAATTCAGTCCGACTTTGTATCTTCAAGTCCAGTTTCATAGCCTTTCACAACTACTTGGAGTTGTAAGAAGATCATAAATATTAATACATTGAGCCAAATCAGTGGTCAGCTTGTAGAATTTTGTAGATTTTTTTTCAGCTTTTCCTGAATCAGAGTGAGAAGCATTTTCAGTGCATAGTCCTTCAGCAAAAGAAGAAGAAGAAGAATGGATTTATATCTGTTTCTTCACGGAACTGAAGTTGTAAGAGCTGAAGCAGGCAAAGAAAAAATGGTTCTCCAGCTAAAGGTATCAGCTTCATAAACAACCACCATTGGGCTTAAGGCCACCTAGTGTCATATTAGCTATACATATATATGAAAGGATGGGAGGAAGAATCCTTGGTTGTAAATCCTTGAAAATATATTGAAGAATCCCTTATATCATTCCACTAAGTAGACAATCAACTGTTGTATATGACTGAATTCTTGTCTGCAATAAAGATTTTAATCTAGCTGAAGCATGACTATTATCCTGCTGCCAAGTCAGGCTGAAAAATTGACCTAAAAACGTAAAGTATAGTTTACTATAATTTATTGCCAAATCCTGTTGAAGAAGTCTGACAGCTTGATTAACCCCTTTCTGATTCAGAATAGCTTGGGTTTAAATAACTACATGAATTTTTGTGGCACATCTGAGAGCTAGCTTTGAGGATCTGATCAAGCAAGTGACTGCCAGCTATGAAATCCATCACTTATGAAAGGGTTAGTGTTGGGGGCAAGAATAATGCTATGGGCTAGAATGAAAGAAGCTTAACTGACCAGTTTGAAGACAGACTATCAGATGAAATGCAGGATGAGCTCATCCATCAAGGCATCCAAAAACAGGTGACAGCATTAATCAACTGGGCTTTGATGGAAGACTTGAAGAACGGAGTATGGGAAGAAAGCAAAGGTACCACGATTCTTTCATTGTCTCCTTCATCTCCCTACCCATTCAAGATCAACTTTATAATCAATGCAGTTACAAAGTAGTAGAGACTTGGATAAAAGTTATACCAATGCACATATGGGAAACCTGACTTCACACATGAATGCCCTGCTAAAGGCATTACCACTACAATTCCAGAAGTGGTATTCAGCAAGCTCTGACCAGTTCTGGAGAACCGTGTGAAATTTTGAATAGCTTGGAGAACTGGTAAATGCCACCTCTGACTTGGCCCCGCCCCCATCTATTCTCTGCCTCCCGAGTCTCCACCGATCAGGAGGAAATGGAGATTTTGCAGTAACCTTCCCCTGGAGTGGGGTGGGAATGGAGATTTTATAGTATCCTTCCTCTGGAGTGGGATGAGAATGGGGATTTTACAGAAACCTTCTCCTGCCATGCCCACCAAGCCACAGTAAGAACCAGTAGTAAAAAAAATTTGAATCCCACCACTGTACCATTCCAAGACATAACAAAATGTCATTGTGAACAACAAAGAATTTCTCATGAGTAGATGATGTGTGACTTGTTAGGTAATGAAACAGCCGCAGTCCTTGAGGCTCAGAAACTGGGACAACCAGTATGGCCCAGACATGTGGGGTTAAATGACAATACTTAGTTGTCCCTATTACCTTAGTAAGCCAATGTGGCATAGGACAGAGGTCTCCAACCTTAGCAACTTTAAGACTGGTGGACTTCAACTCCCAGAATTCCTCAGCCAGCTTGCCAAGTTTGCCAAGTTGCCAAGATTGGAGACCCCTGGCATAGGATAGAACGGTAAACCACAGTAGATTTCGGCATCACAGATAGGTTCAGTAAATTACCCACAAAAATAAGCTTTGCCCATTCAATCTCCTGTTCATGTTGAAATATTGATGGTTTGCACTTTTATTTAAAAGTCCAGGTAACGGATTAGCTACAGGTGCACAATCCACATATTCATTAGATCCATGATAACATCATCTTTGATTTCCCAGAATGCAAAGCTTATAGATGACAAGGACTGTTCATTCAGCAAGTGCACTCTCCAACTTAGCCTGTTGAGTATATGGATAATTCTGATTTGTTTGCAGGGACACAATGACTCAGTGGTTAAAGACACTGAGCTGGTCAGCTGGAAAGCTGACATCCCAGGTTCGAAACCCAAGTGCCATTCCTGCTCCAGCTGCTGCCTACCTAGTAGTTCAAAAGCATGCAAATGCAAGTAGATAAATAGGTACCACTTCAGTGGGAAGGTAACAGTGTTTGGTGCACCTTTGGAATATAGCCACGCTGGCCATATAATCATGGAAATAGTCTTTGGACAACGCTGGCTCCTTCAGCCTAGAAACGGAGATGAAACTTGACTGTTGGGTCTGCGCCCCCCCAAGCCAGCCCTCCTGCCAGAAAATGACTTGGACAGTGAGGGGGAAGGGCCATCACTTACCTCGGGAGCACCGGCTTCCCTGGCTCAGCTCCAGGAGCCAGAAGCAGGCCAGGTGGAAGAAATAATGAGGCCTCCGTCCCCTGACTCTTTCCCCCGCCTGCAGACCCAGCTGACAGCAATCAGGCGTGGTTGAATCCTAGGTTTCGTAGGCAGGAGAGGAGGGAACAACAGAAGCAAGGGTGGGGCAGGCCTAGGAAGTGCTGAGTCATGGAGCCACACCCCACAGGATATAAAAGGCAGTGAGAGCTGGTGTGTCTCTTTGTAACAGGCAAATCCACTGATTGACTAGAGCTGAAGTTTGTGACTCACCATCGTCGTGGAAGATAACAAGGGCTCTTAGCAGACGCTGGCTATTCTGTTGCCAGAGCTGATAGTGCCGGCTAATTAAGCCATCATTCGGACGGAGGCGGAGGAGGACAGAACACTGACCCTTAGAGTCAGACACGCTAAGGGAATCCTTTACCTTGATGTGTTTGCAAAGGAAAAATCACAGAACCATCCTGTCAATCATATTGATTCACACAAAACGTCACTACCTAATGTCAAATACAGTTTGGCCTGTCTAAAGACATTGAATGATAAGAACCTATAAAAAAGTTCTAACTCCCTTATGCCAGTATTCCTACTATTTTTCAAGAATATCCTTTTATGTAGTCCATCAGTACCAGCTCCTGAATTTTGTAATCATTAGGTATTACTACCTTCAGACAATTATTTCTGAACTCTTAGAAGAGTTGAAGAAAATAATCATTTTACCAAATTGGAGCATACAATTTGAAGGGAGTGGTGGTACAATAAAATGCTTTTGATTGTAAATATTGGAAGAAAGAATAAAAATCTACATCTTTTGACCTCCAGCTGGCAAAAGTAACTTCTAAAGATTCACAAATTTCTTTTTCCATTATTTTCTGGACAATACTTTGATTATCTATTTAAACAATTTGATTTTTTCTAAAGCTCCTGATCTTCATGTCAATCAAGTTCAAACAGTTCTTCAATACTTTCCTGTCAGCCCCACTGGAAACCAGACCATGAAATCAACTTCTCAGGAAGGTTAAAAGTATCTTTACTGATATTGGCTGTAATAACAGAAACCTGCAAATCTGATTGTGCTGTTTCTCCTCTTCCTGGTTCAGTGAAATAGAGATCTCTACCTAAGCAGTTTCTGAAGGTTATCTGGTTATTCTGGACTTTAAAAAAATACTTTAGCTCCTTTTGCCTGGGTAAAAGCTTCTCTATATCTCTATCAAAGTCATCTTCTCTACTCTCTATACCTCATGACTATAGCCTCTAGGCCCTTGATGGCGAACCTATGGCATGCATGCCAAAGGTGGCACGCAGAGCCATATCGGTGGGCATATGAGCGTTGCCCTAGTTTAGCTCCAGCAGGCATGCGCATGCCAGCCAGCTGATTTTTGGGCCTTCTGGGCCTACCAGAGTCGGGAAATAGGCTGTTTCCGGCCTCCAGGAGGAGGCCGTTTTTGCCCTCCCCAGGCTCCAAGAAAGCCTCTAGAGCCTGGGGAGGGTGAAAAATGGGCCCACTGTACCATCGCATGCCAAAAGTGGGGGGAGCGCAGAGGGGTCATGTGCACATGCATGGGGGGAAGGGCACATTGAATTATGGGTGTGGGCAAGCATGTGTGCAACCCCCCTGCACTCCCCCCCCCCATTTTTGGCATGTGACCGCAAAAACGTTAGGCATCACTGCTCTAGGCCAAGGATGTCAAACAGGCAGCCCATGGGCTAGATGCGGCACATGCAGGCCACACCCACCCCAGCTCCTTGAAGGGGAAAACATCGTGATATATCACGTGACGGCAACGTGACGCCGTGAGTTTGACACCCATGCTTCTAACTTATAAAACTGTATTGCTGATCACTCTGTGTGGAATTATTTGGAATTCATGTGAACCCAGCATCTAAGGTACAGTAGTTTATAAGATCATTTTCAGTCATATGCAGATTTGGAAGAAATTTGACCATTTTTACGATAGAATTTGTCCTATGTTTTCTGTTCTGACCACACAATTGAAAAGAATTCCAATGAGATTCTGAAGCCCAACACGCCTTTTCAGTTCAAACAAGCATTCATTTCTTGATTTAGCTTTCATCATACAAATCAATTCCTGTACATTCTTTGAAAACTTATATTAATGCAACCTAAAATTACATTTTTTTTTTCTTCTTCTTCTTGATATTACTTAGTTTAAAAATGGCTTTTAAGCAAAGAGATTTAACCACTTCTAAATTATTGGAAATATCTTCACTTCAGGTACGGAAATTGAAAGAAGATATTAAAGACAGTCTAAGGAATTTTTTACAGGAGCTTATGGAGGCTCATCTTTCAGAAATAGATCAAAAATTTAATGAAATGGAGAAAGAAATACTGGATTTTAAAGATTTGGTGGAAGAGCAGAGTAAGGAGATGAAAAAATTAAAGGAATCAATTACTCCATTATTGTTATCTAGTACACAGACAGAAGAAAGACTGAATGAATTTAACCAAATTAATTTAGATTTGCAAAGGAAAATAGATGAAGTTCAAATTAATTTGAATTTAGAAAATAAAATAGATGATATTCAGGTTAAGGCTGATAAGGCAGAGGAAGAAAGGGTTATATTACAATATAAATTAATGGAATATGCTATAAGGGTAAGGGGTTTAAGAGAATTTAAAGAGGAAAATTTGAAAGAGATTTTTATTCAGGCCTTTGCCCAGATAGAGGAATGGAACCAGAAGATTTTGAAGTTAATATTGAAAAATTTATCGTGTTAATTCCTGGTGGGCAAGGCAGAAGTGTTTACCGAGAGATGTGGTTATTTATTTTTACAAATAAGAGGATTAGGTATGGAATTTTGCAAGCATTTTATAAAAATAAATTTCAAATATTAGGACAAGATATAATAATGATGAAGGAAATTCCTCCTAAAATGTTAAGAAAGAGAAAAGAATTTGCCTTTCTGGTGGATGAGCTTAAGAAACATCAGATATATTTTAGATGGGAGGTTCCAGCAGGTTTAACACTGAATTATAAAGGAAGAAAAGTATTTTCTCAATACAATTTGTAAAGCACGAGATTTTTATACTAATGTATTAAAGATTGGGAATTCTTTGTTAACAGATGTTAAGTTGAATGGTGAATAGATGGTTGAAAATGTGTAAGATAGAAGAAGGGGAGGGAGAATGTTTAATTTTATTAAATATGATTATGGTTAATTTTTGTAAATGATTTTATTGTGGATATAAATGTGTAATTTTAGGGGTACTATATGATATATTAAAGGTATAAAGGAATAGGAAGATGGAATATTGTTTAATTTTGGAGGATAGATAGTAAAATTTAGGAACTTGGATTAAATATTATATTTAAGAGATGGATGTAATGTTAATTAGAATGTAATTGTTATAATAGATATATTGTGGATGATATAGGTGTAATTTTAACAATGTTATTTGACATAAGTAAGGTAAAGTGAAGATTTTAATTATTACAATTGACACTTTGGATATTTGTAATATTATTTGTTGTATATATAAATGTTAAAGATGTGAAAAGATGGACTATTGCTTACCCCTGAAGGTTGGACAGAAAAATTAAAGAAACTAAGTTGGAAATATGAACTATTTTAGAGAGACTGCTAAGGGAAGAAAGACATTTTAGAAGAAACCTTGGTGAATATTGGAAGATGGAACGTTGTTTTGATATTGATTGATGAAGGTTGGATATTAAAAACTACGTACTTTATTCAAGAATAAACACTAACTCAATCGGAAACTTTGAGAATTCTAGGAGTGGAATGGTCTGATATATAATGGAGTGGAAGAAAAGTATCTTCTTTGTCTTTGGAAGGAGTGGAGGTTTTAAGGAACGACTATGGATTATGATTTGTGCTAGATTTTAATTTTGTTGTTGTTAGTTTTATACCCTGTACTCGGTTCTCGGAAGTCCTGGGGGTGGGGAGGAAGGGGAAGGGAGGGGGAGGGGGTAGAAAATGGATTGATAGTTAATGTACAAAGATGATTGAAGATGTATAATTAATGTAAGATCGGACCTGCCTGGTTACTACTTTAGAATGAAGGGAAAGAAGGAGTAGAAGAGAGAAGGAGGAAAGAGAAGAGGAGGAGGAGGAAAGGAAGGAAGGAAGAGGGGAAGAGGGAGAAGAAAGGAGTAGGGAGGAAAGAGGAGAGGATGTAGATAAGAGAGGGGGAGGATGGTTATGGAAAGTAGAAGAAGGTAAAGAAGGAGAGTAAAAGGAAAAGGAAGGGGGTGGTGACCAGGCAGATCCGATTAATTGTATATGAGGGTACATTAAATATGTTATTGGATATGTTATTGGATAAGAATGTCAAAATAAAACTTTTTAAGACAAAAAAGAAAACAATTGTCTGCAGAAGGATTTAATTTAAATGATTCTCATATGCAAGATTAAGAAAAAACTTCAATATACATTAAAAACTACTAGGAATAGAATGTAATACAATGGAATTTGGGGAAAAAATGTACAAATCACAAATGAGTAATTGCTAAAAATGTATAAAATTGTGAGATTTGAAATGGAGGAAAAGCAAGTTTAAAATGTATGGTACTGGACCAAGAATTTTGGTTATAATATTCAAATGGATCAATAAAAGAGAATGTGATTGAAAGGTCTGACATTCACCTTGACTTACAATTTTAAAGAAACCTATTTTAAAGTGATATATCATTGGTACATGACACCAGAGAAACTGTCTAAGATGCATAAAGAGATCTTAGACATAAAAAACGTAAAGGGACATTTTTTCATGTCTCGTGGTCTTGTGAAAAAGCAAAAACATACAACTCTGTATTGTGATGCAGACAGTTTTAAAAATTAACATTCAGAAGAAACCAAACCTTTTCTTAGTATGGCACTCAAGTAAAAAAGCCCATGGACATTGATTTTATGTATGTTAACTATAGTGAGGCTATTATATGCACAAAGATGGAAAGCTACAGAAAGATGGAAGGATTATGAAGTGGGCTGAGTTTGCAGAAATTACTAAACCAACTTATTTGATTAAGGAGGGAACCTTTATAAAAGACTAGAAATCTTTTACGGTCTTTTTGCTGAAAATGGATAAGAATTAACTGCTAATTTTGTGTGTGAAATGCAATATGGTAGGATGTAAACAGTATTGTCATGTTTGTGACAGCTGGAAAGACATTCAGAAATCACTTTAGATACTTTTCTCTGTTTTGCTTTTTAATAATAATAATAATAATAATAATAATAATAATAATAATAATAATAATAATAATAATAATAATAATAATAATAATAATAACAATAATAATAATAATAATAATAATAATAATAATAATAATAATAATAATAATAATAATAATAATAATAATAATAATAATAATAATAATAATATTTTAATTTGTATACCGCCCTTCTCCCGAAGGACTCAGGGTGGTTAACAGCCAAACAAAAACAACAGACAAAGTACATACAATATAAATACAACAAAAACTAAAAAACTTATTCAAAATTTGGCCCAAAATTTAAAACATATTTAAAACCTAAAAACAAATTAAAAATTAAAACCCATAAAAACATCTAAAAATTCTATGCCAGTCCTGCATGGAAAAATAGATAGGTTTTAAGCTCACGGCGAAAGGTCCGAAGGTCAGGAAGCTGTCGGAGTCCAGTGGGAAGTTTGTTCCACAGGATATGGGCCCCCACAGAGAAGGCCCTTCCCCTGGGGGCCGCCAGCCGACATTGCTTGGCTGACGGCACCCTAAGGAGTCCCTATCTGTGAGAGTGCACAGGTCGGTGGGAGGAAAAAGGTGGCAGTAGGTGGTCCCGTAAGTAACCCGGTCCTAAGCCATGGAGCGCTTTAAAGGTGGTAACCAACACCTTGAAGTGCACCCAGAAGACCACAGGCAGCCAGTGCAGCTTGCGCAGGATTGGTGTTATATGGGAGCTCCGGACAGCTCCCTCTATCACCCACGCAGCTGCATTCTGGACTAACTGGAGTCTCAGGGTGCTCTTCAAGGGGAGCCCCATGTAGAGAGCATTGCAGTAGTCCAGGCGAAAGGTAACAAGAGCATGAGTGACCATGCATAAGGAATCCCAGTCTAGAAAGGGGCGCAACTGGCGAATCAGGCGTACCTGATAAAAAGCTCTCCTGGAGTCATCAAATGGTTTCAAAGGACAACCGCCCATCCAGGAAAACGCCTAAGTTGCGCACCCTCTCCATCGGGGCCAGTGACTCGCCCCCAACAGTCAGCCGTGGTTGCAGCTGACTGTACCGGGATGCCGGCATCCACAGCTACTCTGTCTTGGAGGGGTTGAGTTTGAGCCTGTTTCTCCCCATCCAGACCCGTACAGCTTCCAGACACCGGGACAGCACTTCGACAGCTTCGTTGGGGTGGCCTGGGGTGGAAAAGTACAGCTGCGTATCATTAGCATACAGTTGGTAACTCACCCCAAAGCCACTGATGATCTCACCCAGTGGCTTCATATAGATGTTGAACAGGAGGGGCAAGAGAATCGACCCCTGCGGCACCCCATACATGAGGTGCCTCATAGTCGATCTCTGCCCTCCTGCCAACACCGACTGCAACCGGTCAGAGAGGTAGGAAGAGAACCACCGAAAAACGGTGTCTCCCACTCCCAAACTCTCCAGCCGGCGCAGCAGGATACCATGGTCGATGGTATCAAAAGCTGCTGAGAGATCTAACGGGACCAGGGCAGAGGAATAATCCCTGTCCCGGGCCCTCCAGAGATCATCAACCAACGCGACCAAAGCTGTCTCCGTGCTGTATCCAGGCCAAAAACCGGACTGGAATGGGTCCAGATAGACTGTTTCATCCAGGAACTGGGGTAGCTGACGTGCCACCACACTCTCTACAACCTTCGCCAAGGCGGTTGGAGACAGGATGGTAATTACCTAAAATGGCTGGGTCCAGGGAAGGCTTCTTGAGGAGGGGTCTCACCACCGCCTCTTTCAAGGCTGGAGGGACAACCCCCTCCAACAAAGAAGCATTAATAATTCCCTGGAGCCAGCTCCGTGTCACCTCCTTGGTGGCCAGCACCAAGCAGGAGGGGCACGGGTCCAGAAAACATGTAGTGGCATTAAGCTTTCCCAGCAACCTGTCCACCTCCTCAGGAGTCACAGGATTGAACTCATCCCAAACAGTCTCTACAAGACAAGGCTCTGATGTCTCACCTGAATCTACCCAATTTTGGTCCAACCCGTCCTGAAGCTGAGCGATTTTATCATGCAGATACACACTAAAATCCTCGGCACGTCCCTGAAGACATCCTGCACCTCCTGCTGCAGGAGAGAGCGGGTCACCCGAAACAGAGCGGCCGGGTGGCTATCTGCCGATGCAATAAGGGAGGAAATGTAAGTACGCTTAGCCTCCCTTAGTGCCACTAGGTAGGTCTGAATATATGACCTAACTAGTGTCCGGTCAGCTTAGGAACCGCTGGACCTCCAAGCATTCTCTAGGCGTCTTTTCTGGCGCTTCATCTCCCTCAGCTCCTCAGAAAACCAAGATTTGGCTGGTTGAGATCTGCGCTGGGTCAGAGGTCAGAAGGCACGACACGGTCCAAAGCCCCGCCGCAGCCCGTTCCCAGGCCGCGACTAGTTCTCCAACCGTGCCGTGGGCCAGATCCTTAGAAATGGCCCAAGTTCTGTCTGGAACCTCCGGGTCCATCAGGCGCCTGGACGGAACCAATGCATTGGCTCCGTCTGCCTGCGGTGTTGAGTAGCGGTCCGAAAGTCCAGACGAAGGAGAGAATGATCCGACCATGACAAAGGCTCAATGGCTAAATCACCAAATTCCAGATCATTCAACTACTGTCCAGAGACAAAAATCAGATCTAGTGTGCCTCCCCCAATGTGAGTAGTGCTGTCAACTACTTGAGACAGGTCCATGGCTGTCATGGAGCCATGAACTCCTGAGCATTAAAGATGCTCCGCCAGTTGATGGCAAGTTGAAATCCCCATGACCATAAGTCTAGGGTCTCAACCGCCATCCCGCAAGCACCTCAACAGCTCGGGAAGGGCTGTTGTCACGCAGCAAGGAGCCAGGTACATGATCAACAAACCCACCTGAATCCTATGACCCCACTTCACACAGAGGATTCATAACCAGCTATCTGAGGTACAGTGGTCTCCTCGGCTCCAGGCTTTCCTTAATAACGACCGCCACCCCCACCTTCCTTGGGCCCTTGGCTGATGAAATGCCGGAAACCCGTGGGCACATTTCAACTAGGGACCCCCTTCCGTGCCCAACCAGGTCTCCGTAATGCCCATCAGGTCCACGGCACCCTCCCGAATAAGATCATAAATCAGGGGCCGCGGTCATTTTTAGTCATTCTTCACTTTTTAATTTACTCTTTTAACATCTTTTTTCTTTTATATTTCTTCTATGTTTTCTGTAGTTTTTAAAAATCTTTGCAAAATCTTCTTTTAATAAAAATCATTTTAAAATTAAAAAAGAAATTCAGTCCGACTTTGTATCTTCAAGTCCAGTTTCATAGCCTTTCACAACTACTTGGAGTTGTAAGAAGATCATAAATATTAATACATTGAGCCAAATCAGTGGTCAGCTTGTAGAATTTTGTAGATTTTTTTTCAGCTTTTCCTGAATCAGAGTGAGAAGCATTTTCAGTGCATAGTCCTTCAGCAAAAGAAGAAGAAGAAGAATGGATTTATATCTGTTTCTTCACGGAACTGAAGTTGTAAGAGCTGAAGCAGGCAAAGAAAAAATGGTTCTCCAGCTAAAGGTATCAGCTTCATAAACAACCACCATTGGGCTTAAGGCCACCTAGTGTCATATTAGCTATACATATATATGAAAGGATGGAGGAAGAATCCTTGGTTGTAAATCCTTGAAAATATATTGAAGATTTTTATATCATTCCACTAAGTAGACAATCAACTGTTGTATATGACTGAATTCTTGTCTGCAATAAAGATTTTAATCTAGCTGAAGCATGACTATTATCCTGCTGCCAAGTCAGGCTGAAAAATTGACCTAAAAACGTAAAGTATAGTTTACTATAATTTATTGCCAAATCCTGTTGAAGAAGTCTGACAGCTTGATTAACCCCTTTCTGATTCAGAATAGCTTGGGTTTAAATAACTACATGAATTTTTGTGGCACATCTGAGAGCTAGCTTTGAGGATCTGATCAAGCAAGTGACTGCCAGCTATGAAATCCATCACTTATGAAAGGGTTAGTGTTGGGGGCAAGAATAATGCTATGGGCTAGAATGAAAGAAGCTTAACTGACCAGTTTGAAGACAGACTATCAGATGAAATGCAGGATGAGCTCATCCATCAAGGCATCCAAAAACAGGTAACAGCATTAATCAACTGGGCTTTGATGGAAGACTTGAAGAACGGAGTATGGGAAGAAAGCAAAGGTACCACGATTCTTTCATTGTCTCCTTCATCTCCCTACCCATTCAAGATCAACTTTATAATCAATGCAGTTACAAAGTAGTAGAGACTTGGATAAAAGTTATACCAATGCACATATGGGAAACCTGACTTCACACATGAATGCCCTGCTAAAGGCATTACCACTACAATTCCAGAAGTGGTATTCAGCAAGCTCTGACCAGTTCTGGAGAACATGTGAAATTTTGAATAGTTTGGAGAACTGGTAAATGCCACCTCTGACTTGGCCCCGCCCCATCTATTCTCTGCCTCCCGAGTCTCCACCGATCAGGAGGAAATGGAGATTTTGCAGTAACCTTCCCTGGAGTGGAATGGAGATTTTATAGTATCCTTCCTCTGGAGTGGGATGAGAATGGGATTTTACAGAAACCTTCTCCTGCCATGCCCACCAAGCCACAGTAAGAACCAGTAGTAAAAAATTTGAATCCCACCACTGTACCATTCAAGACATAACAAAATGTCATTGTGAACAACAAAGAATTTCTCATGAGTAGATGATGTGTGACTTGTTAGGTAATGAAACAGCCGCAGTCCTTGAGGCTCAGAAACTGGGACAACCAGTATGGCCCAGACATGTGGGGTTAAATGACAATACTTAGTTGTCCCTATTACCTTAGTAAGCCAATGTGGCATAGGACAGAGGTCTCCAACCTTAGCAACTTTAAGACTGGTGGACTTCAAATCCCAGAATTCCTCAGCCAGCTTGCCAAGTTTGCCAAGTTGCCAAGATTGAGACCCTGGCATAGGATAGAACGGTAAACCACAGTAGATTTCGCATCACAGATAGGTTCAGTAAATTACCCACAAAAATAAGCTTTGCCCATTCAATCTCCTGTTCATGTTGAAATATTGATGGTTTGCACTTTTATTTTAAAAGTCCAGGTAACGGATTAGCTACAGGTGCACAATCCACATATTCATTAGATCCATGATAACATCATCTTTGATTTCCCAGAATGCAAAGCTTATAGATGACAAGGACTGTTCATTCAGCAAGTGCACTCCAACTTAGCCTGTTGAGTATATGGATAATTCTGATTTGTTTGCAGGACACAATGACTCAGTGGTTAAAGACACTGAGCTGGTCAGCTGGAAAGCTGACATCCCAGGTTCGAAACCCAAGTGCCATTCCTGCTCCAGCTGCTGCCTACCTAGTAGTTCAAAAGCATGCAAATGCAAGTAGATAAATAGGTACCACTTCAGTGGGAAGGTAACAGTGTTTGGTGCACCTTTGGAATATAGCCATGCTGGCCATATAATCATGGAAATAGTCTTTGGACAACGCTCCTTCAGCCTAGAAACGGAGATGAAACTTGACTGTTGGGTCTGCGCCCCAAGCCAGCCCTCCTGCCAGAAAATGACTTGGACAGTGAGGGGAAGGGCCATCACTTACCTCGAGCACCGGCTTCCCTGGCTCAGCTCCAGGAGCCAGAAGCAGGCCAGGTGGAAGAAATAATGAGGCCTCCGTCCCCTGACTCTTTCCCCCGCCTGCAGACCCAGCTGACAGCAATCAGGCGTGGTTGAATCCTAGGTTTCGTAGGCAGCAGAGGAGGGGACAACAGAAGCAAGGGTGGGGCAGGGCTAGGAAGTGCTGAGTCATGGGGCCACACCCCACAGGATATAAAAGGCAGTGAGAGCTGGTGTGTCTCTTGTAACAGGCAAATCCACTGATTGACTAGAGCTGAAGTTTGTGACTCACCATCGTGTGGAAGATAACAAGGGCTCTTAGCAGACGCTATTCTGTTGCCAGAGCTGATAGTGCCGGCTAATTAAGCCATCATTCGGACGGAGGCGGAGGAGGACAGAACACTGACCCTTAGAGTCAGACACGCTAAGGGAATCCTTTACCTTGATGTGTTTGCAAAGGAAAAATCACAGAACCATCCTGTCAATCATATTGATTCACACAAAACGTCACTACCTAATGTCAAATAAAGTTTGGCCTGTCTAAAGACATTGAATGATAAGAACCTATAAAAAAGTTCTAACTCCCTTATGCCAGTATTCCTACTATTTTCAAGAATATCCTTTTATGTAGTCCATCAGTACCAGCTCCTGAATTTTGTAATCATTAGGTTTTACTACCTTCAGACAATTATTTCTGAACTCTTAGAAGAGTTGAAGAAAATAATCATTTTACCAAATTGGAGCATACAATTTGAAGGAGTGGTGGTACAATAAAATGCTTTTGATTGTAAATATTGGAAGAAAGAATAAAAATCTACATCTTTTGACCTCCAGTTGGCAAAAGTAACTTCTAAAGATTCACAAATTTCTTTTTCCATTATTTTCTGGACAATACTTTGATTATCTATTTAAACAATTTGATTTTTTCTAAAGCTCCTGATCTTCATGTCAATCAAGTTCAAACAGTTCTTCTATACTTTCCTGTCAGCCCCACTGGAGACCAGACCATGAAATCAACTTCTCAGGAAGGTTAAAAGTATCTTTACTGATATTGGCTGTAATAACAGAAACCTGCAAATCTGATTGTGCTGTTTCTCCTCTTCCTGGTTCAGTGAAATAGAGATCTCTACCTAAGCAGTTTCTGAAGGTTATCTGGTTATTCTGGACTTTAAAAAAATACTTTAGCTCCTTTTGCCTGGGTAAAAGCTTCTCTATATCTCTATCAAAGTCATCTTCTACTCTATACCTCATGCCTTTAGCCTCTAGCCCCTTGATGGCGACCCTTTGGCATGCATGCCAAAGGTGGCACGCAGAGCCATATCGGTGGGCATATGAGCGTTGCTCTAGTTTAGCTCCAGCAGGCATGCGCATGCCAGCCAGCTGATTTTTGGGCCTTCTGGGCCTACCAGAGTCGGGAAATAGGCTGTTTCCGGCCTCCAGGAGGAGGCCGTTTTCACCCTCCCCAAGCTCCAAGAAAGCTTCCAGAACCTGGGGAGGGTGAAAAACGAGCCTACTGGGCCCACCATGTCATCGCATGCCAAAAGTGGGGGGAGCGCAGGGGGGTCATGTGCACATGCATGGGGGTGAGGTGCATTGAGTTATGGGTGTGGGCAAGCATGTGCAACCCCTGCACTCCCATTTTGGCATGTGACCGCAAAAACGTTAGGCATCACTGCTCTAGGCCAAGGATGTCAAACAGGCAGCCCATGGGCTAGATGCGGCACATGCAGGCCACACCCACCCCAGCTCCTTGAAGGGGAAAACATCGTGATATATCACGTGACGGCAACGTGACGCCGTGAGTTTGACACCCATGCTTCTAACTTATAAAACTGTATTGCTGATCACTCTGTGTGGAATTATTTGGAATTCATGTGAACCCAGCATCTAAGGTACAGTAGTTTATAAGATCATTTTCAGTCATATGCAGATTTGGAAGAAATTTGACCATTTTTACGATAGAATTTGTCCTATGTTTTCTGTTCTGACCACACAATTGAAAAGAATTCCAATGAGATTCTGAAGCCCAACACGCCTTTTTTCAGTTCAAACAAGCATTCATTTCTTGATTTAGCTTTCATCATACAAATCCAATTCCTGTACATTCTTTGAAAACTTATATTAATGCAACCTAAAATTACATATTTTTTTTCTTTTTATGTACACTGAAAGCATATGCACCAAAGACAAATTCCTTGTGTGCCCAATCACACTTGGCCAATAAAGAATTCTAACTATTTGCCCTTTTTGCAACCATATTACACTTTGAGCCATCTCAATTCAAATCAAAAGTGATTGCTAATACATTTATCTTCTATACTTGCAGCAGAGCGGTTGATATCATTAAACAGCAAAATGCCACCTTTGTGAATACTGAGTTATTAAATGCTGTAATAGATTATGTTATAAATAAATAAAATCCTATTTGCAGGCATGTATGCTATATGATTTCCTTTGTTCCTTTATTGTTTACCAAAGCAGTGATTTTGAACCAATCATGTTAGATAAAATAATTGCATTTTACCTTTTACTTTTGTTCCTCTGTGTGTGTGTGTGTGTGTGTGTGTGTGTGTGTGTGTGTGTGTGTGTGTGTGTGTGTTCAATCGTGTCTATTTCTTTGAAACTACCTAGACAAATCCTGCAATTTTCTTGCAAGGTTTTTTCAGAATTGGACTGTGGGTAGCGTTTTTCTTCTTCTTTTGTACACATGGGGTTTTTTTTTGTCTTTTTGTTGTTAGTGTTGGATGTTTGTTAATCTGTTTTTTTATTTCTTTTTCTTTGTTTTGTATTTTATCTTTATTGATAAAAGATTAATTAAATGTGTTTAAAAAAGAACTAGAAGCTGCAATTTCACATTTTTGTGTATCTAATGACATTAATAATAAGATTGTATCAAAGTATAGATTATTCATGGTGTTTTGCAGTCACCCTCCAGTGAAAATTCTGTGTTATTTGTTGAAATTGTAGTCTATGCTCCTATTTTCAAGACTATTCATTCCGGTTTCAGTCTCTGCTCAAACTGCAAGAACTACTGCAAGGAAATTCCATTAGAAAACCACAAATACTAATCTTATTCTGCCCTCCAGTGGTCAATCCTGAAATCACAATGCCTCAGAAATGCCGATAAATTCTGCCAATACAAAAAGACGTATTATGACTTTCAAAATGAACACCTAAAATTGCATTTTATTCATTTTCTTCACGCCTAACTAATCTGTTGGGGTGGGGGGTGGAATCCACTGCTTTTATTCAGTCATTCACATTTATTAATATAGATTTTTAAATAAACATTTTCTTTTCCTTCAAAGTAACTTGAATAATGATGCTATTATAAAATTTATAACATTTATTTTTATTCAGAATTACAGGCAATCTCTTTGTATGTTTTCTCCAAAATTGTCATTTTCACAATTTTTTTTAGACAGACTTGAAGTCACACTATTATTTTTTATGATTTTATTTTTTTACAAAATGAAGACTTAAAATATTTTCTAGGTTTGTAAGCTATAAACTAGCTAAAAAATGTAGAATTGCACAACTCCAGAAGCCTCAAAAATAGTTTACCACATTTAGCATCTGTTACATCTTAAGGTGGCTAGGTTAAGCATGTGGTAATGGATAAAACTAGTGAATGTGGGAACTTGATATGCATTTTCCACATGCTGGTCTAATATCTTATTACACTATTAACAAAATTCCCTTCCTCCTCCAAATAAACATAGATACAAATGCTCTTTTCCTGGCCAATTATTTTTTTTCTGCCTTCAAGACAGACTTGACTCCTGGCAACTGTGTGGAGAGGTCCCTTCAATTTTCTTGGCAACATTTTTGGAAATAGCTTGTGATTGCTTTCATTTCAGGACTGAGACAGAGCCATTGACCCAAAGTCATGAGCTGGCTTTACAGCTAGGCTAGGATAAGAACTAATATTCTCTTAGTTTCTAGACAAATGCTTTTAACCATCAAACTAGTTCTCATAACTAAATAAGCCTAAATATCTAAGAACAGAATTTTCCTCTTCTTCTAATGAACATCTCTTGACACAGGAATTTGTGGGAACAGGCAAATGATGAAATAAGTGCTGTGACATAAACTCTGCTTCTTTTGCATGTGAGTAATGCCATTGTACCTATCTATATCAAGGGAAAAATTTGCAATGTGACATTGTGATCATTTTGTGATCAAAATGTTTCATCATTTTGATGCAACTGCCAGCTTTCTCGGGCTTCCTTCTTGGTATCTTTCAGATATTTGTCTTTCTATGAATTATTTGCCATGACTTCAATAATTTATGATCAAGCAAGCAATGTATACTGTGTGCATCTCATTCATTGGTATCCTGAATTAAATTAAACAAATTTGGACAGAGTGTCCAAGCTAGGCCATGTCTGATACCTACTGAAGCTTGTTTAGTAATTCACAAACAGGAAAAAAAACCCTGCAAAAATTGTACACAAGTGCTTTTTCAAGAGGCAACTGGACTTTGTTTTTTTAATTTTATTTATTTATTTATTAGAGTTATATTGCCACCTATTCACCCATAACGACTCAAGGCGGCTTACAGAATATAAAAAACCGCATTTAAAAAACAGAAAAACTCATAAAAAATCAAATAAATTAATGTAATAAAATCACACCCACCTCCCGCCCCAGCGACAGCCAATCACATGAGCCATTTAATGGGCTCCATCTCATTCTGGGTTCCCCAGGCCTGCTGGCAGAACCAAGTCTTCAGCGCCTTCCGGAAGAGAATTAGGATGGGGGCCGTTCTAATCTCTGGGCGAATGATGTTCCAGAGAGACGGAGCCACCACAGAGAAGGCCTTTCTTCTGGGTCCCGCCACGTGTATCTTCCTCGAGGATGGGACCTGCAGCATTCCCTACCTCCCTGCTCTAATGGGTCGGGTAGATGTGAGTGGCAAGAGACGGTCCCTTGGATAACCTGGCCCCAAGCTGTTGTAGTCCACCAGCAGCCTGCCAAACTGGCAGCAGTCAAACAGTGAGGAGGCTGGGGAAGAACATGGGCCAGTCCTGGAGTCTGGGGAAGGCTCAGATGAGGGCTCTGCATTGGAGGCAGACATGGGGCCAGGGCCATCTGGGAGTTATGTGCAGAATCCAGAGCCTCCAGAGTCAGACATCAGAGAGGCAGAGGAACATGGGGGCCGTTCCTAGTGTGCGCATGTGCAGAGCAGCCAGAAGGTAAGAACAATTAAAACAAAAGGGACGACTCAGGAGTAAGGCTTGGAGAAGACTGGCCCTTCCCATAAGACATAAAGGAAGAGCAAAGGCATGTGGACCTTTGCAGGAAGCAACCTTGTTGATGGTGTCGGTTTGTACTTTGAAGCTCTGTTTTTGACTGTGTTTCCGTGTGGCCTTGCCAAGATAATTGCCAATTATGTCTTTGGCTGCATGTCAAAGAAGATAAAGGTGGGTGTTTACCAGCCTTATCCAAAGGACTGTGGCAGACTTCTGTTGGACTATTTATAAACTCTTAGTAATTCAGCACGTGCTGTGAATGAAAGTAATTAACAGTCGTTAAAATAAAAAAAGGGTTTGGGACTAATTGTGTGCTTTTTACTATATCAGGAAGCCTAGATCAGAACACAAGCCATGAAGGGCTTTAAAGGTGACAACCAGCACCTTGAATTGCATCCGGAAGCAAATCGGCAGCCAATGCAGCTCTCACAGAAGCGCGTGCATGATACGAACCGGTGGCAAAACTGGTTAAAACCCACCACTGTCCTGCCTCCCTGCAGGGGGTGCCGGGGGGTACAGTTCTTGAGAAACTACTGAAGCTTGTTTAGTAATTCACAAACAGAAAAAAAAAATACCTGCAAAATTTGTACACCAAAGTGCTTTTTCAAGAGGCAACTGGACTTTGTTTTTCTTTGAAGATGTTTTGCTTCTCATCCAAGAAGCTTCTTCAGCTCTGATTCCGACTCTGAAAATTGTACACATTTCTTCCTGAACTCTCTAGATAAGGAAAAGTCCTGGGTGAGCAGAGATGAGGAGTGAAATATTTTGAACACCAGCTCAGTCTTCTAATTAATTAGTGGGTTTAAGGGATTTCTTTATTTACTCTCAATCTCCATGCCTAACTTGAAGTCAATTATTTTCTGTTTGCCATCTGCAATTCCTCAGCATTTTCAATCTATTTCTTTCTCCCCATTGTGAAAAAATAATCCTCTTCTACTTGTCTATGTACTAAAGCTTTGCAATTGAATTAATGACCATGCGCACAAGTATACTATCGCTTAAAAGTGCAGACTTACAAAATAGGTCTTGAAAGAGGCGGTGGTGAGACCCCTCAAGAAGCCTTCCCTGGACCCAGCTATTTTGGGTAATTATCGTCCAGTCTCCAACCTTCGCTTTGTGGCGAAGGTTGTAGAGAGTGTGGTGGCATGGCAGCTTCCCCGGTACCTGGATGAAGCCGTCTATCTAGACCCGTTCCAGTCCGGCTTCCAGTTCGGATATAGCACGGAGACAGCTTTGGTCACGTTGGTGGATGACCTCTGGAGGGCCAGGGATAGGGGTTGTTTCTCTGCCCTAGTCCTGTTAGATATCTCAGCGGCTTTTGATACCATCGACCATGGTATCCTGCTGCACCGGTTGGAGAGTTTGGGAATGGGAGGCACCGTTTATCAGTGGTTCTCCTCCTACCTCTCTGATCGGTTGCAGACGGTGTTGACAGGGGGGCAGAGATCGACCGCGAGGCGCCTTACTTGTGGGGTGCCTCAGGGGTCGATTGTCTCGCCTCTCCTGTTCAACATCTATATGAAGCCGTTGGGCAAGTCATCAGTGGCTTTGGGGTGAGTTACCAGCTGTACGCTGATGATACTCAGCTGTACTTTTCCACCCCGGGCCACCCCAACGAAGCTGTCAAAATGCTGTCCCGGTGCCTGGAAGCCGCACGGGTTTGGATGGGGAGAAACAGACTCAAGCTCAATCCATCCAAGATGGAGTGGCTGTGGATGCCGGCACCCCGGTACAGTCAGCTGCAACCACAGCTGACTGTTGGGGGCGAGTCATTGGCCTCAACAGAAAGGGTGCGCAACTTGGGCGTTCTCCTGGATGGACGGCTGTCATTTGAAGACCATTTAGCGGCCGTCTCCAGGAGAGCTTTTTACCAGGTCCGCCTGGTTCGCCAGTTGCGCCCCTTCCTTGACCGGGATGCCTTATACACGGTCACTCACGCTCTTGTCACTTCGCCTGGATTATTGCAATGTTTCTACATGGGGCTACCCCTGAAGTGCACTCGGAGGCTTCAGTTAGTCCAGAATGCAGCTGCGCTGGTGATTGAGGAGCCACACGTTGCTCCCGTGTAACCCCTCTCCTGGGCAGTCTGCACTGGCTACCTGTGATCTTTCGGGTGTGCTTCAAGGTGTTGGTTACCACCTTTAAAGCGCTCCATTGCTTAGGGCCCGGGTACTTACGGGACCGCCTGCTGTTACCTTATGCCTCCCACCGACCCGTACGCTCACACAGAGAGGGTCTTCTCAGGGTGCTGTCCACCAAACAATGTCGGCTGGCAGCCCCCAGGGGAAGGGCCTTCTCTGTTGGAGCACCTACCCTCTGGAACGAACTTCCCCTGGTTTGCGTCAATTACCTGACCTTCGGACCTTTCGCTGTGTATTGAAAACGCACTTGTTTATCCAAGCGGGACTGGCTTAATTTTTTTTAAAAAATTTGAATTTTAATAATTTTAATTGGGGTATTTTATTTATGGGTCAAATTTGACGGTTTTAAATTTTCGGCCATTTATAGAATATGTTATTTTAACTGTTGTTTTAATTTGTATATTGTATTGTTTTAAATCTGGTTGTACACCGCTCTGAGTCCTTCGGGAGAAGGGCGGTATAAAAATCTAAATAATAATAATAATAATAATAATAATAATAATAATAATAATAATAATAATAATAATAATAATAATAATAATAATAATAATAATAATAATAATAATAATAATAATGGTTATTCAGTTAACAATGACACACATTTTCAGATTTTTTTAACTGCTGCACAAGCAGCAGTTACATGCAAAAATTTAGACACCTGGTCAATTTGTATTTTAAATTGTATATTGTATTGTCTGTTTTTACTTTTGGCTGTACACCGCCCTGAGTCCTTCGGGAGAAGGGCGGTATAAAAATCGAATAAATAATAATAATAAAATAATAATAATAATAATAATGGCTGTCATGGAAGCCATGAACTCCCGAGCCGCCAAAGATGCTCCGCCGGTTGATGGCAAGTTGAAATCCCCCATGACCATAAGTCTAGGGGTCTCAACCGCCATCCCGGCAAGCACCTCCAACAGCTCGGGCAGGGCTGTTGTCACGCAGCAAGGAGCCAGGTACATGATCAACAAACCCACCTGAATCCTATGACCCCACTTCACACAGAGGGATTCACAACCAGCTATCTGAGGTACAGTGGTCTCCCTCGGCTCCAGGCTTTCCTTAATAATGACCGCCACCCCCCCACCCCTTCCTTGGGCCCTTGGCTGATGAAATGCCCGGAAACCCGGTGGGCACATTTCAACTAGGGGACCCCCCCCTTCTGTGCCCAACCAGGTCTCCGTAATGCCCATCAGGTCCACGGCACCCTCCCGAATAAGATCATAAATCAGGGGGGCCGCGGTCATTTTTAGTCATTCTTCACTTTTTAATTTACTCTTTTAACATCTTTTTTTCTTTTTATATTTCTTCTATGTTTCTGTAGTTATTTAAAAATCTTTGTAAAATCTTCTTTTAATAAAAATCATTTTAAAAATTTAAAAAAAAGAAATTCAGTCCGACTTTCTCAAGTCCAGTTTCATAGCCTTTCACAACTACTTGGAGTTGTAAGAAGATCATAAATATTAATACATTGAGCCAAATCAGTAGTCAGCTTGTAGAATTTTGTAGATTTTTTTTTCAGCTTTTCCTGAATCAGAGTGAGAAGCATTTTCAGTGCATAGTCCTTCATTCTCTTAAGCAAAAGAAGAAGAAGAAGAAGAATGGATTTATATCTGTTTCTTCACGGAACTGAAGTTGTAAGAGCTGAAGCAGGCAAAGAAAAAATGGTTCTCCAGCTAAAGGTATCAGCTTCATAAACAACCACCATTGGGCTTAAGGCCACCTAGTGTCATATTAGCTATACATATATATGAAAGGATGGGAGGAAGAATCCTTGGTTGTAAATCCTTGAAAATATATTGAAGAATCCCTTATATCATTCCACTAAGTAGACAATCAACTGTTGTATATGACTGAATTCTTGTCTGCAATAAAGATTTTAATCTAGCTGAAGCATGACTATTATCCTGCTGCCAAGTCAGGCTGAAAAATTGACCTAAAAACGTAAAGTATAGTTTACTATAATTTATTGCCAAATCCTGTTGAAGAAGTCTGACAGCTTGATTAACCCCTTTCTGATTCAGAATAGCTTGGGTTTAAATAACTACATGAATTTTTGTGGCACATCTGAGAGCTAGCTTTGAGGATCTGATCAAGCAAGTGACTGCCAGCTATGAAATCCATCACTTATGAAAGGGTTAGTGTTGGGGGCAAGAATAATGCTATGGGCTAGAATGAAAGAAACTGACCAGTTTGAAGACAGACTATCAGATGAAATGCAGGATGAGCTCATCCATCAAGGCATCAAAAACAGGTGACAGCATTAATCAACTGGGCTTTGATGGAAGACTTGAAGAACGGAGTATGGGAAGAAAGCAAAGGTACCACGATTCTTTCATTGTCTCCTTCATCTCCCTACCCATTCAAGATCAACTTTATAATCAATGCAGTTACAAAGTAGTAGAGACTTGGATAAAAGTTATACCAATGCACATATGGGAAACCTGACTTCACACATGAATGCCCTGCTAAAGGCATTACCACTACAATTCAAGTGGTATTCAGCAAGCTCTGACCAGTTCTGGAGAACCGTGTGAAATTTTGAATAGTTTGGAGAACTGGTAAATGCCACCTCTGACTTGGCCCCCCTATTCTCTGCCTCCCGAGTCTCCACCGATCAGGAGGAAATGGAATTTTGCAGTAACCTTCCCTGGAGTGGGGTGGGAATGGAGATTTTATAGTATCCTTCCTCTGGAGTGGGATGAGAATGGGATTTTACAGAAACCTTCTCCTGCCATGCCCACCAAGCCACAGTAAGAACCAGTAGTAAAAAAATTTGAATCACCACTGTACCATTCAAGACATAACAAAATGTCATTGTGAACAACAAAGAATTTCTCATGAGTAGATGATGTGTGACTTGTTAGGTAATGAAACAGCGCAGTCCTTGAGGCTCAGAAACTGGGACAACCAGTATGGCCCAGACATGTGGGGTTAAATGACAATGCCAGTTGTCCCTATTACCTTAGTAAGCCAATGTGGCATAGGACAGAGGTCTCCAACCTTAGCAACTTTAAGACTGGTGGACTTCAACTCCCAGAATTCCTCAGCCAGCTTGCCAAGTTTGCCAAGTTGCCAAGATTGGAGACCCCTGGCATAGGATAGAACGGTAAACCACAGTAGATTTCGGCATCACAGATAGGTTCAGTAAATTACCCACAAAAATAAGCTTTGCCCATTCAATCTCCTGTTCATGTTGAAATATTGATGGTTTGCACTTTTATTTAAAAGTCCAGGTAATGGATTAGCTACAGGTGCACAATCCACATATTCATTAGATCCATGATAACATCATCTTTGATTTCCCAGAATACAAAGCTTATAGATGGCAAGGACTGTTCATTCAGCAAGTGCACTCTCCAACTTAGCCTGTTGAGTATATGGATAATTCTGATTTGTTTGCAGGGACACAATGACTCAGTGGTTAAAGACACTGAGCTGGTCAGCTGGAAAGCTGACATGCCATTCCTGCTCCAGCTGCTGCCTACCTAGTAGTTCAAAAGCATGCAAATGCAAGTAGATAAATAGGTACCACTTCAGTGGGAAGGTAACAGTGTTTGGTGCACCTTTGGAATATAGCCATGCTGGCCATATAATCATGGAAATAGTCTTTGGACAACGCTGGCTCCTTCAGCCTAGAAACGGAGATGAAACTTGACTGTTGGGTCTGCGCCCCCCCAAGCCAGCCCTCCTGCCAGAAAATGACTTGGACAGTGAGGGGGAAGGGCCATCACTTACCTCGGGAGCACCGGCTTCCCTGGCTCAGCTCCAGGAGCCAGAAGCAGGCCAGGTGGAAGAAATAATGAGGCCTCCGTCCCCTGACTCTTTCCCCCGCCTGCAGACCCAGCTGACAGCAATCAGGCGTGGTTGAATCCTAGGTTTCGTAGGCAGGAGAGGAGGGAACAACAGAAGCAAGGGTGGGGCAGGCCTAGGAAGTGCTGAGTCATGGAGCCACACCCCACAGGATATAAAAGGCAGTGAGAGCTGGTGTGTCTCTTTGTAACAGGCAAATCCACTGATTGACTAGAGCTGAAGTTTGTGACTCACCATCGTCGTGGAAGATAACAAGGGCTCTTAGCAGACGCTGGCTATTCTGTTGCCAGAGCTGATAGTGCCGGCTAATTAAGCCATCATTCGGACGGAGGCGGAGGAGGACAGAACACTGACCCTTAGAGTCAGACACGCTAAGGGAATCCTTTACCTTGATGTGTTTGCAAAGGAAAAATCACAGAACCATCCTGTCAATCATATTGATTCACACAAAACGTCACTACCTAATGTCAAATAAAGTTTGGCCTGTCTAAAGACATTGAATGATAAGAACCTATAAAAAGTTCTAACTCCCTTATGCCAGTATTCCTACTATTTTCAAGAATATCCTTTTATGTAGTCCATCAGTACCAGCTCCTGAATTTTGTAATCATTAGGTATTACTACCTTCAGACAATTATTTCTGAACTCTTAGAAGAGTTGAAGAAAATAATCATTTTACCAAATTGGAGCATACAATTTGAAGGGAGTGGTGGTACAATAAAATGCTTTTGATTGTAAATATTGGAAGAAAGAATAAAAATCTACATCTTTTGACCTCCAGCTGGCAAAAGTAACTTCTAAAGATTCACAAATTTCTTTTTCCATTATTTTCTGGACAATACTTTGATTATCTATTTAAACAATTTGATTTTTTCTAAAGCTCCTGATCTTCATGTCAATCAAGTTCAAACAGTTCTTCAATACTTTCCTGTCAGCCCCACTGGAAACCAGACCATGAAATCAACTTCTCAGGAAGGTTAAAAGTATCTTTACTGATATTGGCTGTAATAACAGAAACCTGCAAATCTGATTGTGCTGTTTCTCCTCTTCCTGGTTCAGTGAAATAGAGATCTCTACCTAAGCAGTTTCTGAAGGTTATCTGGTTATTCTGGACTTTAAAAAAATACTTTAGCTCCTTTTGCCTGGGTAAAAGCTTCTCTATATCTCTATCAAAGTCATCTTCTCTACTCTCTATACCTCATGACTATAGCCTCTAGGCCCTTGATGGCGAACCTATGGCATGCATGCCAAAGGTTGCACGCAGAGCCATATCGGTGGGCATATGAGCGTTGCCCTAGTTTAGCTCCAGCAGGCATGCGCATGCCAGCCAGCTGATTTTTGGGCCTTCTGGGCCTACCAGAGTCAGGAAATAGGCTGTTTCCGGCCTCCAGGAGGTGGGGAAGGCTGTTTTTGCCCTCCCCAGGCTCCAAGAAAGCCTCTAGAGCCTGGGGAGGGTGAAAAATGGGCCCACTGTACCATCGCATGCCAAAAGTGGGGGGAGCGCAGAGGGGTCATGTGCACATGCATAGGGGGAAGGGCACATTGAATTATGGGTGTGGGCAAGCATGTGTGCAACCCCCCTGCACTCCCCCCCCCAATTTTGGCATGTGACCGCAAAGGTTAGGCATCACTGCTCTAGGCCAAGGATGTCAAACAGGCAGCCCATGGGCTAGATCACGGCACATGCAGGCCACACCCACCCCAGCTCTGTGAAGGGGAAAACATCGTGATATATCACGTGTCGGCAACGTGACACCGTGAGTTTGACACCCATGCTTCTAACTTATAAAACTGTATTGCTGATCACTCTGTGTGGAATTATTTGGAATTCATGTGAACCCAGCATCTAAGGTACAGTAGTTTATAAGATCATTTTCAGTCATATGCAGATTTGGAAGAAATTTGACCATTTTTACTATAGAATTTGTCCTATGTTTTCTGTTCTGACCACACAATTGAAAAGAATTCCAATGAGATTCTGAAGCCCAACACGCCTTTTTTCAGTTCAAACAAGCATTCATTTCTTGATTTAGCTTTCATCATACAAATCCAATTCCTGTACATTCTTTGAAAACTTATATTAATGCAACCTAAAATTACATTTTTTTTTCTTTTATGTACACTGAAAGCATATGCACCAAGACAAATTCCTTGTGTGCCCAATCACACTTGGCCAATAAATTCTAACTATTTGCCCTTTTTGCAACCATATTACACTTTGAGCCATCTCAATTCAAATCAAAAGTGATTGCTAATACATTTATCTTCTATACTTGCAGCAGAGCGGTTGATATCATTAAACAGCAAAATGCCACCTTTGTGAATACTGAGTTATTAAATGCTGTAATAGATTATGTTATAAATAAATAAAATCCTATTTGCAGGCATGTATGCTATATGATTTCCTTTGTTCCTTTATTGTTTACCAAAGCAGTCGGATTTTGAACCAATCATGTTAGATAAAATAATTGCATTTTACCTTTTACTTTTGTTCCTCTGTGTGTGTGTGTGTGTGTGTGTGTGTGTGTGTGTGTGTGTGTGTGTGTGTGTGTTCAATCGTGTCTATTTCTTTGAAACTACCTAGACAAATCCCTGCAATTTTCTTGCAAGGTTTTTTCAGAATTGGACTGTGGGTAGCGTTTTTCTTCTTCTTTTGTACACATGGGGTTTTTTTTTGTCTTTTTGTTGTTAGTGTTGGATGTTTGTTAATCTGTTTTTTTATTTCTTTTTCTTTGTTTTGTATTTTATCTTTATTGATAAAAGATTAATTAAATGTGTTTTAAAAAGAACTAGAAGCTGCAATTTCACATTTTTGTGTATCTAATGACATTAATAATAAGATTGTATCAAAGTATAGATTATTCATGGTGTTTTGCAGTCACCCTCCAGTGAAAATTCTGTGTTATTTGTTGAAATTGTAGTCTATGCTCCTATTTTCAAGACTATTCATTCCGGTTTCAGTCTCTGCTCAAACTGCAAGAACTACTGCAAGGAAATTCCATTAGAAAACCACAAATACTAATCTTATTCTGCCCTCCAGTGGTCAATCCTGAAATCACAATGCCTCAGAAATGCCGATAAATTCTGCCAATACAAAAAGACGTATTATGACTTTCAAAATGAACACCTAAAATTGCATTTTATTCATTTTCTTCACGCCTAACTAATCTGTTGGGGTGGGGGGTGGAATCCACTGCTTTTATTCAGTCATTCACATTTATTAATATAGATTTTTTTAAATAAACATTTTCTTTTCCCCTTCAAAGTAACTTGAATAATGATGCTATTATAAAATTTATAACATTTATTTTTATTCAGAATTACAGGCAATCTCTTCGTATGTTTTTCTCCAAAATTGTCATTTTCACAATTTTTTTTAGACAGACTTGAAGTCACACTATTATTTTTTATGATTTTATTTTTTTACAAAATGAAGACTTAAGATATTTTCTAGGTTTGTAAGCTATAAACTAGCTAAAAAATGTAGAATTGCACAACTCCAGAAGCCTCAAAAATAGTTTACCACATTTAGCATCTGTTACATCTTAAGGTGGCTAGGTTAAGCATGTGGTAATGGATAAAACTAGTGAATGTGGGAACTTGATATGCATTTTCCACATGCTGGTCTAATATCTTATTACACTATTAACAAAATTCCCTTCCTCCTCCAAATAAACATAGATACAAATGCTCTTTTCCTGGCCAATTATTTTTTTTCTGCCTTCAAGACAGACTTGACTCCTGGCAACTGTGTGGAGAGGTCCCTTCAATTTTCTTGGCAACATTTTTGGAAATAGCTTGTGATTGCTTTCATTTCAGGACTGAGATACAGCCATTGATCCAAAGTCATGAGCTGGCTTTACAGCTAGGCTAGGATAAGAACTAATATTCTCTTAGTTTCTAGACAAATGCTTTTAACCATCAAACTAGTTCTCATAACTAAATAAGCCTAAATATCTAAGAACAGAATTTTCCTCTTCTTCTAATGAACATCTCTTGACACAGGAATTTGTGGAACAGGCAAATGATGAAATAAGTGCTGTGACATAAACTCTGCTTCTTTTGCATGTGAGTAATGCCATTGTACCTATCTATATCAAGGGAAAAATTTGCAATGTGACATTGTGATCATTTTGTAATCAAAATGTTTCATCATTTTGATGCAACTGCCAGCTTTCTCGGGCTTCCTTCTTGGTATCTTTCAGATATTTGTCTTTCTATGAATTATTTGCCATGACTTCAATAATTTATGATCAAGCAAGCAATGTATACTGTGTGCATCTCATTCATTGGTATCCTGAATTAAATTAAACAAATTTGGACAGAGTGTCCAAGCTAGGCCATGTCTGATACCTACTGAAGCTTGTTTAGTAATTCACAAACAGGAAAAAAAACCCTGCAAAAATTGTACACAAGTGCTTTTTCAAGAGGCAACTGGACTTTGTTTTAATTTTATTTATTTATTTATTTGAGTTATATTGCCTATTCACCCATAACGACTCAAGGCGGCTTACAGAATATAAAAAACCGCATTTAAAAAACAGAAAAACTCATAAAAAATCAAATAAATTAATGTAATAAAATCACACCCACCTCCCGCCCCAGCGACAGCCAATCACATGAGCCATTTAATGGGCTCCATCTCATTCTGGGTTCCCCAGGCCTGCTGGCAGAACCAAGTCTTCAGCACCTTCCGGAAGTGAATTAGGATGGGGGCCGTTCTAATCTCTGGGCGAATGATGTTCCAGAGAGACGGAGCCACCACAGAGAAGGCCTTTCTTCTGGGTCCCGCCACGTGTATCTCCCTCGAGGATGGGACCTGCAGCATTCCTACCTCCCTGCTCTAATGGGTCGGGAAGATGTGAGTGGCAAGAGACGGTCCCTTGGATAACCTGGCCCCAAGCTGTTGTAGTCCACCAGCAGCCTGCCAAACTGGCAGCAGTCAAACAGTGAGGAGGCTGGGGAGGAACATGGGCCAGTCCTGGAGTCTGGGGAAGGCTCAGATGAGGACTCTGCATTGGAGGCAGACATGGGGCCAGGGCCATCTGGGAGTTATGTGCAGAATCCAGAGCCTCCAGAGTCAGACATCAGAGAGGCAGAGGAACATGGGGGCCGTTCCTAGTGTGCGCATGTGCAGAGCAGCCAGAAGGTAAGAACAGTTAAAACAAAAGGGACGACTCAGGAGTAAGGCTTGGAGAAGACTGGCCCTTCCCATAAGACATAAAGGAAGAGCAAAGGCATGTGGACCTTTGCAGGAAGCAACCTTGTTGATGGTGTCGGTTTGTACTTTGAAGCTCCGTTTTTGACTGTGTTTCCGTGTGGCCTTGCCAAGATAATTGCCAATTATGTCTTTGGCTGCATGTCAAAGAAGATAAAGGTGGGTGTTTACCAGCCTTATCCAAAGGACTGTGGCAGACTTCTGTTGGACTATTTATAAACTCTTAGTAATTCAGCACGTGCTGTGAATGAAAGTAATTAACAGTCGTTAAAATAAAAAAAGGGTTTGGGACTAATTGTGCTTTTACTATATCAGGAAGCCTAGATCAGAACACAAGCCATGAAGGGCTTTAAAGGTGACAACCAGCACCTTGAATTGCATCCGGAAGCAAATCGGCAGCCAATGCAGCTCTCACAGAAGCGCGTGCATGATACGAACCGGTGGCAAAACTGGTTAAAACCCACCACTGTCCTGCCTCCCTGCAGGGGGTGCCGGGGGGTACAGTTCTTGAGAAACTACTGAAGCTTGTTTAGTAATTCACAAACAGAAAAAAAAAATACCTGCAAAATTTGTACACCAAAGTGCTTTTTCAAAAGTCAACTGTACTTTGTTTTTCTTTGAAGATGTTTTGCTTCTGATCCAAGAAGCTTCTTCAGTTCTGATTCCGACTCTGAAAATTGTTCACATTTCTTCCTGAACTCTCTAGATAAGGAAAAGTCCTGGGTGAGCAGAGATGAGGAGTGAAATATTTTGAACACCAGCTCAGTCTTCTAATTAATTAGTGGGTTTAAGGGATTTCTTTATTTACTCTCAATCTCCATGCCTAACTTGAAGTCAATTATTTTCTGTTTGCCATCTGCAATTCCTCAGCATTTTCAATCTATTTCTTTCTCCCCATTGTGAAAAAATAATCCTCTTCTACTTGTCTATGTACTAAAGCTTTGCAATTGAATTAATGACCATGCGCACAAGTATACTATCGCTTAAAAGTGCAGACTTACAAAATAGGTCTTGAAAGAGGCGGTGGTGAGACCCCTCAAGAAGCCTTCCCTGGACCCAGCTATTTTGGGTAATTATCGTCAGTCTCAACCTTGGCTTTGTGGTGAAGGTTGTAGAAATGTGGTGGCATGGCAGCTTCCCGGTACCTGGATGAAGCTGTCTATCTAGACCCGTTCAGTCCGGCTTCCAGTCGGATATAGCATGGAGACAGCTTTGGTCATGTTGGTGGATGACCTCTGGAGGCCAGGGATGAGGTTGTTCCTCTGCCCTAGTCCTGTTAGATATCTCAGCGGCTTTTGATACCATCGACCATGGTATCCTGCTGCACCGGTTGGAGAGTTTGGGAATGGGAGGCACCGTTTATCAGTGGTTCTCCTCCTACCTCTCTGATCGGTTGCAGACGGTGTTGACAGGGGGGCAGAGATCGACCGCGAGGCGCCTTACTTGTGGGGTGCCTCAGGGGTCGATTGTCTCGCCTCTCCTGTTCAACATCTATATGAAGCCGTTGGGCAAGTCATCAGTGGCTTTGGGGTGAGTTACCAGCTGTACGCTGATGATACTCAGCTGTACTTTTCCACCCCGGGCCACCCCAACGAAGCTGTCAAAATGCTGTCCCGGTGCCTGGAAGCCGCACGGGTTTGGATGGGGAGAAACAGACTCAAGCTCAATCCCTCCAAGACGGAGTGGCTGTGGATCCCGGCACCCCGGTACAGTCAGCTGCAACCGCAGCTGACTGTTGGGGGTGAGTCATTGGCCCCAACAGAAAGGGTGCGGAACTTGGGCGTTCTCCTGGATGGATGGCTGTCATTTGAAAACCATTTGGTGGCCGTCTCCAGGAGAGCTTTTTACCAGGTCCGCCTGGTTCACCAGTTGCACCCCTTCCTTGACCGGGATGCCTTATGCACGGTCACTCACGCTCTTGTCACTTCTCATCTGGATTATTGCAATGCTCTCTACATGGGGCTACCCCTGAAGTGCACTCGGAGGCTTCAGTTAGTCCAGAATGCAGCTGCGCGGGTGATTGAGGGAGCCACACGTTGCTCCCGTGTAACACCACTCCTGCGCAGTCTGCACTGGCTACTTGTGGTCTTTCGGGTGCGCTTCAAGGTGTTGGTTACCATCTTTAAAGCGCTCCATGGCTTAGGGCCCGAGTACTTACGGGACCGCCTGCTGTTACCTTATGCCTCCCACCGACCCGTACGCTCACACAGAGAGGGTCTTCTCAGGGTGCTGTCCACCAAGCAATGTCGGCTGGCGGCCCCCAGGGGAAGGGCCTTCTCTGTGGGAGCACCTACCCTCTGGAACGAACTTCCCCCTGGTTTACGCCAATTACCTGACTTTCGGACCTTTCGCTGTGAATTGAAAACGCACTTTTTTATCCAAGCGGGACTGGCTTAATTTTTTAAACTTTTTGAATTTTAATAATTTTAATTGGGGTATTTTATGAATTTTATGGGTCAAATTTGACGGTTTTAAATTTTCGGCCATTTATAGAATATGTTATTTTAACTTTTGTTTTAATTTGTATATTGAATTGTTTTAATTTTGGCTGTACACTGCCCTGAGTCCTTCGGGAGAAGGGCGGTATAAAAATCTAAATAATAATAATAATAATAATAATAATAATAATAATAATAATAATAATAATAATAATAATAATAATAATAATAATAATAATAATAATAATAATAATAATAATAATAATAATGGTTATTCAGTTAACAATGACACACATTTTTCAGATTTTTTTTAACTGCTGCACAAGCAGCAGTTACATGCAAAAATTTAGACACCTGGTCAATTTGTGTATTTCAATCATTTAACAGAAGCCGACACCACCTCTCCATGGTGTAGAGTTAAATGCATACTATTTCCATGGTGTAGAGTTAAATGCATACTATTTCTGCAAATTTGAATGTATATTTATGGTGCACACTGGGTGACTTTGGGTGAATGAATCCTTTTCAGCCCGAACTACATTAGCTGTTTTGAGGAAAAAACTGAAGGGAATGCTCCTAAAGGAAAAGTGGGACATCAGTCTAATAAACCATTCATAATAAATTGCTAAAGCTAACTCTGCGGAACATTTATCATCCTTCTGATTTTCATTCCACTGTAACAAAAAAAATTAAGCAGCTGGGTTCCCTACTATAGTCTATGATTGAATCTTGTATGAGTTATCTTGAATTGTTTCAACACTAGCATAATCTTCTTTGGCCCAACTCCATATTGGATTTTTTTCAACCCAGAACACTGAGTTCCAGAGTGTTCTGGAACTCAACCATTTCATGGCAGGAATAAAATGGTTGCTTCATTTTAAATGATGGAAAAGTGACGAAGTGATTTAATGGAAGAAGGTAAAGCTATTTCAAATTCTCCCCCTTCCCTCAATAGATTCCATTGGCCCATCTACCCTTCCAACTTTTCCAGTGCCGTTTTCTTTGTCATTGTCGATGAATTAGCTTTTCTTTTTCCTTTTTACAAGGGTCTCACTCTAACCCTTTTCCCACCAGCCGTCATCTACCCCATTCTTCTCAACATCCATAATAGCTAAATCCTACTGGGTAGGTAGATATTTTGAGCTCTGAGCATGTTGGGGGCATTCAAAATTGGATGCCCTGAGTGAGTTTTGTCTAATTACAAAATGGTCACTGCTGGAAACTTGGCAAGCCTCTAAATGCCCATTAACAGAGAATGAATGAAAGAGGCTGCTCTTTCCATCCTAGTAACACTCCCTTGCACTGATGTTAAGTCAATATGTAAAGATTCTTTGGTTCAGTTATGGTTTTTAGAATATATTCTGATTTTCTTCAAAGAGCGTGTTTGTGGGTATTGCATTAGTTTCAGCAAACAAAACAGCATTTTGAGAAGCAAAAGGAAAATAGATGAAGTTCAAATTAATTTGAATTTAGAAAATAAAATAGATGATATTCAGGTTAAGGCTGATAAGGCAGAGGAAGAAAGGGTTATATTACAATATAAATTAATGGAATATGCTATAAGGGTAAGGGTTTAAGAGAATTTAAAGAGGAAAATTTGAAAGAGATTTTTATTCAGGCCTTTGCCCAGATAGAGGAATGGAACCAGAAGATTTTGAAGTTAATATTGAAAAAATTTATCGTGTTAATTCCTGGTGGGCAAGGCAGAAGTGTTTACCGAGAGATGTGGTTATTTATTTTACAAATAAGAGGATTAGGTATGGAATTTTGCAAGCATTTTATAAAAATAAATTTCAAATATTAGGACAAGATATAATAATGATGAAGGAAATTCCTCCTAAAATGTTAAGAAGAAAAGAATTTGCCTTTCTGGTGGATGAGCTTAAGAAACATCAGATATATTTTAGATGGGAGGTTCCAGCAGGTTTAACACTGAATTATAAAGGAAGAAAAGTATTTTCTCAATACAATTTGTAAAGCACGAGATTTTTATACTAATGTATTAAAGATTGGGAATTCTTTGTTAACAGATGTTAAGTTGAATGGTGAATAGATGGTTGAAAATGTGTAAGATAGAAGAAGGGGAGGGAGAATGTTTAATTTTATTAAATATGATTATGGTTAATTTTTGTAAATGACTTATTGTGGATATAAATGTGTAATTTTAGGGGTACTATATGATATATTAAAGGTATAAAGGAATAGGAAGATGGAATATTGTTTAATTTTGGAGGATAGATAGTAAAATTTAGGAACTTGGATTAAATATTATATTTAAGAGATGGATGTAATGTTAATTAGAATGTAATTGTTATAATAGATATATTTTGGATGATATAGGTGTAATTTTAACAATGTTATTTGACATAAGTAAGGTAAAGTGAAGATTTTAATTATTACAATTGACACTTTGGATATTTGTAATATTATTTGTTGTATATATAAATGTTAAAGATGTGAAAAGATGGACTATTGCTTACCCTGAAGGTTGGACAGAAAAATTAAAGAAACTAAGTTGGAAATATGAACTATTTTGAGAGATTGCTAAGGAAGAAAGACATTTTAGAAGAAACCTTGGTGAATATTGGAAGATGGAGCGTTGTTTTGATATTGATTGATGAAGGTTGGATATTAAAAACTACGTACTTTATTCAAGAATAAACACTAACTCAATTGGAAACTTTGGAGAATTCTAGGAGTGGAATGGTTTGATATATAATGGAGTGGAAGAAAAGTATCTTCTTTGTCTTTGGAAGGAGTGGAGGTTTTAAGGAACGACTATGGATTATGATTTGTGCTAGATTTTAATTTTGTTGTTAGTTTTATACCCTGTACTCGGTTCTCGGAAGTCCTGGGGGTGGGGAGGAAGGGAAGGGAGGGGAGGGTAGAAAATGGAGAAAGAAATACTGGATTTTAAAGATTTGGTGGAAGAGCAGAGTAAGGAGATGAAAAATTAAAGGAATCAATTACTCCATTATTGTTATCTAGTACACAGACAGAAGAAAGACTGAATGAATTTAACCAAATTAATTTAGATTTGCAAAGGAAAATAGATGAAGTTCAAATTAATTTGAATTTAGAAAATAAAATAGATGATATTCAGGTTAAGGCTGATAAGGCAGAGGAAGAAAGGGTTATATTACAATATAAATTAATGGAATATGCTATAAGGGTAAGGGTTTAAGAGAATTTAAAGAGGAAAATTTGAAAGAGATTTTTATTCAGGCCTTTGCCCAGATAGAGAATGGAACCAGAAGATTTTGAAGTTAATATTGAAAAAATTTATCGTGTTAATTCCTGGTGGGCAAGGCAGAAGTGTTTACCGAGAGATGTGGTTATTTATTTTACAAATAAGAGGATTAGGTATGGAATTTTGCAAGCATTGTATAAAAATAAATTTCAAATATTAGGACAAGATATAATAATGATGAAGGAAATTCCTCCTAAAATGTTAAGAAGAAAGAAAACACATCACTTTAAGACAAAAAGGAAAACAATTGTCTGCAGAAGGATTTAATTGAAATGAGTCTCATATGCAAGATTAAGAAAAACTTCAATATACATTAAAACTACTAGAAATAGAATGTAATTGTTATAATAGATATATTTTGGATGATATAGGTGTAATTTTAGGGTACTATATGATATATTAAAGGTATAAAGGAATAGGGAGGAAAGAGGAGGAGGAGGAGGAAAGGAAGGAAGGAAGAGGGAGAAGAAAGGAATAGGAAGATGGAATATTGTTTAATTTTATTAAATATGATTATGGTTAATTTTGTAAATGACTTATTGTGGATATAAATGTGTAATTTTAGGGTACTATATGATATATTAAAGGTATAAAGGAATAGGAAGATGGAATATTGTTTAATTTTATTAAATATGATTATGGTTAATTTTGTAAATGACTTATTGTGGATATAAATGTGTAATTTTAGGGTACTATATGATATATTAAAGGTATAAAGGAATAGGAAGATGGAATATTGTTTAATTTTGGAGGATAGATAGTAAAATTTAGGAACTTGGATTAAATATTATATTTAAGAGATGGATGTAATGTTAATTAGAATGTAATACAATGGAATTTGGGAAAAATGTACAAATCACAAATGAGTAATTGCTAAAATGTATAAAATTGTGTGAGATTTGAAATGGAGGAAAAGCAAGTTTAAAATGTATGGTACTGGACCAAGAATTTTGGTTATAATATTCAAATGGATCAATAAAAGAGAATGTGATTGAAAGGTCTGACATTCACCTTGACTTACAATTTTAAAGAAACCTATTTTAAAGTGATATATCATTGGTACATGACACCAGAGAAACTGTCTAAGATGCATAAAGAGATCTTAGACATAAAAAACGTAAAGGGACATTTTTTCATGTCTCGTGGTCTTGTGAAAAATCAAAAACATACAACTCTGTATTGTGATGCAGACAGTTTTAAAAATTAACATTCAGAAGAAACCAAACCTTTTCTTAGTATGGCACTCAAGTAAAAAAGCCCATGGACATTGATTTTATGTATGTTAACTATAGTGAGGCTATTATATGCACAAAGATGGAAAGCTACAGAAAGATGGAAGGATTATGAAGTGGGCTGAGTTTGCAGAAATTACTAAACCAACTTATTTGATTAAGGAGGGAACCTTTATAAAAGACTAGAAATCTTTTACGGTCTTTTTGCTGAAAATGGATAAGAATTAACTGCTAATTTTGTGTGTGAAATGCAATATGGTAGGATGTAAACAGTATTGTCATGTTTGTGACAGCTGGAAAGACATTCAGAAATCACTTTAGATACTTTTCTCTGTTTTGCTTTTTAATAATAATAATAATAATAATAATAATAATAATAATAATAATAATAATAATAATAATAATAATAATAATAATAATAATAATAATAATAATAATAATAATAATAATAATAATAATAATAATAATAATAATAATAATAATAATAATAATAATAATAATAATAATAATAATAATAATAATAATTTAATTTGTATACCGCCCTTCTCCCGAAGGACTCAGGGTGGTTAACAGCCAAACAAAAACAACAGACAAAGTACATACAATATAAATAAAACAAAAACTAAAAAACTTATTCAAAATTTGGCCCAAAATTTAAAATATATTTAAAACCCTAAAAACAAATTAAACATTAAAACCCATAAAAACATCTAAAAATTCTATGCCAGTCCTGCGTGGAAAAATAGATAGGTTTTAAGCTCGCAGCAAAAGGTCCGAAGGTCAGGAAGCTGTCGGAGTCCAGGGGGAAGTTCGTTCCATAGGATAGGGGCCTCCACAGAGAAGGCCCTTCCCTTGGGGGCCGCCAGCCGACATTGCTTGGCTGACGGCACCCTAAGGAGTCCCTATCTGTGAGAGTGCACGGGTCGATGGGAGGCAAACGGTGGCAGTAGGCAGTCCCGTAAGTAACCCGGTCCTAAGCCATGGAGCGCTTTAAAGGTGGTAACCAACACCTTGAAGTGCACCCAGAAGACCACAGGCAGCCAGTGCAGCTTGCACAGGATTGGTGTTATATGGGAGCTCCGGACAGCTCCCTCTATCACCCACGCAGCTGCATTCTGGACTAACTGGAATCTCCGGGTGCTCTTCAAGGGGAGCCCCATGTAGAGAGCATTGCAGTAGTCCAGGCGAGAGGTAACAAGAGCATGACTGATCATGCATAAGGAATCCTGGTCTAGAAAGGGGCGCAACTGGCGAATCAGGCGTACCTGATAAAAAGCTCTCCTGGAGATGGTCATCAAATGGTTTCAAAGGACAACTGCCCATCCAGGAAAACGCCTAAGTTGCGCACCCTCTCCATCGGGGCCAGTGACTCACCCCCAACAGTCAGCCGTGGTTGCAGCTGACTGTACCGGGATGCCAGCATCCACAGCCACTCTGTCTTGGAGGGGTTGAGTTTGAGCCTGTTTCTCCCCATCCAAACCCGTACGGCTTCCAGACACCGGGACAGCACTTCGACAGCTTCGTTGGGGTGGCCTGGGGTGGAAAAGTACAGCTGCGTATCATCAGCATACAGTTGGTAACACACCCCAAAGCCACTGATGATCTCACCCAGCGGCTTCATATAGATGTTGAACAGGAGGGGCAAGAGAATCTACCCCTGTGGCACCCCATACATGAGGTGCCTCATAGTTGATCTCTGCCCTCCTGCCAACACCGACTGCAACTGGTCAAAGAGGTAGGAGGAGAACCACCGAAAAACGGTGCCTCCCACTCCCAAACTCTCCAGCCGGCGCAGCAGGATACCATGGTCGATGGTATCAAAAGCCGCTGAGAGATCTAACAGGACCAGGGCAGAGGAATAATCCCTGTCCCGGGCCCTCCAGAGATCATCAACCAACGCGACCAAAGCTGTCTCCGTGCTGTATCCAGGCCAAAAACCGGACTGGAACGGGTCCAGATAGACCGTTTCATCCAGGAACTGGGGTAGCTGACGTGCCACCACACTCTCTACAACCTTCGCCGCGAAGCGAAGGTTGGAGACAGGACAGTAATTACCTAAAATGGCCGGGTCCAGGGAAGGCTTCTTGAGGAGGGGTCTCACCACCGCCTCTTTCAAGGCGGGAGGGACAACCCCCTCCAACAAAGAAGCATTAATAATTCCCTGGAGCCAGCTCCGTGTCACCTCCTTGGTGGCCAGCACCAACCAGGAGGGGCATGGGTCCAGAAAACATGTAGTGGCATTAAGCTTTCCCAGCAACCTGTCCACCTCCTCAGGAGTCACAGGATCGAACTCATCCCAAACAGTCTCTACAAGACAAGGCTCTGACGTCTCACCTGAATCTACCCAATTTTGGTCCAACCCGTCCCGAAACTGAGCGATTTTATCATGCAGATACACAGTAAAATCCTTGGCACGTCCCTGAAGAGGGTCATCCCGCACCTCCTGCTGCAGGAGAGAGCAGGTCACCCGAAACAGGGCGGCCGGGCGGTTATCTGCTGATGCAATAAGGGAGGAAATGTAAGTATGCTTAGCCTCCCTTAATGCCACTAGGTAGGTCTGAATATATGACCTAACTAGTGTCCGGTCAGCTTCAGAACTGCTGGACCTCCAAGCACTCTCTAGGCATCTTTTCCGGCGCTTCATCTCCCTCAGCTCCTCAGAAAACCAAGAAGCTGGTTGAGATCTGCACCGGGTCAGAAGCCGCAAAGGCACGACACGGTCCAAAGCCCCCGCCGTGGCCCGTCCCCAGGCCGCGACTAGTTCTCCGACCGTGCTGTGGGCCAGATCCTCAGGAAACGGCCCAAGCTCCGTCTGGAACCTCTCCGGGTCCATCAGGCGCCTGGGACGGAACCAATGCATTGGCTCCGTCTGCCTGCGGTGTTGAGTAGCGGTCCGAAAGTCCAGACGAAGGAGAGAATGATCCGACCATGACAAAGGCTCAATGGCTAAATCACCAAATTCCAGATCATTCAACTACTGTCCAGAGACAAAAATCAGATCTAGTGTGCCTCCCCCAATGTGAGTAGTGCTGTCAACTACTTGAGACAGGTCCATGGCTGTCATGGAAGCCATGAACTCCTGAGCCGCCAAAGATGCTCCGCGGTTGATGGCAAGTTGAAATCCCCATGACCATAAGTCTAGGGTCTCAACCGCCATCCCGGCAAGCACCTCCAACAGCTCGGGAAGGGCTGTTGTCACGCAGCAAGGAGCCAGGTACATGATCAACAAACCCACCTGAATCCTATGACCCCACTTCACACAGAGGGATTCATAACCAGCTATCTGAGGTACAGTGGTCTCCCTCGGCTCCAGGCTTTCCTTAATAACGACCGCCACCCCCACCTTCCTTGGGCCCTTGGCTGATGAAATGCCCGGAAACCCGGTGGGCACATTTCAACTAGGGGACCCCCCCCCCTTCCGTGCCCAACCAGGTCTCCGTAATGCCCATCAGGTCCACGGCACCCTCCCGAATAAGATCATAAATCAGGGGGGCCGCGGTCATTTTTAGTCATTCTTCACTTTTTAATTTACTCTTTTAACATCTTTTTTTCTTTTTATATTTCTTCTATGTTTCTGTAGTTATTTAAAAATCTTTGTAAAATCTTCTTTTAATAAAAATCATTTTAAAAATTAAAAAAAAGAAATTCAGTCCGACTTTGTATCTTCAAGTCCAGTTTCATAGCCTTTCACAACTACTTGGAGTTGTAAGAAGATCATAAATATTAATACATTGAGCCAAATCAGTGGTCAGCTTGTAGAATTTTGTAGATTTTTTTTCAGCTTTTCCTGAATCAGAGTGAGAAGCATTTTCAGTGCATAGTCCTTCAGCAAAAGAAGAAGAAGAAGAATGGATTTATATCTGTTTCTTCACGGAACTGAAGTTGTAAGAGCTGAAGCAGGCAAAGAAAAAATGGTTCTCCAGCTAAAGGTATCAGCTTCATAAACAACCACCATTGGGCTTAAGGCCACCTAGTGTCATATTAGCTATACATATATATGAAAGGATGGGAGGAAGAATCCTTGGTTGTAAATCCTTGAAAATATATTGAAGAATCCCTTATATCATTCCACTAAGTAGACAATCAACTGTTGTATATGACTGAATTCTTGTCTGCAATAAAGATTTTAATCTAGCTGAAGCATGACTATTATCCTGCTGCCAAGTCAGGCTGAAAAATTGACCTAAAAACGTAAAGTATAGTTTACTATAATTTATTGCCAAATCCTGTTGAAGAAGTCTGACAGCTTGATTAACCCCTTTCTGATTCAGAATAGCTTGGGTTTAAATAACTACATGAATTTTTGTGGCACATCTGAGAGCTAGCTTTGAGGATCTGATCAAGCAAGTGACTGCCAGCTATGAAATCCATCACTTATGAAAGGGTTAGTGTTGGGGCAAGAATAATGCTATGGGCTAGAATGAAAGAAGCTTAACTGACCAGTTTGAAGACAGACTATCAGATGAAATGCAGGATGAGCTCATCCATCAAGGCATCCAAAAACAGGTGACAGCATTAATCAACTGGGCTTTGATGGAAGACTTGAAGAACGGAGTATGGGAAGAAAGCAAAGGTACCACGATTCTTTCATTGTCTCCTTCATCTCCCTACCCATTCAAGATCAACTTTATAATCAATGCAGTTACAAAGTAGTAGAGACTTGGATAAAAGTTATACCAATGCACATATGGGAAACCTGACTTCACACATGAATGCCCTGCTAAAGGCATTACCACTACAATTCCAGAAGTGGTATTCAGCAAGCTCTGACCAGTTCTGGAGAACCGGTAGCGGAAATTTTGAATAGTTTGGAGAACTGGTAAATGCCACCTCTGACTTGGCCCCGCCCCCATCTATTCTCTGCCTCCCGAGTCTCCACCGATCAGGAGGAAATGGAGATTTTGCAGTAACCTTCCCCTGGAGTGGGGTGGGAATGGAGATTTTATAGTATCCTTCCTCTGGAGTGGGATGAGAATGGGGATTTTACAGAAACCTTCTCCTGCCATGCCCACCAAGCCACAGTAAGAACCAGTAGTAAAAAAAATTTGAATCCCACCACTGTACCATTCCAAGACATAACAAAATGTCATTGTGAACAACAAAGAATTTCTCATGAGTAGATGATGTGTGACTTGTTAGGTAATGAAACAGCCGCAGTCCTTGAGGCTCAGAAACTGGGACAACCAGTATGGCCCAGACATGTGGGGTTAAATGACAATACTTAGTTGTCCCTATTACCTTAGTAAGCCAATGTGGCATAGGACAGAGGTCTCCAACCTTAGCAACTTTAAGACTGGTGGACTTCAACTCCCAGAATTCCTCAGCCAGCTTGCCAAGTTTGCCAAGTTGCCAAGATTGGAGACCCCTGGCATAGGATAGAACGGTAAACCACAGTAGATTTCGGCATCACAGATAGGTTCAGTAAATTACCCACAAAAATAAGCTTTGCCCATTCAATCTCCTGTTCATGTTGAAATATTGATGGTTTGCACTTTTATTTAAAAGTCCAGGTAACGGATTAGCTACAGGTGCACAATCCACATATTCATTAGATCCATGATAACATCATCTTTGATTTCCCAGAATGCAAAGCTTATAGATGACAAGGACTGTTCATTCAGCAAGTGCACTCTCCAACTTAGCCTGTTGAGTATATGGATAATTCTGATTTGTTTGCAGGGACACAATGACTCAGTGGTTAAAGACACTGAGCTGGTCAGCTGGAAAGCTGACATCCCAGGTTCGAAACCCAAGTGCCATTCCTGCTCCAGCTGCTGCCTACCTAGTAGTTCAAAAGCATGCAAATGCAAGTAGATAAATAGGTACCACTTCAGTGGGAAGGTAACAGTGTTTGGTGCACCTTTGGAATATAGCCATGCTGGCCATATAATCATGGAAATAGTCTTTGGACAACGCTGGCTCCTTCAGCCTAGAAACGGAGATGAAACTTGACTGTTGGGTCTGCGCCCCCCCAAGCCAGCCCTCCTGCCAGAAAATGACTTGGACAGTGAGGGGGAAGGGCCATCACTTACCTCGGGAGCACCGGCTTCCCTGGCTCAGCTCAGGAGCCAGAAGCAGGCCAGGTGGAAGAAATAATGAGGCCTCCGTCCCCTGACTCTTTCCCCCGCCTGCAGACCCAGCTGACAGCAATCAGGCGTGGTTGAATCCTAGGTTTCGTAGGCAGGAGAGGAGGGAACAACAGAAGCAAGGGTGGGGCAGGCCTAGGAAGTGCTGAGTCATGGAGCCACACCCCACAGGATATAAAAGGCAGTGAGAGCTGGTGTGTCTCTTTGTAACAGGCAAATCCACTGATTGACTAGAGCTGAAGTTTGTGACTCACCATCGTCGTGGAAGATAACAAGGGCTCTTAGCAGACGCTGGCTATTCTGTTGCCAGAGCTGATAGTGCCGGCTAATTAAGCCATCATTCGGACGGAGGCGGAGGAGGACAGAACACTGACCCTTAGAGTCAGACACTCTAAGGGAATCCTTTACCTTGATGTGTTTGCAAAGGAAAAATCACAGAACCATCCTGTCAATCATATTGATTCACACAAAACGTCACTACCTAATGTCAAATAAAGTTTGGCCTGTCTAAAGACATTGAATGATAAGAACCTATAAAAAAGTTCTAACTCCCTTATGCCAGTATTCCTACTATTTTTCAAGAATATCCTTTTATGTAGTCCATCAGTACCAGCTCCTGAATTTTGTAATCATTAGGTATTACTACCTTCAGACAATTATTTCTGAACTCTTAGAAGAGTTGAAGAAAATAATCATTTTACCAAATTGGAGCATACAATTTGAAGGGAGTGGTGGTACAATAAAATGCTTTTGATTGTAAATATTGGAAGAAAGAATAAAAATCTACATCTTTTGACCTCCAGTTGGCAAAAGTAACTTCTAAAGATTCACAAATTTCTTTTTCCATTATTTTCTGGACAATACTTTGATTATCTATTTAAACAATTTGATTTTTTCTAAAGCTCCTGATCTTCATGTCAATCAAGTTCAAACAGTTCTTCTATACTTTCCTGTCAGCCCCACTGGAGACCAGACCATGAAATCAACTTCTCAGGAAGGTTAAAAGTATCTTTACTGATATTGGCTGTAATAACAGAAACCTGCAAATCTGATTGTGCTGTTTCTCCTCTTCCTGGTTCAGTGAAATAGAGATCTCTACCTAAGCAGTTTCTGAAGGTTATCTGGTTATTCTGGACTTTAAAAAAATACTTTAGCTCCTTTTGCCTGGGTAAAAGCTTCTCTATATCTCTATCAAAGTCATCTTCTCTACTCTCTATACCTCATGACTATAGCCTCTAGGCCCTTGATGGCGAACCTATGGCATGCATGCCAAAGGTTGCACGCAGAGCCATATCGGTGGGCATATGAGCGTTGCCCTAGTTTAGCTCCAGCAGGCATGCGCATGCCAGCCAGCTGATTTTTGGGCCTTCTGGGCCTACCAGAGTCAGGAAATAGGCTGTTTCCGGCCTCCAGGAGGTGGGGAAGGCTGTTTTTGCCCTCCCCAGGCTCCAAGAAAGCCTCTAGAGCCTGGGGAGGGTGAAAAATGGGCCCACTGTACCATCGCATGCCAAAAGTGGGGGGAGCGCAGAGGGGTCATGTGCACATGCATAGGGGGAAGGGCACATTGAATTATGGGTGTGGGCAAGCATGTGTGCAACCCCCCTGCACTCCCCCCCCCATTTTTGGCATGTGACCGCAAAAAGGTTAGGCATCACTGCTCTAGGCCAAGGATGTCAAACAGGCAGCCCATGGGCTAGATGCGGCACATGCAGGCCACACCCACCCCAGCTCTGTGAAGGGGAAAACATCGTGATATATCACGTGACGGCAACGTGACACCGTGAGTTTGACACCCATGCTTCTAACTTATAAAACTGTATTGCTGATCACTCTGTGTGGAATTATTTGGAATTCATGTGAACCCAGCATCTAAGGTACAGTAGTTTATAAGATCATTTTCAGTCATATGCAGATTTGGAAGAAATTTGACCATTTTTACTATAGAATTTGTCCTATGTTTTCTGTTCTGACCACACAATTGAAAAGAATTCCAATGAGATTCTGAAGCCCAACACGCCTTTTTTCAGTTCAAACAAGCATTCATTTCTTGATTTAGCTTTCATCATACAAATCCAATTCCTGTACATTCTTTGAAAACTTATATTAATGCAACCTAAAATTACATTTTTTTTTCTTTTTATGTACACTGAAAGCATATGCACCAAAGACAAATTCCTTGTGTGCCCAATCACACTTGGCCAATAAAGAATTCTAACTATTTGCCCTTTTTGCAACCATATTACACTTTGAGCCATCTCAATTCAAATCAAAAGTGATTGCTAATACATTTATCTTCTATACTTGCAGCAGAGCGGTTGATATCATTAAACAGCAAAATGCCACCTTTGTGAATACTGAGTTATTAAATGCTGTAATAGATTATGTTATAAATAAATAAAATCCTATTTGCAGGCATGTATGCTATATGATTTCCTTTGTTCCTTTATTGTTTACCAAAGCAGTCGGATTTTGAACCAATCATGTTAGATAAAATAATTGCATTTTACCTTTTACTTTTGTTCCTCTGTGTGTGTGTGTGTGTGTGTGTGTGTGTGTGTGTGTGTGTGTGTGTGTGTGTGTGTTCAATCGTGTCTATTTCTTTGAAACTACCTAGACAAATCCCTGCAATTTTCTTGCAAGGTTTTTTCAGAATTGGACTGTGGGTAGCGTTTTTCTTCTTCTTTTGTACACATGGGGTTTTTTTTTGTCTTTTTGTTGTTAGTGTTGGATGTTTGTTAATCTGTTTTTTTATTTCTTTTTCTTTGTTTTGTATTTTATCTTTATTGATAAAAGATTAATTAAATGTGTTTAAAAAAGAACTAGAAGCTGCAATTTCACATTTTTGTGTATCTAATGACATTAATAATAAGATTGTATCAAAGTATAGATTATTCATGGTGTTTTGCAGTCACCCTCCAGTGAAAATTCTGTGTTATTTGTTGAAATTGTAGTCTATGCTCCTATTTTCAAGACTATTCATTCCGGTTTCAGTCTCTGCTCAAACTGCAAGAACTACTGCAAGGAAATTCCATTAGAAAACCACAAATACTAATCTTATTCTGCCCTCCAGTGGTCAATCCTGAAATCACAATGCCTCAGAAATGCCGATAAATTCTGCCAATACAAAAAGACATATTATGACTTTCAAAATGAACACCTAAAATTGCATTTTATTCATTTTCTTCACGCCTAACTAATCTGTTGGGGTGGGGGGTGGAATCCACTGCTTTTATTCAGTCGTTCACATTTATTAATATAGATTTTTTTAAATAAACATTTTCTTTTCCCCTTCAAAGTAACTTGAATAATGATGCTATTATAAAATTTATAACATTTATTTTTATTCAGAATTACAGGCAATCTCTTTGTATGTTTTTCTCCAAAATTGTCATTTTCACAATTTTTTTTAGACAGACTTGAAGTCACACTATTATTTTTTATGATTTTATTTTTTTACAAAATGAAGACTTAAAATATTTTCTAGGTTTGTAAGCTATAAACTAGCTAAAAATGTAGAATTGCACAACTCCAGAAGCCTCAAAAATAGTTAACCACATTTAGCATCTGTTACATCTTAAGGTGGCTAGGTTAAGCATGTGGTAATGGATAAAACTAGTGAATGTGGGAACTTGATATGCATTTTCCACATGCTGGTCTAATATCTTATTACACTATTAACAAAATTCCCTTCCTCCTCCAAATAAACATAGATACAAATGCTCTTTTCCTGGCCAATTATTTTTTTTCTGCCTTCAAGACAGACTTGACTCCTGGCAACTGTGTGGAGAGGTCCCTTCAATTTTCTTGGCAACATTTTTGGAAATAGCTTGTGATTGCTTTCATTTCAGGACTGAGATACAGCCATTGATCCAAAGTCATGAGCTGGCTTTACAGCTAGGCTAGGATAAGAACTAATATTCTCTTAGTTTCTAGACAAATGCTTTTAACCATCAAACTAGTTCTCATAACTAAATAAGCCTAAATATCTAAGAACAGAATTTTCCTCTTCTTCTAATGAACATCTCTTGACACAGGAATTTGTGGGAACAGGCAAATGATGAAATAAGTGCTGTGACATAAACTCTGCTTCTTTTGCATGTGAGTAATGCCATTGTACCTATCTATATCAAGGGAAAAATTTGCAATGTGACATTGTGATCATTTTGTAATCAAAATGTTTCATCATTTTGATGCAACTGCCAGCTTTCTCGGGCTTCCTTCTTGGTATCTTTCAGATATTTGTCTTTCTATGAATTATTTGCCATGACTTCAATAATTTATGATCAAGCAAGCAATGTATACTGTGTGCATCTCATTCATTGGTATCCTGAATTAAATTAAACAAATTTGGACAGAGTGTCCAAGCTAGGCCATGTCTGATACCTACTGAAGCTTGTTTAGTAATTCACAAACAGGAAAAAAAACCCTGCAAAAATTGTACACAAGTGCTTTTTCAAGAGGCAACTGGACTTTGTTTTTTTAATTTTATTTATTTATTTATTTGAGTTATATTGCCGCCTATTCACCCATAACGACTCAAGGCGGCTTACAGAATATAAAAAACCGCATTTAAAAAACAGAAAAACTCATAAAAAATCAAATAAATTAATGTAATAAAATCACACCCACCTCCCGCCCCAGCGACAGCCAATCACATGAGCCATTTAATGGGCTCCATCTCATTCTGGGTTCCCCAGGCCTGCTGGCAGAACCAAGTCTTCAGCACCTTCCGGAAGTGAATTAGGATGGGGGCCGTTCTAATCTCTGGGCGAATGATGTTCCAGAGAGACGGAGCCACCACAGAGAAGGCCTTTCTTCTGGGTCCCGCCACGTGTATCTCCCTCGAGGATGGGACCTGCAGCATTCCCTACCTCCCTGCTCTAATGGGTCGGGTAGATGTGAGTGGCAAGAGACGGTCCCTTGGATAACCTGGCCCCAAGCTGTTGTAGTCCACCAGCAGCCTGCCAAACTGGCAGCAGTCAAACAGTGAGGAGGCTGGGGAGGAACATGGGCCAGTCCTGGAGTCTGGGGAAGGCTCAGATGAGGACTCTGCATTGGAGGCAGACATGGGGCCAGGGCCATCTGGGAGTTATGTGCAGAATCCAGAGCCTCCAGAGTCAGACATCAGAGAGGCAGAGGAACATGGGGCCGTTCTAGTGTGCGCATGTGCAGAGCAGCCAGAAGGTAAGAACAGTTAAAACAAAAGGGACGACTCAGGAGTAAGGCTTGGAGAAGACTGGCCCTTCCCATAAGACATAAAGGAAGAGCAAAGGCATGTGGACCTTTGCAGGAAGCAACCTTGTTGATGGTGTCGGTTTGTACTTTGAAGCTCCGTTTTTGACTGTGTTTCCGTGTGGCCTTGCCAAGATAATTGCCAATTATGTCTTTGGCTGCATGTCAAAGAAGATAAAGGTGGGTGTTTACCAGCCTTATCCAAAGGACTGTGGCAGACTTCTGTTGGACTATTTATAAACTCTTAGTAATTCAGCACGTGCTGTGAATGAAAGTAATTAACAGTCGTTAAAATAAAAAAAGGGTTTGGGACTAATTGTGTGCTTTTTACTATATCAGGAAGCCTAGGTCAGAACACAAGCCATGAAGGGCTTTAAAGGTGACAACCAGCACCTTGAATTGCATCCGGAAGCAAATCGGCAGCCAATGCAGCTCTCACAGAAACGCGTGCATGATGCGAACCGATGGCAAAACTGGTTAAAACCCACCACTGTCCTGCCTCCCTGCAGGGGGTGCCGGGGGGTACAGCTCTTGAGAAACTACTGAAGCTTGTTTAGTAATTCACAAACAGAAAAAAAAAATACCTGCAAAATTTGTACACCAAAGTGCTTTTTCAAGAGGCAACTGGACTTTGTTTTTCTTTGAAGATGTTTTGCTTCTCATCCAAGAAGCTTCTTCAGCTCTGATTCCGACTCTGAAAATTGTACACATTTCTTCCTGAACTCTCTAGAAAAGTCCTGGGTGAGCAGAGATGAGGAGTGAAATATTTTGAATACCAGCTCAGTCTTCTAATTAATTAGTGGGTTTAAGGGATTTCTTTATTTACTCTCAATCTCCATGCCTAACTTGAAGTCAATTATTTTCTGTTTGCCATCTGCAATTCCTCAGCATTTTCAATCTATTTCTTTCTCCCCATTGTGAAAAAATAATCCTCTTCTACTTGTCTATGTACTAAAGCTTTGCAATTGAATTAATTACCATGCGCACAAGTATACTATCGCTTAAAAGTGCAGACTTACAAAATAGGTCTTGAAAGAGGCGGTGGTGAGACCCCTCCTCAAGAAGCCTTCCCTGGACCCAGCTATTTTGGGTAATTATCGTCCAGTCTCCAACCTTCGCTTTGTGGTGAAGGTTGTAGAGAGTGTGGTGGCATGGCAGCTTCCCCGGTACCTGGATGAAGCCGTCTATCTAGACCCGTTCCAGTCCGGCTTCCGGTCCGGATATAGCATGGAGACAGCTTTGGTCATGTTGGTGGATGACCTCTGGAGGGCCAGGGATAGGGGTTGTTTCTCTGCCCTAGTCCTGTTAGATCTCTCAGCGGCTTTTGATACCATCGACCATGGTATCCTGCTGCACCGGTTGGAGAGTTTGGGAATGGGAGGCACCGTTTATCGGTGGTTCTCCTCCTACCTCTCTGATCGGTTATAGACGGTGTTGACAGGGGGGCAGAGATCGACCGCGAGGCACCTTACTTGTGGGGTGCCTCAGGGATCGATTGTCTCACCTCTCCTGTTCAACATCTATATGAAGCTGTTGGGCGAGGTCATCAGTGGCTTTGGGGTGAGTTACCAGCTGTACGCTGATGATACTCAGCTGTACTTTTCCACCCCGGGCCACCCCAACGAAGCTGTTGAAATGCTGTCCCGGTGCCTGGAAGCCGTACGGGTCTGGATGGAGAGAAACAGACTCAAGCTCAATCCATCCAAGATGGAGTGGCTGTGGATGCCGTTACCCCGGTACAGTCAGCTGCAACCGCAGCTGACTGTTGGGGGCGAGTCATTGGCCTCAACAGAAAGGGTGCGCAACTTGGGCGTTCTCCTGGATGGACAGCTGTCATTTGAAGACCATTTAGCGGCCGTCTCCAGGAGAGCTTTTTACCAGGTCCGCCTGGTTCGCCAGTTGCGCCCCTTCCTTGACCGGGATGCCTTATGCACGGTCACTCACGCTCTTGTCACTTCTCGTCTGGATTATTGCAATGCTCTCTACATGGGGCTACCCCTGAAGTGCACTCGGAGGCTTCAGTTAGTCCAGAATGCAGCTGCGCGGGTGATTGAGGGAGCCACATGTTGCTCCCGTGTAACACCGCTCCTGCGCAGTCTGCACTGGCTACCTGTGGTCTTTCGGGTGCGCTTCAAGGTGTTGGTTACCACCTTTAAAGCGCTCCATGGCTTAGGGCCCGGGTACTTACGGGACCACCTGCTGTTACCTTATGCCTCCCACCGACCCGTACGCTCACACAGAGAGGGTCTTCTCAGGGTGCCGTCCACCAAGCAATGTCGGCTGGCGGCCCCCAGGGGAAGGGCCTTCTCTGTTGGAGCACCTACCCTCTGGAACGAACTTCCCCCTGGTTTGCGTCATTACCTGACCTTCGGACCTTTCGCTGTGAATTGAAAACGCACTTGTTTATCCAAGCGGGACTGGCTTAATTTTTTTTAAAAAATTTGAATTTTAATAATTTTAATTGGGGTATTTTATTTATGGGTCAAATTTGATGGTTTTAAATTTTCGGCCATTTATAGAATATGTTATTTTAACTGTTGTTTTAATTTGTATATTGTATTGTTTTAAATCTGGCTGTACACTGCCCTGAGTCCTTCGGGAGAAGGGCGGTATAAAAATCTAAATAATAATAATAATAATAATAATAATAATAATAATAATAATAATAATAATAATAATAATAATAATAATAATAATAATAATAATAATAATAATAATAATAATGGTTATTCAGTTAACAATGACAGACATTTTTCAGATGTTTTTTTAACTGCTGCACAAGCAGCAGTTACATGCAAAAATTTAGACACCTGGTCAATTTGTGTATTTCAATCATTTAACAGAAGCCGACACAACCTCTCCATGGTGTAGAGTTAAATGCATACTATTTCCATGGTGTAGAGTTAAATGCATACTATTTCTGCAAATTTGAATGTATATTTATGGTGCACACTGGGTGACTTTGGGTGAATGAATCCTTTTCAGCCCGAACTACATTAGCTGTTTTGAGGAAAAAACTGAAGGGAATGCTCCTAAAGGAAAAGTGGGACATCAGTCTAATAAACCATTCATAATAAATTGCTAAAGCTAACTCTGCAGAACATTTATCATCCTTCTGATTTTCATTCCACTGTAACAAAAAAAATTAAGCAGCTGGGTTCTCTACTATAGTCTATGATTGAATCTTGTATGAGTTATCTTGAATTGTTTCAACACTAGCATAATCTTCTTTGGCCCAACTTCATATTGGATTTTTTTCAACCCAGAACACTGAGTTCCAGAGTGTTCTGGAACTCAACCATTTCATGGCAGGAATAAAATGGTTGCTTCATTTTAAATGATGGAAAAGTGACGGAGTGATTTAATGGAAGAAGGTAAAGCTATTTCAAATTCTCCCCCTTCCCTCAACAGATTCCATTGGCCCATCTATCCTTCCAACTTTGCCAGTGCCGTTTTCTTTGTCGTTGTCGATGAATTAGCTTTTCTTTTTCCTTGTTACAAGGGTCTCACTCTAACCCTTTTCCCACCAGCCGTCATCTACCCCATTCTTCTCAACATCCATAATAGCTAAATCCTACTGGGTAGGTAGATATTTTGAGCTCTGAGCATGTTGGGGGCATTCAAAATTGGATGCCCTGAGTGAGTTTTGTCTAATTACAAAATGGTCACTGCTGGAAACTTGGCAAGCCTCTAAATGCCCATTAACAGAGAATGAATGAAAGAGGCTGCTCTTTCCATCCTAGTAACACTCCCTTGCACTGATGTTAAGTCAATATGTAAAGATTTTTTGGTTTCAGTTATGGTTTTTAGAATATATTCTGATTTTCTTCAAAGAGCGTGTTTGTGGGTATTGCATTAGTTTCAGCAAACAAAACAGCATTTTGAGAAGCAAAAGGAAAATATCCAGGCATATAAAATGCTATTTTCAAAACACTCCTGTTCATTTCTGCTTTAACAAACAGCATGAAAAAAGATTTAAAATTTAAACATCTTTGATTACTTCGAGTACAACTCACACTTTTTTTTCTAACATAGTAACCTTACAAATTAGAAACAGCTTTTGGAAAGTTTCTGGTGGCTGCATCCGCAGCTTTTAGCAGCTGAATATAGTCCTGAGTATCAGACTGTACTAATTTAAGTTACAGAATAGAAAAATGGAGAAAAAAAAGAATAATTAAGCTTAACCTTTATTGATTTATGGGCAAAATTTATAATTGTCTTCCACATGAAATATTAATTGGGATTATAGACAGAACATGTGTGGACTCTATTCAACAGACTAAAAACAACATTTTTCTTCTCATTCGGAGTCCTAGCCTGGAGGCCAGGCCATCTGACGTCCCCCAAGTACATGGAGATGCACATGATAGACTGATTGAGCACCATCTGGACCTTCATTCACAACCATTCGGTATCCTCTAGTCAGGCCTAATTGAGCTGCACATTTTTTCCCCACAATGATTAAATGGCCAAGAAGCTGAAAAAGAAAAGAAAAACACATCACTTTAAGACAAAAAGGAAAATATCCAGGCATATAAAATGCTATTTTCAAAACACTCCTGTTCATTTCTGCTTTTAACAAACAGCATGAAAAAAGATTTAAAATGAAAAAAAAAGAATAATTAAGCTTAACCTTTATTGATTTATGGCAAAATTTATAATTGTCTTCCACACGAAATATTAATTGGGATTATAGACAGAACATGTGTGGACTCTATTCAACAGACTAAGGACAACATTTTTCTTCTCATTCGGAGTCCTAGCCTGGAGGCCAGGCCATTTGACGTCCCCCAAGTACATGGAGATGCACATGATAGACTGACTGAGCACCATCTGGACCTTCATTCACAACCATTCGGTATCCTCTAGTCAGGCCTAATTGAGCTGCACATTTTTTCCCCACAATGATTAAATGGCCAAGAAGCTGAAAAAGAAAAGAAAAACACATCACTTTAAGACAAAAAGGAAAAAAAGACGAAGTCCATAGAATTGCCAAATCAAAATCAAATTCAGTATGAAAAGTGTACGTATACAGTAGAGTTTCGGCATTGGTAACTGTTTATCTCACCAAAAGCGGGGCACATACAATATAAAAGGACCAAACAGGTTGCATATTCAGCCATTTCTCAAGTGTTTCTTTCAGCAGATTTACTTATTGTTACACTGAAGATTAGCTCAGAAAAATGACAGCAAAATAACGGGGGGAGGGGTGAAACCCAGTTCTTCCTTCTTTTAACCTGGCATAAAAATGTTTAGAGAATATGCAACCTATGTTCTCAGGGCAGCGTTCCCTCATACTTTATTAGAGGTTTTATAACTAACTTTTAAAAACCACTCAAGGAGAAACTTCGGAAAAGTAAATGGCTATTCAGAAATCTGTTATTAGCCATTGCTGCTACTTCATAGGAAGTGCTTACCCAAAGAACATATTGAAAATGTAACAATACGTAACTGTGATTGCACTATAAGTATTATTTACATAAATTCTAAGTATTTGTAACTAAATATAACATGCAATGCAAATGAACCTTGTTTAGAACAGGGGTCTCCAACCTTGGCAACTTTAAGACTTGTGGACTTCAACTCCCAGAATTCCTCAGCCAGTTTTGCTGGCTGAGGAACTCTGGGAGTTGAAGTCCACAAGTCTTAAAGTTGCCAAGATTGGAGACCCCTGGTTTAGAATATAATACGCAATCCAAATAAATCTTGTGTAGAAACTAACAGTGATACCACTAGTCTTCACAGATAGCGACTCTACAAGGTAATGAAGTTTGACTAGGATGTCCAGCTACAATTTCTACAACTATAACTATATAACTACAACTATAAGAACTGTCCAGATTTTACTGTATTCCAATATATTTGGACACTATGCAGAAATTGATTAATCTTCTTGTAGCAAGAATTGCTATTCAAGTTTTGGGTTCTCATGAACAATTTAAATGTTATCTCAGAAATTCATAGATTTAAAAATGAAAAAAAATGCCTGATTTCTACAGGAAAATCATCTAATCTTGAAAATTTACCTCTCCTCATGCTATTAATAATAGATTTTTGCCCCCACGCCACCCCTGTAGGCTAAGAAAATAGTTTGTTTTTTGTTGACAAACACAGAACTAATCTGGAACAGTTTTTTTCTTCTTTTCAAATAAATCCACAACGTTTGTTAAAGATTTGGAAAAAAACCTCTTGAAAACTGAAACGTTCTTTAGTGTTACATGTATAATACAATCACCTTAATCAAAGGAGATCATTGTAGATTTTAGAAAGAGCTGGCATAGTCATACCCCACTCCGTATCAAAGCTGCAGTTTTAGAACTGATCAACAATATTAAGTATCTGGGGGTGCAGATAACTAACAATCTGAATTGATCTCTCCACACATCATCCTTAGTGAAGTGTGCAAACCAAAATTTGCATTTCCTGTGTCAGATGAGGAGAGCACATCTTTCTCGTTCTGTCCTGGCCACTTTTTAGAGGTACGATTGGGAGCATCATAACAAACTGCATCACTGTGTGGTTTGGTGGTAGCAGTGCCACAATAGAAAGTCCATACAGAGAATGGTAAGGACATCTGAGATTATAGAAAGCCTGCTTCTGGTTATTCAGGACACTGCTTATAAGCACTATGTGCTTAGAGCTCAAAGCATTGTTAGAGACTCTGCACACCCACTTCACAGTCTGTTTCGGTTGCTCCCCTCTGGGAGGAGATTTCAAAGTATTTCTAGCAGGACTACTAGATTCTGCAAAGCTTTGTTCCCTATGCCAGCCATCCAATAAAACATGCAAGATTCGTTTTCTCGCTTTATATATATATACACACACATACATACATACAAAAAATTAAGCATATACCCACATATAGACACACGCACATCCGAACTAGACTGTATTGTTTCTCTGGATCATATGTGTGTGCATATGTGGGTATATACATAATTTTTGTCATGTTTATGTAGTATATATTGGAGGCGATTATCCTTTGAGAGCTATATGCAACGAAATCTCATTTTCACGTATCCTGATTACTCTACATTTAAAGTGATGAAGTTATTATTCCCCACAAAAAATCTAATAATTGAACTAAAACTCTGAGCTTTTGCTGGTTTAGCAAACCTACCAAAACTTTACCCATCCTTCTTCAGATATCTCAAATTTTGATCCAAGTTAATCTCTTTTTATTGAAAAGTTGGCCGCTATTTAATAAAGTCTTTTTGCAATACTCACATCTGCATCGGTATCTTCCACTTGAGATATTTGAGCAATATGCTTCTTGGGGATCACTAGGAAATGAGTTGGAGCTTGTGGAGAAATATCATGAAATGCAAGGCACTAAATAGAAAAAGGCACCAATTTAGTAATTGCTTTTATAAAATGAATATAAAGTCTTAAGTAAGCAGATGAACCAAAAAAGGTTTTAACTGGAATACTTTATATGAAATATTACTGAATGCTGGCCTGCCCTCTTCATACCACAATAGTATTTTAAATTACAATTACATATTTAAGCAAAATTTGATTAGAAGTTATGGACATGAAAACTGCGAGAAATGGACTGTGGGATGCATTTTGTTGAATTATAGTCATAACTTTTTGAAAATATAGCTCTACTGGAATCCTGAAAGATATTCATTCTGGCTGAGAATGAATAGACTCCTTCTAATCATAAACTTAAAACTGTGAACAGACAAGATTGCATCTAACTCTAGCAGGAATATGCTCTGGCACAGGGGCCTCCAACCTTGGCAGCTTTACGACTTGTGGACTTCAACTCCCAGAATTCCTCAGCCAGCATAAGCTGGAAGTTGAAGTCCAGAAGTCATAAAGTTGTCAAAGTTGGAGACCCCTGCTCTGGCATATCTTTTTTCTAGCATGTCCCCATGGTGTCTCCTTCCTGTTGTCCTCAGCACAGCAATGAAACAACTTTGCATTGTCTTTAAATAAACAGTACATGTTTTCTCCCTTGGTCAGACCCAGTCCAAGAGTACCCTAAAGGTGCACAAAATCTATACCAGCCATTACTCTGGAGAACAGTCAGATTATTTTATTTAAGGTCTATTGCACCTTTCCTCCTGAAGTGCAAAGAAGTACACAGCATTCCCTGTTCTAGTTATTATTCATTTGGGATGAAACGAAAATATCATAAGGACATAGGAGGATAAAATATTCCTGCAATGGGTAATTGTATGTGAAATTATACAAACACCATGCAGGGACAAGGGTCCAATGGTTGGAATGTACCCTAAGTAATTGAGAACACACTGCAATGCTTAGGATTATGATAATGGAAAGGGAAAGGGAAAGGGAAAGGGAAAGGGAAAGGGAATAGAATAGAATAGAATAGAATAGAATAGAATAGAATAGAATAGAATAGAATAGAATAGAATAGAATAGAAATAACAATAACAATAACAATAGCAATAGCAATAGCAATAGCTGGAACTGGGACTGGGACTGGGACTAGACTAGAATTCTTTATTGGTCAAGTGTGATTGGAGAATTTGTCTTAGATGCATATGCTCTCAGTATAGGTAAGGAGAATAAAATACATTCATCAAGAATAAAAAGATACAACACTTAGTGATAGTCAAGGTTACTAATAAGCTATCAAATTGTACTAGGAAACAAAAACAATATAATTGAATTTGAAGATATATGGTTATAGTAATAAGTGGGAAGAGATAGATACCAGTAAGGAAGAGAAGAATAGTAATATAGTCTTAGTAAATTATTTGACAGTGTGGTGGGAATTAGTTAAGCAGAGTGATGGCATTCAGGGAAAAAAACTGTCCTTGTTTCTAGTGGTTCTGGTGTGCAGCGCCCTATAGCGTCTTTTTGAGGGTAGAAGTTGAAACAATTTATGTCCAGGACATGAAGGGTCTGAAGATATTTTAAAGAATTTTAATTTATTTTAAATTTTAAGAAATTTAATCTTAAAAGATAGAAAACGTTAAGATTCAGGGGTGGACATTACTTGCAGGTAACATATCCTCCTTGCTCGTTTTTTTTTGGGGAGGACGCAGGAAAAATAAGAGCCTCTAGGTGCAAAGAGAGTCTACCTCGCTTTGATTGGCACTCCACCCACAGGCCACGAGATAGCAATCCCGAGGCAACGGAGCCACGGAGCATGCCTCGAAGTCATGCGAAAACCTGTTCAGCGTGGCATTGCAGCCAAAAAAGGCAAATAAACCTGGCCAATAAGACTTATGGCCGCAGCCATGCAAGTTCGGACTCGCCCCGGTTTCCCCACCTTCTCGTCCTCGAAGATGATCTTGGCGGGGATCTCTTTACGGATGATTTTTCCGAATATGGTGTCCCCGCCCGGCTGAGCCGCCTGAGCCCTGCAAACCTCAGCGGCCATCTCTGCACGAGAAACACCCACCTGGCCTCTCTGTAGGGCCTTTTATAGCCGGGCCCCACCCCTTCGAATTGACCAATAGCGAAGCGTAGGATGGGAAACAAGCGGCAAAACTGTCCAATCAAAGCAATATGCTGATAGAACTAACCCGTCTTACCGGTCGATTCCCCTGCCCGTCATTTCATTCCGCCTTCTCGTCTTTTCCCGAGGAATAGCAAAGTGCAGAGGCGTATGATGCGGCAATAAAGTTAAAAAAAAAAACTTGCAGGGAAAAATGCAGTGAATGAGTTCAGCGTTTCTCATAAATTATTAACAGGGTTTATAAACGTGGCCTTTTTCCTTTCAGGCATTTGTTCACCCTCTGTAGGAACCAATTTTATTATTTTAATGTTTCTCTACGTAGCATCGTATCAGACAATGTTGCTATTTCCGTGACATGTGAATTTGAATAAAAGGAAAATATTAAAAAAATTTCTCCGTTAACACAATTTTTGTGGCGGGCACAATGTTTCTGAACCTCCAAGCAATTTAAAAATATATGGACTTCAACTCCCAAAATTCCTCGGCAGCCCGCTTCCAACTGCCGGCATGGCTAGAGAATTCTGGGATTTGAAGTCCCTACGTCTTAAAAGTTGCGGATATTGAGCCAAATAAATGTATACAGGGGTCTCTACACTGAGAGCGCATGCGCTGGCTGAGGAACTCTGGGAGTTGAAGTCCACAAGTCATAAAGTTGCCAAGATTGGAGGCCCCTGGCTTAGTTGAGGACCTGTATACTGCACGAATCAAGAAGAGGGGCCGTGAAAATATTTACAGACCCCTCGCATCCTGGATATAAACTGTTTCAACTCCTACCCTCAAAACGACGCTATAGAGCACTGCACAACAGAACAACTAGACACAAGAACAGTTTTTTCCCGAAGGCCATCACTCTGCTAAAGAAATAATTCCCTCAACACTGTCAAACTATTTACTGAATCTGCACGACTATTAATCGTCTCATAGTTCCCATCACCAATCTCTTTCCACTTATGACTGTATGACTGTAACCTGTTGCTGGCAATCCTTATGATTTATATTGATATACTGATCATCAATTGTGTTGTAAATGTTGTACCTTGATAAACGTATCTTTTCTTTTATGTACACTGAGAGCATATGCACCAAGACAAATTCCTTGTGTGTCCAATCACACTTGGCCAATAAATTCTATTTTATTCTATTCTAGTAGAACGCCGTCGCTTCTTATTCCGTTTCCTTTTATCCCCGTTTTATTCGTCTCATAATGCTACTCTATAGGTATAGCTCTCGAGTCATCTTTTATCTCCTCCCATTTTGGAATGCAGGACACTCGCTGATTTGTCGCTGTCGTGGAGGCGATGTTCTCATAGAACCAATAAAGTGCATGGATGGGCGTGGCTTTGCTTCTCCCGGAAACCTCTATAATAGCGATTCCTCCAAGAGCGCCGGTCTCAGCGATGCGAAAGGCAGAGGTTAGTGGATCGTCCTGCGTACCTTTCGCAGGCAAGATACTGTTTTGGGGCGGGAGAAGATGGTTGTTGGTGTAAAGTTTTGTTGTTGGGCTGAGAACATTATTTGAGCCATATAAGGATGTATTATAGTTGGAGTGCATGCAAAATATGGTACAGAACGTGTAAGAGATATATTCCCCCTTTTTCGTGATTCTCTTACTTCACTGCCTGACCACATTGTTACTACCGGTATGTTTGCTTATCCGTGTCAGAAGCATCACAATTAAAATAAGGCATAGAATAGAATAGAATAGAATAGAATAGAATAGAATAGAATAGAATAGAATAGAATAGAATAGAATTTTATTGGCCAAGTGTGATTGGACACACAAGGAATTTGTCTTGGTGCATATGCTCTCAGTGTACATAAAAGAAAAGATACGTTCATCAAGGTACAACATTTACAACACAATTGATGGTCAATATATCAATATAAATCATAAGGATTGCCAGCAACAAGTTATAGTCATACAGTCATAAGTGGAAAGAGATTGGTGATGGGAACTATGAGACTATACTATAAGGCCTAAAATTTAATATATAAAATACAAGATTAAAATACATACAAATGAAACAGATCTTGCCCAGAAACTAGCAATATTAATTGTGTTATGGCCAATTGATTTTAATATGCATTACACTTTGGGGAGAAAAATCAGAATATAAAATACAAGCTGGATGGACACAACCTTGTAGACGACCCACACTCTTGTCAAGGACCTTGAAGTACTCATCTGTAATGATCTAAGTGCCAGAGCCCACTGTTAACAACATTGCCAAAAAGGCATTAAGAGTTGTTAACCTAATCTTGCATAGCTTCTTGTCTGATAATATTGTACTGCTTACTAGAGCGTACGAAACATTTGCGAGACCAATTCTCGAATACAGTTCTTCTGTGTGGAACCTGCACTGCATATCAGACTTTAATACAATTGAGACAGTCCAGGGATATTTCATGAGGAGAGTCCTCCATTCCTCTGCTCCCTACAGAATACCTTATGCCACTAGACTTGAAATGTTGGCCTTAGACAACTTAGAGCTATGCCGCCTTCCGTCTGACCTAAGCGTAGTACATAAAATCATCTGCTACAATGTCCTACCTGTCAATGACTACTGTCAACCACAACAATACACAAGAACACAATAGATACAAACTTAAGGTAAACCACTCCAAACTTGATTGCAAAAAATACTTCAGTAACAGAGTGGTCAATGCCTGGAATGCACTACCTGACTGTGGTTTCTTCCCCAAACCCCCAAAACTTTAACCTTAGAGGTTAAAGTTTTGACCTCACCCGATTCCTAAGAGGTCTGTAAGGGGCATGCATAAGCACACCAGCATGCCTACTGTCCCTGTCCTAATGTCCTTTTTATTCATATCCATTTCATGTATTCATAATCATGTTTATACTTATATCTGTTATCTAATACATGCTTGACAAATAAAATAAATAAAATAAAATAAAACAATATATGAATCCTTGAAAACTTCCTTGATTTTTTTTTACCTGCCGGATAATCTGGTCCTGAAAGTGAGGTTATGATAAGGCCAATGAGTATACCGTGATGTTCAAATTATAGTAAGTTGTTTTTTTCTTTAGAATTACTTTTTGCTTTCTTTCTTGGGATGTTTTGAATTAGACTACAATTTTCCCATCATCTAAAATGCTGTAGAGCCCTATTGTATACCACTCTGCATCTGGGTTCACACAACACACTAAGCCAGAATCTAATACAGTACATTACAGTTCAGTTTAATGTATTAGCCCTACGTTTCTCATCATCTTTGATAATCCACCTACTTCATTTTTTTCCTCTTTAAATGGCATGTGTGTCTTCAGGTCAGGATTGATTCCTGGCAACTGCCTGGCATCCCTGGAGTTTTCTTGGGAAGATTTACACCAATGGTTTGTCACTGTCTCCCTTAGGCTGACAGAGAGTGACTGGCCCAAGGTTACCAGCTGGTTTCATGCCTGAGTTGAATTAGAATTCAGTTTCCTGGTTTCTCCCTTGGTCAGACCCAGTCCAAGAGTACCCTAAAGGTGCACAAAATCTATACCAGCCATTACTCTGGAGAACAGTCAGATTATTTTATTTAAGGTCTATTGCACCTTTCCTCCTGAAGTGCAAAGTACACAGCATTCCCTGTTCTAGTTATTATTCATTTGGGATGAAACGAAAATATCATAAGGACATAGGAGGATAAAATATTCCTGCAATGGGTAATTGTATGTGAAATTATACAAACACCATGCAGGGACAAGGGTCCAATGGTTGGAATGTACCCTAAGTAATTGAGAACACACTGCAATGGTTAGGATTATGATAATGGAAATGGAAATGGAAAGGGAAAGGGAAAGGGAAAGGGAATTGGAATAGAATAGAATAGAATAGAATAGAATAGAATAGAATAGAATAGAATAGAATAGAATAGAATAGAATAGAATAGAAATAGAATAGAAATAGAAATAGAAATAGACTAGAAATAACAATAACAATAGCAATAGCAATAGCTGGGACTGGGACTGGGACTAGACTAGAATTCTTTATTGGTCAAGTGTGATTGGAGAATTTGTCTTAGATGCATATGCTCTCAGTATACGTAAGGAGAATAAAATACATTCATCAAGAATAAAAAGATACAACACTTAGTGATAGTCAAGGTTACTAATAAGCTATCAAATTGTACTAGGAAACAAAAACAATATAATTGAATTTGAAGATATATGGTTATAGTAATAAGTGGGAAGAGATAGATACCAGTAAGGAAGAGAAGAATAGTAATATAGTCTTAGTAAATTATTTGACAGTGTGGTGGGAATTAGTTAAGCATAGTGATGGCATTCAGGGAAAAAAAGTGTCCTTGTTTCTAGTGGTTCTGGTGTGCAGCGCCCTATAGCGTCTTTTTGAGGGTAGAAGTTGAAACAATTTATGTCCAGGACATGAAGGGTCTGAAGATATTTTAAAGAATTTTAATTTATTTTAAATTTTAAGAAATTTAATCTTAAAAGATAGAAAACGTTAAGATTCAGGGGTGGACATTAGTTGCAGGTAACATATCCTCCTTGCTCGTTTTTTTTTTTGGGGGGGGGGGGGGGAAGACGCAGGAAAAATAAGAGCCTCTAGGTGCAAAGAGAGTCTACCTCGCTTTGATTGGCACTCCACCCCCAGGCCACGAGATAGCAATCCCGAGGCAACGGAGCCACGGAGCATGCCTCGAAGTCATGCGAAAACCTGTTCAGCGTGGCATGGCAGCCAAAAAAGGCAAATAAACCTGGCCAATAAGACTTATGGCCGCAGCCATGCAAGTTCGGACTCGCCCCGGTTTCCCCACCTTCTCGTCCTCGAAGATGATCTTGGCGGGGATCTCTTTACGGATGATTTTTCCGAATATGGTGTCCCCGCCCGGCTGAGCCGCCTGAGCCCTGCAAACCTCAGCGGCCATCTCTGCACGAGAAACACCCACCTGGCCTCTCTGTAGGGCCTTTTATAGCCGGGCCCCACCCCTTCGAATTGACCAATAGCGAAGCGTAGGATGGGAAACAAGCGGCAAAACTGTCCAATCAAAGCAATATGCTGATAGAACTGACCCGTCTTACCGGTCGATTCCCCTGCCCGTCATTTCATTGCCCCTTCTCGTCTTTTCCCGAGGAATAGCAAAGTACAGAGGCGTATGATTATTTTATTTGATTTTTATTTGATTTTTGTATGATGCGGCAATAAAGTTAAAAAAAAAAACTTGCTGGGAAAAATGCAGTGAATGAGTTCAGCGTTTCTCATAAATTATTAACAGGGTTTATAAACGTGGCCTTTTTCCTTTCAGGCATTTGTTCACCCTCTGTAGGAACCAATTTTATTATTTTAATGTTTCTCTACGTAGCATCGTATCAGACAATGTTGCTATTTCCGTAACATGTGAATTTGAATAAAAGGAAAATATTAAAAAAATTTCTCCGTTAACACAATTTTTGTGGCGGGCACAATGTTTCTGAACCTCCAAACAATTTAAAAATATATGGACTTCAACTCCCAAAATTCCTCAGCAGCCCGCTTCCAACTGCCGGCATGGCTAGAGAGTTCTGGGATTTGAAGTCCCTACGTCTTAAAAGTTGCGGATATTGAGCCAAATAAATTTAAACAGGGCTCTCTGCACTGAGAGCGCATGCGCTGGCTGAGGAACTCTGGGAGTTGAAGTCCACAGGTCATTAAGTTGCCAAGATTGGAGGCCCCTGGCTTAGGTGAGGACCTGTATATTGCACGAATCAAGAAGAGGGCCGTGAAAATATTTACAGACCCCTCGCATCCTGGATATAAACTGTTTCAACTCCTACCCTCAAAACGACGCTATAGAGCACTGCACAACAGAACAACTAGACACAAGAACAGTTTTTTCCCGAAGGCCATCACTCTGCTAAAGAAATAATTCCCTCAACACTGTCAAACTATTTACTGAATCTGCACTACTATTAATCGTCTCATAGTTCCCATCACCAATCTCTTTCCACTTATGACTGTATGACTGTAACCTGTTGCTGGCAATCCTTATGATTTATATTGATATACTGATCATCAATTGTGTTGTAAATGTTGTACCTTGATGAACGTATCTTTTCTTTTATGTACACTGAGAGCATATGCACCAAGACAAATTCCTTGTGTGTCCAATCACACTTGGCCAATAAAATTCTATTCTATTCTATTCTATAGAACGCCGTCGCTTCTTATTCCGTTTCCTTTTATCCCCGTTTTATTCGTCTCATAATGCTACTCTATAGGTATAGCTCTCGAGTCATCTTTTATCTCCTCCCATTTTGGAATGCAGGACACTCGCTGATTTGTCGTTGTCGTGGAGGCGATGTTCTCATAGAACCAATAAAGTGCATGGATGGGCGTGGCTTTGCTTCTCCCGGAAACCTCTATAATAGCGATTCCTCCAAGAGCGCCGGTCTCAGCGATGCGAAAGGCAGAGGTTAGTGGATCGTCCTGCGTACCTTTCGCAGGCAAGATACTGTTTTGGGGCGGGAGAAGATGGTTGTTGGTGTAAAGTTTTGTTGTTGGGCTGAGAACATTATTTGAGCCATATAAGGATGTATTATAGTTGGAGTGCATGCAAAATATGGTACAGAACGTGTAAGAGATATATTCCCCCTTTTTCGTGATTCTCTTACTTCACTGCCTGACCACATTGTTACTACCGGTATGTTTGCTTATCCGTGTCAGAAGCATCACAATTAAAATAAGGCATAGAATAGAATAGAATAGAATAGAATAGAATAGAATAGAATAGAATAGAATAGAATAGAATAGAATAGAATAGAATTTTATTGGCCAAGTGTGATTGGACACACAAGGAATTTGTCTTGTTGCATATGCTCTCAGTGTACATAAAAGAAAAGATACGTTCATCAAGGTACAACATTTACAACACAATTGATGATCAATATATCAATATAAATCATAAGGATTGCCAGCAACAAGTTATAGTCATACAGTCATAAGTGGAAAGAGATTGGTGATGGGAACTATGAGACTATACTATAAGGCCTAAAATTTAATATATAAAATACAAGATTAAAATACATACAAATGAAACAGATCTTGCCCAGAAACTAGCAATATTAATTGTGTTATGACCAATTGATTTTAATATGCATTACACTTTGGGGGGGAAAATCAGAACATAAAATACAAGCTGGATGGACACAACCTTGTAGACGACCCACACTCTTGTCAAGGACCTTGAAGTACTCATCTGTAATGATCTAAGTGCCAGAGCCCACTGTTAACAACATTGCCAAAAAGGCATTAAGAGTTGTTAACCTAATCTTGCATAGCTTCTTGTCTGATAATATTGTACTGCTTACTAGAGCATACGAAACATTTGCGAGACCAATTCTCGAATACAGTTCTTCTGTGTGGAACCTGCACTGCATATCAGACTTTAATGCAATTGAGACAGTCCAGGGATATTTCATGAGGAGAGTCCTCCATTCCTCTGCTCCCTACAGAATACCTTATGCCACTAGACTTGAAATGTTGGCCTTAGACAACTTAGAGCTATGCCGCCTTCCGTCTGACTTAAGCGTAGTACATAAAATCATCTGCTACAATGTCCGACCTGTCAATGACTACTGTCAACCACAACAATACACAAGCACACAATAGATACAAACTTAAGGTAAACCACTCCAAACTTGACTGCAAAAAATACTTCAGTAACAGAGTGGTCAATGCCTGGAATGCACTACCTGACTGTGGTTTCTTCCCCAAACCCCCAAAACTTTAACCTTAGACTGTCTACTGTTGACCTCACCCGATTCCTAAGAGGTCTGTAAGGGGCATGCATAGGCACACCAGCGTGCCTACTGTCCCTGTCCTAATGTCCCTTTTTATTCATATCCATTTCATGTATTCATAATCATGTTTATACTTATATCTGTTATCTAATACATGCTTGACAAATAAAATAAAATAAAACAATATATGAATCCTTAAAAACTTCCTTGATTTTTTTTTTAACCTGCCGGATAATCTGGTCCTGAAAGTGAGGTTATGATAAGGCCAATGTGTATACCGTGATGTTCAAATTATAGTAAGTTGTTTTTTTCTTTAGAATTACTTTTTGCTTTCTTTCTTGGGATGTACTGAATTAGACTACAATTTTCCCATCATCTAAAATGCTGTAGAGCCCTATTGTATACCACTCTGCATCTGGGTTCACACAACACACTAAGCCAGAATCTAATACATTACATTACAGTTCAGTTTAATGTATTAGCCCTACGTTTCTCATCATCTTTGATAATCCACCTACTTCATTTTTTCCTCTTTAAATGGCATGTGTGTCTTCAGGTCAGGATTGATTCCTGGCAACTGCCTGGCATCCCTGTAGTTTTCTTGGAAAGATTTACACCAATGGTTTGTCACTGTCTCCCTTAGGCTGACAGAGAGTGACTGGCCCAAAGTTACCAGCTGGTTTCATGCCTGAGTTGAATTAGAATTCAGTTTCCTGGTTTCTACCCTAATGGCTAAACCACTGTGCCAAACTGGTTCTGATTTAAATGGGTACATCATTATACATTCAATGAGACGAAATGTCTATTGCTTCACTTCCATAAAAGCTGCTATCGCCACTTTTGTTTCATCTCCAAAATTCATGTATTCTTAATAGTTATAGAACAAGCAGAAATACAGCAGGTGATGCCTGTTTTAAACTGAAAAGATACATCCATAGAAATTCCTGTTGCACATGTTTTAAAAATTTTAAGTTTTGCAAAATAAGGTGTAAATATGTATTTTTTACCTTGGTGTTTACTTTGTTTTCTTTGATATCTCAGTTCATAAGGATATTTTTATTTCTTCCTATAAAACAGTATTCATTCCAATTAAGTATTTTGAGTTGCATTAGTGTATTTTGGTCTTTCTGCGAACCACTTAGTATTTTTATGGGAATTTTTCCCATTCAGTAGTTAAATTAAAGAGGCTGGTATTCTCTCTTACAAGTTTGAAAACGTTTATATATTTCTTTTCTCTGTCAAAATTATGAAATAGTAACTTTTCTAAAAAATTCTCTTCCACCTATTTCTCTATAAACTAAAAACTGGGTTTTGCAAAAAATAAGTGTTATAAGGATTCTTACTGCTAATAATCTGATTTCTGTATATTAAAAGCAATACTGTTACAGATATCTCTCTCTATTTTAATTAAGCCAGTAGTGTAGCTGGCTTATTTAAGCAGTTACATTACTGACTTAATTTAAGCAGTACATTTCAGCATTTTTGAAATACTGTGTCAAATTTCCCTTAGTTTGATTTGTTTATGTTTATTTATGTTATGTACACTCAGTGTTTACCTTCAAATAATATCTTTCTCTCACAGTTCTAGCATCAAAGGATTAGATAACATCATCTTCTCTCTCAAAGTTTATTTATTTGTATGTTGCTCAGCTCAAATATGTGGCAGCTCTTAAAGTTAAAACAGGAGAACATTACAAAAATTAATCAAAATCATAACAACAAAAACACATTAAATACATTAAAAGAGTAAAAACTATGAAAAACCATAAAAAGACGTACCAGTAATCTGCAAGCATATAGTACAAAGTGCTAACAATGTAACCATCTAGCAGGCTCCACAATGCCACTACCAGGTTCAAGATGGCAAAGCCAAATCTTCAGACCCTTCCAGAAGACAATAAGATCAAGGCTAACTGGCCTTATAAAACTAAAAACTAGCATTCTTAAATTTTAAAGTATTATTGTGTCAGACATATAGCTGGAATATCTGTGAAATGCCTTCTTTAACGACTTTTCTGTCACTTTCTAGAGGTTTGCCTATCTAAGAATCAGGCAAGAAATTTGAGATTATAATACCTATCATATGGTATTTTATGCTGAATTTCACATACCAGTGTTACATACCAGTATCTATGTTAGAGGCAGGACTGTGGATGGCTTGTTATATCAGCATTTTCAGTAGCTGCTAATTCCAGGAATCATTTACATTTCATTCTCCTACAACCAAATGTTTTTTCTTGAAGAATTTCTATATTTTGTTTCCCCGATATTCTTACTTCAAATTTAACTGAGCAAATGGTGCTTTCTTTATAACACAAGAATGTAAAACTTTTAACATTCTATTGTATGTTACAGGTCTTGAAAATTTTCAAGGGTTTACATAGGACAAGGCAAAATGTGTTCAAAGGTGACACCAGAAGCTTAGATGGTAAGAATTTTTTTTTTAGTAAAAAAAAAAGGAACTAAATGGAACAAATGCTCAATCCTTTCCCCAGTAGAGGGCTACTTTGAAACATAGTTTTAAGGTATGATTATTACTTCTAGCATATAGTTGTATTTGAGCCTCTGTGCGTTTTTTAAAAAAAGTATACATTCTGTATATGCACTGAGCCCCTTGTTATTTCATTATAAGATCTTGCCAGTGTTGAATTGTATTTGCTTCACTGTTTATTCAGTCTTTCTTTCCATGTTTTATCTTAAAAGATACAAACCTTAAATGTATCTGCAATTCTTACCTTATGACCAGTGGTGAAGTCTTTACAGGTTTACTACCGGTTCGGTGGCTGCGCATGCGCTCTGTGTGCCAAATTTGGGTGAATAGGTAGTAAAAAAATGCTTTTAAAAGTAAAAAAAAAAGGCTGGAAAAGCGAGCGAGCTGGAAAGAAGCAGCAAGCAGGCGACCAGGCGATTGGGGGGGGCATGGGCGGGGGGGGGGCAGAGATTTTTGCTACCACCCGTCGCCATCGCTACCAGATTGGCTGATCCAATCTGAACCGGGAGCATTTCACCCCTGCTTATGACCTCAAACAGGTTTTCTTCAGTCAGAAGAGAGGCAAAGTCTGCCTTGCTAACCTCAAACTGGCACACATGCATTCAGATCATTTTTATATATTATATAAAATTATATATATATAAAAAGGTGATGACTTACCAGCTTCACCTCCGAGAAGCTGTTGGGGAAGGGGTTGAGCACTAGACCTTTCTAAACCTTAAATAAAGTTGCAGCAGGGCTGCTGGAATAAGAATTTAATCTTTTTCTTCCCTGCAACCTCAAAGGGGACTGGAAAAAAAATCAGACTGCTGCAGGTAAATTCCATATTAACACCTTTTTTTCCCAAAAAAAGAGGGTGAAAATCTGGATGTGTCTTATACTCCAGATGTAGCCCCACCCAGCTTCTCAAACAGAAGTTTCAGAGGCTGAAAGACGCTTCAGAAAAGAAGCCCCCAAATAGAGCTTCAGAAAAGAAGCCCCCAAACAGACTTTCAGAAAAGAAGCTCCCAAACAGAGCTTCAGAGGCTTTTTTTTTTCTGAGGTTCTGTTTTGGAGGCTTTTAGAGGCAGAAAAAAGTTTTTTTCTGAAACACAAGTTTCAGAAGCAGAAAAAAAAAAGCAAAAAACAGCAAGGCACAGAGCTCACAACCAAGGAACCTGTTGCTAAAATTCACCTCTGGGAACAGCTGATTTGGGGGCTAATCCACCTGCCAATCAGCTTTTTTCTTATTTTCCTCCCCAAAAACTAAGGTGGGTCTTATACTCCGGTGCGTCTTATACTCCAAAAAAAAATAGTAATCCTTGCAGCTAAAAATTTGGCTATATTAGGCCTAAATTTATATAAGAGAAAATTACATGGTTTGAAAAGTCTGGTTGAAAAAAACAAAGGAGAAATAAAAGTTTGCCTCAGATCATACAGTATACAATTCTACTTCCGACTTATTACAAAGATAAAATCTTTGTACAAGAAGTATTCTCTGAAATCTGCCTATACAAAAACTGATTAAGAACTGTGATGTATGTGGGTTAAATATGCGGTCATACAACAATAGGGTCAATTAGCTTTACTACTCAAGTCCTATGAGTTTATGTCAGAAGCCTTGTCTAACAAACAAAAAGCTGAAATTTGCCCCATTAAAAATAGATGATCTGGAAAGAGGCCAATTTGGCTAATTTTATGGATTATAATTTTAAACTAGGAACTAAACGGGTCATCAAGATAAGAAAGTAATCCTGAAATGGAATAGAACACAGCTATTAAAGCTGCAGCAAACCCAACCAAACACCACTCACATCAGCACTGATAAGGCAAGCCACTAGAATATAAAATGAGAGCAAACTTCACTCCCTGTAGCACTGATAATGTTACCTAGTTTGGGCAATGAAACATCTTCAAGAAAACAACGAAGCTTAGAGAGCACCAGGGACCCCTTCACATTATGCTACATTTGAAAAATAGCAGCTTATGTATTTTTAAGTATCTCCTTGTTGGAGCCTTATCTTATCCAAAATAATAATTATGCTGCTTTTTGATATATCAGGTAAGCTTTCTTTAAATGCTATTAACTGTTTTATGTTCAACTTCTTCAAAGTGTTGCAAAGGCATAGTTAGTTTTTAAATTTAACATGCCTTTGGGACTTTTAATGACATTTTGTAATATTGTATATTGCAACCTAACTGTTGGGGAAACAAACTACATCTTTTTAAATATCTTCAGATTAGCATATAAAGTTCTGGTAACATACTGTGGAAATAATTTTTATAGAAGTATCTATTTTATATGTAACAAAACTTAATGAATACATTTTTAAAAAATGCCTGTTCTCTTTTTTTAATCTAGCTGCAAGACTTAAGATAAATGAAGAATTCAAAAATAATAAAAATGAGACTTCTCCTGAAAAAATAGCTGAGGTATTTGCGTAAAAATTGGTTTCTGTTATTGAATACAATCCTGTGTTGCAGCTTAAGTTAGTTTAACTATTACAAAATATACTAGGTTTAACTATGTATTAACTATACGGTCCAGATTAGGAACAGAACAAGGATAGAGATTACTAGCAAACAAAGTAAAAGGCAACTGATTAGATGATCCCTGATACCCTTTCTTGCATGTCCCACAACTTTCCAGTTTGCATACTCATTTGCAAAAATTTATATCTTTAGGGTGAATATAATTCTGAAAGAGGATTGAACCCCCATCACTTTTATTTTTAAAGAATGCCGCTTGGAGGGCACCATGAGAAGTTCCTCTGGCACTTGGAGGAACCATATAGGGACAGCTAAACCTTAATGTTTTGGAATTTTGTACGAGCTAGCTAGTTTCTAATGGTACCGGTTTCTTATTTCTTATTAAAGCATTCTAAATATATCTAGATGCTTTTTTTGTCTGACCATTAATCAATCAAGATCCTGAAGCAGAGAGTTAAATTGCTTCCAATTTTGTCACCTTTGTTATATATCAAAATATGTTACTATCACCCCTGTCTGATACAACTGTTATTTTAAACTTTATTAGCACAAGGGGTAATAAGTATTATATATTGTCACCTGTGCCAAACTAGTGAATAAGCTCTTTTTGTTATTCCATTTTAGAAACATTCCCTCATTTATTGAATTCTTTTCCTAAAAATGCCACCATTTATAAATGAATGATAGTTATCTGACAGGTGAAAAAGGGGGGAGATTAGGAACAATAGCATTTCTGAAGAATCTGCTTAAAAGAATAATAATTTCTCTGTAAAACAGGATCAAGTTCTTTTATGTGCATGGAAGATATGTATATAGACAACTTTAAATGAACCACTCTTTGACATAGCCTCTTCTTGCAGAAACTGACACAGTAGATTCTATTATTCTGTAATTTTCTGTCTCTTAAAATTGGAACAACTCTAATTCCTTGAATTATTGATATTTAGTTTCTTTTGCCTGAAGAAAAAAAACCTCTTAAATTCAGCAAGTGTTCATGTGTTCAACAATATTAAACTCTCAGCTGTAAAAAATGAATTTCTGAAGCTTTCCAAAATCTTAGCTGAGTGAAAACTGATAGCTAAAATAAACACATGCATATTTTTTCATGGGTTATTATTCTTTCAATCAGTAATTCAAATATTTTTACAAGCTGATTCATGCAGATAATTGTTTAGATTTGGAGGATTAGACTGTCAAATTATTCATGAACCTGGTGAAATGATAGAATTATAACTGATCTGAAACCAAAATAAACTAATTACTATATGTGTATCAAGTAGTATATTTCTGCTTTATGTTTTAAGAAAGTGTGAAACCTTTTTAGTGCTATCCAGTTAATAGTTCTCTGACTACTTTGAAGCAGGATGATAGCATTATAAGCATTTCTAGTAGTAGGTACAGTATAAATTAATGAAAGTTATGAAACATGAAATTTTAATATTAATATTAGAAGAATAAAAATGTTTCAAAGAGGAAAAAATATCATTAAACAAACTAATAGTTTCAGCCACTCTTTAGTTATTACAAAGGAAATATATTGAAAAGTTCACTTTTGCTCTCTTCTGCAAGCAAATGCATGGATTTTATGATTAAATCTTCACCCCATGATGAATATGTCTTGCTAGTTCTGGAAAAAAATCCATATTCTATTAAAGAGCATATAATATAACTATAGTAATGTCAATGTCAAAGTTAAGCATCCTTTGAAAATCCCAGTTATGAAATGCACAATGTTATGAAATTCATGGATGATCAGGAAGCAAAGTATATTGATGAATAATTATTAATTCTGTTTCCCAACTCCACCTAGTTTATAAAAATAGCTTCAGATGTGGAAGTTATACTTAGAACATGTGTCCTACAAGGTGTTTATGTGGATGCCAATAAAATAAGTAAGTAAAGATTCTCTGCCTTGCAACTTTTATTAATCAGTTTGGCACAGTGTACTTGATTTATTAGGTATAAATATATACCAAATTAGATAGATAGATAGATAGATAGATAGATAGATAGATAGATAGATAGATAGATAGATAGATAGATAGATAGATAGATAGATAGAGGGCATACATATAATTATACAATATAATTCAGAATTTAATTAGATTTAATTAATATATTAATTAAATAGAAATTCTATAGATTTCGATATATTCTGTTTATGGCAGGTTGATATTCATTTTAAGTAGTTCTTTAATGAATAGTGGAATATTGTTGAAATATGAGTATAGTTATGAAAGCCTTATAGTTAGCTATCAAATTTGTTCTGTTTTCCTAATTCTAACGGAATCCGTGTTTAATAGAAACTTTCTCCCTTGAATAATTAAATATCTTAACAAATGTTAATGTTTTTTTCAATATTGTCTCTAAGAATTGATTAGATAATGTATACCTGAAAGTATACCTGTATCCAATAAAATGTACGTGTTTTCTCTATTTTTCTATTCTATACTACCTGTGGAATGTGAGATCTTTGCAACTTAAAATATAAAATGTTATGATTAATTCAAACTGTTTAAACCACTTTTAATCCCAAATATGTACAAATTCAGTTTGCATCAAAACCTTAACTAGAATTCCAGATATGAAGGTACCGTAATTTTCTGTTGGCATTTTTAACCCTTTCTTAATGATCTGTAGCATGGAAATTTGCCTTTTTTAAAAAAGCTGCTATACAGTGCATCTCAGGGACGCGGTGGCTCAATGGCTAAGACGTTGAGCTTGTCGATCAGAAATTCACCGGTTCAACCTGTCAACCCCTCAATCACCCCTTAGGCTTCCATGGCTGAGACTGAATACAAACTGAGATTTCCATAGTTTTAGTTTGATAGCTTAACCACCATGCCACATTTGTTCTATTATACTGAATATTCATTGTGGGTTTTTTAAAACTGAAGAATAAGAAGTAATTGAGCATTGCATTCATCAAGTCTTTATTAGCTACAGTACTCACAGGAGTTTGTGACTCAATAATCTGTTCTTTGTGGCAGGAAGTCACAGATTCCGTTTCTGCGCATTTAAGGAGATAAGGATGATCTCAGAGCTCAGCTCTTGATTATCACATAACATACAATAGCGTAGAAATGGTCTGCCATTTTTTTCTTCCTGGATTTATTTACTTATTTAAATTTATTTATTTAAATAAATTTATTTTATTTTATTTTATTTATTTGGATTTATTTATTTATTTATCACCTGCTAAAATGGAATCTCCAGAAATGACTGGAACAATTTCTGCTCAAACTCAGGAAACCTACCACCAATTGAAACAAATAATACTTGGCTGGGTGAATGAATGTTTTACCTTAGTACAGAGTCTTTTGCGATGATCTGACTACCAAACAGATAAAGAATATTGAATGATCTTTGCAAAAGGCAGAACATTTAAATATACTGTATATTTTATTTATTTATTTATTTAATCAAATTTTTATACCGCCCTTCTCCCGAAGGACTCAGGGCGGTTTACAGCCAAATAAAAAGACAACAATATAAATATAGAATAAAATAATATTTAAAAAACTTATTCAATTTGGCCCAAATTAAAATATCTTTAAAACGATAAAACACACTAAAATTAAAACCAAATAAAATCTAAAACCCTATGCCAGTCCTGCGTGGATGAATAAATATGTCTTCAGCTTGCGGCAGAAGATTCGAAGGTCAGGAAGTTGGTGAAGTCCTGGGGGAAGTTCATTCCAAAGGGTGGGAGCCCCCACAGAGAAGGCCCTTCCTCTGGGGGCCGCCAGCAGACATTGTTTGGCGGACGGCACCCTAAGGAGTCCCTCTCTGTGAGAGCGCACGGGTCGGTGAGAGGTAGTCGATGGCAGTAGGCGGTCCCGTAAGTAACCCGGTCCTAAGCCATGGAGCGCTTTAAAGGTACTAACCAGCACCTTGAAGTGCATGAAGTGCAATTATGTATTCATAATTAGTTTATAATTTTACAAATTCCCATGTGTTGAAAATACAGCTTCTAATTCTACAATCTCCATTATTATTAGAGCACTAGAATGACAGGGTTGCCTTTGTTTAAACAGTAGTGTGGAAAATCTAATAATAATGTCCTTTTCTTCCAGAGCTTTTACCAAGAAAGGAGGTGCTGCGAGATAATGCCCCTTACTGTGACACACCGAAGCAAAACACATGAACAGAATAAAACTTTTGATTAATTAACAATGCCATGTAATTTCTTTTAAAATAAAATTGCTTTCCTATAATACTGGCCTAAGTAATATGTTCAACATGAAAAATGTCAACTATTTGTATTCAGATGAAAAGCAAAAAAACCCACAAACTTTTATTATTTCAAGAAATGTATTCAAATTTATTTTCTGGGTTTAAAAGAATTCCTTTACTATTACCAAATTAGTGCAAGACTTCCATAGCTTTTAATCCCTCCAATGGATATGATTCATTCTTCCTATGTATTGCAAGTTTATACTTTTCTAACGATCCCCAAAATATGTAATAACCTATTTTAGAATTAAAAAGAAAATGTTTTCAAATCTTAAGACATAATTCTAAAGATTCCAGAAAATAAGGTACAGAGTTTCATACAGAAAATGTAAATTAGAAACTTTTTAAAATTCTCAGTGAATTTTATGCATTACGCATATTATTTTAAGTTTAAGGACATCATTTTAAATTGAAGAAAGAAGTGTTAGTTTATAATGGTATAATTCCAGTCATTCCACTCAGAAGTTATTCACATTGAATTCATTGGGTTTAATCCTAGATATGTAGAGTGCAGCCTTAAGCTTTGATGCTGTCTACAATTTATATTATTTACATGCCAATAGACATCAAGTGACTTACGCTTACCTTTTTGTAAATTTTAGTGAACTTAATAATAGGATTGACTTCATAATCGTGAAATTGTGCTATATGTAAATTGTTTCCCTTTCATGTTCTCAGTATAATTCTGAACCTGAGTTTCAGCCTATACATTGAATATTTATGGAGGAATTATACAAATAGCTTGTTCCCTTGTCTTTAACACTACTGTTACAGGGAAACAGTAATGGACTAAAGGTTTAATGAAGGAGAAGGGACTCTTTTAACAGTATGATTTTTTGCTTTTTTTAGAAATACAAATAGTGGAGTAGTGAACGGGAATTCTCCAGAGGTGGGTTTCACCAGGTTCTGAACAGTTCTGGTAGCGGAAATTTTGAGTAGTTCAGAAAATTTTGAGTAAAAATTCTGACTGGCTCCACCCCCATCCATTCTCTGCCTCCCAATTCCCACCTGATTGGGAGGAAATGGGAATTTTGCAGTAACCTTCCCTGGAGTGGGGTGGGAATGGAGATTTTACAGTATCCTTCCCCTGCCACGCCCACCAAGCCACACCACGCCCACCAAGCAACACCCACAGAACCGATAGTAACAAAAATTTGAAACCACCACTGGAATACTCCCATTTGTGTTGATTTAAATACGGCAAAAGGGCTGAAGAACATCCTCATGGAAAGAAATGGAGAGATTATTACAACGTTTTCTATGAAGAACTTTTTCTATTCCTGATCTAGCATGGTGGCTTTCATTCTAAAATTACTGAAATTATGTATATTGTATTTGTAGAATAATTCTCATTGGATAATTACATCAAATTGACTTCATTTCCTCCATTTGGAACCACAGAATTAGTAGCTTACATCCTGACTCGGACACTCTCTTCAATGTTGATTTAAATGATTCTCATAGCATTATCCAGCCATTACCACTGCAAAGTGATAGAAATAGTCATCACTGTTGTTTTGGTCCAAACTTATCAAATGAAATTACTAGTGGGGATAGCTTCAGATAAATGCCATTTCTCTATGATAAAGCTGTAGCAGGCATTTTAATACCCACATGGGCAGATACATTGGCTTATAGGTCAATTTTGTCTATAATTAATGTTTAGAAGCTTACTAGTAAATTAGTACCACTCCATTTGTCCTTTAGATTTTATTTATTTTTATATCCATTCCTAAAAAAGATTAGAGAATATTTAGTCAAAAACATAGTGAAGTGTTCAGCAGATGGTGCTCTTGCATATCTATACAGAAGCAAGCTTGGGAGAAAGTTCATAATCATGTCCTGCGTACATTTTATATTGAGAGGTAAGCAGTATTTAAAACAATTGATCAAATTATTGGAAGTAAATAATTAAACCTCTTTGTTTTACAAAGAAATATAAAAACAGATTGGTTTTCAACTGTTTAATCAAGCATGAGTTGATTAATACATGCATATGAAATAAAACACATACTATTTAGAATAAAAGTAAATTGTAAGTTATGATTCAATGAACAATAACAGCTTATAGCCATAATGGTGAAACCCTCTTAGATATAGGTCTGATTAAATTCAAAGAAACAGATAAGTAAGTGTACAGTATTTATAATCTTAGCTAAATTATAACCTTAATTAGATTTTACATCCAAATTTTTCAGTATCTTTTAAAATACGACTTCTACAGGGATTCATTGCCTTTGTGCTATTGCTGCTGAAAATGCCAGATTGGTGTTAGCTTTAATGATGTAACTGTAATTATTGGCGGTGTATCATATTAGCTCTGTACATAAGGAATTTAATTTTTAGTACTGGCAGTTCTTTACACTTCCTTTGCAAAAATGGAAAAATATTAACACTGGAAAACTAAAAATAAGGCCAAGTAACCTTTGCAGGAAAACAGACTTTCCTTGCATGAGACAGCTTTTACCAAATATTTCCTAAGGTTTAGCTTGGAAACAACTCTGTTACAATGAATGAGAAATGCATAATCATGAATGCAATTAAATGCGCAATCTTTTCTATCAGTTATGACTGCAGTAAATCCCCATTATAAACTTGAATTGTACATACCTTGTGTATCAAAATGCTTTTCTTTATAAACATCGTTTCTTTTTATAGGAAATGTTCAGTAAACTGACTCTTGGGATACAATTTAGGCATATAGTGTAATCTTCTCAGATATCGTGTTTTCTACCCTATTACGGGAACATTTCAGACTAACAAAATCTCAGATGTTATGGAATAATGTAGCATGTTGTGTTTAAAAAATTGGATATGTATGTTTCAGCTAAAAAGCATCCATTCATTTTTGAATTTGAAAGATGTGAAGTTGGGAAGGACTATTCTAGTTCCTGTCTTTTCAAGATGATTTATCTTAGTACAGATGGTATTATTATATCACATTTGATTATACTTTGAAAAATTAAATTTTAAACACCAATTTAAACTAAGACAATATGGGAACTTGATAACTATAAAGAAAAACCAAAGCCCAAAATTCTTAAAAGATTGGTTCATGCTAAGAAGAGGTAGGTAGTTTAGACCACTGCAAAGCAGGAATCATGCTAAATTGGCCTTGGCTTTTTTTTATGCTTAGGAACTATATTCTTATGAAGTTTTACTGTTCAGAATATCTGATTCAGTATTGTCTGTAGGACTGTTTTCTGTCACAACCTGTGTTCACGCATCATGATACTTCATCCAGGTATGATACTTTTCAATATAGCTTTACTGCAGTAACTTAATGGTAGCTTTATTTACATTATCTCCTCCTACAAAGCCTACACTGGAGGGCATAATCACCTGCAGTGGCTCCAGATAGAAATGCTAAGTATAATAAAGTAATCAAGAAATCATTCTACAATTCAATATATTTTTTAGGACACGGAGCAGATTTAATAAGACAGCACCTTTTTTTTTTCCTCATTGGCCTATATGTTGCCTCCGGTCAGTTCAGAAGATTCAGATGTGGAACATCAAATGTGAGGAAAGAGATAAAAGGAATTATGTCCTTCACTTGCCAGAGATTGCCCTGGGCAAGTAACTGCTGTCACTCTCTAACTTGTCCCATGTCGGCTGTTTGCTAAAACAGCTCCAGCTGATTAGCTCTCATACAATTAAAAGCAGCAGGAAAAAAAAATATGTCTGAACAGAGAATATTTGAAAAAAAAATGGGGATTGTACTTCTAGAAAGGACCTTATAAGGCAGCAGTCCCCAATCATTCTGGATTTGTAGACCGCCAGCAGTGGGGGAGGAGAGGGGATGGCTCCCCGCAAGCAGTGGGTGAGCATCATTGGCAAAAACGGAGGTCGGAGTCTCCTGCTGTAGGGTTTTTTTTCTTTTATTGTCCTAACCGTTGGCCAATCAAAATATATCTAATATTTATTTAATTTGCAATTATGTTCTAGGCAGGCCAGTCAGTGTGATAATATATATATATTTATCCTATGAGGTAATCTGCACTGGGAATTGTAATTGCCCCTAACTCAGACAGGGAGCTACATGGACAGGCATGAATGTGAGTTTGTCAAACTCTCAAGATTTCCATGCTGATGTTGGAAATGTAAAAAAAGATCTTCAACCAATGATCTCTAGTCCAGTCTGCAACAGTACATACGTTCTGGAGTTGTTGCTTCAAAACAGGCTGTTAACCAAATGAAACAATGCCTTGGCATGAAAGCAAAACAAATGAGATGAATGAGAATGAGAACACTAACGCTCAAGAGAACAGGAAAGCAAGACCAAAACAACGGATACGAAATAACGCATGGTCATCATGTTCCTCTTTTTTTTTTTTTTTTACCAGAGGATGGTTGCCCCTCTCCTGCCCTTTCCTCCTACACTGCAGAATATGAGTAATTTGATGTAAACTTCCTTTCACTTGAAATTTGTAAGTGGAAGGTAGTTTCTTGTGTTCTTCAGTTGGCTATTCCTCAACAGCAGACTTGGCAAGAAGTTTTACTAGAAATGAAGTATCACTCTTAATTCTCAGAACATTTTTTTCTTAACATGCTTCTTTTCCCCTGCAACATTTTAAGGTATTCTGGGCAAGATGTTCTCTGTGTCCCCATATTCCTGGTCCACCACTTTCTTCCTTCTCAGTTGCTTTTCCAGCTCCACATTCTCTTTTCGTTTACTCCCTTTCCCTTATGAGACATAGGACTGCTCTCCCAGTCCCATTTCTTGGCTAAATTCACACAACCATATACTGTAGTTCTCCTTTCATTGAGAGCAGGTACCAGTGAGGTTGCCCAAAATCAGGTTGCCCCAAAGCTGGTGAGATACGGATATATAGGAATTTGCCACAGGTCTGCAATGCTTCATGTATATCATGGTATTAAGTTTTGTTCATTCCAATACTTATGACAAAACTGCTTCCATCCATTCTACAAGAAGATTGAAAGGACTGCATAATGTAAGATTAGAATTAGAAAAACCATTATATTTGCTTTGCTATGGTAGACTGTGACTTATTTTTTATTTATGTCCTGCCTTTATTTTGAATGTTTGTTGTGGCCAGCATTGAGAGCTAGCAAGAGAAGCCAATCTGATTCAGATTTCAGTCTGTTGAAATAAAGTACTTATCCATACCATAATCTCACAAAATCAACATTGATAATGAAACCTGATTTTATTGATTAAGGCTACATGTTACAAAAACTATGAATAGTCTATGGTTTTTTAGAGTGTATCAATGTGTGTTGTTCACACCCAATGCATTTGGCATATTCACCAGTGTGTATGATATGTCATATCTACACCTATCTCCTCATATCTATACCTATCTCTACATATATAGGCATACTGTCGTCTTTTTTTTTCAAGATCACAGTGAAGTAGATAAACCTCCTTTTAAAAGCAAGAAGTGTTGTAGAGGTTGCTGGGCCTACAGTTTATTAGTGAGGGTGGCCACAATTTATTTATAGCTCATCAAAACGTGGCACTAACATTTTTTTGGAGGGTTTTTTTTGCAACAGTGGCTGTTTCCAGCAGTTTTTGTAGCATGGAAACAACAGTATATAAGTGGATATATGTGTGCTAATTCTCTGAAAGGCTTTATTTATTTATTTATTTATTTATTTATTTATTTATTTATTTATTTATTTATTTATTTATTTATTTATTTATTTATTGTTAAATTTATTTGCTGACTATCTTAAGTATGAGCCTGCAAAGTGCTGCAGCTGCAAAAAAAAACCAAAAACTAGTCCTAGGCTGCATCAATAAAAGAATAGCATCAATTGCCTTCATTTGTGAATAGCATCAAGATCACAAGAAATGATAGCACCACTTTATATTACATTAATTAGGCCGCAGTTGAAATACTGTGTCCAATTCTGGTCACCACAATATAAAAAAGATGGAGGATTATTTTCCAAAGTTTTTGAGGGCAGGAAAAGAAGCAATGAGTGGAAGCTTGTTAAGAGAGATCCAACCTGGAACTAAGAAATTTCCTGTCTGTAAGAACAATTAACCAATGGAACAGCGTGCTACCTGGAGCTGTGGGTACTCCATCACTGGAGCTTTTCAAGAAAAGATTGGACAACCATTTGTCCAGGATGAAATAAGGTCTCCTGCCATGGGCAGAGAATTGGACTAGAAGACCTTCCAGGCCTATTATTCTATTCTATTCTATTCTATTCTATTCTATTCTATTCTATTCTATTCTATTCTATTCTATTCTATTCTATTCTAAAAAATAGTAGAACGTTTCCTGAGATAAACAGAAAGTGCAGCTTTAAGATGGGAAATGGGTATCTTTGTGTTTCAATTTGTGTCTGAGAGGAGCTTTGGCTGTTCCATTCTTCTCGGTTTATTTAATTACCATCAAATATCTCATGTGGCATTTACATTGTGATCAGTTTTTAAGCTTTTCTTTGTTTTCCCAGCAATTACTTCCTCAAATTTAAAGGTATCCCTAGAACTCAAAACTTTTGAATTCTCTGATCTATTAAATACAAAAGTGTGGCCAAACAAAAATATGTTGCTTATGTTGAATGTTTGGGACCAGGTTATAGCTTGCCATATTTTCTGCCCAGATACTCTATTCTGACCCAATACTCTGTTTTCTCTTTTCTTCCAACTATTTTCCACCTGATTCCCACTGAGTACATTCATTTTTTTTTAATATTGGTAAATGTAGAATACACACATACACACTGGGAAGTTTTCTACAAATGAAAGACCCTGAAGACCTTCTCAAGCCCATTCATGCAATCTTCTTGTGGGTGAGCTTTATAATACTTAAGAATCCATAAGTTCAGAGAACGAGTTTGCTGTTCTAATACAAAATTAGCCAATGTCTAGTTTGACAGAATACCAAGAACTTTCAGAGATAAATATGTTTAAGTATTTACTTCCTGCTTGCTGAGCAACACCAAATTTTTTTCCTTTTGTAAATGAGACTGGCCTCTGGGTTTCATAAGATGTGATAGAGATCCTTCTATAAATAGGAACAAATATTTAGTCAATATATTCTAATCACACTGGTCAGTCTTCAGTTAGAAGGACGACTAGGGCAAGCCAAATTTTTGTTTTCTGAATGTATGATTTTTTCTTTTGACAGAGTGCTTTCTATCATGCCTTCAGGATGTAAACTACATAACCCAGTTTGTACAATCTGTTATGCCATCTGACCTTCCATCATTTTTCCCAAGGTTTGTATGAGGTGAAGCTGAATTCCAGCCAAATTGGCTGATACTGAGACTGATGAAAAACCAGCTCATAGAGAAAAACAACTAAAGGAAATGGAAGAGGTTATAATTGCTCCCTTTATCTAGAGAATGCATCCACCTTTTGATTCTCAGTGAATCGGATTTGGAAGAATAGTTGGCTTGCTCTTAGGCTGGATTAAAGTGGATGAAATTGGAAAGAACAAAGTTAGCTTCTGGGAAATAATAGTTCCTAAAAGAGCACTCTCTTCTATTTAATGTTTGGTACGTGTGTATCCTAATAAACTTCTCCATAGCTCTCTACCATAAAGTTACTGAAATGTCCATTGATTGTTTGATTAGAAAAAAGACAAAACTTATGTTTATTGATGATTGGAAACCCAGTATGGATTCTGCATAAAATTGAATAAAAATAACCTTATGATTCATGGTTTTGATTATTAGATAGAATATATAAAGAAAGAAGAGAGACATGATATAACTTTTAAGAGGGAGGTCAATTTATAATTATACTTGTATTGGAAGCCACTTCTTTATAACTTTTCCCTTTCTTTTGTATTTTGCTGCTGTTCTTTTTCTTTTGGCACTTTTAGTTTTTTTCTTTCATTTTTTTCCTTTTTTATTTTTCTGTATTTTAGGTCTTATTCTTCTGTTTAAAGTTTTCAACAAAATTAGATATGTATATGCACATGTAAATCCCTAAGGAACCAGTGGTGGGTTTCAAAATTTTTTACTACCAGTTCTGTGGGTGTGGCTTGGTGGATGTGGCAGGGGAAGGATACTGTAAAATCTCCATTCCCACCCCACTCCAGGGGAAGATTACTGGAAAATCCCCATTACCTCCCGATCAGCTGGGACATGGGAGGCAGAGAATAGATGGGGGTGGGGCCAGTCAGAATTTTTACTACCGGTTCCCCGAACCAGTCAAAATTTCCACTACCGGTTTTCCAAAATTGGTCAGAACCTGCTGAAACCCACCTCTGTAAGGAACCATTTAAAAATAATTAATTAAACGACTACATCTGGTCTGCCTGGTACAAATTCCAGCTTGGACAGTGGTGTGCTATAGCAGTTCATACCAGCTTCTGAGAGAGCCAATTTTCAAGAATTCTGAGAGCTGGTTGAAAGCAAGGTAAAATGCCCAATTTGTTATAAAATGAGTCAGATGAATCAATAATATTGGAAATGTTTCCTTTATTCAAACTGGGAATATTAGTATAAATTTAAAAAGCTTAATGTTGTTTTTATTTAAAAATGGCACAGGTTTTTAAGCAAATTTTACTTGACCGTTGCTTTAATTCCCATATATCTAAATATACATCTCATTTCTATTATTACTGTAACCATAAACTAAGGAAAAAATGAAAGGAAAAATTAAAGATTATAGTATCTGATCTCTAGGCAACCATTATATCCTGCTATGTTACTATGTTCAGAATTTAAGGTTGTAAGGAAACAATAGAAAGGGAACGTAGGAAGAAAGAAGACAGAAGAACAGAAATGTATAAAAAGATATATTATCAAAAAAAGAGGATTTTTTAATGAAATGTCATTTTGACCCTGAATTAAATGAGAGTAATTATAAAATAAGTTATATAGAAATTAGTCAAACTATGTATTTCAAGCAATAAAGACAGACTGACTGACTCTTCTATGTAGTACAAAGTTAAACAAGAATTCTTTGTGCAAATTTGAATTCATACTTATTATTCATGTATAGTAAAATAATAAAACTGTGAATATGGGTGATGTAGAAGTTTGGATATTCTTCATGTCCATTCGTTCTTATTTTACTATTTTATTATTATTTAGGCCCCAAAAATTTGGCTTACAACCAGAAAGAGGAAGACTTTTCCACAAGTGAACACATTTGCTGACCTTTCTAACATCTCCGATTATGATCCTTTTTCTCTCTACACTCAGCAGTCATGTGCTCTTCCTCCCAACAACTGCCTGAGCATTCATAGGTGAAGATAATTCACACTTACAAAACACAGGAAGACTAAAAAAAATCTTTAAGCACTTCCAACTGGAAGCTTTAACTGTGAAAAACACTATTAAGAAATAGAACAGTTGAGGCAATATCTCAAGGACCAAGAAAATTTTCTGAAGTAGAGAAATAACAAATCATTACAAATGACCAAGTGATAAATTTAATAAACTCACACTAGAGTGACTATCCACAATTCCATAATACTGTGTAGTTTACAAAACAACAATCTTCAAGACAAAATTGTCAAAAAATATTACCTCTAACCTCATCACAAAAATCATGGCTTAAAATATGCAGAAAAAAACCTACTTTGGAACAGTACTTTGTACTGATGAAACAAAAACTGAAGAATTTGGCCCCCACCTTTAAAAGATATATTGGGGAGGTGGGGAGCTGAAGTTTATAAAAAAAAAACTTGCCAACTATTAAGTACAGGAGGAATCTGTTACAGTTTGGGTTTGTGTGGCAGCAAATGGTACAAGAAATATTGTATGTAAGAGGAAAGAAGAATGGATTTCATTAATTATCAACATATCCTAGTAGTTAATAAATGAAGAAACTGAAGCTGAAAAGAGGTTGACTATTTCAGCAAGATGACATTCTAAAACATATTTTCAATCAGGCATAAAAGGAAAGAAAAATAAATGTTCTATAAGAGCGGCCCAGTACTGTAACTTGAATATTATTGGAAATCTATGAATTGGAATGGAAGCATGAAGTGCGTGCAGACAGACATATTTTTATTTACCTGGAAGAATTATGGAAAGAATACTGGAGAAAAGTTGTAAAAGCAAAAATTTGGAAGTTATTTTGGAAAGGGGGGGAGGAGAAAAAAGGGATGCTGTGGCTCAGTGGCCAAGACGCTGAGCTTGTCGATTGAAAGGTCGGCAGTTCAGCAGTTTGAATCCCTAGTGGCGCATAACAGGGTGAGCTCCCATTACTTGTCCCAGCTTCTGCCAACCTAGCAGTTCGAAAACATGTAAAAAATGCAAGTAGAAAAATAGGGACCTCCTTTGGTGGAGGGGTAACAGCGTTCCGTGCATCTTTGGCATTTAGTGCTGCTGGCCACATGACCACGGAGATGTCTTCAGACAGTGCTGGCTCTTAGGCTTTGAAACTGAGATGAGCACTGTCCCCTAGAGTTGGGAACGACTAGCACATATGTGCGAGGGGAACTTTTACCTTTACCTTTTTATCCACTGTTTTCTTATCTTAATCTGTAAAATTGACTAGCACAAGACTAGTAAATATGCTTTCAAATTTCCAGAAAGATGTGGATATTGTATCAGTTTCTTTTCCTTTATAGACTGCATGAAATACAACATTTGGCAAGAGATAGCTCTTTTGTACAGTAACTGTTAGACTCTGCGCAGAGTCATTTTATAGGGCAGATGTGTGGCATAAAAATTAAATAAGTAAATAAATAAAGAAAATATAAAAACACCCCAAAAATTTGGTGAGGGGCTAGCAGGATATAGGATTAAGCAAATTGGTCACCTAATTGGCCCCTTATATCTGTATTATTAGGTGCATGAGCTCTTTTCTCCATTTTCCACTTCTTTTTCGCCTGCTAAGTAACCTAGAAAGGTGATATAGTATTATACTGTATGAGTTGATCAGTAATCTTTTTTCAATCAGGGAATGATTATATGTAGCTTGGAGGATCTAAGTCAGCAATACTTCTTTATTTGCATTAGCCTCTGACTAAAATGTTATCCATTTTTGGTCTAAAACTATCATAATGCCTGTTTTCAAAGACCCAACAAGATAGTTCTTGTCTTTCTTTTTCTTAAAATACAATATCAGTGGGATAAAATTGGTATGTCTTTTCAAATCCTGCTGTATTTCAAATCCAACTAATCAAAAATAGCCAACATTGTTCAGTAGAATGGGAATTGAAATCTAAAAATATTGAGAAGATTACAGATTACCGTCTCCCAAATTAAGTACTGGACTGTATAGCATACTGGAAGGGCCAATTTATGTTGAAGCTAGACATCAAAGATATTTTTTTCTGAACAGCAAAGGATATTGCTGGAGGAGGGCCACAATTAATCTATACCCTTTATTATAATGGTAAGGAAAATATGTACTTCAGTACTAAGAGACAAATGCTGGAAAGCTTCAGACACGTATCCATTTAGCTGATTAGTTTTGATTCCTTGAAACCAGCAATGCTTGGTCAGCAATTGGCAGAAATGATTTAACCTCTATGTTTCTAGATGTGCTTAAAAGTCTGTGCTGACCAATTGGCCCCCATCTTCACCCATATTTTCAATAAATCACTAGAGATGTGTTATGTTGAATGGGCCGGTGAATGGCGCAGGCTGGTAAGGCCTGTTATTAAGAACAGCCTGTTATTAAGAACACAAAGCCTGCAATTACTGCAGGTTCGAGCCCGGCCCAAGGTTGACTCAGCCTTCCATCCTTTATAAGGTAGGTAAAATGAGGACCCAGATTGTTGGGGGGGCAATAAGTTGACTTTGTAAAAAATATACAAATAGAATGAGACTATTGCCTTATACACTGTAAGCCGCCCTGAGTCTTCGGAGAAGGGCGGGGTATAAATGTAAAAAAAAAAAAAATGTTCCTTCTTGCTTCAAACGCTCTACCATCATCCCAGTGCCGAAGAAGCCCACCATCAAGGAACTGAATGACTACAGACCAGTTGCTTTAACATCTGTAGTCATGAAAACCTTTGAAAGGCTAGTGCTTTCCTACCTGAAAACCATCACGGATCCGCTGTTAGACCCCTTGCAATTTGCATACCGAGCAAATAGATCAACAGATGATGCTGTTAATATGGCTCTGCACTACATCCTACAACATCTTGAGTCTCCAAAGACCTATGCAAGGGTCCTTTTTGTAGACTTTAGTTCAGCATTCAATACCATCATTCCAGACACTCTCCTAACTAAGCTAAACCAGCTACAGGTACCGGAACAGGCTTGTAAGTGGATCACAAGCTTCCTAACAAACAGGAAGCAGCAGGTGAAGCTAAGCAAGATCACATCAAATACCTGTACAATTAGCACAGGGCCCCCCCAAGGCTGTGTGCTCTCCCCACTTCTCTTCTCTCTGTATACCAATGACTGCATCTCCAATGATCCATCAGTTAAGCTACTGAAGTTTGCAGATGACACAACAGTGATTGGTCTCATTCGAGACAATGACGAATCCGCATATAGATGAGAGGTCGAATGACTAGCCTTGTGGTGCAACCAAAACAATCTGGAACTGAACACACTCAAAACCGTAGAAATGGTGGTAGACTTTAGGAAAAACCCTTCCATACTTCCACCTCTCACAATACTTGACAACACAGTATCAACAGTAGAAACCTTCAAATTTCTGGGTTCTATCATATCGCAAGATCTCAAATGGACAGCTAACATCAAAAACATCATTAAAAAAGGACAACAAAGAATGTTCTTTCTGCGCCAACTCAGTAAGCTCAAACTGCCCAAGGAGCTGCTGATCCAATTCTACAGAGGAATTATTGAGTCTGTCATTTGCACCTCTATAACTGTCTGCTTCGGTTCTGCAACCCAACAAGAAAAACACAGACTTCAGAGGATAATTAGAACTGCAGAAAAAATAATTGCTACCAACTTGCCTTCCATTGAGGACCTGTATACTGCATGAATCAAGAAGAGGGCCATGAAAATATTTGCAGATCCCTCGCATCCTGGACATAAACTGTTTCAACTCCTACCCTCAAAACGACGCTATAGAGCACTGCACACCAGAACAACTAGACACAAGAACAGTTTTTCCCCGAAGGCCATCACTCTGCTAAACAAATAATTCCCTCAACACTGTCAGACTATTTACTGAATCTGCACTACTATTAATCGTTTCATAGTTCCCATCACCAATCTCTTTCCACTTATGACTGTATGACTATAACTTGTTGCTGGCAATCCTTATGATTTATATTGATATATTGATCATCAATTGTGTTGTAAATGTTGTACCTTGATGAACGTATCTTTTCTTTTATGTACACTGAGAGCATATGCACCAAGACAAATTCCTTGTGTGTCCAATCATACTTGGCCAATAAAAAATTCTATTCTATTCTATTCTATGTGGATTTACTTTTCCTAAAGTAATTCTGAATGCATGCCTATTACTAAAACATATGAGTATACTGTTAAAGTGGTTTTGTACGGTTATATGTGTCAGAGAAAGTATTTTTACATAATAACAAATTGTAACTGAAGGATAAGGCATAACATAAGGAGGCTACCTTCTTCAAAGTTCCTATAGTTTGACTTTCCTCAGGTTGGCACCAGTGGTGGGTTCTAACCAGTTCTATGCAGTGGTGGGATTCAGCCAGTTTGCACCACTTCAGGAGAATCGGTTGTTAACTTTCTGAGCAGTTTGGCAAACTGGTTGTTGGAAGAAATCATTAGGGCAGAGAACCGGTTGTTCAATTATTTGAATCCCACCACTGGTTTTACCACTGGTTCACATCACACACGCATATGTCTGTGCTCGGTTTTTCCAGTCAGAAAGAGATAAGAACACAATCTAAAAGTTCTGGCTGTGAGTAACCCAGGATTCAGATCAGGTAGTGGAGCCTAAAGTAAAATGACTATGGTATCTTTGTTGAAATCTGACATTGCATACTGTCACCCTAGATATATTTGAATCACAGCCATTCCTACCCTGATTCCTCTTGTACCCATTGTAGCACTTACTAGTTTAGATCCAAGGGCTGCCTTGAATAATTCTTTCAATCTAGCATCTTGATAGATCTAATGTACTGCTTTTGACTTGGGTGAGCATACAGTCTCACTTTCTCTTTTGTAAAATAGAGAAATTAAAGCATTTGATAAAAATATTAAAATTGGTGGAATCTTATGATAATTAAAATCAAATTGGGGATACCATAAATGATATTTTTATTAGTTAGATCCCTTCAATGTTAGTAATCCTGGCTGCTTTCTGTGTATCTACCATTAGAAATTATATTTGGAAAGGTGAGAATCCTATCACTTTCTTTATGAGGCTCCCATTTCTTTAATTTCTTAATATATAATACGTATGCTTGGAAGTCAAACTGGAAATTTCTTAAAGTCCAGTCCCCAGGTCCTCCTGTTAAATCTTGCCTATAATCATTTTTATTCTTGCTGTCCTTGGAACACTAAAAACATGGTGACAATACCATTGAATTAATCAGGCTTATTTTCAGCTAGCTCATAAGAAATTTCAGAAATGTCTTGCTGATTAACATGGAACCCTGCGTAGTAAGATCTATCACTCCCTCTTCAAATTACAAGATAATAAATTCCTAATACTCCAGTACCTATGGTTTCAGTTTACATATGAATGCGTAAAGGCATTTTTCTCGTACTTCTAAATCTTAGCTGCATATTGCTATGGTGTTGGAAAAAAGATAAACAGTTTAGAGAGCCTGCAGGCAGGATACCCTACTTTTAATGGAAGAGAGAAAGAGTATTGATGGCTAGGAGATATGAGGTGATGATCACCACAAAGGGAAAAATGTCTATCCATAAATTCTGCAGAGCTTCAGCATCACAAATAAATAAATTGCCTTTTCTATAATTTAAAGTACTCGAGCCAGAAATAAGTTGGATCAGCTGCCAAACAGAGACTGTGTGAAATCATGCAAATGTGGGATTCCTTTTGAAACGGTACAAAGACCCCATGAGGAAGTGCCCTTTTATTATTTTAGGAGTGCAAAAGGATTACATTGGCTTACTAAAAACTCCTCTGTCTTTTCAGGAAATATTAGACTCTACACAATTGTTGCAAAATAGTAGCTCATGGCCCAGATGGTTTGTCAGTAGAACAGTATAAGACATTTGCAGGTTTGTTGGATTTTATACTTTTGGAGGCATATAATGAATCTTTTAAGAGTGGTAAATTGCCATCATTTTATGAGGCACATATAAGACCGATTTTAAAACCGAATAAAGATCCAAACTTTTGTGCTAGTTATAGACCTACTGCATCTATTAATGTTAACTACTATAGATGTTAACTACTATATTATACTGGCTAGATAGTTGCAAGAGGTCTTCTCAGATATAATTTATTCTTCCCAGCTGGGGTTTGTTAAAAATCATTAAGCATCAAACAATTTACAGTTATTAACTAATATATTCAATATAGCCAAACATAGAATGGATTCTGCAGTACAAGAATCTTTAAATGAAGAAACCCTTTTGATTTGATTTGGATCAAATTCCTAGAGCAAGTGATTATTAGATATGGCTTTCGATTGAGATTTATTACTTGCATCTCTGTGCCAGAACTATAACAAGTGGTGTGATTTCTGACTCTTGGATTACAATGTGGCACTCGGCAGGATTGCCCACTTTCACCCTGGCTATTTAATTTCATCCTTGAGCCTTGGCCACCATGGTAGGATAGACATTACGAGAACTACATTGGCAGAATGTGAGTATAAATTACCTATCCATGCTGATATTTTGGCAATTCTAGATCAGCAACCTATCAAGCATCCTAATTTTATAAAAGTTGTACTTTTATAAAAGTTGTTGAAAAGCATTATTTTGATAAATCTTACCTACTTCCCTTGGCTTCTAATATATCAGTACAGTTAGGCAAAGAGTTGGCTGTTCCAACCGACTATATTGAATATCTGGAGCTTTATTAAAAAAAAAGAAAGGATTGCAAAAAGAGAGAATTAAAGAGATCAAAACTGGTGAAATATAATCAGTGACTAAGAGTGCTTTTTTTGTTGGATAAATGAAAATGATAGACTGCCACAGAAACCAATTTTAGCCCTTCCTGCACATAGCTGAGAGCTATCAAACAGCAGAATTTCCACTGACAATTTTGGTAAAAGACAGCCTAAATGGGTAAAAGAGACATCAAGGCTGCTGCTGCTCCAGTAGATTTTTAAAAAAAAATAGTATATACAAGTGCAGTAGTCTTAAATTTGAGTAGAACTAAGGAGTAAAGTGGAGATGGAATTGCTCCACACATCTTTGCTCCACACATTTTTCAATTTAAATCATTTCCCCCAGGCCTATTATATTGTTGTTTCGATCACAGAGGAAAACACAGAAGTATCAGTACTTTTATGCAATGTAGGTCATGTGTACTTAATTACTGTGTTAGTTTAGCAAATCAGCATGTTTGTTGTTGCTGCTTTCTTTCTTTTTTCTTTCTTTTTTTTTGTGTGCAAATTCAGTATATAAGAACTTTCTATATTTTGTGGAATTAAATTCATCTGGAAAAATTTCATGCAAAGAAAACTATCTGCCAGTTCCATTTCATTCAATTGTTTTCATAGCGGTGAAGAAGAAAAAAATCTATTTCAACATTTTGATGAGTTACACATGATAGCTAAAAGTAATCCACATTTATTCCAAGATTATACTTCAGTTCCTTAGCAACCCCCCCCACACCTATTTTGCAATATTGCATCGGGGAAAGTGGGAAAAGGCAATGGTCATTGGGCAAGAATGATGGAACATTGACTTCCTGACTTTATTGAGCTTCAGAAATTATGAAAAACAACACAATCAATACGTGCATAAGTCTTCAGTGAAAATACAGCATCTTAAAGTTAATTATGGGTCAAAATGTTTTGTAAAATGAAGATGATAACTATCTTAAATTTTAGGTAAGATACAGTGGTGGGTTGCCCCCAGTTCAGACCGGTTCTATAGAACCAGTAGTGGGAGGCTCCGCCCACTGACCCGAACGTCATCAAAAGTGATCTGCACATGTGCAGAAGAGTACGCGCGCGAGCGGGCACAATGAGTAAAGGTAAGTAGAACCCACCCCTGGTATGATAGTCTTTACATTCAATAGGAGAGAGATAGTCTTTATATCACTTGACAGCCAAGTGTGAGTTAAGTACGTAGTATATGGAATGAATCAGGGGTGAAATCCAGCAGGTTCTGGAGAACTGGTAGCAGAAATTTTGAGCAGTTCGGAGAACCAGCAAATACCACCTCTGGCTGGCCCCAGAGGGGTGGGAATGGAGATTTTGCAATATCCTTCTCCCAGAAGGGATAGGAATTGGGATTTTGCAGTATCCTTCCCCTGACACGTCCACCAAGCCACGCCTACCAAGCCACACCATGCCCACCAAGCCACGCCCACAGAACCAGTAGTAAAAAAAAATTGGATTTCACCACTGGAATGAATCCAAAAGCATGTTCATCAAAGTACCAGAAGACATCAGAAATACTGCTAGAGGAGAAAACCAGAGTTTCACTCTAAAGCGACAAGTTATCACAAGTACAAGAGGGAAGAGGAATATTTTTCTGCTTAAATGAATTTCTCTTGGTTTTACAGTCTAGCTGGATGAAATATTACAACTCCCAGTCTCCAATTTTTGCCTGCTCCAAGTCTATGACTCCACAGTGGTGACTTTATATTTATTTATTTTATTTATTTATTTATTTTTGTCACAACATCATATAAAAAGGATTATATAGTATATAAACATATATATGAGTAAATATTAGGAGGTATAAGCACCAATATATATACAGGAAGAAGAAAAGAAAAGAAAAAAAAAACAATAGGACAGGAACGGTAGGCACGTTTGTGCGCTTATGCACCCCCCTTATGGTCCTCTTAGGAATGGGGTGAGGTCAATATTAGAAAGTTTTTGGTTAAAGCTTTTGGGATTATGGGAAGAGACCACAGAGTCAGGTAAAGTATTTCTTTCTAGCTGCTTACAAAGATCAACTACACTGGCAATTGAATCTTACATTGACCCCAGAGACTTAAGAACAACTGCAACTGCAAACATTACCCTGACATTTACAGCATAGTTTTCCAATGAAAGGGAATAGCCAGGGATTCAAGAGCAAAATGGCTAATGCTTCACTACCACCAGTGGTGGGTTGCTCCCGGTTCGGTCTGGTTCTTGCGAACTAGTAGTAACGGACATCATCGTTAATGATCTGCGCATGCGCAAAAGTGTGCATGCGCCGATAGTAAAGGTAAGTGGAACCCACCCCTGACTAGCACATAGTAGATGCAGTAAATGCTTTCCTGTATCTAATGACAGGACTGGTCCTATCTGCATTTATCAACTGAAAGAACAAAGTGCAGCCCAACTTTACTACAATGTGTGAAGTCGAAGTGCAAAACTTTATGTGATTATTTGAATCATGGCTGAAGTCCCTTCTTCAATTCTAAATGCCTCAATTAACAAACTACAGGAATGTAGACACTTAGCTTTTGTCATGCCAAGAAAAAGTTCTATAGTTTTATTTTCAGCATCACGGAAGAGAAGGAAGAAGAAACAGCAGAATGAATATAAAAATTAATGTTATAAAGTTGTATGAAATATGAGCAAGTCGGAAAAATTTAACCAAATTCCAATGTATTTCCATCATTTATGCAATCCCTCTAAGGTCTAATCTTTAAATGGTAGGGCAAAGTATGGCCCTTTTCCCTTTAGGTACACACAAATGTTTAAATACTATGTTCTGTGGGAGCACTGCATGTTAGAAAGAAGAATAACTTATATGGTTGTAAAAACTATTAGAAGCCATTTATTTGCAAATATCTCCCTGGTGTACCCAGCTGCCAGCTGGTGAATGTAGAAAGAAATACAAAGTATACAATATATAGCAATATAAAGTATAATGTATACTTTATACAGTATGCTGTATAAAGCAATGTCTCTCAACCTTGGAAACTTTCAGATACATGGACTTCAACTCCCAGAAGTCCATAGTCACTGCTGGGGCGTTCTAGGAGTTGAAATCCATACACCTTAAAGTTGCCAAGATTGAGAAACACTATAACATATACAGCAGTGGTGGGTTGCTACCAGTTCGCCCCAGATCAGGCGAACCGGTAGTGGCGGCGACAGGAGGTTCCGCCCACCTGCCGGGACGTCTCTGTCCATGCACAGAAGCATTGCGCACATGCACAAGTGCACACCCATGAGCGAATCGGTAGTGGGATTTGAATCCCACTACTGATATACAGTATATAGCAAATATATTAAAGATAGCAAAGAGATAGCAAACATATACAAAACCCTTTGCAATTAATGCTTCTTGGGTAAAGAAATCATTCAAATCATTAGCAACATGTAGTCTTCAAAAAGAAAAGAATCAGTATCTTCCCATTTATTTCTTTCCTGATAACAAAACTGGCAGTAAATCAAATTTATATCAGGATTTGCTGGTTGCTTGGTGATGAAGTAAAAGGAACACAGTACAAAGTAAAAGAATTTTTAAAAAATAAATGTGTTGTCATGGTCACAATAAAATGTCACTGAATTTGTTAATTTATTTAATATTTTATATAAAATATTTTCTCCTTTTGGCTACATTCAGAGCAGCTGCATGTGAAAAGATATATATATATATATATTAAAATATAATTTTGCTCATAAATAAAAATGAAATGAATGTAAATAAGGCTGTAACTTTATATACACTTAACTGAAAGTAGTCCCTATTGAGTTCACTAGACTTCTGAGAAGACACCCATTGGATTGCACTATCCATTCAGAATTTAACATCTGAATCTGCTCATGTCCATCTTTCACCATCAGGTTTTTCCATCAACAAATGTTTTCCATTATTTTGTTGATAATTCTAGGAAAAGCTGCAAAGTTGTGGAACATTAAAATGGATGCATATGTCCAATAGGACATACATACATTGGCATACTGTAAGAAGATCACATTTATATCACAATATATATTACAACCACAACTGAGCCCGAAATGTATGTTGCTAAGCGAGTTTTGCCCTGAAACTCACCCCAAAGAAAAGTTATGACTTTTCTTGCTTCCGTTGCTAAGTGAATCACTGTAATAGAATAGAATAGAATAGAATTTTTATTGGCCAAGTGTGATTGGACACACAAGGAATTTGTCTTGGTGCACATGCTCTCAGTGTACATAAAAGAAAAGATACGTTCATCAAGGTACAACATTTACAACACAATTGATGATCAATATATCAATATAAATCATAAGGATTGCCAGCAACAAGTTATAGTCATACAGTCATAAGTGGAAAGAGATTGGTGATGGGAACTATGAAACGATTAATAGTAGTGCAGATTCAGTAAATAGTCTGACAGTGTTGAGGGAATTATTTGTTTAGCAGAGTGATGGCCTTCGGGAAAAAACTGTTCTTGTGTCTAGTTGTTCTGGTGTGCAGTGCTCTATAGCGTCGTTTTGAGGGTAGGAGTTGAAACAGTTTATGTCCAGGATGCGAGGGATCTGCAAATATTTTCACGGCCCTCTTCTTGATTCGTGCAGTATACAGGTCCTCAATGGAAGGCAAGTTGGTAGCAATTATTTTTCTGCAGTTCTAATTATCCTCTGAAGTCTGTGTTTTTCTTGTTGGGTTGCAGAACCGAACCAGACAGTTATAGAGGTGCAAATGACAGACTCAATAATTCCTCTGTAGAATTGGATCAGCAGCTCCTTGGGCAGTTTGAGCTTACTGAGTTGGCGCAGAAAGAACATTCTTTGTTGTCCTTTTTTAATGATGTTTTTGATGTTAGCTGTCCATTTGAGATCTTGCGATATGATAGAACCCAGAAATTTGAAGGTTTCTACTGTTGATACTGTGTTGTCAAGTATTGTGAGAGGTGGAAGTATGGAAGGGTTTTTCCTAAAGTCTACCACCATTTCTACGGTTTTGAGTGTGTTCAGTTCCAGATTGTTTTGGTTGCACCACAAGGCTAGTCGTTCGACCTCTCGTCTATATCGGATTCGTCATTGTCTCGAATGAGACCAATCACTGTTGTGTCATCTGCGAACTTCAGTAGCTTAACAAATGGATCATTGGAATAGAATAGAATAGAATAGAATTTTTATTGGCCAAGTGTGATTGGACACACAAGGAATTTGTCTTGGTGCATATGCTCTCAGTGTACATAAAAGAAAGATCGTTCATCAAGGTACAACATTTACAACACAATTGATGATCAATATATCAATATAAATCATAAGGATTGCCAGCAACAAGTTATAGTCATACAGTCATAAGTGGAAAGAGATTGGTGATGGGAACTATGAAACGATTAATAGTAGTGCAGATTCAGTAAATAGTCTGACAGTGTTGAGGGAATTATTTTGTTTAGCAGAGTGATGGCCTTGGGAAAAAACTGTTCTTGTGTCTAGTTGTTCTGGTGTGCAGTGCTCTATAGCGTCGTTTTGAGGGTAGGAGTTGAAACAGTTTATGTCCAGGATGCGAGGGATCTGCAAATATTTTCACGGCCCTCTTCTTGATTCGTGCAGTATACAGGTCCTCAATGGAAGGCAAGTTGGTAGCAATTATTTTTTCTGCAGTTCTAATTATCCTCTGAAGTCTGTGTTTTTCTTGTTGGGTTGCAGAACCGAACCAGACAGTTATAGAGGTGCAAATGACAGACTCAATAATTCCTCTGTAGAATTGGATCAGCAGCTCCTTGGGCAGTTTGAGCTTACTGAGTTGGCGCAGAAAGAACATTCTTTGTTGTCCTTTTTTAATGATGTTTTTGATGTTAGCTGTCCATTTGAGATCTTGCGATATGATAGAACCCAGAAATTTGAAGGTTTCTACTGTTGATACTGTGTTGTCAAGTATTGTGAGAGGTGGAAGTATGGAAGGGTTTTTCCTAAAGTCTACCACCATTTCTACGGTTTTGAGTGTGTTCAGTTCCAGATTGTTTTGGTTGCACCACAAGGCTAGTCGTTCGACCTCTCGTCTAAATGCGGATTCGTCATTGTCTCGAATGAGACCAATCACTGTTGTGTCATCTGCGAACTTCAGTAGCTTAACAAATGGATCATTGGAGATGCAGTCATTGGTATACAGAGAGAAGAGAAGTGGGGAGAGCACACAGCCTTGGGGGGGCCCTGTGCTAATTGTACAGGTATTTGATGTGATCTTGCTTAGCTTCACCTGCTGCTTCCTGTTTGTTAGGAAGCTTGTGATCCACTTACAAGTCTGTTCCGGTACCTGTAGCTGGTTTAGCTTAGTTAGAAGAATGTCTGGAATGATGGTATTGAATGCTGAACTAAAGTCTACAAAAAGGACCCTTGCATAGGTCTTTGGAGACTCAAGATGTTGTAGGATGTAGTGCAGAGCCATATTAACAGCATCATCTGTTGATCTATTTGCTCGGTATGCAAATTGCAAGGGGTCTAAGAGCGGATTCGTGATGGTTTTCAGGTAGGAAAGCACTAGCCTTTCAAAGGTTTTCATGACTACAGATGTTAGAGCAACTGGTCTGTAGTCATTCAGTTCCTTGATGGTGGGCTTCTTCGGCACTGGGATGATGGTAGAGTGTTTGAAGCAAGAAGGAACATAGCACATCTCTAGTGATTTATTGAAAATATGGGTGAAGATGGGGGTAATTATGGGTGAAAATATGGGTGAAGATGGGGGTAATTGTTAAGTTAGTAACATGGTTGTTAAGTGAATCTGACTTCCCCATTGATTTTGCTTGTCAGATTGCAAAAAGGTGATCACATGACCCCGGGTCACTGAAATTATCATAAATACATGCCAGTTGCCAAGCATCCAAATTTTGATTACATGACAATAGGGATGCTAAATCACTTTTTTCAGTGCTGTTGTAACTTCCAATGGTCATTAAATGAATGGCTGTAAGTTGAGGACTATTTTTTCAATCAGAATAGAGCTGGAAGGGACCGTTGAGGTCTTCTAGTCCAATACCATTTCAGACAAATAACTGTCTAGTCTCTTCTTAAAAACCTACAGGGATGAAGCACCTACAACTTCTGACAACAATCTGTTCCACTGATTAATTGTCTTCACTGTTATGAAGTTTCTCCTCAGTTCAAGGTTGCTTCTCTCCTCAATTAGTTTCCATGCATTGTTTCTTGTTCTGCCCTCTGGTGCTTTAGAAAATAAGTTGAGCCCCCCCCCCTTTCTTTGTGGCAGCCTCTCAAATATTGAAATACTGCTATCATGCCTGCTCTAATCCTTCTTTTCTCTAGACTAGCCAAACCCAAATCCTGCAACTGTTCTTCATATGTTTTAGCCTCCAGGCCTTGAAGCATCTTAGTTGGTCTTCTTTGCAGTTTTTCCAAAGTCACAGCATCTTTTTTGTAATGTGGTGACTAAAACTGGATGCAGTATTCCAGGTGGGACTTTGCAAAAGCTTTGTAAATCTTTGTAAATACATTTATAAATCTACCTGTAATGGATTTCACATAGACTCCACCAACCAATTCTTCCCTGTTTTCAGCCATTATATCACCATGCAACCATGATTAAAGTACGTATGTGCAAAATTTTATTTACTGATTAATGTATTGATTGATTAATGAACTTTTATGGCACCTCATAGAAGTGACTCTGGACTGATACAATTAAATATATTTTACTAGCATGGTAGAAATAATTGCAGAGAATTCCACAGTGTTCCTTTTATGGTTATGAGTATGTTTTTTTGGAGAAATTGGTTAGCAGTTAAAAAAAATAAGTCGCCTAAACCAGAAGAGGTTCAAGATATCTGGACAAGATAAAATAGACCTGTTTGGGAACAGACAAACCCTAGAAAACCATGAACTGTTTCTGATTTGAAAAATATATTTCTGCAAATTGTCAATTTTTTTTCTTCAGAATGATCCATTATCCAAACAATACATTTTGCACACCTCTAGTTAGAAGCATTAGAAAATGTCTGTTGTAAAATGCAAATATGCTATCCTTTCATCTCTACAGCTTACAAGAGAACTTTAAATTCAGGTGAAAACCTTTTTGTCATACTAACTGCTCAGAATTCTTAACAAACTACAGATCAAATGAACCCAAAATAACAGTGAGAAACACTAGCAATCAATTTTTCCCCCTGTTCTGTGATGTTACAGTTGAGAAATTTTAGGTTGCACCAAGATCAGTTGAAGCTCACAGAGTAGCGCAATGATTAGATGATTTCTTCCGTGACCAGTGGCCAGGATAATCGGGACCTGGGCCTCCGGCTGATGTTATGTAATGCCAGGTCCACGGTTAATAAAGCCCCCCTGATTTCAGATCTTATTCAGGAAGGGACCGCGGACGTTATGGGCGTTACGGAGACCTGGTTGGGCACCGAAGGGGGGGTTCCCCTAGTGGAGATGTGCCCACCAGGCTTCCGAGCATTCCATCAGCCGAGGGCCCAGGGTAGGGGTGGAGGGGTGGCGGTTATCATCAAGGAGAGTCTGGAGCCGAGGGAGACCACTGTGCCTCAGATAGCTGGGTGTGAATCCCTCTTCGTGAAGTGGGGTCGTAGAACTCAGGTGGGCTTGTTGATCACGTACCTGGCTCCTTGCTGCGTGACTACAGCCCTGCCTGAGCTGTTGGAGTTGCTGGCCGGGTTGGCAGTTGAGACCCCCAGACTGCTGGTCATGGGGGATTTCAATTTGCCATCAGCCGGCGTAGCATCCTCGACAGCTCAGGAGTTCATGGCTTCCATGACGGCCATGGACCTGATTCAGTTAATTGACGGCCCTACCCACGTCGGGGGAGGTACCCTAGACCTGATTTTTATCTCTGGCCAGTGGTTTAATGATCTGGTTTTAAATGATTTAGTTGTGGAACCTTTGTCATGGTCAGATCATTTTCTCCTTCGTCTAGACTTTCTGACCGCTACCCACCATCGCAGGGAGACGGAACCAATGCGTTGGTTCCGTCCCAGGCGCCTGGTGGGCCCCGAGAGGTTCCTGGCGGCGCTTGGGCCGTTTCCCGAACACCTGTCCCACGACTCGACTGAAGAGCTAGTTGCGGCCTGGGAACGGGCCGCGGCTGGAGCTTTGGACCGTGTCGTGCCTTTGCGGCCTCTGACCCGGCGCCAGTCTCAACCAGCTCCTTGGTTCTCCGAGGAGCTGAGGGAGATGAAGCGCCGGAGAAGACGCCTAGAGAGTGCCTGGAGATCCAGCCGCTCTGAGGCTGACCGGACACTAGTTAGGTCCTATAGTAGGACCTACCTAGTGGCAATGAGGGGTGCGGAGCGTTCTCCGTTTCCTCCCTCATTGCGTCGGCAGATAACCGCCCGGCCGCCCTGTTTCGGGTGACCCGCTCGCTCCTCCAACAGGAGGGGCGGGAGGACCCCCTACAAGGGCGTGCCGAGGAGTTTAACGGTTATCTATACGACAAAATCGTTCAGCTTCGGGACGGATTGGATCAAAATTGGGTAGATCCAGGCGAGGGTTCCGAGGCCCGTCTTGTTGAGGTGGTTTGGGATGACTTTGATCCTGTGACTCCCGAGGACATGGACAGGTTGCTGGGCAGGCTGAGCCACCACATGTTTACTGGATCCGTGCCTCCTGGTTAGTACTGGCTACTCAGGAGGTGACACGAGGCTGGCTCCAGGGGATTACAAATGCTTCTCTGCGGGAGGGGGTCTTTCCCGCGGCCTTGAAAGAGGCTGTGGTGAGACCCCTCCTCAAGAAGCCTTCCCTGGACCCAGCTGTTTTAGGGAACTACCGGCCAGTCTCCAATCTTCGCTTTACGGCGAAGGTTGTAGAGAGTGTGGTGGCATGTCAGCTACCCCAGTACCTGGATGAAGCTGTCTATCTAGACCCGTTCCAGTCCGGCTTCCGGCCCGGATACAGTACGGAGACAGCTTTGGTCGCTGGTGGATGATCTCTGGAGGGCCAGGGATAGGGGTTACCTCTGCCCTGGTCCTATTAGACCTCTCAGCGGCTTTTGATACCATCGACCATGGTATCCTGCTGCGCCCGGTTGGAGGGTTGGGAGTGGGAGGCACCGTTTATCGGTGGTTCTCCTCCTACCTCTCTGATCGGACGCAGACGGTGTTGACAGGGGGCAGAGATCGACTCAAGGTGCCTCATGTGTGGGGTGCCACAGGGTCGATTCTCTCACCCTCCTGTTCAACATCTATATGAAGCCGCTGGGTGAGATCATCAGTGGCTTTGGGGTGAGATACCAACTGTACGCTGATGACACCCAGCTGTACTTTTCCACCCGGGCCACCCCAGTGAAGCTGTCAAGTGTTGTCCCGGTGTCTGGAAGCCGTGCGGGTCTGGATGGGGAGGAACAGGCTCAAACTTAATCCCTCCAAGGCGGAGTGGCTGTGGATGCCGGCACCTCGGTACAGTCAGCTGCAGATGCGGCTGTCTGTCGGGGTGAATCATTGGCCCGATGGAGAAGGTACGCAACTTGGGCGTGCTCCTGGATGGCGGTTGTCCTTTGAAGACCATTTGGCGACCGTCTCCAGGAGAGCATTTTATCAGGTTCGCCTGATCCGCCAGTTGCGCCCTTCCTGGACCGGGATGCCTTATGCACAGTCACTCATGCCCTTGTTACCTCTCGCCTGGACTACTGCAATGCTCTCTACATGGGGCTCCCTTGAAGAGCACCGGAGACTTCAGCTAGTTCAGAATGCGGCTGCGGGTTATTGAGGGAGCGTCTCGAGCTCCCACATAACACCTATCCTGCGCAGACTGCACTGGCTACCTGTGGTTTTCCGGGTGCGCTTCAAGGTATTGGTTACCACCTTTAAAGCGCTCCATGGCTTAGGACCGGGCTATCTACGGGACCGTCTACTGCCGGCTTCTATCTCCCATCGTCCGGTACGCTCCCACAGAGAGGGACTCCTCAGGGTGCCGTCAGCCAAACAGTGTCGACTGGCGGCCCCCAGGGGGAGGGCCTTCTCTGTGGGAGCTCCGACCCTGTGGAACGAACTTCCCCTCGGACTCCGACAATTACCTGACCTTAGGACCTTTCGCCGCGAACTTAAAACTTATTTATTTCATATGGCTGGACTAGCCTGATTTTTATTTTTATTAGATGGGTTTTTAAAATTGTGTTATTTTACAGGGGAGTATGTTTTTAACGTTTTGGGCATTTAAATCAGTTTTTTAAGGGTTGTTTTAAATTATTGTGTGTATTTATATTTTATCTGCCTGTTCACCGCCCTGAGTCCTTCGGGAGAAGGGCGGTATACAAATTAAAATATTATTATTATTATTATTATTATTCTAGTCCAATACCATTTCAGACAAATAAATGATCCAATTCTACAGAGGAATTATTGAGTCTGTCATTTGCACCTCTATAACTGTCTGGTTCGGTTCTGCAACCCAACAAGAAAAACACAGACTTCAGAGGATAATTAGAACTGCAGAAAAAATAATTGCTACCAACTTGCCTTCCATTGAGGACCTGTATACTGCACGAATCAAGAAGAGGGCCGTGAAAATATTTGCAGATCCCTCGCATCCTGGACATAAACTGTTTCAACTCCTACCCTCAAAACGACGCTATAGAGCACTGCACACCAGAACAACTAGACACAAGAACAGTTTCTTCCCGAATGCCATCACTCTGCTAAACAAATAATTCCCTCAACACTGTCAGACTATTTATTGAATCTGCACTACTATTAATCGTTTCATAGTTCCCATCACCAATCTCTTTCCACTTATGACTGTATGACTATAACTTGTTGCTGGCAATCCTTATGATTTATATTGATATATTGATCATCAAATGTGTTGTAAATGTTGTACCTTGATGAACGTATCCTTTCTTTTATGTACACTGAGAGCATATGCACCAAGACAAATTCCTTGTGTGTCCAATCACACTTGGCCAATAAAATTCTATTCTATTCTAACTGTCTAGTCTCTTCTTAAAAACCTACAGGGATGAAGCACCTACAACTTCTGACAACAATCTGTTCCACTGATTAATTGTCTTCACTGTTATGAAGTTTCTCCTCAGTTCAAGGTTGCTTCTCTCCTCAATTAGTTTCCATGCATTGTTTCTTGTTCTGCCCTCTGGTGCTTTAGAAAATAAGTTGAGCCCCCCCCCCGCCCCTTTCTTTGTGGCAGCCTCTCAAATATTGAAATACTGCTATCATGCCTGCTCTAATCCTTCTTTTCTCTAGACTAGCCAAACCCAAATCCTGCAACTGTTCTTCATATGTTTTAGCCTCCAGGCCTTGAAGCATCTTAGTTGGTCTTCTTTGCAGTTTTTCCAAAGTCACAGCATCTTTTTTGTAATGTGGTGACTAAAACTGGATGCAGTATTCCAGGTGGGACTTTGCAAAAGCTTTGTAAATCTTTGTAAATACATTTATAAATCTACCTGTAATGGATTTCACATAGACTCCACCAACCAATTCTTCCCTGTTTTCAGCCATTATATCACCATGCAACCATGATTAAAGTACATATGTGCAAAATTTTATTTACTGATTAATGTATTGATTGATTAATGAACTTTTATGGCACCTCATAGAAGTGACTCTGGACTGATACAATTAAATATATTTTACTAGCATGGTAGAAACAATTGCAGAGAATTCCACAGTGTTCCTTTTATGGTTATGAGTATGTTTTTTTGAAGAAATTGGTTAGCAATTAAAAAAAATAAGTCGCCTAAACCAGAAGAGGTTCAAGATATCTGGACAAGATAAACTAGACCTGTTTGGGAACAGACAAACCCTAGAAAACCATGAACTGTTTCTGATTTGAAAAACATATTTCTGCAAATTGTCGATTTTTTTTCTTCAGAATGATCCATTATCCAAACAATACATTTTGCACACCTCTAGTTAGAAGCATTAGAAAATGTCTGTTGTAAAATGCAAATATGCTATCCTTTCATCTCTACAGCTTACAAGAGAACTTTAAATTCAGGTGAAAACCTTTTTGTCATACTAACTGCTCAGAATTCTTAACAAACTACAGATCAAATGAACCCAAAATAACAGTGAGAAACACTAGCAATCAATTTTCCCCCCTGTTCTGTGATGTTACAGTTGAGAAATTTTAGGTTGCACCAAGATCAGTTGAAGCTCACAGAGTAGCGCAATGATTAGATGATTTCTTCAAAACTTTCCTAATAGTCAACTGGTAGTGAGCACTGATTTGCTTTTAGCATCCCCTGTGTGTTCTCAGAATTGTGAAGTCTGCAGAAACAAAGGTAAAGGCAAGTCAGCTTTGAGCTACATTGTGAGGGATTCAGTAATGGAAAGGAAGAATGTAAATGGAAGTATCTGAGAGACCTGTTTGTGTCATGTTGGTGCAGCGGGCCTTGAAACTATTGTATGGGTGTAAAAAATAAGGCTTTAGCTATTTGCTTTTCATAATTTCTCCTTTGGAATATGGGTTATTTAAAGATGGAGTTGAAAAAAACAGAGGAGAAGGATAATGGGGGTTTATGTAGACCCAAGTCTACATGTAGACCCAAGTCTCTTTTTGTGGGTTGCTTTTTTATATTTATAATCTGCAGAAATAATATTTCCCTTTCCCCCAACATTTCTGAAAACTGATGGCATTATTTGCTGCTTTATAGAAGTGGAAAACAGATAAAAATGATTATCCTATTATCCTAGGCTTCAGATAGTAGGGCTGTGCAAACTTTTTGAAGGTTTATGTGAAACATCCTTTAAATCAGCTTTCCAAACATTACAGGGCCTTCCCCCATTTTCCCTTTTAAATAGCAGAGTTTCTGCAAAGACTCTTTCTGGCTAAGGAAGATGGTAGAAAAATTGCTTTACGTTGACTCAGAGTGGTAAGTAGGTTCAGTTGAAGCAAATTGTTCCTATCCTGCACTAGCTCAGAAGATCATTATGAATAAAGAAAAGAGAAAACTCTCCAAGTTCTTTTTTTTTTTAAAGTTTTTTTATTAATAATTCAAATCTAAAAACAATGGACATGGTTTGACATCTGTGGTTCCTAACATTTCCGTCTAATTCAAATTAATACGTATTACGTTCCTCAATCTATATATAAATATACATATTACTTCATTACATGTCAAGTATACAACGTAATTCCTCCTAAACAACTATGTTGTTGTTGTTGTTAGTTGCGAAGTCGTGTCCGACCCATCACGACCCCATGGACAACGTTCCTCCAGGCCTTCCTATTCTCTACCATCCTCTGGAGTCCATTTAAGCTCACGCCTACTGCTTCAGTGACTCCATCCAGCCACCTCATTCTCTATTGTCCCATTCTTCTTTTGCCCTCAATCTTTCCCAGCATTAGGTTCTTCTCCAGTGAGTCCTTCCTTCTCATTAGGTGGCCAAAGTATTTCAGTTTCATCTTCAGGATCTGGCCTTCTAAAGAGTAGTCAGTGTTGAACTTCTCTTGGATCTAGAGGAGATCAAACAACTATATTTATATCCAATAAACCTATATCTCACTCACAAGTTTAATATACATGGACCTATACATTTCCAGATATTCACTATATGTTCTTCTTGGCATTCTTCCTCTTGTCTAACCATTCACAAAATTTAGTCCAGATTTCATAGTACAGTTTCACTTTTATTTCTGAGTTCTAAAGTGAGTCCGTCCATTTCTGCACAATTGAGGATTTTACATAGCACTTCTTCTTCTGAAGGTGTTTCTTTACTCTTGCAGTTTTGAGCAAATGCTATTCTTGCAGCTGTAATATTAAATAGGTTACATTTTTATTATATTTACCATCTATCATTCCCAATAAGAAAAATTCTGGCTTGACTTCTATTTTAATCGTTAAAAAACTTTCCAAGTTCCAAAAGAAAAGAAAAACAAGAAATTACTAATCCAACTATTATATCTCTCATCTCAATGTTTCAAAATCACAGATATTTTTCATCTGCAGTCCCCAAATTGCCACCCTGCAGTCCAGGGGTTTTGTGCATTGTTTGTCAATTTGCTTGCACAGAAAGGGACCCATGCATTTTGCTAAGTGGAAATTATCAAACTAAAGAACTATCCGTAGATCAAAAATGACAGCAGTGCTTCAGACCTGAGTAATCAAAAAAGCAAGTGGCAGCCAAATCATTAAGGAATTGAATAACATTAGGGCCAATATTTATTTGCCAGTCAGCTTCTAGCAGTATATATCCATCAACTAAATGTAACTTTGATAAATTAACCAGATTAAAGTACAGCTCTAAGAGAAAAAAAAAAGATTAAATGTGGGCAGCCTTGATTGGCTGGTGTTTACACAAGCATCCCTATGGCTGTAACTTTAGAATTTCCAGTTTTGGATGTGCCACCCTCAGAATGACAGAAACCAGGCTGACTTTTTTGGGAACTGGGGTTTGTAACAGATTTTGGGAGACCGTAAAAGGAGTATAGAAGCTATGTACAATCTTGGATTGTTGTACAATGTTCCGGAGCATTAAGTCCTTAAAGATTGAAACAATTCAAATGTGTTGAATTTGTCAGAACATGCTGAAACTCACCTCTGGTCCACATGTTATATTTTTCACATGTGACGATTCAGCAATTTTTATTTTCCTCCTAAAGAGGGTCAAATTGATACTCAAAACAAAAGTATTTGTAGGTATGGGGCAGGGGTGAAATACTCCTGGTTCGCATTGGCTCCCCCGATTAGGTAGCAATGGCAGCTGCTGGTTTGGAGGACCAGTAGCAAAAATCCCTGCCCCCCCTCCCCCGCCTCTGCTGAGCCGCACCATCAGCAGAGGTATTTTTTTTACTTTTAAAAGTTTTTCTTCAGCCGAAACATGCCTTTAAAAGTTAAAAAAAAAACAACCTCTGATGATCGTGGGGCTGAGCAGAGATCAAAATCCTTTAAAAGTTTTTTTTAAAAAACCCTCTTCAGCCGAAGGGGGGGAAAAAAGAAAAAAAACCCAGGATTTAAAAGCCTCCTCTGGCGATCCCAGGGGAGTTTCCTGAGCCTAGCAGGCTTTTAAACTCACTTTTTAACAGCCCCCACTTACAAGAGCCCCCACTTATCATGCCCTCATTTTGGTCCATAATTTGTATATATAAACTATTTTATTCTGTTTATTTTAATATAAACATTGCTTTCTGTGAGACCCACTTCTTCAAAATACTGCCTCCTTTTGTCTTGGAAAAAAGCAACGTCATGTTTAAGTATATGAAAGAAATAACTTCATTCTGACTATTGTATCTCAACCTGTTTTTTGGATACATATCAATTAGCTAGAATAATACAACATACTAAGCTGTAAACTATAATCAACTTGTACAGTTCCATGCCCACAAAAACATCCTTTCTGTGGCCTTTGAAACTTCCTCTCACCATGATTGCTTCATATGGGCAGTACAGTTCAGTTGCTCAAGTGGAGTTTGGACTCATTTGTGTTTGAAAAGAGAAGTTTGTCTGATTGGTTTGTGTAAAGGTTTGCAACAGGAATAGGTTTGCAACAGTGTCTACAGAAAATTCTACAGACATTAATGAAGATCTGGATCCAATGGCACAACTCTTAGGGTGAAGAATGCATAGGTACAGAATAAGTCACGAGTGTCAAACTTACAGCCCGCAGGCTGGATGCGTCATGCTCTGGCCATGCCCAGTTTAGCGAAAAGGAAAAATGATGATACGTCACATGACAACGCGAATTTGACACCCCTGGAATAGGGGGTACCTGGCTCAACAGTAATAACTATGAGAGAGATCTAAGTGTCATGTTGGACCACTACTTGAGTCAGCACTGTGCTACAGCTGCCAAAAAGCCAACCCAATCAACAGAGGGATAACATTAAGAACACAAAAGTGGTAATACCGCTTTATACTGCATAATGAGTCCACACCTGGCAGAACTATGTGCAGTTGTATCACTGTGATACAAGAAAGATGCTGAGACTCTAGAAAGTATGTAGCAAAGAACAACAAATACAAGGGGTCTAGAGGCTATATTGTATGATTGAGGGAGCTAATAATGTCTAGCCTATTGAAGATAAGGATTCGGGGGATAGGACATGATAACTCTTTCAGTACTTGAGGAACTGTCACAGAGAAGAGGGGATTGTCTTATTCGCCAAAGCATCAGGGGACAAGACAAGAAGTAATGTGGAAGCTTGTTAACGATAAACGTAAGCTAGAAATACGAAGAAATTTCTTCAGAGTTGGAACAATTAATTTAATAGCTTTAATAGCTCTCGAAATTGTGGGTGCTCCACAATCCAGATTTTCAAAAATAAACTGAGCAATCATTTGACTGGGATGGTATAAGGTCTCCTGCCTTAAACATAGAAGACCAAGGTTCCTTCCAGCGCTATGATTCTGTTGTGTCTTGCCCGCCCTCAGAGCAGCCGGGGCCTTCTTACCAGCTCCCGAACACTGAGGAATGTATGCCTCCCGGCCCAAGTCCTGGCTCCATGCCCACACAAACTGCAGAAGAAGGAGCATCTCCCGGCCCCAGCCCTGACTCCATGCCCAGGCAAACGGAGCAGCTAGACCCCTCCCCCTCCTCCACAGCATGTGAGCCTGAGGAGGGTTTATTCCCAACAGCTGCTGATTGGTGTGACCCTCGCATCAGAAGATTGGATAGGCGGAGGCAACAGAAGGAAGGGGGGGCAGGCCTTAATGAGTGCTGAGTCATGGAGCCACACCCCATGGCCTATATAAAGGATCTACTTTCTGGCAGTCTCTGAGTCAGGCAGTCTCTGAGTCAGGCAAAAGTCGAACTTATCTTGCTGAAGTCACTGGTCTCCTGCCTGCTCTGAGGACTTTGCTAGGACTTTGGGCAGAGCTGCAGAGGCAAGCCTGATTCGGATTTCCCTGACCCAGCCGTCAGCGGAGGAGTGGGACACGACAGATTCTATGTTCTACTTTGTCCTCTCTTCTAGCAATCCATCCACTCCTTGTCTAAGAGATTGCTCAGCTGTCACTTCCGTTTGCTTTTTCTTCCAGGCACACACCCGCATCGAAACTACATGCTGATTCCCCTGGCAAGATGTAATTAGCTAGTGTTAGGCTTTACCTATTCCAGTCTCATATTTTCTGTAAATAAATAATCCCTCAGTTCTAGTTACAAAACCTGCTTCACTAATTGTTGTTGAGGTCAGACTACACATTCGGTATTATAAACAAGTATGCTATTGCTATTTGCATGAGATCATGCATGCTACATAATTCGCCCCCTCCCCAAACTCCCCTACAGAGGTGGGTTGACTATATACTGGGAAGAGAGCTCAGGAAGGGGAAGTAAAAAAGAGCCAGGCTAAAAGAGAAGACATTGGAATTTGAGGATAGTTGCAGATTCCCAGACTACACTCAATATACTGTATCTTTTATACTTTTATAAGGACTGGGATCTACCTGAAGGCCCCCAACCACTTAGGAAGAACAGGATTAGACTAGTTGACAGTACTTGAAAATTATCAACCAGTTGTTTGGTGGCAGTTTCAGGTGCTGATAATGTTTGATTTGCACCATTGGAAAACCGTACATTTACTCATAATTAAAGAGTTGCTACTTTCCGTAGCAAAACTGTCCTTTACAAGGTCTGCTCTTGTAAGCTTTGATTAGCATTCCTTGCCAGGATTCCCCCTTCAAACTACAATTCCCAGAATTCTTTTGGGCGAGGGAAAGCTATGACAACCATAAACCCATTGAAGTTTGTCAGGCAGACGTCATCTAACTTCCTCTAAACGCGCTGTCATTTAACAGCACTCCGTGTGCTGATTTACTCCGCGTGTCTCCGTCTCCTGAGACCTCCGCGGTTGATCGTGCGCGCAACGATTCTTTTTCCTTCTTGCTTTGTAATATAGCCACTGTGGCAAAAGCGGCTTCATTTGGTCGCAAGTGAGGCCCGCCTTTCTTGGAGTAGGCTTTACAACTTCAGTGCCCTCAAACGAACACGATAGGTTTAGCTTCTTGCATTGAAATGATTACTCCGCCCCGGGTTTCTTGCACCGAAACCTAGTAGACGAAGCGTGGGAAAACGGGTTTATGACGGTCAAGCTCCCATTGGCCGAAAGGACCAATCGTTTAAAAAGATTAAAACTTTTTAACATTGTACTGACGGATACAGTTATACCTAGCTTCTCTTTAAGCATCCAAACAATCATTGTATAGAATAGAATTTTTTATTGGCCAAGTGCGATTGGACACACAAGGAATTTGTCTTGGTGCATATGCTCTCAGTGTACATAAAAGAAAAGATGCCTTCATCAAGGTACAACACTTACAACACTTAATGATAGTCATAGGGTACAAATAAGCAATCAGGAAACAATATTAATATAAATCGTAAGGATACAAGCAACGAAGTTACAGTCATACGGTCCTAAGTGGAAGGAGATGGGTGAGGGGAACGATGAGATGATTAATAGTACTGTAGATTTAGTAAAGAGTTTAACAGTGTTGAGGGAATTGTTCTTTTCAAACATTCAGATCTTGTTTACTGGCTTGGCTTTGTCAAGCAAGCCGTCTCCCACGTCATCTGAAACATACCGTAGTAGTGTGTTTGTGTGTGTCTTTTTCTCTCTCTTTCCGTTTGTTAACTGGCTTTCTCCTCACAACCTCTTTGCTTGCTCTCTTCGCTTTTTGCCCCGCCTTCCTCATAAGGGAATCTAAAGTTAACCCTTCATTTGCACAACGCTGAAGCCGCCCTCTCCTATCGCATCCCGGGGCACTCGCTCTTTGGCACCGGTCGGACTAAGGAGGTTCCTCCGTCCTCCTGCCCGGCCTGAGCGCTCCAAGGACAGCCAGCCAGCGCTACTGCTTCTATCCGTTCACCGTTCTTTGTCCGGTATTCGCCGGTTTCTCTCGAGCAGCCCGAGCCGAACCGGTGAAGAGCAGCGGAGCGGGAAACGGCGCTGCACCGCCGAAGCGACAGGAAGAAGCGGAGGGCGGTACGGCGGTGGAGCCGCCTCCCCTTACCCCCCGCGCCTGCCTTCCAAGCCCGCGTAGGGACTGCTCGTAGCAGCCGCCTCCTCGCCATCCACCGAGCAGGAGGAGGACTCGCTCTTCCGAGCTGCAGAAGGCAGAGAAACTGCGAGGCGACGCCGCCGGTCCCGAAAGCAGCAGCGAAAAGAGGAAGCGAGACAAAAGAGGGACAAGAGGAGGTGAGTGGCAGGCGGAGAGTCTGGCTGGAAGCTCAGCTTTTCTGCGGCTCGGGCTTCGATGCTCCGTGGTGGTGTGTGTGTGTGGGGGTACGGTGAGGCCAGGTAAGCGTGTTCTTCTCTCCCCGACATCCCGTGCTCGATCCTCCCCGCCTCAGTAGGCAGCCGTAAGAAGCCACTGGTGGACGGCCGCACTTGCGGTCCTTCCAGCTAAAGGCGATTAGGGACAGCGCCGGGTGGTAAACGAAAGGGGGTGGCGGCGGCGTGGCTTTGAGGCTCGGCACGTGAAAACAGAAAGTGCTGTTCGGAGGAGGAGGAGGAAGAAACCAACCCTGGCTGATCGCCGCATGATAAAGTGCGGAGGCCTTCCTGCATGTCTGTATGTAAACTCCACCAGTGTGTGTGTGTAACTTACGCCTCTAGGATCCAAGCTGGGGCCGATTTATGTTTTCCCATGTGTTTCAATTGATTTAATATATGCGGGGGGTGGGTGGGTTTGATTTTTATTTTTTTTTGGCCCGTGGCGCTATTCTCCTTTTCAAAGGAAAAGGAGCGGCTCTGAATGAGAAATACGGTAGCCTGGAGTGAAGTCGCGAAAAAGCATCGAACCACCGCAGGGAAAACACTAGAAATGATAATAATTAAAAAAAAGGGTTTGGTTGATGGGGGTGGGGGATGCACTGCTCCTCAACTAGCCAGCCATAAGGATGGAAGCGAGGGGTGTGTGTGTCTCCAATGGCAAAGAAGAGGAAATATTTCCCTCTCTGCCATTTTTGCAGAAAGCAAAAGCCTCATGAATAGGTGGTTAAAAAAATGTAAACCTTTGATGTAAACCTTAATGTAAACTAAGGATGAACAGTGGCCTGTGTTGTTTCCTAATGATGAGTTCAAGGCCTGTAGGAGAGCTTTTCTCCTTGCTCTCCTACATAGTGTTATTTATCATCAGTATAGGAACGGAATTCATATTTTGGCATTTTTTAATGGATTTATATATGGGTACTGTGTAAAGGCATAGATGCCCTTAATAGGAATTTCAGTCTGGTAAACTGGAAGAAAGTGAGAATCTTTGGATACTGTGATGTTTATATTGGGTGGGAAGGTACATCCACCCTTCTGGATACTCTTAGGAGGATATTTCAAAAATTGCTTCTTCTGCCCGAGTGTAATAGCAGAGAGGAAAAGCTAGCTAGATGGTGCTTTAACAGGTTGTTCAGCACTACAGTAGTATTTTTTGGCTTTAAGGACCAATGGTAGCTTTACTTCCCCCCACCCCCCTGTTATAAGAGAGGGTGCGGTACCTGCTCTGTAATGCCGCACTGCTAGCAGCAGATAGCAACCAAGGCTTCTATGCATGTATGGAATAATATTTTTGCCCTCTTTCAGAGTCTTATCAGAAGAACAGAGAAATGTTGTTTTGGGCATAATACTTTAAATTTCCTAAGAATTTTTTTTTATAAACCTCTGCATGAACTTCAGTACTGAATTAGACCATAATGTGCAATATGTTTTTTTATGTTCAAATATGATTTTTAAAAATTGTTTTCTGATCAGATTTAATCCTCTTCAGCCATTCATATTTGTAATAATCCTTAAGTACCTTTATCAGTGTTAAAATTTATTAAAACTAATAAACTTTAGTTTTACCGTATACTGCCTTTCTATGATAGGTTTTGCCTAATACTGTTGATTTCATTGTGATATAGTCGATTTTAATTTGATAGTGGCCCGTTTGCTAGAAGGTTTTGAGATTCATATGGTTTGAAATTAGTGTTCTCATTTAAAAATAAGCATATTTATGATATGATAGAGAGACTCTGCTGCAAGTCCGCTCTTGGCCATGGAAGCATGCTGAGTGACTTTGGGCTAGTTTCTCTTTCTCAGTTCAACTTACCTTCTGCAGGGTGGTTGTATGGAAACATTGGAAGAACTGCCTTGAGTTTCTGAAGTAAAGTGGATTATAAATCCAGTAAATAAATAAATAAATTTATTTGTATTAAAGTTAGTTAAATAAGATGCACTCATTGCTCTAGTTAAAATGAATAGCAGCTGTGGTATTTTAAACTCAGATTATTTCTAAATGGTGAATGCATATTTTAATGAAGAGATTTTTTATTTATAGAAAAATGTGGATGATTGATTTCAGGATTCATTGAGTACTGATTATATATTGATTAAATAATTAGGATTTAACTATTTAAACTACTTAGTTAGGAAGAAATGTTGACTATATCACAGCATGGTGCATGCTTATTTTTCTGTCCATTATATTGATTGGGATATTTTATTCCCAGTGTTTGCTTAGAAATTGGATGAGAAATATATTGCATTTAGATATGAGCTATGCATACTGTGTACAGTCAGGCAAAAAATGATTCTTTGATATGGAACCAGGGTTTTGGGTGCATTACTCTAGTTTTATGTTGGAATAAAACATAATGAAAGAAGGCAGTGGCATTTTCATACTGCTCCTTTCACCCCAAAACATGAATATTTATGTGAAATCACCATGAGTTGAGCTTGTGACTTTACTGTTTTTACATGGTAACAGGACCTAATCCTCCTGTAATAAGAATAAATGATGATTCTTCAACTTAATATTTTTCCAGGAGAGATAGAATGCTAGAGAATGCTAGATAAATTTTTAATATGGACTAAGTCCCAAGGAAGAACATTGGAGATATAAAAGCCTTCTCTGTTAATTGCGATCCAACAAAGTTGCCTTTAAATGTTAATAATGCATTATACATTTGTTGGTAAATGGAGGTAGGGACATCTTCGGCTTCTTCTGTTGTTGAGTCATTTCTTATTGTGTCCTCGTTTTACCTTTTGACCCTATGTTAGGCATAAAATTCCTTGATATGTCTATTGTTGGCAGTGTAAAAGTAACTCATGGTATTTTTCAGGGATACCATGTTCCCAGCACAAGATCCTACATGGGTAGAACATTTATTCCCAACTTGGTAGCTTTCTTAGCGTGGTTCTCTGGGTTGCTCAGATAGTATATTAGAAATGCAAACATTAACCTTAATCTTGGTTTAATTTCAACTCAAAGGACATAATGTACTACCCTTACGTTTTCACTTTTGAGCTCTTTCACCTTTATTCTGATCTGTTCCATTGAAACTATTCATCTCAATAATATTTAATCTCTAACTGAGCTTTCTACATCTAGAATTACCACCATAAAGTCTTTACTTATGCCAGCTACAATAAAAGTCATTTCTGTTTTTACTTCCTCTCTCTCTTCTAGCAGATTTTTTATTTTAACTTGACTTCGCACCATTGTTCCTCTGCAAAGTGCCATAATGGTACTATATATTAATAACCAAACTAGAATTTCATCATAGATTTGATTTACTAATATAGTTCTCATCTATGTAATAGCGATTGATAAGTTAATGGCCATTTCTTTATAAATGCCTCTACAAACTTTTATGTTTTGTTTACATTTTTGTAATTGTAAACTAAGATATTTTTGCTAGCTTCAATTTAATTTCCATAATTTACTAGGTTTGAACATTATTAATAGGGTTGATATTTTTCAGAACTTGCAGTTTTTCTTCTACTTTTTTTCCCCGTTTAGTCTGTCTGCCTTTTTAAAAAACTTACATGCCACTTCCTCTTTGCTAGAACATGCAAAGTTGAAGTGTTATAAATCTCAAGTTGTGAAATACTTCCATTTGATCCATTAATAGTCAGTTTAATAGAAATATTTTACTCTTTAAAAACATTTAAATAAATCTTTACAAGATTGGGTTTATATAATATGCACACCTGTTTAAGCATATTAATTTCTCAGTTTCAAAGTGGTATGCATTTGCATATACAAATACACATATACCCATAGATACATGCAAAAACATTTAATGTTTTAAAAGTATCATTACAAATCTTTCAGTTTTATTCAGAAGTAAATTCTACTTTGTGTAGTTGTGCTTTACAAGGACTACAAGCAGTATAAGGATCAGAATAACTCGAATGCCCCTCCCCCCAACTATTTTCTCTTGTGAGGTATGAAATCAAAATTACTGTGTGGATCTTAAAGAACAATTTTGATCTCTATATTATATTTTCCACATGTACTGCTGCAACTAACAAAAAATTCCTGGGATTTCCAGATTTTCATTTTCAGTCTGAAACCCTTTAGCCCTAAAGTGCAATGAAATTTACCAACGAACCTGTGGCTTGATATGAAACTCTGAAAAAGTAGCTTATAGACTGCTTCATTAGGACATACGTAAGCAAAGACGGTGTCTTGTGATAACAAAAAGGCAGAAAAAGAGAATTTTCGGCATTTTGTTGTGATATTTTTACCTGGTAACAAGAAAAGAATAGCTCTGACCTCAGTAGAGAGAGAAAAGTGGACTAAACAATCAATAGAAAAACAGGAAGTAGACTCAAAATTGTGTGTGTGTATGTGTGCTTGCAAATTGTTATGCCTTTTAGCTGCTAGTTTTATAGCTAAATTATTTGATAACAGGGATGTGAACACAGTGTATGTGTTACAGCTACTTAACATGTTTAAAAATAAATGCCCTGTTAGATCTAGGAATTCTATAATGGAAAATGGATTGTGGAGATCAGTCAATTAATCTCTGTTTTGAACATGAAAGTCTGGCTGTGATAGAGATTACCACATTACTGTATTCTTTACATCATTTTTAAAGATGTGAGTTTTGCTCTTTCCCCCTTTTCATTATTTCCTTCTTGATTTGTTGTTAAACTGCATTCCCAATCATTAGGAAACTAGATCAGTAATATGATATCTTCATTTATTTATATTAGAATTTTAAATAAGATCTGTAATAACATTTCAAGTAATTATGGCCTGCTTCTTTAATAAAAGGATTTATTATTGGAAATGAAATATGAAGTTGAGAGGTCATTAAGAAAGAAATAATGTTTCACTTCTGTATAAGTATTCTCAGTAATTATTTTTGGCAGCCTGATCATTTTTAGTTTTTTCTTTCTTTCCATGATATAGTACTTATTCTGAATTTGTTTCAACTAATCATGTGACAATAAAGCAAAGTACTTTCTTGTTTGATCTACTGTCAGTCAGTTTTCAGGATTATTGCAAAGGTATATTCATGCTGTGTAACAAAACCTTTAAAAACTTCTAAATTCTATCTGATGCTTCACCAGATTTGTATATCTGGACAATTTGTGAAATAATCCAGAATAGATGGATATGGAAAGTTAGGTACATGCTAAACTATATCTAGCACCATATACCTTGCTCTTTAGCTTAAGCACAGCTTAAGAAGAATAAAACCAGATGGTCACTGCCTATAGGGTTTGTAATCTAAAGAATATAATACAGGTAGTCCTCAATTTATGGCCACAGTTGAGCCCAAAATTTATGTTGTTAACTGACACATTTGTTAAGTGAGTTTTGCCCCATTTTACGATATTTCTAGCTACAGTTGTTAAGTGAATCATTGGAATTAGTAATATTTGTTAAGTGTTAAGTGAATCTGGTTTCCCATTGACTTTGTTTGTCAGAAGGTCGCAAAAGCTGTTCACATGACCCCAGGGACACTGCAACCATCATAAATATGAACCATCTGAATTTTGATCCTGTGACCATGGGGATGCTGCAGCGGTCATAAGTCTGAAAAATGGCCATAAGTCACTTTTTCAGTGCTGTTATAACTTTTGAATGGTCACTAAACAAACGGTAAATCGAGGACTACCTGTAGATAAGGGGCATTGAAGGGACAACCAAACAGGAAGAATAAAAAGGGAACTCATCCTTAATACGTCATGGTTCTTTACTAGAAAGGTATGATGGAAACAGGAAGACTTTGGGGATACTGTCATCCCCAGGAGCAGACAGTGCTCCTTTTTCATCACACAGTAGTTGATTGTAAAGAGACACAGATGCTGAGCCAAACAAAACACCTGCAGCAAGAAAGATAATAACATTTCATTGTCTGCTGCTTCTCTTCCTCAGATGGCTTTTGGTTCTGATAGGCTCTGTGAGAAATGAATGGACGTGTTGCTTTTGTTTGTAAAGTTGTAGGATGATTTAGCAGTAGAAGGCAACTGCAACTAGTCTTTCTCCTAGTGGCAATATAAAGCCTTCAAACTGAGCCTTATTCCTGGTGCCCATGTTTTTCATTGGCATCTTCTGGGGGTTTTTTCCTCCTCAGTTTTCAAAACTATCACTCTTGGATTTTCCAGTGGTCTCCCATCTAAGTATTTATACAGGTACAACTTGCTTAGTTTTTGCCAAGAGTTAGCTAAAGACTTGTCTGGGATTTTGGCTGGGAAATTTGGTGTCATTTACAGATGGCTGGTATGTTCAAATGAGCTGTAACTAGGGTGCATCTAGAAGGAGACTCCTTTTGTCTTCAAGGCCTGGCTGGGTAATTATCTTTTTTAAGGCAGTTGCTGCTGTGTAAATTCTTGATAATCTACTGTGCTTCCAACAAGATGAAACAGCATTTGTTGATGCATTGTCTTATAATCGCAGGAGTGGAAGGAGTTTGAAAGGCTGAATGTGATCCGTTTGTGTTTATAAGTCAAAGTATAAATATAATACTCTGATTGAGGAAGAAGTGGGGTCTTGCAGATTTCAGTTTTCGTTAAAACAAAAAAAAAATGCTGATAAATTTATGTACAGGCAGTCCTTGACTTAGGACCCCAATTGAGCCCAAAAAATTATGTTGCTAAGTGAGAAATTTGTTAAGTGAGTTTCATCCCATTTTACAATTTTTCTTGCCACATTTGTTAAGTGAATCACTGCAGTTGTTAAATTAGTAACACGGTTGTTAAGTGAATCTGGCTTCCACATTGACTTCGCTCGTCAGAAAGCTACAAAAGGGGATCATATGATCCTGGGGCACTGTGACCACTATGAACCAGTTAGTCAAGCATCCAAATATAAATCACATGACCATGGGGAGGCTGCAATGGTCATAAGTGTGAAAAAAGTTTATAAGTCACTTTTTCAATAAGTTTGAATGGTCACTAAATGAACTGTTGTAAATCAAGGATTACCTGTATTATTATTATTCAGGACTTTAAATATCAAAAGACTTTGTTGTTATTTAAGATTGTTTATCTTGAAAATTGGGCTTATAATGTTGTTAATATTAAAAGAGAACAGTTCTGAATTTCCAGTCTGCAAATGCCTTCTCCTGTCCGGGGTCAAAGATGAAAATTGAGGGAAAATGTTACAAAACTAGTTTTATAGCTTAACAGGTTATTTAACTTGCATGTTAAATGGCTACAGTGGAGCGTAAAAATTCAGTTCAGTACAGAAACTGTGATCACGAAAACAGAAAGTTGTAAAATGCATTTTGAAAGAGAACTATACCATAATCGCATTACTTGCATGTGATTGGATAGCTTTCTTCATCTATATAGCTTAAAACAGCTGTCACTTAGTTTGTTAAAGTTTATGGTTTCATCTGCCTCAGGAGTAGGTTCTACTTACCTTTACTACTGGTTCGCAACGGGAGCGCAGGCGCAGATCGTCCCTTATGATGTCCGGGTGTGTGTGTGTGTGAAGCCTCCTGCTGCTTTTACTACCGGTTCTCAAGAACTGGACAGAACGGGGAGCAACCCACCACTGATCTGCCTACAACTCTTCATCTTCCCACTAACCAATGAAGGAAACATAAGAGTTAATACTTTTCTTGAAAGACAACAGTCAGTATAGAAGGCTACTAAGTTCTGCCCCCTATAAGCAGAACTTCCTACATCTTTGGCCTTCTCTTAAGGAGAAGTATGGTGTTTGCCTGTTGCTTTTTGATACAGAGTATTATCAGTTTATCTCCTACATTGTATGTCAGACATGTCCTTGCACCACAACCTAGTCTTACTAAGTGAACAGCCCATAGCATAATAACATCAACTCTTTTGCGTGTGTGTATGTAAGAATATGGGGACGCGGTGGCTCAGGGCCTAGGACGTTGAGCTTGTCGATCGAAAAGTCTGCAGCTCAGGGGTTCAAATCCCTAGTGCTGCCGTGTAATGGGGTGACCTCCCGTTACTTGTCCCAGCCAACCTAGCAGTTTTGAAAGCACATAAAAATGCAAGTAGAAAAAATAGGGACCACCTTTGGTGGGAAGGTAACAGCGTTCCGTGCGCCTTTGGTGTTGAGTCATGCCGGCCACATGACCACGGAGAGGTCTTCCGACAGCGCTGGCTCTTCGGCTTTGAAACAGAGATGAGCACTGCCCCCTAGAGTCGGCAACCACTAGCACGTATGTGCGAGGGGAACCTTTACCTTTATATGTAAGAATGCCTTCAAATCGGTTTTAACTCCTGGCAGCTGCCTTGATAGGTCCATGCAGTTATGGGGCATTTTCAATAGTGGATTACCATTATCTGAGAAGGGATGACTGACCAAGATTATTGGGACCCAAGCTGGCTTTGTTTCTAAGGTAAGAGTAGAACTCATGGCCTTGGTTTCTAGCCTGGCCCCTTTAACCGTTACACCAAGTTGTCTTTCAACATTAGTTATATTGTAGATAATTTCTCCAGAGGCCTGTTTCTTTTCCACTGGTCAGAGCTCAGAATCTAGTAAATAATCTCTTGAAAGGATGGTTGCACTGAATGGTGCACCGAGTGAAATATAGCACTTTTGTTAGAAAGTGTGTAGGGTTTCTTATTGCTTTTTGTAGTAATATTGTAGTAACCTTCTGGGACCTTAAATTAATTTTTCCAGGCTGTCATATGATTCCGCTTCAACTTGTTAATAAGCTAGACTAGGGGTGTCAAACTGGCTGCCCACGGGCTGGATGCGTCATGTGCAGGCCACGCCCACCCCAGCTCCATGAAGGGGAAAACAGTCACGAAACGTCACTTGACGGCAACAACGTGGCGAATTTGACACCCGTGAGCTGGACTGTCGTTCAAGGCATCCCTCTGCATCCCTACCTGCTAGGAGTATAGATAATCCTTTTCAACTTTCAACAGTTAATTTAGTGAAGGTTCAACGACACTGAAAAAGATGACTTATGGCCATTTTCCACACTTATGACCGTTGCAGCATCCCCATGGTCATGTGACCAAAATTCAGATGCTGGTTCATATTTATGATGGTTGCAATGTCCCAGGGTCATGTGATCCCCTTTTACAACCGTCTGACAAGCAAAGTCAATGGTAAAGCCAGATTCACTTAACAACCATCTATACTAACTTAACAACTACAGTAATTCACTTAACAACTGTGGCAAGAAAAGTGGGGCAAAATTCACTTAACTTGTCTCGCTTAGCAGCAGGAATTTTGGGCTCAATTGTGGCCATAAAATGAGGACCATCTATATGTGCACTGTAAGGCTTCTGTATGATGGAATAATGTTTTTGACTTGACGCTTTTTAGATTCAAAAGACAGTAATACTCCACTAATTTTTGTTTCATTTTTCTTCATCTCAGGAATAGAACACTGGCAATAGAACACTTTTCACACCCTGGCAATTTGTAGGTCCATAAGCTCTTCATATAGTGAATTAATGTGTTTGTGCTCAGACAGTCCCCTTTTTTTCCTATAGATGGGAGACATAAGCAAACTTAGAACCCTAATTTACTGGCATTGGAGAGGAGGGTATTTAGCTTGCAGTTCAAGACCTGGCCAATTTTTTTCAGGGTTTCAACTCATTCCTTTGTTTAGAATAACAGAGTTGGAAGGGACCTTGTAGGTCATCTATTCCAACCAGTCTCTTCTTGAAAGCTTCCAGTGATGAAGCACCCACAACCTCCGAAGGCAAGCTGTTCCGTTGGGTGATTGTTCTCACCGTCAGAAAATTTCTCATTTCTAGGTTAAACCTCTTCTTGATCAGTTTCCATCCATTGTTGAGATAAGCCACAGTTTATGAGATCCAGAATCCAATTTTCTTCTGCAGGATAACTATGGGATGGTCTTTGAGTCTTTTTCCACTGTTTGTCAAAACAATATCAGCTAATATGCTTGCTTCTACATCCAAAACACCTCTTTGTCTTCAGGTACATAGCCCTAATAACCTGTACTATGGAATATCAGGAAGAGAAGACCATAATTTAACTCTGTGATGGCGAACCTATGGCATGCATGCCAGAGGTGGCATTCAGCGCCCTCTCTAATGGCACACGAGCTGTCGTCCCAGTTCAGCTCCGTTGCATGTGTGTGTGCCTCCCGCTGTCCAGCTGGTCTTCAGGTCTCTGCCGTGCATGCATGGGGGTGGTGGGCGCATGCATGCAGGGGGGCATGTGTGGGAATGCATGCACATATGTGGGGGCGGGTAAAAGTGGGCGTGCACATTGCGATTTGAAGGTTTGCGCCCATGCGCACATGTTTTTGGCACTTGGTCCGGAAAGGTTAGCCATCACTGACTTAACTACAGAAGTTTCAGAAGAGAGTTGCTTCATAGATGCTCCATGTTTCGAATGTGGGAACAGTAGTGATATGTAAAACAGAACAGTTACATATTAAAAGGGAATTGATATGAGATGGCTTTGCTCCTTATTAATTTTGAGCACATTGGCTGGTGGTTTTTTTTTGTACAAGTTCTGTATGCATTTACAATTAATGTTTTATCAAATAGGTCATTTTTGGACTCTTTCTCTGCTGATTTGATTCAATGTAGCCATGTTTATTTACTACTTTTTCTATCCTATCTCTGTGCATCTAATGAAACAAGCTCTTGTCCTACAAAAATTCTGTCTCCACTAAACTGAGTAGCCTCTTTGGTACACTGATATTTATAGCTCTGTTGTTGACCACTGGCTTCCATGAACTAATGTTATTTTTCTGGAGGGATACCTCGCTCAGAATTACCACTTAATACTTGTACTGAATGTTATGGTATGTATCTTCACAATAGAGTAATTGCAATAGTACTTTAAGACACAAGTAGGGGCAAAATATTTAATTCTCTGCAGCTATTTTACAGCAGAACAATAACTTACTTGTTTAAAACAGGATTCAAAAACAGCAAGTCATTTGTTTGCCGAATAACTGAAGGTCACACATGGATTCTAAATATACTAAAGCATTATATGTCTACCATTTAAAAATATTTTTTCTTGGAGGATAAATTTATTTTCTCTCATGCTCCCCCCCCAGATTCAGTTTCTGTAGCAAACCAAATCTGTAAAATTTTCAGAAAGAAAGTAGGCAGTGAATATGTGACATAAGTTAACATTCTAATGCATCCATTTTAATATGTGTGTATGGTGATTTAGGTATATATGAAATGAGATAATAAAACATATTCCCAGATATCCATTGATATTTTAGATACTGTTGTATTAGAGAAATGTTGTCATGGGGCCATTGGGTTTTAAAAGTTTGAGCCAGTGCTTGAAACTTTTTAGTAGCGAATTAAACTTTTTTGTCTAGTGCCCCTCCTGAGAGTTTTAAGGCAGTCATGCCTTTCAAAATGTGTATCTGTTGGAAGAAATATCCGTCTGGGTTCAGTTCCAAGTGGGAAGAAAGACACTAAAAACATGGCGACTGCTTGGAAAGATGGTTTAATAGTGGGCAGGACCACATAGTTTGAGGTCCTGGGTGAAAAGAGCACATGGGTGAAATAGGGAGAGAGATTTATACCCTCTCTTGGCCCCCGCATTGGAGCTTCCTGTTCCTGTGTAAAAAATGTACTCTGCAGGGGTAACTTTGTAGGGTTGTCTTGAGTCCCAGGCCTGGTTGAATTTTGCTGGGTGATGATGTAATGAAAGGGCTTTGGACTTAATGGCTTTGTCCTGGTTTGGATCTTGAATGAGGGCTAATCCTATCATGTACTGCAGGCCATGTCTTTTGTTTTGTAGATAAGCTGGCCCAGCCTTTGTCTTGTAGATAGGTTGGCACCAAAATATCTGCTGGGGCGGGGCAGGGAGCTGAGGCTCTGAGTTTGTCTTTAGAAACATGTTTCTCCTTTAGGGAAAATAACAAGGTTCAGGTTCAGATCTGGAGTTCTACTCATCAACATTTTTATCAATTAGTTATATATGAGGTGGAGGCAATGCTTAGGAAATCTGAAGATGATAATGATTGGGTGAGACATTTAACACTCTGCCAGAAATAAAATAAAAATAATCTTGATATATTAGAGAAACATCCTGAAAACAATAGAATAGAATTTAACACTCAGGATATAGAAATCAAATTAGGATATAAGACTAATATTCTGAAAAATAGTACTGACTATTTATCAGTAGAGAATGAAGGCTTATGGATCAAATGCTTTCTTCTTTGTTGCAAATACGGGTAGTTCTCGAGTTACAAGTTTGTTTAGTGACCATACAAAGTTACACTTTGAAAAAAGTGACTTATGACCGTTGCAGCATCCCCATAGTCACATGATCAAAATTCAGACGCTTGGCAACTGGTTCATATTTATGATGGTTACAGTGTCTTGGGGTCATGTGATCCCCTTTTCCGACCTTCTGACAACTAATATCCTGGGTTCAGGTGATGAGCTTTTGTTACCTTCTGACAAGCAAAATCAATGGGGAAGCCAGATTCACATAACAACCTTGTTGCTAACTTAACTACAGTGGTTCACTTAACAACAGTGGCAAGAAAGGTCATAAAATGGGGCCAAAGTCCACAAATGTTCCCCTTAGCGACATAACTTTTGGGCTCAATTGTGGTTGTAACTCGAGGACTATCTGTACAACAGAAAGTTCTACAATAAATTGATACTCTAGTTGTTGGTATAGCACCATCAGTGACATTATGAACAAAGTAGCTTTTATCGGAGTAAATATTAAGGACAGATGTTCAGAACATCTGATGGATTATCCTGTGAAGAACTCCTGTTCAAAGCCACGAGGCAACAATGTCCTTCAGAAAGCTAAATGTTGCTGCTTAAGGAGCCTTCTTGGGTCCTTTGTAGAGAGTTCTTTTACTGTGACTGCTGGTGAAGCAAAGAGCCTATGGATGTGTAGGAAGTTAGCACCCGCCCTCTCCTAGGAAAACAAAATATTCTAGGACAGTGATGGCTAACCTTTTTGCCATCGTGTGGCAGGAGGCGTGGCGGGGGGGGTCGCGCGTGCGCATTGCAACACCCATAATTCTATGTGCCCCCCCCGCACACACGACCCCGATCACTCCCCCCACTCCTGGCACGCAATGGCCCGATAGGCCCGTTTTTCTCTCTCACCTGGCTTCAGAGCCTTTCTAGGAGTCTGGGGAGGGCAAAAACGGCATTTCCCACCCCCCAGAGGCCTTCCGGAGGCCAGAAATGGCACATTTTTGGCTTCTGGGGGGGATGGGGAAGGCCATTTTCACCCTCCCCAGACTCCTAGGGAAGCTCTGGAGGTTGGGGACAGCAAAAAACACGCCTTCCGGTCCCACCAAGTTGGCAAATGGGCCATTTCTGGTCTCCAGAGGGCCTCCGGGGAAGTGGAAAAGACCGTTTTCACCCTCCCCAGACTTCTAGAGAGGCTCTGGAGCTGGAGACAGCAAAAAATGGCCCTTCCCCGCCACCCACCTGAGGCCCTACGGAGGCAGGAAATAGCCTGCTTCCCTCCCTTCTTCTGATTGGCCTAGGAGGCCCAAAAATCAGCTGGTCGGTGCATGCATGCGTGCTGGAGCTGAACTCACATGGCCACTGATATGGCTACATGTGCACCTGTGGCACACGTGCCATAGGTTCATCATCACAGTTCTAGGGAATTTTAAAAAGGCAGAATATTATACTCCCACTGTTACCCCTTTTCTGTTTGATGAGAAATCATTGATAAACACTTGTTTAATATAATTTGCAAGGTATCTGTAAACAGACTATCCTCAGCTTCTACATGATTTAGGAAAAATGTATTTAGTTAGAGGTGCAGGCATGTGCCAGTTTCATATCCATGTGTGACTTTGATTTCTTTGAAAATGAAATGCTGTACAATTCTATTTAAAGCACCTACCAAGTTGTCATTTCATCCAGCCCATAATTAAATTTCTTTTTTTTTTTTTTTTTTTTTTTTTTTTTTTTTTTATAAAAAGTTTTTATTGGTCAAAAAAGATTTATGCAAATACATATCAGGTATGGTAAATTTTCATTTTTCTTATACATGATAAGAATTTTACTCAAAATTTTAAACACATACAACAGCCATATGGCAAGCAGGTGAAACGAAGTAGCTAAGTTTCAATCTTACATACACAATGAGGAAGGGTCAAGAATAATCAGAATATCATACGAAAGAGAATAAGGAAAACCAACACAATACCAAATATCTTTATCACTTCCTAGTTTTGGATCTCAGAACTCTGGGTTCAGCCTGACCCAACTCCAGGGCCGCAACAGCGGCAGCCGCCTCCGCCCATGGTCTATAACCTCCCTTCTTCAATTCCTGGGTCATCTAAATCCAGGAGGGCTTTGTGTTCCTCCACGTAGGCCGCAGCCTCCGCAATTGTACTAATTTTTTCGTAATGCCCTCCCGGAAAATCATCAATCCCTCTGGCATCAGCCATCTGAAGCCCACTCCTTCTGGTACAATTTGCTTGATAAAAGTAATATTTCTTTCTCATTTCACGTACCTGTCTGGGAATCTGCCTCAGAATGGCTATCTCCCTGCCCCTATAAGTCAGTGCCCCACTCCTATGTTTTCTAAAATTTCATCTCTCGTCTCTCTTTTCACAAATTTGACATGAACCTCTCTAGGAACTGCATGCGTGCGTGCATATTGTGAATTAACTCTATAAACTCGATCCACATCCCAATTCATAAAATCAACACCTCTCCCAAGAAATTCTCCCAACAGTTTAGTCACAACGTCTCTCAAGTCTTCTTGGTCCACTTCTTCCAAATTTTGAAACCTAAGGAAATAAGACATTTTATCCATCTGTAGTCCAAGCACAGCATTGCTTGTCGTCTCCCCTCTTTTCTGCACTGCCCGCATCTCACCCTCCAGACCTTCCACTTTCTGCTTATTTTCTGCTGAGACTTGTTGAGTATCCTTTAAATCCTTTTGGATAGTCACAATTTCTGCTCTTATTTCATCCAGTTTCTTGTCCATATTAGATAACTTTTCCAGAATTCTCTCCATTTCTCCAGCAGTTGGTCTCTGACCTTTTGCCATTTAAAAAAAAAAAAAAATTTTCAAAATCCTCAGGCAAGCACAGTATCCTTATAATTTCCTCCGGATCCACCAGGGGGCACTCACAGGAGCAACGAGTCCAGAGTACAGTTAATCAACCAGGAAGCCGAAGGGAAGTGATGTCATGAAAATTCTCATAGTGAAGGCGGAAGCTGGACGCCACCATTGTTCCCCAGAGGGAGGGGGGGCCTCAAACCCTCCCTCCTAAATTTCTCCATCACCTCTTCTCTCCAGAGCTCCACAAAACCGGTAATCTTGTTATTTTAAGTTCTCCTCTCTCCAAAGTGATTCGTACTCCTTCCAGTCGCAGGGGAGAAAAAACCCCCCCGCACTCCGGAGTACTCCACTCACGTTTGCCGATATTCCCTTCCCTTCTTCATTCCTCAATTCTTCTCCGTTCCCTGTTCACCACCAGGCTGCTGCAATTATAAATCCAAAGCCCCGGTGTCACCGGGCACAGCGGCCCAGGCGACGACCAAAGTAATGGCCGCGGCCTGTGGCCTCCGCACCCCGCCGAGCCTAGGACGCGCCAGCATCGGTCCCCCCAGTCCTGTATATCGGCTGGGAGACCCCTGGCGAGCCGTCCGTACGGCAGGTGTCCTTTTCGGAACACCTGGCCCCTAAGGGCCTCGGCGGCCGGATTCGGACACTGGAGGCAGGAGAAGCCTTCCAGACGTCCGTTGCCACCGGACACCGGAAGTCGTCTCCAGCCCATAATTAAATTTCTTAAGCGCCAGAACATAATGGACTACTTTGCCAAATGCTTTGCTTAAATCAAGACATATTTTTGCATTTCCACAATTCTCTAAAGAAGTATAAGATAAGTCTGGCAAGATTGAAAAATGCCTGCTGGTTTCTCATAATTGTTTCCAATTTATTTAATCTCTTTACATATAACCTGCTTTACGATCTTCCTAGATATCAGCATCAAAATGACTCATCTGAATTTCCTGAGACCCTTTTCTCCCTATGATTGGAAATCTGATAGTTCACCAGGTCTCCAGAGTTTTTAAAAAATGATGAATATAAGTCTAGCCAGGCCATCATCAAATTCATTAGGGTACAGCAGTTCATCTAGAACCGAATACTTAAATTTGTCCAAAGGAAATCGATATTTATTTATATATATATTCATCATATTTCTGTCACTGTTAAATTTCAAGACTTCCTTTTTATTCTGGTCTTCATATTGGCTTTTTAACAGTAATTTTATTAAAGCTTATAAATACAAAATAAAACAGTGAATACAAATTAAAGAAAATATAAACAGAAAAGAAAAAAAAGTGAAAGGTAGAAGAAGAAAAGTGAAATAAAGAAGAAAAAAAGATACATGAGATGACTTCCTCCATCCCCAAAAGAAGTATGAACAATTTAGATCAGGGGTCTCCAACCTTGGCAACTTTAAGATTTGTGGACTTCAACTCCCGGAATTCCTCAGCCAGCAAAGCTGGTTGAGGAATTCTGGGAGTTGAAGTCCACAAGTCTTAAAGTTGCCAAGGTTGGAGACCCCTGATTTAGATAACATTTCATCAAAACTTCAATTTAAAAATTGCTTCTTCCCATTCTCATCCCTTAGCAATAATCAAATTGCAAAAACACATCATTCAGACCTAATCATCTAAAAGCTCACTAAGAACTACCCCCAAATATTAACATAATTTAATCTTAATTTTAAAAAAGCAATTTTATAATCTAAATTTATCACTTTTTCAAAAAAAAAAAGAGAGAGAGAGAGAGACCCAAAGAAATGTCTTTCTGGCCTTCATAATGACTTAATTGAACCCATACCTTTCTGTTTGAGGAGATTGAGCCAAATAAGACTGAAGTAACTATATCTTAAGTATACTTAATGGACAACTAATCTGATTTTGTAATGTTTAGTAGATTCTATAATGCTTTCATGGCTGAGTTTGAATTACTAAATGTGAAAGTGTGTAACTTCCACAAAAACTTGTGCTTGTGCTTTCTTATCTTTCTTGGGAAGAGAGAGAAACAATAAAAGAAAATTGAGTCCTATTTTTGCACATGTTAACTTGTCACATGTTAACTGTGAAATGTGTTTTAAAAACAACTTAGTTCAGTCTTTAAAAAAAGTCCCGAGTAGCTTAATTGGAATATTTGAACATATTTTTATTGTTACTTTAGAATCTCAAAAGAAGATCTTACATATTTCCAGGCCCTTTTTATTTGTACTTGTTAAATTCATGCCTGCCCTACACCCAGACATTTAAGACAACATATTCACTACTCAACAGTCCTATGAATTAGCTGAGATTGAGAAAGATGATTGGCCAAATTTCCATTTTATGAGTTTCTGTGATTTAGCATGAAATTGGCCCTATGCCTTTCTGATCATAATCCAAGCACCTGACTTTCCCTAATTTTATTTTCTGAAATAGGCAGATAAAACTCAAAATATTTTGTAATCCATTTTTTTAACACTGTCATTTTCAGAGTTATTTGGATCTCTATCCTAAAAGCTCTCCTAATTATGTACCTGTGTTGAAAACATCTGTTGGTTCTTGTCTGCAGCATTTCTTCTTTAATAAATCCCCACTCCAAAAGCATATAACCCATTATCTGATCTCCTGTTCTTTCCCTCCCCTGAGAATTAATGTGTACAAGTAACTATGGGCAGCCTTATCTATGCTTTGCAGATTATAGGTTCTAGAGGTAAGTGCTCTGTTTGGGCAATGAAAGCATGTGTAAGTGCTTGATTTATTAAATACCACACAATCCCCTTGCTGAGTGATGAGACTGCTCAGCTAACATTTGCAGTGTTTGCCAAAACTTTTTCAAACTGACATTTAAAAGTTAGAAGCTTTTATGGTGTCAGCTTCTCTAGGAGAGCTCCCAGTTTTTACTGCATATCCATAAAATGTTCACCCCAGCTAGTCTTCCAGTCTGAACATGTACAGAATCTGTGATACAGTCTGCACGAAAGAGATTATTTTGGCCAGCAGTATTTAATTTATTCAAGCATGGTGTTTCAAATGAATAGTATCAGATTATTTTTTTACTGGTTATGGTCTTTCCTGATAATTACTGTACAACAATTTGGTGCTTATGTCCAAGGCCAGTCAAAGATTTTTTGTTATATTCTGCCTGAAGTGCGCAGCGGTCCCTCGTAGTGTTACAAGGCATGCTTGAATAAAGATCGTATGTCATACATGAGCTCATGTTTGAGATTTCAGTTCTAGTTAGTATCATTGCAAGACTTCTCAAGTGTACCTTAGAGTCCTAAATTAATTGCCACACAAACAATTATTATTATTATTTTTGCACATTTGGTCCCACCAGTTGTGTAGCAAGGTACACAATTTTCGATGGGCACTGGGTGGGATGCGGATTATATTTTTATTATTGTAAAGACATGATCATTGAGATAATATTCAAGAACTTAGTTTGGACCTCATTGGTTTCTCATTGGTCTAACTATATGGATTTTTTAAACATAGTCTAACTATATGGATTTTTTAAACATAGTTTATTAAATAAGCCACAGTGACTGAATTCACACAATACCAAAATATAATCCAAGAATAAAATGCCGTAATAACTGGGTGCCTTGTTCTTCTATTATATTAAACAATTATGTGGTTAATTTTATTTGGGATGGTATAGAGCAGCATTCCCCAACCTTTCTGGCTTGGCAGACCAGCAGAGGTAGTGTGGGAGGAGAGGGGATAATTTCACGTGTGTGTGTGTACGCCACTTTTATAAATGCAGCTTTTTACATGCACATGCATGCCACTTCCACAGCCCAGTTTCCAAGCGGGTGTGGCCCAGCAATGGGCCACGGACTAGGAATTGGGGATCCCTGGTATAGAGGGAACCCAACCACGGTAGTTTGTAAATCATGGTTTATGTAAACTTGTTCTGTGAACCATTAGTTATTCAACCATGACATAACCACGACCTAACCATGTTTTTGCAGGTTTTGGAAACCAGAATGGAAATGTGTTATATGTATTTGATATTTTTTTCTTGATTTTTCTTAAACTACTCCCTTTATTTATGTTATTACTTGTTTACAATATTTATTATAGAGCTCAATCACAGTTGTAATAATTAGCTTAGACTACTGTATCTCATTGGAAGTTTCTTTTTCCAGTTCTTTAAAATCTTTGTGTGTAGCAAATGATGATATTAGCATATTACCGCAACTTTTTGAGGAATCGTCTGACATTCTGCATAGGCACTGTATTCTTTGTGCTGCTAAATAACGTTAAAATAATATTCAGATTCTTTCAGTCTATCTAACAATTCAGACACTGAAAGTTAGGAAGTTTGTGTCTTTTTGCTAATCCTGGAGCATAACATCCTTAATAACATATTGAATTGTCCATATATTATTATTTATCTTTCTCATTCGGATTACTTTGAATGAAATACTGTGAACGTATATAACTTTGCATAATGCAAAAGTGTTGTCTGCTTTATCAAATGTGATTCCTCTTGGCTCAGAATGTGATTGCTTCTTGGTAGTTTATTGTACTTTAGCTTTTGAAAGAATAAGCCAGTATTACAGTTTGACCAGTGTTCAGGAAGGTAGATCTCATTGGGGCATGACAACATAGGCTGCCTGGTCAGGATAGTGGCTTCAAATAGGTTTGATAGCTGGACAGAAAAAATATATATGTAAAGATAACACAGCTTGCATTATATGTGTATGTCTATTTATAAGAATATGTGTGTTTAAATAATTGCCATAGGAGGCCTCAGTCATATATGACATATCAAGACCGATATAGTCTTTTTCCCACAAATCCAATTTCTAATATTCCCTATCTGCTAAAGACAAAATCCTGAAAGGGAAGCTGTTCACAACACAGACTTTTACCTCCTTTCCTTCATATTTAAATATTAATATCACTGTGATTCAAATTATGATAAAAGCTCATGACAGAACATAAATCATTAATAGTTAATTACTGTAGTTAATAACAGTTAACAGTAAATATAACTTACTTAAATAGTACTGGCTAATATGTCAGTTGTAAATACCAGAAGGTGCCCTGTTTGCTAATTATTTAATTTTATACATTTATTTCCAGTATTTCTGTCCTGTGTTTCATCTGGAAAGGCTAAGCCGATAACTTACAGGTAGTCCTCGACTTAGAACAATTCGTTTAATGACCGCTCAAAGTTACAACAGCACTGAAAAAAGTGAAAACTTTTTTCTGCTGGAAAACAGAAAAAAAAAATCGCAAATCGTGGACACTTGATTGCAGAATTCTGCAACTGATCCTAGATGTAATCGCCCAAAATGCCATTACATGATTGGGGAAGTGGGACAGCAGTTGTAACTTTGAGGAGGGGTGATAAGTTCAACATATCTTCATTAAGTGACCAGTTGTAAATTGAGGACTATCTGTATTGAAATTCATTATGAGTACAAGGGCATCCTGGAATGGAACAAGCCTTAAACAGGGCTATTAGAAAGAAAGCATGAATGCAGTTTGTTCTGTAAAATTCATTGTGGATAATTCACTCAGTTTTATTTTCAAGATGCTAATAAGGGCAATGACTGGCCACCAAATGATAGCTGTACTACTCTCCCACTGTGGATCTTCTATGAATAATGATGTGCAAGAATCTTACTAGAGTCAGTTGTCCCCTGTATATAAAAACTTTGCATATTGCATTCCTTCATTGAAAATGAGCAATGTAAACTAGGTGTTTATTCAGTGGCTTGTTGTGATGTTAGTCATCTTTTAACAAAACATCTAATTATTCTCATTAAAATCCAAGAAGATAAAATTATACCCTGCCTTCAGTTTTTTGTTTTCCTATAAATTCACTAAACATGCTAGTTGACATTATTTCAAGTTTCCTTGACTATTTTGACATCTGTCTGTACATTTGGCATTTCTCTTTCCAAATATGGTTCCATTCTTCTAAGTAGCATATTAAACATAACTTTAGGTGAGGAAATAGAATAGAATAAGGCCAATTAGTGTAAAATGGAACTTAAGCGTTTCTTCACAGTCAAGTTACGTCCTGATTTCTTACGTCTTCTTTTATTAGTTGCTAAGACACAGTTTTCTCTTTGCACCTTCTTTTAACACTGAGCAGCTGAAGGGTTTGGACCTCAGCCTTACGAACTAGTTTTGTTTTGTTTTTAAAAAATAATAATTTTGCCAAAATTAAAATTAATTTTAAATTGACCAACAAAAAAAGTAACAGAAACTAAGGATGAGGATCTGAAACTGTTGGGATGCTCAGATTTTTTGGGAGGGAACATATAGCACCTCCTCTTTAATTGGGTAACTAGTGGGAAGGCTGGCCTCATCATCCAGTATTCTTGATGTTTCTTTAATAGTGGCAATGAGGACAACTGTTAGCAATGGTGGGCTGCAACCGGTTTAACAACTTTGCATGCGCCTAACGCACTTGCATGCAGCATTCAAAATACAGCAATTTGAAGCTCAGCTGCTTACCTTCTAAGGCAGCCCCAGTAAGTAGGACAGTGGAGGCACGGAAATCAGCTGTGCTGCGCGAATCAGCTGAGCCAGAAAGAAGGAAATATAGGACAGGATAGGGTGGGGTCAGCTGATCATCAGAACTACCGGTTCGCCTGAACCGGTCCAAAACGGCAGCAGTCCACCATTGACTGTTAAGTCATTTTAAAAGTTATTATGAGAGTAGGGCAAGTAAAAAGAAAAATGGAAGTTCATTAGTATAGCACACTTGGAAGATGTGCCAAGTTTTGCAAATGAACAAATGCTATAGATGTAAAACAAGAATAATGATAGATGACTGAATTTTTGCAACAAAAATTCATTTCTTGTAGAATATTATTTATGCTCACAGGACATTGTGATGCAGATAGTGCATGTTCTATTTCTATATATTTGAAATATAATTTGCAAATATCAGACCTTTTTTTAGCACCAGGATTTTATGAAGAAACAACATTAAATAAATAATCATAGCTAAAGAAAAAGCATTTACTCTTTAGTGTTAGCATTAAGGCTAAATATCAGGAAAAATATGCATTGCTAATCAATCTGCCTATCCATAGCTGGAAGGCAAGATTGTCCATGAAGTACGTTCAAATAACCAATTCCACAGTCAACTTGCAAACATATCAGAGCAAGATGTCACAGAGTGAATAATTTTGACGATTGTTGGGAAGCCTCATTTCAGTTATGACTACCAGTTCAGATCTCATGATCTCGTAGTTTTTCTCCAACTCTGTCAAACTAACAAAGCTATTATTGATTTTGTCCTAGACAGTCATTTATGCACTGATTGGAACAGTGACTTTCATTTAGTAGCTGGATATTAAGGCAGGAGGAGACCTACTTTTTATTCAATATTTTGACAAAATAGTCCTTTTCACTCGTATTTTCTAAATTATGAAGGCAGAAATAAGGGGGGAAAAATTAGATGTGAGGCCAATTTTCTAAAAAAACAAAGTTGGTAACAATCAAGTCAAAAATAACACTTTTATATTAAATGTAATAATTCTTTAGTCTCTTCCTTATTCCTGATATTAAATTACATTTGTTGCGACATAAAATAAGTTATCACGGAAGATTTCCTCTTTAAAGAAATATTGAGATATCTGATGAGTCTTCTATAGACAATTGAATTGCACCGCTCATTCCAAAAAACAAGCAGCACAAACTTAGAATCAAATGTTTCTACGTTTTAGGGCAGGATACTATAAATAATGCTAGTGGGAAACAGAAGAATTAATTACTGTCAAAAGTAATTCATTCAATTAACTGAAGGTCATGAAGCACCTGGACCTTCTGTTTGTATTATATATGAATATTAATAAGGATGTTCTTATTGTAGAAACAAGATATTTTGCATATCATAATTCCAACATACTGTTTTTGAGAGGTTCATTACCTAAGGGATACTTGAAGCACTATTTAGAAATTCATGAAAGAATGTCATGGAACCAAATCCAATCTATTTAAGGTTAAATTCCTTGGCCATGCTTTGATGAGCACAGTACCATGATAAATGTACTTTCCCATCTGTTCTTGCTATTTAATTGAATAATTTGCAGCATTAAAAGCAAATAGTTCTTCTTCAATCAACGAATGGATATAGCAAAGTTTAATAATAATCAGATCCTCTTTGATTAAAAAGTCTACACTGAGGAAATACTGCAGGAAAAAAATTGCATTAATACATCAATGTACAAAATACTGCTTTGAAAAGCTACAAAAACAAAAATGTGTGAAATTGTATTGCGTGAAAGAGATTGAAGAAAAGACTAGAGACAAAAATAATCCCATTCGTGTGAAGTCTATCAAGTTGCAGGTAATAACATCACTTAGATAGAAGATGATAAAGTTTGTCTGGGAACATGAATTCAAGATTTAAATGATTTCAATCCTATTCATATTCATATTCCCACCAGTAAATCAATGAGAAGCAAAGGTCCAAGTGAACTTAATTAGACCCAAGTAGCCTTCTAGGAAATGCTTCAGGCTTAGATGATGAAGTTTGTGGTTCTCAATTCCTTATACTCTGATCCTTTTCCACAGAAGAGCCAATGACTTCAATATTTTGTGAAGAAAAACATTATCATATTTTACAGACAAAAGAAAAGTCCAAAAACAAAGGATTTTCCAGCAAAATTTAAAGTGGAGCATTACCATAAAAGCTACTTATATTTACATTCAAGGGGGTATACAATGATTATTTTTATTTTATTTATTTATTTAAAATATATTCTACACCAGTTATCAAGGTCTCTCATATAAAAGATGGGTTTTGAGATGGGCTGCCATACAAGTCTTTTAAATAAATAAAATAACATTCTCCCCCCCCCAATAATATAATAATCTACTTTATCTTCAGGTACTTTTAAAGCTCAATTGATTCCTGCTTAGGTATACGTCACATTGTCTTCTGAATATCTCCCAAATGAAAAACTACATAGCCTAGTTTCTTCCATTCTTTATTAATTTATCAAACTAAATTGCTCATGTAATTTATAATATAGTAAAAGAATTTATATTTTTAAATGTTTCATAAAAATTTAAATGTTTTATAAAAAGTATATATTAAAATATACAAATACATTTGTGAACAAATACTTTTTTATAGTTAAATATTATGAAAATGGGAAAGTGAAAAAGAATGGATTAGCCAAATATACATAAAAAGAATAAAGCACTCAAAAGTTGCTGTAAAGTACATTCACTGTGGGAAAGAAGCAAGCTGTATTGAAGTAACTTGATGTTATAAGCTCTCAGTTAACCTTCCCAGCTGTTGGCATAATCGCATTGCTCTTTATATGTAGAAGACCAAACAGTTTGTTCTCTTTAAATCTTTTTCTCCTCAATCTCTCTGCTCTGTTGGTGGGAAAAAGGTTAGGCAAAGGAGAGATGCCTACAGAAATTGCTTGCTTTCCCCCTACCCCACACCCTACAAAGGGGAGAGATTGAAGAGGATGAGATTTCAAGAGAATACTGTCAGCTGTTTGTGTAGCATGCCCGTGGTTCTCAATCCCTGTCTCCCCCAGGTTGCCAGCATGATCTCTCTTCTTTCAAGAATAGCAAATAGTTTACTATCTTGCAATTCCTTCTTCAATATCTTTGCTCTGCAAGAAGGGAAAGAAAGAAAAATATCACAGGTCAGGTACAGGAGGTATACTGATTGTGCATAAGGCACAAACGTGCCTACCGTTCCTGTCCTATTGTTTTTCTTTTCTTTTCTTCTTTCTATATATTATAATGACAATCACGTGACTGAGGAATGCTGCAAATATTCTTAATTGGTTTGAAAGGGGCCATAAAGTTCTTTTTAAGCATTGTAATAATTTTGAAGGGTTGCAAAATGAATGGTCAGTAAGCAAGGGCTACTTGTAATAACTTCAGAACAAGCAAAATTGATCATGCCTCTTTAAAAAGGACAGGAATCTAAAACACTTAGCAATATCGAAAGCAGCACGTCAGGAAGCTACTAATGGATGTTGAGAGTGACAGCTTTACTAATAAGTTGGATTCAGGGATCAAACAGGAAAATATCAAGCACAGATGGCAAACTGCTATCCTCCTTAGAACTGCCGAAGAGGCAATCAATGTGCTAATGGTTGCAAGACTGTGATTGGAAAAGATGGGTGAATAAATCTGTATTAAAAAGAGAATGTGCAAAATACTCAACCAGAACAACTAGACACAAGAAAAGTTTCTTCCCAAATGCCATCACTCTGCTAAACAAATAATTCCCTCAACACTGTCAAACTAGTTACTAAATCTGCACTACTATTAATCTTCTCATTGTTCACATCACTCACCTCCTTCCACTTATGACTGTAACTTTGTTGCTTGTATCCTTATGATTTATATTGATATTTATTGTTTCTGGATTGCTTATTTGTACCCTATGACTATCATTAAGTGCTGTACCTTATAATTCTTGATGAACGTATCTTTTCTTTTATGTATACTGAGAGCATATGCACCAAGACAAATTCCTTCTGTGTCCAATCACACTTGGCCAATAAAAAATTCTATTCTATTCTATTCTATTCTATTCTATTCTATTCTATTCTATTCTATTCTATTCTACAAATGCTAAGAAACCGTCATACATAGACTGTAGATAGGCTTATATACCCCTAAAATGATGAAATAAAATTCATTGTATACACATCTTTTAAGATTTTCTATGTCCAGAAAAGGCGCTTGGTCCAAATTCCTAGATGTCTGTACATTTGTTTAACCGGAAGGGATATATGCAGTAATCATAATATGTAGCCCAGAACTATAACCATTGAAATTCTTCTTGCTTATAGCTTGGATGTAATGTGCAATGCACATAGGATGAATTTAAAGAAGCCTCTGAATTCAAACATCTGTTCAATTTTATCACAAGACAACTCATGCAATATCATTCCCAAGGTGATAGCAAAATTCAAAACTCTTGAGATAAAATGTTTAAGGAAAATAATTAATTAGAGATGCAATAAATACAAATATTTGTGGGGAATGGAATGGTCATTTATTTAAAGTCTGCTTAATAGATTAATTGATTATTTTGTTGTTGTTATTAGAGGTCCATTAGAGTGCTAATAAGTTACAACCATCTGTAACAACATAATCTGCAGGGATGTTCACAGCCATCTGTACTTGTGTTTTAACAGGACTGTTGCATCTATCAATCAACCATTATTTATAAATCCAATAGATTACCTGGAGATGTGTATATCAGTATATGTTAAAATTAAAAAATATGAATGATAAATCATTGGCTGTAAAAACGTTTAGATTTTAACCCATCTATAATTTGGTGAATTATTAAAAAACAGAGCAGATCTGTGATTAGAAATTGGATCAGATAGAGATTTAGACACATGTTAGTGGCTTTTAGTAGAAGCAGACTCACTTATTTTCCTTTCCCTGGATGAATTTTAGTATGGGAAGAGAGAGACTCAAATTCAGATGAAAACATCTTTTGCTACCATTAATGGAAACCTCTGAAACTATAGTCTCTTAAGCAATTGTTTCAACTAAAGTTTAGCTTTGTTAGTGGATTAAATACACCTGGAACCTAATAATATTTTTCAATTTTGATATTACTGAATAGAGATAAGGAAAAACCAATCTTCAAGAGTTTTACAACCCATATGGATTTTCGAAAGGCTGAAATAAATCTTCCTAAATTCCTGATGAAAGGCAAATAGCTAAGAAAATTCTTCATAGCTATTCTTGTGCTGTTCAGATCAGGACTTTCATTGCATTTAACTTAACATTAATTTGAACGTTCTCTAATCTGATAGGCATTAATTTGTGGTAGGTGTGTTTTAATTTATTATTTTATTGTTTTTAAAATGGTGACAAAAAAGAAATGAAAAACCCTTGCAAAGATATAAAAAACATACATTATAATAGATACTAAGTTTTATGTTTAACAACATCATTTTTTAAATTTTTTTTGAAGATTTCAGAATTTTAGTATTCTGAAATGCTAGAAGAAAACACCCATAATGTCCCATAAAAGCTTTTTTTCCTCAAAAGGCAACTGGACTTTGCTTTTTTCCTTGAAGATGTTTCGCTTCTCATCCCAAAAACTTCTTCAAGGAAAGTTGCCTTTAAAAAACAAAACAAAAGTTATCTTTGAGACAATCTTGACCTGAATGACTGAGAATATCCATAGACAAAACACCCATAAATATTTTAATAGTTAAAAGGGAGCTCAGGCTGGACTTCAAAGATAATTTACTCACATTTTAAATAGTCTTCCCAAAACACTCAACTAGTGTTTTAAAAATACATTTTAAGTCTGCCACATACTAAAATTCTTGCTTTGAACCAATTATTGAAACAAGTTACAGTATTATTGATGATAATTCTAAGATATTAAGATTTCAGTTTCCAATCAGCTGTGTCAGTGAAGAAAAAAGTATATAATTTCTATTTCATTGGTCCTAATTTTTATTAGTTTTCCTCCAAATTACATACTTTCTACTTTATCTCTTGAAAAATGGTCCTTTCCCTTTGCATTGTAGACTTACCACTGTACAAGTGAAAATTAACTGATATTGTAAGTGGTTAATATCTCTGATACGGTTATCTCTTCTGTTACTTTATATTTTTATTTTTAACACACTTTTTCTATAGTACTCTTTAAAACCAATTAAACATTCTGTAAAAGTCTATTTTTGTCACTAATTTCTCTATTGTTCTTCAGGTGGGTTTTTTTTAAATTAATGTGTGGGTTTTGCCTGGTAAATTGTTTTCAAATATTTCTGCAAACTATTTTAAGTGCCATCTTACAGATGAAAAACTTCATGCCATTATTATGTGTCTGGCTTTAAGAGTAGCATTATTGACAACTGCATCTTTTTATTATAACCTTTTAGAATAGAATAGAATTTTTTATTGGCCAAGTGTGATTGGACACACAAGGAATTTGTCTTGGTGCATATGCTCTCAGTGTACATAAAAGAAAAGATACGTTCATCAAGGTACAACATTTACAACACAATTGATGATCAATATAGCAATATAAATCATAAGGATTGCCAGCAACAAGTTATAGTCATACAGTCATAAGTGGAAAGAGATTGGTGATTATTAGAAATTATTTAACTATGCATCAAGGTTGACAATGTTAAAGTTACTGAAGGCATGGACTTGAAGAGTGTTTTGATTTCTGAGAAAAACGTCTAGCAGATACACAGGGTATAACTTTTGAAACTTGCTCAGGTTGGATTCTTTCCCTTCCATGGCTCTTCATATGTAAATGGGCATGATTGAGTGGTTGGAATTATTCAACAGAGAGGGGGCCAGCAAGAGCTTCATTCTCTCCATGTGAGTGCTCTGAGAAAAGATAATGAAGCCCTTTGTACCCCCTTGAAAGATCTGCTTTTCAGCTGGAATTGGCTGAGCAGCTGGCACCTTAGCAACCAGGCCTAGCAGAAAAGAATTAGAGCAGTCTTCCAAAGTGCTAGGCAGACAATGTGGTCACAATTGGAGATGTTAAGCTTTATAGATAAGCAAGACCACAGTTTTCTGAAGAGGATAGATGTTGGGATTTTATAAAATCTGTTTTAGACAAATGAAACCATTTCTGATGGCAGCTACTAGTGCCCTTAAAAATATTTATCAACTTGTACGACTGAAATGGAGCCTGGGAATTTGCAACAGCAGGAATTGAATTTATTCTCCTATAAAAGTTGGAGAATCCTTTGTTGATTTCAGGCATTTTGTTTTGCTTTTTGCTTTTAAGCTTTCAGCAGCATTTAGAGCCATAGTCATTTGAAGAAACTGACTAAAAATATTTCAGTGGGAATAAGATGTGTGTCCTCACCCATGTGATTTGCTGTTTGCATAAGCTCTGATTTAATCAGAATAATGGTGCTGATGTGAATACAATAGACTTCATTAATCACCCAGCTGTTTGTAGTGATTCAACTAGCTCCACCACAGTCTTGCTAAGGGGGGTGGGGAAAGAAAAGAGTGAATAAGAATACAGTTTTTTTCCTTAGCCAGAGTTATATATTTAGTAATGTGTGTCAATTTTTTGTGATAGATTGGCATACAGGTAGATTTTTGGATGGTCGGTGGGAAGAGAGTCATGTATATGAATTGGTATGTGACATGCCCTCCAAAATAATTCCTTATGCTGTCCTTTCTTCTAACAAGCAGGAAGTTGTGAATATAATAGCATAGATAACCAAACTCCATCCAAGACCACATAAAGTAACCTGTGCAGGATTCTAGTCACATCCTAATAGTGGATAGGCCTGAAGAAAATGGAGGATGGAATCACTGTTCTTTCTATTCCTAGAAACAGTTATCTTTGCCAGAGGATTTTTGAAATTAAGCTGAAAATTGTATACAAGCCTGGGATCATTTATTTATTTATTTATTTATTTATTTATTTATTTATTTATTTATTTATTTATTTATTTCGATTTAAAGTCTGCTTAATAGATTAATTGATTATTTTGTTGTTGTTATTAGAGGTCCATTAGAGTGCTAATAAGTTACAACCATCTGTAACAACATAATCTGCAGGGATGTTCACAGCCATCTGTACTTGTGTTTTAACAGGACTGTTGCATCTATCAATCAACCATTATTTATAAATCCAATAGATTACCTGGAGATGTGTATATCAGTATATGTTAAAATTAAAAAATATGAATGATAAATCATTGGCTGTAAAAACGTTTAGATTTTAACCCATCTATAATTTGGTGAATTATTAAAAAACAGAGCAGATCTGTGATTAGAAATTGGATCAGATAGAGATTTAGACACATGTTAGTGGCTTTTAGTAGAAGCAGACTCACTTATTTTCCTTTCCCTGGATGAATTTTAGTATGGGAAGAGAGAGACTCAAATTCAGATGAAAACATCTTTTGCTACCATTAATGGAAACCTCTGAAACTATAGTCTCTTAAGCAATTGTTTCAACTAAAGTTTAGCTTTGTTAGTGGATTAAATACACCTGGAACCTAATAATATTTTTCAATTTTGATATTACTGAATAGAGATAAGGAAAAACCAATCTTCAAGAGTTTTACAACCCATATGGATTTTGAAATTAAGCTGAAAATTGTATACAAGCCTGGGGTCATGGGCTGTATACTATCATCTAAATATAAACTTAAACTTTGTGAAATAGTTCTTTGGATCTTAGATAAATGATCATTCTTGGGTTATTTTTCACAGCATCTGTTCAATTTTATCACAAGACAACTCATGCAATATCATTCCCAAGGTGATAGCAAAATTCAAAACTCTTGAGATAAAATGTTTAAGGAAAATAATTAATTAGAGATGCAATAAATACAAATATTTGTGGGGAATGGAATGGTCATTTATTTAAAGTCTGCTTAATAGATTAATTGATTATTTTGTTGTTGTTATTAGAGGTCCATTAGAGTGCTAATAAGTTACAACCATCTGTAACAACATAATCTGCAGGGATGTTCACAGCCATCTGTACTTGTGTTTTAACAGGACTGTTGCATCTATCAATCAACCATTATTTATAAATCCAATAGATTACCTGGAGATGTGTATATCAATATATGTTAAAATTAAAAAATATGAATGATAAATCATTGGCTGTAAAAACGTTTAGATTTTAACCCATCTATAATTTGATGAATTATTAAAAAACAGAGCAGATCTGTGATTAGAAATTGGATCAGATAGAGATTTAGACACATGTTAGTGGCTTTTAGTAGAAGCAGACTCACTTATTTTCCTTTCCCTGGATGAATTTTAGTATGGGAAGAGAGACTCTCAAATTCAGATGAAAACATCTTTTGCTACCATTAATGGAAACCTCTGAAACTATAGTCTCTGAAGCAATTGTTTCAACTAAAGTTTAGCTTTGTTAGTGGATTAAATACACCTGGAACCTAATAATATTTGTCAATTTTGATATTACTGAATAGAGATAAGGAAAAACGAAGCTTCAAGAGTTTTACAACCCATATGGATTTTGAAATTAAGCTGAAAATTGTATACAAGCCTGGGGTCATGGGCTGTATACTATCATCTAAATATAAACTTAAACTTTGTGAAATAGTTCTTTGGATCTTAGATAAATGATCATTCTTGGGTTATTTTTCACAGCATCTGTTCAAAACAACACAGTGCTTATCAACAACTGCCATTAATATTCACATTCTTCTTCTTGATGGTAAAAATTTCTTCGCTTAATGCTGTGAATATTGGCACAAAAGGCAGCAATAGGAACCTTTTCCAAGACCTTTGGGACTAGAAAAATTGGGAGGCATTTCTATAAATCTGGGGGTATTAGAATGGCATGTGAACATTATTTGGCTTGTGTAATTCACTCATGTTTCATCGTCAGGCACAGAGCAGCTTGTGTAAATCATTACTGTAAATTTACACTTTGCCTTAATCTTATTTGACTATTATTAAACATTTCATTTTAATGAGGCTGGCACCTCCCCACACCCCTCACTTCCAAATATACTTAGAACATTAGCTGCGCAGGATTGGTGTTACATGGGAGCAACGAGTTGCTCCCACTATTACCAGCGCAGCTGCATTCTGGACTAGCTGCAGCCTCCGGGTGCACTTCAAGGGCAGCCCATGTAGAGCATTGCAATAGTCCAGGCGGGAAGTGACAAGGGCATGAGTGACCGTGCATAAGGCATCCCGGTCAAGGAAGGGGCGCAACTGGCGCACCAAGCGTACTTGGTGGAAGGCCCTCTTGGAGACGGCCGCCAAATGATCATCAAACGACAGCCGCCCATCCAAGAGGACACCCAAGTTGCGCACCCTCTCCGTTGGGGCCAATAACTACTTCACAGCCAGCTGCGGCTGCAGCTGACTGTACCGGGGTGCCGGCATCCACAGCCACTCCGTCTTGGAGGGATTGAGCTTGAGTCTGTTTCTCCCCATCCAGACCCGTACGGCTTCCAGACACCGGGACAGCACTTCGACAGCTTCGTTGGGGTGGTCCGGGGTGGAAAAGTACAGCTGAGTATCATCAGCATACAGATGATAACTCACCCCGAAACCACTGATGACCTCACCCAGCGGCTTCATGTAGATGTTGAACAGGAGGGGCGAGAGAATCGACCCCTGAGGCACCCCACAAGTAAGGCGCCTCGCTACCTCTGCCCCCTGTCAACACCATCTGCGACCGGTCGAGAGATAGGAGGAGAACCACCGATAAACGGTGCCTCCCTCCCAACCCCTCCAACCGGTGCAGCAAGATACCATGGTCGATGGTATCAAAAGCCGCTGAGAGATCTAATAGGACCAGGGCAGAGGAACAACCCCTGTCCCTGGCCTCAGAGGTCATCCACCGACCAAAGCTGTCTCCGTACTGTGACCGGACCGGAAGCGGACTGGAGCAGGTCTAGATAGACTGCTTCATCCAGGTACCGGGAAGCTGACCTGCAACCACTCTCTACAACCTTCGCCACAAAGCGAAGGTTGGAGACTGGACGATAATTTCCCAAAATAGCTGGGTCCAGGAAGGCTTCTTGAGGAGGGTCTCACCACCGCCTCTTTCAAGGCAGTGGGGAAAACCCTTCCAACAATGAAGCATTTATAATTCCTCGAGCCAGCCTCGTGTCACTTCCTGAGTAGCCAGCACCAGCCAGGAAGGACACGGGTCCAGTAAACATGTGGTCGCATGTAGCCTCCCCAGTAACTGGACTTTGCTTTTTTCCTTGAAGATGTTTCGCTTCTCATCCCAAAAACTTCTTCAAGGAAAGTTGCCTTTAAAAAACAAAACAAAAACCCTATCTTTGAGACAACCTTGACCTGAATGACTGAGAATATCCATAGACAAAACACCCATAAATATTTTAATAGTTAAAAGGGAGCTCAGGCTGGACTTCAAAGATAATTTACTCACATTTTAAATAGTCTTCCCAAAACACTCAACTAGTGTTTTAAAAATACATTTTAAGTCTGCCACATACTAAAATTCTTGCTTTGAACCAATTATTGAAACAAGTTACAGTATTATTGATGATAATTCTAAGATATTAAGATTTCAGTTTCCAATCAGCTGTGTCAGTGAAGAAAAAAGTATATAATTTCTATTTCATTGGTCCTAATTTTTATTAGTTTTCCTCCAAATTACATACTTTCTACTTTATCTCTTGAAAAATGGTCCTTTCCCTTTGCATTGTAGACTTACCACTGTACAAGTGAAAATTAACTGGTATTGTAAGTGGTTAATATCTCTGATACGGTTATCTCTTCTGTTACTTTATATTTTTATTTTTAACACACTTTTTCTATAGTACTCTTTAAAACCAATTAAACATTCTGTAAAAGTCTATTTTTGTCACTAATTTCTCTATTGTTCTTCAGGTGGGTTTTTTTTTAATTAATGTGTGGGTTTGCCTGGTAAATTGTTTTCAAATATTTCTGCAAACTATTTTAAGTGCCATCTTACAGATGAAAAACTTCATGCCATTATTATGTGTCTGGCTTTAAGAGTAGCATTATTGACAACTGCATCTTTTTATTATAACCTTTTAGAATAGAATAGAATTTTTTATTGGCCAAGTGTGATTGGACACACAAGGAATTTGTCTTGGTGCATATGCTCTCAGTGTACATAAAAGAAAAGATACGTTCATCAAGGTACAACATTTACAACACAATTGATGATCAATATAGCAATATAAATCATAAGGATTGCCAGCAACAAGTTATAGTCATACAGTCATAAGTGGAAAGAGATTGGTGATTATTAGAAATTATTTAACTATGCATCAAGGTTGACAATGTTAAAGTTACTGAAGGCATGGACTTGAAGAGTGTTTTGATTTCTGAGAAAAACGTCTAGCAGATACACAGGGTATAACTTTTGAAACTTGCTCAGGTTGGATTCTTTCCCTTCCATGGCTCTTCATATGTAAATGGGCATGATTGAGTGGTTGGAATTATTCAACAGAGAGGGGGCCAGCAAGAGCTTCATTCTCTCCATGTGAGTGCTCTGAGAAAAGATAATGAAGCCCTTTGTACCCCCTTGAAAGATCTGCTTTTCAGCTGGAATTGGCTGAGCAGCTGGCACCTTAGCAACCAGGCCTAGCAGAAAAGAATTAGAGCAGTCTTCCAAAGTGCTAGGCAGACAATGTGGTCACAATTGGAGATGTTAAGCTTTATAGATAAGCAAGACCACAGTTTTCTGAAGAGGATAGATGTTGGGATTTTATAAAATCTGTTTTAGACAAATGAAACCATTTCTGATGGCAGCTACTAGTGCCCTTAAAATATTTATCAACTTGTACGACTGAAATGGAGCCTGGGAGTTTGCAACAGCAGGAATTGAATTTATTCTCCTATAAAAGTTGGAGAATCCTTTGTTGATTTCAGGCATTTTGTTTTGCTTTTTGCTTTTAAGCTTTCAGCAGCATTTAGAGCCATAGTCATTTGAAGAAACTGACTAAAAATATTTCAGTGGGAATAAGATGTGTGTCCTCACCCATGTGATTTGCTGTTTGCATAAGCTCTGATTTAATCAGAATAATGGTGCTGATGTGAATACAATAGACTTCATTAATCACCCAGCTGTTTGTAGTGATTCAACTAGCTCCACCACAGTCTTGTTAAGGGGGGTGGGGAAAGAAAAGAGTGAATAAGAATACAGTTTTTTTCCTTAGCCAGAGTTATATATTTAGTAATGTGTGTCAATTTTTTGTGATAGATTGGCACACAGGTAGATTTTTGGATGGTCGGTGGGAAGAGAGTCATGTATATGAATTGGTATGTGATATGCCCTCCAAAATAATTCCTTATGCTGTCCTTTCTTCTAACAAGCAGGAAGTTGTGAATATAATAGCATAGATAACCAAACTCCATCCAAGACCACATAAAGTAACCTGTGCAGGATTCTAGTCACATCCTAATAGTGGATAGGCCTGAAGAAAATGGAGGATGGAATCACTGTTCTTTCTATTCCTAGAACCAGTTATCTTTGCCAGAGGATTTTTGAAATTAAGCTGAAAATTGTATACAAGCCTGGGGTCATGGGCTGTATACTATCATCTAAATATAAACTTAAACTTTGTGAAATAGTTCTTTGGATCTTAGATAAATGATCATTCTTGGGTTATTTTTCACAGCATCTGTTCAAAACAACACAGTGCTTATCAACAACTGCCATTAATATTCACATTCTTCTTCTTGATGGTAAAAATTTCTTCACTTAATGCTGTGAATATTGGCACAAAAGGCAGCAATAGGAACCTTTTCCAAGACCTTTGGGACTAGAAAAATTGGGAAGCATTTCTATAAATCTGGGGGTATTAGAATGGCATGTGAACATTATTTGGCTTGTGTAATTCACTCATGTTTCATCGTCAGGCACAGAGCAGCTTGTGTAAATCATTACTGTAAATTTACACTTTGCCTTAATCTTATTTGACTATTATTAAACATTTCATTTTAATGAGGCTGGCACCCCCCACACCCCTCACTTCCAAATATACTTAGAACATTAGTCTTAAGTTGTGGCCTTAGATCAGGTTCTAAAATTTGGGAATTCAGAGCAATATTGAATTAGATGTGTTTAGCTGCCATATCTTTTTAGTGAAATCATTAATAAGATTTATGATAGATAATTTTTACCGAATATGGCAGCTGCTTTTGTACATTTCTGTGCTGCAGCCCAAAGTTGGAATAATTTCCTTTAAAAAAAATGGGCTTTAGATTCATAGTTAATGTATTCTAAATAACACTGTAGACAAAATGTGTATCATTTTCAGGAACTGGTGAGTGGCATGATGGATGATTCTATGATATATTTAGTTCTTGACAGATACAGAAGTTCAGAATTAGTGTGGTACAAGGGGAAAAAAATGAGGTAATTACTCCAAAGGCTGTAATTTTAGACAGAACTAGTTTGCTTTTTTAAAAAGACATTTGGTATTTATACAATGAATAGGGTAAATGAATTTTTGTTGGAAAATTAATATTAAAGAATATTAAAAAAATCTTAAAAGTTCCATGTTGTATATGCTACAGTGGTTTCGTGTGATCCTTTTTACATTCTCAAAATAAGTAGTAAATATAATCAACTTCATGAAGTCAAAACATGCTTGTAATTACAGAGTTTAAATGACAGATTCCTGTAAATCAGTAAGATACTTTTGTTGGCTGCTTCTTTCGCTTATAATAAGGCTACTTTTAATTACTGTGCAGCTTCTCTTATAATATGTAAAGCTACCTACAATTAGTCATCCTACAGAAAATCTGCACTATACTATTCACTAGCACTATGACTATCATTATTTGAAATCTTAAAGTATTTAATCACAGAAATGACTAAAAACAGACTTGGTCAGCATAACAGCATAATCTCTTGTTGATGAAGCTGCATCCATTACGATGGATGCAGCTCTAGGAAACTGCCTCTACCTATTGGGAAGGGAGGGAGAGTTTGTTGCATGGCCAGTCCATTTGCATTTCCTTTGCATAGCCTAGAAATAGAAATGAGCATTGCAGCAAATGGGATAAAATGAACCACATTTGCACTGATAGAAAAAAATAAAATAAAAAAAACCTCCTTGTTTTCCAAGATAATCAGGAACCAATATTTTTTTGATTGCTGTAGCGCTGTAAGAGAGCAACAGATATCTCCAGCAGCAGGTATTGAGTTTTCCCTGTGTATAGACTAAATGTCTGTAGAGTCATCCAGGTCATCGTTGTCCCAAAGGTGCTTTTTCAGGAGGCGACTGAACTCTGTATAGATTGTTTTATTTTGATTAAAGTAATACTCTTAAAGTAAGCCTCTGGTGGCTCAGCAGACTAAGTCTGTCTGTTATTAACACAGCTGCTTGCAATTACTGCAAGTTCAAGTCCCACCAGGCCCAAGGTTGACCCAGCCTTCCATCCTTTATAAGGTAGGTAAAATGAGGGCCCAGATTGTTGGGGGCAATAAAAGTTGACTTTGTATATAATATACAAATGGATGAAGACTATTGCTTAACACTGTAAGCCGCCCTGAGTCTTCGGAGAAGGGCGGGATATAAATTCAAATTTAAAAAAAAATACTTAATATGCAATGGAAAATTAACTTGTCTCTCGTGCTAAATTAACAGTAAAAGGGCAATATCTGTAGTCTTTGACTTACAACCACAATTGAGCCCAACATTTATGTTGTTAAGTGGGACATTTGTTAAGCGATTTTTGCCTTATTTTATGACCTTTCTTGCCATAGTTGTTAAGTGAATCACTGTAGTTGATAAGCTAGTAACCTGGCTGTTAAGCGAATCTGTTTGTCAGAAGGTTGCAAAAGGGGATCATATGACCTTGGGGCACACCAACAGTCATAAGTATGAAGATTCTGAATTTTGATCTTGACATGATCATGGGAATGCTGCAAAGGTTGTAATTGTGAAAAACAGTCATAAGTCACTTTTTTCAGTGCTGTTGTAGCTTTTAACGGTCACTAAATGAACTGTTGTAAGTCAAAGACTACCTGCACTTGAAGTTAAATGTATCTCAATAAATTAAATTGAAAGTAATATTTTCTCCTGCTGTTCATTTTAGTTCTATTATAACTTTGTCCCTTTAATTGAATATATTCTCTTCTTATCCCAATGTTAATTTCATTTACACAGATATTTTATAGATCACTTGTGGGAATATTCGCTAAATCGGAAGGATATTCTGTGTGAGACAGCAGTATAAAGAATACTTATACACACAGACGCTCAAATAAAATACAGAAATGCATGTAAAATGCACAAGGTAAATTGTATTTGAAGTGTCTCCAATGTTTTTCATACGATGGACATAATCTTACTTTTAATATCTGACTAATTAGTGTTCTAATTACACTATCTTCTAAGATTTGGAACCTGGAGATACTGAACTGCAAGACTCAGCTCAGATATGAATAGTGAAGGATATTGGGTCTTTTAGTTTGGTAATAACATCTGATGATCATAGATTTCTGACCCCTGCTTTTTCATGCATTATTGGCAATACCTCTGTGTTTCTATAAATTGTGTACAATAAGAAGTAAGGGGAAATATTTTAAGCAGATAACATGGTATAATAGTTGGGGATTAAAAATCCAAATCAGAAATGAATGCTTTGATCTTCAAAGCATCGATCTAATTTGAAATGTTTATCTGTTAAACATTTTTATTTAATTACTGGATCGGTATCATAAACTGTGTTCTGGGCCAAACAGTTTCCATCACTCTAAAATAAAGATAAAGAAGAGAGGGGAAACCCATTTTTTTTTTATTTTGTGCATATCACAAAATCTCTTTATAGTCAGGCTGAAAGCTGAAAATGTTCACAAAGCAAAAGAAATCCAAAAATAACCACATGCCTTACAAGGCCTTAAATAGTCATAGGCTTGTTAGCTGCAAAGGAAATTGCGTGGGAGTAACTGAGCATGATGTGTTTTCTGAAGGAGAGAGGTCTTTAATTTGTAACTTTAAAATATATTAACTGCTAAATGATTTTAATGGGAAGAATTGCCTTTATTATGCATAAGGAGGAGCCGCGCTTATCTAGTAATAATGAAAAACCACCGATTAAACCTTGCTTTATATTCTAGTGGTACAAAGATCTATTTATGCTCTTTGTGCTTTTGATATAGCAGCTCAAAAATGCTGTGTTTTGTAGTAGTTTATTAAACAGTATCTTTATGCCATAGAACAAAAATTTGCTCTCTGGTGCCTTACTATGCATAGGTTATTCCAAGTATTTCATGGATATCAAATTAGGTTATATGATCCTAATAGGGAGCAGGAGTGGAAAGGGGAAGGTTTACATAAACGCAGTTCATCTATGATAGTTAAAATAAATTGCATGACCCATTAACACTAGTTCCATCTGACTTCAGGGGAAAAATACTGCTTGATTTTACAATGAGAAATCCTAAATTTTGTTATGTGCCAGAACATCAGCAGAACAAATTAACTAAGTTATCTACTATCTGTTCTTACTAGCCTCTTGCCGGTAAAGCAGTAACATCTCAGATAATGCTGGTTTTACAAGACTTCAATGCAGCTGTTAGATATCAGTCAGAAAGTAGATTTCCTATATGTAGAGCAGATGGCTTAAGAAATTATCAATATTAAATGTTTATGGTAAAAACTCATAACATACATAACATGATCAAGACATTAGGATAGTAAAATTTCTTGAAACATTCATCATTTTCAAATACCTCCTATATAAACTTTTTATAAGAAATACAAGAAGTTAAAACACGTTTATATTCACATACTCAGTTTCCCACTTTTATCTTTTGAAAATATGGACTACAGGATGTTTTCAAGCTCTCTCGCATGATAACCATAGACAATATTTTATGTGTGCATTTACATGTAATTAATTTTATTATAAAACATATTAAAGCAACTACCTAAATAGGAGAGGAAACAGCAAAATTGTGGTAAGGATACCCATTAGTATATCAGTCACAAAGAGATTTTCAAGCCCAATCAAAACTTCTTAGGGAAGAGTTGATTGCTTCATATATTTTTTAGCAGTGCAACATGTGTTGACAGCATTGCAAAGGAAACAAGTATAGATAATGATTTCATCTCAAGAGACCATTAAATTGTTGTATAAGAATACCCCTCCAAATGCAAGAACCTGCATATTTTTCTGTGAGAAAATAAAACCTCAACCAGTTTACAAATTTAATTACGGAAAGAGAAACGTGTGTACCAAATGGGTCATCTGAATTAAAGATTTCAAATGATTTAAACATCAGACAGCCTTATCTCAGGAATTCCCTAGCTTCTTTGAGCAACAGTCTCTACCATCCTCAAGCCTACAGTTGCTAATGATGCTAAAAATACCATATTTCAAAACTGTTAAGTTGTAGACAGACTGCCACTTTTATTTTTGTTAAATAATAGATGTATCCAATTACCCCTAGCCCTAACAGTTACAACAGTGATGAAACGGTACCTTTGCGACCATATCTCACATTTAGGACCTTCTCAGGCCTGTGAAGCAAAGGAAAGATGAAGTAAACTCATAAGGTTTCACTTAGTGACTGCTTAATTTAACCAAGTTTTTTTGTCTTAATTGTTGTTGCTCAATGGTTGCTCTTGTTATAGGTACTCCTTGGTAATTGGAACTGGAATTTATGTCTCTAAGCAATGTTATATAGTGCAATTTCACATGACTGCATTGCTCAGCAATACAATTCTAGCACTCTCTTCTGCTGTGGTTTGCAGTTTGTTAAACGAGACCTAGATGGCTTGCAAGCAGGCTGGCAGGCAGGTAAGAGGCTGCTGCCAGGCAGGAAAGCGTTAAGAGTAGCTACTCCTGGGTGGGGGAGGGTGTTTAGGTTGCCCTTGAGAAACAAGTGCAATGGGGCTGGGGGGGTGGGTGGCTACTTCCAGATGGGGGAGAGTACAAGCAACTTAGCGGAGTGACTTGCAACCTTCCCTGCTGATTTCCCATTGATTTTGCTTGTGGGAAGCTAGCAGGGAAGGTCACAGAAGGTGAATGCTGGAGTCATAAGTGTGAGTCATAGAAGCAGGGGCTGAAAGGAACCTTGTAGGTCTTCTAGTCCAACCATTTGCCCAAAGCAGGAGTCTTTATACCATTCTGGACAAATTGATGTCCAGTTTTTTCTTGAAAACCTCTAGCAGCGGAGCACCCACGATACCAGAAGGCAAGCCATTGACTGATCATTCTCACTGTCAGGAAATTCCTGTCAGAAAACTTGGCAGAACAAGGTACAATATTATTCTGATTATTCCTGGGAGTTTTCTGCATTCACCCTTCCATAGTGGGTCCAAAGTGTATGTATGTTTAAGGACAACAATACATAAATAAAAGATAAAGTTCTAATATAGCTTTGTTTTTCTTTTAGCATGATCATGTGACCAAAACTACTATAGATTAGCATGTATGAACCTGGCAATTACAAGTACAACAAACCAAACATCTTGATTTAATGTTTTAAGTGAAGTGTGATACTTTTAAATTTCTTGCATTGTGAAATTAGGTTGCCCTATTGGCTTCATTTTTATAGGAAACTAAATAATGTTATCAGACATTTGTCTTTGGTTTTCTTTACCAAAGAAGACTTTTATTTGTGAACTAGATCATGCTTGCATCATATTTCACATATCAGAAAAATATTGGGAGAATGGAATAGCACCTGTCATTGTGAATAGCTTTATCTGGATGCCAGTCAGATGGAATGCTAGGTATCATTTCTCATTTCAGAAATAGATACTGCAACTCACCAACACCTATCTTGATTATGTTATCACTGCAATATGTTATGTTTTGACATATAGCTTCTGTATTACTATAGCTTGGAAAAAAGAGAAGGTAGAAGATAACCTTAAGATAGGTATCCCTTAGATTTGAAAATTCTGGGGGATACTATATATTTACTACAGATAGATAGATGATGGATGGATGGATGGATGGATGGATGGATGGATGGATGGATAAATGATAGGTAGGTAGGGTAGGGTAGGTAGGTAGGTAGGTAGGTAGGTAGATAGAAAATGTATTCCCATTCTTAATATATGGTATTAATATTCCAGATTCTTAGCCACTTTCAGTCAAAATATGTTAGGGGAAAGGGGGGCCCAAGAGAATGAAGAGATACTTTTTCAAAATGAAAAAAAAAGTGAATTATCAGTAAATATAGGATTTATTTTTTTAAGCAAAAACCACACTAACATTCAGAATGTATATAGGATTTGTTTTGATTGCATAATCCACAATTCCATATTGTAGAATCCATAATTCTACAAAACAGTACTGGGGGTTTAATGGTAATTATTTTCATTTCTATAATTTTAGGCTATCTACCGTAACCCTCAACAACTTTGGGCAGCTTACACTTAAATATATTTTAAAAAATGGAAATGACAAAAAGAAATAACGAATGCCCTGAAACAGCATATAGTGTAAGCAACCCACATATACAACCCAGCCCAAAGCCTTCATTCAAAAGGGACTCCTATTCACCTTCCCAAAAAACCTAGGAGAACAACTAGGTCTTTACTAGGTTCCTGAATATCATCACGATGGTTGTAAACTTTCCTAATTTAAATCTCAAGAGATTGTAAATTGGCCACACACAACAGTTTAAGGGACTTAAACTCATACATTCGGATACTGTGCAGTTTTCTGTAATATATTTTGACCATTTCATAAAAGAATATGGGAGAATATGCCAAACAGCAAAATAAAAGCAGTAGAATGCCTCATTAACTTTTGGGGAAAAAATCTAGGTTAGAGATTAACTACCCCTTCAGTCTCACAAAAGTATGGATGGAATCTTGTGTGTTTGAATTTTTCCACTATAGGAGCTTATCACCTTTTAAGGTAGCAGTTCAAAAATAGTCTATATTTTGAAAACTCCCTTTCTTTCAGCAGTAGGTTAGCAGTGGACAATTTATGTTCATCTGATAGTATGTCAGCAAGAACACAACCAGGTTGCTTAAACACATTTATTTAGCCGGTCGGTGACATAAACAAATACTACAGAGACAGAGGATATTCTAACAGAAACCTAAGGTAATTGCAATAATAAATAAGGTTGCTGTTAAAGAATCAGGAGGACTATTACTGTGCCATTTTATGATATGCAGAAAATGTTCACATGGAATATTTAATATGGCCTTTTTGGCGTTCTTTGAGAACTATGGAAGAGGAGGGAAGGCAAGATAAAGTGCATGCTCTGAATCTCTGCATATTTGAGATTTATTCCTTATGGATCTTACTATAGAAAAAGCAATTTTATATTCAGTTCCATATAGCATATAGCTTTGTAGATTATGGAATGTTTGGCAATTAATGACGGGTTTTGGGACCCAGAGAGATGGCATGCATCGAAGAAGAACCTTTGGGGGTTTTTTAATAGGTTTTTAAACAAGGGGTTTTTAAAGGGGGGGAGGGGTGTGACGGGTAGGGAGAGAAGCCCGTTAGGGAGGGTATGTCCAGTCCCAGCGTCAGCTCACGGCAGCACTTTATCTGGTCCGAAGACAGGGGGGGAAGGGGGTGTTCCGAGTGTAGAGTGTTATTCCATCGGTACGGTAAGTGGGAGAGGCAGATATGGCGGAGGCAAGGGGCCGTATCGTTCTTTGGGAGCATGTGGTCGATGTTTACAAGCGATCACGTGCTCCGGCCCCTCAGTCCTTACTCGTTCCCCGGATGGTCAGGATCCTCAGAGCCTGGGTCTTCGACTGATGTTATGCAATGCCCGGTCCGTGGCTAATAAGGCTCCCCTGATTTGTGATCTTATTCAGAGGGAGTCCGCGGACTTTATGGGCATTACGGAGACCTGGTTGGGCACAGAGGGGGGTGTACCCCTGGTTGAACTGTGCCCTCCAGGTTTCCACGCATTCCATCAGCCGAGGGCCCAAGGTAGGGGTGGGGGGGTGGCGGTTGTGATTAAAGAAAGTTTAGAACCGAGGGAGTCCACTGTGCCTCAGATAGCTGGTTGTGAATCCCTCCTTGTGAAGTGGGGCCATAGGAATCAGATGGGTCTGTTGATCACGTACCTGGCTCCTTGCTGCGTGACTACAGCCCTGCCTGAACTACTAGAGGTGCTTGCCGGGGTGGCGGTTGAGATTCCCAGACTTTTAGTCATGGGGGATTTCAACTTGCCATCGGCCGGCTTGTCATCAACGGTGGTCCAGGAGTTCCAGGCTTCCATGACGGCCTTGGACCTGATTCAAGTAACTGATGGCCCCACACACATCGGGGGAGGCACACTAGACTTGATTTTTATCTCTGGACAGTGGTTTAATGATCTGGAAGTAGGAGATTTAGTGACAGAACCAGTGTCATGGTCAGATCATTTTCTCCTTAGCCTGGACTTTCGGACCGCCGCTCACCATCGCAGGGAGACGGAGCCAATGCGTTGGTTCCGTCCCAGGCGCCTGATGGACCCTGAGAGGTTCCAGATGGAGCTTGGGCCATTTCCTGAGGATCTTGCCCACGGCACGACTGAAGAACTAGTCGCGGCCTGGGAACGGGCCGCGGCTGGGGCTTTGGACCGTGTCGTGCCTTTGCGGCCTCTGACCCGGCGTAGATCTCAATTGGCTCCTTGGTTCTCCGAGGAGCTGAGGGAGATGAAACGCCGGAGAAGACGCCTAGAGAGCACCTGGAGGTCTAGTCGTTCCGAGGCTGATCGGACACTAGTGAAGTCTTTTACTAAGACCTATCTAGTGGCAATGAGGGAGGCGAAGCGTTTTTACGTTTCCACCCTCATTGCATCGGCAGATAACCGCCCGGCCGCCCTGTTTCGGGTAGTCCGTTCCCTCCTTCATCAGGAGGGACGGGATGACCCCTTACAGGGACGTGCCGAGGAGTTTAACGGTTATCTATACGATAAAATCGTTCAGCTCCGGAATAGTCTGGACCAAAATTGCGATGATCCAAGCGGGATGACGGAGCCTCATCTTGTTGAGGTTATTTGGGATGAGTTTGATTCTGTGGCTCCCGAGGACGTGGACAGGTTGCTGGGGAGGTTCCTCTGCCCTGGTCCTATTAGATCTCTCAGCGGCGTTCGATACCATCGACCATGGTATCTTGCTGCACCGGTTGGAGGGCTTAGGAGTGGGAGGCACCGTTTATCGGTGGTTCTCCTCCTATCTCTCCGATCGGTCGCAGACGGTGTTGACAGGGGGGCAGAGATCGACCGCGAGGCGCCTCACTTGTGGGGTGCCGCAGGGGTCGATTCTCTCGCCTCTCCTGTTCAACATCTACATGAAGCCGTTGGGTGAGGTCATCAGTGGTTTCGGGGTGAGTTATCATCTGTACGCTGATGATACGCAGCTGTACTTTTCCACCCCGGATCATCCCAACGGTTGTCAAGTGCTGCCCCGGTGTCTGGAAGCCGTACGGGTCTGGATGGGGAGAAACAGACTCAAGCTCAATCCCTCCAAGACGGAGTGGCTGTGGATGCCGGCACCCCGGTACAGCCAGCTGCAGCCGCAGCTGGCTGTTGGGGGCTGTTGGGGGCGAGTTATCCATGGCCCCAATGGAAAGGGTGCGCAACTTGGGCGTCCTCCTGGATGGGTGGCTGTCATTTGACGATCATTTGGCGGCCGTCTCCAGGAGGGCTTTTTACCAAGTACTCTTGGTCCGCCAGTTGCGCCCCTTCCTTGACCGGGATGCCTTATGCATGGTCACTCATGCTCTTGTCACTTCCCGTTTGGATTATTGCAATGCTCTCTACATGGGGCTGCCCTTGAAGTGCACCCGGAGGCTGCAGTTAGTCCAGAATGCAGCTGCGCGGGTAATAGTGGGAGCAACTCGTTGCTCCCATGTAACACCAATCCTGCGCGGCTTGCACTGGCTGCCTGTAGTCTTTCGGGTGCGCTTTAAGATTTTGGTCACCACCTTTAAAGCGCTCCATGGCTTAGGGCCCGGGTACTTATGGGACCGCCTGCTGTTACCGTATGCCTCCCACTGACCCGTACGCTCACAGAGAGAGGGTCTTCTCAGGGTGCCGTCCGCCAAACAATGTCGGCTGGCGGCCCCCAGGGGCAGGGCCTTCTCTGTGGGAGCTCCTACGCTCTGGAACGAACTTCCCCCTGGATTACGTCAAGTGCCTGATCTTCGGACCTTCCGCCGTGAGCTGAAAACACACTTATTTATTCAAGCGGGACTGGCCTAATATTTTTTAAATTTTTTAATTGGGGTTTTATCATTTTGGGGTTTGAAGTTTTAAATTTTAAATTTTTTAATACTGGCCATTTCTTCTAATTTGCTCGGTTTTAAATTGTTGTCTTAACTGTATTTTTTCATGTTTTTTACCTTTTGGCTGAGTCCTTCGGGAGAAGGGCGGTATAAAAATTTAATAAAACTAAACTAAAACTAAACAATTAAAACTCACTGTGTACAAGCAATGTATCACATTTCTTGAATTTTCTGTTTTTTGCTTTTTTTTTTCAGGATTTTACTAAAACGCTAATAAATGAAGGAAATTATTGGTTTGGTGATGCTGCAATCAATACCTTGAGAGATAAAGAAGAGAGCTACGTGAACACCAACTTGATTCATTTTGTAGACAAAGAAGCTTAAAGGACGAATTTTATTTAGCTACTGTGGAACCTCATGCACACTGATTATTAGGGCAAGATACCTTTCAGATTTGAAGTGTTGTGTCTTGCTCCTAACTTTTAAGATTTGCACTTTGAACTGTTAAAAAAAATGAGTGAGTTCTGGTTGTGTTTCAACTGCTGTATTGCAGAACAGCCTCAGCCTGTGAGTATGGATTTTAGATTACTTTTCCATGGTTGAATAATGTTCATAACATTTTATTTAATTTTATTTCTTTTCTTTGTTTTTAATCATTTCAATGATTAAAATATTCCTATTAAGTTATAATAGGAATATTCGTTTGAAGCCATTTTGTGGAATATGCCTTTAATTGATCATTTCTAAATTCTGCTAAATCTGATGAAAGGAACAGCAATTGACACTTCACCTTATAAGATCATTTTCTATTTGTGGTATTCTTTAAATTTGAAAAAGTAGTAAATGTGGTTAGAGGTGTTCTCTTACAACCACAATTGAGCCTGGAATATTGGTCATTGAAATGAAGCAGCCATTAAGCAAGATGCTATGTGACCATCTCATTCAATAACCGCAATCCTGGTTCAACCAGCTACAGTCATTAAACAGTTTCCTAAGCGGAACACTGGGGAGAAGGCTTAGGCCTCCTGGGCATGGTGAGATGGAGCATATGGGGCTCCCACTATACTTGGAAGGCCTAGGCCCTCTCCCTATCCCACTGGGGAGAACAATTACAAGAATGATGGTGTTTGGAAGGAAATCTCTCAGCATACTCGAAGAGCTCAAATCTAGTGAAAACACTGGAGAATTCTGTCATTCACTTGATTAGAGAATTGGAGGCCAAAACATATGAACGGTTGCAAGAGATCAGTATGTCTAGTTTAATGAAAAGAAGGACTAGCAGTGTTCCAGTATCTAAGGGGTTGTCACAAAGAAGAGGGGGTTGACCTATTCTCCAAAGTACCTGAAGGCAGAACAAAAAGCACTGATGGAAAATAATCAAGGAGAGAACCAGCTTAGAACTAAGAAGAAATTTCCTGACAGTTAGAAAAATTAGTCAGTGGAAAGACTTGCCTCAAGAAATTGTAGGTGCTCCAACACTGGAGATTTTTAAGAAGAGATTGGACAACCATTTGTTGTGAAATGGTGTAGTATTTCCTGCTGGAGGAGGGGGTTGGATTAAAAAATCTCCAAGGTCCCTCCAATTCTTTATTCTGTTATTCATTCTGGAAGGCTCAGATTAAATAATAGAATAGAATAGAATAGAATAGAATTTTATTGGCCAAGTGTGATTGGACACACAAGGAATTTGTCTTGGTGCATATGCTCTCAGTGTACATAAAAGAAAAGATACGTTCATCAAGGTACAACATTTACAACACAATTGATGATCAATATATCAATATAAATCATAAGGATTGCCAGCAACAAGTTATAGTCATACAGTCATAAGTGGAAAGAGATTGGTGATGGGAACTATGAAATGATTAATAGTAGTGCAGATTCAGTAAATAGTCTGACAGTGTTGAGGGAATTATTTGTTTAGCAGAGTGATGGCCTTCGGGAAAAAACTGTTCTTGTGTCTAGTTGTTCTGGTGTGCAGTGCTCTATAGCGTCGTTTTGAGGGTAGGAGTTGAAACAGTTTATGTCCAGGATGCGAGGGATCTGCAAATATTTTCACGGCTCTCTTCTTGATTCGTGCAGTATACAGGTCCTCAATGGAAGGCAAGTTGGTAGCAATTATTGTCTCCTGATAATAATCCTTGAAATAATCTTTTTAGTGTGATTGAAAGGATTGAACTCATATGAGGAGCAAAGATGAGAAGCACTTAAATAAACAGGCAAAAAAGTCTGAGGTAATCAGACTCAAGTTTTTAAGTTATACATAAGTGGTAAAACTGTTTTTAAGATTAGAGTATTATGAGGAACCCCCCAAAGCATTTTGAAGCTATTTTTAAATTAAGCTTTTCTCATGTTCATGAGTGAAAATGTCAAAATAGTTGACAAACTCTGTTACAAACCCATTTTTGTAAGATTAACCAATATAGTAAAACAGCTGCTCCAATATTCTGTGAAAATTTCCACAAAATAAATGAGTAACTTTCAAGTTGAATAGAGAGGAACTAAATTCTTTGACTGCTTGAACTTGTGACCAAAGTAAATCCGAACAACCAAAGACCTACATATATATATATGATTAAACCATTACCAAGAAGTAATCATAATTTTTATTTTGAAAATCTCAGTAGATATTTGTATTAGTAAAAGTTGGTGATGGTGATGATGTTATCTGTTCAGTCGAGTGTGGCACTTGGCGATTCCATGGGTAGTAAAAGTTAGTGATATTTTTGTAGTTGTTATTGAAATATGATAGAATGAAAACAAAAATATATGAAGCAGTAAACATTCATCTATTTCCATAAAAAGGTACTCGCATGGTGTCAGACAGAAGCAGGACAACCTCTGCAAAAGTATTTCCCAACCTATATAACCTGTCTGATCTAAAGAAAACCTGAGCTGGGTTGGAATATTTGGCCTACGTCAGATGAAAACAGATTATCAGAGGATATATTAAATAGGTTCACTGAAAATTTGAACAGCATATTATGTCCTTTCTGCTCCTAAAGGTGGGATGGATCTGGCAAAGGTAAAATGAGATTGATCTAGAAGATAAATAATCACACAGTAAATGTCTGAAAAATAGCTTTGCATTAATATATTTGTAGAAATTAAAGTTTAGATGCACTGCTGTGATTGGCAAAGAAAATAAGTTTAGGGATGCCAACATAATTCTAAAAATGTAATAATTTTTTATTAATTACAGACAGGTTACTCCTCCACTCTTTAAACTGAAAATATGACCAGATGCTCACTTTAATAAGCAAACTTTGGGAGGGTTTCATATTTTGGATGCCTGACTAGGGAGTAAATACCCTCTTAAAAGTCAAGTGAAGGTTTCAAAATGTTTGGGCTGATCTATATACACACAAAAAAGTGCAGTTTTCTTAGAACTGTGTTGCTTAATATTACAGTTGAGAATTTCATAGAGACATGCACCACATAAACTTTTGTAAACATTAAATAATCCACTGGAGTTCCACATTCACTTTTTCATTTTGAAAGTACAAAACAACTGTTAAGTTCAGTGTCTTCGTTTGTGTTAATCTTCAAAGATCCATTTTTGTAATTTAGATGTTCAATTATTTAAAGCATTTGTAAAGAATTTTTAACAAATGGTAAATTTGTAATTTGTAAAAATTACAAAATTAATGTAAAATTACAAATTTACAAATGTTTAAATTTGTAATTTAAAGCATTTGGTCATGAAGACATGTTGTTGTACAAGTTCTTCAAGCAAAATATTAGCAATGTTTTTAAAATAATAAAAAAAATCCAGTCTAAACATCTAGTTAACTGTGAGATGAACCATAATACTAAACTGCAATAATGAACACCAACAAGAATTTAGCAAAAAGTTTAGTTTTACACCATTAAGTTAGCAAAAGCCAAAAGGTTTTCCAAAGTTCTATGCAATTCATGCAGACTTATTGAGATCTCTCAAAAACAAGTTGGAACGTAAAGTCTGACCAATGAGGCAAAGGCTAGTAACCCAAGATGTAATAATAGGGAATGATAACAAGTAACTAGTAGTAATTTTGGAATAGCAAGAAACTCATAGAACTACATTTTACACTGTGTCTTTCCATGCCTCACAGGCACATGAGATTTTAAAATTAAAAAATAAATTTTGGAAGTGTTCTTTAAAAATTCTTTTTGGTACAGTATTTGGCGCACGCACACACACGCACACACACACACACACACACACATATATATTTCGTGGGTGTTTATATGTAGGTCTTTGATTATTCAGGTTTTCTCCCGTGTAAAATTGGAAGTGTCTTGGCGACGTTTTGACGAAGTCTCATTCGTCATCTTAAGGCTGGTGTTTTCAGCTTTGTGCTTCTAGGAGCAATGTGTGATCGCAGCTGTTTCTTCCTTTTAACTGCTAGTGGGGGTTTGAACTGATTGGGTGGGAGCTTGACTGTGTTCTGATTGGGTGGAGGTGCGGGAGAAAACCCGAATAACCAAAGACACACACACACACACACACACATATGTATATAAAAATAAGGCTGGTAAAGACGCATCTTTCTCTGCAATTTGTACAAACTTTTATTCTCTAGTATTCTAAGTAAACTTTAGATAAATATACTTTACATTATATGCTAATTTTTTAAAAATAATATCATGATCCTGACCCTGTGATTATTCTTGTATCCTGATAATGCATATCAGGATAATGCATATCCTGATAAATACATATATTATGTAGCATCCTCAAATGAAATATTTTTCCAATTCACATAAATAAAAAAGGATAATTCTATGATCCTAGTGTTTTCCTCTAAAGTTTACAAGTTTTTAATGTAATATCCCAATATTCCCAGGACTAAAAAAAATTGATTGTTGCAGGGTTTTTTTTAATGAGACGACATTGAATATATTTTTTTCTCTAAGGCCTCAATGAAAGCATTGGAGAAAAGCTTCCATTGGTAATGCTATCTTTTTTAGCATCAATTCACTCCCAATATCTAATTAAAAAAATCTGAAAGCAGTGCATACAAACTTGCAGACATCTTTTTTTTTTAATTTGCAAACATCTTGGATTTTTTTGTCTGTTTTATTCTCATTATATTTAAACATTTGAGCCTGCCCTAGCTCATTTCACGAAATCCCTTGTAAATATGCACACTCAAATTACACTGTAAAAGAAGGATGTGGGTTGATTATTTAAACAATCTTCTTCAGATCAGGGAAAGTTATAATCAGGGAATTAGAACCTTGTATATTCAGTCACATCTCTTTTTAACTGTGATTATGAATGTTACAATTTACAACCATAATGGGCAGGCTCCATTTGGTTATAAGGACTATCTGTGCTGCATGGCTGGAACTTCAAGGACTGTTGTTATAAGTACACTTATTCAGCACTTTCATAACTTTGAACAATTGATCAAAGAGTGATTGTTAACTGAGGACTAGCTGTAATAGGGAAGGAAATAGAAGTAACTGAAATATTGAGAGAACTTGACCATGTAATTATTATTTCTTGATTTTAGGAGAAATTAAAACTGTTATTTCCCCCTAAAATCAAGAAATGTTAATTAAATGGCCAATTTCTCTCAGTATTTCAGCCACTTCTATTTCCTAGTGATAGATAAATAAGTACCACTTTAGTGGGAAGGTAACAGCATTCTTTGTGCACAGGATCACAGAAAGGGTCTTCAGACAACACTGGCTCCCTCCGCTAAGAAATAAAGATGAGCACTGCCCCCTAGATTCAGATACAACTGGACAGGAGAAACCTTTACATTTTTAAAAAACTGTCATTGTACACTTCCATTGGAATTTGAAAAATGTAAATAGAATAAACTGAAAACAACTATAGTCCATGCAAGTAGATAAGTAATAGGAGAGGAAGCTCAAGATAGGTGAGTTCTTGAAAAAAGTAATAATAGCATAATTGCAAATAATTACAATAAGGAAAAAAAGAAAAGAAAAGACAGTAGGAGAAGCCAATGTGTTTACACAAAGTTTAGTGAAGATCTGAAAATAAAGGAAGTAAGAGAGAGAAAATCACTATGGAAGAATGCAGTAGAGTAGTCTAGAGTTGTTGAGATTATAATAAGGATTAAATCTCAAAATGAACTGAGTTTCATGAAGAATGCAAGGACAATAAAGACAACATTTTAAGGTGCAGTATTCTTCAAGTATATAAAAATTTGTAAGGAAAATAGTATGGTTATCTACTAAGTAAAGATTTCAAATTCTGAAAGGGAACAAAGACAGCATTACTCGTCATGCAATTGTGAAAAGCATAAAAAAGAGGCCAAATTGAAACTTGAGATTGATGGAAACATGGTTAAGAAATCCCAATTTATTTTGAATGAGTTGAGTAAGTCTCCAATGGCTGCTCCAGTTACATTTTAGAGTACTGAGAAAGGGTACTCACATGATGATAGACTTGACAAATATATTTTCATTATCTTTGAGAATGGGAAAGAGGAGAAACCTGGATAGCAGGAAGAGGGCAAATGCTACCCAGCATAGAAAAGCCTACAAATGTGATAATTTTGCTTCTTTTATATTCTATAGAAAGCATAATTGTAGTAGGTTAGGAAAAAAACCAATTTTCTCCTGGTATTTTATTAAAAAAGCTTCTGGAAGTGTTTGTGGAAAATGCCATTTCTTCCTATGTAGTAAACTTACAATCGTTCTTGATAAGCATTTTTAGTAATAATGTTTATGTTCTTTCTAATCATTCTTTTATTATCATTATTATTTTCCTTTGTGTTGATTAGAATCCACTGAGTATTGTATCTAGTTCATGACATCATGAAGGAGTTGTAAAAAAAATACAACAGCAAACATCATGTTGAGGGCTAGAAACTAAGGCTAATTATTGGTATTGCCTCCTTATATCTTCATGTTGTCATAGGGCTTTTGTTGATTTGTAGAAGTTGAACTATTAACTCTCAGCTTAACTCTCTCTCCGGGAGGAATCACTGTAAAAAATGTGTGGGCATTTCCCATTATTTGGTACTTGACTTGACATATTTTCTTATTAATCCCTGTCATATCTCAGCTTTCTTTAAATGACTAAAGACGTCAAAGACTTCCCTATTTTGGTATAATCTATACAGTTCGTTATCTAGGTGATTTTTTCCTTTGATGTTCAAAATGAAAATCCAAACAAACTAATATCATTAGCACCGGAACCAAAAGTAATACGTCTGAGTAGATGCAGTTATTGTATAGGTGTTATACTTATTTCTTAGGAAACTGAACTGTCCTTTTTATTTCACATTACAGAGATGTTCCATAGCCAATGTAGGTGGATGGGTGGGTTTTTAGACAGATAACAGCTCCTTCTTTATCTCCCTGCTGTCCAGGGGTGGGTTTCAAAAATTTTAGCAAGGGGTTCTCTGCCCGGTTGCTGGGTGGGCGTAGCCATAGTGAGCGTATCCTAGTCGGCCTCCTGCACCATGCCGGTGGGGTGTGGGGGGGGCGAGTTTTTGCCATCCCTGGGCTCTGGAGGCTTTCCTCAAGCCTCCGGGAGGGCAGAAATGGCCTCACCAGGTTCCGGAGGCCCTCTGCAGTGGGGTTTATTCATCTGTTGACACCAATTATGGGACAGAATAAATATTAAATATTCACTATATATCAGTAATTATTAATATATTGTATTAGTTCATCTTTTTGTGCTCGGCTTGAATTGAATTGTTGGGGAACTTCATCTGAATAAAGTAAGAATAAAGAATAAAGTTCTGTTTATAATTGAATTATATATCAGTTTGGCAGAGTAGCATAGCAGTGTATTAAGTGATGCTGTTGCTTAAGTTAGTCCTTTGATGTTAGAAGGCCACACTCAAGAGAACTTTACTTGTAAGATTTTATTAACTCTCTTCACATTTCTTGCAATATTGTGGTAGGAATTGAAAGTTGTGTGAAAAACATGCTACAGACCACAGCAGTTTGTATGGTAAATTTTCTATCAGCTGAGAGGGAAAAGTGTTTCAGCAAGTGTTATTACTCGAGTTAGAAGCAATAGACACATTTTGGATCATTTTTGTCCCAAACTTAATTTTTTTTCCACTTAGCTGAAATTTATTTTTCTATCTGAAAATCCTAAAAGCAATTGCATCTGAAGATTTAAGGGCTAAAAATAGATTAACTATAGTTTCCAGTTTCTATAATTTGCTGACCCTTAGCTTCAATTAGAACAGGAGTTTAAAGAAACCAAATGTTTAACCATTTATGAAAAACGGTAAGGGCACTGTTAAGGTTTCTTGCCTGGACAAATGGACAAATAGAGCATAATGAGAGAAGATCTGTAGTCTGTACAATACGTGGAAACTCTTACAAACAGAATCTGAAATTCAGAGAACTATCCTGGAAAAGTCAGGCTGATAAAAATGAAAGAGACTGTGCTATCTGTCATAATTTACTCTATGGCTGCAAAAATCTGGATTACCACAAGATCATTGCAAAGAGGGTGAGTACCCTGTATGTCTTTGCTGCTATCTCATGGCAGTCCAGATCTTGTGTGCCTTCCCTTTATCCTGCCTATAACTTTTAACAGTTTTACATCTACAACCTGACTGAGATTAAGATTAAGAAAGTTGTCATGTGTAATTTAAATCACATACACAATCTTATTTTAAATAATTACATAAAGCTTTGTGTTTTATAATTCCTAACGAATCTGTTGCATCTGGCTGCTCTAACATTGAAAATTTTGGTTTGCAGCTAAATATAGTATTTGTACTATCTAAAAAACGTAATCTAAAACATCTGCCAATGTACTAGCCAACATGCTTATTTTTTGTACTGTATAATTTATATCTGCTCAAAAATGGGAGAAGGTTAAACTATGCAATTAATGGATTTCTATTTGGCTTTTTGTACACATGAGGAACATATATGTGAAGGTGAGCAACAGTCAAATAGAGAATTAGTGTACTAGGCTGTGTCCAGAACTTTATTAGTTCAAGGATGAGATTTATGAAGCAAAACAGTATTTACTCATAAATGGCAATTAAATGTCCATGTTATTTGATAGTCATAAATATATTTAATTGCAATAATAAGATGGTTTCTTGGCACACATTTATGATCCTTGCCTCAGAAGTCACATGACTTTTTCTTTTTTTCTTTATATAGAAGAAAACATCTTAATTTCAAAAGTCTTTTAGAGAACTGTTGAAAATTAAATGCATTTCTATTCAAGTTTCATTTGAAACCATTTTAAATTTGTTTGTTTTTTCCTTATATAAAAATAGGCAACAGAAAGAAATATTCAGAAAGGAACTTAAAATATACCGAGGCTCAAAATTACCACTTTCTGTGCATAACTTTTATGGAAACAGTTCCTGAATGAAGCATATGTTTACACATAGTATCAGATGCAGGTAGTCTAGTATCAATGTAATTGGGACTGGGAACTCCAGTGCTAAGCAACACAAAGTGTCGCGTTCCATGACCACATCAACTTGCAGTTCTGTCATCCCCATTACTGTTGCTGGCAAATCCCATAGCCAGAGCTCACAGTTACATGATCAGTATTTGCGACCTCCTCCTGGCTTCCCCATTGACTTTGCTTGTCAAAGCCAGCAGTGAAGATCACAAATGTGATAATATGACTCCAGGTTGCTGTGACATAATTGTGAGTAGTCAACGAGCACCCAAATCACAACAGTGACTGCAGCTACAAGAACCCATCATAAGTACTCCTCATTCAGCACTATAATAACTTTGAACAGTCGCTGAATAAGTAGACATTACCTGAGGTCTAACTTTATTGGTTGACATTTTGGTAAATGAAAAAGCCTTATGTAAAAGCAAAACATTAACATATAAGAACCAAAAACACTTTTAACTATACTATAACTTAACTCGACCTTTTCAAAGCATTGTTACTTCAGAATAAATGTTACTTCAGAATAAATATATATATAAAAAATCCATTGCCAAATTTCAGTGACCAATCCTACTGCTAATGCATTCACGGGTCTGGCTGTGATAGTTGGCCACCTGAAGACCTCAGTTTGCCCAGCTTCACTTGTCTGTTGTTCATTCAACAGACATTTTTAGCACTTTTTAGGCTTCGAACTGCAGTGAAAAGCAGTTCAGGAAGAGGGCGTGTTTAAGTAATGTCTCCACTGTTGGTGGGGGAGGGCGAGGGGGTGGGAATCTGATAGACACAGAGCAGTGTATACTTACTGATTATAATGGTGAATATGCGACTGAGCGAAAGACGCAAAGATCATAAATGTGATCATTGATCACAAGCTTACTTTTTTTTTATCACCGTCATAATTGCAATGGTCACTTCAAGACAGTCACTAAACAAGGACTACCTGTATATATTTCTTATAGCAGCTTGTAATTAGTTCTAGTATGACTAGCATCACATATAGAAAGCTAATTTTCAACCTTCAGCACAATGAAGTGATTTTTTTTCCCCCTCCCAGTGCTTTTGTCAAATGAAACAACTCTAGAGAGTTTCTTATTCTGGGCTTACTAACTTGTGAAATCTTAGTTTGCAATCAAATTGATAGGGTTATGATTGCCTGTCTGAAAATAATGTATTTTGATGATTGTAGAGAACACCCGAGTTTCCTAAGTATTATCTGAGCCCATTGGGCATCTGTGTATTCTCTAATAAATGTTACACGGTGTTTTACCTGTTAAACGTGACTACTGTGCAATGCTTCTCTTACGTTATCAAGTGAGAAGATTAAACTGATCAGTTATTTAAAGAGGTTCAAAGCAAAGGGCCTTAGCTGAGCTTTCTGAATCTGATATTCTAATGCATCTCTAAACATTTGAAAGCAAACTGATCAAATATTGGCTGATACTATCCCAGGTTACCTTGGGATATATCCATTACAGTATCCATTTTGTGAGCATAGCCACATTATACTTTCAAATCCTAAATGTGAACACTGATAGAAATCCCTGATATGCTATATCTGCTTGAATTGTGTAGTTCATAAATAATGTGCCTGAGCAAGATTGTGTGTGGGTAATACAAGGTGGGCATTAACATTCCACAGTTCTATTTGTGCATCTAAAAGTGACTTTTACAATTTAGATAAGTGATTCTCTTTAAAAGCTTATTGCATACATGAAGAAGAAGCATGGAGACGCAGTTTCTGGGTTAGATTACATTTTAGCCATAAGTTTCCTGTGAATGCAAGGCCAGCTCTTTGCTCCTTTTTCCCCTTCGCAATTGGAAGTGACATTTATTTAGCTGAATAGGAAGGGCTTCACATTGTAAGTACTGACACATATCCTGTCATGGAGTTGTAACATTTCATCATGTTAGTTGACCTCTCTCCAAATATTTCCTGTGTTACTTCCAAGAAAGACAGCAAGTGAAAAACAGGGTTTGCTATCTCTCCTGTACCTATATCATGTTTAGAGACAGCTGCCACTGAACAGCAGCCAAAATTACTTACAAATTACCATATTTTACCTAAAGGTAACATTTCTAATCATTTAGACACTTAAGACTGTTTTTCTAACATTAGACCATTTCTTATTTGGTCCCTGAGACTGCTCTCAAATAACTTGAGTTGCAGTGTCTAAAATTCTATCCTTAAACATTAGATTCCCTCAATTCTATTATTTTTTACATCGTTTTGAAGAATAACACCATGCAAGCACTTAAGGATTTTGTAGCAAGCAGCCTAGATGGGCTGAGAAATGACTATAATTCCATGCTACGCAGTTTCCAATCTGTATCTTTTACAACAGAATTTCCCAATCTTTCTGGCTTTGTGGACCAGCGGGGGGAGGGAGAAGGGATCGTTCTGTGTGTGCGCAGTTCCATTTGCATGAGCGGTGGGCACCTGCACCTGCTGCTTGTGCAAATGGAGCACATGCACACGCACTAAGCCGCTGTTCTGGGGATATGAGTGCACACTCGCTCACTTCTTCTGCAGTCCGGTTCCGAATGGCCCCCAGGGGTTGGGGACCCCTGTTTTACAAACATCAATTTGGGTGGGAAGGTTTGCTATAGCATGGGTAGTGAACTTCAGATTTAAATTATGCTTCCAGGAACACCAACCAACATGGATAGTTGTCACAGTTTTTATGAATTACAGCCCCAAATATCTAAACCACCAGACTACCTATTGGTGCCTCATAGTACTGATTTTACAGTAATCAAAAACTGTACAATATTTTGGCTTGAAATTGTTAGTATTATGTGATGAGTAAAATAACATATATGTCATATCATATCATAACATGTAATGGTTCATTAGCAACATAGTTACTTTAGCACTATTTATAGCATTATTTACTTTAAAAGATTGCTAAAATGATGGTCTGCTGAGTTAGCTTAAAAGAAAGAAATTGTGTGGTTTAGATAAACAATATCCATTTCTGAGATCCAGTTCAGCATCACTTACCAAGGTCAGTGTGATATAACTCAAAATAGATTTGTAATAAATATTCTTCCTATATTTACTATCACTGAGTGTTTCGGAACAAAAAAAAGGGAAAGTCTCCTTGAGATACATCATAAACCTAGGGCAGAAAAGAGGATTTCTGTGCGACACATTTCCACCAAATGTGTTTCCTACTTGAATTTTCCAGTGAGGATGTGGCATTGGTAAGCAATTCTTGTGGATGGAGTTAATGCTGTATCCTGCTTTTGTACCGGATAAATAGTGATAGAATACTATGAAAGGTCACTGAAGAAAGTTGAAGGTTTAACTGAAAAATAGAGAATGGATTAAGAGATCTAAGCTGGGAAAAGTGGGGATAAAGTCATGTGAAAACATCTATACAGGTGGTCCTCGACTTATGACCACAACTGAGGCCAAAATTTCTGTTGTTAAGTGAGGCATTTGTGAAGTGAGTTTTGCCCCAGTTTATAACTTTTCTTGCTATAGTTGTTAAGTGAATCACTGCAGTTGATGAGTTAATAACCCTGTTCATAAGGGAATCTGGGCTTTCCCATTGACTTTGCTTGTTAGAAAGGTTGCGCAATGACCTTGGGACACAGCAGTGGTCATAAGTATGAGTCAGTTGCCAAGCATCTGAATTTTGATCACATGATCATGGGGCTGCTACAAAGGTCATAAGTGTGAAAAATGGTCATATGTCATTTTTTCAGTGCAGTTGTAATTTTGAACATCACAAATGATTTGTCGTAAATCAAGGACTATCTGTATTGCTAATAGAAAAAATAATCTAACCTTCTTTTGGAATATGCACATAGATTTTAGATAAAATAATAAGATAAAATAAGAACACAAATAATTTTTAAAGGATTGAAAAATCTTTATGTGACATGGAAAAGAAGGGAAAATGTGTGGGAGCAGAAGAGGATACAAATACTTGGAAAAGATCAAACCGAATGAGGGGCCTGTATATATTCTGGCAACGCTCTGTGTGGGTGTAAAGTTTTGTACTTAGCAGTGTTGAAACTTCTGCTAATTTTTCTGTTGTCATAGAAACTAGAGCATGCAGTTTCAAAGGTTCAATTTATTTTGCTGTTTAGGGGAATTGTAAACATGGAGAATTTTAAAAAAAATCAAAGTGGAAGACTTAGTTATTTTCCATTTTTTGTTCCATATAATTCACCTAATCAATCCTCCAAGTGCAGGGGTGAAATCTACTTACCTTCCCTACCAGTTCGGAAGTGCGCCTGCACATCATGTGCAATTTTGGACCCTCTGCATATGTGCAAATCCTTCTGCGCATGCGCAGAGGGTCAAAATCAGGTTACTTCCTGGTTAAAACCAGGAAGTAATGATGTCTGGGTGGGTGGGCGGGCGGAGGCTCGCGTTGCCACCGCTACCAATTCACTGAACCACCCATCACCACCACTACAGGTTCACCTGAACCGGTGCGAACCGGTAGCATTTCACCCCTGTCTCAGAGGACAAGAGTTAAAAGGAAACCAAACCTGGTTGGTGTCTCTACAAAATTGCTCCAGGTGGACCAAAGGCAATTTTCCAAAGTTATCACCAGCAGCTTCCTAAAGAATGAAACCAAGATGGTTATTGAATATGTAAGCCTTTCTCAGCTGTTCCCTATCAGGTGTACTGTGACTGAGATTATGAACCAACATTGCCAAAGCAAGAAACTGGAAATTTAGCCTAGTTTGTAGTAAACATGTTCAGGCTATTTATCTTTTAAACATATTAAAATTTTGCACCAGAAATATGATAAAAAATAGCGTATCTTTCATTTTTGTTTTTACTGGAGGATGATATTAGTCATAATTTCCAGATCCAATGAAGTACAATAGATAAGACTGCTGGGAGAATCTAACTCTCTATTCTCCCAGCCTTCTCCTGTCATGTGGCCGGCATGACTAAATGCCAAAGGCGCACAGAACACTGTTATCTTCCCACCAAAGGTGGTCCCTATTTTTCTACTTGCATTTTTTACATTCTTTCGAACTGCTAGGTTGGCAGAAGCTGGGACAAGTAATGGGAGCTCACTCCATTACGAGGCACTAGGGATTCGAACCGCTGAACTGCTGACCTTTCAATCGACAAGCTCAGCGCCTTAGCCACTGAGCCATCACGTCCCTGTTTTGACTCAGTACATTGGGTTTAATGGTGTAATATATACATGCTTGGTTGGTAGGGAACTAGAGTTGATCATTCACAGACAACAGCAATTTCTTGATAACATTTTATTATAAAGTTCAAAATGGTTCACAGTATTGGCTGGGTACCTTTACGCATGTAAGAATTGTATTCCGTTGGAATCAGTGGAATGTACATACATTTGTTTAGGATTTTGTGCTAGCACTTTCTTCTGCAGATTTGGCATATTTTTTAAAGATGCTTATTATTTGTGAAAGGGGACGCGGTGGCTCAGGGGCTAGGGCATTGAGCTTGTTGATCGAAAGGTCAGCAGCTCGGCGGTTCGAATCCCTAGTGCTGCCGGGGATGCACTAGGGGTGAGCTCCTGTTACTTGCCCCAGCTTCTGCCAACCTAGCAGTTTCGAAAGCACGTAAAAATATAAGTAGAAAAAATAGGGACCACCTTTGGTGGGAAGGTAACAGCGTTCCGTGCGCCTTTGGCGTTGAGTAATGCCGGCCACATGACCATGGAGATGTCTCCGGACAGCGCTGGCTCTTCGGCTTTGAAACGGAGATGAGCACCGCCCCCTAGAGTCGGCAACGACTAGCACGTACGTGCAAGGGGAATCTTTACCTTTACTATTATTTGTGAAAAAAGTTCAACTGTCCTGGTGTGTTGTTATTTTTTTTATTTATTTATTTTGTCACACAGTATATATAAGCATAAGCATGAAATAATTATACAATATATAAGCATATATATGAGTATGAGTAGGTAATAACTATATTAATTGGATATAATGAAAGGAAACAATAGGACAGGAACGGTAGGCACGTTTGTGCTCTTATTTCTTATTCAGAAAAAGTGAGGCGTCTATAGCATGGGCATGTCTGTTGTGGGCTTGAGATCATTCTAAACAGATCTTGCTTTTATGGGCTATAGACCATGATGTATTCTCAGCTGTGGCTTTGATTTGCAGTGACTCAACTAGGGCAGTGTTTGGACAGCAGAAATCCTGCTGATGAGATGAGTAAACTTCCACCCAAAACTCTAGGTGGTCTTACCATCTCCTCGCATACCATATGTAGGAGGATGCTGATTCCTTAAAATATGTGATGGAGAAAATGCTTATAGGGATAGTGCTGATGGGGTCAAGGAACCTTTTCAGAGTAATGGAATAACATGTAAAGTCCTTTTAGTAATCACTTTTTTAAAAATCACTCTGTTATTTAAGACTGCAATTTCTGTTTGTAGGTCACGGAAAAACCTTTATGAGATATTAGGAAGAATTCTTAGGGGACCAATTACTTCTTGGGGGACCAAACTATGAAGAAGAGAAGCTTAATTTTTTTCAAAAAAGTCTAGTTCTTTTCTATCTTTTAAATCAGAAAGCTGATTTCTGTTCAAGGAAGTTGATCTTGTGGGGTTAGTATCAGCTTTATCTTAGAAAAATGAAATAGCATATCCTTTTGAAAACTCCCTAGCTGACATTCCCAACTGGATTCCCTTACTATATATGAGAACCAAACTGGGGGGAAAATAGCTTGGCTGCTTAAGAATTACATCAGTAGGGAAACAAAGAATATAATGGTGCTACAAAAAAAACAACCCAAGCCTTGAAACCTGACTTTTTTTTTCTAAAACTTATGGATAGTCAATTAGAAAAGACTCAAGGATGATTGATTTTATATATGGCAACTGCAGTGAGGTGATGATATTCAGAAAGCTAGAAGTACACAGAATACCCATAATGGAAGAATGGATCATAAAAATATTAGAGCTTGCAAAATGGTGCAATGGCATATTTGATTAAAGAAGGAACAACAATTACGATATAGAAGACTGGAAACCATTTATGGACTTTTTGCTGAATTTGGATTGAAATAAATTTTGGGATTCATTAATTTAAAAAGGTTTTTTAAGGGAAGAAAAAACTTGGGAAGGTGGAAATGTTTATAACTGCTGCAAAAGAAGATCAGATGTTGGTTCTGTAGATGTCTTTCTTTTTCCTTTCTTTTTGTTGTCTTTCACTTTTTCTTTTATTTTTTAATATTGGTCTTTTTTTTAACTTTGTGTTTCTGTAGTTTTTTTCAATCTTATGTAAAATGTTCTTTTAATAAAAATTACTTATAACAAACCCAAAACCTCAAATGGAGACATCCATACGTAAGTTTAAATGTTGTTTCCTTCTGAGTGGCACGCAATGAGTTGTATTTTGCTCCCTTTTTTTCAGAAAAGGCGGCGGCGGATCGATCGGAGTATGATTGGTGAGCCAACAAACTTCGTTCATACTGCTCATGTTGGTTCAGGAGATCTCTTTAGTGGAATGAATTCGGTAGGTGCATTTGCCAGGAATCCAGCAAGGTTGGAGACCTTATTCTTGAATGTTATATTTTGAAATAATATTTCTGTCCTGCTGCCGTGCAGATATGTTGGATTTCAATCTCCGTAATTTCCAGATAGTTTTGGTCATACTTTCTGGAAATCATCAGTATTAAATTCCTATATCCAGATGGTTTCATGATGGAAAAGGATGCTTTAGAGTATTATACCTTTTAGATTTATAACTATATCTAAAAGGGAAAAAATGAAATAATTTGCAAATGGGACAGGAATTATTAGTAAAGAAAAGGAGACAGGAATTTTCAGCACATTATAGGAATCCATCTACTAAGGGATAGTATGTTTCTAATCAAGAAATGCTTCTCCAGAGGCAACTAAAAATATGTCCATGATGTAATTGCATTTCAGTTTTTTCCTTTTGTTTACTCTGTAGACATCATTGAGATCAGTGCAGCTTACCCCAAGGAATTCTGCATCTGTGTGTGATGCATTAAAATTGTTGTAAAAACATCTGATAATAAATATGTATGTCAAAATTAGGCTATGGTACTATATAGAGTAGCCTTCACATACAGCAAAGTCTTAAAAAGGTAAATTTCGATCATCATTTTTAATGGCGTTATAAGCATGTTGAAAACAAGCTACAGCAAGTGAGTTCTTTTGCTTACCGTCTTTCATGTAAAATTGCCACAAGGAAGAATTTGAAAAGCTATCTGCTTGCTTGCCTATAAATGTTTCATTTTTTTTGTTAGCCATATTTTTTAAAAGTATGATTAATGTCATTTGTGATTTGTAAAGTAAAGTAAAAGGCATGTAGTGGGGAGCCCAGCATATTTAAGCAAAATATCATTACATTAATCATAGTTTAGTGTTTGTACAATGCACTAAACATTCTAGGATTCAAGAAATACTTAAAATCTGTAGAATGCTATCTGTCTAATATAACAGAGAAAGTGTTTTACAGCACTATATCTGTTATTTTTGTTCACACGTATAGTCTCCGGTTTCATTATCAGGGAATAAGTTGTTCGTGTTGGTGATTGGTCATATCCAATAAGTGTGTGTGTGTGTATACACACACGCACATTATATATCAAATTTATATTTGCTGATAAATAAAGGGAGACTGGTATAGATCTATTTCAAGCTATTTAGCTCTTATCAGCTAGCCATACCTTTACTTGGATTCGAACTTGGGCTGCCTGCATAGTAGGTAGTTGTATTAACCTCTGAGTCACAAGTTCTCCTCCCTTTATTAGCTGAGCCAGGGCCATATATATAATATGTGCGTGTGTGTGTGTGTGTGTACACATATCAGTGGTGGGTTGCTCCTGGTTCTGTCCGGTTCTTCTGAACTGGTAATAAAAGCGGCAGGAGCCTCCGCCCACCCGCCCGGACATCATAATGGACAATCTGCGCATGCATTCCATTGCGAATCGGTAGTAGAGGTAAGTAGAACCCACTCCTGATACTTACACAAACAACACACACACACACACACAAAATCATCCCTTCTTGATTACAGCTCTTACATACATGAATTCAAATGTTATGAAAAAGCACATCTAGCCATCTTTCTGGTGCCACGTTCTAGAGTCATGTAGTTTCCTGGCTTAGAACTCCGAATGTCGCCTCTGGGTGAAACTGGTGGCATATAAAAAATTATTAAATAAAAATAAACGAATAAATATGTTCGATGTGGCTATCAATAGGTTTTGTGCAGTATCCTAGCCTACGGAAGCTATAAGAACATTTATCTACGATAAAGTTGAGTTGTTAAGCTCTCCCTCAGTATTAACATGTGTCTAACATATAGACATTTAAGAAAGGTAACAAGGAAAATCCACATGATCTTGCATGCTTAGCCACCAGTCTGTCCCTTGACTATCTGAACAAAACAGCATACAAATAGCATGCAAATGAGCTTCGGTCATAAAATAATGTACATGCATCTGCTGGGTGAAATTGAAGAGAAATTGAAATAGTAAGAGATTCCTTTGGAGCTAATTAAATTTTGGGGCAGCAAAAATTTTACATGAATATTACATGAAGAAGAAAAGCATAGTATTCTGCAGTATCCTTTTCTTACATGTTTGACTGTATATATTAATGAGTAATATGGTTGACTGTACAGATTTTGCACTGATATAGAATGGAATGGAATGGAATGGAATGGAATGGAATGGAATGGAATGGAATGGAATGGAATGGAATGGAATAGAATAGAATAGAATAGAATAGAATAGAATAGAATAGAATAGAATAGAATAGAATAGAATAGAATAGAATAGAATAGAAATGTTATTGTCACTTTGAATGTACATGAATGTACATTCATACATTAAAATGAAATTTCGTTGCATACAGCTCTCAAAGGGTCACCACCTCCAATATAGAATTCAAAAAAAGAAAGAAAGAATTCAAGAAATATCCCATTATAGTTGACCATACTTTTTATAACAAACAAAACCATCATGGTTTTGTTTCTTCAGGTGAGCTCAATTCAAAACCAAATGCAGTCCAAAGGAGGCTATGGAGGAGGCATGAATGCAAATGTTCAAATGCAGCTCGTGGATACGAAGGCAGGATAACTGGGGCATCTTTCCAGTAAGTATTACACACTTTCCACATTTTAACATCTTTCTCTTCTGACTTCCAGAGACACAAATATCTGGGACAGCAAAGTCATTCATAATTGGTACCTCAAAACTATATGCCCGTAATGGCAAACCTATGGCGGAGCCATATCGGTGGGCACTTGAGCTTTACCCTAATTCACCTGCAGCACGTATGCATGTGCCAGTCAGCTGATTTTCGGGCCTTCCGGGCCCACCAGAAATGGGGAAACAGGCTGTTTCCGGGGAGTGGAGAAGGCCCATTTTCACCCTCCCCAGGCTCCAGAGGTTTTCTTGGAGCCTGGGAAGGGCAAAAACGGTCTCCCACCCCCCAGAGGGCCTACAGAGGCTGGAAACAGCCCGTTTGCCAACTTCCAGTGGGACCGGAAGGCCGTTTCTTGCTCTCTCCAGGCTCCAGAGGCTTTCTAGGAGCCAGGGGAGGGCGAAAATGGCCTTCTCCACCCCTCCTTTCTGGCCTCCGGAGGGTCTCTGGGGGGGTGGAGGTTGTTTTTGTCCTTCCCAGGCTCCAAGAAAGCCTGGGGAGGGTGAAATGGGCCTACCGGGCCCATCGTGTGCCAAAAGCGGGGGGGGGAGAGTGGGGGGGGGTCACACGTGCATATGCGGGATGCCTTGAATTATGGGTGTGGACACATACACACATGACCACCACCACCCCCGTGCTCGTCCCGCTTTTGGCACGCGATAGCAAAAAGGTTAGCCATCACTGCTATACGTAATGTACATTCTGGTTTATTTCACACATACATTTATCAAAAACCGGCTTTAACTATTTGAGCCTCTTAATTATTATTTCATTAATTAATTATTTCTTCTTCAGTGTTTGTCTCATACCAAAATCACACAATCAGAATTGACAATGGAGGAAGTTGGAGGAGGGCATTATAGTAAAACAGTATCATGTTGCAGACCTCCATTGCTTTCTACATCATAGTAGCAAACTTTCAGTTACCTGTTTTGGTGTAAGCTTGCAGTGAAGTGCTTCAGGCTGAGGATAGGAACTGTTGCTTCCTAGAAGCTTCTTGCTCCTCTTCCCATTCTACCTTATCTCCACCCACCCACCTACCCACCCCAATGCCGCAAAGAAGACTCAAAAATTCGCTGCTACTGTTTCCAGTAATGGCATATTATCACCAGATGAATTTCTGCAGTCTCCAGCAAATCAGGAGATAAAGTTGTAGTCCCTAATCACTCAATACAGGTAGTCCTTGACTTACAACAGTTCATTTAGTGACCGTTCAGAGTTACAACATCACTGAAAAAAGTGACTTATGACCATTTTTCACATTTGCGACCATTGCAGCAGCTCCATGATCATGTGGATCAAAATTCAAGACGCTTGGCGACTGGCACATATTTATGACGGCCGCAGTGTCACGGGGTCATGTGATCCCCTTTTGCAACCTTCTAACAAGCAAAGTCAATGGGGAAGCCAGATTCATTTAACAACAGTGCTACTAACTTGACAAGTGCAGTGGTTCACTTAGGAACTGTGGCAAGAAAGGTCATAAAAGTGGGAAAAATTCACTTAACAAATGTCTCACTTAACAACAAATTTTGGGTTCAATTGTGGTTATAAGTCGAGGACTATCTGTACTGTCCACTGCTGTCCCTTACATGATAGCATAAAGAGAATGCAAAGGTATTTATACTTTCAGATAATAGAGTCACATGATCATGTACCATGACAATAAGCTATACACTTTTCCTTTATGTTGGGGGTGGAAGATGTCCAACCTATGGATTACTCCTATCTAGTTCGATTAAGCCAAGATGCAGATCTCTCCAACTCCCCTTCTCAGATAGTCTGTTGCATTTCTTCTCTGTGTATAGAGAAAAGGACTATTTCTTCATGGTACAAAGAAGAATCAGGGCCTCATCTTGTCTTCCTCTGTCTTTAATTTGCTTCTGTATGTACATTCCTGTTTGGAGAAAGGGGCTGCCATTTTCTGCACATATAAATGTAATACGCAGTAATATTTTTGAACTGTGCTTGTAACATAGAAAACCAAAGTGATATTGGACTCTAGCTCCGTCTTCTGTTAGTACTTGGCCACTGATGCTCTTTCTGGATGCTATCATAACCATTTTAGCAAACCATCTGCCCAACCCATTCTCAATATATATTGCTGAGTTACCTACTTAGAGTGGGGAAATAGAACTTGTATAATATCGTTGCAATGTGGAATAGGTCACAGATGGTACGATGAGGGGAAAACTCAAGCTGTCCTTGATGAACTTGAGGACTGTTAGATAGCGTCATTGGCATAATGAACATGAGTTTGGGTAGACTCTAGGAGACTGGAGAACAGGGAGGCCTGGTGTGTTATGGACGATGGGGTCATGAAGGGTTGGGCATGACTTAGTGACCGAACAACTACTATAGTTCCGCCCTACTTAAAATTGTTGTATTCATTCTTTGCTCTATTTTTCACAGGTACCTGCAAGTTTCTATACTTTGTTCCTGTGTCCCTCTCCTTTATGCCTTGGTGACTGCTTCCTGTGCTCATGATAAGAGAAGTTGATGCCCCATCATCCACCCTTCATGATTATTATGCCATTCAGACATTCCTGTTCTGCTGTGAGGCTGACATTTATCAGACTTGTTGTGCCTTTAAAGTGGCAAGCTTACATTTCACTACCAAAACATCTGTGGACATTGTACTGGTTGACTTGTTTTTTCAGCTTCTAAAACTTTTACTCAGTATTTTGAAACAATATTTTGAGCAATCTAAATTCTGAACAGACAAGTTTGGTGTTGGGTTGACCCTCGTTTTGTACTTCCTCTACAAACCCTTGATTATAGCATTCTCATCCTTTCATTGTTGTTATTTCTTCTTTCTTTGTAATTAGAAGCAAGCAAGTTTCTGTTAATATCTTGTGTCTGTCATTGTTGATATAGATCTATTTTTTTTAAAGGTCTGGGACCTGCAAGCACAACAAACATTTCACACAGTCAGAAATCAGGAGTATATGAGTGTATGACCGCATGCTATGTGAATTTGCTTGGTATGGTGGCCTGTTGGATGCCAAAAACATTATTTTTATTTTTAATGCTTGTTCTTGGAGATGGATGATGCTAAAGTTGGTGGAAAAAAATGCAGTGGTACCAGATTATGCCAATCTCTCTAGGAAAAAATGGACTTGTAACTCTTAGCTGCTTTGGAAATACGTCTTAGATTTTTAATCCAATTCATCTTGAAATAATAAAGAGAGAGTCTGCATTCAGAAGACATTTTGTTGTAAATGTTCAATATATTTATTTTGGAAGAGCTGACCTCAAGATTGTAAACCAGTGTGGTAACGTACAAAGTAAATATTGTGGTGGCGCTTTTATCTAGTTAAGAGGCATTGTTATGTTGGCTGCTTTTTCTTTTTTCTTTTTCAGTGCTTAATTTTAGGCTGTTCCAGCATTACCAGTAGCAGCATGATGAACTGCCTGCAATATTATAGCTGGAATTTAGTTGAACTCTCTAAATAGTTGGCAGTTTCCACATACTAAATATTTAGGGGCCCATGTAAGTTGCTAAGAGCAACATAGTAACCTAGCAGGAATGGATATCGGTGAAAACAACGTACAGGGTGGCTTTTTGCTATATTGGTGAAGAAGCCTTTTGCTCAGGTTCCAAAGCATGTTTCTTTCACAGAGTGTGAAAACTGTGTTTTAATATTGCACTGTTTTTTTATGTTATTTTATATTTTGTTAGGTGGTCTATTTTTGTCTTCCCCATACTCATGCCTCCTTTGTCATATTAAATTAAAACAGTTGATTGAGTCTTAACAACATAATTTTAAGACACATTTAGAATCTTCCTCATGCATCATTTTTTAATATCTTAACTGGCAAATAGAGTAACTGAGCCTAATTGGAGAAATTATTAACGTTACAAGTATTTGCTGCCTATTTGGGGAAACAAGACCATGCAAGAACGTCAAGCAGTTGTTCCCCAAAACAAAAGATTATATAGTAGCATTGCTTTGTAGTTAATGCTTATTGCTACTTTCTCCACTGCCATTTATAATTTGTGAGGGGAGATTAGAGAATGAGGGAATATCATACTTACAGCTTTTTTTTTTTTTTAAAAAATTCCCTAACAGTTTTGAAATTATTAACAATTGTTCAATGGAAATAGAAGAATATCTTTATCTACAACCACTTTTGAGCCCATACCCACTGAGGAAGTAATCTATGTAAATATCTCTTAGTCAAAGCAGTAGTTGAACAAATATATGAAGACTGCTTCTGCACAAAAATCCATATTTATGGGCTGTGTCCAGAAGATATTCCTGGTACAGGCAGCCAAATAATATAGATGAAAATATAATTTTGTTGGGGAAATTTTCATTTCAGGGAGTCCAGGGAGATGCCTTTTACTGTTGGGGCCAAATACATAGGCAGCTTAGTAGTTGCCAAGATCAGGACGTCAAATGCATACATTTTCAAAAGTGCTCTTCAAAGTACTCTATGATATCTTTCCATGTGATAGCTGTCTAAATATATTGGACTGCACATTATCCCTGAAATCATAAACATTAGCTACCGGTCAAGGGAACTGTAGTTCAAAAGAGAGCATCAGGTTGGGGAAGACTGTCCTGGGGTTTCAGACTAAATTTCACTTTATTCTGAACTGATAGAAAAGAATTCTGGGAAGAATTTTTGATCAAAAAAAAAAATAGTCATCATCTTCAGCTCAGTCGCCAGAAAAGAGAGACATATTTTTATAACAAACATACATTTTTGTACATTATGTTCATTCTTAAATAATGTAAGTTCAATGTTGTCTTGTAGATATTAAAAGGAAAATATTGACCTTTGATTCAATAAATGTTTTCTTTCAGTTACTGGTTTTCCTATTTCTTTACCATAATCAGTACCTGATTTGCTGGGACAAAGAGATCTGAAAAACAATGTCGTTGTTTCAGATTTTTCGGAACTGATGGTATGGTAAAGGGGAGAGAACTGTATTGCGACGTAGCTGTTCTCTTTTCTCACCCGGTACACATTTTTAAGTGACCCTTAAAAGGAAGGAAGTTCAATAAACAGCAGACAGTTTCTTGAACATAAATTCTCAATCTGCCTTTTCTATATCTATCAAATCCAGTGAATATTTACAGGTAGTCCTTGACTTACAACAGTTCGTTTAGCGACCATTCAAAGTTACAACAACATTGAAAAAAATGACTTACGACCATTTTTCACACTTACGCGATTGCAGCGTCTCCATGGTCATATGATTTACATTCAGATGCTTGAAAACATTTATGACTGTTGTAGTGTCCCAGGGTCATGCGATCACCTTTTATGACATTCTGACAAGCAGAGTCAATGGGGGAGCCAAATTCACTTAACAACCGTGTAACTAATTTAGCAACTGCAGTGATTCACTTTACAAATGTGGCAAGAAAGGTTGTAAATGGAGCAAGACTCACGTAACAAATTTCTCACTTAGCAACATAAATGTTGGGCTCAGTTGTGATCGTAAGTCGAAGACTACATGTATACGCCACTTCTTGCTATAAAAATATCAAAGAGTTTGACAGAAATACAAACGGAAGATTAACATATGTTAAAATTAGCTCATTAACTAAGAGAAGTGTGAAGACCAACTTTCCTTGAGACCCCCAAGCCTTTTTCAGACTATATAGGAAATATTAGAATTTGTCTATCACTGGAAGTGGTCTTAGTATCTGTAGGATTATTGTTTTCAAATAAAACCAGTTGAAGTTCTGTTATAAACATGATAAAGCACCGTATATTTCAAGCTCACAATTTTTTAATTAGTTGGAAATGACTGCCATGGATTTCCAGAAATTAGTTTGTGAAAAAATAATACACTGTGCAAGCTTCTTACATTATATTCAGTTTCTTCTGCCTCTTCTCCAACAGTGCAAAGACTTGCTTTAAATTGAAATGCAGATTTGTTGCATAGCTGTGATACAAATAAACTGTATAGTATTAAATATGATATTAAACACATTAAATTATTTGAACAGCTTGACTTCACAAAATCTATTCCTCCACAAGTATTATTACTGTTATGTATTATTTAGAAAAATTTCAATTCCTGAAATCTCATGATAGTTTCTAATAAAACAAATGTTGGTTTTTAATTACTATTAACTAAAGCAAATGATAATGAGGAAAAAAGAAGAAACAATAAAAAAAAATTTCAGTGCAAATGAATAAATAATAAATATCTTGATTTGATTAACCTTACATAGAGTACATTTTCTGTTTCCAGTTATCAAAGCTGTTCAAGAAGTATTTTGTTGCTAATGTGGCCAACAGGTATATGTATTGATGACTAGTCCAGTTAATAATTACTGTACTCTTTATTAAGAATTATAAACCACAAGTGGGAGCAGAACTCTTGTTGCAAAATAGATATCTCTTAAAATAGATAAATCTGTTATTGTTTCAGTCATTTTAATTAGTGATTTACGGTATTTTTATATCATTTTTCATTTAAAAAATGAAGCACGTTATAGTTTAAAAGTCTTTGTAATAATTGCAATGAATAGTTTAAAATAATAAAAACAGTAACTATACCAACAAAAATAGAGAAGTTTATTTTTTTAAAAAATAGGGAGATAACCAGTTTAGGCAAGCAAGCAAGAGGTAAAGAGATAACATCCTCCTGCTTTCAGCAAAATGGGTTTGCCTAATTGCTTTTTGGAAAGTGGTGGTTAGTTCACAAGGAGTTGGTAATGCTGCTTTATCAGCATTAAAACAACTGACAGCTGTCAATGTCAGCACAGGAGGATTTCAGTTCAATAGAATATCTTGTTTTCAAGGATATCTATAAACAGGCTCAAATTATGTATGCTAGAGTCATATACACATCTTGAGATAAACATCTTAAGATTTAAACTAAAAAACAGACCTTTGGGAATTTTTGTATTAATGCCAATGCCTATTGTCTTATTCAACAATCTCACAGTCTATAATCTAGCATCCTTCTGTTTTGGGGAATTATTATCCAGCTAAGAGAGCAACTTTAATTTTTCTGCTGCCAGTCTAGTCCTAAAAGAATTTGAAATTCAGGAGTGTTCTTTAGCTAGCTCAACTTTATACATATATATTCAAAGAAAACTGATTCTTAGTCTTAGTATATCTAGGTGAACTCTCCCACCCCAATTGTTAGGTTACTTTTTTTCCAGAAGCTAATCTTTTGGAAAATCTTTACGATTTGTGATTCTTTAAAATAAAGGATTTGTTATCATTGTCACCAATTCTGAGAATAAAAACTATTGCTTCCAAAGATGAACGGAACAATGGAGACAGCCTCTAAAATCTGCTATTTTTTACTCATTAGTCTTTCAAAAGTCACAAACTGGATACTCAATAAATAATAACTCTACTCAGTTCTCATTAAGCTCAGTGATGAGATTCACAACTCACTATAAATCACAATGTGCTTAGTTCGGATTATGTTGCATGGGAATCCAGATACGATGGCTTGGAAACTATTATTTGCGGTTTAGCATCTATGGCTTATTCATCAACCATGCTTAAAACGTGACTTTGTGCTCTCTGTCTCCGTGTGTCTGTGTCTATGTGTAAAATCATAAGGTGAAAATGGAAATTTCAGCAAAAAATCCAGCCCCTTCACAAAAGGACCCTGTTCAGGAAAAAACAATTGTATACATACATTCGGTCTAGCTTAGACATACAAAAGTTTCTCCAAGATCGTGGACCTTGGAACAAAAGCCTCCAATTACAGCCTGCTAGACTGAACTTCTCACTGCGTTGGTATCTTGAAGTGGCTGAGTTTTAAGTATGCTTCAAAAGAGCTAAAAAAGCTTGAATGGTGTACTAACATCAGACCAGAGAGTAACTGATTAAGTTTAGTTTTACCATCGGTTTTGTACAGCATATTGTATACCTGTACTCAGAATTTAAAACGCACTATAATAGGAAGTATTCTTAAGGTCAATGAAGAAAAGCTCCAAGCTTCGAATGGGGGAAAGATATACAAGCTAAGATACATTCATAATATTACAGTGGCTTCTATGATAGAGAAATGAAAATTACACTACAAGGATTTATGAATGTAAAAGCATGTCGATTAGAAATAACATATATTAATCGGTATTTCTAATTAGAGCAGATGTTCCAAAAGAGAGGTTATCACAAAACATAATACAGAAATGTTAACACCACATATCTGGCAGTCTCTTTTTTAAAGATGTGCTGATAAGGAGAATTTATATGTGCTGATAACAGCTGTTTAGTGCAAAACAGAAAATTGTGCTGTTTCATTCCAGTGTAACAGTAGGAGCTCCTCTGCTTGAGTTCATAGCAAACACAGGCATATTTCTGGCCTACTTTTCATGAATTTTGACCTACTTGTGACAACTCCTATAAATTACTGCCAGAGAAACAACATAGTTTACTTGTGCAGTCCAGAGATGCCTTGGGCGGTTCTTTTGAGACATATTTACAACCTCTTAGGAATTGAGGATATGCTTTGGTCCCTGGAGGATCTAAGCCAGTGTTTTCCATCTTCCTATATAAGCTATATGAATGGGGGCTAATAATTCATTGTTGCATTTACATCCCACCTTTTCTATGAGAGCTGATATTGTCCCCCAGCCACCCACCCGCGTGATATGTTCTCTTTCCTTCCATCCACCCCAGATAAACTTGTATAGTAGAATGAATTGAGGGTGGGCGATCGATGCCGAGCCGGGGGAACAAAGTGGCTGTGGGAGAGCAACGGGCAGTGGCAGAGAACCGGGCTGCGGAGGAAGGGAATCACCAGCAGAGGAAAAGGAAACGGTTAGTGACAGAAAGGAGCCGGGGCGGGGGGGAGAGCTAAAGAATGGTGGGAAGGCGCGCAGACAGAAAAAGAGGAAAGGCGGCGCGGGGGGGAAGGAATTCTTGAAGGAGCGCAAGGCTACTCTGGCCTCTTTGGGAATGAATGAATAAATGAATGAGCAATCCCAGTCAGATCATCTTTTTTATTATTATTATTATTATTATTATTATTATTATTATTATTATTATTATTATTATTATTATTCCCAGACGGACGAGGCATTCAGAACCTACAATCGGGTGTCTCTGGGAAATAACCAAGCTTCAAGTCTTTTGAATATGCAGTGATAATTAAGGAATCAAGCAGCCAATTAATTAAGAGAAATATGCACGTGTTTGCGAAGCTTTGCCTAAGGATAAAACAGGAATGCCGTTCCATATCTGTCCCGGGGCAAGGATACCTCTTACAGGGCACTTAAGAAATTGAATTGAATTGAGATGCTCTTAGCGGTAAAAAGAAAAAAAATCACAGATCAACTATCTAAGCTTGTCTGAAATTATTTAAGTAAGGAGTCCTTTAAAAAAAAAAGATTTTTACCCTGCTTTTTTTTTCATATAGCACTGAAAGCAGCAAATATATCAATAAACTTTCCTGCTATTTTCTCCACCCCAACAATCCTGTGAGATGAGTTGGATTGAAAGAGACTGGGCCAAAGTCCCACCCAGCTGGATTTTCATGCAGTGATGATCAATATCAGCAGGAGAATTAGAAGTGACATGAGTTAGAAATGGTCAGTCCAACATGAGTTACTCATCAATATTTTTAACAAAAGTGTATTTACCTGAATTTGTTTATAAAGACTTAAGGTTTCAAATACTGAGTGAGCAATCTGCAGTAAAGCTGCGAGGAGCGATTGACATTTTAACTCTGAGCTATTAACAGTGCTGAAATCTTGGGAGAGGCAGGGCTCCCAGCAGAACAATAAATTTCATAGACTGGGGAGATGAGGAAGAAAATACAGGAAACCTGTATATTTTTTACTAGGATTTTTTACTACGATTTTACTAGGTACCAGAAGCCACCATAATTTAAAAACTGCAGGCTTTATGAAAGCATTGATTCTTTACTGCGAATCTGCATTTCACAGCTGCCTTTTTCTTGTTTTAATGAGAAAATTTCTCTTTTAAAAAAAATCACTAATTTCTGCTGACATGCTGTGTTATCTGTTTCTAACAACAACACCCCCCTTTTTTTTTAATCCCCTGTGAAGGCTTTGAGCTTGAAAAGCAACAGGGAGGGAGATTTTTCTCAAAAGTTCAATGCCAATGTATTTTCCACCTGAGGTTACTCTAATCCTTTCAAGCTGAATGGCATCAGCATACTATCCGCAAGGGATTATACAGAATAAGCAGTGGGAACTAATGAACTTAAAATACCAGGATCCCTTTTAATGCAAATGAGCTTAGCCATAAAGAATGTGGGAGAAGAAGTAAAACCTAACATTAAAATGTACATTTTTTTCCCTGTTAGGACTCAAGTTTGTTCTTCATTAATTCATTCAACCAGGTCAAGTTTGTTAAAAAGTTATTCATGTTAAGCGTTTATGGTAAAAAAATCCTCTAGTAGTGTTTTGCTAAATTCAGTGTACTGAATTTATAGTTCAATTGAATTTATGCCTGAATAAATGCATTTCAGAATTCAGCCCTTTAATGAAATACGTTATAACTTAACATAATATAATATACAATATAAGGGTTCTGATTTAGAAACCATAATATTCAATAAAAGTTCAAGAAATTTTACATGAGAAAATTATCCTTTAATTCCTATTTTTTCATCGCATCTCATTTCTCTTATTAAGACAGCAGAGTTACAATGTAATCTGAATTTATATGCTTAGTTCTATAGAAGTCTATTTGTTTGGCTTAGTGAGTGATTTACACTATTATTTTTTTCATGCTAAAGCTATTTGACAAATTATTCATTTTCACTTTATAAATAGTAGAACCAAATTAAACTTGATCTATAGTAGCTTTTTCCAATCCGTACTCAACTTGGACTAAACTTGAAAATTTCTGATGGCAGTTCATGTTGGTAAATCTTTATGCCAGGAGTATCAAACTTGCGACCTGCGGGCCAGATGCGTCACACACTGGCCACCCCACTCCCATTTTAGTGAAGGGGGAAAAAGTTAAGATAAATCACGTGAAGAAAATGTGGTGCCATGAATTTGACACCACAGCTCTATGCAATAGAAAGAAGACATCCAATGAACACAGTACATGTTGCAGCCTATATCTGGGGAAGCTTTCACACAAAAATTATTACAAATATGATCATTATATTGCACTAGGTCTGTTCTGTGATGTAGTGATCTGTCTCCCAGGCTGAATAAAATAGAAGAAAAAAGAACCCAAACACTAAGTACATACTAGATGGACATTACCTTACAGACGACCCCCATCCCATTAAAGACCTTGGAGTTTTCATGTCAAATGATCTAAGTGCCAAAGCCCACTGCAACTACATAGCAAAAAAAGCTCTAAGAGTTGTAAACCTAATCTTGCGTAGCTTCTTTTCCAAAAACACCACACTACTAACCAGAGCATATAAAACATTTGCTAGACCAATTCTAGAATACAGCTCACCTGTTTGGAACCCTCACCACATCTCTGACATCAATACAATTGAACGTGTCCAGAAATATTTTACAAGAAGAGTTCTCCATTCCTCTGAAAACAACAAAATACCTTATCCCACCAGACTTGAAATCCTAGGCTTAGAAAGCTTGGAACTCCGTCGCCTCCAACAAGACCTAAGTTTAACTCACAGAATCATCTATTGTAATGTCCTTCCTGTTAAAGACTACTTCAGCTTTAATTGCAATAATACTAGAGCAACTAATAGATTTAAACTAAATGTCAACCGCTTTAATCTAGATTGCAGAAAATATGACTTCTGTAACAGAATCATCAGTGCTTGGAATACTTTACCTGACTCTGTGGTCTCTTCTCATAATCCTAAAAGCTTTAACCAAAAACTTTCTACTATTGACCTCACCCCATTCCTAAGAGGACCATAAGGGGCGTGCATAAGCGCACAAACGTGCCTACCGTTCCTGTCCTATTGTTTTTCTTTTCTTCTTCCTATATATATATATATGCTTATACCTCCTAATATTTACTCATATATGTGTTTATATGCTATATAATCTTTTTGTATGATACCTAAATATATTGTTGTGACAAAATAAATAAATAAATAAATAAATTATTTTTAGTATTTTCTGTGCATCCAAAGCAGTGGTGGGTTCTAACCAGTTTTACCACCAGTTCGCATCGCGCACTTGCTTCACTTTCCTCTGCACCAAACTTGCATTTCGCGCAAGTGCATTGAGTAAAAAAAACAGCTGAGGCATGGCAATCCACTCTGCCGCGCCTTACAGCTGAACTAAAAACAAAGGAATAAAGGTAGGTATAGCATGGGGGTGGGTGGGGGGCCCAGCTGAGATTAGGAGCAAACCGATTTGCTCTCATATCAAGATTTCCGCTACCAGCTCTCCCGAACTGGGAGAACCGTAGGAACCCACCACTGATCCAAGGGTCTTCACTGAAAGAATACTTAGGCTGTGCACAGATAGTCCTTAACTTACAACCATTTGTTTAGTGACTGAAGTTATAATGACACTGAAAAAAATGACCATTTTTCACACATTGCAGCGACCCTGCGGTCAGGTGATCAAAATACAGACGCTTGGCAACTGGCATGTATTTATGACAGTTGCAGTGTCATGGGGATCAAGCAAAGTTAATGAGGAAACCATGTTTGATTTGATTTGATTTATTTGATTTTTATACCGCCCTTCTCCCGAAGGACTCAGGGCGGTGTACAGGCAAATAAAAACAAACAAGACACTATATATAAAATGTAAATTAAAAAACTTATTATAATTTGCCTAAAAATTTAAAAATATATAAAAACTAAAACCCCATTTAAAATTAATAATAACACTTAACAACCATGTTACTAACTGAACAACGGCAGTAATTCATTTAATAACTGTGGTCGTAAAATGGGACAAAACTCACAGGTCGTAAAATGGGACTAAACTGTCTTACCAATGGAAATTTTGGGCTGAACTGTGGTCATAAGTTGAGGACTATGTGCACTGGTTTTTTCACTTGCAACATTTCCTGCCAGCATAATCTGTAAATCTCATGAAAAAAGGACAAAAAGATTCAGTCCTATTCCTGTAGTGATAACACAGCTTCACTAAACAGACTCCTGTAACTCTCCAGAAAGGCGTATCTTATCCATCAGTCCAATCAAGACTGAGTCAACTCCAAAGTCATGCTTGTTCTAAAATAGGCTTAATTAATTAATTCCTTTTCTCCAAAAATCTCTGCTGTGATCCTTTCTGATATCTTATTTATTTATTTATTTTGTCACAACAATATATGTAGGTATCATACAAAAAGATTATATAGTATATAAACACATATATGAGTAAATATTAGGAGGTATAAGCATATATATAGGAAGAAGAAAAGAAAAAAAAACACAATAGGACAGGAACAGTAGGCACGTTTGTGCGCTTAAGGTCAATAGTAGAAAGTTTTTGTTTAAAGCTTTTAGGATTATGAGAAGAGACCACAGAGTCAGGTAAAGTATTCCAAGCACTGATGATTCTGTTACAGAAGTCATATTTTCTGCAATCTAGATTAAAGCGGTTGACATTAAGTTTAAATCTATTAGTTGCTCTAGTATTATTGCAATTAAAGCTGAAGTAGTCTTTGACAGGAAGGACATTACAATAGATGATTCTGTGAGTTAAGCTTAGGTCTTCTCGAAGGCGACGGAGTTCCAAGTTTTCTAAGCCTAGGATTTCAAGTCTGGTGGGATAGGGTATTTTATTGTTTTCAGAGGAATGGAGAACTCTTCTTGTAAAATATTTCTGGACACGTTCAATTGTATTGATGTCAGAGATGTGGTGAGGGTTCCAAACAGGCGAGCTGTATTCTAGAATTGGTCTAGCAAATGTTTTATATGCTCTGGTTAGTAGTGTGGTGTTTTTGGAAAAGAAGCTACGCAAAATTAGGTTTACAACTCTTAGAGCTTTTTTTACTATGTAGTTGCAGTGGGCTTTGGCACTTAGATCATTTGATATGAAACCTCCAAGGTCTTTAACGGGATGGGGGTCGTCTGTAAGGTAATGTCCATCTAGTATGTACTTAGTTTTTGGGTTCTTTTTTCCTATATGTAAGACTGAGCATTTGCTGGTTGAACATCTTCCCCAAATGTTACTTTCAGATAATTAGCCTGGCTTCCTTTTAAGATACTAAGGTATTGCCACTTCACGCACTGATATATCCACACAATTAGGTCAGCCCTTTGGGCTATTTCTAATTGGAGAGAGGTTCAAAAGAGCACCTACTTAGCCTTGCCCCTTAGTGCTTCAGGTATTATCTATATTCAGATCCTATTCCAAAGGCCAGATGGTGTATTGAACCCTATCTGAATCTGTTTTTTAATAACCAGCTTATTGTTGAACTGGTCAGCACATATCCGCAGTGGATTATTGAGGTCTCTGGACCTCAATTATCCAGTCAGCTGTCAGTAAACCCAAATCACAGGAAATGTTTCATTAAATACCCACTTGCGCTACCATAAAGTTCACTGCTACGCATAGCCATTATTTCCAGCAGCCATTTGATTATTTTTGTAGCAAGATCTTATCAGTTATGCCTTTGCTATTGTTCAGCCTGTTCCATTCTACACAATTAGTTGTCCACTAAAGAAAAGTCACATAAGGCAATCTCAGTATCATTTGCAGCGGGGGCAGGGGTGGTGGTGATGGAAAGGGTCAGAATTACAAAAGCAGCATTGCAACACAAGCGACAAATTTTTTTTATGTGTGTTGTGACATCGCATACAATAAAGCAGCAGAGCTTGCAGTTGATACTGCTTTTGGCATTTGGCAAAAGCAAGAAGATCCTGTGGATGTTTTTGTTCCTGAGGGATGACCTCAAGAGATAAATCTTGCTAATAAAATGTTTTATTTTTTATTTTTCAGAGGAAGATTTTTCGTTCCTTACATCTGTTCCACCCTACCTTTTTATTTCACTTTTTACCACCATGCTTCCTACAATTATAGCATTGGAAAGAATGTTAATTGTATAGTCTTTGCCTTAACTGGTATTTAGTTTCTCACTTTGTTTGTCTCAGGCATATAGAGTGATGAATTTATGCAGAGATTGCTTTTTGCTAAATTCTCCCAAGATTGTTTGTCAGGGTTTTCTGGCACTATTCCACAACTTGGTGGGGGGGAAGGTATTCTTTTTATAAGAAATGCAGTAAGACATTCAGGAAGTATCAGGCACTCATTCCATTCCTTGATCCACAAAAAGGTTAACAACATTTCAATTGGTTTGGGAGTTTTGAAAGTATTTAAACTTCTAAATGGCCTGAGATCTCCAGCATGGCTGGTAGTGTACCAGTTCCAGAACAGGCTGTTCCAATACTGATATGTTCCATCACAGAATATTTTGCGTATTCTACATTGGAGTATTGGTAGAAGAAATTAAAGTAAAATTAACCAGAAAGTAGCTGAACAAGCTAGGATTATTTTTGCGAGACTAACATTGTTTTATCATCAAACCATGGTTAAAATAAAATCTTATTACATGCAAATAAAATGACATATTACCTTGACTTTTGAATACATATGATTTTTATTATTTATTTGTTCCCATACTTCTTTTTGGGAGACTAAACCAGAAGTTGAATAATTTCCAACAAATTTAGAATAAATTCTATTACTACATTTAATAACAGCAGCTGGCTCTTTAGATATAAACTTTCTTAGGCCAAATGTTTGCTAGCCACACTGAAAAAGATAAGGATGATTGGGTGTGTATGTGTGAAGAAGCTTCATTTCTTCTAGAAATGATAAAATATGAGATAAACCAATTTCTGGGAATATTAGTTCCTTTGGGTTGTCTTTTGATTTGTATCATACTTTACTATAGAAAAAAACAGCTATTCCATACCTTTTCATTAGATGCAATGTACTCAACATTTGAAACTCATCAAATTTGGTACTCAACACATTTTGACATGAAAATTTTGTCCCAGTATTCATTGTTTTCATGGTACTCAAGGAAGAAGCTAAAACTTGACAGTTTTGGCTACCTTGTGACATACTATATTATTCCTTATGGGAAAAAGTTGGTAATTCAATGTTTTTGTTACTCATTGCACCTCCTGAAACAAAATTAATAATGAGTACTGAGGTACCACTGTACATTTTTTTCCTAAGGCAGCATAGTGATGTCCTACTGAATGTAGGATATACATGTTCAAAGAATAAAATTGGTTCCAATAATCTTATTTATGCTAGTAATGTAAAAAACTCCAGTGAATTTCAATTATGTTTCAGTTATGTTTGTATTGGATAAACAAATCTAGAACCAACAATACAATAAACAGCAAGTCACATAAACAGAATTTCTTTAACTTGGTATTCTTCCAGTTCGGCTCCAATAAACTTAGTCAGCATTCCCAAATTAATCCATAAAGATTTTGAAAAAAAGATTCTGGAAGCTGAAGTCAAATAACATTAGAGAGCACCAGATTTGGTATAGTGGTTTAATCAAATAATAAATGAACTATTGCATTTTTACTTTACAACTATATAGCAAGCCAGATTTGTAGTTTGATTTTCTTGAAGGCTCAGCTTTATACACACACACACACACACACACACACACACACACACACACACAGTGGTTTTTCTGTTCTACTTCTTATTGTTGTATTTTATTCTTGTTATTTTTATAATTTGAATACCTTTAAAATCCATCCAGAGAGCTTGTCAGTGGATAAATAAAAATAAAATAAAAATAAATAAAAATAAAATAAAATAAAATAAAAATAAAGATAAAAATAAAACTGCAGAAAAAATAATTGCTACCAACCTCATTGAGGACCTGTATACTGCACGAATCAAGAAGAAGGCTGTGAAAATATTTACAGATCCCTCACATCCTGGACATAAAGTGTTTCAACTCCTACCCTCAAAACGATGCTATAGAGCACTGCACACCAGAACAACTAGACACAAGAACAGTTTTTTCCCGAAGGCCATTACTCTGCTAAACAAATAATTCCTTCAACACTGTCAAACTATTTACTAAATCTGCACTACTATTAATCTTCTCATCGCTCCCATCACCAATCTCCTTCCACTTATGACTGTATGACTATAACTTTGTTGCTGGCAATCCTTATGATTTATATTGATATATTGACCATCAATTGTGTTGTAAATGTTGTACCTTGATGAACGTATCTTTTCTTTTATGCACACTGAGAGCATATGCACCAAGACAAATTCCTTGTGTGTCCAATCACACTTGGCCAATAAAAAATTCTATTCTATTCTATTCTATAAATTCATGACATAATACAATCAGATATATATGGCTGAAGGGTAGGAAAGCTTTTCTATATTGGAAGAGGAAACAAAGGAAACTAGATTTGCCTCCTTTTGTTAATTTACAAAATAAATACAAAATAAAGCCTTGTTAATATATATAGTGATATTGATTACATAATAAAACTAGAAATACTTGAAGAAGGCAGGAATCTTTTCAGAAAATCAGGTGCTTGAGATCAGTGGAAGAAATGTTTATAATGTTTCACACCTTCACATATGCACATATATACAGTACACTTCTTCCTTCCTCTGCCTTATCTTTTAACCTGCAAGACATATACAATTCTGGCAGAAGATTTAAGAGGCAAGTGAGCCTGAGGAGAGAAGTTAGTATGGAATTTGGCACAGGAAATGGAAAGCCAGTGACTCCTTACTCATTTAAAACTCTGATTGTTTTGTGCTGCCTGAAGCTTTGTATCTGAATCAGATCAGAGGGAACCATCTCCAACTAACACTGTAGTGATATCAAAATACCACATCTTAAAATATAAAAATAAAGATACTGAAACCAAGCAGAATGTTACATATAATGTAACACAGTATTACTGATTCTGCTTATGCTGTAGTGAGACAGTGATATCCTGCACTATTTCATATCCAAACCCTGAGACATTAAACATTTCTGTAGTTTTCTATTCAGCTGTCCAATTTGTTCTACGTTTCCACAAAACGAAGATCTCCTTTTTTTATTATTATGATGGTGCCATTGACAGGCCATGTAAATCTTGCATATAGCTCTTGCAGTATCACATCTATTCTGAGGCCCTATCGTGAACCTCTTGGGTGCCTAGTGAATGTGTTTAATATTCTTTTAAAAAGAGAATGAAACATAATTCTAAAAGAAAGAATCTTATAAATGCTAAAGAGGAGCTGAGAGAAAACAAGATGAGACACCCAATCAGGATGCTACCAATTTCAAATGAAATTGTTTTCAGCCCCCAGGATCCTAAGGTTATTTTTTTACAGTCAGAGAGATAATAAACTTCTAAAAGCTAAACATTTCCTGTGATCTGTTGACAGAAGCTCTGAAACAATTCAGTAATGTTTCCATAAGTCCTTTCGACTTTGTGACCTCTGCATACTTCTGGCTTCCAAATGCAAATCTGTGTGATAGCAGTGCTATAAAGTTTGGCCAGTCACAAATTATCTGTTAAGTTTCTGACCAACACTTGCAGATAGAATGTAGTGCAGATCAGATAACAGAATATTTCCCTACAAATAGCTTGTGAGTTATCTTGTGAAGCTACTCATTTGGATCACAGATATTCACCTTCTCTTCAAAGTATAAATAGATCAAAAGCCTAGACTTACACATCCATGTTTTAAGTAAAGTTTAAATCTCAGGGGGATTTCTAGCTCAAAAGTAATATAGAACTTTGTTTGATGCAGAGATGTAAATTTTATGAATGATAATCACAGGCATTATATAATTACATGTGGTAGGAAACACTTGCCAAATTAATTCATATTGTCTTGTGGTCAACCTTATTTTTGCAGCAAAGATATAGTAACCATAGTTGAGAGACTTATGGGTCACTGCCACTTTATTATCACAGTATGGAAGCTACAACAGGGCAAGGTTTTCCCTGAAATTGCACTATTCTGGCATAGTTCATCAACAAACAAAGTGAAATCTATTAAACTCCTAAATTGGAGAAACTGAGAATGCCTTGTATTGAATTAAGAGTGGTTATAATTTGGCAAAACTAATTAGTGTCAGTCAAAATCTTCTTTGCACTTAGCTTGTAACTGCTGAGGTTTAAAAAGAAAATTCTCACTCAGAATAGTGGTTATTTCACTCTTATACTAATATATATTGCTGTGTTTGACAAAATAAATAAATTAATTAATTTAAAAAAATTAAAATAAAATAAAATAAATAAATAGAATGTCCTAATGTCTTTAGATCTCCCTCTACTGGTAACCTAGAATGCTACAGACAGAATACATTGCACATTTATATACAGATACATAGTTGGATCTGGCATAATTGATTCATAGGAAAATAAATAAATAAAACGAGAAGAGGAGTTGAATTCTTTTTTCTTTGGGTTATACATTTGCTGAAGGCATTTTTGTTGAGAAAGTAGATGAGCAAGGAGTGTTATAAACCTATAAATGTTGTAAAACCTGGCTAGATATTTATGTGGGAAATGTGGGGTTTCCCAGTGAAACATCACAGGCAGATTCAACATGGAAAAATGAAACCAATTCTTCTCCCATTAGTGATATAGGTGGATTTAAAATGAGAGTATGCAAATGTATAGAGAACAGCTGAATAAGTTCAGAGGAGTGGTAGGTAAATAAATAAGAAACCTAATGATGGCCAATCTTAGAAACAGGTTATTGGACTAGATAATGGATCTCTGATCTAAGTAGCAAGTTTAGATATGTTAGCATTCACAACTTCTTGTTGTGAAGCCAATCTGCATTCACTGTAGTTCGAACTGACAAATTCATGCTAGGCAGAATGCAAACAGTATTGATTTACTCACCTCAATGTACTTCTTCATGCTTTGGGTCACATTTTAGTTCATCTGAGCTACTTCCTTTTTTGCTAAACATGATTTTGGAACTTCTTTCAAACAAAGAAGGAAGCTACTGAGTTGACGGTGGCAAAATATGAGATTTAGCATTTCCTCACAACCTTAGAATTGATGGATTAGAATTTCCCAAGAAAGGGGAAGCAGGGAAATACCACTTCAAGAACTGTGTTTATATCTAATGGTGAACCATTTGGCTAGGTATCTACTATTAAGATTTTTTAATATATTTTGATGTGTTTGTACAGCTAGTACAAACTCATGACTCTGGATAAAACTGTTGAGTAACATATAATTTCCACAGTTACATATTTTGAATTCTGTTTATGAATTTGGCTACACAGGTGTTAAGACATCATTTTTCTTTGATAAACTGAAGCTCTATAAATCTAAAGTATGCAACGATCAGTAAAACAAGCAAATGATAGTGAAATAGCACTATCTAGTGATTTAATTGTTCATTACACTGCATTTTACTTTTTCTTTATTCTTTTTAATAAGTTAATCAGTTGCTGTATTTTCATGAATTAGGCAGTTTTCTTTTTAACAAGCACCTGCATTTTGATTTTTAAAAACAAATGTAGCCTTGATCTTTCTTTCTACTTACTTTTAATAAAGTTTTGTTTTATTTATCTCTTGCGAAGTTCTCCAGAGGAGAAAGGAAGGAATCATTCTCCCATAGCTGCACCCCGATGGTCATACTACAGAATTTCATTTAATTTTTTTCTGACTTTTTTCTTTTTAATTTGCCAATAAAGCAAGATAGGTTGTTTAATTTTTATCTCTGTCACATCCTGGGATTAGAGGAAGTACACCAGATGAAATAGCCCTTTGGAAAATAGGTGATAGTAGCAATAAATACCAAGACACCGGGGATGAAACGCTACCAGTTTGTCCGAAGTGGTATTTCCGATGATCAGCTGTGCTATGTGATTTATATTCGCTAGAAAGCAGGAAATCCTGCTTTCTAGTGAATTTAAATCGCATAGCACAGCTGATCCCCCCTCACTGTTCTACTTACCTTCTTAAGCCTCCTTTTTCTGCATGAAGCGCACGTTGGAGCATATTGTGCAAGTGCGCATGCGGTGTTCATGTGGTGTGCATTGCACATGCATGCGCAGCATGCATTTGACACGCACTGTGCATACACGTGTACAGCATGAATTTGGCACACACAGCGCATGCGCCAGGCAGCAAACCAATGGCAAACCGCGGAGGATTTTACCACTGCAAGACACTTATACAAGGCTTGCACAACTTGTAAGATGAAAGGGCCACATTAGGAAATTAAAAATCATCACTGACCACAAGGCATGTTCCATTAGCTGACAGGCAGACCTGGCATGCTCATTAGCTGTTCAATAGTTAGTAGAGTGGGCATGGTATTAAGACTCAGAGGCACTTGGGGCATATTTTCCAAGGTGGCAGCAGTGCTGGCGGTGGTAAATTTATTAGGTGGGCCACATAAAGCTACTTGATGGGCGCATTTGAGCCATGGACTGTATGTCTGCATGTACCAGTGCAGAAAGCCAAAGTAGGTATGGGAAAGGAAGTTTAAAACCTACCTTTTCCCTATAGCTCAGCTGTGCCATTACGTCACTATATTCTAAAATTGCCTAATATATTTTATCTTTTTTAAATTCTGGGACAGAATTTGATTAATTTAATCAAAATACTCTTATCGGAAAATATTACAGGATCATATATACAGATGTACAGAAACTTACAGATATTAAATTGTCCTTTTACATTATGAGCATTCATTGTTAATTTTTTTTTTTACTAATTGTAGTTTGTTGTTTCACTGGATCAGTAATATGTATCATTTCATCTATGAACTTTCCAACAAACCAATAGCAGAAACCATGTTATAGTCTGAATATCCACATTCAAAATGACACACTTTTTGTTTTGGCTGGATAAAATAATAAAAGCCTGATCCACATACTATACAACAATAAGCCAATGTCTATATTCACACATTATTCTAAGCTGAAAGCAAGCTACATTATAGCTTTGCATAAACCCAGCCAATGTATTCTTAATTGAAAATTGAACATGATGCTTATTGATTACCTTTTTAAACAATGAAAGGGGAAGGAATAATGTCAGAAGTCTGCTATTTGTTCATGCAAATCCAAACATTGTCTGTACTTCAATTGGCTTATCCTTTACTTAAATTATTTCTTATTTTATGTGTTTTTTCTTCACTACAGATTAAATAACATTACAATGTTATCATATATTTTGAAATTTTTGTAGTTTGGAAGGGTGTAAGATATATTTATCTTAGTTTTTCTTCATTACAAATTATCATTTTTACCCCTTGCTTTAATTATTAAAAATTGTATCCATATGTATAAACTTATACTGTAAATGCATCAAAATACCACAAATCTATAAATCTACAAATCCTTTTTCTACATGGAATGTGCCAGTAAAAGAAAAGCAATTGTGTATCTTTCCTTTAAAGGCTGTGAATATGAAGAATGAATTATGAATAATTTATTATAGTATATGTTAGAAACTAGCATATGCACAGCATGACTTTGATTTTTTACCAGTTGAAAGAACATTTTAATTAATAGTGTGGGGAATAATAACCTGAAGTATCAAAGGACTCTGAAACTAATTATTCATGAGTGCAAACACATTTTCTTGCATGCAGCCAAAAGACCCAACGCAAAACTACTCCTTCCTTACTATCTTCTTCCAGCATCTTTGTGTTCATCAGCTCAGACTGATTATCTCTAAATTGTCTGTCTTACTTTCAAAGATACTTTCATGCTAAGGAACACCCCTTTCTGCTACCATGGCACACAACCACCATAACCAATTTATAGTTAATTAAGGAAATGTTATTTCCCCTTTTAGGTTAGCAGCCCAGAAATGAAAGAGATGTTGAATAGTTTGTACTCTGAGAAAACCTAACATTAAAATCTTTCTTTAATTACCGGTATATGCAAAATTGTTGATTGGATCCCAAAAAATATTCTGAGGGGTAGACTTTAATTAGAATAATTTCTTGTTTGATATACTGTGCAGTGGTGAAATCCAATTTCTTTTACTACCAGTTCTGTGGGCATGGCTTGCTGGCTGTGGTGTGGCTTGGTGGGCGTAGCTTGGTGGGCGTGGCAGGGGAAGGATACTGCAAAATCTCCATTCCCACCCCACTCCAGGGGAAAGATACTGCAAAATCTCCATTCCCAGCTCACTCTGGGGCCAGCCAGAGGTGGTATTTTTATATGGCCAGCTGGTTTGTGGTTTTGGACGTAAAGTACAACATTATTTATTTATTTATTTATTTATTTATTTATTTATTTATTTATTTATTTATTTATTTAATCACATTTTTATACCGCCCTATCTCCCAAAGGACTCAGGGCGGTTAAACATAAAGGTCTTATTCATTTCCAAGTTTTTAGGTTCAACCCATTTAAATTCCTTAGTGTCCTCTAAACCGTACCCCATTTCAGGTCCTGCCGCAGAGAATAACAATAGCACTATAGCACTAGCACTTAAATGTATATACTGCCCCAAAGTGCTTTACAACGCTCTCTGAGTGTTTTACAATGTCAGCATATTGTATCCAACAGTCTAGTTCCTCATTTTAGCCACTTCGGAAAGATGGAAGACTGAGTTTACCTTGAGTTGGTCAGGATCGAACTCCTGGCAGTGAAGCCATCAGCCACTGCCCACCACAACAATTTTGGCTGAAGCTGCAGGGGAAACAAGATACCTGGCTTCTACTGAAACAGTTGTCTATATCAGGGGTCTCCAACCTTGGCAACTTTAAGACTTGTGGACTGCAACTCCCAGAATTCCTCAGCCAGCTTTGCTGGCTGAGGAATTCTGGGACTGGAAGTCCACAAGTCTTAAAGTTGCCAAGGTTGGAGGCCCCGGTCTATATAATGCCTAACCAGAGCTTTCAAAGTTTATGTCAGGGCTTACTTTAAAGGTATTAGAACTGAACTAATGTTAGAGCTCCAGACTGATTTTTGTTGTTGTTGAACAAGTACTAATTCTGTGATGCATAAAGACCAATTTAGAACGAGAAAGAGCCAGATTCCACTAGCTGTGTATTATTTTTTCCACCGCAAATGAGCACATTATAGAACTTCCGCCACTTCTGGCAAGCAATTTTGCATGGGTCTGCTGCTTTTATTATTTTATTTGGGAGTGGAGATACATTTTTTGCTTACTTTCATAAAAATTTGCCTAATCATTGGGCTACTTGCAGGGGTGGGCTGCTGGAAGTTCGCAGGGGTTCGGGAGAACCTCTAGCTAAGATTCTGTACAGTTCAGAGAACCCCCAAATCCCACTCCTGGCTGGCCCCACCCCTCCCACCCCTCCCAGGAGTCCCCATGCAGATAAGTGCAGGGTGCATGTGGAGGCTCAGGGCGGCAAAAAACAAGCCTATCGGAAGTCCAGAGCCTGGGGAGGCCATTTTCGTCCTCCCGGAGGCTCAAGGAAAGCCCCTAGAGCCCAGAGAGGGCAAAAATGCCCCTCACCGCCATGGTGCAGGAGGCCGACTAGGCCACGCCCACCCAGCAACCGGGCAGAGAACCCCTTGCTTAAAGTTTTGAAGCCCACCCCTGGCTACTTGGTATACTGTTGACCATGGCCACCCACAAACACCATTGCCATGCTTTTGTAGTACTAGCTGAGGACAAAATTTGCTCATCCTTCATACTTGCTACCTGTAACTGGCAACTTAGAGGGGCAGAGGAGGGGTAGATGGTGACGTAGGATAGAACACCTTCATATCTACAATTTATCAATTGCACACCTGGAAAGGTGGTTAAACCCTCGATTCCGGCAATACCTGTATCAACACCTTAGACAGTGATTGGTAATGTTTCTCTTGCTGCGTTGAGAACTGACATATAAGCCTGTCTAAGAAGACAGTTACCAGGCTACACTACACACTGCTGATCAAATGAACTCTGGGCCTCAAATGACAGAGATAGATATCATGAATTAAGACAAATATGTATATGGATCTGTTCAAGGTTGGATCTCTTATGAACACACTTTCCTACAAAGGGAAAGCAATTTTAGTCAAAACACCTTTCAAATTCCTTTTAAATAATCAGTCCTCACTATTATCATACTGAGCTATTGCCTTCACCATTCAACGGAACTCCACTAGATGGCACTTAAATATATAAAATAAGCCATTTTTCTTTCTTCACTGCCACATAACAGGTATTCCCACTTTTGCTGAATGGAACTTGTCTTTAGGTATGAATAACACCATTCTAATCTTACTGCTTATTCTCTTATTCAAATCTGATACACAATTTAAACTATCAATGCTTGGGTTTAAAGTCTTTTGGAACAAATTCTGTGGTAGTCAGTGGCGGGAGTCTACCAGTTTGGGCAAATCGTTAGCTCCGACTTTCAGCTGTGATGAATCAGTTCTCTTTCTTTGAAATGGGCCCACTCACCCGCCCCTGCATTATACTCACCTATATTTCTGCTTTCGAAGCCCAGCTGATTGGGGCAGCAGACCGGATTGCCGCTCCTCAGCTGTTTTCCTTGCTCTCAGCAACATGGAAGTTCAATTTTCTGCAAACTGCACACAAGTGCGCAGCAAACTCGTTGTTAAACCGATAGGATCCCACCACTGGTGTTAGTTGTCAACATTTATTTCTCCACAATCCTGTTCATTCTATTTTTCTGACGAAAGCCTCCTTTTGGTTTTTCATTTCAGGATCTCCTTCTGCAGGCTTTTTGGAAACTGACCCCATGACTCAAGAGTTGGCTGACTTCCTCCTGTCAGCTCTATAGAACTTTGATGCCTTTTAAAATAATTTAAATACTTTTTTATTTAAGTATTATGCATTTTATTTTATTTTTATTTAACAGTATGTAAGTATAAGTATAAAATTGTTTCGATCTTATTATTTAGCTGTTATTTCCAGGTTAACCTGATTTACCGTAAAATAAGAAAAAAGCTGATTGGCAGGAGGATTGGCGTCCAGAATATCCCCAATCAGCTGTTTCCAGAGGTGAATTTTAGCAACAGGTTCCTTGGTTGTGAACTCTGTGCCTTGGTGTTTTTTTTTTGCTTTTTTTCTTGCCTCTGAAACTCTGTTTCAGAAAAAACTTTTATGCCTCTGAAAGCCTCTGAAGCTCTGAAACAGAGCTTCAGAAAAAAAGCCACTGAAGCTCTGTTTGGGAGCTTCTTTTATGAAACTCCGTTTGGAGTTTTTTTTCTAAGCTCCCTGAAGCTCCATTTGGGCCTTTTTTTTCCAAGCTCTGTTTGTGGCTTTTTTTCTGAAGCTCTGTTTCTGATGCTTTTTTCAGCCTCTGAAACCTCCGTTTGAGAAGCTGGGCAGGACTACATTTGGAGTATAAGACGCACCCAGATTTTCACCCTCTTTTTTGAGGGAAAAAGGTGTGTCTTATACTCCGAAAAATACAGTAAACTGTTATCAGTGTAGATACACATAGGCACCATTTTAAAGGTACTGTTTTGTTGGTTGTTTTAGTGTTAATGGTTCTTTATAGTTTCTGAGCAAATATAACTGGATTGATTTGAAATTATTGTGCTGATAGTGGTTTTTGTTTCATTTTATACCACACCTTAGTTAAAGTGCATAATAAATAAGACTTATTGCTATCACTGTACAAAGATACATTGACGATCCACAGATTTCCTTGTTCGAAACAACTATTTGATGTTCTGTGTCATTGATTCCTGCTTGTTTAAGAAGTCTAAAACTCTGACTCTTGGACCTTGCTTGGCTGAATCCCAGATTGAATATTGACTACTCTGATTTATGTCCTTTGCTTGTCTGCTCAGCTTGGAGTAAATTTCTTACTATTACCTAGCAACGGTATGTTTGTGTGTGTTTGAAATCTGTAACAGGACATCTATGAAGTCTTGATTTGGCCGTATTAGGTAGACCAACATAGATATTAAAGTTTTCCCACAAGCCTGGAATCCTCTTCCCATTCACTTTACTGAATCTCTGTTCTAGCTCTGTGGCTTAATAGCAGATACATGCCCTAAAACAGGGGTCTCCAACCTTGGCAACTTTAAGATTTGTGGAATTCAACTTCCAGAACTCTGGGAGTTGAAATCCACAAGTCTTAAAGTTGCCAAGGTTGGAGACCCCTGCCCTAAAACCTGGTGTGACAACAGAGTTTCCTCATGAGATAGAGGTTCTATAAAGACCTCAAGTTTATCCATCTCTTAAAATTTTGTCCTGGATTTTTAACTCCACTGTAGGCAAGTTTTGACAATGGTTTCACTTTTTGCGAACCTGATCAACTCTAAATAAATGTTGTTAGAGCCCTCCAGATTGCTTATGAACTAACGCTATGGGTGTGTGTGTGTGCTGCTGCTATAGTTTGAGAATCTCTGTGTTCATAAATAACATGTTAACTTTTCTTCATTTAAGGTAATGTCAAATGCTAGAGAAATCAAGAAATCCAGGTAGTTCAAATGGATATATTGCAAGCTTCATCTCTCTACAAGAATTTGAACTATTAAGGGTCAAAGCAATTTGGTGATGGAAAATCAAGGTGGGCTGGACTTAGATCTCTTATGGGCGCAAAGAGACTCCTGACTGATGACAGGTTTGATCTCTCCCTTGGATTCAGCCTGGTCATTAACTCCTGTAGGAAATGATATAAGTGTATATTGTTCAAAACTAAATATACTGTTGATAAGAGGGCTGATTTACCACCAGCTTACCAGGTACTGAGTAGCCAAGGGTGCAGCAACACAAGGAAACAACAACCAACAACTTAATAGCCAGCCATCAAAACTTCAGTTAACAACTAAAAAGCCACACACAACCAAGCACCACATAAACATTAGGCACAGAACAGTCCAGTACACATATATAGAGATAAGTTAACTGAGGATTGGCTCCAGCACAAGTCTGAAAGCTTGGAAGACTAAATCTCTGATCCCGGTAAGCGACTCAGATGGGATCCTGTAACATTATCCCAGATCACGTATATTTGTCTTCATTGTTTACATATAAGCATCTTTGGTTTTTTGAGAAGAACATACCAGAAACTATCATTAATGGTAAATGATCTGTCTTCTGTTCCTCCCTTTGCTTCTGTTCTAGCTATTAGTTAACTTCTAATCAAGAAAATTTGTACCACCAATAGAGGATTAGATGAATGATTTGTGATCTGAGAGATAAAAACTGGCAAAGAATGATTCACTTAACTTTTTCCATCTCTTACATATCTTGCTTCCCATTTTCTTCCATTGAAGTCTGGATAACAGATGTGCCTAGATGACTACAATAGGAGACCTAACCATTTATTTGAGGATATTGTTTGCCAGGTTAGCACATTTTCTTCCTAGAGAAATCAGCACAAGAGTCAGACTGCTTCCAGACAGAAGGAAAAAACTGGATTACACTTCATTGCCAAAGGTTACATTGGTGTCCAAAAGTTATACAAAGGATGAACTTTTGTTTCAGTAGGTTGTAGCATTTCTTTGTCTTTTTGATAATCCACCATGGGTATTCATCTTTCATAGTGTTTTGGAATAATCCCAATTTTTTTCTGGCAAGATTTTTTTCTTCATTATTGTATGATATTTTTAAGTAAAGACAATTGCATTGAGAATAAATGTAAAGATTTTTGGAGCATTTTCCATAATATTTGATATAGCAGAGCCATCAGAATGTTACAAGTAGCCCTCAATTTACCACAATTGAACCCCAAATTTATGTTAGTGAGAAATTTGTTGTGAGTTTTGCCCCATTTTATGACTTTTCTCGCTATGTTTGTTAAGTGAATCACAGCAATTCTTAAAATAGTAATACAGTTGTTAACTGAATCTGGTTTCCCTATTGATTTTGCTTGTCAGAAGGTTAAAAATGGGATCAGATGACCATCGGACATTGAAACCGCCATAAATGTGAGTCAGTTGTCTAGCATCTGAATATAAATCGAGTGACTATGGGGATGCTGCAACAACCGTAAGTGTGAAAAATGGTCATAAGTCACTTTTTTCCGTGCTGTTGTAACTTTGAACAGTCACTAAATGAACTGTTGTAAGTTGAGGACTATCTGTACACACAAAGGTATTTAAAATAAATAATGCATAACAGTGATAGACAGATAGAATATTTTGCAGCCAAGCTACAGTATGTACATCCAGGCTTGGATATTGAAATGTAATATTCTAATTTCATTCAAGCACATCTGCCCAGGAAACACAGAAGAATTACAGACAGACAATTACAATAACTGGATTATCAACAATAAAATTATATGAAGTCAAAAAGAATGATTGTGTTATGCATACTTACCGAACTGTTCCAGACAAAGTTAATATCCAATGCAATCCTCCTATGGTTTCCCAGACCTGCTTCTATCTTTTTACTGGAGAGAGTTCAACTTATTTTTAGAAGAATGGAGAAGCACACACAGTAGAACTAAGGATAAGAGCAGATAGCACTCAGGTATATTGATGTTTTTTAACCATTTTAAACAAATGGGAAGGTCCCCTCTCAGCAGATACTTTGCCGTATCTCCAACGTGTTCGCAAAAAGTAAAGCTGCCCTTTGCAATTGACTGATGGTGATTTTGTCCATGCCAATGGTGTTGAAGTGATGCTCCGGGTATTTTGGGTTTGCACCAGAAGAGCTTATTACTCTTGGTGCTATCTTTGCTTTCTTTTGTCACAATCATTCTACTTCTATTTGCAAGGCTTTGTATTTGTTATTTTCTCCAGTTCTTTTTCTTCTCTTCTGCTGACTCCAGATTCTACAATGTCCACTATCCAGGCTTTTTTTTTTTAACTTCCTTATCAACAATTAAGTGGGAAGTATTGTTAAAATACTTATACTCCATTATATTCCTATGGAATTGTAAGACTATACCCATCTCTGTCATTTAAAGATATTTCATGTAAACATTTTAGTACATCTTTAGCAAAAGAATATGTTCAAGATGATAAAATGGTGCCCAGTGCAAGGGACAAGGTGATAGGTGCTCATTGGTATTATGCTCAGCTATCTCATACGTTACTTTGCATGTTTAAACCCCATTCCTTAAAAAAAAACATTTTAAGACTTCAGAATGGTCAAAAATGGAAGATAAATTGCAATTCTTACAATTTAAAGCAGGACAGCATCTCTTTATTAGCACTAGGAGTGATCATTGCTGGAAGCGACATGTTTTATGAACAGGAATAGAAAATGGGTCCATGTAGTGAATTTGGGAGCACCTCAAGAGGTTCAGGTACAGAAAGAGTTAAAATAGCTGACTTTCCCATCCAGTTAATGAAAGAGAAAACATGGGCATTTATGTCTTAATTATCTATCACTAGGAATACTGTAACACAGGGGTGTCAAACTTAAGGTCTGGGGGCCGGATCTGGCCCAGGGGGTGCTTAGATCAGGTCCACAGGGCCACCCTGGAAACAGCGAAGGACTGGCCCGCAGTGCCTCTGCCAGTGAAAACGGAGCTCAGGAGTGCCATTTTCTCTGGCAGAGTGCTCAAGCCACCACAGGTGCTCCCAACAGGAGTGACAGCAAATTGGCCACGCCCACCCTGGCCACACCCACTCCAGCCCCCTGAGGTCAAACACAACCCTGATATGGCCCTCAATGAAATTGAGTTTGACACCCCTGCTGTAATACCTTCTATATAGAAGCTGTCTTTGAAAAAGAGTTAGAAACTACATCTGCTCCAGAAAACCATAGCTTGAATAGTTATGGATGCATCTCAATGTGCTTATATATTTTCATTACTCTGAGAGCTAGTTGCTAATTTGCTTTTAAGGGAAATTCAAGCTGTTGGCTAATGTTCAAACCTTACAAGGCTCAAGACCTGGGTATCTGTGGGGGAAACCTACTTTCTATTAATCTGCCTATCCAATAAGACAGGGGTGAAATGCTATTGGTTCGCACCGGTTTGGGCAAACTCGTAGTAAAAAAAAGATACCGGTCTGTCCGAACCATTATTTCTGACTATCAGCTGTGCCATGTGATTTATATTCACTAGAAAATAGGAAATCCTGCTTTCTAGCAAATCTAAAATCACATGGCACAGCTGTTCCCCCCACTGTTCTAAACTTCTTAAGCCTCCTTTTTCTGTGCAAAGTGTGTGTTTGGTGTGCACTGTGTATATGCGTACATGCAGTGTGATTTTGGTGCACACTGCACATGCATAGTGCACATTTGGCGCACACCACGCATGCGCAGGCAGCGAACCAGTGGCAATCTGTGGAGGATTTCACTACTGCAATAAGATCTGGTAGTATAAGCTCTCTCCCATCCTCAGGGGTCATCTACAGAGATGGCATCAAACCCTATCAATTACCATTCTGTCAGTATTCCTCTGGAAATCGAAATGATCCTGCCCTATTGGGTTTTAGGGAAACTATTAAAACTAGGCTACTTTAGCAGGCCCTTGGCAGTTGGGATTTTTTAAATGTTGATCCCTTATGACATGGGTGTCAAACTCACCATGTCATGTTGCCGTCATGTGTCATGATGATTTTTCCCTTCCCGGAGCTGTGGTGGGCGTGGTCTGTGCATGACACATCTGGGCCCTGGGCGGTCCCGGGCTGCCACCCCTGCCTTATGGCTCTGAAGCAATTGTCTATCATAACTGAGATTCTCTGTATGTGTGGGTTTATACTTCAATTTTCTGATTATGTTATTTTTTTTTTACTCTGATTTACAGAGATGCGGGGTCCCTTATATTGACAGCATTTGGAGTAGCATATAAATCCAATAAATATAATTTTAAAAAATTAAATGGCGCACAGGGAAATCAAACATTGAAGAGCCAGTCAGAAGAACCATTTTCTTCTCTCAAGTGGATTTCTACAGGACAGTGCATTTTGTATTTATTACTGTTTCTCCTTCAAGTCTGGTTGTGAGTTAAGGGCAAAGCCCCAGTCAACAACAGCAACCCGAGGGAAATTTAGAGAATTCAGTCAGGAAGCCAGTTCTGATACATATTCTATTTTAGAATAGAATAGAATTTTTATTGGCCAAGTGTGATTGGACACACAAGGAATTTGTCTTGGTGCATATGCTCTCAGTGTACATAAAAGAAAAGATACGTTCATCAAGGTACAACATTTACAACACAAATGATGGTCAATATATCAATATAAATCATAAGGATTGCCAGCAATAAAGTTACAGTCATACAGTCATAAGTGGAAAGAGATTGGTGATGGGAACGATGAGAAGATTAATAGTAGTGCAGATTTGGTAAATAGTTTGACAGTGTTGAGGGAATTATTTGTTTAGCAGAGTGATGGCCTTCGGGGAAAAAACTGTTCTTGTGTCTAGTTGTTCTGTTGTGCAGTGCTCTATAGCGTCGTTTTGAGGGTAGGAGTTGAAACAGTTTATGTCCTGGATGTGAGGGATCTGTAAATATTTTCACGGCCCTCTTCTTGATTCGTGCAGTATACAGGTCCTCAATGGAAGGCAGGTTGGTAGCAATTATTTTTTCTGCAGTTCTAATTATCCTCTGAAGTCTGTGACTTTCTTGTTGGGTTGCAGAACCGAACCAGACAGTTATAGAGGTGCAAATGACAGACTCATTTTATTTTATGAGTTGAGAACAGGGCTGCCTGTTTTTGTTCTGGTGCTTGACTGAGAACCTTTTCTAGAGAAGAGTAGACTAAGATCCCTCTCTTTGAAAAGCAATGTTTGCTCCCTTTTTCTGTTTCAGTTTCTTCTAAAGCTTCTGTCATATGCTAGTTCCACTTCCTAGAAGGAATTCCACTGGTTCATCAAGAATACTAAATTTTCGTTTGTTATCTGCAGCAGGCTGGGGAATGAATGAATGCTTGATGCTTGTTTACTGGGTTGGGCTGGGGAGGAAACGAATGCTAGCTGACACTTGCTGAGTTGGGTTGGGGAGCCATACGGGGCTGAGAAGAGAAGTCAACTGAACAAATGAATGCTTGCTGGAACAGGCTGGGGCTTCCTGCAGTGTAGCTAGCAGCTCCATAGTTGCACAGTTCTGGAGCTGCTTATCACCCTACAAGAAAGGGCAGCGGGAGGCCAAAATGACATAGATGGGAAGCAGATAGGCAGGTTTATTATATTTATTTAATTAATTAATTAATTAATTTTGTCATAACAATATACACAAGCATAACAAGCATAACACAAAAGATTATATAATATATAAACATATATATGAGGAGAAACAAGGTAGTATAAGCATATATATATATATATAGGGGAAGAAACAATAGGACAGGAACAGTAGGCACATTTGTGCTCTTATGCACGCCCCTTAGGTTGGAAGAGCTTAACTGCCCTTGCAGTTATAGATGTGGGCTGCCAAGTACATGAATTCTGATCATGTGACCGCAGAAGTACTACAACAGCCAAAACCTTCAAGCAAAGTAGTAAATGTGACTCAGCTTTTCAACCTTCCGAGGTCGGTAAAATGAGGACCCAGATTGTTTGGGGCAATATGCCGATTCTGTAAACTGCTTAGTGCCCTATAGCACTATGAAGCAGTGCTATTGCTTGATCCATTTTTTCAGCACTGTCAAGTTGTATCGCATTATTGCCTTCTAGCTTCTATCGCTATTCAACTTGCCAATGAAAAGAGGGGAGGGTGTGGAATGTGTAGGGAGAAACTGGGAGGCCAAGAGGCCATTCACAGACCATGAGAGCCTGCAAAATGCCAAGGTTACTGCTACAGGTGCTCAATGGAGAAGTGGGATGTTCCCATAACAAAAAGAAGTTTTACAATTGGACAATATGAACACTCGAGGGGTGGCAGAAAGGGAATCTATTGTTTAATTAAACAAGCATTCGCATGGGAAAACCAGAGCAGGTTCTGCTTCTTCAGTTCCGAGATGGTGTATTCAATAATGTTTTACTTTTTTGGATTCAAAGATCCTGAGAGTTCCTGTTTCTGGGTTCGCTAATTGGACCGTTGACAGCACTTTCATAACTTCAAACAGAATGAATAATTGTAAATCGAGCACTATTTGTACATGCCTGTGAGATCATCAGTAACAACACCAAAAAAGCTCCTTAGATGTTTGATTTCATTCTCCTTGCAATATGTGTCCTTCCCTGTATAAAATATAGACGAATATAGCTCAACTTCTTCGCTTACAGTCCATTTTCTTTCCAGAAGGCGAAATAATTCTTTATTCCTTTGCAATCCATTCTTATTTTTTTTATTTTTTTATTTATTTTGTCACACAGTATATATAAGCATAAGCATGAAATAATTATACAATATATAAACATATATAATTATAAGTATGTAATAACTATATTAATTGGATATAATGAAAGGAAACAATAGGACAGGAACGGTAGGCACGCTTGTGCTCTTATGCATGCCCCTTACAGACCTCTTAGGAATGGGGTGAGGTCAATAAGAGACAGTTTTTGGTTAAAGCTTTGGGGATTTTGGGAAGAGACCACAGAGTCAGGTAGTGTATTCCAAATATTAACAACTCTGTTACTGAAGTCATATTTTCTGCAATCAAGATTGGAGCGGTTAACATTAAGCTTAAATCTATTGTGTGCTCGTGTATTGTTGCAATTGAAGCTGAAGTAATCTTCAGCAGGAAGGACATTGTAATAGATGATTCTATGAGTTAAACTCAGCTCATGTCAAAGGCATTCTCACCCAGAGAGGTAGGGAAAGTCACAAAAAACAAAATGCAGCCAGATGGAGACAGAAGAGTCTGATTTACATTCACTTAACATCTCTCCCCTCCCCCTTTCCTGAGAGAAAAGAATACTGCATAAGAAGCTGTGAAAACATATAAGGGAGATGGAAGGCATGATCATCATCCGGACCCTGTAAAATTCCACGGGTGAGTCAGGAGAGTTGCACAATTAAAAACTTGATCTGGAAGTTCTCGGATCTCAGTCTCTGCAGAGTCTTCTGGCTTGCTGACTGGAAATTCTGGAATTCGTTAATCCCAGCACATCTGGAGAGTACTAGGTTGAGGAGGGCTTGTGTAAACCGTTCTCAATGCAAATACAACCAAGAGACCTGTGGCTTTTTACAGACTAACAGTTATTACGATAAGAGGTTTTTGTGGGCCAGAAACCATATCATTACAGGCATGGATGTCATTCTCCGTGGCAGATGATATACAGTATGTACAGATGGGTATAAGGAAAACTAGAAGAAAAATGTTGGATTGGAGAGAAATGAAATACAAGAAGTTCAAACTTTACAATCACATTGAAGTGTAGATCTATATAAAATGTTTACAGAGACCAAGTAGGTATTGTTGAAAAACATTTTGGCAATGGATTAATTAATAACTGAAAGGCAATAAAATGCTACAGGAGTCAGAACAGAGCATTTATATCAAATAACTAACCATCAGGATATCACAATTTTTTCATGTTTCGGTTTGTAATACCTTTTAACAGAAATTTAGGAGCATTGGAAAAGCTTCACTAGCAATGTAACTCCTTTTTCTTTTTGGACATTTTGCTTCCAAACTGAGACTTTATTAAATGCCTCACTAGGGGGAGCCATTACTTCAACATCCAACTCCTGAATCTGGAAGTTACACATCAGACTGTATATACTGTCAAATGCAGATCTGTAAATTTTGGTTTACAATTGGTATGCAATGAATGATACAAGGTAAATCTAGGAACCGCAAATGAAACGAAATCCAAGTTCTGACTAGTCTGCACTGGACTAGGTCCCTCCACTTAATTATTGTATTAGCTGTAGTTAAAAATAAAAATAAAAAAGGTTTTGGTTAAGATAATTCTGTATTGATTTTTAAGAAATGTGGCAATTACAGCAATTGCAAAAACTCAAAATATGCAGAATTTAAATGCAAAATTAAATTGCCATCTGTTGTAAAAGAAACCATTCCGTTATAAAGAGCAACCTCTTCAGAAGATCACTTGATGTAAGACTTTAATGCAGAGTTCTCTAACTCTGTGCTGTAGCCTGGCCAATAGGTATACTAACTGGGAATGATGGGGGCTGTAGTTCAAAAGAAGTTATTAGACTAGATGTTCTGCATTAACACTGTGAAACAGAGCTTCATATTAGAAAAGCAAGTAGCATAGAATAGAGCTATAAAAGCAGATGCAAAAATTGGAAGAAAAGAACAGAACAGAACAGAATAGGATCTTGGAGGTCATCTAGTCTAATCCCCTGCTCAGGCAGGAGACCCTATACCATTTCAGACAAGTGTCTGTCCAATATCTTCTTAAAAACTTACAGTGATGGAGCACTCACAACTTCTGAAGGCAAGCTGTTCCATTGGTTATTTTCATTGTTAGAAAGTTTCTCCTTAATTCCAGGTTAGTTATCACCTTGATTAGTTTCCATCCAGTATTCAGGGTGTGGTCCAGTGGTGGGTTTCAAATTTTTTTACTACTGGTTCTGTGGGCGTGGCTTGGTGGACATGGCAGGGAAAGGCTACTGTAAAATCTCCATTCCCACCCCGCTCCAGGGGAAGGTTACTGCAAAATTTCCCATTTCCTCCTGATCAGATGAGACTTGGGAGGCAGAGAATAGATGGGGGTGGAGCCAATCAGAATTTTTACTACCGGTTCTCTGAACTACTCAAAATTTCCACTACCGGTTCTCCAGAACTGGTCAGAACCTGCTGAAACCCATCTCTGGTGTGATCTTACTAAATTTTATAAAGTGGTATAAATCACTTCAGATGATTTTGATTCTAAGTCTCTGTGTATACAACCAAGGATTATATTAGCTTTTTTGACTGCTGCCACACACTACTGGCTCATATTTAAGTGATTGTCCTTTAGGACTCCAAGATCCCTCTCACAGCTACTGCCAGTATAGGTTCCACCTATTCTATACCTGCACATCTGTTTTTTCTTACCTAAGTGTAAAACCTTTATCACATGTGAATTGCATTTTATTGGATAGGGCCAGTGTTCAATATCCTTCTGAATTTTTAGCCTATCTTCTAGTGTTGGCTATTCCTTCTAGCTTGGTGTCATCTGCAAATTTTATGAATTTCCCTTCTATACCCTCATCTAAATTGTTTATGAAGATGTTGAAGAATCCTGGAATCTAAAACAAAACCTTGGGGTAACCCACTCCATGCTTCTTCCATGTAGATATAGTTCCATTGAGGATACATGTTGAGTGCAGTTGATCAGCCAGTTATGAATCCATCTGGTGGTGATGCTGCCTATCCTACATTTTTACCAAGAAGTAGGTTGTGGTCTACTTTATAAAATGTCTTACTGAAGTCCAAGTATACTATGTCCACAGCTTTTCACTAGTCCACTAATTGAGCTTCTATCAGAATATTACAAAACCTATATGTAAAAAGGATCCCAACTAACCACTGACTCAAATGGCCAATAGTTGCTGGCTTAAGCCATTTCTGGGTTAAGCTACCTGAAAATTCACAATAAACAAATAGGAACAGCTGTGGATAGTTTAAGCCTGTTTCAGACATGAAGCAAGGAAAAGATTAAGGCAATATCTTGGGAATCTGGCTGAAGAAAAAAGGATGCCATTGCATGACTGTCCCACGATTAGGTGTAAGTAAGAGGTGCCATCACCATAATGGGTGTTTGATGGCTCAGCAATTAAAGATGCTGAGCTTCTGAGCTGGAAAGCCGACAGCCCAGGTTCAAGGTCCAAACACTGTGTGACCTTCCATTCTCAACCCACCTAGCAGTTCAAAAGCATACAAATGTGAGTAGATAAATAGGTACCACTTTGGTGGAATGGTAACAGCATTCCATGCACCTTGGCATATAGTCATGCTGGCCACATGACCTTGGAAATGTTTTTGGACATTGCTGGCTCCCTTGGCTAAGAAACAGAGATGAGCACCATTCCTAAAATTGGATATGACTGGACAGGGAAACCTTAACTTTAAGAGTTGCCAAAAGTTTTGTCCAAGTGGACATGATTATAGTGTCTAAATTGAGTTTTCAGTTGTATGAGGCAACAGACGGAGTCAGCTCTCCGTCTTGTTGTCCTATATACGCACCCTACTACTGTTAAAAAGCAATCAACCGCTGATAGGTGGGGATAGTGGTGCAGAAGAGAACTCTGGGGTGTTCTCTCCTATTTCACTGCACACTCCTCAGACCAACCACTCAACTGTCAGCTCTTTGAGGTAAACTGGATCTGGACCAGTGGTGGTATTCAGCTGGTTTGGACTGGTTCGGGTAAACTGATAGTGGCGACCTGTGACCCTGCCCGCCCGCCCACCCTGGTGATATGCCATCCTATTTAGCCATGTTTTCTAAGCCACGTGCATGTGTGCAAGCAAAGTGCATGCGTGGAAGGCCACGCGCATGTGCAGAAGGCGCACACGCACTCACATTTTTGGTGATAAAATTATGTCAAACCCACCTCTGATCTGGACACCAAAGTCATGAATACTAAAAAGGTAAAGGTTCCCCTTGCACATACGTGCTAGTCATTGCCGACTCTAGGGGGCGGTGCTCATCTCCGTTTCAAAGCTGAAGAGCCAGCGCTGTCAGAAGACGTCTCCATGGACATGTGGCTGGCATGACTCAACGCCAAAGGCGCAAGGAACGCCAAAGGTGGTCCCTATTTTTTCTACTTGTATTTTTATGTGCTTTCGAAACTGCTAGGTTGGCAGAAGCTGGGACAAGTAACGGGAGCTCACCCCGTTACACAGCAGCACTAGGGATTCGAACCGCCGAGCTGCCGACCTTTCGATCGACAAGCTCAACGTCCTAGCCCTTGAGCCACCGCGTCCCTTTTTATGAATACTAAAACCACTTTTATTAGAAAATTATGGTAACAGAAACTTGCAGCTCTGAATGTGCCTCCCCTACTCCATTGCCTAGCCTAAAGGGAACTTGGAAGGGTCAAGTCTGAAATGCTTCCTCAAATTTCATTCCTCTCCTCCTTTGGGCTGATATCTCTTATTTGACCATTGCCTTGGCTGCAGCTCTTCCTCTTCTTTCCCAAGGTTATTCTCACAGCCAATTAGACAACTATTTGTTAAGCTCATTGGAATGTCCCCATGCAAAGACTGGCAGACAGCTGGGAGCAAGATTTTCAGATGGCTAAATTTACTTAATGTCAAAATGTAGCCCCAGTCACATCCCATGTTACACAGACACATCAGCTCCTGACATTTATTGGGAGCTGAGGGAAAGAAATCTGGGGAAATAGACCAATTCCTTTCTTTAACTTGCCTTAACCCTCTAGATAGAGATGCCACTGTTTGCAGCAACCAAGAACAGGCACAGAGATTGCTAATGGAGAGAGACAATTTTATGCATCTATTTTCTGTTGGCTTGAAACCTGGAAATAGCACCTTAACTTGGCAGTGAGAAAGGCATATTTTTTACCAAATCTCGTTTATTGTCAATGGTTTTAAATACATATCTTGCTTTTAAATTATGATTTTTCCCTCTTGTTTTAACAACAGACCCTAAAAGATGAAAGTGGCAATACAATAGTTATAAATATGCCAATTTATTGTAATAAATGAACTGTAGAGCAGTCATATTCAAGAGAACCATATCTAATTCCAGGTTGGCAGGGCAGTACTGAGCATCAATGAGTTCTGATGGCTACTTTTTCTATGAATAATATGTATTAGGAAGGCATGACAAGGATCTGAAGTAGAGCATTGTCTTTGGACCATTATCTTTTCTAAGTATTTCAAGATGCATAACTTCAGAAACTCACGGATGATATATTCCATCTAATAGTCTCTGTGAAATGCACTACATGTCTCATTTAGCTGCATTACCTGTGGTGAATACCTCTCTAATTTAAACAGAAGGTGCCTTAAGGGTATTCAGTTGGATGCTCATAAATTGCAGCATATTTCTAGCTAACTATGCTTTTAACATGAAACATAATGCTTACTTTTTAAAGGAATATTTTAGCTATATTTAACTAAATAAGAAAGCGAAGAGGAACTAAAAAGCCTCTTGATGCGGGTGAAGGAGGAGAGTGCAAAAGTTGGCTTGAAACTCAACATTAAGAAAACTAAGATCATGGCATCCAGCCCTCTCAATTCCTGGCAGATAGATGGGGAAGAAATGGAGGTAGTAACAGATTTTATTTTCCTGGGCTCCAAGATCACCACAGATGGGGACTGCAGCAAAGAAATTAAAAGACGCTTGCTCCTGGGGAGGAAAGCTATGGCAAATCTAGACAGCATACTAAAAAGCAGAGACATCACCCTGCCAACAAAAGTGCATATAGTCAAGGCTATGGTTCTCCCAATTGCAATGTACGGTTCTGAAAGTTGGACCATAAGAAAGGCTGAGCGCCAAAGAATTGAGGCCTTTGAACTCTGATGCTGGAGAAGACTCCTGTGAGTCCCTTGGACTGCAAGGCGAACAAACAAGTCAGTCCTAGAGATCAACCCTAACTGCTCTTTAGAAGGCCAGATCCTGAAGATGAACTCACTGGAGAAGAATCTAATGCTGGGAAAGATTGAGGGCAAAAGAAGAATGGGACGACAGAGAATGAGGTGGCTGGATGGAGTCACTGAAGCAGTAGGCATGAGCTTAAATGGACTCCAGAGGATGGTAGAAGATAGGAAGGCCTGGAGGAACCTTGTCCATGGGGTCACGATGGGTCGGACAAGACTTTGCAACTAACAACAACAAAACTAAGTAGAGTGGATGAAATTGCTTTGCTTTTCTCTTGACAAACATGTATATTCCAACACACTGGGAGACTTTAGAAACATGGAAATGTTCTATGTGTTTAGGCAAGAAGTAGATCAGCATGAATCTGGAAGGGGAAATTATGTGTAATTAATTATTTAATTTTATTAACTGTAATGTAATATAATTATTAATTGTTGCATCAGCTTTGGTAAGTTTCCACTTTGAGTGCTCAGCATAGATAAACTTATGAACTCATACAAAGGCATGCAGGAGTATGAGAAACAATATTTTATATTCTTGAATCCATCACTCTCTAGCAAATGATAAACTTTGACAATGCCATGGAGAAGTTAGCAGGCATCTAGTAAATAGACACGTTATCTAACTATCAGGTCATTGTGTGGTTTCAATTAAACATTTATAGTTAACATTTTTTTAATTTGCTTCCCTCCAAGTTTTGAATTCTTCTCCAGGGTTTATTTTGTCCAGGAAAGTTCTAGCAGGAAAATCCATTCCAAAACATCAAAGCCTTTTTCCATGTCTAAGAATATTATTATTGCCTTCCTTTTCTTGTTATTAATTTATTCACATGCATTTATAATAAAGCTGCTGATGCTCTCTTGATCAACAGGTTCATCAACCTGCTTGCATTGTATGCATGATTTTATAAATGCCCTTCCTCTTGTTCACTTGTGCTCACTTGTTCAGCTAACATTGTAAATATTTTATAATCATTCAATACAAAAATTGGTCTATTTTTTCAAATATATATAGCTGCCTATGTCAAATTTATGACTCTGGAAGGCTTACACACAGCTAAAACAATATAAAGACATCAACATAATCCAATTTAAGAACATTTTCAGTTATTTCAAGGGATCAGGGAGTTCATGAAAACATAAAGATACAGCTTCATCTTGGCCTTAAGTAAAGATTATTGCCATTGCCCTTTCCCCCTCTCCCCAAAGAAATAAGAACAAACAAGTTATTATCTGCTGCCAGGAAAAAGCTTCACAGATTAACTATTTCATAATTTCTATTAACAGGTGGCAGAAATTAATTTATTATTTATTTACTACTGGTATTTAGCGTAGATAATGGGGGGGGGGAATGCTCCAGCCGATGGGATGACTTTCATCAGCCACAATTTTTGCAAAACAATTCACATGACGTTTTTTTTTTAGTTTTGGATATTTTATTATGAAATTATAGAACCTAGAATATAAATCTAACATTCTTAATGGAATACTGAGTCATAGCACAGTTTTCTATCCTATAACAGTAGCTTACTGATGCTAACAGGATTTGACTAGGAAAAGCAGGTTAACATTAAGATCATGTATATTTTCTATTCAAGTCTGGTCACCAATCTTGTGACCATCTCAGTTCCATTTGCAAAGACTTAAAAAGTTAAAACTGCACTCTGCAGCAGAGGAATGGTAAAGTATACTGCATTACTGAAACATTCTGAATTCCATCCAAACCTTTTTTACCCACATTCATTCTGAGTTTAAGACACAGTGAAGGCTTACAGGAGTTCTGAAACATGCACATTATAATAACTTTTAATCATGTTCTACAAAAAAACATTTCTTCTTTGTATAATCTGTATTTAGGAACACTTCCAATATTGCATACATTTCTGTAGAAAAGTTTGGAATTTTTTCTCATTCAATTTATGTAAGAAATGTTTAGTGGTCCTGCTGGCAACAGTAGAAACCCCTAGTGAATATTTCTTAAAATCAAAGCAATAACCAATTCTGATCTAACATTTTCCACGTTTTATTCCAAAAGAGCTATTTCCCAAAAGGCACCATTGGCACTATGCCTTTTATCATTTTAAGTTAATAACTGAATAATGACAATGCCAGTTAAGGACTTTGTTGAAAGTAGAATAGAGGAAAACTCCAATAAAAAAATGAAGTTCAGTAAGTGGATAAAACAAGTTACTACCTTGATCACATTTTAATTCATCATATTTTTAAATAAATTTAAGAGTAATAGCTATAATTTAGGAGAAACAAACACAATGCAATTTACCATAATAGATATGAGAGTAACCAGGTATGCTCATTCTGCTTTCCATGGCCTATTAATGAGCTCCTTCCCTCTCAATTAAATTAAACAAATGACCTTTCAAATAAAGGACAGTATCAAGGAGAGGGCTGGGGTTTTGTTTTTTAAAATAAAGTAGAATACCACACTTTTCACATGCCCTGGGTAGGAATAAACCAACTACAATCCATGGTACAGTAATATACTGAATTGCTAGAATGCATTTATTACTTCTGAAGACAATTCCAAAACTACTGCTAATGCAGAATGGGTTGTGAGAATCAGATGCAATAATCATGTTTATTTATTTATTTATTTGATTTCTATACCGCCCTTCTCCCGAAGGACTCAGGGCGGTGTACAGGCAAGAATAAAACAGACGGATGTTACATTATGCTTTTCCTGTCTTGCCTAACTTCTCATTAATTTCTGATTTCCAGCACCAATTCAAGTCCATTATGCTTTGATCAAATCTCTTATAGAAAATAATGTCTTTTTCATTAGTATCTAATATTAATATTTTAAAATAATGACTTTTCATTATTATTCCACTCAAATAGAAAATCCTTTTTTGTTTCTTAAGTCTTTTAATATTGCTTGAATGGTTTTTTTACATTTTTTAGAGTTAGCATTACAAAACTCTGTTCATTAAGTACCACTAACTACGATATTTATGTCTTTTTTACAAGTAGGGTGTAATTAAACTGTTTATATTGACAATTTTGTTCTTGAATACTGGCAATCTGTGGTCTAAGATTGTAATAATAAATTGTTGTTGTTGTTGTTCAATACTGACAGTATTTAATCCCATTTCTATAATAGTAAGCTTATTTTTTTTAAAAAAATTAGTTGCAAGAAAATTCATCAGGAGGCAACTGATATCTAAGAAGTGTCAGCAAAGACCATTGTTACGAAAGATAAGATGTTTCTTTAATGGAGTAATACAAATCTATGAATAAAACCTTCCTTCACTTTTCAGGATAAGGATCAAACCCATGTTGGGGTCAATTATTATTAGGGGCCTCTGTGGCTCAGACTGCTAATGCAGTCTGTTATTAACAGCAGCTGCCTGCAATTACTGCAGGTTCTAGTCCCACCAGGCCCAAGGTTGACTCAGCCTTCCATCCTTTATAAGGTAGGTAAAATGAGGACCCAGATTGTTGGGGGCAATAAGTTGACTTTGTATATAATATACAAATGGATGAAGACTATTGCTTGACATAGTGTAAGCCGCCCTGAGTCTTCGGAGAAGGGCGGGATATAAATGCAAATAAAAAAAAAAGTAGAAGGAATTGCTTAATGTATATTTCATAAGACTAAAAATAAAGATAAAGAAATTGTATCCATATAAATTATTCCAGGCTTTTCTGGGAGTGTAGCTCTAACATCTGGAGGACACCAAGTAGGGGAAAACAGTTATGATGTATGCATCTTGAAGTATTTTTTTTATTTGTCAAACACAACAGTATATATAAGTATAAGCATGAAATAACCATACAAATTGGATACAATTAAAAGGAACATTAGGACAGGAACGGTAGGCACGCTGGTGCTCTTATACATGTCCCTTACAGACCTCTTAGGAATGGGGTGAGGTCAATAGTAGATAGTCTTTGGTTAAATCTTTGGGGATTTTGGGAAGAGACCAGAGTCAGGTAGTGCATTCCAGGCATTAACAACTCTGTTACTGAAGTCATATTTTCTACAATCAAAGCGGTTCACATTAAGTTTAAATCTATTGTGTGCTCGTGTATTGTTGCAATTGAAGCTGAAGTAGTCTTCGACAGGAAAGACATTGTACCAGATGATTTTATGAGTTATACTCAGGTCATGCCGAAGGCAGCGAAGTACAATGGATGTAAATAATAACCTGCTAGATTTGAACTGTTCTCCCAATACTTTCGTATATGTTTTACCTATAACTAAAAGGACTTCCTGTTTGCCTTCTGGTCTGGATTATACAGATCTGTAAATAAAAGCAGTGGTCTTGTGAATTTAAATAACCCAGCAGGATCCACTGGTCAGCATTTTTCCAGTTGACACATGGATTTTACAGAGACCAAAGCTACTCTGGTCTGGTCTGGTGGTTTGAGCTTCAGCTCTCTGGAATTCAAATTTTAAACAAATCGGCAATACTGAAAATTACAGAGTATTAGTAGTGTGGAAAAATCTGAGACTGCATAGTGGTATTTGAAGATTTAAAAAGATGCTGTATTGTAAAGAACAGTTCATTCCTCAATTCTTTTAACTATGTTTTTTTTCTTTCATATAGCCCAGGAATCTTTGCAATTCTCTCCAATTTTTTTTACAGGACATTTCTTTACTAGTGAGTTAAAGTGGTACCTACCTAACCTGGCAAAAAAGAACCTTGTCCTCATTGTCAATTTGTAAAGGTAGTCATTGACTTACAACCACTCATTTAAGAGCAATACGAAGGTACTGGGTGGAAAAAATAACTTCTGAGCAGTCCTTGCATTTACAAGTTTTGTAACAGTCTCCAAAGTCATGTGATCAAAACTTGATCACTTTGCAACCATTATGTATTTATGAAAATTGCTGCATGCTGGGGTCATGTGTTCCCCATTTGTCACCTTCCCAGTTGGCTTCTGACAGGCAAAACCAACAGGGGAAGTCGTACTTGCTTAACAACTGCGTGATTCAATAAACAGCTGCAATGATTCGTTTATCCACCATGGCAAAAAAAAGTCCTAAAATTGGATGCAATTTTAACAACTGCAATTTTAACAACAATATTTAACAACTGTCTTGCTTAACAACAGAAATTCTAGTCCCAATTGTGGCCATAAGTCAAGGACTATCTATATCAGTGGTGGGATTCAGCCGGTTCTGTCTGGATCGTGCGAACCGGTAGCGGCGACTGCGGGAAGCTCTGCCCACCCGCCCGGACATAATGTGCGACTCCTACGTGTGCATGAGTAGAGGCGCATGCTCAATTTGCGAACCGATAGAGAAGGTAAGTGAATCCCACCTCTGAGCTGCATCCTGTTCCTATTGTCAATTACTGCCAAGTCATCTGATTTCCTCCCTAAGAAAAAGAGTGACAATGCCCCATAGATTTGAAACATTTTGAAGCCGTCATTATATACTGTTGGAATTAAGGATAAAATATTACTTGTATATTCTATAACTAACAATGATTTAAAGCTATTTCACTTATGATGTGGGGTCAGGATGAGGCTGATATAATGGTGACAAGGGAAAAACTAAGTCCTTTTAGCACAATTCTACTGTGATGAAATACACATGGGGACAGTAAAGCTGTTTATAATGACAGGGTTATACATGGATGGCAGCCATGACTCAGGTTTCTGTTAAATTGATCCAAAATTATAACTGTTCCAAAAAGATAAAATATTGACTTAATTTATATTTTGATTATATATTTTATAATTAAATTGTAAATTTAAAAAACTTGCATAGAATTGGAACTCAGATTTAGGTCCTTTCAAGCCATACAAATTTTAATTTCTCATTTCCCTTTCTGCTGCAAAAATAAAATAAAACTAGGCCTATTCCCCATATAACCAGTTCTTGTGAATATGAGAATATTCATATTAATCTTTTCTTATTTTTTAAAATACTCTGCTCTTTTTCTGGATTTCTTTACTACAAGCATTCTACTATCTCATTTAGCTTTGGCTGTCTTTCCTTTTTTAAAAATCTATCTTTGTTACCCTTGGGGAATTCTAATAATATTTTCATTTGTTACTTAATTTTATCTTTCCAATTAATCTCCTACTTTATATTCAACAGTGCTAGTATGCTTTCTCTGCATTTTCTTATGAAATATAATTCTAAGATTATATCAAGTAAACAGCTTACCCCATTCATAAATTATGGAAATTCCAGATATTATTATTTTCGGCTTACAACTTTCCAATATTTTCCTATCGCTCTTTTTGCTTTTTTGTTTCAACAAAGAAGAAAAGCCAGTGGTGGGTTTCTACTGGTTCTCCCCGGTTTGGAGGTAAGAGGTAACTAGGGCATGGGTGACCACAAGCAGGGTTTGTTGGTTCAGGAAGGGGGAATAACTAAGGCACAATCCCTTTGGTATGCAAAGGCCCTCTGGCACAATTGCCATCTGCTCATCAAACAGGAGTAATGAGTCCAATTATGCATGGGGTCCATTTGGGGCAGTGCAAACCCATCCAAAACCAAAGATGTCAATTCTCCATGAACCAAAGAACTCGATACCCAGAGCCATTCTGTCTTGCCAGAATGGTTTCAGTCCAAGGCTCCCCATCCAGCCCTTAACAGCTTCTAGGCACTGTAAGAACATCACTTAACTCTCCATGATCTGACATAAAAGCTAATTACATCTGCATACTGATGATACCCCTGGAATGGGACAACTTGGCACAACCAGCTCAGTGCAGCCAGTTCACTGCCACCAGCTTGCCACTGTCAACTCACTGCCACCAAGTCACCACAGGACAATTCAGCATGGCCAATTCACTGTGGAACAACTCACTCTGAGCGGCCCAAAAGAGAGCCAAGTGGGCTTGGAAGAGCGCAGAGTGGCAGCAGTGGCCAGGGGCTTCCAATTTTCACACACACCCTGCCATTGCAGTCACCGAACTCTGGGCCACAGCGGCAGGGAATGGCGGTGGCAGCAATGGGAGGGGCAAGTGGTGGGGAGGCAGCACTGGGAGCATCCCATTTTCACACAGCAGGAGCAGCCAAAGCAAGCTCTGGGAGAAAGGACTATTCACTGCTCCCTGACTGAGAATAGGCACCGAGGAAGCAAGTGAACCAAGATAATAGTGTTCCCTCTGCTACCAAAGCTTCTCCAAAAGGATATCACGCTTGATGAAGGCTGCAGAGATGTGCAGTAGAATAAGGATGGATTCACTATCACCATCCCGCTACAATCAGAGATCTTAAAAATGTATGACCCATGCTGTTGGCATCCCACATTCAGACCTTAACCCAACTGAAAAGCGTCCAAAAAATCTATTTCATCAGGAATTTCTGAAGCTACAGCACAACCACAACCTTCCTGAAAAAGGATGAAATTTATCCACCAGGCTGGAATCTAGCAATAGCCTTTTAAAAAGAGGAGGGATCACAGTCTCCTTAAAAGGTTGCAACACCATCCTCTCCCTCAGAGAAACACCAGAACCCACCCACCTGTTATCTCAAGGGAGGCTTTTACAAGCCAAGCAAGACAAAGATTTAAAATAGTTGATAGTGCTCAAACTGTCAGGCCTGGAAGCCATCTTTTGCATTGGGCTTTCAGGCTTGCCCCATTTACTGCTGTGGGAAACTGGGAGGGGGATTGTATGGAGCAGGGGTGATATATAGTCATAATATTCCTTTCTCAGAGAGTCAAGGACATCTTGCTCTGCACCTGGAGGGGTGTGCCTGGGAGGCATCTCCAGTTGGGACAGTGCTTTGATTGGACCATATGATGGATATGTGGGTGCTGGGCAGGAACTTGGACTTTCTTTTGGGTGGGGAAAACCTGGAAGCTTTCAGATTTGGGTTTTCCCAGATGTGCCAGTATGACATCTCTAATAAAATGGAACTTTGAGGAACTTCAAGCCTCGGAGTCTTCTTTCGTTGGGGCTGTTACTTGGAACCTTGACATAAACTTCCTAAGATCCTGTCCACTTCGAGAACAGGATCAAATCTTTCCCAGACAAGAACCTGCCCCACACCTCTACAGGATCAGCTAACTGGGAATGAATTTGAGTGACTGCATTCCACAAAACCAGTGATTGCCTCAGCGTGCCCACTGTATCTTCCTTTCCCAGGAGGAAACATGTCATCTTAAAATTACTGGGTGTTTCTCTGCAGATGCAATTAGTGTGAAGTATTTATGCTTTGCCACCCTAATCACCACAAGGTAGGCTTTAATAGTAGCTTTTACCCATGTCAGGTTGAGTTTGTTCATCTTCTGCCAACGGCTCTCTAAACATCCCTTAAACCAGGGGTGTTAAACTCAAGGCCCGGATCCGGCCCACGGGATGCTTAGATGTGGCCCGTGAGGCCACTCTGGAAGCAGCGAAGGACCGCAGTGCCTCTGCCAACAAAAACGGAGCTCGGGAGGGCTGTGTGCAGCCCTCCTGAGTTCCATTTTCACTGGCAGATGGTTGCAGGAGGCTGTCGCAGCTGAAATGGAGATCAGGAGTCCATTTTTGCTGGCAGAAAACTCAGGCCACCATAGGCGCCCCCAACATGAGTGAAGTCAAGCTGGCCATGTCCACCCCGGCCTCCCACGGTCAAACACAATCCTGATGCGGCCCTCAATGAAATCAAGTTTGACAGCCCTGCCTTAAACCATTTCATTCCTCTAAATTCCTCAGTATATCACAGGTGGCAATGAGTTCCATGGGACAGGAAAAGTCACAATGGTGAAATCCTGTCCAAAGTCCCAGTCATCTCCCTATTCCAGGTGGCGAGCAGGGACTCGGTAGGCATGACCACTAGCACTGATGATGTTACCTAGTTTGGGTAATGAAACATCTACAAGAAAACAACCAAGCTCAATGAGTACCAAGGACACTTCAACAAATCTTCAGCAATAAAGCCCAGCTCCTGAAATCTATTTGGGACCTTTTTGAATGCAAAGCTTCTATGAGCAATATTTGGAAAGCCCAAGTCTGACCTTGCAGTACAAATCTAATCTTAATCTCCTTTCACCCATTTCCATTACAAGTACTTCTTTCCTATTTAAAGAGTAACCTTTCTGTGATTTGTACTCCCGCATCATTTCTCTTTCATTGCTGTTTATCCACTATCACGTTGCCTTTTGCCTTAAAGCCTATGGGGCCCCTTTTGGGGCCCTAAGCTCTTTAAGATTAGGTTGCTGGACTTTGATATCACAATTTCCGACCATTTTCCGATGAAGAAAGATGCACCTTTAAATACATGTAGCATGGGTAAAACAGTGGAAAAAATCCAAAATGTTTGAAGATTACTTTGTACCTTTAATAATTATATCACATTTCCGCAGCCTTATCATACTTGCATCCTTTGAAAGTTTTTGTCCTTAAAAAAAGACACCAAGAACAAAGGTAAAAGAAGAGATACAATTCTGTAAGACTGTTGTTTGCAATACAGCATCAACTGCTTGGGCTATTCATAGCAATTTGTCTTGACGATGACTCTTAGTGAATTAAACAGGAAATTAAATACAAACTAATTAACTGTATTAAGGCAAACTGAGCCTTAAAATACCCTGCAGTCTGCAAACCCAACAACTGTCATAGAAATATAAATATGGTTGGCTTCTGATTTCAGTAGAACGTTAAATATAATTCCTTCCGAGATGGAAATGAGAAATGCTTATAGCAATCAAAGGAAAATTCCAAGATTTCAGTGCAATGAAAAGAATCCCATTTTTTACCAAGATCATTTATTTTTCTGCCTTGTTATAACTATTTTTCCCCTACTGTGCACTCCCACAGGATTTCCATTCTCTAATCCCTCACTGACCAATTTGAAGTTGATCTGCAGTCATTTTCATTTCTGCCAACTTTCCATCCACAAAACACAGAGAAGAGATAACAGGAATTAAAACATTCTCTCAGATCTTCTTCCAGACTAAGTCCAACGCTTAACTACATTAAAAAGATTTTCTCCTAGATTAGTCCATTTTTCAATTAATTTGCTTTTCACCTGGTCTTTTTGTCTGCAGTATTTCACTGTCCATATTCAGCAGCTAAATACATTAATTTATGCTTTAATTTATAGCTCAGTTGCACATATCTGAAAAACCCTGTCTTTCTGTATGATTTACAGAATTAAATGCAATCTGTTTTTCTTAAGCAGGACATTTGGTTCACCCTACCTCCCAGGCAGTGGTGGGATTCAAGTAATTTAACAACCGGTTCTCTGCCCTAATGATTTCTTCCAACAACCAGTTTGCCAAACTGCTCAGAAAGTTAACAACTGGTTCTCCCGAAGTGGTGCGAACTGGCTGAATCCCACCACTGCTCCCAGGCCTCAAGTGGCTAGCATCTTGTTCACTGCTCTCCCTTAAAATAACTGCCAGGGGAAGGAGCGCATAAAATCAGACAAATATATGGCATCCTGTAGATACCTGTTTAAAACCTATATGAGATGGAGCTGCTGTTTGTTTGGATTTTTTCAGGATTCATGGAAATCCCATAGGCCTATCTGCAGGGCCAAACAGAGGAATTTTCTGTGGAAGATAAAATCATCTGGATCTGTTTCCAACTGGATGCCAAGCATGATATAAGCCCCACAGAGGTGCCCCAGGAACAGACTTATCTAGTTATCTGAAAATGGTTTGATTCTGTTGGCCCTGAAGAAGTGGACAGATTCCTCTGTAATATAAATGTGGAGATGCATGTAAATGCAAGATCTAACCTGTAAGTTAGATCTGGATCTGTTTTGTTTGGTCAAGGCCACCCAAGAGATGTCATGTGGATAGGCCCATGCAATAGTGAATTCATCCTTCATGTGGTGTGTTCTGTCCCACTTTTAAAAAGGTACTAGTGTACCCACTCCTCAAGAAGGCATCACTAGAATGCACCATTCTGGACAATTTACATCCAATTTCTCACCTCTTTTCAGAGGTGATTGATAGGGTATGGTGTTGCAATTTCAGAGGATCCTGGGTTACTTTTTCTGTCAGGGTTTGGGCTTGGATATGAAACGGAAAGAGCATTGGTCACTCTTTTAGATTATCACTGGCGGGAGCATAACAATGGTGGTTTCAATTGTGGTGGTAAGTTGGTGACTACCCATTCTGGGAAGGTGATGGGTGGTTTCTAAATGTAATTAAAAAAAAACAATTTTTTTCAGGAAGCTAAGGTTATGGATTTTTGTTGCACCAAGTTTCGCATTGTCGGGCTACTGATTGAATTACAGGTTTTTTTGTACTCTCTTATTAGCTCTCTGGAAGAATTGCTCTGGTTGAGTCATTCTAATGCCTCCAGTGATGATGATGATCACACAACCAGCTTTAAAACAGTTTGAAAGGACTCAATAGTGGAAACAATGCAATGTGCCCCTAATTGATCATCAGAGGGGATGCTCAGATTCTAAATATGTGATGGCCTAAGTTCAAGAACTAATTATCAGAACACCTTTGCATTCATGTTTCCCAAAATAGAAGTTAAACTTCTTAGTGTACATGAGGATGGGGGGCAACTAATCCTACCATTGGTGTTTGAAAACAGAAATAGCTACAAACATCTCCTCTTGGGAAATCTTAAATTATACCTAAAGGTAGTTATTTTTTTACAATAAAAAAGTAACTTTGCGACAGTTTTTGCATTTATAACTTTCACACATCTTTAAAGCAAAGGAAAGCTGAAGTGAGAACACAACCACAACCAAAGTTTCACTTAGCAATTGCCTTGCTTAACAACCAAGTTGCAGATCCCGATTGTGATCACTAAACAAGGATACCTGTACAGGAATCAGCATGAGAACAAACATGGTTGGGTCATCTTCAGTCATATATCAATATCATGTGTGACTTGTTTGTGCACAATATACATGTTTTGGGGAAGAATATCTTCCATCAGGCACATAACTGACTTAGAGTTTTTTTTTCAATAGATTTTTTCCCCCTTTTGGCTTTGATTCAGTTATGCAAAATGAAAACACAAACTATAAAAAGTAATTAAATAGAAACATGAATTTAAGAATAACGAATAAAATCAACCACAAAAGAAAGCTGGAAGGCTACCTACTTAGAACCCAGCCATTGAAAAGCAGGAATATTTAGGGCAGAATATAGTCCCACTAGACAGAATAACAACTCTTGACACAATGCCTTTTCTGTTTATGCTCGTTTTAGCCAAACTGTTTGGGAAGGCAGGCTGAACAACAAAGAATGATATCATAAATATAGTCCAATAAGCACTCCTAAAACTGTGTAATCCTGAACACTCATCACAGATAATAAGTTGGATTGCTGGAGGGAATGTGATGTCTATCATATCTTCCCAGATAAATTGCAGCTTGAGAATAGCAATACTATACACAGTGTCTCTATAAGTGAGTTCCTGCATTTATGAATCTCCTTTCTAGGGGAAATTCCCCACTCGTGTTATTTATGCCATCCATTTTATACCAATCCTCTTCACTGTCACTCTTGCTATTCGGATAGAAATCAGTTTTGCTGCAGGGACATCCAAACCTTACGCTATGCAATTCAGGAACAACTGATTTTGTTTCCACAAAGTAGACCAAAGCACCCTGGCACTGTTCCTTTTAGAAGATGAATTCTGAAGGTATTCTTTTAATGATAACCAGATTTATTTAAATTATTGCTTATAAAACCAGACATGGAAGGGTGTGGCTGTACTGAAGCCACAAACTGCAGTCCTGTTTCACTACTTGTTTTGCCCTTGGCCACTAACTGAAATGCATCATTATTTCAGCCCCTCCTCCCACACACATCTGCTGTTATTATGAGTGGCTGAAATGAGAGTATCTCATAAATTGCCAAATGTTTTATGCATGAGGTTTACACTTATATTTTATATTTACCGTTTTATTATTATTGTTGTTATTGTTGTTATTATTATTACTATTATTATTATTATTATTATTATTATACACAAAATGACAATATACACAGCAAACGAGATAACTATGCTGGATTTCATATCACAGATCACTAGTTGAACACTTCCAAAGTGTTTAAGACTGATGTATCGGCGGATTATGCGAACAGATCCCAGTAAGGTGGCCTTCTGCAGCTGACCAATGATGATCTTGTCAGCACCAATTGTTTTTAAGTGCTTACCAAGGTCTTTAGGCACAGCACCCAGTATGCCGAGTACCACTGGAACCACCTGCACTGATTTATGCCAGAGTTTCTGCAGTTCGATTCTCAAGTCCTGATATCTGGTGAGTTTTTCAAGTTGTTTCTCGTCAATTCTGCTGTCACTAGGTATGGCAATGTCGACAATCCACACTTTTTTCTTCTCCACAATCGTAATATCCAGGGTATTATGTTCCAAAACTTTGTCAGTCGGTATTCAGAAGTCCCACAGTTTTGCATGCTCATTTTCAATCACTTTTTCAGGCTCATGGTCCCACCAATTCCTTGCTACAGGCAGATGGTAGTTGTGACACCAGTTCCAGTGGACCATCTGAGCAACTGTGTTGTGATGTTTTTTTGTAATCAGTCTGAGCTATTGTCTTGTAGCAGCTCAGTATGTGATCAATGGTTTCATCTGCTTCTTTGCAGAGTCTGCATTTGGGGTCATCAGCAGACTTTTCTATTCTGGCTTTAATTACATTCGTTCTGATGGCTTGTTCTTGGGCTGCAAGAATCAGGCCTTCCGTTTCTTTCTCCAGTGTCCATTGGTCAGCCATAACCAGGTCTTTTCCTTATCTACTTTCCCTTGGATCTTGTCAAGGAACTGTCCATGCAGTGCTTTGTTATACCAGCTGTCTACTCGAGTTTGCATCACTGTTTTCCTACATTGATACTTGGTTTGCTGTACTTTTAGCAGCTTCCTCTTGCTGACCTCCATCAAAGCTGGTTCAACACTGTCTTTCACATAATCTGCCAGAGCATGTTTCTCTTCTTTGACTGTCTGCTTCACTTGCAAAAGTCCTCTGCCGCCTATTATTATTATTATTAAATTTATTTGCCATCTATCTTGCCGTAGGGTTACTCTAGGCTACTTACAACAAAAACAGGAAAATGACATATAAAATGTAACAGTGGTAAAATAATGGAACCATAGAATAAACAAAAATAACCCCAACAATACAACGGTATGAGAAAAAAAGGTGGGCAGGTGGGGAAGCAGGGAGCGAGGGGGAAGATGGGGTTTGCTATCAATCTATGGTAGTAGCCACCTCCATTGAGTCCCCAGGTCAACCAGCAGAGTCAGATCTTCAGGCTCTTATGAAAGGATAGGAGGATAGAGGAAAATCTCACCTTGGAAGATAAGATGTTCCAAAGGAGAGGTTCTACAGCAGAGAAGGCTCTTCCTCGGGATCCCGATAGTCAGAATTTTTTGACCAACAAGTTCTGCATTGAGCCCTCTCTGCTGGCACAAGTGAGGCAGGCCTGTCCTAGTGGGATGAGTCATTCATCTAGACCAGGGGTGTCCAAACTACGGCCCGCGGGCCAACTGCGGCCCGCGGGTCAGTTTTTATTGGCCCGCAGCAAATTCTGAAAGTATAACTGAATATGGCCCTTTTCGGCCGCCTCCCAGTGCTTGCCCGGTGGTTCGCTGCGAGGCTCACGGCTCCTCCCCATGGGCGGGGAATAATGAAGGGAGGGGGCGGAGGAGGCGGCGAGCGGGAAAGAGGCTGCTGGCCGTGCCCGACCCCAGCAGTTCTACCCTCGCCTTCCTCGGGCCGCCTGGCGAGGCTCCTCGCGCCTCCACCCCTTGGGCAGGGAATAACGAAGGGAGGGAGCGGAGGAGGCGGCGGCAAGCGGGAAAGAGGCTGCTGGCCGTGCCCAACCCCAGCAGTTCTACCCTCGCCTTCCTCGGGCCGCCTGGCGAGGCTCCTCGCGCCTCCACCCCTTGGGCAGGGAATAACGGGAGGGGGCAGAGGAGGCGGCAGCGAGCGGGAAAGAGACTGCTGGCTGTGCCCGACCCCAGCAGTTCTACCCTCGCCTTCCTCGGGCCGCCTGGCGAGGCTCCTTGCGCCTCCACCCCTTGGGCAGGGAATAACAAAGGGAGGGGGCGGAGGAGGCGGCGGCGAGCGGGAAAGAGGCTGCTGGCCGTGCCCGACCCCAGCAGTTCTACCCGCGCCTTCCTCGGGCCGCCTGGCGAGGCTCCTCGCACCTCCACCCCTTGGGCAGGGAATAACGAAGGGAGTTTCAAGTTCATACCAAATACAAAACAAAAGCCAAGATCAGGGGTGTCCAAACTTGGTCTCTTTAAGACTTGTGGACTTCAATTCCCAGAGTTCCTGGGAGGACTCTGGGAGTTGAAGTCCACAAGTCTTAAAGAGACCAAGTTTGGACACCCCTGTTCTATGCCCATAGCCACATCCACTCAGTCACATGAGCAGTTAGCCATGCCCACCCAGTCACATGAGCAGTTAGCCATGCCCACCCAGTCACATGAGCAGTTAGCCACGCCCACCAGTCACATGACCACCAAGCCACACCCCAAAATAAGCCACGGCCACAGAACTGGTATGAAAAAAATTTAGACCCCCACCCCCCCCGTCCAATGGTGTGGCCCGGGCCTTTGCTTATTTTTCTGTATTTGGCCGTCACCAAAAAAAGTTTGGACACCCCTGATCTAGACCTATGCCATTAAGGGCTTTACAGGTCTTAACCAACACCTTGAACTGCACCCAGTTCAGAAGCAGAATAGGGGCTAGTGCAGCTCGTGGAGCAGAGGTATAATATGGACTATTCTAGGGGCCCCAAAGACTGCACTTGCTATTGTTCTTTGAATCAGCTGAAGCTTCCAAATTTTAGCTCTGATCTGAAATGATCAGGTGTACAGGTGAACCAAGTGACAAAACACTGATGAGGCCACATTCTGTTTTCATGTTAAAAGAAAAAAAAACGTAATCATTGTTTAGATAAACGATTTCAACATACATTTGCAAAATTATTAATTGAAGTCAATGCTGAAAGTGAGGATGTCATTTTAACTATGGTGTATCTAAGTTGGTCTTGTTTATATTAATGAAAACAATACAAGCCTAAGGATGCCTACTGCCACGTTTTAAGATGCTTACTAAAATTGTACAGGATTACCTGCAGAATCACTTTAAAACAGTACTTTCCTATTTATTAATAAAGAAAAAAAAATCACCCAGTCATACTAAATCATCTGGAGAAAACTTGGGAAACATTTCAACTTCTACTGTATGCAGGACATCATGATCTTTATCTGAGGCTAAGATACTTTTCAATGGTTTAATACTTTGGAGATACCTGCCTGAATACTGCTAGCCTACACTCAAAGGTGTTTAATTAAACATGTATGCCGGTTCCCAACAACTCTGGGCTGTTGACTTAAGTGTTGTCTGGGGAGGAGAATCTGGGAAGTCCCATTAGAGCAGAGTACAGGTAGTCCTCAACTTTCAATCAGATTTGAGTCCACAATTTCTATTGTTAAGTGAGTTTTGCCCCATTTTACGACCGTGCTTGCCACAGTTGTTAAGTGAATCATTGCAGTTAATAAGTTAGTAACCCGATTGTTAAGTGAATCTCATTTCCCCATTGACTTTGCTTGTCAGAATGTTGCAAGAAGGGATCACACAGCAACGGTCATAAGTATGAACCAGTGGCCAAGCATCTGAATTTTGATCACATGATCACAGGGAATGCTAACTCAACACTGAAAAAAGGTCGTAAGTCACTTTTTCAGGGCCGCTGTAACTTTGAACAGGTCACTAAACGAACTGTCGTAAGTCGAGGACTACCCGCGGGGGAAACGAGCCTCGTTGCGAAAGGGAAAAAAACGCTTCTCCTTTGTCAGAAAAAAAAAGAACATTTCACATCTAGCCATGCTTAATCCGAGGAAACCTTATTACTGGGCAACGACATCCGCCCTGCTCCGTGCATGCGAGATTGAGAAACCATCATTTTCCACGCTCGACTGCAAGCGCTATGACAACTGCCGCCTCGTTCTGTTCTCGCGCATTTAAAAAAGAAAAAAAAAAGCCGGCAAGACCTGCTCAAACCGTCCCTGCCTGCTCTCGCGCGCTCTACGTCACGGCTCCTCCTCCTCCTCCTCCTGTTTACGCTTGGCGTTACCCTCCGCCTCCTATCCGGAAGGAACTGAGGGCGATGGCGGCGGAGCCTATGGGGCAACAGTGGGTGCTGGTGGAGATGGTCCAGGCCTTCTATGAGGTGAGCGGCTAAGATGGCTGCACTGAGGGGGTTTGGGAATGTCACCTTCAGCCCCTCCCCCGCGCCGCCGCTGCCCCCCCTTTCCTCACTGAGAGGGAGGCTGAAAGCTCAGGCTGAATTGCATGTCACCTTCCTCTCCCGTCACTCCCCGCCGCGTCCAAAATAAGGGCTGTGGCTGAAAAAGGCTCGGGACTTAAAGAAAGGGAAGATAGTCCGAGTCCCTATTAAGGACGGATAGAGTTTTTTAAAAAAAGGGGGGGAGGACTTAAGCTGGGAGGCGAAGGCATCCTGGCGTTGGCTTATGTATGGCGCGGGGAAATGTATTGTGGGCGTTCACTACACCAGGGGTCTCCAACCTTGGTCCCTTTAAGACTTGTGGACTTCAACTCCCAGAGTTCCTCAGCCAGCTTTGCTTTGCTTTGCTGGCTGAGGGACTCTGGGAGTTGAAGTCCACAAGTCTTAAAGGGACCAAGGTTGGAGACCCTTGCACTACACTATACGTGACCCCAACAAACAGGAAGATTTATTTACCCACTGTCTTGCAGTTTTGATGTTGGGCATTGTTGGTTTCTGGAATTAGATTTTGATAAATGTCTAGAAGTTTTATTTTCTGCCCTTCCAACATTCTTCGCCCTCCCCTATTGCTTTATGTTTTGATTTTGATTTTGAAGGTAGCCCCATCGTTTGCTCAAGTATTAAAGGTGCTTTGCCGATATTGGCCTCTTCCAAATGGCAGCTTGATAATCTTTGGCTTGAGATCAGGCAAAATGTTTTTTTTCTTTTGTTTTTGTAAGCTGTTGTTCAAGAATGATTAGCTATGGCAGGGGTCTCCAACCTTGGCAACTTTAAGACTTGTGGACTTCAACTCCTAGAGCTGAAGTCCACAAGTCTTAAAGTTGCCAAGGTTGGAGACCCCTGTGCTATGGTGTTAACATCGAATAAATGAATTCTGAGTATCTTCCTACATACATTCTTGAAATGCCACAGTAGCTTAAAGAAGTATGGGCATTATTTTGAAAATTCTTGTCTAGTTTTGCACAGAATTTAAATCTCTCTTATTTTTATGGCTGTGTTATTAAATATCTCCTAGAATAAATAGATAAACCTTCTGATCTATGCTTTAGGGATGGAGATGTCCATTTAATCTGTTTAGTCCTAAAAAGTAAGTATGGTATGAATTCATTTAATGCTGGTCAGCATAGTCGTGCATGAATTACTTAAATACATTTTGAAATGTATACATTTCTCCCTTGTGATTTTGGACAGCATTACATGAGAGGACAGAGATCAGAACACATTGTGTGCTCTCACAGTGGGCATTCATTCACAAACACAAAATTGTTTTCTAACCAGGCATTGGGTACTGAAGTTTTGGCAGAGGCCTGAAATAAAATCCATCAGGATCATAGGGTTCTAATTCTATGATTCAATTTAAAATCATATTAGTTTTATCAGCCTCAAATTAGAGTTCCAACTATAGGCAGTTTAGTTTGCAGCTTCAAAGTTATAGATGTTTTTGCATCACAGTGAGACATGCATAAAAATAGATGCAGTCCTTTTTCAATATCCCTAATGAATTTTTCTCAGTCATATTCTGTCTCAAAACTCATTCTTGCATAGTCATACAAGTTGTGTTTCAAATAGAGTTTCAGCATTGCAGAAATTGTTATGTGTATTTTTTGAAATAACTTTGGTTGTTCATTAATGATTCCTCTTTTGTTGTTTAATTTCTAGGCTCCAGCGTACCATCTTATTTTAGAAGGTATTCTGATCCTATGGATAATCAGACTGCTTTTCTCTAAAACATACAAACTTCAGGAGCGATCTGATCTTACACCTAAGGTCTGAATTTCTAAAATTCTCTCCCCCCCCCAATCTTCACCCATCTACACAAACATATATGTAGTGGCAATAGAAAGTCTACATACTCTTTTTAAAATGTAAAATAATCAGACCAAGTTAAAATCATTTCAGAATTCTTTCCACCTTTAATATAACATATAAGCTGAACAATTCAATTGAAAAACAAACTGAAATATGAGTAATGCCAAAGAAAGGTACATTTATTATAATTGCTGCAAGAAGCCCTGGGGATAAAAACAGAGATGCATGTCTATCATTGACCAGTCAGTGCCAAACATCTAAAAAGGAGGATTATCTCCTTTTTATAGTATAATTATTTATTTTATAGTTTCTAGGCATAGTTGGATTTTAATGTTACAATTTTATGTGCTGTTTTGTATGTTCATCAAAGACTTGTAGAAGAAATTTAGTTCTGTTCAAAAGCATATTGGCTAGTTAACTTACTAATGTGTTCTAAAGTTGTATAAAAGTTGTGCAAAAGGAAGTTTTGGTAATTGATGCAACAACAGTCAGTATTCCTAATATTCTTAGGAAAACTATGAATTATATAAAGGACAATTTGATTTGAGCAAATGACATAAAACTACCTTTAGTAGATTTAAAATGAACATGATTTCAATCTCATTAATTTAATCTCCTTTAGTTCTTACAAATTGTGTGTGTGTATCTCAATTGCTTAGACCCAGCTTTTCATTCTTTTCATAATAAATTGGGGTTAAATTGTTGGAGTAGGGCAGTGATGGCTAACCTTTTCTGGACGGAGCCAAAGCACGCGCACCTGAACCCCCAAAATGCAATGCGCATGCAGCCTCTGTACATGCATCCTGCCCCTGCGCATGCGCACACACCCTTGCATGTGACTTCCTTCACATGTGCACATGGCCCCTGCACACACGCAGCCTCCTGCATGTGCATGCCCCCAGCATGCACCCCCCACTGCACATGCACGGCAGAGACCCGAAGACCAGCTGGCCGGCAGGAGGTGCGTGCGCATGCGCAGCAGAGATAAACTGAAGCGACGGTTCACATGCCATCAGAGAGCGCGCTGCATACCACCTTTGGCACGTGCCATAGGTTCGCCATCATGGGAGTAGGGCAAGAGAAACCCAAATTCAAGTCCACTCTCGGCTACAGATGCTCAGGGAGTGACTTTGGAGTGCAGTAATATAGGAGAAGAAGAGGCAAAGCATGAGGACAGTGTCAAGAGAGGAATCAGCCTGGGGTTATTATATTCTCACAAACAATCTTAAATGCAGCCCCCCTTGAATTCCATTAACGCTTATCTAGTGTCAGTTTAGTGCTAATTGTTAGTTGATTCTTGTATATAGGCATGAGCAAAAAATTGGCTCAACTTGAACATGTGATCCTGATTTTTCTCACTTGACAAGTAGTCATTCTCTCTCAGGCCAACTTCCTTCATAGGATTGTTGTTATAAAGGAAAATTAAAGGAAGGTCTGCTATATATGCTATCTTGAGCTCTAGGAGGAAAGTCAGGCTATATTTATCTACTGAATAATACATCACTCAGTACTTCTGTTTCTATTTGTAATAGGAAAAGGAAGAGTTGATTGAAGAATGGCAGCCAGAACCTCTTGTTCCTCCAGTACCAAAAGATCACCCAGCACTGAACTACAATATTGTTAAAGGGTAAATTTGGATTATCATAATTTCATATTATACTTACAGCCCAGGTTTTTTTTTTACATGTTTACATGAAATATGACTGCATTCAAAAGTATATACTTCTAGCAGATGTGTTTAGGATTGTGAGTTTGATTACTTTGTAGAATAATTATGGATTGTTGATTTGCAAGTTCAGAGAACTGGGTTCAGCACAAATTTAAATTCTAATGTTAGACTTGAATTGTAAAAGATACCAAGTAGGCATAGTACTTCATTACTTCATTTTTATCACTCTGCTTAACAGATAAAATAAGCATACCTGATGATCCTTCGAAGTCCTGGTGAAATGAAAAAAATCTGTTTTCTTTGGAGTTGAACAGATTGTCTCAGAAATTGAGCTAAATTGTTAGGCTGTGTTTGGTTAAACTAAAACAAAACACTTTTTAGTTGTTCCAAATGTTGGCTAAAATGTTTGGAGGGATCTCACAGAACAAGCAAGACCATCCTGGTTTGCTCCACCAATCTTTCTAATTGGTTATGCTTTGCTTCAAATTCCAATTGGTTATGCTTTGCTACCTGCCTGCTCCCCTCTCAATCTTCCTTTCTAGTATGTCCCTTTAAGGGAGATCAAGTGGGCCAATTGGATGCCAATCCTCTGAAACACTTCTGCCTAGAATTTATATATTTTGGATCTGTTTTGGTCACCTGGAATCAGCTGTTCTGGATAACTGGATGCATAAAAACAATTTACATGTTCCTGATATTAATTTACTCAAACATTAGAACTAATAATTCCAGGTTTACTTAATTTATTAAAATTTTCAGTAATAACAGGCATTAGCCACTTAAAGGGTATTAAATCTCAGGATAAGTCAGGTAATTTTAGATACTCATGAATGGTGTTTTCTGTTTCATCTTTACTTCAACACTTCCTTGTTAATTGAATGGTAAAGCCTGTGCTTTGCCTGCAGGACATTTGAGATTCAAAATTTGCACATAATGCTGCAAAACCTACCTACAGTCCTGGCAAGATGCTGTCAATCAATGTAGACTATATTGGGCTAGATGAATTAACAATATGACTTTGGTAGCTTCCTGTTTTTTCTAATAAACCTGGAAAAGGGAAAATCTATTTACAGTAATGTTTAAAAGAACAATTTCTATAATAAAGGGGGATTTTAACTGCTGCTCTTTTCTTAAACTAATTCTCTACCATAGGCATCAAATAGTTAATTTGTCCTCTTTTTTTCTTTCAATCTTATATATGCCCACTTAAATAGAATCTAATTTCTAAAAAAATGCTCAGCTGCTACTCTTTTTAGCTCAGAACTTAATCCAATTGAATTAAGGGAGCTTCATCATAACTAAACATAGGAAGTATTATTCCTTTAAACATTAAATTTTGAGGATGCTTGTTGACTGTGCCAGAAGTTTAAAAAGTCACAGGAATTTCAGTATATCTCTAAGCACTCTTACTTTTCTAAGTAACATTTATCTCTTCATATTCTTTATATAAGGATACCATAATATATTTGTATTTCCTTATGTTTAAGTCAGGAAAATTTCTGAGCAATTCATGATTTAGTCGCTTTAAAATAAACACCAAGGTGTTTTTGAGAATGCCATTTTATGCCATTAATAATACACATGGAATACATCAGCATGATGAATACAATATTAATATTATGACATGTTTTCTTTCTGAGTACAGTATGTGGCTAGATTTACTCTAGCAGAATAAGTGCCTTTTGATGCAGGATTGTATCATGTCTTAACAAAGAAAAATACTACATTCTTTAAAACAGTCTATAAATGATTTCAAACAATAAATGGCAGCATGACAAAATTATATTATTTTGAAGAATTCTGTACTTGTATGGGGTACCTTTATAAGTTGCTTTGCTGAATTAGTGCTAATTTTCAGACATACTATAGTCTTTTTCAGTTTTAGAGAATAAAATTTATGGACATATTTTATTACATAAGAATTCAAGCAGTGCAATCTTCCAAACATCTTTAATGAGATTGGTGTACCTAAACATTCATGAATGATTTGAATAGTGAAATAGACCAAACTTAAAATTTACTATATTTTTGTTGTATTTCAAAATAAAAGATAACTGACAAACATCAAAAAATATTAAAACACTAAGTGAAATAGAATTATCTTTAAACTTAATGTAAAAATAATAGAAACAAAGCAAGAAAATAATAAAATCTTTAACATGTTGGAAATACAGCTTCTAGAACTTCTAAAATGCTACTTAGGAATATTAAGAACCTCATCCTGAACATAATCTGGAAAGAAATATGTAAATGAAAAATAGTCAACCATTATAAATAATGAAACATGCTGGTTTAGAGAAAGTAAGCCTTTTAATAGCGGTTGATAGGTGGCTTGAAATTTGGCTTTTGTGCATCTGATCTTCCTTTCATTTGGAAGAACTTTTTGGCATGCTGTTATTTGGAGCTATTGTACCAAAAGTGACTTATATTTAAAGGTAAAGTTCAAAATGAGTACTGGGCTAGTAAAATTGTGGTTTATGTTTTAAGAGAAGTTGCTGTACTATTATATGTTTTTAATATTAAGGAAGTTGGGTTATGATTTATGTTGTACAATTCTTTGATATGCTGATGTTCATCAGCTAAATGTGGAGATGAATAACATAAAACTCCATTTATAGCCAGAACATCCAAACAGTTGCCATATGCTTTTTGATGTGATTGAAGGGGACAAATATTAAATGCCCATGGATAATTTTTACTTTACATTAGTTAAGATAGAGTAAATGCAAGATACATCACATTTTACTTTTTTCTTGAGCATTCATTTCTTCCCTTCTGGCTTTACTTTTTTACAATATTCAAGGAAATATATGGCTCTCAACCTAAAATGCATGTGCAGCCCTAGTCTAATGGAAGACATTCAGGTTCTTGTAGAACTCTGAAGGTTCCATAAAATCCAGATGGAAAAAAATCACATTTAAATATGCTGCAGGCATGCACACGCCGGATGGGTTTAGCAAGCTTCTATGTGAATAATGAAAAGAGATGTTGCAATGTCAGGCAAAAGCATTGCCTTATCAACTTTCTTCTGAACACAAGTCTGCTCAATTTCAGTGATTCTTGTGACTGTCAAAACTGACTGGCAGGGATGAATTTTTTTCCTTGGGATCTAAGCCATAATGTGTGGCAATATGTATTGAATGGCACTTTAATAAATTAATGTAGAATATTCATAGGACTGCTTCTTATCACAGTCTCTTGCTAGATGACTGCTTTAAAATGAGTTTTCCCTCTAGTTTATTTGACTGACTCTATTTCACATCTTAGCTTGAACTGATTATTTAGAGATTTAATTAAAATTAACTCATCCCTTAATCCTTGAATTAAGCAGTGAAGCAAATTTTTAAACACACTGAATTTTCTTAAATGGCAGGATAACTTTTCCTTAGGATGTAATTTTGATATATATTTTCTGATAGCATTATTGTTGCTCAACTAAAATACTTCTCTTTCAAAAAAAAATTGAAATATGTTCCCAAAATTCTGAAAAGTATTCCAAGAAAAGTATAAAGCATCACTATCAGCAGTGAAGGGGTTCTTCTGGAATTCAGCAATAGATAAGTGATTCATTAGAACAAAGTTGTTTGTATTAATAGCATAAAGAACAAGTATTCTAACTAAGATATAAATCTTTATATCAAACAGTATCCCCACATTTAGATACAATACCAGATTGGAGAATACTATGGTTGTTTTTTGTATTCAGCAACACTTTGAGCTTCTAAATCTGTGCTAGTCCTCCAAATTTGTTCACTTTGCATTTTTTTTCATACTTTAAGGCCTCCAACTCACAACATTATCGTGAATGACAAGGAATGCATAAACTTTGCATCATTTAATTTTCTTGGGCTTTTGGATAATGAAAGACTTAAAGTAAGTACCTCCATAGATCTTACTATGTAGCCTTTGTGTTAAAAGAGCTATTTGAATGACCCATGGATGCTTATAATCTTTTAGAATGTAATTGGGACTAGTATTTCTCCTTGTATAAAATCTGTGTTGATTTCTCTTAGTATTACATTCATTTACAAGAGGGCCTCTAGAGCTCACATGCCCAGAAAAAAACAAGGATGATTTGTAGTAATAGGAAGTATTGAGCTGGACTAAAGAGAAGAGACTACATATCACCATTTAGATTATGGTAAATCAAGTCTCATTTTCAAAATAGTCTGGCAGTGAGAATGTCCATAGTATGCATGCCATATAAATATATATGTGTCTGTGTGTCTGTGTGTGTAATCATCATATTAGCAATATTATATGAAGTGGAGAAAAGGAGTTAGATGTAGTAAACAAAAAAAACTTACAATATAGAAGATAAAAGAAAAAATGTAATTAAATCTAAGTTATACCAACATCATTCACTGTACTTCTTTGTATGTCTTGCCTTTTGAAACCTGCCTTGCTTCTGCCATGTCTGTATATTGGTTCATACATAAAATAATCAATGCAAATAGAATTTTTTTAAAAAATGTAAATATAAAATACAGTGGTGAATACCTAAAAATGGGATTTCATTGTGCTGGAGATTCATTCACTCTTCATCCTTTAATATTCAGATGTTTGTACTGAACAATATTCTTGACTAGCAAGTTGGTAGTTGAAAGAGCTTTAAAATGGAAGCTATTCACAAATACAACCATAATCATTACCTGCAAAAATAAATTAAATCTATACTTTAAAAATATTAGGCGCGAGTGTTAACTTTATCCATGCATTTTGCAAATGTTAATTTAGTGGTTTACATGTGTAGAAAGTATGAGAAAGACTGGAAAAAGTGAAAGAATCAAAATAATACTGTTTAAGGCATCAGGCAAAACATTTATTCTTTACATACATAAATTATAAGTTATATATTATATGTGATCAGTTACATCTTCTATACCTGCAACTTTATCATTTTAGTATTCTCAAACATGATTTCCTTTTCATCAGCATTTTAATTCTATTCTTCAATATTAGAATACCCTTCACAATTTTTTAAAATACATCTACCAGCAATTTCACTTCAGTTTCATGCCAAATTATTTCATTTGTTTAATTTGTAGGACTATTAACTTTTCTGTTCATCAGCTTTCCTCCCACTTCTGAAACAATTTTTACTTCTCTCAGAATCACAGCAAAGAATATTACCTCTTTACCATCATCTTTTTCTTAAGATTGTCAAAATTCCATCCATTATGTGAGATGATAGGATGTCAGAATGAAAAAAAAAGTCTTTCTGGTTTCACATATTACCTTGTATGAGCCCCAGAAGATTACTGTATTCTTTGGGGAATGCAGAGAGAAGTTGCATAGCATAATAGTGGTGATATGAAAGAAACAATGTAATGTATGATATCAATGTGGTAATGATTTTATTCTACAATATAATTACATGTATATGATTTTCTTCTTATACCTCTTTAAAGAATGCAGCCCAGGCATCTCTGGCAAAATATGGTGTTGGCACATGTGGCCCTAGAGGGTTTTATGGCACTTTTGGTAAGTATTGCATCTTTTTCAATATAGATTTGAATGTAATAACAACTACCTTAATTTTAACTTTACAAGAAAGAATTGAAGCTGGGAAGGCCTGCTGTTAAATTGTTCATACAGTTTAAAGAGAGGCTTCTGAAGTTCTTTACAATAACCTTGCTGAATAATTTATGTATTTGTAAACTTGGACAGTTTGCTGCTTTTTCTAAAGGCAGGATCTTTTATGAGCAAGTTAATTAAGCATTGGTCCTTATTCAGAGTCTTAAATCAGGCAGCATAGAAGCTTAATAAATAATTATTAGTCTCCATTCTTAACCTCCCTCCATTTAGAAAATTGTCTGTTTATTTCTATTCCTATTTATTACTATAGTTGGTCATACAATCAGCCTGAAGTTTAGACTGGATTTGATATTTTAGCCACCTATTGAGTCCTTCCCAAGGACCTGGAATGATGATGGTAATATATTTTGGCCAACTAAAGGTGATGAGTATGCCTAATACTCCTGCCTCCTATTTTGTCCTTAACAACAACCATGTAATCCTTTGAGATGTATTAGGCTGAGAGAGAGTGACTGGCCCAAAGTCCCCCAGCTGGTTTCATACCTAAGGGAGTCCTAGACCCAACAGTCTTCTGGTTTCAAGCCGAGACCTTAACCACAACATAAAACTGGGTTTTTTTTAATTCCTAATTGTTATTTTCTTTAGCCAGTTATCAATCCCTAAAAGGGCATGCACTCTTCTCCTATGATTTCTAAGTTTATTCAAGAGCAGTTGATGGGTGGAGAGAGAGGCTTTATCAAGGCTTTTTTAAAAGATTAATGATTCATACACATTCCACCACCAGTTGACATGTAACTTTCTGCATACTGCTATTTACCTAAAAAATGCTGGATGACATGCTGAGATTGAATTATGCCCTCCTTATGATCTTGATGATTTATTTTCTTTTTGTTTAATTTCCATAGCTGTGGAAGTGTTATATAGGGAGATTTAAATGTGTTTGAAGATTGAAATCTCTAATATTGCAGTGTTGTGTTCAGAGAGACCACAAGAGGGCAGTCTACTGACTGGCTTTAAATTAGTTTTTTACACAATAATGCAAATACTTTAAAATAATATATATATTGTGATGATCATGGTATTTTACTTTAGGCTTAAAACGTAAGATTTTTGTAATTGAAATCCTAATATGAAAATCCCAATCTATGCTTAATCATAAAATCCACTGTACATTTCTTTAAAGATAATACTATGGACCTAAGCATTCACTTTATCTACATGGACTGATTCTCTGGAAGTATAAGTCTTGTGAATGCTTTTATACATGATTAAAATGGTTTCCATGATGTCATGCAGAAATGTTCAGATATTGTTGTTGTTCAGTCACTAAGTTGTGTCTGATTCTTCGCGATCCCATGACCAGAGTATGACAGGCTCCCCTGTTCTTCCCTGTCTCTCAGGATTTGCCCAAATTCTTCTTCATTGCATCAGTGACACTATCTAACCATTTCATCCTGCTTCTCCTTTTGCCTCCAATCTTTCGTTCAGGTCTTACATTGGAGTTATTCATCTTATAGTATTTTGGCACTACAAATGAATTGATTGTTTATTGATTGTTTAAGAATTGCCATGATAAGTATTCATAACTAATTGACCTTAGCTGATCTCTGAAATGAATTGATTGTTTATTGATTGTTTAAGAATTGCCATGATAAGTGTTCATAACTAATTGACCTTAGCTGATCTCTGAAAGCTAGCCAGGTTCAGATCTGATTAATTCGTAGATAGCACTTTAAGAGAAATATCAGGAATAGTCATGAGGTTGGGAAAAATATCCTAGAAAGTGACAGGAGTAATCACTTCCACATTTTTGCTAAGAAAATTATATGGATGTGTTTGTGAAGTCATTAAGAAGTTGATTTTGTCAGATCAATGAGTGGTAGTAAAACTCATTTGAATTCCCTTGTTGAGGTTAAAATTTGGGAAGAAATTTGATTTTTAACTATGTTCAACATGATTGCATCTCTGTAAGGTATAGATAATTTTAAAACTATATAGTTTCAGTATGGGATGATTTACATGCCTTCTGAGGTGAGGGATTATCTAATCCCTTAAATGTAAATTGTCATCTTTTCAAACTTCTGATAGGTCCTTGTTCCATAGATTAGTTCCATGGTGGAATATGAAGTGTACAGATTTTTCCTTGATATGTAATAGCAGATTTTTTTAGAAATGTTCACACTCCAAATTGGAACTGAAATAAAGGATTGTGTATTTATTTTGAGCTTCTAAAGGCATAGAAAAATGTGCAAGAACAATAGTGATAGTTTTGGATTTCTGAGGTCATTTGGATTTGTTAACGCAGGATACCTCTTCCAGATATATACTGCATGCTTCATTCAGATCTATTTGCCCCTGATGCAGCTGCCAGGTGTGAAGAAATCCTAAAGTTCAAGCCCCTCCACACATTTGAAGAAAGGGTTGGTTGGCATGTTCATGCCCCACATTCCTTGCAGTACATACAAACAAAAGTCTCATTGAACTTCTCACAGGCTCTGGGGTCCAGACTGTCTTTAACCAAAAAAAGGTCTTAGCTTTATTGTAAATAGGTTAATGACTGGGGGGGGGGGAGAAATCCTCTTCCTATTAGGAATCATTAGGAAAGGAAGTGAAAATAAAACGGCTTCCTTACAGAAATCAATGATACGTATGCATCTCGAACATTGGGTATTGTTCTGGTTGACTCATGAAACTTGGCTTTTCTTATATATTGATTTGCAGTCCTGGAGTTTATGTTACTTTATTAGTGGTAGAGCTTAAGGGACAAAAACAGAACAGTGAATTTTAGTCTTGTTAAGCACTTTGTTAACTGTGACTCATAGTATGTGAATGGTCTGGATCATAGTCTGCTGTTGCTGGGGCAGCGGGTGGGGATGATTTTATTTTATTATATTAATTTATTTGATTCTTTTTATTAGTTTTATTGTTTTAAATGAGGTTTTATATTCTGTAAGTTGCCCTGAGCAGCCATGGGCGAATAGGCAGCAATATAAATTCAATGAATAAATAAAAATAAATAATTCTGCTATTGTTGCATGGGGGATATTTAAAGAAGGCTTTCATAAATATAGCTGCATATATAAGTGACTACAACAAAGTCTGGACCTTGCATTAGTAATAATATGCAGATAGGCTTCCTCTAAATATAGAAATGTTTGCAGAAAATATTTTTGTAATAGAGACGGCACTTAACAGAATGTTTACATGGTGAAGGCTGTAGTTATTGTAAAAGGTGATCAGGACTTCGGTGCAAAGTTGAAGAATTGGATTAGTGAGTATATGTTCCTTTACTTTCTGTAGGAAATAAATAATAATCTATAGAGATTCTCAGCATCCAGGTCATGGTTGTCCCAAATGTGCTTTTCAAAAGGCAACTGGGTTTTCTTTGTTTTTTCCTTGAAGACGTTTCACTTCTCATCCAAGAAGCTTCTTCAGTTTGAAAAGCATCTTTGGGATAATAATAGTGTCGCATTTCCAATACTAAAGTACTTTGAAACTTGAATGGGTTTTTCATTGTGTCAGTAATCTTTAATACAGTATTTGTGAGATTTTAAAACCAAAATTCTGCTCATAAATGTGTGAACTACACTTCCTAAATAGATGTGCATTTGGAACTGGAGGAGCGACTTGCCAGATTTATGAAGACCGAGGAAGCTATCCTATATTCCTATGGATTTGCTACAATTGCCAGTGCTATTCCTGCCTATTCAAAACGGGGCGACATTTTGTTTGTGTATGTACATATTCCTGATATTAAAAAGACCAAAAAAAATCTGCAAAGAATTCTAGTTGTTAAAGATTAAATGTTTTAACATCAATTTTATGATCAAGTAAGATTACTGAATGTATTAATTAGCATATGGTTATTTAATAAACATTTTCATAGGAAAAAAGGTTTTAGTGAAATTATGGATAATTTTTCAAAGCTCATTTAAATTATTCAAGTTTTATTTAAGAACTCATTTGATCTTGTCAGTTTCAAAGCAGTGCCTTGATATTTTCAGATGCTTGTTAAACTTCAATTTTAATCATTTATGAAATACTTTTAAAATGACTACTTCTTAGAATAGATTGCTATTTCAAAATACTCTTTTAAAAATTACTAACAGCTGTTCAAATGCTTTGTCAGTATTCCCATAGGATATAGCCAAGGAAAAAGTGCAGTTGACAAGAGTGATTAAAATAAATTAATATCAGACAAGAATTTCATCTAGGAAAATTTTGTTAAATTGCTTATGTTTGTCCCGAGTCTGTAACTATAATCTTACGCATATTTTCAAACGTAAATACAACTGAGTTCAATCAAATTTGTTATCAAGGTGTGTAGGATTGCAACTTTTGTATTATTTTATGATTTCTAAAACCAAAGAATGCACATACTTTGCTGGGCCCAAGGGCAGCATTTTGTTGACGGGAACCTCATTCCAAAAGTACTAAAGCCAGTCAAATAATCATTTTTCCCCTTCAAACCCCATCAAAGGTAATAGACTCAGGAGGTTACAATAAAACATAATATCTATATAAAATCCAATATAATATCAATTAAATTAGAATCAATTAAAATTATCAGTAAAATTGATTAAAATTAGAATTAAATTGCAAAAAAAATTAGGCCCAAAAGCATGGTAAAATATTAATAAGGAAGGGACAAAAAGTAAATTTGATTTATTTATTTCATTTGATTTATTTATTTGATTTAAAATTCATTATAGTTCAAAAGTTTACTTCTAATAGATTTAATTTGTCTGTTAAAATTTCAGTTATGTAGCTATATTTGGGGAAAGTTGGAGGAACTATCCTTAGGAGCTTTGGAGGCAGAATGTGACCCTTGGTGGAATTCATTGCATTCAATAATGCAAGAATTGCCCAGTAGCAATAATTCATCCTTGCTCATGGTCAGCAAAGTAGGAGACTAAAAATAATCTTTAAAGTATACACTTAATTTACTGTTTGTGAGGTCCCACTCTCACCTCAGGGAGAAGAATGTTTCACAGATGGAAAGGTTTCCTGTATAAGGCCCACCAAATGTAGCTCCCTAAATGGCAACCCATAGCATGCCGTCTTATAATATGAGGTATGATATCACATATCACATCATAAACTTGGAAAAATATGGCGTTTATGAAGGAATTTTAAAACTGTTTCCTTAACAATTCTTGAAGCTCTAGGTTTTCCTTTTTTTAACCAACTAGACCACACTCTAATTTGCCTCTCTAACATGCCAACATGGGCAAAAGTTTTCCTTTAAGAACTTTCCCTACATGGCTTGAAAAATATAACAATATTTCATAATTTTTAATGCCTGAACATAGTTCAATTAAAAGTAGGAATGCAAGTATAGAAAATAAACAGCACATCAATATCTTAGCATGCATTGTGGGGAAACATCAATCTTTTAAGAATTAGCCTAACCGTGAGTGAACTGAGAGAAATTATTGTGTATTTACAGTGATGAAGCAGCCTGCTTTGCTGTTCAGAAGGGGTTACAGGCATCCAGAAGTAACATTAAGTTTTTTAAACATAATGATATGGCTGATCTTGAGCGTCTACTACAAGAGCAAGAGATTGAAGATCAAAAGGTATTGGGTTTTGGAAAAAATTAGTGTATAACAAACAACATTTTTAGCTAAATAGCATATTTGAATAACTTTATTTTTCATTATTTATTTTCCAGTGGTAACCATCCTGGATGGTAACATTTGAAATACATTTAGGTAGTGTATTTAACTTGGTGATTACCTTAAAAATCTGCCAGTAGAATTGGCAGTTTTCCTTTTATTTCATAAGTGAATGCATGTGCTTAGCCAAAGTGCCACTGATAATGCAGTGAAAAAATATTCAGTAAATTGTTTTGCTCCTGTGAAAAATAGTACATAACAATTCTTTGTACCATGCTTCTCCTCTGGGTAAAATGTTTGTTGAAGTAAAACTCGCATCAACATTTGTTTTACAAGGTCAAGAAAAAAACACAGCAACCATTTTAATGTTAAAAGTGTGTTTTACTGTATATAGAGCATTTTCTCAGATATGCTTATTGCACTTCTGATAAAGTAAACAAGCTGATTTTCCACATTCTATCTGCTTTTGATAACATTTGAAAAATAAGCTAAAAAGTTGTTTTTCATAAAAGTTGATATACAGATATTAAATTGTTTGTTTTTCTGCAGAACCCTCGAAAAGCCCGTGTAACACGAAGATTTATCGTTGTAGAGGGGTTGTTTATTAATACAGGGGATATTTGTCCTCTGCCAGCATTGGTAAGTAATTCCTTTTTTTAATATCTAACTAACTTTTACAGACTGCAAACCTAAAAAATGGGGAAAAAATGATAAATTGCTTACTAAAAATGGAATCAATCTTCTATAAATAGATATTAAGTGTGGTCTTCCCCTTTCCCAGCTTTGATGCTGCTGCCAATAAGATGGTGGCTGATGCAGAGGGCTGAAGAAGAGATTTAGTAATGGCAAGTCAGAAGATAATATTTTTTGTCCTGGTTCTGTTGTATTTCATTCTCTTCTCCTGTTGGAAAACATTATTTAATGTTCAGATGTTTGCCATATTTAAAGGCTTGGATTTTGGGTCTATGACAATTTGCCACAGCCAACTTGCTAGGGCCAGCTTGCCAGGGACAAGAGTTACATTAACCTCAAAGAAACGGTGAAATAGAATAATTAAATAACAGATGCAAAAGAAGGGACAAAAGGAAATGTGAATGACAAAAATTAAAATATTATTTATTTATTATAAATCATTGAATTGTTAAATTGTTCTGTGGTGAGTTGTCGCACAGCCAGTTGGTTGTCACAAATAGTCTCACAGTGTGTTGGCCATGGTGCATTGGCCGTGGCGAGGTGGCCACAGCGAGTTGGCTGTAGCAAATTGTCCCATTCTGTGGATTATGAGGGTCAGTCCCTGGACTTGCTACTCTCGTAGGGAAAGTAGTAAACCTATTCTACAACCATATGCTAAGCATTCCACTGAAAAAAAGTCAAATAATTCAGCATCAAATCATTCAGCATCAGTTTCTTAAAATTGAGTACCTACTTCTGATTTTGAAAAATCAGGTTTAAAATCATAGCTATGGGACACTTGAAAGGATGATTTCACTAAGGGTTATACAGTAATGGAAGAATGTGTCCATAGCCTCTGTAGCCTAGTACAATTTCCACCATCTTGAAGCAGCAGCAGATTCCACTAATTAAGAAAATGCTTTCACAATTGTCAAGTTTATGTAACATAAATAAATTCAGTTTCTTGGCAAAGGAATATTTCTTCATAGACTATAAACACTGAAAAGTCTACATTCCTGGGGTCATTTTATATTGAGGATGTTGGCTATAAATGGTGCTTTTAAAAACATTTCCTATGGTTAGCTACTCAAAATTCTACTTTTTTTCCATTATACGACATGTTAGTAAGAAAATGTGTTAAAATATATCTGTATTTTGAAGGATGTCTTCTCAAACTGGCAAAATAGAACAATTAAAAGTATAAACAACAGTATATATATAGAACAGTATATTGTATAAAAGTATATACAAATACAAAAGGCAATTTGTCTTACTTACTAAGCAAGTAACTTTGATGTTATTTTACAAACAAAAAAATGATTCTAGATGACGTTCAGTCTGTTCATTGGTACATAATCAGTGGAAATCTACACCTAGCAACTAAAATGCATGAAAATTGAATGTCTAGGAAGATTGACAATCATCCAGATCATGGTTGCCCCGAAGGTGTTTTTTTCAAAAGGTGACTAAACTTCCTTATTTTTTTCCCCTTTTCCCCTTCTCATACAAGAAGCTTCTTTACTTCTAACTAGATGGGAAGCAAAACCAAGGAAGTCCAATTGCCTTTTGAAAAAAGCACCTTTGGGACATGTTGAGTGTTGAGCTGAAGATAGTCAACAGTAGAATATTTTGAGGAACCCTGGTGGTGCAATAGTTAAAATGCAGTATTGCAGGCAAACTCTCGCCCCAGCCTGCAATTCGATCCTGATGGGGCTCAAGGTTGACTCAGCCTTCCATCTTCCGAGGTTGGTAAAATGAGGACCCAGATTGTTGGGGGCAATATGCAAATCATGCTTCCACATTGTAAACCACCCTTAGAGTGCTGTAAAGTGCTATCAGGCGGTATATAAGGCTAATTGCTACTGCTATTGCTATTTTGATAAATTGCTCCTTCCTGAGCATTCATTAATCATGCATTATTCTGTGTCATTTGTTAATGCATAATCTACAGGTAAAGTTAAAGTATAAATACAAAGTGAGATTGTTTTTGGAAGAAAGTTTCTCCTTTGGAGTATTGGGAGAACATGGACGAGGAGTTACAGAACACTTTGGAATAAATGTAAGTCTATGTCATATGTAAATGGTAGTAGAACTTAATGCTAGCAACTAGAAGGTAAAGTTTTGATCTGGTATCTTTTTTATGGTAATATCTTCAAAGAAAATAAAGAACAGTATCACATATAGATGGTAGTCTTGTTTGTTGCTCGATGACCTCCATCCCTGCACTTCTGATTGTGGTTGTTAGGCAGTCTTCCCAATTGTTATGCAGACAGACAAAGGAGCTGCCTGCCCTCTCAAACATTTCTGCAGCTCACTGATGGATTTCAACCTCCCCTCCATGCACAGAGTTGAAATCCTTCAGGGGACTGCATTTCAGAAGGATCACCAGCCTCAAATGGAGAAGTGCTATGCTATCCAAGGCATTGATGGAAAATGTCCTCAACCCAAGGAGTCAAACAGTCACAGCTACTCAGTCCTGCCAGGTTTCAGTCAAAGTCTGCCCCATCACATTCAGACCTGAACAGTCTCCAGATATTAGGTCAACAACCAACAACCTCACTTGGGCAATCTGGAGTTCAGCTATTAAGCTGGCATTATCACTATACTGCACCCCAAACTGACAGATAACTTTAAATTATTCTACACTCTGCAATAGTAAGAAATGGCACACTACAACTTGCCAGAAAATCCTGTTATCTCATGCTGTTTAACTGACATTGTGGAACTCATGGTTTACAATATGTTATGTTTAAATAGTTCATGAAACAAATGTAGTCCAGTTGTTGGACAGAATAAAACACTGAACTTGTGTATTTTCTCCAGTCTTGTACTAATGAACGTGTTTTTGTCTCTGATTTTTCTATATATAAATTTTAAAGGAGAGAGGAAAATAAATTGAATAGTCTCAACTACACTTAGCTATTTTAGAGCTTGATGGTAGAATAAGAAACTTCAAATGGATACATGTGGTAACAGAAATGTGAACTGTATTTTTTCTTTCTTGTAATGTACTCTCATTCATTAAGATTTTTAATATTACTTATCGGTACATGACCCATTGTAGAGTTAGGATTTATTTTCTTACAGCTGTATGACTGTAACTATGTTTCACTTTTTAACATTAAGTAATTGGCATTTCTTGTGTTAGATTGATGACATTGATCTTATAAGTGCAAATATGGAAAATTCCCTGGCTTCTATTGGAGGATTTTGCTGTGGACGAACCTTTGTTATTGACCACCAGGTATGTGAAAAACCTTGAAAGACAAACTATGGCACAGTTTTATGGAGCTCTGTAGCCAATATAGGTATTTATTTGTATATTTATTTATTGATTGTAACAATTATACCCCACTGCAATCAAATAAGTCCCTTGGTGGTTCACAAGATATATAAAAAATAATGGGGTTATGGTAAGTCTAAATAAAAACATGTGTAATCAATATAAAAACCCATAAGAACAATCAGAGACTGGAAAACATATACTGTCATGTTGAGTCACATATATACCTGATGGCTGATTCTGTATTGTAAGTGCTCCATGAAATAGCTGTTTTAACATTTTTGTGAATTAGGAAGGTGGCCAGCCTGCTAGAAAGCTGCCCCATGGGCCTCTGTTGAAAAGCAACATCATTTAGCTTGAACTCTTTTGCAGGTAGTCCTTGACTTACGACTTCAATTGAACCCAAAATTTCCATTGGTAAGCAAAACAGTTGAGTTTTGCCCCATTTTACAACCTTTCTTGCCAGAGTTGTTAAGTGAATCACTGCAGTTGTTAAGTCAGTAACACAGTTGTTCAGTGAATCTGGCTTCTACATTGAAGTTTCTTGTCAAAAGGTCACAAAAGCAATCACATGAGCCTAGGATTGCAACCTTCATAAAGGCATGCCAGTTGCCAAGTAATCATCTAGGAGGATGTTGCAGCAGTTGTAAGTGTGAAAAGCGGTTATGTCTTTTTTAGTGCCATTGTAATTTGGGACGGTCAGTAAACGAAGTCAAGGACTACCTGTACTTCATAGAAATGAAAATTTATTAGATGTTTTCTCCCAAGATAACCTTTTTGAGGAGGCTTATTCCAGATAGAAGTTTTAGATGAACATGAATACACATCCGCTCAGTCTTGCACATATTTGCTACAAATTGCTTGCTCTGCATGTTGTCAATTTAGAATTATATCAATTGTTCGCAGGCACTGAACTTTGGGGAAATACTGTATTAATATCAGATGCTGAGAAGTAGCTTTTATTTGGTATTGAAGAATTGATGCATCTTCCTTGTCAAGAATGACATTGCTTTGACATGTAGCTGACAGGTGACGGGTGGGGATAAAATATCATTAGAAGGATATTAGAATAACAGATAATTGTTCTGTTCCTTTTCTGATCTAATGACCTCAATTATCATAGATATTAGGCTTGTTATATTCTCTTTGCAATGACGAGGTTGTCTGTGTAGAAGATGGTTGTAACTGCATAGATTTTTAGAATATTGCACATCGAGATTATTTCGGGATGTTTGAAAGTGATCCATCAGGTCATGTTATGCATGTAGCTTTTGCCAGTGTTGGCAAAGATGCAGTTTCGAATTAATCAGACCATGGCCTTTACATGCAGATGCTGCCAATAAGATTGTAGACACAGCTATATATTAACTGTTGTATTTACACAGAGAAATATTTTTTTACTTCTCAAATAGTTTTGAAATAGAAAAGTTAAATTAGATTTATTAAATGTTAATGCAGTTAAATAAGAGCCAGTTTAGTGCAATGGTTCAGGCTGGAAACCAGGAGACTGTGAGTTCTAGTTCCCCTTTAGGCATAAAGCGAGCTGGGCAATCTTAGACTGGTCACTCTCTTTCAGTTTTAGGAAGGAGGCAATGACAAACCACTTCGGAAAAATGTCTATGGAGATTCTCAGCAACACAGACTTTCTTGTTTTTCTTTGAAGAAGTTTTTCTTCTTATCCAGAGCTGAAGAAGCTTCTTGGATGAGAAGTGAAACGTCCTCAGAGAAAAACAAGAAAATCCAGTTACCTTTTGAAAAAAGCATCTTTGGGACACTTCTGAAAAAACTTGCCAAGAAAACTGGCAATCACTGAGAATCAGACATGACTGAACGGAAGAAAAAAAGTACTTTATTATTGTTGTTGTTGTTGTTGTTGTTGTTGTTGTTGTTGTTGTTGTTGTTGTTGTTATTATTATTATTATTATTATTATTATTATTATTATTATTATTATTATTATTATTATTATTATTGTGTGTATGTTGCTTAAGCTAGCAAGAGCCAAATTAGATAAAATACATAATTAAGTGATTGCTGTATTTTTGGATAAAAGGTTCTTAAATTTAGATTTCCTTTCAATTAAACAAATAGTTTTATATTTACCAGTAGGTTCTGTATATAAATAAGACTTGGAAATTTACTTCTTTAATATTATTACTTTTGTTCTCAGAGGCTGTCTGGTCAAGGCTATTGCTTTTCAGCCTCTCTGCCTCCCCTCCTAGCTGCTGCTGCCATTGAAGCTCTCAATATCATGCAAGAAAATCCAGGTAATTTTTCTAGAATTTAATAATTTTAGAGAATCAAGTTATGTTTTGAAAAGTACTTTTGAGCTTTGAAAGATACGGATTCATACACTGGCATGGATTTACTGGGTAATTTTGATTGTCAATCACAGTTGTCTGTAAGGTAATATGGGATTGCAGTTCATATTTGACTTGAACTGAGAGTTTTCAGAATGATATCTATATTTTATACACACAAACTTATATTCACTTATGTCTGTCTTAATTGCAGTGAGGAATGCGTAATGTAACAGAATTTGCAGATGATACACGTTTACATAAAAAAAGTCTTCCTAGCAGTTTAATTGACTGTAAGAAGTGTTCAAAGAGCTTCATTTCGTGCACTGCACCATAGAAAAGAGAACAGTGATATTTGAAAAATACTATTACTGTATTTTTCGCACTACAAGACACACCTGACCATAAAACCTGGCCTCCCCTGGAGGCCGAAAACAGGGTGCACAGAAGCCAAAAACGGCCAAAGTTTGGGGGCTGCCAGGTGGGCGGGGCTTTGGCAATATTCTCTCCAGAAGACACACAGACATTTCCGCCTTTTGGAAGACTAAAAAGTGTGTCTTATGGAGCGAAAAATACGGTATATCTTCCACTCAATAATTTGCCAAGATTGAATATACCCAAATCCTTTGTCTTTCTTCAAAGAGGTTAATTTTTAGTTCTATGAACATCTGCATCACCCTGTCTTTGAACTTGGACCATTTTCTCTGAATCCTTATTAAAGGATTTGTACTCAAAATTGTTCACAATAGACAGAGTGTAACCCATCTTTATTAAATACAATTCCAGATTATTTCAGCATTTAGAACTCATACCCATGTTTCCAGAAATCAGATCTCTCCTGTGAAAGTCATTTATATGACCTGTTATTGATCTTTAGTACCAGTAATCCTTGATTTACGACCACAATTGAGCCCAAAATTTCTGTTGCTAAGTGAGACATTTGTTAAGTGAGTTTTGGCCCATTTTACGACCCTTCTTGTGACTTAACAGTTGTTAAGTGGATCACTGCAGTGAAGTTAGTAACATGGTTGTTTAATGAATCTGGTTTCCCCATTGACATTATTTATCAGAAGGTTGCAAAAGGGGATCACATAACCCCAGAACACTGCAACCATCATAGTCAGTCGCCAAGCATCTTGAACTTTGATCACATGACCATGGGGATGCTGCGATGGTTGTTAAATGTGAAAAACCGTCAGAAGTTACTTTTTTCAGTTCTGTTGTAACTTCATACTGTCACTAAATAAACTGTTGTAAGCCGAGGACTACCTGTATTCATTCCCTTTCTGGTCCTCTTTCCATAGGCTGAAAAGATGAATGAGAATATGACCTGCACACACATACCCAGAGTATTGAATTTATTTCTATAATGTGTCAAGTTTGATTTTTTTAAAAATGCAGTTGCATTTTTTCCAAATGTAACAGCAGGAAGACATAATTTTTCCCCCCAGATTTGATAATGTCTTGGGAATTGTTCTCATGTATCTTTAATTCTTGCTCTTGGCAGATATTACCCTTTACAAACAAAGGGTAATATTTGTTACCGATGGCTGTTACACAAACCGATGGCTGTGACTATTTTTCTCTCAATTCTTCTTACCCAAACAGTGTTTATAGAGGGTCCAGTTGGCATCCTTTCTTCCTTTTGTAAAGATTCCATTTTCATGTTGAGATCCTGTCCCTCTAGTACAGGGGTCTCCAACCTTGGTCCCTTTAAGACTTGTGGGCTTCAACTCCCAGAGTTCCTCAGCCAGCTTTGTCCACAAGTCTTAAAGGGACCAAGGTTGGAGACCCCTGCTCTAGTACACGGGCGTCAAACTCGCATCATCACAGCGTTATCATGTGACGTATCGCGACTTTTCCTCCCTTTGCTAAACCTGGAGGCATGATCAGCAGGTGACGTATCCAGCCTGCAGGCCACAAGTTTGACACCCCTGTTCTAGCACAATAAGCACCAATCCTATCCTTATATCATCATCATCACATCCCAAGCACTCCTTGTTTGCCAAAATAATGATTTTTAAAAGTTAAGTTTTCAGATCTAAAAGATTTGCAGCACTAAATGTAGTCTCAGGTGCATGATGGATAGAAGAGCTTTAGAGGATTCACTGCCATCAGTATTTTATATCTGTGCTTAACTTTCAGGTTTGTTAAAGAAAGGTATTTTATGAAAAGAAATTGGCTAGGAAATGATCTTGGAACTATAGTTAAAAAACCAAGCCACTCTGATCAAAGTGGTTAAAAAAATAATCAAATCCAGCATTAGAATCTATTACAAAAAGTTGAAATATTGTACATAAAATTAATAACATTAAAATCTCTTAGGATGTCATCATACAAAATTAGGTGGTGTTGCTATTGTTAAATGAATATTGGGGAAATGAGAGCGGAATGGAAGATGCGCAGATAAGCGGTTCATAGAGAGACTGTTTTTCCTTTGAAACTACAAACCACTCTTCCTGCAAGCAACTAGGAGGAGAAAATGCTTGATTCTATAGCAAGAATAGAGAATGTCTAAGATGACGGTCACATTTGGTCTTTAAGCCTTAAACTGGAAGTCATATTCCAAAAATAGTTGGCATGCATAGAGCAAAACTAAATTTTATTTTATTTTTAGCTTATATTTAAAGTAATTAAATTTATAAAGCCATTCATCTTATGGAAAGCAACTCTGGGAAATGTACAACAATCTGATAAAAATAACAGAAACAAAACTCTAAAATATAAAAAACCATATTAATAAATATCATAACAGTGGAAAAAATCCCTCAACAGCGGAGCCATCTAAACAAGTCATAGCACAGAAGGCTTTTCAGAATATCCAAAAGGATGGGGCTGATCTCTTTTCAGAGGGAAGAATGTTCCTTAGGGCAGATGCAAGGGCAGAAAAGAGATGTAATAGTATATTTTCTCTTGTGACTTTAGAAAGGTAAAAGACAGAAAGAATGGACAAATTGAAATGCAATCTTAAATAGCTATTTAAATTGTTATGTCATGCTTAACTAATTAAACTGATATTCAAGGATTTTTTTGTTTATTTTTTTAGGCATTTTTCAGATTTTAAGACAAAAATGTAAGCAAATATACAAAGCTTTACAAGGGTAAGTAAATTCATTGTCATCTTACTTAAAACTTGACTTTAAAGAGAAAAATGATTTTTAAAGAGAGTACAGTAAAGGAAACATTTACTGTTTTTAGCTCTATATTTAAGCTATTTTAGTAAGAACAACTGCTTTTGAGTTTTTGAGTTGAAAACAGTTTTATTGTAGGACAGTGAAGGACAGGAACAACACCTGTAATATTTTTTTTTTTGCTCCCAATTATGTTTGAAATCATACCTGAAGGACATTGTCATGGTTTTTATGGGATAGTTGAGCGCTCCCCTCAGTTATATGTTCCAACATATCCTATTAAATGGCCATATTCTTCATCTTACCAAATATCCTCTTATCTTCATTTTCCCCTTTCTTGTTTCTCATCAGCCACTGAAGCCTGATATAACTCAGAAAAAGCTATTGGCAAATCTGAGGTGCAGCTGAGATGATGATATAACTCATCATCTCAGCTCCACCTCAGACTTCCCAATAGCTTTTTCTTTTATGCTATCCTGCCTCTTCTCAGTTACCAAAATACTCTTGGCTTTTCTCACTTTTACTTTTCTCCAGACACTTCTTCCTGGAATTAGGGGGTGGTAGTTTATATCCAAAACAAAACACTCCTGCTCTGTTTCACATCCAGACTAAATATGCATGTTCCAGCATTAACCACCCAAAAAACTAGCTGTACCATGCGCAGAACAATCTGGGCATAAATCATTTGGCATATCTCTATTTTAACCCCAATTTTTTGATACATTTTTTGTCTCAAGTATGTTTTCACTTCCTAAAAATCCACAGTGTGGATTTCCACTGTGTTCCTTTAGGACCGTATTTCTCAAACATTTTGGCCTCAAGACTCCTTTCTTAAAGTTCTTAAAAATGATCGAGGGACCAAAGAGCTTTGATTTATGTGGATTACATCTATCATATATACTGTATTAGAAATTAAATCTGAGAAATGATCAAATATGTATTTATTTGACTTCTTGACCTCCTGAAAGGCTCTCAGGGATCTCTGGGTTTCCAGACCACACTTCGAGAACTGCTGCTTTAGAATATGATCAGCTTGCTTATAAAAAACTAACTGCTGTTCTCTCACGCACTCTAATTGATTGACCTTTTGTCTGAAAGGGCCTGTGTCTGTCTCTCTGCTTTGCTTATTCTTTTCTGACGAGATGTGTACTTGAGTCAGATGACAGTTTATTTTAAGTAACTGACGAAAGTAACATAGAAATCAACTTGAGGTTTGTATAGCAGCCTCTAGAAATTCAGACTATGTTTATTACAGAGTGTTGTTTGGCCAAAACCTGAAAATGTCAAAGCTTTGATTTGGCTGAGGTTCAAAGGTGTCTTCTCACATTACCCCAGCTGTTTCTTTTACAACCATTATTTTAGTTTCTGAAATATTTTAACAGACTGTTTTGTTAGAAATGTCTGACTGAATTCAACAATACGCATGCTGCCGAAAATAGTATATTGATTTCATAATTTTCATCTTGCTGTGTACTGGTAAACTGGCCCATGTTTGTTAGTAATTAAACATATGTGTTATTTTAATTCTGGACCTGTTGTTTTCTCATTATCAAAAAAAAATCAAATCTACTGAACCAAGTAGCAATTTGAAAAGGTTTATAATAATTTCTATAATTGCAAATAGCATTCCATTATGATTATAACTTCCATATTATTACAAACTGATCTCTATTGATTGCATACTTACTATGAGCTCCTTGGATTCTATGCTGCTATTGAATTATTCTTCTTTATATAGCATACTTTTGTATACTATTGTAATATGTAAATAATCAAGAAATTTATCTTCTATAAAAATTTGAATAATAAAATATATTTTAGGCTCGAAATTGCCTAAATTTTAGATAATATTACCATGCTTACATTGTGATTACAGTCTTAATGTAGATGCTGGTTCTCTCTTGATAAATAAATAGCTCTCATAACAAATGACTGCTATATTGCAAAATTGCAATAAATATACATTGGTAGCTTTTTTTATTCTGTTGTCTTTGGAATTAAGATTTTCTACAGGTTATCTCAGCCCCTTTCTAAAATAATGGGCTCAAGTCTCTTCATGCACACCTTTGCATTGACTTTATATAATCCATTTAGGGTGTTGTCCACTTGCTCTCAATTTTGATTTCATTGATTTAATTCAGTTAATTAGATTAACAGTTCTGTGTTGGCAATGCTTTTGTGAATAATTGGCAGCAATAAAAATACATTTTAGAAAATGCATTTTTTTCTGATCATCTTAGCTTAGAAGTATATTTTTGGCATATACAACTCTTAAATGGTCCAGTAAGGTCAAGGCTTTCAACTTGTCTATCATAAGCTAGAGCAATAGCTTGTTTGGCAGTGGGAGAATGCAGGAACAATGCCTAATCATACTGCTTCATGGAGCATGTCCAAAAGTAGCACGGTATGCCCTTTAGAATACCTAGAATTAGATGGTATCCTAGGAAAATTACCATTCATCTAATCTAGGAATGTTTTCCTTTTGACGCTTAACAAGTACATATAGAAAAATACTGATACAGCTAACTTGAACAGGAACAGAAACGTAGATCAGGCAGGCTAGATAGAAGAACTATTCATGGTTATCTGTAGCTAACACTAACAACCTGCTTTATTACATGCTGTTTGTTTCTACTCTTATGGAAGATTGTGGGTAGTGATCTTAGTGACCAGGTCATCTGCCTTGAGGTGAAGTGTGGACTTGATCATGTAATTCCTGCATTGCAGCCGTGCACGAAACCAAGCAGTGTGCTATATTTAGTTCACTGTAACAGCAAATTTTTTAACAAAAAATCAGTGATTTTTTTCAGTGATATTTATAATCCTGTGTTTGATTTAACGTGGTTGCTTTTTGTAGGATTCCTGGTCTACGACTAGTGGGACAGTCGTTTTCCCCAGCATTACATCTCCAGTTAGAAGAAAGTACTGGATCTCGAGAAAGTGACATGAGGCTACTGAAAGAAATTGTAGAATATGTAAGATTTCTTTTAAAAATGTCAAATCCTTCAAAACTGAACTTGAGCAAGAAACATGACCCAATAGTTTCGTGCTTTGTCATGAGTCTTAAACTAAGTTGCATCTGTCTTCAATTACTGCTAGTATATTTACAAAGAGAGGACAACAAACCAAGATTATGTCAACATTGCTTTGTTTCACAATATTGGTTTGTTTCAATAAACTTCACATTACATTAACTGTATTTTATTATTAATTCAGCTACGGCATGAAACCAGAGTTGATAGTAGCCACAAAAGTTTCTATATGCTTCAAGGTATACTACAGAAGTGAGATCTGGAGTGAAGCAGACAACAAGCGAAGCACAAATGGGAACGGCATTTTTACTAATTGGAAGAAAGGACTAGTAGAGAGAACTGATAGAAGAGCGGTGCATTATTGGAAGGGGTGTGTGTGAGGAAAGAGAAAACAGCAACCGTAGAACCTAGGATAGAAACTAGAACCAAATAAAATTCCTATTATATGTTGCCAGTATTTCATAATAAAATCGTTAATGGGCATTTCATATACTTAGTTGTATAATTGGTTCTCTGTCTTTTTTCCAGTGTATGAACAGGGGTATTGCTTTAACTCAGGCTCGCTATTTGGAAAAAGAAGAAAAATATCTCCCTCCACCCAGGTTAGTAACTACTTCATTCTATTAAAATAAAACTTTTCTCGTCCAGTTAAATGGTATAGTTGTGGCAGATTGTACTGGAATTTATACATTTTAAATATTTCTACTATGTTTCTAGATTGCCATTAAATATAAGACAATTACAGGATTCTTTTTTTATTCACTGGCTGAACAATGGAATGTAAAAATAAGAAACAAGATTTTGTATATGAAGCTCCCCCAAACTTGATGGAATATATGAAATGTGTTAAGCTATGGTTGATACTGAGTCACTCCATTAGCCAATTAATCCCAGTATTATCTTATCTAGCGGTCCTTCTTTACAGATTGACTGTCCCGTTTATGTATATTTTTATTTATTTATTTTTAAATCTACCTTTCTCCCAATAGAAACAGACAAAGCAACAGTCCAGTGAATATAGTAAAACAGTGACAACAATTTACATTATTATAATTACAAGTAAAATACCTACAAAGTATACAAATAAAACAAACCCATCCAATCTATCAAAGAATCATAAAGTTGGAAGGTCTTCTAGTCCAGCTCCCTACCCAAGGCAAGGTTCCTTATACCATCTCAGACAAATGATTATCCAATCTTTAAATGACAATCTCTATAACAATACAAAAACACAAGTTACTAAAAGAGAGAAATCTTAAACTGGAAATAGAACCTCAATGGAGAAAACAATCTACATTCTTAGGCTAGAGTCTCTCATTTGTTGCTACTCCAACGACCCAAGGGCTGGATGTGTTACATGCTGGCCACGCCCACCACCGATTTAGCAAAGGGGGGGAAAGTTGCAATACGTCACGTGATGACAACATTTGACGCCGTGAGTTTGATACTCCTGCCCTAGAAGGTCTTGTTAGAATTAAGATAGTCTAAGGATTGATTTTAAAAGACATGCTGATTTGCATGAGTTTCTGAATACAGACAAATATAATCTCTCAAATAACTTGTGGGGCTTGGAAAATAATCACACTGTTGATTGCATTAGGAAAAAAATCAGTAGCCATTACAATTGATGTAATAAATCTAATTACAGCTTTTAACTTCATTCAATATGTACAAGTCTAATTATACTAATCTCTAGATATTGTAAAGCTAATTTTTTTTTAAAAAAACTGTACAGCAAATAGATGTCAATTGACTGTTTTTGTCCCTTCCAGCATAAGGGTCGTAGTGACGGTTGAACAAACAGAGCAGGAATTGGACAAAGCTGCCTCCCTTATCAGAGAAGCTGCAGAATCTATACTAAACTGAGGTTGGATTGCTTCGATTTCTGTCTCACACAACACTAGGATGCTGATGTTTTCACAGTGTGATGACTTGCACTTCAGAGATTTAAATTATTTGGATTATCATCTCATGGAATTGAAATTTGGACTTTATCGGGTCATTTCACATACAAAAACAGATTTACAAATACTGGAACACTAATCCTACACTATATAAAAGTTTAGCTCTATTTTTAGATTGTTTAAATTGGAGATCATTGTTACACTGATATTTCACTTGAGCAAGATGTTGTCTCTGTTCTCAAAAGCCTTTCTTTCCCTAGTTTTCTAAATGCATAACGAGTTTTTTTGAAATAAGGATATGAAAGTTTACAGAATACTCTTAATTTAATCATTCCTAGTAAAATATACTTTTTTGAACATTTTTCAAAAAAACCACAACCTGTTGTCAAAATAGATGCTTAACATGATATTATGGGATCCCATGGAATTAAGTATTTAAGAAGCTTTTATTACCCTTGTATGTGAATTTTTGTTTAGATCATTCCACTTCTGAATTTCTTGAAAACATTAACTTTTTAAAAATCTTTGTTGAATTTAAATTGCATATCTCATTTCATTTCATTCCAGTACCATTATGAGTTGCCATTTACCTTTATTTACTATGAACTTAACTTTTACACCAGTGCCCCAACTACTGATAATGTGCAGTCATTTAAAGCCATAATATGGACATAGTTACCTATTTACACTTCAGGTGGAGTGTGAGTTTGTATATTAAAAGAGTTTTACACAAGGTTGATGTCTTCATGAAATAAAGTTTGAGCCGGTGTTTGGCAGCAAGAATAAAAATTGGGCACAAAGAGAATACAACAGTAATTTGGTCGGTGCTTTAATCATTGGATAAATTAGTTTAGTAAAGGTATGTTATATATACTCACTGCTAAAAATTTTAACCAATTAGAAATTTGTACATGTCATTGCATGGAGTTCATATCATCTGTACTAAAGTATTTCCAAACTTCATGCCTAGAATGTAATTGCTTGAGATCACAAAGTCTTTGGCATAGATTTGCAAGAGATTACAGTAAAACAACTGTCAGTTATACCGAAGAAAATACAATACGCCAATATTCTTGTAACCTTCAAGGTAGCTGAGATGTTGTGATATATGTAATGTGAATTGCCACAAGTAGGGTTCCAAAGTCATGATTAAGACTATATTTAAGATTTTCTAATATATCCAGGTTGGATTCTTTACCCTTGTGCCTTCTTTGGTTGCTGCTAAATGGATTCCAGTGCTATATTTGGACATATTTTTTTAATAAAAGCATATATTTGATCCAGTATTTCAGTTATTTCTGAAGTCTTTGTTATGTTGTACCCAATTGTGTGCATCAATTACAAGAATTGTTTCTGATTTTAAAAAAATAGCTGAATCTGATTTGGACTGATTAGGAGCACTTTCTGCCACAAATTTAAGTATTCTTTTGACAGTTATTTTAAATCAATAGTTGAACTATTGGGTTCAATTTTGTTGCCTAATTAGATGATATTGTCAAATTTCCTCTTCCACATTGTCCCCCCAACCCAGCAGATAAATATCAATATATGTGGTAATTGAACCCCAACACCTATTATCTGCAATAAGCTAATTAAGTTTCAAAGATAAATAATTACAGTACTGAATGTTCTTCAGATTTGAACCAATTTAAGAAATATGAAGACAAATTTATATGCAAATTGAATACACTAAAATGGACCAAATCAGAAATTTATGATTTGCAAATTGAATATACTAAAATGGACCAAACAGAACTCCAGGCATTATTTGGCAATATAGAAAATGAGAAGAATTACTTTTTATGTATCACACTTGAGTGTGCAGCACCTGATCTGGTATTTCTAGTATCTCTTAAGTCACTAGTATATTACCTGCATATATTGTCTGGAAATATTTGCAGTATAAACCATTATTTAAAGGTGAAAGTTAAAGAATAGTATGGGAGCATAATCTGAGGCTACAATTACAACCAACCCTAATAGTCTTTACTGTGACACAAAAAAAAATCATCTGTATCAATCCAGCTCAGGGAAATCAAACATTTTCTATCCATGGTACTTAGATGTATGAATCTGAATTGTATTAATCAGCCTTCTGGGAAGGGTGATGAAGGGTTTTAATAAAAGAAACAGTAATGTTTTATATGATGGAATGGAATGAAATAGAATACACACCTGGGGGGAAAGAGTTGTTGAAATACTAAAGGAAATCCTCCAAAGCACTACAGTGCTAAGGAATTTCTTTCTGCTCAAAACCTTGAAATGCAGAATTGGCTAATGCTGAACCACAAGAGTAGCAGTGTAATGTTCAGTTCTGCATGCAGGGAAGATTATAATGGGAGATTCCCTTTTAATAGCAATAAAGACAGATATCTAGATATCAAAAGAATTTTAAAGAGAAAGTGGGAAAAATCAAAGGCAACATTCCTAAAAAGAATGCTTTAGCATATATTGAGAAATGACAGCAGAGAATATACCTTGAGTAAGAGCACCTTCTGCTTCTTACTTTTCTGGAAGATAAAAGAATGGGAGGTGCAAGATCCTGTATGTAATTTTATAATAAAAGTAGCATCAAGATTCATAGGATGGAATTCCCAATCTTGTCTACCTCAAAAGGCTGCAATCAGTCTTGGAAAGTCTGAATGCACCTCTCTCCTCCATCTTCAAGGGAACTAGGGAAGATGAAGTCTTCCCCCATGTTTTATTTATTTCATTTATATAACATATAAAAATTCAATTTCCATCAAAGTGTGATCTGGGTACAGTTGTTTTAAGCAGTCATAATTCACATATTTGTTATAGTATTCGTCACAATAATATTGATAATATAATAATATAATAACAGTAATACTTAACATCTTCTTTAACAACTCTCAACTTTAACATTTCCTCTTTTTATGTGTCCTCTTTTGTAACTTCTGTTTCAATTGTCTAGCCCAGTGGTAGTCACCCTGGTCCCTACCGCCCACTAGTGGGCGTTCCAGCTTTCATGGTGGGCAGTAGGGGTTTTGTCCGATACTAAAGCACTTTCCTTTTTTTTAATTTAATTGACTTTTTAAAAAAATTTCACAGCATTATTTAAAAACATTTTCATTAGGTTTTCATAAAATTCCCCGTGACAATTTAAATTTCTGAAAATATACTATTTTTAACTACAGTAAGTTGTTTTATAAAGATTTATTCTGCCAAACTTAGCAAAAGTCTGACATAAAGTATTTGGTGATTATTATTATATGCTTTAACTTGCTGTAACTCTGCTTTATAAATTTTATAAAGTAAAGTTATTTCCTTACTTTATAAATCACCATTACTGTGGAACCGGTGGGCGGTTAGAAAATTTTACTACTAACAGAGATACAATAATGGACGATAGGTCTAAAAAGATTTGACTACCCCGGTCTAGCTATTGATAAAATATATCCCATATCAAAAAATATTCACTTCATTCTTAATAGTAAGCGTTAATCTATCCATTTCTGCTCATACTAGTATTTTCTTAATTACATTCTCATCTGACGGAATCTCATCCTTTTTCCATTGCTGTGCAAATACAATTCTGGCTGCTGCTAGTATATGTAAAACCTGATATATAATCCTTTTATCATATTTTTCCGAGTATGTATTTTGTAGAATGCCCAACAAAAATGTCTCTGGTTTCAAATCTATATGCTGATTTATCATTTTTTCCAAGTATGTATTTTCATCCAATATTTTTTAGCTTTTGGGCATGTCCCCCACATATGGTAATATGAACCAGATGATTGATTACACTTCCAGCATTTAGCAGATCTATTTTTATACATTTTTGCCAGTCTTGCCAGTGCAAAATGCCATCTATAAAACATTTTATACAAATTTTCTTTATATGCAGTTAACATAGTCAATTTAATATTTCTATCCCAAAATTCTAATTAGATAAATTAGCATTTATCTAATTCTATTGCATGTCCAAAGTTTTTAGCCCAAGCAATCAGTCTCCTTTACCTGCTCACTTTCAAGTTTAATACTTAATAAATACCAATATAATTTCTTCAATTTTTCATCTGTTCCATTTAATATCTGGTCTAGTTCTGTTAACTCTTTGTTAAAACCATACATTTTAGCATCTTTCTCATAACAAGATTGTATCTGCATGTGTGGCCATCATGCGATGTCCATCCCTTGACTACAAAGTTTCTGCTCGGTTTTTAATTCCCCTTTTTCATTCAAAATATCTTGGTATCTTACAATTTTTTCCATGTTAATAACATTAGGATGTACCAATGCTTCCATTGCATTGGACTGGCATTTTCAAATAGTTCTTTTATTTTAAACCAAACTAATAACAGTGCATTCCTAACATAGTGTCTTTGAAAATAACTATGTATTTTATTCTTCTCATACCGTATGAAAATGTGCCAACCTAGTTGGAGGTTGTGACTTTCTAAGGTTAATAATCTTGTATGTCTCAGGCTGATCCATTCTTTCACCCATGTGAGTATTGAGGCCTGATAGTACAATTCCCAGTCTGGTAACCCAAAGCCCTCTTTTTTTGGCTTCCTGCAAAATTTTCAAGCCTATTTTTGGTTTTTTCCCTAACCAAATGTATCTTGATATCATTTTATTTAATTCTTCAAAATATTTTTTCTCCAGTTTTATTGGTATTGTTTGGAATATATATAATAGTCTTGGTAGGATATTCATTTTTATAGTAGCTATTCTTCCTGTTAATGACAGTTACAGATCTTTCCATTTCTCCAGGTCTAGTTTAATTTGCCTCATCAGTTCCATATAATTATTCTCTTTAATTGTTGCACATTTTGCTGTTAATTGTATTCCTAAGTACTTCACTTTTTTATCTATCTGTATATTAATTCATTCCATCAACACTTTTTTTGTGTATCTGTAAGATTCTTAATTAAAATCTTTGTCATATCCTTGTTTATTTTCAATCCTGCTACTTCCCCGTATTTTTTTATTTTTCTGTCTCTGGCAGAAATCCGTTCTGATCTGGGTATATAAATTTGTACAAGTACTTTTTTAATCTCTGCTATTATCAAAGCATATATTTTATAGTTCGCATTCAGTAAAGATATTGGCCTGTAGTTCTTTATCTGTGTTAAATCTGAATCGTCTTTCAGTATAAGAGTGATATTTGCTTCCATCCATGAATTTGGTATTTTTGCTTCTAGTAGTACTTTATTATAAACTTCCAACATCACTGGGCTTAATTCCTCTTCTAGTTGTTTGTAAAATTCTGCTGGTAGCCCATCTGGCCCTGATGTTTTATTATTTTGTCTCTTAATTGCTTCTGTCAATTCCATCATGGTTATCTCTTCATTCAGCATATCTTTAACTGTATCAGGTACCTTAGGGAGTTCAGATTGTTCCAAATATTGTTGTATTTTATTTTCCAAAATTTCCTCCTTGTCATACAATTTCTCATTGTACTGTTTTATAATAGTTTTTTTCTCCTCATTCTGATAGTGAAAAGACTAACTTTCTCATCGATTAGTTGATGTATCAATTTTTTCTCTCTCTTTTTTCAGGTTATATGCCAACCATCTTCGATTTGCATTTTCAAAGAAATTTTGTTTTCCACTTTTAATTTTTTGTTCCAATTCTTCTTTTTCCAAAAGATTCATTTTATGTTTTAAGTCTATGTGATTTTTCAATTCTTTTTTTTTTTTTTTTGTGGTTCTTTCTGGAGTTCTGATTCTAGTCTTTTGTATTCTTCTTCTAATATTTTCTTATTTTCTTTCTTCTTATTATTTTTCTTTCCCATATATGTTATGGCTAATTCCCGGGTATATGCTTTAATAGTATCCCATACAATTTACAGGGAGGTCTGTTCCTTCCGATTCTCCTTGGGAAAAAAATCCAATTCTTTTTCCATCTTTTATCTGAATTCTTTATCTTGCAGTATTGCTTGATTTAACATCCATCTCCATTTTCTTTTTTGTCCTTTCCAAACAGTTTTCATCGGATTGTGATTTGCCCAAACATTTGGTTCTATTTCTATCTCTTGCATGCATGTTTTCAGTTCTGATGTCATCCATACCATGTCTATTCTGGATCACGGTTTATGTCTGTTTGAATAGAATGAATACTGATTTTTCTTAGGGTGTGTTTCTCTCCATACATCTTGGGTTCCTATTTCATCCATCATTTTAAAGGAGGCTTTTGGGAGTGTTTTTCTAGATTTTTTGCTTATTTTACTGTTCTTATAGTCAAGTTCTGTGTTTACAATTGCATTGAAGTCTCCTACCACACAAATATTTTCATATTCCAATTCTATAATTTTGTTATGGAGTTTTCCATAAAACTCATCTTGTTTATTATTAGGTGTATATATATATCTATCAACAATATCTGTTTTTGATTCACTGTTACCTCCATCATCAATATTCTCCCCTCTTCATCTGCAAAAATTTGTCTATCCTTTATTGTTTCTTTAATATATAGAGCCATCCCCAGGAGGGTGAAGTCTTGAGAGGTTTCTCAAATTATATTTCTGCCTTGGACTCATATTTCTTTTATCTTGGTTGCGGCTCTTCCTCCTGCCCCTCGTCATTATTGCTAGTACCCTTTACAAAGCCTCAGTTCAAGCGAAATTGAGATAGGCCCTGCCAGATTTCCACCTAGTGCTGAACTGTAAAACATATGTAAATGGGTTAGCCCAGTGTAGGAGTAGACAATTTGGTATCCCAGTCACCCTGTATGGCTGGCTCCTGATATTCTTATCCTATCTGACTAAAATAATATTATACATTAATCAGTTTATTTCAAAGATAAATAATGTGCAGCTGGTAGGTTGAAAGGACAGTGCCAGCCTCTAGCATTATCTTTATTTCAAAGATTGCCTTTAGGGCCTTTAGCTCCAATGGTGTTCTGAGAAAATAACAGGGCTTTGAAAGGATCTTAAGTGTGACCACCTGCCTTCAAAAAGGATACCCGGAGGTAAATATGTCCACAGATTCCCTATTTTGGGCTTGAGTTATGTACTTGCAACAGGGAAACTAGAGGGAAAATGTTTGAAGTAGTGCTGTTCTGTTGAGGTGAGCTGGTGCTAAAATAGTCTTTATGCAAATAGATAGTATGCAATTACTTCCATATCTTTAACACCTCGAAGACTGAAAATTAAACCAACACACACATTTGGAAAACAATGTGTGATTCTTAAAGGTGAAATCTATCTTTCTCAATTCATAAAAATATGGTAGAAGTGGAAGTTTACTAAGTATATTTCTCTGTGGCACTTTTGAAATGTGATCCTGGTCACTGATGAATATTGGACTGTCTTCATTGTTCTCCTCCCCACCCACCCCACCCCCCATCTTTCCATCTGGAGTTTATTACTTCAAAAGGACCTGTGGGGTGTTGGCATTTGCTGATATCTGGCTGCTACTGCACACCAAGGTTGCATCCTTATTAGATTTATAGAATGTACTACAGCAGCAAAAGAAATATCCTGCATATGCCTTCAGCACATACGAATGTAATGCGTTCACTGCAACAGAAAGTGGAGATGTCTGTTCAGATGGGTATATGTATATAAGTGGTATATGTTTTGTTTTCTCACAACATGGAGAAATATGAGCTGATGGGCCTTTCCCCACTTACTCCTACCACGGCCCTAGTATATCATGACAATATTTTTTCCATAGTCCCATAACATTGCCTTTATCTTGGTCCAGCCTGAGAATGAAGAATATCATAAAGCAGCTGCCTGAGAAAGGTTGAATTTTTGTAAATATCCTAGAATAATTACTCCAGGGAAGAGTTCTTCTTTTGCGAATTGTAAAAATGTACCGCAAGTCTATCAAACAATGTATTTCATAGTACTATACATTATTATTCATAATAAATGACCGATATCAACATTTACTATTCTTAATATCAGTAAAGTATATCGTGAAAATCCCCAATGAGTTTATGGGATCAGATAAATCTTTCACAAAAGAACTTAGGAAAGCTCTTTCATTTCAAATTCCCCTTGTTTTCCTTGACTGGATAAATAGATGAAAAAAATCCTATTGGAATGGAAGTCCACTTGAATTAGGGTTGGGCTTCCATGAATTTGGAGAAGAAAAGAAGCATCACGAATTGATTTAGAGAGGCTCTTTATTTTCCAAGGCTGATTGAAATGGATGTTAATATCTGTAAGGTATTTCAAGTAGATTGTTTAAATTATTAAGGATTTTTGTAATGGGAAGGATATCCCCCTAGAGTCTAGGCTATCCCATTATAGTTTCTTTGTTGAAAGATTTCTTTTACTCAATATGAGTACGATAGGATTATGGGGACTTTAATTTTCCTGACCTTCCACTTTATTTTCGGATTAAATCCAAGTGATCAGGTTCAGAAACAATCCAGAGCACAGTGAGATACTTTTCACACCAAATTATTTAAAAAATGAGCTGTATTTCCAAGATAAAGAGCTGCAACATGTAGTTGAAAGGATGGAAGTATGTCTTCACATAAACAATATATAGCATGGAAATCCCAGTTACATGATTGCTGTAAAGCCTTCTTTTGGAATTTATGAGCAAGTAGCAGTATTAGTATGTTAGATCAGCTTATTGCCAATCATGTTTTTAAATCCTTTGCATTTCAGTAAGCAAATTTGGACTATCAGAAACAGGAATGGCAATATATTCAATTAAAATGGCTCAGTGGTTAAAGACGCTGAGCTTGTCAGCTGGAAAGCCTGGATTTGAGTCCTCAGCCCCGTGCAACTGGGCGAGTTCCCATTCCATATACCAGCTCCTGCCCACCAACTGTGGCCATGCAAATGCAAGTAGATAAATAGGTACCACTTCAATGGGAAGGTAATAGGATTCCATGCGCCAAAGTCTCATTGATTCAATAGAGATACTGCAATTTTATATTCCAAATTTGCTCAGGATAATTAATATTAGAATAACTATGTCTATTATTTGTTGATTTAAAGAATACTGTAGAGTGAAAATCCAAAGCTGGAAGTATTGGATTTTCTTGCTTTGAAAATCCAAAGCTGGCTACTTCACAGGTCCTTTTGAAGGCATATCTGGCCACATGACCATGGAAATTGTCTTCAGACAACACTGGCTTCCTTGGCCAAGAAACAGATGAGCACGGTGCCCTAGAGCTGGACATTACTGGACAGGAAAACCTTTACCTTTACCTTGCTTTCATAAATTTAGTAGTATCTAAAATTCAAGATTTACTTCCAGCTTTGGATTTTCACTCTACAGTATTCTTTAAATCAACAAATAATAGACATACAGTAATTATTCTAATATTTATTATCCTGAACGAATTTGAAATGTAAAATTGCAATATCTCTATAGAATCAATGAGACTTTCGTGGAGTTCAACTAGTATTGTCTGTGTTCCATTTCAAGCATTGGAAGATCCAAGTTCCTCATTAAAATATGAGAGAGCTAATCTTCAATTCCAATTTAAGTGGTGGCAATCCAGAGAGTTCAATTGAATCAAGGAATTCTGCTAGAAAATGAGTAGTGTTAGTTCCTTCACTGACCGCAGTGGCAGGAACAATATTCTTTCAGCATTCCAGGGAAGCAGCTACTGCATATGGAATTGATTTTTCTTTCCATTTTATTGAAAGAAACTGAGATGGAGTTCTCTGAGAACAGTTCTTCAGGATTGTTAAGCGTTGGCTAGATGGAATGTACATATTTTACCATAATTCTTGCTGTAGAACCAATCCTCAGATAATTCTATTTCATCGTTTTGATTTTTCTGAACTTTGTTTTTTTCAACATCCAGTAAGAACTCAGAATATCTTCCTTCTCCCTCCCTCAATCACATATTTCTCTTTAATTGAAACTTGACAAAGCATTTCCATAAGTATTTTTTTTTTGTTGCATGAATTCTGCACCTCCACAATTCCTCATTTCACAATTAGTAGAAGCTGACAAAAATTACCACATCCCCAAAGGCCTCATTTTTGCCACATATATAATGAAGATATACTATGTGGCTACAGCTTCAGTGATGATAACTTCGTTGGTGATTTGTGCATTAAATCTTTTCTCATGTTCAAATGCTGGTCTGTGGTCAGGATCAATAACAACGGAAACTCTTGGCATATTTCAAATTTGTTCTTTTGCAACCTGAAGGGAGTCAATATATGGGTTTCCTTGTAATAGTTTCTCCAATAATTCAACACTCTCTTGTTGAATTCCGTCATTGTAGAATATATCGATTGTCAATTCTAAACTGTCTTGAGGATCCATGAAGTAAATTTGAATAAATTTGGCTTTCTGGTTAAGATCTGCCATTAACTGTTCAATGTAATGATGGAATTGCCCCTGTATAATCACAGGATTCTATTTGTTCCTCATTGGAAGACCTTCTTTGGCACCAAACGATGTCATTTGAAATAGGCAGGGTTTTTTTGTCTGATGTTCTTCTTGAACTCATTTGCAGTAAGTTCATCGTTGCTATATAGATTGAGCGGTTACTTAGGTAGAGGTTGCACATAGTTTATTATGACCTTTCCCTTCATGCAGCAGAAAATGATGGTGTCTCCAGAGAACAGGAACTCATGGCACTAAGCATAAGGGCAGACTTTGGTCGTGGTACCAACATCAGCAGAAATATTATATCATGCACACTGTGCATTTTGCCTTGCTATTTCTCTCTTGAAGTCTTGTTGAAAGCAGATATTGTTGTGTTGAGGAACTCTCACAATCATTAGTGCATGGCACATATTCTTGAATTGGTCTTCCCTTTCCTCTGCCATCTTTTCTTTTTTCCTCATTCTCTACCTTTTCTTGTAATTCTGGAGAAGTTCAACCCTTTCATCCTCTTTCTTGTGCTCTCCTCCTCCATGCTGCATCCCAATGACATTTGGTGTCACCTCTTACCCATGACATCCCCTCTCTCTTTCCATATGACATAGTTATGCCAACAATGTTTTAATTTAGTTTAATGTAATTATTTTTACAACAATGTTGGTCATTGCCGTTCTCACTTCAGCATAGTTGAGAATCCCTGCCAGCTTCTCCACTGAGTTTGTTGTGACTCCAGCCCCGAGCCTGTCCTCATGGAGGAAGATGACTCAGAGAGTGAGAGAGAGGAGCCCACAAGGCCTCCCTCTCCAGGTCCCTCCTTCCTGGCAATGCCTCAAGTGCCAGTGGAAGGCCAAGAAGAAGACGTGTCAGAGCCCCCACAGATAGAGGAAGAGGAGGATCAATCCTGGATTGATCCTAGGCAGCGTCGGAAAGAGAGGTGTGCGCAGCAGAGGAAGAGGTGCGGCAAGCCCAGAGAATGCTGAGTCACTGAACCACACCCCACAGGGGATAAAAGCGGGTGGAGTTGCCATCTGGCCCTGTGACGGACAAAAGCTACCAAGTGCGAACTGCAGATCGGTCGTTTGGGAGTTAATGGCCTGAACTGTGCAAAGGCTTTTTTCTGTGAGCTCTTGGCAATGGATCTTGGACACGTGGGCTTCTGACTCTGTAAGAGATAAAGAACTCGGAACTTGGCAGGCCGTTGCACTGTAGCTGCCAAGTCTTGCTTTCACTACAGAAAATCAGGTCTGTTGCAAATATAAAGGACTGTAGGATGCATTTCTCTGCGGCTTCTCTGTGAAGTGGGAAGGGGGACACAACAGAGTTAGAGGAAGCTATCACAGATAGTTTACACATGACTCTTTGTGTTTGCTGTAAAACAGCTTTTGCATTTTTGTACTCAGATTCTGACTTGGATTGCAAAAAGCAGATGACCATGATGAGACAGAACTTTCTAATATGGTTTTTTGTTTTTTTTTGCATTTATATCCTGCCCTTCTCCGAAGACTCAGGGCGGCTTACACTATGTCAAGCAATAGTCTTCATCCATTTGTATACTATATACAAAGTCAACTTATTGCCCCCCAACAATCTGGGTCCTCATTTTACCTACCTTATAAAGGATGGAAGGCTGAGTCAACCTTGGGCCTGGTGGGACTTGAACCTGCAATATTGCAAGCAGTTGCTGTTAATAACAGGCTGCATTAGCCTGTTGTGCCACCAGAGGCCCATGTTGTGCCATTGTGTGATCATTCAGAGTTTTGCAGCCTTGATCTGATACCCCTATCCAAAATGTGTTTGAGTGTAAATGTGTGTGTATGTGGGTATCCACATCTGTACATACCTAACGGAATCTAGTACTGTGATAAGCCTTCTATGGCTTGTTCAGTTTTGGCTTAGTAGGCTATGTTCATCCAATCCTTTGGATAGTAAACAAGGATTTGTGATTTAGTGCTTATGAACTGAGCCAACAGTGGTTTATTCAAAAAGTTATGGGTAAGCAAGCCTGGCTTAATAAAATGTGTCAGGAATCACATGCCCATAGTTTGGGCATGGATCTACTATACTGACACGCTTGCTTGAAATCAGTTCAGCTCTATGAGAAGAGATCACATGTGCATATTCTCTCCTGCTGGAACATTAGTTCCAGAACTCCATGGAATAATCTGTCTCTTGGCCATGTCTTCTCCTCACTTCATCCCTTTCCAGGGGGTTTGTTCTTGCAATATGCAATTCTGGAATGTATTTAAATAACGTTTCGTACATTCAGGAGCACAGGAAAAAAGGAACACTCTGCCCTGCGGCTTTACCAAATATCAGTGGAATCACTGGCAGTAGGTTAAATATGTTCATTTGGTCAGTAGTGCACAGGTGCTATTTTCTAACCCAAAATAGATTACAGAAAATTGTTCAAGGGAAAACTATTTTCATGCTATTTTAGCAGCCAGTCTGCTTATATTTCGGTTGAACTGCGAGAGAGATACCCCCCCACCCCCGCAGTGTGTTTTGTGAGGAAACAACCTTAACAATTTCATTCTCCACTTGGCCTAAGACCTAAAAATATTTTTCTGAATCCTGAAACAGGCTTGCTAGGTCTCTCTTTCAGCCAAAAGGCTGACATGTTAAATTACTCCTCGTCACAGTGAAATTAAACACTAACTTTTCTCAGAAACTTTTTCCCTCTATGTCAGGCATCTACGTATATGTACACAGAGCATTTCTCTCGACAAGCAGCATATGACTATAAGGCAGGAGTCTGGAGATTGCAGACAAACAGCCAAGTTGAGCCTCATTTTCATAAATCCCAAGATCAGGACTGCTACAATCCAACAAAAGGCATACGCTGGGAAGACAGAAATTTTTTAAAAGACATCAGGATGACAGCTGCAGTATCATGATTGAAACTCCGACTCTTTTTTTTTAAACATGTGATACACATTAGAAAAGAGTAGAGGTTTGATTATGTAGTCATGGCCATCATCTTGCCTTACCTGACTTCCCTTCCCCCAAGCAAAAAAGGCTCTAAGAGTTGTAAACCTAATCTTTCGTAGCTTCTTCTCCAGAAACACTACACTACTAACAGAGCATATAAAACATTTGCTAGACCAATTCTTGAATACAGCTCGACCGTTTGGAACCCATACCACATTTCTGACATCAATACAATTGAACGTATCCAGAAATATTTTACAAGAAGAGTTCTCCACTCCTCTGAATACAACAAAATACCTTATGCCACCAGACTTGAAATCCTGAGTTTAGAAAATTTAGAACTACGCCGCCTTCGACATGACCTGAGTTTAACTCATAGAATCATCTATTACAATGTCCTTCCTGTCAAAGACTACTTCAGCTTCAATTGCAACAATACATGAGAACACAATCGATTTAAGCTTAATGTTAACCGCTCCAATCTTGATTGCAGAAAATATGACATCAGTAACAGAGTTGTTAATACTTGGAATACACTACCAGACTCTGTGGTCTCTTCCCAAAATCCCCAAAGCTTTAACCAAAAACTGTCTACTATTGACCTCACCCCATTCCTAAGAGGTCTGTAAGGGACGTGCATAAGAGCACAAGTGTGCCTACCGTTCCTGTCCTAATGTCCCCTTTCATTATATCCAATTAATATAGTTATTACATACTTATGCTTATATATATGCTTATATATCGTATAGTTATTTCATGCTTATGCTTATATATACTGTTGTGACAAATAAATAAATAAAATAAATAAATAAAAAAGTTCTCCCTCCAGCATGAACAAAGAATGCTGGTTGTGTTAATTAAAAAGGTTGGATCTGATATATATAGTTGTAAGGCCACAAAGGTAGTGACAGATTTTATTTTCCTGGGTTCCAAGATCACCACACATGGGGACTACAGCCAAGAAATTAAAAGATGCTTGCTCCTGGGAAAGAAAGCTATGGCAAATCTAGACAGCATACTAAAAAGCAGAGACGTCACCCTGCCAACAAAAGTGTGTATAGTCAAGGCTATGGATTTCCCAGTTGCAATGTATGGCTGTGAAAGTTGGACCATAAGGAAGGCTGAGCGTCAAAGAATTGAGGCCTTTGAACTATGGTGCTGGAGAAGACTCCTGTGAGTCCCTTGGAATGCAAGGCGATCAAACCGGTCAGTCCTAGAGAAGATCAACCCTGACTGCTCTTTAGAAGGCCAGATCCTGAAGATGAAACTCAAATACTTTGGCCACTTAATGAAAAGGAAGGACTCACTGGAGAAGAGCCTAATGCTGGGAACGATTGAAGGCAAAAGAAGAAGGAGACGGCAGAGAATGACGTGGCTGGATGGAGTCACTGAAGCAGTCGGCATGATCTTAAATGGTCTCCAGGCAATGGTAGAGGACAGGAAGGCCTGGAAGAAAGTTGTCCATGGGGTTGCGATGGGTTGGACAGGACTTCGCAACTAACAACAACAATGGCAGCAGAATTCATCCACAAAACTTCCTTAGCTTCCCAGACTTGAAACAGCTCAAAACAGTAAAGTACAGGTAGTCCTCAACTTACGATCACAACTGAGCCCAAGATTTCTGTTGTTAACTGAGACATTTGTGAATTGAGTTTTGCCCCATTTTACAACATTTCTTGCCACAAGTGGTAAGCGAATCACCGCAGTTGATAAATTAGTAACACGGTTGTTAAATGAATCTGGCTTCCCCATTGATTTTGCTTCTTAAAAGGTTGGAAAGGGTGATCACAGCACTGGTGATAAGTATGAACCACTTGACAAACATCTGAATTTCGATCACATGATCATAGGGATGCTACAAAAGTCGTAAATGTGAAAAATGATCATCAGTCATGGTCACAAAAGGTGATCTCATGACTCTGGGACACTGCAGTCATCATAAATACGAGTCAGTTGTCAAGTGTCTGAATTTTGATCATGTGACCATGAGGATCCTTCAACAGTCATAAATGTGAAAAACAGTCATAAGTCACTTTTTTCAGTGCAGTTGTAACTTAAACAGTCATCAAATGAACTTTTGTAAGTCAAAAACTACCTGTAATGAAGTTTTTGACTCCTCCAGAACACCTGTCCATCCAGAACGGTGTATGAAGTGAGAGTTGCAACTTAGCATCACTGTAAGGCAAATTAGACTATATCTCTCCTGTGAACCAAAGCAAGAGCTGGCAAAATACCTCGTCTCTTGTTACAATTTCCATTAGCAGAATTGCACGACCAAACTTCTTAGGTCCAATTTTTCAGACATATTTCAAGTGGAGCACGTAGAGAGAGAAGATCCTATGTTGAATTGGTTTCCAGTTCAATGAATCCCGCCAGACAATTATGGAACTATTCAGGGGTGAAATGTAAAATTTGTTACTACCGGTTCTGTGGGTGTGGCTTGGTGGAGGAGGTGATAATGTGACTGGGTGGGCGTGGCCATTTTTTTTTTTGCTTTTAAAAGCATTTTTTCTATAAGCTCTTCGGCCGAAGAAACTGTTAACAAAATGCTTTGAAAGGGTTCTGGTGATTAGGCAACTCAGCTGGGATTGCCAGAACCTTTTCAAAGCATTTTTTTTACAGCCTCTTCAACTGAAGAGCTTGTAGAAAAAATGCTTTGAAAGGGTTCTGACCATCCCAGCTGAGCCGCACGATCATCAGACGCTTTTGTTTTTACTTTTAAAAGCATTTTTTCGGCCAAAGAAAAAATGCTTTTAAAAGTAAAAAAAACTCTGATGATCGCGCAGATCAGCTGGGCATGCGGGGGGAAGGTGGGGCCAGGAATTTTTGCTACCAGTTCTCCGAACTACCCGCCGCCATCGCTTGATGAACCTTGATGAACGTATCTTTTCTTTTATGTACACTGAGAGCATATGCACCAAGACAAATTCCTTATGTGTCCAATCACATTTGGCCAATAAAAATTCTATTCTATTCTATTCTATTCTATTCTATTCTATTCTATTCTATTCTATTCTATTCTACCAGATTAGGTGATCCAATCCATATTGGGAACATTTCACCCCTGAACCTATTTAAGATCTTACAAGGCTCTCTGCTAACTATAGCAGGCAGTACTAAGCTAGCTTGCAGCTCCTTTTCTTATTATGCTCTGCATATTCTGGGTTTTTGCAGGTGGGCCATCTTTTGGATGCAAAATTATGTATCTATACATAATTCAGAGAATTTCATTCTCTGAAACAAATCTTTGGTAAATTTTGTAGGTAGCTTGGTGGTGGAAAGGGATTTAAAATGATCAGGAAAGAGCTTTCACACACAATTTTATAATTTAAAAAGTGCATTCTCTCTCCTTGTTCTCTCTTACTTCCTATTCCAGTTCCTCTTCTCTTTGAAACAGAATATATTATGCAAGGAAAATGCAAGGTTCTATAGAGATTAAAAATCAACATGCACTGCTATTTTAGAGTTCCAGAAGCCAGCTGTTGTGACTCCGGCTCCCAAGCCGTCCTCATGGAGGAGGATGAGTCTGAGAGTGAGGGGGAGGAGCCGACAAGGCCTCCCTCTCCAGATCCCTCCTTCCTTGCAACGCCTCAGGTGCCAGCTGTAGGCTAGGAAGAAGGCGTGTCAGAGCCCCCACCAACAGAGAGTGAGGAGGATCAATCCTGGATTGATCCCAGGCAGCATCGGAAAGAGAAGCATGCGCAGCAGAGGAAGAGGTGTGGCAGGCCCAGAGAGTACTGAGTCACTGAGCCACACCCCACAGGGGATAAAAGCGGGTGGAGTTGCTCTGTAGGCCCTGTGACGGACAAAAACTACAAAGTATGAACTTAGGATCGGTTGTTTTTGAGTTAAGGCCTGGACTGTGTGAAGTAATTATTCTGTGAACTCTTGGCTGCCCTGGCAATGCCCTACGGACATGTGGACTCCATCTCTGCCAGTTATAAGGAACTTGGCAAGCATTTGAACTGTAGCTGCCAGGTCTTTTATCCACAAAGGAAATTCAGGTCAGTTGTAGAATAAATGACTGTTAGACGTTCGCTCCTGCGTTCTTCTGTGTGAGGTGGGGAGGGGGACAGAACATCAGCACAGTGTTGAGTGAACGAAATTAGATAAATATATTGAGTTTTAAGTATTTGAGTCTAAAGGTGCAGTTGAGATCATTTGAGTGAGAATGTAAAGGAGACAAAAATAATGTGTGAATGGAAGAAACAGCCAAGCAATAAGAACTGAATAATAGTTACAGAGTGGGAAGGGACCTTGGAGGTCATCTAGTCCAACCCCCTGCTCACACAGGAAACCTATACTAGGGATTTGAACTGCCGACTTTTCTGATTGACAAGCTCAGTGTCTTAGCCAGTGTCTTAGCCACTGAACCACCTAGGGAGCCACTGCGAATAATACCTTCCTGAACTGGATTACAGAACTTTCAGAGAAGAGACACACAGTAAAAATGCAATGTTATTTAGAATCAACTTGGTCAAGATTTCAAGGCCCTCAAAACTCCTCAGTGGACTTGCCAATTGTTGCCTAGTGGAGGACTTGGTGCGCTTTGAGATTTGTTGCTTGCTTGCAGGCATTTCATTACCCTACTAGGTAACATCTTCAGTGCTAGAAGAGAAAGGTGTTTATATGCAGTACTATACCTTGCCCTGTCACTTGTGGGCATAGTTTGCTTCATTTTCCAGAGGACTGTAGAAGACATAAAGAGATCAGTTCCTTTGACCTGTCCTTTACCGATAGGAAAAAAAAAAACCTCAGTAAAAATGTGAAACAGGTTACAGGACAATTGGCAATTTTTCAGAGATAAGATCCTGTATGGGCACTTGCACACTCTTTCAACAAGAAAAATAATGGAAGGAGAGCAACTTTTGATTGAGCTATAAGATAAAGGTGATTGTGCATCAATACGTCATTATCAAATTGGAGGGAAGTATTAAATGAAGTACTCTATAGCTCTTTTCTAGACTAGGTGCTATTCAACGTGTTACAGATCTTCTCTGTTTGAAATGAAATGAGACATGGCAGTTAGCAAAATTCAAGAAGAACTTTTTTTATGATGTGCAGAGCTTATGTGGACCAGAGTTTATTTTTCCTCTTTAGCAATTCATTCAAGGAGTATAGGAATATGAGAAAGTGTTTAATCATTTTATATGATCTGAAGAGTTGCTTAATTGTTGATTTACAGAATGTGCACAGTGGGTTTGAATTAAGGATGTTTTGTGCAAATATGAAGTTGAAAATTAGTTGCTAAATGTGATGACAGTTAAATGATGGAAGTAAAGCATGTGTGAGAATAAATGGAAATCCTTGTGCATGATTCCACACAAATCAGGGAATAAACCTCTATAGTTCGATATTGTTATTTATGGGAAATTATATGTTCGTCGAGAATGTGAAATTGTAGCTCGGTATGCAGGGTGAGAACTGGACACGGAACCACTGATTGGTTCAAAATTGGGAAAGGAATCCGACAAGGCTGTATACTATCACCCTGCCTATTTAACTTATATGCAGAACACATCATGAGAAAGGCGGGCCTAGATGAATCAAAAATTGGAATTAAGATTGCCGGAAGAAATATCAACAACCTCAGATATGCAGATGATACCACTCTAATGGCAGAAAGCGAAGAGGAACTAAAGAGCCTCTTGATGCGGGTGAAGGAGGAGAGTGCAAAAGTTGGCTTGAAACTCAACATTAAGAAAACTAAAATCATGGCATCCGTCCCTTTCAATTCCTGGCAGATAGATGGTGAAGAAATGGAGGTAGTGACAGATTTTATTTTCCTGGGCTCCAAGATCACCGCAGATGGGGACTGCAACCAAGAAATTAAAAGACGCTTGCTCCTGGGGAGGAAAGCTATGGCAAATCTAGACCACGTACTAAAATGCAGAGACATCACCCTGCCAACAAAAGTGCGTATAGTCAAAGCTATGGTTTTCCCAGTTGCAATGTATGGCTGTGAAGGTTGGACCATAAGAAAGGCTGAGCGCCAAAGAAAGGCCTTTGAACTCTGGTGCTGGAGAAGACTCCTGTGAGTCCCTTGGACTGCAAGGCGAACAAACAAGTCAGTTCTAGAGGAGATCAACCCTGATTGCTCTTTAGAATGCTAGATCCTGAAGATGAAACTGAAATACTTTGGCCACCTAATGAGAAAGAAGGACTCACTGGAGAAGAGCCTAATGCTGGGAAAGATTGAGGGCAAAAGAAGAACGGGACGACAGAGAACGAGGTGGCTGGATGGAGTCACTGAAGCAGTAGGCATGAGTTTAAATGGACTCCAGAGGATGGTAGAGGACAGGAAGGCCTGGAGGTGTCGTGTCCCACTCCTCCGCTGACGGCCGGGTCAGGGAAATCCGAATCAGGCTTGCCTCTGCAGCTCTGCCCAAAGTCCTAGCAAAGTCCTCAGAGCAGGCAGGAGACCAGTAAGTGACTTCAGCAAGATAAGTTCGACTTTTGCCTGACTCAGAAACTGCCAGAAAGCAGATCCTTTATATAGGCCATGGGGTGTGGCTCCATGACTCAGCACTCATTAAGGCCTGCCCCTCCCTTCCTTCTGTTGCCTCCACCTATCCAATCTTCTGATGCGAGAATCACTCCAATCAGCTGTTGGTAATAAACCCTCCTCAGGCTCACATGCTGTGGAGGAGGGGGAGGGGTCTAGCTGCTCCGTTTGCCTGGGCATGGAGTCAGGGCTGGGGCCGGGAGGTGCTCCTTCTTCTGCAGTTTGTCTGGGCATGGAGCCAGGACTGGGGCCGGGAGGCATACATTCCTCCGTGTTCGGGAGCAGATAAGAAGGCCCCGGCTGCTCTGAGGGCGGGCAAGACACAACAGGAGGAATGTTGTCCATGGGGTTGTGATGGGTCGGACACGACTTTGCAACTAACAACAAGCAGGGTGTGTTAGTGCCTGAAAGCCCCAGTGATTTTCAGTGAGTATTAATTGCATTGTATGATGAAATGAGGATGATATATTTAAAAATTAGTCTCAAGACCAAAATAGTTGCATTTGATAGAAAAATGGAGTGAGCATGCAGGCATGGCAAAAAGCTTAGAGCAAGTACAAGATTCAACAATCCATCTTCATTTAAAAGGCAAATGTCAGTCTTTTGAAAAAAGCAATGTCCACATTTTGGACAGAGAGGACCATGGTTTGAAAGAAGGGTCAAAGAGGCCATCTATATCAAAACTGAACAGCCCTCTCTCAACAGAAGGGGAAGGATAGGATATCATCTATCTCCAGTCTACAACATAGTTCCAAGAAGGTTCCATGCCCATTTGCACTATTCAGATGACCTCCAATGACACAGAAAAACTTCCAGGTGGCCTTAACAATTCTCTAAAAGAATGTAAACGACCAGCTGTCTGCAAGTATAAATCCTTCCATTCCCACCATCTAGTCAGAGCTGAAGAAGCTTCTTGGATGAGAAGCAAAATGTCTTCAAAGAAGAACAAGAAAGTCCAGTTGCCTCTTGAAAAAGCACCTTTGGGACAACTATGCCCTGACTATGACTGAGAATCTCCATAGACACTTAGAGCAAGTAAATAAACTTGTGCAACCTGTCTTGTGTGGGATGTGTTCTAAAATAATGTGTATAGTAAAACAGAGATAGGGTTATGAATAAATAGAAATGAAGGTGGATTGAGTACAAAAGTGAATTAAATACTATGACGAATGTACAATGAGATGTTTAATCATGCAGAGGGAGTGAATGAGAATCAAATCTCAAAAGCAAATATAGGAAAGAAGAGTGAATGGGCCACAAGGAAGGGAAAGTCCAGGAAAGTCGTAGTTGGATAGATGAGAACTGCTAAAAGAAATAAGTGTAAGTACCAACTGACAATAGAGAGTGTACAGAGAAGATGAAATAATGATAGTTTGCTTATTAAATTTGTTGGCCACCCATCTCAACTACAAGGTTGCAAGGTTACTAAGATATGGAGCGGTATAGTGAGTGGTATTGGTGTAAAGCAGGTTTGTTTAGAATTCCCTGTCTTTTGTCTAATAATGCCCTTCCCTATACTGTGTAGCGTTTTTCACTTTTTTAATTGTAGAATGCTACTTATCCTAAAAGGGAATAGCATGATGTGGGTGTATATATGTCACATCGGATGAAGCATTAGTATCCATTTCTTGGATTGCATAGAGTTTGACCCGTTCTTTCTAACAAATTATTCCCAGCCTTGCCTGGCAAATCCTTTGTTTACTCCGACTTCATGGGAAGATAACGTGGTCTGGGAACAGCTAGATGTAAATCCTTCAGGTATACATTTCTGATGAATCTAAATGCCCCACACCGAAGAGATTAAGTAATTGGAACAGAAGATTCTCTTTCCTACCTAGTTCTAGCACTAGACTCCCTAAAAGGTCTACTCTCACAAGTTAGGAGCCTAGTAATTAATGGTCCCCTTTAAAGTAAGGCTTCCCTCCTCCAGGCAGGTGATGATATTTTGACCTTTTTGTACCTGGACCAGCTTTAATCATTTAGTTATACAGTAGAACTAAGAAGGGTTCCAGATGGAAGCTGAACCTACGACCCCTTAACATAAAAACATCTCTGACACCAATTACACCATCTGTTGGTCATAAAACCGCATTCACTATCTTCCCTAGTCTCTCGTGTTTTATAAAGCTGAAGGTTGAGATTTGGGACTGTTCAATTTTATCCAGGAACTTTAATACAGAACACATTTCTACCCAGAGAGAACAAAGCACAAAAGCCCTGTACTTAAATGTATGTTCTTTAAGTCAGTTGAAAACAAAACAAAAATGAAAATAAGAAACAGTTGTCCAAAGGCCATTATTTTTTACCCCAAACTAGCGTTTTAGATGAGTACATCACATCCTTCTTGCTGATTGTATTACATATATTTACATAAGATAGATAAGATTTAAAATCTGAAAATATTTTTTTTAAAAAAAGTTTTGCTTGTGATATAAAAAATAAACGTAATTAGCTATATAAACCCCGGTTCAATTGACAAGCATTACTTTGTGCTTCCTTTTCTCCTTATCCATTCTCTCTCTCTTTTTTTTTACTTGTCTTTCGGGAATTTTGAGCAAGCATATTTTGAATGCATCACAATAGGTAACTTCGGAGACTTAGCTGGTCCTTTTAAAGTTTAAGAATAAAATGTTATTTTGCAATAAAGTTAACTTTAAAATAATATTTTAAAAGTAATGGGATGTCCTAATGTAGGAGAAACACTCTATTCTATTCTTCTGCTTCTATAGTTTTTCATTTCTTGTTCTTCTAGCATCAACTGTTTCTGCAAAGCCACTGGGAATGCTTAATTTACCAGCTTTTGGGGGGCACTTAGACCAATCTTGGTATTCCCTCCAAACTTGGAAGTGCTCCCCTCTTGTGCATGGGAGGTGCTGTTTTAGCTATAAAATCAGAGGTTTCCCTTCCCTGATGTTGATGTATTAGGAAAGCTCACACAAAAGGTTTTGCCATGGAATGACCCACAAGATGTATTATTTTCATTATAATATGGAGCTTACAAGTTTTCCTGAACATGAATTACTGCAAACTTTTGGGGAGCAAGTGAGCTTTAGTTATATTTACCGTAATATATGTATTTCCCCCTCAATTGAAATTACATAAACTGTTTTTTAAATGAGCTGGTTTAAAGTGCAGAGTGAAATTCTTACTCTAGAAAAGCATTGAAAATGCCTTGCTTGGGCATTCAAAAGCCTGTTCAATGACTTAATGGGAGTTTTGTCCCAGAGCTAAGCATATTCATTTAATACTTGGAAAAAAGATTCCAATGGAATGCCTTAAACGCAGCAGGCATTCAGATTAAGCTGATTGGTTCCTTCCAGTGGTGGGATTCAGCGGGTTTGCACAGGTTTGATAGAACCGGCAGCTAACTTTTTGTGCAGTTCAGCGAACTGGCTGAATAGCGTGCCTCGCCATGCCTCGCCCCTCCCCTCCCAGCCACTCCTCCCCTCCCCTCCAACCTCCTCACCCGGCCACCCGGCCGCTTGGGCATGACAAGAAGTGGCTGGGAGGAAAAGGGCAAGGTGGGGCCGGGTATGGCGAGGAGAGGAGAGGCTGGGCGAAGTGAGCTGCCCTTCAACGTGAGTGAAGGCCCTGCCCACCCAATCACATGACCACCAAGCCCCACCTACCCAGCCGGTCATAAGGACAGAGAACCGGTTGTTAAATTATCTGAATCCCACCACTGGTTTCTCCCCATGAATTGACAGAATATGGTTTTGAAAATCTACCATATATATCATCAGATGATTAGAGCGTTCATGGTAGAATGGGAACAAACCACAATTCCAATCACAATAACAAAAAGTAGCACTTTGCAATTACCACATTAGAGGTAATCCTTGCTTACTGATTGCTTGTTCAGCAACTATAAGTAGTCCTCAACTTACAACAGCTCACTTAGTGACCATTCGAAGTTACAATGGCACTGAAAAAAGTGACATGACCGTTTTTTACATTTATGACTGTTGCGGCATCTCCACGGTCACGTGATTTACATTCGGATGGTTGATTCACATTTATGACGGTAGCTGTATCCCGGAGTCATGTGTTCTCCTGCTGCAACCTTCTGACAAGCAAAGTCAGTGGGAAAATCAGATTCACTTAACAACCATGTTTCTAATTTAAGAACTTCAGTGATTCACTTAACAGACGTGCTGAGAAAAGTCATAAAATGGGACAAAATACACTTAACAAATTTCTCACTTAGCAACATAAACGTTGGGCTCAATTGGGGTCATAAGTTGAGGACTACCTGTATTAAAATTTGTAATAGTGCTTAGTGGGTGCTGTTTACAACCAGTCTTTGGAATTCTGACTGTCGCAGCACCAACCAGATCAGAGGTGGTATTCAGCAGGTTCTGACCAGTTCTGGAGAACCGGTAGCAGAAATTTTGAGTAGTTTGGAGAACCAGTAAATACCACCTCTGACTGGCCCCGCCCCCATCTATTCTCTGCCTCCTGAGTCCCAGTTGATCGGGAGGATTTTGCAGGAACCTTCCCCTGGAGTGGGGAGGGAATGGAGATTTTATTTATTTATTTATTTATTTATTTAATCACATTTATATACCGCCCTATCTCCCAGGGGACTCAGGGCAGTTTACAGCCTAATAAAAAACATGCATATAAATACAGAATAAAACACCAATTTAAAAAACTTATTAAATAAGGCCGAATGTTAAAAATTGCAATAAAAATAATAAAACCCCATTAAAACCAAATTAAAATTTAAAATTCTAGTCCAGTCCTGCGCAAATAAATAGATGTGTCTTAAGCTCACGGCGAAAGGTTTTACAGTATCCTTCCCCTACCACGCCCACCAAGCCATGCTGTACCCACCAAACCATGCCCACAGAACTGGTAGTAAACATTTTTGAATCTCACCACTGAACCAGATCCCATTTATGATGGTTGCAGCATTCTGTGGTCACATGATCACCATTTCTCACTTTCCCTACAAGCTTCCCGCAACAAAATCAATGGGGGAGCGAGTAGGAAAGATTGCAAGTCACTTTGGTAAGTCACACACACACCCTCAGTGGCCTTCCTGTGCACTGTGCCATACTTTCCTTCCCTCATTCTCCCTGCTTTCACCTGAGCCTGTGACGCTTTCCCTTAGTTTTCCTGCCCTTCCACTACACCACAGCACTGCCTTCTCCCCCTTGTGTCCAGACTGTGGTGACTCTCTCAAGGCCTGCCCCATGCCTCTGGGCCCCCATCCCCAATCCTTACGTGTGACTACCACTGATTCCCACTTAACCACCCATATGTCTTGGAGTTACTTGGAGCAACAAGTAACGTGTGACATTCACAGTTTACAACCACATTGCTTAGTGACAGCAATCCTGGTCCCAGTCGCTGTCATAAACCAAGAACTACCTGTACTATTCCCTTAATGAATTCAAAAAGAGAATATCTGCATAGTTTTGATAGCTCCTCATGTTTGATAATTCAGATCCATGTGGTGTGTGTGTGTGTTAATGGGAGGATTAATAATCATGGAGTGAGGTTCCCTCCCCATAAGTAAATTTCATTTTGACCTTTTATGTCCAATATGGGAGATTAAAAAGAGATTTGAACCTTTGGGGGCTGATAGACACATTTTAAAAACAGCTGTTACTATAATTACAAAGATACTATTATGGGTAATGTGGCTACTCATAGATACTTCTTCCTGGGGAAGCAGTTCTGAAAAGCTCAGAGACCCAAGGGGACAAAGTAGAGACTGAATCTGACTAAACACAAACATTTTTCTGCTCCAAAATTTGTTTCACAGAATAAAGATGTTTCTGTAAAGCAGAAACATGTTCTGGAAACACTTTTTTTCCATGCTATGTCCACATAACATTTGTCTTCATTTTATCTCCAGTCCATGGATGCGTCAGGCTTATGTTATCCTTAAAGTGCTGTTTCTTTCCTTATTCCAAAGGGATCCTAAAGCTATGCAAAATTGGTGAGACTTGTAAGGATATTAGGTGACTTCAGTGTCTTGAAACAAAAGCAATCAGGGCATGATAGGAATGGCAAAGTGGACAGTACATTTCCTGGCAGTATAGTTTTTTGCTGACTCAGGGAAGTGTGAATAGCAGAATAACAGATTAACAGAGTTGGAAGGGACCTTGGAGGTCTTCTAATCTAGCGGTCACCAACTGGTGGTCTGTGGACCACTGGTGGTCTGCAAGAATATTTTGGTGGTCTGCAGAAAAATTATTTGCATTTTTTATGTTGCACTAAATCAGGGGTCCTCAAACTACAACCCGTGGGCCGGATACATGCAATGAACACTTGTGTTGCTGCAGAGAGTCTCCCCCTTCAGGGTCCAGGTTTGGAGTGGGGGAGAAATTCTGACTTGGGGTCTGCTTTGGCCTCCTGGTATGGAGCTTTGGGCGAAGGCTGGAGGGAAGTGCCACTGGTGGCAAAGAGCCGGAGGGCCTTGTTCCAGTGGGACTGCATCATGGCCTGGAACTGGCTGACCACCTCAGTCCACTGAACCTCCAGGCACCAGTACCTTGCACTCCCACAGGTCTTCCCTCTGCTTGGAAAGTCTATGCTCATAGTCCTCAGTGAGGTGCTTCTGCTGAGCCATCTTCTTGGTCAGATCCAGTTTGAACTGAGCCAGCTGTTTTGCCAACTCTTTTCATGGTGGCTGCTTAGCTCCAACAACTGCTTCCTGTTGGGGCCCTAAGGAGCCCGGGCGGGCAGGAGAGGAGTGGGTGGGAGGGGTGAGTAGAGGCTGAAAAGATGCCCCTTAATGTGAGTGACTATGCCCACCCAGTCACATGACCACCTACCCACATCTAGCCAGCCAGTCATTAGGCAAATCATATTAGTGGTCCGTGAAATTTAAAATTATGAATTTAGTGGTTCCTGAGGTCTGAAATGTTAGTGACCCCTGTTCTAGTCCAACCCTCTGCTCAGGCAAGAAACCCTATACCATTTCAGATAAATAGTTATCCAATTTCTTCTTTAAAACTTCCAGTGTTTGAGGACTCACAACTTCTGGAGGCAAGTTGTTCCACTGATTAATTGTTCTAACTGTCAGGACATTTCTTCTTAGTTCTAGGTTGTTATCTCCTTGATTAGTTTCCATTCATTGCTTCTTGTCCTGCCTTCAGGTGCTTTGGAGAATAGCTAGACTTCTTCTTCTTTGTGGCAACCCTTCAGATATTGGAGCACTGCTATCATGTCACCCCTAGTCAGTGTGGGATTCAAATAATTTAACAACCGGTTCTCTGCCCTAATGATTTCTTCCAACAAACAGTTCACCAAACTGCTCAGAAAGTTAACAGCCAGTTCTTCCAAAGTGGTGCGAACTGGATGAATCCCACCACTGCCACTAGTCCTTCTTTTCATTAAACTAGACATGCCCAATTAATCATCTTTGTTGCTTTTCTCTGCACTGTGCCTTCGCAGCAGGAAAAGGCTGAGAAATCAATAACAGAGTGAAAGGCAAATGTCCCACAAGAGGACTGTCTACAAGGAGGGAGTATGAAACATCACAATGAAGACAACCCTCATATAATCAAAGCTTCATCCCTTTTTATATATATTGCATCATAACCAAAGGGGCAGAACGTTGATCTCATAGTTGTGGCTGGCATCCTGATTCTGTGATGCTCCGGAAACATGCAAAACACACAGACTCACAAATGTATGCCCAAAACAAATATCGCACATAAATAATTCTGCAAATTTGAGGCACCTCCGCTTTTCCCTTCAGCAGGGAGACAAATGAAGAATTTATATCTTTCCTCATTAAAGTTCTCCTTGGAAGACTCTTGAGAAAGCAAGTGAGTCCAGATTTGGGCTGTTATTTGTCAAACTATTTTTTTTCTTTCCCAGAAAGTGATCCATCCAAATTAAAATAGAAACAACAGGGCAGGAAACCTTTCTGAAAATTACAAGTAGAGGCTAAAAGTTAACTAAACCAAGAATGAATTTGCATCCTCATTATCAGAATTTGAATTAAATCACAATGTATTAATGCAAAGGACTTGCATTAAATTTAAAATCAAGAAGAAAACATGGTCTATTCTGAAATATCTTTTTTTTTATAAAAAGTTTTTTATTTTTTATTTTCTTATATACATATTCTGAAATATGTGTGTTAGTCTTGTGTGATAATGCCTCATCTTGACTTTTAGTTTATTTCCATCATGATGACATGTAGTGTATATCCATACACCATAGGCCTGTGATGGTGAACCTATGGCAGGTGTGCCACAGATGGCATGCGTAGCCATATCAATGGGCACACAAGCTCAGCTCCGGCACGCATTTGCGTGCTTACCAGCTGATTTTCAGGCCTTCTAACCTCACTAGTAGGGAAACAGGCTGTTTCCTGCCTCTGGAGGGCCTTGGGTGGTGGTAAGGAAGCCTCCAGAGCCTTTCTAGGGTCTGGGGAAGGCAAAAATGGCCTTCCCCACCACTGGAGGTCCTCCGGAGGCCAGAAACAGTTTCACCAGAAGTTGGCAAACGGGTCGTTTCTGGCCTCCAGAGGCCCATTGTCAAACGGGCCTTTTGCCCTCCCCAGATGCCTAGAAAGGCTTTGGACCCAGGTGTGAGAGAAAAACGGGCCAACTGGGCCACAGTGTGCCAGGACCAGGGGAAGGGGGGGGTGTTGCGTGCACATATGCGGGGGCGGGGCACATAGAGTTATGGGTGTGACCTGCATGCGACCCCCCCCCCACCCCCCCGGCACATGATGGCAAAAAGGTTAGCCATCACTGCCATAGGCTTTCTCTTCTACAATCAACTTTGCATATGACTTGAGGTGTGAGTAGGTCAAGTGAGGGTCTTGTTATGGGTTAGGTGTGAGAGTCTTGTGATGGATCTTGTGATAGGGAGATAACATCAGGTCAGGATCATTGGGAGTTAAACTGTTGATGTGGGGGCATTGCGTGGGTTGGTTGAGGATCGGTGCTGTCTCTGGTTGGCTGTGTGGTGATTTGGATTCTGACAGGTTTGCTGGCTGGTTGTAGGTCAATGTGTCTGTTGATGGAATTTCCTGTGGTGTGCCAGGCTTCGATGAACTCATGAGCATGGTGAGTGTTAGCATGGTCAATGATTTTTGTGTTGCTCCAATCAAACTGGTGCTGTTTGATGTCAGTGTGGTTAGAGATTAAGAATTTGGGATTGTGGCATTTGACTGCCAGCCAGTGTTAATTGATGTGATGTTTGTGCCTCAACTAGAGACAGCACCGACCCTCAACCAACCCACACAACTCCTCCCACCAGCAGTTCACCTCCCAATAACCCTGACTTGATGTAACCTCCCTATCACAAGACCGTCACAAGATTCCCAGTGATGATTCACACCTGACCCATCACAAGACCCTCACTTGAAACACCCACAGCTGAAGCCTCTATAAACAGAAGAACAGGACACCCTCTAAATCCTGCTGAAGATGCTACCTAGCCTGGTAATGAAATTTTCAGAAACCAACCCACCAGCTCAGAGAACAAACTTTCACTCTCATCCTACACCTGAGCTACAGATATTTGCCACGTTTGCACTCAGCTACCATGTCTACTTTGATACTATATCCTGGGATTATTTAGAAAACGCCCAGAAAATGAGAGAATATACTGCATGTAACCAAGACTATTTCGTCAGTGGCTGCTTTTACTTGAATAAGTAAAGGTCAAAAAAGTATGAATCTTTATAACCTAGCCCAACAAATAGCCCCATGACCTTTAATTCAGGACTATAATGAGAAATGATGAAGCATAAAATTAATCTTTTAAAAAAAATTAGCAAAGGAGACATTTATACAAAAACTGCCAAGAAAACATTTTAAGAGATAGCAATAAAATATGGCTTGACAAAACAAAGCATACATACACCATATATGATAAGATTAGCTGTTAATTTAAGTATATAAAAAGCAGTCCAGTGTTGGCATAATTGTGTGATTTATGGCAGTTCTTGAGTTCATGCAGTTGTTTATTTGCTGGCATTGTAAGCCTTAAACTAAGGCCAAGGATTGTTGAGTGCCAACATGACTTAAATGGTTACTGATTTTTGTTGTTTATGTTTTGTCTGGTTGAAATAATTGTTTAAAGTAGACATTTAGGTCCAAAAGCCACATCTGGTATCCACTTTGGGGTTGGGGGGCGCAGACATGTGTATACATGCATTGCGCCTACCAGATCTGGGCTGCAAAAACCCAGGTGGCTACTTTAGTTGATGTTGCTCACTTGTTCGGTTGTTACCAACTCTTTGTGACCTGATGAACATTGTTTTGCCAAGATTGTCTGTCAGAAATTGCTTCTTTGAGTTCCTGTAAGCTCATGCTTATTTCATTCGGGTACGTGTTGAACTATTTTGTCTTCTATTGGTCTCTTTTTTGATTGCCTTTGATTTCTCCAATAGCTCATGCCTTTTCATTATGTATCCAAAGCATGGGTGAAATCCAGCAGGTTCTGGCAGGTTCTAGAGAACCGGTAGTGGAAATTTTGAGTAGTTTAGAGAACAGGCAAATACCACCTCTGGCTGGCCCCAGAGTGGGGTGGGAATGGAGATTTTGCAGTATCCTTCCCCCAGGAGTGGAGAGGGAATGGGAATTTTGCACTATCCTTCCCCTGGAGTCGGGTGGGAATGGACCCCACCAATGTACCCACCAAGCCACACTACACCCACCAAGCCACACCCATAGAAATGGTAGTAAAAAAAAATTGGATTTCAACACTGATCCAAAGCATATAAGCATTAGGTTTATTATAGGGCTCACAGGAGTAAAATTTAAGTGGAACCCAGGGTGACGGTGTCTGGTATTTCTGATCAGTAGGGTTAGAAATCTTCTGTCTGCAAGTACCCTTATCTTCTTCAGTATCTATCGAGATATCTGTCAGATAAATATAAACAGGCATTTGTCACAAACTTTTATTGGCACTGGAGCTTTGTATTAAGACTCCACCTCCAAGAATATAGGCTTTGTCTGTCTAAGGACTTGAGAAAGGCAAATGTCTCCAAGAGATTTCTTATATGGAGAAAACGATAGACTTGCCTTGTAAATGTTGAAGTGATGAGTATATTCCTCTTCACCATGAAATAACAAGTCAGTAATGATGTCTTGATGAAAAAGAAGTGCCTTATCAACGGCTCTTTCAGCTGTGGATAATTCTTGCTCCCAACTCAGTGCCAAAGAGTTGAGGTTTGCATTTCTATATATGGTAATTGTGAAAAATATGGTAACGTTAAAATGTAATCCTTTTGTTGGAAGTGGAAGGTATGTATGCTTGTTGTTTATATAGAAGCTGGTTATGTACTTTTGTTACATGCGTCTGATTAGAACTTGCCAAGAAGGTTGTAAACTTGCTTTCCTGGGAAGACTCCGTTTCTTTTTCTAGCATTGGAGATTTTATTATTTCCATAAGCTTTCCATCTTATTCGGCTCTTTGTTTCAAATCTCCCCTCCTCCTACACCAACAAATTCTACTTGTTATTCTTCAAACCAAGTTAATATATTGCATCAGATTTTAAAATAAATGCTGACAGCAGCAGGACTGGACCTAAATACCAGGCCGATAACACATGGTTTAAATAACCGACGGAACCCCACAGAGCGGGGATCAAATCAAAATCCTTGGACACTCATTGCTTAACATTGATTCAAATCTCTGTCTTTAAAACTTCTCCTTGATTTTTCACTGTAATTGTGCTGGGGGTGGAATATATCCTTTTCTGGATATATTTATGTAATTCTCATTGAAACTAATGAGATTTCCCAAGGGTTCCAGGAACTGCAGCTCAATTACTTGGTCAGCTTAAATCTTCCTTCTCAACTGGCAGTCCCGCTACAAACACATAGTTTGGCATGTCTGCCTGACATACTGCAGCAAACAACACCCCAGCACTGATACAAAGCACCATCAGCTCTCTCTAGGCAAATTTTTATCGCATGCAGAAGGAGTGGTATTGTGTTGAAATCTGTACTTCCAAATTGTCAAAAGATTCTTTTTCCCCCTGCAGAAAAGGCTTCTGTTTTTCAACTTCATTTCTAAGCCAAATGCCTTCATCATCTTTTGTTTGATTTTACCTTATTGCCACAAGGTCACGTGCATTCTGCTGGTTTAACTTTGTTTTCTGGTTTCCCTATCACTCTGCAACCTGGCCAATATCTGTGTAGGGTGAGGTGGAGGTTTGTTCTCCAAGCTTGTGGGTTGGTTTCCGAACATTTTGTTACCAGGCTAGGTGACATCTTCAATGGAATTTAGGGAATGTCAGCGTCAGTGTTCTACTGTTTATATGGGCTTTGTGTGGTCAGAAGTCATGTGACAAGAGGGTCATGTCAGGTGAGGGTCTTGTGATGTGGAGGTCATGTGACCAAGTGTTATTATTATCATAGATTGCAATCATGGTAAAGTGACCCTTAGGTGCAATTAACAGAGTATCTCAATCACATTACAGACACCTATGTAGTTTGGTGTGTATCGGTGGTGGGTTGCCCCTGGTTCTGTCTGGTTCTATAGAAGGGTAGTAAAACTGCTGGGAGGGTCTGCCCCCCTGCCCCAACATCATCAAGGAATTTCTGCGCATGCACAGAAGCACGCTCTCCCATTGTGAACCGGTAGTAAAGGTAAGTAGAATCCACCCCTGGTGTGTATGTGCGCATGCATATCAGAGGTGGTATTCAGCAGGTTCTGACCAGTTCTGGAGAACCAATAGCGGAAATTTTGAGTAGTTTGGAGAACCGGTAAATACCATCTCTAACTGGCCCCACCCCCATCTATTCTCTGCCTCCCGAGTCCCAGCTGATAGGGAGGAAATGGGGATTTTGCAGTAACTTTCCCCTGGAGTGGGGAGGGAATGGAAATTTTACAGTATCCTTCTCCTGCCACACCCACCAAGCCACGCCCATCAAGCCATGCCACACCCACCAAGCCACGCCCACAAAACTGGTAGTAAAAAAATTTGAATCCCACCACTGATGCATATGAATCTATGTACTAATCAGTATTATCCTATGGCAATGATTTTATCATGGCATACCCTTCTTGCTTATGCATAGAATTTTGCAGTGAAGTGACTTTTGTGTTTCTTATTTCTTTTTATTACATTCTGGGTGTGTGTAAATATAACAATCAGAAGATACACTAAGTACAGCGCTAATAGAATCAGGAAAAATAGAACAATTACTAAGTGAATGACATTTATAGAAACTAAAAGTGTATTCATCAAATGTTAATATGGAACTAGCTAAGTCTTTTGATATTAAATCTAACTATGTAAAATATCTATTGCTCCATGTGTCAATACACCTTTTTGACACAGTGATATTTATGTATTACCATTGGATCAATAATATAAGCACAATAGAATATTAGGGCTTTTTGAGTTCTCTCTCTAGTTGGTGACTTACATAAAGTTCATCTAGTTGACTAAGCAAAGTTGTTATTAAAGACAGAGACAACTTTAGGGTTCATTTGCACTCTCTCCTATCTCAGTGCATGGATGGGTTATACCATTTACTATTTTAGGAGGGCAGGAGGAGAGGATGTTCTTGTCAGCCCACTGATAGTATGTTGAGAAGGTGATTTCATCTCAAGGTTCTTGCCATGCACCAAAAGAAACATTTCCCCCTTTCTTTTGACAAGAGTAGGAAAGCCCATTCCACTCTATCTGTGTGATTGGATTCAGTGTTGTACAAATGCCTCCATTCCAGCTGGCCTGTGCTCTGGCAGGCACACTCTTCCTTTTCCTATTTCTCTGCCTTCAATGGTCATTTGCACTCTACAAACACCTGTCAATCCCACAATCATCACCTACTTACAATTTGATGCACCAAATCACAACACACTGTTACCTATATGTTAAGTCTAGATAACCAAGAGAGCATGTAAAGATTTATGAGAGGACTGTGTGGTGACAGCATCACCAGATGTGCTGTCCCACTCAGTCAAATACAAGTATAACTGTGGTTTAGTGCAGGGGTCTCCAACCTTGGTCCCTTTAAGACTTGTGGACAGCAAAGCTGGCTGAGGAACTCTAGGAGTTGAAGTCCACAAGTCTTAAAGGGACCAAGGTTGGAGACCCCTGGTTTAGTGAATGTATTAATATTCCCCAGCAATTCCCTTCAACAAAAACCCAGAACTGTCCCAATTAAGTCCAGCCACAAGCAGACCAATGCTGGCCACAGAGCAATGGTCAAAGAGTCCACAAGGCACTTGGAAGTTTCTCTATCAAAATAAATCCACCAGGTAAACTTAAATCCACAACGTGAGAGAGCTCATGTGCCAAGAACAGTCCAGAGTTTCCAAGGCATGATCCAATTCAAGGCATGGTGTCAATCCAAGGCATGAATCACAATGACCAGAAAACACACTGCTAGGACTGTGTTCAAACACGCTGCTCCCAGCATCACCCCCATCTGTCTGCTATGCTAAATAGCCAGCTTCTGGGGCAGCCCATCAAAAAGGGCAAGGCTTTCTCAAACAGTCTGACTGATCTTCTCAGCTCCTGCTTTTTCTCTGCCCTATCTGTTCTTGGATCAGTTGCAGAAGGCACTTCCTCTTCCTCCTCACTGACTGGCTGCACCTGCATGCTTTTCCTACCAGGAGTGTCAAAGCATCAAGCATTTGGTGGGCTTCTCATGAGGGAAATGAGACAAACATGCAGTTTTTCTCAAGATGAGAGAGCATCGAAAAGAATTCTAGCCTCTCCTTTTATTAGGATTCTTATCAGAAGGCGTCTACATCAAAGGCAGGCTTGCATGCGTAAATCACATAGCAACAAAGGCACATGCTAAAACATCAAGAAACTTGTGTAGCAAAATCACAGTAACAAACATAAATTCATCTTGTAACATCCTAACCCTACATGCTAATAAATCTCATATAATCGTGTGTAGGAGCAACTTCTTTGAAGCTTTGTGAAGTGAGCCTTATCATAGAAGGAATGTCCTGTGGCTATCACAAAAGTGTTGATACATTTACAGGCAAACATCTTTGCCACCTTGGCATCAAACAGATTTCTGCTTACATGATCAAAATTAGCCAGACTTACTTATGCTGATCTTTTGCACATAAGCAATTTCTCAAAGATTGCTCATGCTTATATTTGCACATAAGTAATTTCATAAGCAATTTCATAAAGGAGTTCATATGGCTTAATATTGCAACACGGGAGCCTCAGCCAAATCTCTCACAGACAGTTGCTCGGAGCCATCAATCAACTCAGCTCCCGACATGCCAGGTGTTGTGACCCAGGCCCAAGTAGGTAGTAGCAAACTCAGTCAGTTTAAAAACAAACAAACTTTATTAGAACAGCTGAGAATTAACTCATTCTCAGCATAGTCCAAACTAAATCAAAGCAAATTCTTCCCAACACAATTCCTCAGTCTAATTAGGCAAACTGCCAAAGGCCTTTATTGGCAAAAGTTCAGAAGACGCCGATAAAAAACAAATGCAGCAAGACAAAGATATCAACGTTGTTTTTTGGCAAAGAGCCCAAATGCCGTTGCTTTTAAGCCTTTTGGGAGGGGCCAATCATCTCTTGGCCCTACTCCCAAGTCGTCCTCTTTGCTTTAGCTGCTCTTGCCTTCTGCCAGCTCTTCTCATGCGTGTACAGCTCCTCCTGTTCCTCTGCCTCACTACTGTCAGCCTCGAGAGGCTCTGGAGTCCACACATCACTCCCCGATGGCCTTGGCCCCACCTCTGCCTCTGACGCAGAGCCCTCATCCGGGCCTTCCTCAGCCTCCAGGACTGGCTCATGTTCTTCCTCAGCCTCATCGCTGTCTGACTCCGTTGCCAACTCCGCAGGCTGCTGGTGGACCACAACACCAGGAACCAGCTCATCCTTCCCCGAGCTGACATCTAGAGAGGTATCTGGGGAATCATCCAGGAGAATCATCACACACCAGGTGATTCTATCAAACCATCCGTATAAGAAACTGGTTATCTGCCTATCTGTGTGATCAACTATCATCTAGCTATCTTCACCTGCCTACCTGTCTATCTCCCTCCCTACCAACCTTCTATTCTAACATGTCAAATGTATTTGCATGTACCTTTTAGCAATGCTATTCTGCAAGTCTGTTTTGATTTTAGTCAATTAACCCTGATGTGCAGATGATGTTTATATCTTATCAATCTAGGCAATTTACAATTATCACAGTGTATTTATAGCAGCTGCTTACTATGTGAGAAAGTCTTTTTTGTTTGCACTTTAAGGAAATAACAGTCTGGATCTCAATTTTTTTCCCCAAAGAAATCTCTAAAATTCTTATTTTCTGTTGTAAGAATGAAAGCCTGATGTTCTGACTAGGCAGCACGAAGCTGAGTCCTTGTCCTGATAAACCCCTTTTATTTAATTTACAGTGAATTCCTCTCCAGCAAAGTCTTTCCTCTCCCACAGTAAGATAATTTCACAATTACTGACCTTTATCAGGCTTGGAGTATGGCCAGGCTGATATCTTTCATAGGCCGCAATACTTTGCAAGAATGCAGTAATGAACTAATTGTCTCCTGCAAATGCCATTCCCCCTTTTATTTACTCTGGGAGCGGCCATTCATCATCCACCTGTGGCCTTACTCCCAAGTCAACCCTTGTTCTTTAGCTGTTCCCTTTGTCTGGCAACTCTGCGCATGTGCACACTGGGAACAGGCTCCAGCTGTTTGTCTGCCTCACTGATGTCTGACTCCAAAGGCAGCTGATAACTGGCATACGGCCATGGCCCCCTCTCTGCCTCCGATGCAGAGCCCTCATCAAAGCTTTCCCCAGACTCCAGGACTGGCCCATGTTCCTCCCCAACCTCCTCATAGTCCAAATCTGCTGCCAGATCCGCTGACCGCTGATGGGCCACAACACCTAATTGCTATCCTGCCATTAAAAAAAACCCTGCATCCTGTGTCAAGATGTAAAAACTAGACAAAAGTTGAACTAGCTATAATCTTCAGATCTTCATAATGTAAAGAAAGGATTGTAATGATAACAGGAATATCCATAAGAGTTTGCTGCTTTCAATATTTCTGCTTATTATCTGGATTTCTAAGCTCAGTGCTGATGGGCTTCTTCAGAAACCCTGGTTTCTCTTTTTAGGCATCTCTATCTTTAACCAGGCTTGGCCAGGACAAACTATTTCAAACTGCAGTACAACAAATGGAAGCTCAGTCCTCTTTATAGCAGGTCGTTCTGTCCATTTTTGGTCCTTTAAAAGTTTGGAGTAAATTATATTAAATTCAGCTCATCTTTTCATTATGGTTAACATCAGCTTTTATAGTAAGAAACCAGGAGAATCCTCCATAAGAGGGCTACAGATCATGGCCATTATTCTTATGTGTTTAAAAATCAGTTGATGTAGGTCTTAGTAATCTTGCCTGAGTCTATCCAATCTCACAATATGTTGTCAATTTAAACAATTTTAAATTATTTTTATTTAACAGTGAGGCTGTGAGTCCTATTAAGAATGCAACAGAGAATCTGAGCCATGGTAAATGAACTGATTTATTTAAACTTGCAAGGAATATTCAGTTATAAAATATATGTACTGTATATTCCTGATTTCTTTTTAATTGTCCTTTATTTCACATTTGATAGCAAGATAGCAAGCATTTCTCTATGCTACAACTATGGAACAAAGTGGATGCATTGATAGAATGCACGGTGTACAGAAGCATAACAAGAGCCAAGTTAAAAATACAAGATAAATCCTCTTTGTATGGACATTTTGCTAACAAGTTTTTATTTGCCCATACAAAAGTATTCCACAGTGGTGTTTATTTATTAATCAAATTTATAAGCTGACTAACTCAGTACAACACAGATGAAAAAACACATCCATACAAGAAAAACCTCACCGAGAATTATATATAGTTTCCATGATAACAAAAGATTGTAGCTTAATCTAAAAGAATAACAGAGTTGGAAGGGACCATGTAGATCAGGGGTGTCAAACTCGCAGCCGGTGGGCTGAATGCATCATGCCCTGGCCACGGCTGGTTTAGCAAAGGGGAAAAAAGTCATGGTACGTCACGTGACGGTGCTGTGACGATGCGAGTTTGACACCCCTGTTGTAGGTCATCTAGTCTAACCCTCTGCTCAAGCAGGAGACCCTACACTATTTCTGACAGATGGCAGTCCAGTCTTTTCTTGAAAGCTTCCAGTGATGAAGCTCCCACAATTTCTGAAAGCAAGCTGTTCCATTGGTTGATAGTTCTCATTTCAGAAAATGTCTCTTAATTTCTAGGTTGAATCTCTCCTTGATCAGTTTCCATCCATTATTCCTTGTCTGGCCTTCAAGTGCTTTGGAAAATAGGTTGACACCAGTAGTGGGTTCCTCTTACCCAGTGGTGGGATTCAGCCAGTTCGCACCACTTCGGGAGAACCAGTTGTTAACTTTCTGAGCAGTTTGATGAACTGTTTGTTGGAAGAAATCATTAGGGCAGAGAACCGGTTGTTAAATCATTTGAATCCCACCACTGCTCTTACCTTCACTACAGGTTCGGAACTGGGATCATACGTGCAGCGCAGAACATCCATGATGACATTCAGACGGGTGGCTGGAGCCTCCCGCCGCCGCCACTACTGGTTCGCACAAACCAGGGCAAACCAGTAGAAACCCACCATGGTTGATCCCCTCCTCTCTGTGACAGCTCCTCAAATATTGGAACACTGCTATCATGTCTCCCCTGGTCCTTCTCTTCACTAGACTAGCCATGCCCCGTTCCTGTAACCGTTCTTCATATGCTTTAGCCTACAGTCCCATAATCATCCTCGTTGCTCTTCTCTGCACTCTTTTCAGGGTCTCAACATCTTTTTAATAGTGTGGTAACCAAAACTGGATGCAGTATTCTAGCTTCAAAGATTCACTCCAAACGTGAGGAAGTTGACAAGAATGGAAATGGAAAGAATGGGAAAAATTATTTTCCCTCTCTTGTGTTGTAAAGGCAGTTTAGAATCCTTTAAGGAAGCTTAGTCCTTCCTAGAAGAAATCTTCTGGAACTTTATTAAGGCAACTTTCCAGTCTTTGCCAAGCTTCCTTTGCAGGTAGTCCTTGCATTTCCACAATTGGGAGTAACAACTACCAGTATGCGAAAAGTCACATGCTCATGACTGTGCTCTCCACTCTTCAGAATTTTCACCCTAGCGGTGCTGGGTAGCCAGCTCAAAACTGAGAAGACAAATTAATGTTATAACTTGGGCTTTTATTTTCTTCCTAACCATTTCCCTGTCATTTGGAATAATCACATTGACACTTGGATAATTAAAAATGAAATAATGCTTGTATTATATTCATTGGAGATGAAGAGATCACAAGAGAATAACCCAGCACACAGCAAATGAAATGCAGTGGCACTGGCAGCTCTAAGCATGCTACACAAATCTCTTCTTCTCCACTCTCTCTCGGCTATGCAAGGCTTGGGGGAGAGAAAGAGAAGAAAGTACTTTCTATAGTCGAACTCTCCTATGCCTAGATTACACAACAGTAAGCAGGTATACAATGAGGACTACATGGGTATTGTGACCAAGGCCAAATAATGATTACTAAACACAATTCAGTCCGCAACACTTATTTTATTAAAACAGCTGAGAATTAATTCATTCTCATCTTTGTCCAAAACAAAATTCTTAATAACCAGTCCGTTGGCCTTATCACCAACTTTTGATGTTTTTGGCAACCTGCCAAATGCTTTTTTTTGGCAAACACCCCACAAAGTTCAAGAGACACTGACAAGAAGCATGGAAATCAACGTTGCTTTACTACAAAGAACCTAACAGCTCGTTGTTGCTCTTTTAAGCCTTATGAGAGTGGCCAATCATCTTCTGGCCTTACTCCCGAGTTGTCCTTTTTTTCTTCAGCTGCTCTTGCCTTCTGACAGCTCTTCGCATGCATGCACTAGGAACAGCCTCCTCCTGTTCCTCTGCCTCTCTGCTGCCCGCCTCTGGAGGCTCCGGAGTCTACACATTGCTCCCAGATGGTCCTGGCCCATCTCTGACTCCGATGCAGAGCTCTCGTCCGGGCCTTCCCCTGACTCCAGGACGGGCCCATTGTCCTCCCCAGCTTCCTCACTGTCCGACTCTGCTGCCAGGTCCGCAGACTGCTTGTGGACCACAACAATAGGCTGTTTTCTGTGTGAATTGCTTTTGTATGTATTATATACTCATTTAGGACTATATCCATCCCACTCCATCAAATAATGCATTTTATTTACATTTTGCAATTGCTTCTTGATAGTACACTTGCTATTTCTTACTCACCTTCTTTCTTACATAAGAATTTTTGTTTTGAATTTTTTTTATTTGTACACATTAAGACATAAGACAAACATACGACATTTATATATATATATCACTATTTCCTATCAGCTATTCAGAGCGGTCCTTTCTTACTATATATACATATTTTAATCCTATCTTATTTTATTTTTATGATCTATCTTCCTTTATTTCATCTACATTCTACCCTATTATTCAGTTTTCTTATCTTTCCTATTTTCTAATCACTTATACCATCTACACCAGACCTTATAATATTCTGTATCTTTTTTTTCTTTGATTTTTTTTGTGAGTTTATCCATCTCAGCGCATTCTAGAATTTTCTTAATTAAATCTTCTTCTGTTGGTGGGTTCTCTTTTTTCTAATTTTGCGCATTTGCTATATGTGCCACCGTTAATATGTGTAGTATTAAGTATTGTGTATCATTTGTGTGGTTTTCTGTTGGGATCCCTAATAGGAATTGTTCTGATTCTCCCTTTATTGATTTATATATTATCTCTTCTAACCACTTTTTAATTTTAGCCCAAAATTGTTTTGCCACTGGGCATGTCCACCAAAGATGGTAATATGTTCCTTAGTTACTCTTACACTTCCAACACTTTGTTGAGTTGCTAAGGAACATCTAGTTCCCATCACCAATCTCTTTCCACTTATGACTGTATGACTGTAACTTGTTGCTGGCAATCCTTATGATTTATATTGATATACTGACCATCATTTGTGTTGTAAATGTTGTACCTTGATGAACGTATCTTTTCTTTTATGTACACTGAGAGCATATGCACCAAGACAAATTCCTTGTGTGTCCAATCACACTTGGCCAATAAAAATTCTATTCTATTCTATTCTATTCTATTCTTTGCTATTCTATCTTTGCTCTTCTATCTTACATAAGAATTTGACCTGTGTAGCATAAGCAAAAGGATTGTGTTATGTACCTTCAAGCTAACCGCTTTAAAAAATTGTGATGCCTCCATCTGAAACATTCAAAATTCATTTATTACATTACAATTAACACTAATAGCAGAAGTGTTTATTATCTTTCAGAGCACAATGGTGGAAACAACTAAATACCGGTATTTAAAACTTCTCCTAAAATATCTACCAAAGGAATAGACTTTGGTTTTGAGTCACAACTAATTTTATACCTTCCTTTGAAGTTGCTATTACTTTATGTTTTCATCTTTAAACTCTGTCAAAACCTGCTTCTAATACATCTGAAAATTGTTCCATATTTAAATGCGGAAACAACAGTCACTGGAAAATTAGGATGAAATATCCTGGGTTTTTAAAAGTAATTTCAGTTTATGAGGGTCAGAGAGTTCAGACTGCAAAATGCTACAAAGGATCTCATTAATGCTTTTCACTGGAGAATTATGGGAATGAAATCTGTTCCTTTGAACAGATTTGGACTGTTTCTTTTTCCCCCCAAAAATAATAAAAAGTAAGTGTTGAGTTTTGCTTTTGTTTTCAGGAAGGGGAAATGCCAAAAATATTAAAGTGTGCACCCTTTCCCACATATCACTTCTTATGACATGAAAGCTCTTCAGCATCTGTCTGATGCAAAGGACTGTCCAACATCTGTTCCAGGAACATGTGGTATGTTTACAGAGGCAAGAGAAACCCAGAGACAGATGTTTTGTGTGCATACTTGAAAGAGAAGGAAACAAGGAGAGAGAATGCCTTCAAATATTTTTTTTAATGATCTCGGAAATTACTTTGGGAAAGTACAGTATATTAAGGGTCTTTCTAAAATATTCAGTATACATGCCATTAGATGTCTCTTAAAGCTGGTATTCAGTGAACCACTCAATTGGTTCCATGTGCCCAATGGGACTTTGGACATGATTTTTCAAACTGCAGCCCCTCACCCCACAGAGCAAGTCTCGCTTGAAACAGATGAGATTTCAAAAGCAGTTTGTGACATGAGGACTGCTGATCAAAGCGTGGCGGGTTGGGGAGGGGGTCAACTCCACTTCTAAAGGAGCTCCTTCAATTTTTGGCCTGTGAACCTAAGTTGCCAAATGTGTAATCAGTGCTTTTTGCGGCGTTTCCAGATAAATTGGAAATCCAGATTGTACCTAGTATATCGTTACTATTTTTGTTCCAGAACTAAAAAAAAAGAGGAACAAAAAAGAAGTTTTCAACTAAAAAAATGAATAGATGTATGTATTACAATGAAAGCAGTGTTTGATGAAAATATGCTATCTCCTGAACTTGTACAAGTAGAACAGGAGAAAGAACTGATTAGCCTAGTTTCTAATGTTAAAAAAGTGAAAATGTCTCTATAATCTCATACTGAGTAAGTAATGCATTTATAAGTAAAACATTTTAATCTGGTATTATAAGAATTACTCTGTCGTGTCCCACTCCTCCGCTGACGGCCGGGTCAGGGAAATCCGAATCAGGCTTGCCTCTGCAGCTCTGCCCAAAGTCCTAGCAAAGTCCTCAGAGCAGGCAGGAGACCAGTAAGTGACTTCAGCAAGATAAGTTCGACTTTTGCCTGACTCAGAGACTGCCAGAAAGCAGATCCTTTATATAGGCCATGGGGTATGGCTCCATGACTCAGCACTCATTAAGGCCTGCCCCTCCCTTCCTTCTGTTGCCTCCGCCTATCCAATCTTCTGATGCGAGGGTCACTCCAATCAGCTGTTGGTAATAAACCCTCCTCAGGCTCACATGCTGTGGAGGAGGGGGAGGGGTCTAGCTGCTCCGTTTGCCTGGGCATGGAGTCAGGGCTGGGGCCGGGAGGTGCTCCTTCTTCTGCAGTTTGTCTGGGCATGGAGCCAGGACTGGGGCCGGGAGGTGCTCCTTCTTCTGCAGTTTGTCTGGGCATGGAGCCAGGACTGGGGCCGGGAGGCATACATTCCTCCGTGTTCGGGAGCAGATAAGAAGGCCCCGGCTGCTCTGAGGGCGGGCAAGACACAACATACTCTTTACACAAACTTTAGAATAAGGTGCTTAAATGCTCCTTTCCTTGTGAACCAGTAGAAAGTTGCCTTACATCGGGCTTTTGAGCGCATGGCAATAAGGCCAAGCGCTTATTTCAGGGTTCAAAAAAATATAAGATAAGGTCTTATTTTTGGGGAAACACGGTATGTATGTGTGTATATATATGTGTTCTGTTTCACCCTCCCACCACTCCCAACAAAAAGTCATTCAAAGGCCTTCTCCAAATTTATTTACACTTGGCTGGATTCCTTCTGGCACAGAGATGTTCTGGACATGTCTCCCCACATGCCTGCCAAAATCCCTGGAGATAATCAGAAAATTATAGATAAAGCATGAGTCACTCACGAACAGATTCTTCTATCCACGAAACAGTTTGCCCGCGCAAATTCATTGCTTTGTCCAACACAAAAAGCCAGGAAGCTCCGCCTCCTGTTTTATATCCCCTGTGGGTGTCGCTCCGTGACTCATCATTCTCTGACCCTGTCCCAACGCCTCCTCTGCTGCACGCACCGGTCACATCTGCGCAGTCTCGCATCAAGCCAAGATTGTTCTTGGGGCGTTGCCAAATCAGAAGAAGGCCTGGGGGAATCAGGCCTTGCCAGCCCCTCCTCCTCCTCCTGGGTCGGTGCCAGGAAGGGAGAGGGCTCAGGGGAAGCAGGCCTTGCCAGCTCCTCCTCCTTACACTCTGAATCATCCTCCTCCAGGAGTCCAAGTCCAGGAACCTGGGTCACAACAGTGTGTGTGTGTGTGTTTATGTATATATGTATGGATGTAGATGTAGATGTATATAAATGTATGTATGTATCTATATAAGGTAAAGGTAAAGGTTCCCCTCGCACATGTTGCTAGTTGTTGCCGACTCTAGGGGGCAGTGTTCATCTCCATTTCAAAGCCGAAAAGCCAGCGCTGTCCGAAGACATCTCCATGGTCATGTGGCCGGCATGACTCAATGCCAAAGGCGCACGGAACGCTGTTACCTTCTCACCAAAGGTGGTCCCTATTTTTTCTACTTGCATTTTTACATGCTTTCGAAACTGCTAGGTTGGCAGAAACTGGGACAAGTAACGGGAGCTCACCCTGTTACACGGCAGCACTAGGGATTCGAACCGCTGAGCTGCCGACCTTTCGATCGACAAGCTCAACGTCCTAGCCCCTGAGCCACCCTGTCCCTTTTATGTATCTATATAGCATGTGTATATGTGTGTTATGTATGTGTATGGATAGCTATATACTTTCTTTTGAGAGGAGGCAACAGAATTTCATTTTTAATGCAGGCCAGTGTACTCACAATAAAAAATGACAATAAATGTTGTCTTATTTTGTGAGTATTGGATATCCTAAGCAGAATACAGAATTACAGATTTGGAAGGAACTTTGCAGATGCTAGTCTAAACCCCTGCTTGAGGAGGAGCCCCTGTACTGTTCTGGACAAATGCCTGTCCAATCTCTTCTTGAAAACCTCCAGTGAGTTATGAGGCTCACCTATGGTTTCTGGAGGCAAGCCATTTCATTGATTGTTCTTACCAACAGGAAACTTTTCTTTAATTCTAAGTTGGATCCCCCTTTGATAATCGTTCATCTGTTAATTCTTGTCCTGTCTCCAGGTGCTTTGGAGCAGGGGTCACCAACCTTTCAGACTTCAGGGACCACTAAATTCATAATTTTAAATCCCACGGACCACTAATATGATCTGGCTAATGACCGGCTGGGTAGACGTGGCTAGGTGGTCATGTGACTGGGTGGGCATGGCCAACTTGATGTCACTCACATTAAGGGGTGGCCAGTGTACTCACAGTAAAAAATGACAATAAATGTTGTCTTATTTTGTGAGTATTGGATATCCTAAGCAGAATACAGAATTACAGATTTGGAAGGGACTTTCCACTCACAGGAAGCAGTTGTTGGAGCTAAGCAGCAACCATGAGAAAGAGTTGGCAAAACAGCTCAGTTCAAATTGGATCTGACCAAGAAGGAGGCTCAACAGAAGCATTTCACTGAGGACTAGGAGCATAGGCTTTCCAAGCAGAGGGAAGACCTGTGGGGGTGCAAGGCCAGGTACAAGCGCTTGGAGGCTTAGTGGGCTGAGATGGTCAGGCAGTTCCAGACCATGATGCAGTCCCACTGGAACAAGGCCCTCTAGCTCTTCGCCACCAGGGTGCTTCCCTCCAGCCTTCACCCAAAGCCCTACACCAGGAACCTGAAGCAGACCCCAAGTTGGAATTTCTGCCTCCCTCTGACCCACACAAAAAGACCCTGAAGACTCTCTGCAGCAACACAAACGTTCATTGCATGTATTTGACCCCGGGGTTGTAGTTTGACGACCCTTGATTTAGTGCAATATAAAAAAACGCAAATAATTTTTATGAGGAACACCAACATTTTCTCGCGGACCACCAGTGGTCCACGGTCCACCAGTTGGTGACCGCTGCTTTGTAGAATATAAGTTTGTTGCAATTGCCTTATTTTTCAGAATTTGAAAAATTAATTCACATGTTCTGGATCTGTCTTACTATCATGTTATTTTTAGGGGAAATTCATATAAGGTTGTTGACAGGAGATCAGATGTTGATCATGTTATTAACACCTGGTATATCTAGAACTGTAAAACTGTATTTGTGTATATGGTGGATGGCCAAAATAATTATTATATAACATTGGAAGGTCACTGATTTGAAACAATGGATTGTTTTTTGATATATTAATGGTTATTTTTCAGAGAAGGGATAAGGAATAGAATTTTTGAGAAATTTGTTCAATTTTTCAGGAATAAGTTTTTTATTGAGATGATTTTCCAATCCTTTTATTCTGGGGGTGGAGGGTCCTTTGGAGATAACTTTAAACACAGCCAATTGACCAAAGTTTAATGTTTCTGGGATCAGTAATTTCTGGAGATGGAAAAGGCTACTCTTAAATTCCACAAAGTCTTGCAATCTGAGCACTGGTAAAATACAAATATTTCTACATCAGAAATATTATTTTGAGGGAAAGTATGTTTGGTTGTTCTGAAACTATCCAGCCAGAAATGAGGAGATTATCAGGCAAGGATTTTTGAACAAGGGGATTTCCAGGACTCAGTTTTCTAAGAGTTTTTGAAGGCCTTAACAAATTAAAATTCTTATGATTCTTTTTTTTGTTTTTTGGCTGGGTGAGGAAACCATTTAAAGTGGTAAAAAGTCAGCAAATCTACAATGTGGTTTCTTCTATGAACACAAATCTCTGAGTCATTTTTCCATTTTATTGTAACCCAGAGAATGAAATTCTTCAATTCGTGGATTCTTATTCTCTACTCAGAACTCAGATTATATCAAATCCTCTGATAGAAATATATTACCTTTTTTTTAAAAAAAGTGTCACATGGTTCCAAAAAAGTTTTCTACAAGTATGCTTTTGTTTGCACGCTGCTCTTCTTAAAGTGGTTTTATTCAAAGATGAATTGTAAAAGTGGCTCTGTAGATCCCAAGACAAATTAATGCACGACTGAAACAGTGCATTCTTGAAAATAAACTAGTGCTTAACCAGCACGGGAAGAGCTGTTTTTAATTATTGTGGTCATACTCTATTCTGAGAAAATGGACTTGGACTACTGATTAGTCTCTTGGTCTCAGGATTTCTGAGAGCTCTACTTCGCCTTCTTTATATTAACAACTACATAAAGGCTCTCAAAAAAATTACTCCAAATTACAAAGTGAAAGACTCAGTATTATTCTGGTGAGTCTCAACTGTACCTTCTTTATTTCAAGTAGTGCCAAGATGGTTATCAAACTACTGTTGGGATTGACCCAGTGGTGAAATCCAATTTTTTTTTACTACTGGTACTGTGGGCGTGGCTCGGTGGGCGTAGTGTGGCTTGGTGGGCATGGTGTGACTTGGTGGGCGTGGCAGGGGAAGGATACTGCAAAAACTCCATTCCCACCCCACTCCAGGAGAAGGGTGCTGGAAAATCCCCATTCTCTCCACACTCCTGGGGGAAGAATATTGCAAAATCTCCATTCCCACCACACTCTGGGGCCAGCCAGAGGTGGTATTTGCTGGTTCTCTGAACTACTCAAAATTTCCTCTGCCGGTTCTCCAGAACCTGTCAGAACCTGCTGGATTTCACCCCTTGATTGACCCACTGACTGGACATAGCAAAGGATGAACTAATTATGAGCATGAGTATTAGTTCTTTCATAGTCAGAAGGAAAGACCCTGAAATCAGAGGAGCCTAGTACTATAACAAGGCAACTGTTCTTACTGTTCCAAAGAGAAAATTGCCAGGATTTGAATGATGATAAAGGGGCTGCATTTTTGTCATGTAGTGAGGCACAAAACCATATCTAAGTCACAATCATACACATTGTCTTAAAAGTAGTCAGCTAGTCAATTTTTTTTTAATTTAACAGTCACTTGATGAGGTAAAGTTGGACTGAGAGGTAGTAAAGAGATCAAAGTAAGCTTTCTTGACTGAGTTTGGAATTGAACTTGACTGTCCTCAATCTTAACTCAAAGTCTTAGCACTACACTGGATTTATTCTACTCTAATTTTGCCTGTGGTTGAAAGAAATGTATGTTCTAATTAACACAAAGAATTACATTTTAATCACTATAAATAAGAATTATGTTTTTTTTAATAAAAGATGATAGAATCAGTTGTTTTCTGCATTGCCATAAGTTGCATTGGAAGCCCATTTGATGTCAACCCCCAGCAAAGTAAATCCTTCTAATTACTATATGATTTCAAATGAGTCTGCTTACTGATTGGGATAATTAGTAAAATATCACTTTCATGCAGGAGTGAAATCCAGCAGGTTTTGGAGAACCGGTAGCGGAAATTTTGATTAATTTGGAGAATCGGCAAATATCACCTCTGGCTGGCCCCAGAGTGGGGTGGGAATGGAGATTTTGCAATATCCTTCCCCCACAAGTGGGGAGGGAATGAGGATTTTGCAGTATCCTTCCCCCAGGAATGAGGAGGGAATGGAGATTTTGCAGTATCTTTCCCACAGGGAATGAGGATTTTGCAGTATCCTTCCCCTGCCATGGCCACCAAGCCAAACCCACCAAGCCATACCACACCCATCAAGCCATGCTCACAGAACCGGTAGTAAAAAATTTAGATTTCACCACCACATCATATCCTCCCACTGATAAAGATTGACTTGGTGAAATCAGATCTTTTCAGAGGCAGTTTTGGGATTCTTGTTCTCTTCTCTTATTGATTCTTCTCTGCTACCTGTGTTTAGCCTGGAAGCCAACTTTTTACTTCCATGTTTTGGCAATCGGTCTGGTAGACTCACAAGATTCGTTTTTCTTGCCATGTCCATGTATACATCCAAACTAGACTGTTGTTTCTCTGTGTCATATAATATATATGGGTATATGCATTATTTATTTATTTATTTATTTTTGGTCATGTTTATGTAGTGTATATTGGAGGTGGTGACCCTTTGAGAACTGTATGCAATGAAATTTCATTTTAATGTATGTTGATTAGTGTACATTTAAAGTGACAATAAAGTTAATCTAAATCTAAGTCTAATGGATTGGAGGATTTTAAGAGTCAAAATGGATATTGAGGCTTCTGTTACTAATACGTCAATTTTAAGTTTTATTTTACAGAAAAATAGCTTGCAGATTAAAAGTTGCCATTAAAGTAATGATACCAACTGGGGGCTGCTGCTAAATTATGCTAATTTCAATATCTTCCTATCTTTGTTTAATAAACTCCAGGGCTTTATTGAAATTCATATTTAAGAGGGGATACACCAATATGAAACAATTTGTTAGTTATTGCTACATACCATCTAGATTTAAAATTACCACAAACTAGAAGCAGCAAAAGTCCCATAGGAGATGAACAGATTCTAAACCAGTAAAACATAATTAGTTGCCAAGTTTTTGGATGTGGCTTGCTTCCAAGCACATATGAGCATTGGAAGCTGAAGCTAGCTACCAAAGAAGCTGAAAGAAATTAAGCAGCAAATTGGTACATAGGAGGGAGAAAAAGTGATGGGGTAAACGAGAAAGAAGCAAGTCAGTAAGAGAAAGAAAGAAGCCATTTTGCCATCAAATTTCAGTGTCATAAACTGGGAATTTTCTGGAGGCTGTAAAATAGAGATTAGGAGTAATATCAGTGGTGAAATTCACTTACCTTTGCTATCGGTTCGGGAACGGGAGCAGGCAGGAGCACGCAAACCCTCTTCTGCGCATGTGCAGAAGGTAAAAAAACGGGATGTAATGACGTCCCGGCGGGTGAATGGAGCCTCCCACTGCCAGCACTACCAGTTCACGCGAGCCGGATAGAACCAGCCGGATTTCACCGCTGAGTAATATGTGGCATTTAGCACCTGGTATTACAAATCCAAGGACATAATTTAGCAGATGTAAAGAAAAAAGACTTGGGAGAAGATTAGCGAAGAAAACAATATGAAGAAACTGAGATTATCTCTACTATGCCTAAAACAGCTATGCAATAGAGAGAATAAAATACAGCTTTCTCTGGAATCACTGTAAAGCATCCTCTAAGACAGGGGTCTCCAACCTTGGTCCCTTTAAGACTTGTGGACTTCAACTCCCAGAGTCCTTTAGCCAGCAAAGCTGGCTGAGGAACTCTGGGAGTTGAAGTCCACAAGGGACCAAGGTTGGAGACCCCTGCTCTAAGAAAGAGTACAATGTGGGCTTCAGATTGATCATTCCTTCTTAACAGCACGAAGATAATTTCCCTTAAGGAAGAGAAAGAGATTGATACATGAGTAAGTATTTATTTGTGTTTTCCTCGTTTCCCATTGAGAATGATTATTTAGTGACAACTTTTTGAAGATCTGGAGGCTATACCCTTGCTGGCTACCATGATCTCTTCAAGGAAAGAAGCTGCATAACTTCAACTTGCATAACTTGGTTTACTTTATGTACAGCACACTTAAAGTAAAATGCTAAATGGTTTCCACAATTTGGATGTCCAACAACTTAATTCATGCTAATTATTATAGGGTGCATCCTAATTTACAAATCAGTTGCCTAAATTTCAAAAATAGTAAAAGCAACTTGGTTGAAATTAAACTCCTCTTAATGCAGTGGAACTTCTAAATCTATGGGCAGTGAAAGAGATTAGGCTAAATCAGACTAGGCCACATTGCATTTTCTTCCAGTGCACTCTTTAAAAAGTATATTTATTTATTTATTTATTTATTTATTTATTTATTTATTTATTTATTCGATTTTTATACCGCCCTTCTCCCGAAGGACTCAGGGCGGTGTACAGCCAAATAAAAAAGCGCAATATATACATTAAAACAAGACTAAAACAAACATATTGCAAAATGGCCAAAAATTTTAAAAATTTAAAACATTTAAAATAGTTTAAAAACCCTAAAATATAAATAACCCCGGATTAAAATTTAATTAGGCCAGTCCCGCTTGAATAAATAGATGTAATAAATAAATAAATAGAATAGATATTCTATTTCTGCCAGATTTTCTTCTGTTCCCTAACCAAATACAAACAGCTTTGTTACCTGATATAAGCTACGAATAATCTTGTGAAAGTGATTCATAGCCTGGAAACTTAAGTTGCACAAAACTGAAATAAAATATTGTACCACCTCCTCTTTTGTTTTGCTTTATCTTCAGACAAAAATATACCTGTGTTATAACCAAAAAAGTTCATTATCAAGGATGAAACACTCCTCTGTGCAAAATCTTTTCCATGCCTTGTCCTATTTTGAGATTTTAATAGCAACATAAGAGAGGCCTGTGCCATCTCCTGCCTTTCCACATCATGATTGATTTCACCACAACTCGCTGAGTTGAAGTCAGCAGTAAAAAAAAAAATGTTTCCATTTTTACTTTAAGAACGAGATCACATCCCACTGAATTTTACACAATGCCTTACAAGTCTTGTGCAGTATTTACACTGTGTATGTATACATTCCACTCCAGGAATATACAATACTAGAGTTATTCAGATCTTTCAATGTACTGTATATATTTATGGTACTATTGTTAATGGATGCTAATGGAGAATTGATATAGTTTCTTTATTAGATATAAATATTTCACTTTTAATTTTGTTCAGCTCAAGGCAGGGTACATAATATTCCCCCTTCCTATTTTTCCCATAACAACAATAATATTCCTGGGAGGGGATTGGGCTGAAAAAAGAGCAACTGGCTTCCATGTTTAAGGGAGGACTGGAATTCAGAGCCTTCCCATTTAACCGCTATTGGTTCTCAGGTCTCTGCACTGGAAATGAAGGAGTAAATTGCTTTGTAACTTATGTCTTGAATGCAATTTTGAACTCATAAATTTGCCATTTGCAGCAGCAAAGAACACCTTTAAATGAAGACTTTAACTTAATTTCCTGCACTGAATAGTACCTTCATTCTTTGGGACAAGTGAATGCAATTTATTGCAACATAATTGTAGTGATCAAAAAGGATGGTCTTGAAAGACAGAAGAAAGATCTGCTACCAAGGCAACAATCAGATGAAGAAAATTTGACCCCAGGCCAAAGGAGTTGTTTGTCAAAAGGCATAAACTTTCCTCCTGCTGCAATTCTCAGAAAAATAAAAGAGGCAACAAAGGTAGCATATTTACACTGACAAGGTTCTGTTTTTACATGTAGTCCTCAGTTAGTGACTGGCTCATTTGCAGTTACGATAGTGATGAAAAAGTAACTTAGCAACCAGTCTTCTCATTTAAGATCTATAAAAAAAGTTGAAGATTGTAAAATCGTGTTTCACTTAGCAACCACTTTGTTTAACAACTCAGTTGGTGGTCCCAATTGTGGTTGCTAAATGAGGACTACCTGTATAACTGTTCAAACAAAAGTAACTTTTGGCCTGACTGTGTCTGTGACTTGGTCTGATCTGCTTGATAGAGGTGACAATAATAGGCTGCAGTCCACTTTATCCAAGCATGGAGCATTATGTTGAGAAAGAATTATAACGGTGGTCCAGGAGTTCCAGGCTTCCATGACGGCCTTGGATCTGATTCAAGTAACTGATGGCCCTACACACACTGGGGGAGGCACACTAGATCTGATTTTTATCTCTGGACAGTGGTTTAGTGATCTGGAACTAGGAGTTTTAGTGACGGAACCGGTGTCATGGTCAGATCATTTTCTCCTTCGCCTAGACTTTCGGACCGCCGCTCACCACCGCAGGGAGACGGAGCCAATGCGTTGGTTCCGTCCCAGGCGCCTGATGGACCCCGAGAGGTTCCGGACGGAGCTTGGGCCGTTCCCTGAGGATCTTGCCCACGGCACGACTGAAGAACTAGTTGCAGCCTGGGAACGGGCTGCGGCTGGGGCTTTGGACCATGTCGTGCCTTTGCGGCCTCTGACCCGGCGTAGATCTCAATTGGCTCCTTGGTTTTCTGAGGAGCTGAGGGAGATGAAACGCCGGAGAAGACGCCTAGAGGGTACCTGGAGGTCTAGCCGTTCCGAGGCTGATCGGACACTAGTGAGGTCTTTTACTAAGACCTATCTAGTGGCAATGAGGGAGGCAAAACGTTCTTACGTTTCCACCCTCATTGCATTGGCAGATAACCGCCCGGCCGCCCTGTTTCGGGTGACCCACTCCCTCCTTCGTCAGGAGGGGCGGGATGACCCCTTACAGGGACGTGCTGAGGAGTTTAACGGTTATCTATACAATAAAATCGTTCAGCTTCGGGATAGTTTGGACCAAAATTGCGATGATCCAAATGAGATGACGGAGACGCGTCTTGTTGAGGTTGTTTGGGATGAGTTTGATTTTGTGGCTCTCGAGGACTTGGACAGGTTACTGGGGAGGTTACATGCAACTACATGTTTACTGGACCCGTGTCCCTCCTGGTTAGTGCTGGCTACACAGGAAGTGACACGAGGCTGGCTCTGGGGAATTATAAATGCTTCATTGGTGGAAGGGGTTTTCCCCGCTGCCTTGAAAGCGGTGGTGGTGAGACCCCTCCTCAAGAAGCCTTCCCTGGATCCAGCTATTTTGGGGAATTATCGTCCAGTCTCCAACCTTCGCTTTGTGGTGAAGGTTGTAGAGAGTGTGGTTGCATGGCAGCTTCCCCAGTACCTGGATGAAGCTGTCTATCTAGACCCGTTCCAGTCCGGCTTCCGGCCCGGACATAGTACGGAGACAGCTTTGGTCGCGTTGGTGGATGACCTCTGGAGGGCCAGGGATAGGGGTTTTCCTCTGCCCTGGTCCTATTAGATCTCTCAGCGGCTTTTGATACCATCGACCATGGTATCTTGCTGCACCGGTTGGAGAGTTTGGGAGTGGGAGGCACCGTTTATTGGTGGTTCTCCTCCTATCTCTCTGACCGGTCGCAGACGGTGTTGACAGGGGGGCAGAGATCAACCGCGAGGCGCCTTACTTGTGGGGCGCCTCAGGGGTCGATTCTCTCGCCTCTCCTGTTCAACATCTATATGAAGCCGCTGGGTGAGGTCATCAGTGGCTTTGGAGTGAGTTACCATCTGTACGCTGATGACACGCAGCTGTACTTTTCCACCCCGGACCACCCCAACGAAGCTGTCGAAGTGCTGTCCCGGTGCCTGGAAGCCGTACGGGTCTGGATGGGGAGAAACAGACTCAAGCTCAATCCCTCCAAGACGGAGTGGCTGTGGATACCGGCACCCCGGTACAGTCAGCTGCAACCGCAGCTGACTGTTGGGGGTGAGTTATTGGCCCCAATGGAAAGGGTGCGCAACTTGGGTGTCCTCCTGGATGGGCGGCTGTCGTTTGATGATCATTTGGCGGCCGTCTCCAGGAGGGCCTTTCACCAAGTACGCTTGGTCCGCCAGTTGCGCCCCTTCCTTGACCGGGATGCCTTATGCACGGTCACTCACGCTCTTGTCACTTCTCGTTTGGATTATTGCAATGCTCTCTACATGGGGCTGCCCTTGAAGTGCACCCGGAGGCTTCAGCTAGTTCAGAATGCAGCTGCGTGGGTAATAGTGGGAGTTACTCGTTGCTCCCATGTAACACCACTCCTGCGCAGTCTACACTGGCTTCTTGTGGTCTTTCGGGTGCGCTTTAAGATTTTGGTTACCACCTTTAAAGCGCTCCATGGCTTAGGGCCCGGGTACTTACGGGACCGCCTGCTGTTACCTTATGCCTCCCACCGACCCGTATGCTCACACAGAGAGGGTCTTCTCAGGGTGCTGTCTGCCAAACAATGTCGGCTGGCGGCCCCCAGAGGTAGGGCCTTCTCTGTTGGAGCTCCTACTCTTTGGAACGAACTTCCCCCTGGTTTACGCCAATTGCCTGATCTTCGGACCTTTCGCCATGAGCTGAATAAATAAACGCATTTATTTATTCAAGCGGGACTGGCTTAAAAATTTTATTAAATTTTAATTGGGGTTATTTATGAATTTTAGGGTTTTAAATTGATTGTTTTAAATTTCGGCCATTTATGTAATATGCTTGGTTTTAAGTTTCTGTTTTAATGTGTATATTGTGGGGTTTTATTATTTGGCTGTACACCGCCCTGAGTCCTTCGGGAGAAGGGCGGTATAAAAATCTAATAAAATAAATTAAATAAATAAATAAATACCCACCCACACCAGTGGAGGGAGTCTACCGGTTCTACCCAGTTCAGGCAAACTGGTAGCAGTGGTGGGAGGCTCCGCTCACCCACCCGGACATCATCATGGATGCTCTGCGCATGCACAGAGGTGGCGCGCACGCTCACATTTCCAAACCGTAAGTGAATACCACTACTGACCCACACTTACGGGAGAGAATAGTAAAAAAGAGAGGTTGAATGGAAATGAAAAGTAGGAGAAAACAATGGTGATAATTACCCAATAGGATTATGCAATGCATTGGGAAGAAGTATTTTAATACAGAATGTTGTTATGAATGAAACCATTCTTTGATGCATTCAAGCAGCCTCCATCTGTTTTTCATCATAAATGAAAAGAAGGACTAAGGTTGACAAGATAGCAGTGTTCCAATATCTCAGGGGCTGCCACAAAGAAGAGGGAGTCAAGCTATTCTCCAAAGCACCTGAGTGCAGGACAAGAAGCAATGGGTGGAAACTAATCAAGGAGAGAAGCAACTTAGAACTAAGGAGAAATGTCCTGACAGTTAGAACAATTAATCAGTGGAACAACTTGCCTCCAGAAGTTGTGAATGCTCCAACACTGGAAGTTTTAAAGAAGAGATTGGATAACCATTTGTCTGAAGTAGTGTAGGGTTTCTGCCTAAGCACAGGGTTGGTCTAGAAGACCTCTAAGGTCCCTTCCAACTCTGTTGTTCTATTCTATTCTGTCTCTAGAAGTTCATAGAATTGGAAATCCACACACAAATTCTTCAACTTCCAGTGAAGCAAGTTAGAGTCAGCAAAGTGAAGAGGCAAAGTTAGGCATTTGTTCCAACTGTGAACTTTGTTTTTAAAAAAAATATAGTTTATTGAACTTTTATTACATTAAAAACATAAGAAAAAAACTGTGAATTTTTAATTGTCTCCGGATTAACATCAGCACCTGTACCTGCATATTATTGGAAGGATAGAGTCCTTTAAAACCAGTGAATTTTATTACAGATTTAGTGTGTGGAACAAAAATAACTTCCCCAGGAATCTAGAAGCAATTATTTATGAAATAAATAAATTTATGAACATTTATGAACTAAAGCCTGAGCAAAACCAGCTCTCAACGGCATTTTGAAAGAAAAGCCAACTTATTGGTATTAAATAGAAATAGTTAAACACAATGATGATCAAAGATTTTTAATCATTAGGCGACAATTTCCTAAGCATACATGCTTGGAAATAAGTCCCACTGAACTTAGCGGCACTTGTATCTACAATTGGTGGCTCCTTGCACCAGTCATATTTTTTACAGATGGCCTTGCAAACAAATCTTTGACAAGATCTTGTTTCATCAAATGGAAAGCAAACAATTTTTTGTGACCAGATGTTTAAAAATCTTAAGCTTGCATTCTAAAGATGTAAAAGAATAGATTAAGCAGCCCAGAAGCTGTTTGCTCTTTTGTAAGCCTCTATTATTATTCCCCTAGCCCCCAGGAATGTATATGTTTTACTCCTCACTGTAATAACAAAGCATGGATTCTGAGAGGGTAATGTGATAACTCCACACAATATGAGCATCAGATGAACATCCAAGTTTTCTTGTACAAAGTCAAGTCATTCATGCTTCTGGTCTGCGCATGCAGTGATTAAGCTGTTAAGCTAAGAGTGAATACACCTAGAGTCAAGTTCATCCTCAGCCATGGAAACAGATTAGGTGATTTTGGATTATTAAGTATATCTTAGCCCAACTTACCTCTCAGGGTTGATATGAGGGAAAATTAAAAGAAGATGGGTTTGGTATAGGTGTTTGGACTGGATTGCCCGATCCGGTAGAGATGGCAGCGGGTGGTTCGGAGAACCGGTAGCAAAAAAGCCTGCCTCCCCCCATGCCCAGCTGAGCCAGACGATCATCAGAGGTTTTTTTCCTTTTTACTTTTAAAAGCATTTTTTCTTCGGCTGAAAAAATGCTTTGAAAATTAAAAAAAAGCCTCCGATGATTGTACGGCTCAGCTGGGATCGTCAGAACCTTTTAAAAGCATTTTTTCTACAACTTCTTCGGCCGAAATGCTTTTAAAAGTAAAAAAAAAAAGTTGGCCATGCCCACACATTACCCCCCCCACCAAGCCACGCCCACTGAATTGGTAGTAACAAATTTTACATTTCACTGCTGGTTTGGTATATTGTCCTGGAGAGAAAAAAATTAATATAAATTTATTTAATAATGGACGGCAACTCCCCAGGTTTCATCCCTAACTTCATTTACAGACAGATATACTGTAGTTAACGATATTTCTACACAATATATTTGTACAGAAAAAGTTGTTTGCTTGCAATGGAGATGAGGATTGATGTAGAGCAAGGATATCAAACCTGATTGCATTGCGGGCCGTATCGGGTTGTTTCAGGACGTATCGGGATGTTTTTTGCCTTTGTGGGACTGGGGCGGCCAAGGCCTGCATGGGCCTGGGTGTGGCCTGCAGGGGCCATATCTGGCCTATGGGCCACCAGTTTGACAGTCCTGATGTAGAGGAAGGCCAGGGGAATTAAAAAGTTTCTCATCCTTCCCCTCCATGCACCATTTGTTGAGAGAGGGTGGTCTGTAAATGCATTTTTTTAATCAATAGACTTGGCTCTCAAGCAGAGATCTCTCCCAGGCCTGTGAGCAACTTGGAAACTGTAAATTAATTGCTACATGAATGGATGTGCAGAGCACATGTTTGATACTGCTGAATGATCTCCTCTCAATGTAGTAGGAAACACAATATCAGACTTGGAGAGATAGGAAGAGGCTTTTAGAGGCAGGAATATATTTTTAACAGTATTTGTGCAAAGAAACAGAGTGCAACCTTGGAAAGCTTACATAGAGATGAGTATCTTTGCCTTTAAAATGCCACAAAAATCTATATCTCAGTTGCAAAGATGTCCAGAAGGAGGAAGATCTGTTGTCAGTGGAGGAGATCTGATCTTGCAAAAGCTTCCAAGACTTTATCTAAAATGGTTAATGGTCCCTTCTGTAAATTCAAAGAAAAATAAAGTGTGTTTTGCTATATCAAGATGTGGCCTGGAAGTGCAAAATCCGCAGCCTTTCTACTTCCTAACCTGGAGTCCCAGAAAATATAACACCTTTGCAGCTACCATATATAATGTCATCCTACTGTACCAAGAAAAGACTTTCAGAAATTGAAAAGAAAAATGAAAATACAATTCTTTGCTTAAGAGAGTAACTGTTTTTACACACATGCAAACGCAGTGTGATTAATTTGCCTGTTGTTATTTCTTAACAATGGTATCTCTTATGCCAAATTTACAGAACAGTGTTCTCAGTGTGTCTCTTGGTGTGTGGAAAAAAAAATCTTTTCTGGTATTCTGCCAAGCACTAAGTCTAAACATGTTCTGTACGCAGCGTAAGTTTTTATTTCAGTTAGCCTTGGTGGTAGGAATAGAAGGCTGTGTGTTAATAGTAGTAGTTTTTTATACTGAATTCTATATTGCTAGGAGACTAGTGATTGACCACTGAGAGAGCAGGTTGCTGGACTAGATACGCCAGGGGTGTAATCCACCCTGCTGGATTAGCAGGAAAGGTTTATGATTTTATACAATTGTAAGGGGGGGGGAGGAGCGGAATATGCAACAAGGACAAAATCCCCTTATACTTTTTCTGCATGAAGAGATAAGGAAATTATTCAAGGGCATGGCGTAAATAAATTAAAAACCATGTAGCTTTAATATACTGTGGATAGAAAAGGATATATTATTTGTAGCTGTTCCTCCTCCTCCTCCTCCTCCTCCTCCTCTTCCTCCTCCTCCTTCTCCCTTAGCCTTTATGAGTTTAACAGATTTAAGAGTAGCTTGGAAATAGCTCAAAACAGCAATGTAGCCCCAAACAAGAAGAGACCTAACAGCGAAGAAAACTTTCTCTTCTCCCAGGAAAGTTGCCCTCTCCCCAAAGTACTGAAAAAAATAACAGCAAATGTTTTGTAGAACATATGGGAAGCTTATTATGTTTTAATCATGTGTTATTATTTAGATTTCAGAAGAGAAATATAGAGAGGTCTGCTCTACAATTCATTGCAGTAGTAAATGCTTACTACAAGGAATGCCTTAAGGTTCTTGAATCCAATATTTTTGCGATTTAATAGGATAAGTGATCATATGTAGCCCATGTCTGCCTGAAAATGCTTTCCTTGTTCTTTGATACAGTGTTCTTGGAATGAAATGAAGAATGGGACTGCTTGTCTTGATACGTAATTCTCAAGACATATATTGCAGATTTTATTTTCGACTGTTTTAATTCAGAAAGTTTGCACATAACTATGTACAAATCAATTAAAGAGTGCATTAATAAGTACAATCTTTATTTCAGGTTCTTATAAGAGTGGATTTGTTTTCAAGAAAGGAGGGAAATTAATTTTGCTTCTCGTTTTGCATGTTCATATTCCGAAAACAGGAAAATTGCAAAAATTGTTGGATCTCTTTATTGTCCTCACCGCTGTCTTAATTTGCAGAATGCAGTTTAGTCAGGGCAATTTTAAAAAATCACATGCATTTTGTAACATGACCCTTCGTAGGTCGTATAAGTTTGTAAACATTTGTCCAACATGTGGGATGTTTTGAGTTTTAGTGGTCAAATCAAAAAGAATTGGTTCTTGAAATAGTTTCCTCATCTGCATAAAGATACCATTGTAATTTTGGAGTTACAGTATTTTAGAAAGTAAACCTACACAATAAACCCTTTTCTTCCCGGGCTCCTACTAATCAATCCATGCATGTTCCACAAAAAGTCTTTCCAGGAGATGACCAGCAGTCTCCAATGCGCTGTGCGGAAATGTGCACTGCTTGATGAATGTTTCCAATTTTGGGACACTTCCCCTTCCCTGATTTGCTGCACTTTGGATGGCTTTGTTAATCCTTCATTAATACAATCACGAGGCAACCCTGCTCATGTAGAAACTGTGATAAGGACTTTCCTGTTTCATGTCTTCCTGCTCATCATAAATGCTAGTTTTTAAATGTAATTCTGTCAGATTCTCATGCAGTGGTAACTTCATTCATCCTGTACCGTGATCTTATATTAGTTCCTGGATGATGCATTCAATTTTCCCCCTCCTATTGCTCAGAACTTCATCTACCTCCACCACTCCATTTCTGTTTCCTTTGTGTGTCATCCTACTAACTTCTGTGACTTAATTTCTACCTTCACCTCTCAAAATATATCCATCACAGTCTCATTCTTTCCCTTCCACTCCAACCCGTTTTGGTGTTCATCCATCCATTCCTAAATGGCAGATAAGAAGCTTTGCTTACAATATATAGAAAGTTGAATTGTGGGTGGAGGCATGGGAGAGAAGGAAGACATGCCTGTAATTTGCTTTTTATGTAGGCCAAGTGGCTATATAGGCAACACACCGTCTCCACCCTCACTTCCTCAGGAATTCTGGAAACGAACCCAAGGATATGTAAACAAAGCTAGTGAAACACTGCTCCCAATGTTGTTAGATAGACTTATCATACACCATTTATTTTTCAGGTCACCTGAGTTAGGCTGGGTAGTGCCTAGAAAAAAATTCTTAAAATGTTCCCCTTGATTCTCCTTCTCCTTGCCGAGAGCAGCTTTTAGATGTCCTTTTTGTTTCTATCATGCAGTGTGGTCACATACAGAACGTGAGAAGGACCATACATAGAAACAAGCTGTATATCAGTCAAATGGCACTTAGGCAACTGGAAAAAAATGTACTGTGATTAAAAGTTTTCTCCAAGTTGTTGGGAAATTTGGAGAAAAGCAATCCTTTGTGGCAAAATATTTTGTAGCCCAGCCCCCTTACAAAATCTACCAAGAGTGTTTCTGTGTTTTATAAAACGATTCTTTTAGACCGAAGACTTCTTCATATGTATAGAAGACAGAATAACCGTAATAAGAAGGCTACATACTGTTTGAGTTCTTTTCCAAATGACTTTGACAACTGCAATAAATCACTCTTGAAATGTTTTGCAAATTTCAAAGGCCAATCAGAAAGAATTTTAGTTCCTCACTGGGTAACGTTACTCAATTTACTTTTAACACTGAATTGAGTGAAATGTAATCCCCTGTGTTTTCGAGAAAGGCTCATGTTCTCTGGGACAATCTGATCTTAGACTGTGTATTACTGCTATAATCAATCTGGACAGTTTGTTAGAAAGAGCAATTGGTTTTTGATCACTTTACTTAAAAGTGACATAGATGTTCAGGTTGCAGCTAAGACTAACAAAAACTTATCAATGGACATATTTTCCTCTAGACAAGATTAATGGGCTACAAGATCCTTTAAACATTTTGTTTCTTCTCCCACCTCAACATTGATGAACTGTTTGCTACACAATGTCTATGACCTTGTTTTCAAACACGTTCATATTCTAATGTGCATTTTTTCTATGCACATTTTTCTATTTAGGTAGTTAATATTTCTGCCTTACTATTCTGTCCCACAGACCTATAAAACTAACATTTAGAGACTGTATGTAAATTTTATATAATTTAGGAAAAATATATAATCTACAGTATATCAAATGTATATTCTTTGATGGAAAATCATATTTTGTAGGGATTGACTGTCAGGCAAATGTATGTGATATATGTACATTCATCATCCAGGTCCATTTAGATTTAATGGACATATGCTTTAACAGACATCCCTTCCCTCAAGAATCTGTAAAATTGGGGTTTTAGGATGTTTTAAACATTACTGCTTATTCGTTCTAAATATTAAATGAAACCGTATCTGAACAGTTTGCATTGTCCCTACTTTATTTAGTTAATCTGAGAAAAAGCTTGTTGATCTTTCAAACTCCCTATTACTTTTTATCCAAATCTATAGTAACCAGGTTTTTTGTTAAACAATAAAATATAACATCTGTTAAAAAACAATTTCATATGAGAACATTGAATCTCATGAATTGCTAGACTTGCAATAACCTATTTTCCCTTTTAGTACATAAATAGCTTTTCATTTCAGTTTACTATCACCAGAAATTAGCCAAACCCTGCTTAAAATTTAGTTTATGTTATCAGAGAATTGAAATAAATATGTCATTATTTCAAAATGAATTTCAAATTGGCAATTAAAGAACTGGCCATTAAGTGGATTGGATAGTACATGATTGATAATGTCCTGGAAAAATATAGAAGTGTGAACATAAGCCAAAAAGGAGAAAGGCTTTTTGACTGATCCCTATTCTCCCCCCAGGTATGTAATAATCTGTCCTGGAAGATAATTATTAGAGGGAAGACTAAGTTAAAATGGAAGAAGCCATTCCATCCATAGCAGAGAAACTCTGGATGCAATTCAAAATATTATGTACTATTTCAGTATATTCTTGTTTCTTATTTATGACTCAAGGGGAGGCAATAGAAACAAATGATCTTCTTCAGTAGTATTGATTCTTTCTTCTTTATTGGTTGGGATTTCCTAACAAATCTGGAGCCAGGGTCCAGAAAGCTGCAACTATTCACTAGACTACCACTAGCCAATAGCTTATAGGAAAAAGGGACCTTGTGGTTTTATACCTGTCATTTCAATTTGCTGTCTATAATTTTATTAAGACTTTTGATTATAATGGTGAACTAAGCTAAGCTAAACTTAAAGAACATAGAATACAAAGAAGGAGTAAAATAAATAAATAATTACATAAATAATTAAATAAATAAACATCTTTTCAGTCCCCGTCAGCACACAGTCCATAAAGGATGATCAGAAGTAACTATATATTATTTTAACCCTGCTCAAATAAACCAATTTTATATTCCTTCCTTTTCCTTCTAACAGTCTTAATCTTTAGTTTATTCTACTTGAATAATTGCTGTATTGCTGTATTGCTGTACGATTTCACTTCTCTTCATTTCTTCTTTAGCCCATCACACAGTTTTCACACAGTTTTTTTCAAGGAATTAATAAGCCTCTTTTAAACCCATAGGAAAAAAATAATCCAAGTCACTCTCTTGGTTTGTCATTTGTATTTCCCATTTAAATTTTAAAACCTTGGGCAGTAAAATAGCAAAGTAGATCCATTTTCTTAAATCATTTTCTAAGTCATTCTCTTGACATGTCAATTGTAAGTCAATTTTCAATACCATCTCTGTCCTGTTACATAATAAATTTTGTCATACATCTATCATTTCTTCAAAAACATATTTTGGACATAGCCTGTCCATAAAAACAGACATTATTGCAGATATTGTTGATAGTGTAGCTATTATTTTATAATTCCATTCTTCAAAAGTCTCCTTTAGTATTTTTATTGTTATAATATTTTGCAATATTTACAGGCTTGTAAATCTTCTCTACTTAAAAACTTTAGTCCTCTCTTTTATCATTTTTGAAATCAGGAAATTGCTTGTCTTTGTTTTGTCTTGTAAAAACCAAAACAGGATTATTTCCCATAAAAGTTGTTTGTTCCTTATAATTAATCTTATTATAAAAGTATCAATATTTCAAATTTATTTGGACCCTTAGTCTGTTTATAATTTTCTAAGATCAAATTTCATCAGACATCCCTGCAAACCTGACATGCCATCGATGTCATTCGTTTGCATACTTTTCTGATAAATATCCTAGACATTGTCATTCTACATATTTATGTCCTGATACAGGCCGGATTGACTGTTATGCTATCACAGTTAGTACATTTATTTCATTTTTATTTATTGATACTATATTTGTATCTGCATTTTAAGGGGGGAAAAGCCTTCTCATTGTCCCACCTTTAGAAAAAAATACATCAAATGGTGACCCAGTGCAGGGACTTCTCAGAGCTGGCAGTCTTGGAATGCCCTTTGCAAAGACTTCATTGATATTTTAATTTCTGTATATGAACAACTTATGTACTTTGGTATTATCTTCTCTTGCAGTAGCTGTAAGAAATGGTGGAATCAAATAATTAAAATGCTTTCAAATGCTATGAACTATATTTGCAATATTTATGTTTAAAACTGTTCAAATACACATCTTATCACTTTCAGGAGGTCACACCTTGTTTTTATGCAGGGAATAATTTTATGAGGGATAGTTTTAATCAGACCTTGAATGATTCACAGCTTTTCTCTATGTACAATTGAGTACATATTGCCACTGTGTTCTCTAAGTCTAACTCTTAGATTAAGTGTGTTCAAATTTTCAGCAAGGAGAACAATCCTATCAGTGGGGATAGAGAACTCTGAAAGCAGAAAGTCCATAGCATTCATAGTGTGTTCAGATGAGTAACAGGAAAAAATTCCTCTTTCTTCATACCTTGTAAATCAACATGGAACATTTGAGGCTACAGCCAATAGGGACAAGCCAGCTCACACACTACTGCTCCTCCCTCTGTAGAATATCAACAGTATGATATGAGTAAAAACAGTAACTAAAATTATTTGTGCTGATCAAAGATACTAATATAAAATATTGGAAAAATGCAATTTTTCTTCTATAGCCAGTTTTACATCAACTAAATGCATATGTGGTAAACATCACATCCTCCCATCAGGAATTATGGATTTGGTTTCTCGGATCATTATCTCCAAGTGAATAAAGAAAATTTAGCTATCTTGATATACTGGGATATTCAATAGATTTTTGGATACCACTGGCTGTGGAATTTTAACCTATGGCCAAACTACCAGGTGAATGGTAACATTATCTTAGTTCCTAAAAGTGGTGCTGGGAAACTATTATTTTGTACTGTAGCAGCTGTTTTATGTGGTTCACCATGAATCCATTTTGGAAATTGTCCTACATGCTATTGAATAAGTATCTGAAAAAGTTGAGAGAGGGTCTTAAGGAACTTGGGGTGAAGCATCACCAGAGTGCTGACAACTCCCAACTCAGATTTCTCCTTTTCATCAGAGCCAGGTGTAGTAATGAGCTTTCCAACATTTCCATTCAAGGTAACTTGTGTATGGAATAGGGTGAACCTGCTGAAATTCAATCCTGAAAAAGTGGATTTTCTTATGATGGAAAGCCAGGGAATCCAGGCAGCTGTAGCTTTAGTTATCTGCAAAAGGGATCAAGGGTTAGTGTTGTTAATTCTAAATCATCTATATACATTTAAAGTAATCCCAGACAGGGAAAAGATTGTTTTTGGTTGTTAAGCAGAAATCAAGGATTTATATAAATCAGCAGGATCTATCTGACTAGCAGCCAACTTGGTATTTTTGTAGAAACTAAAGTTTGTGTACATTTTGATCAAGTTATTGTAGAGAGGTGCTTTTAAACGGCACCAACAACTTAACAGCATTTGTAGCCCGTTCCACAGACGCAACTTTTTTGTCAAAAATACTTCAGTGCGATTTTGTAATGCAATACTGCAACGCTTCCTAGAAGTCAGATGCTGGCTGACACTGTTGTGTGTCTTTATCTACCCGGGAGTTAAGTTAAATTTGATAGCTTTTGCTTCCCATTTGGGCTTTCCAATGAAGCTGCAAAGGCAACGTGAGCTGCCCCGGTGGCATCCAATCTTTCTCCTTCACGATTGGTTTCCGAAGTCCTTCACAGGGCCGTGCGCCCAGGGCGCACGCCTTTCTGCCGTCCTTCCCTTTGCCCGGACAAGGGGCTGGCAAAAGAAGGGAGCGCCTCCCCCCCTCGCCTCGCTTTCCCTTAGCTTTGGGACTGCAGGTCGGTCGACGGGCTGCAGGGTAGCCCGAGCAAGAGGCTGGTCAGCGTGAAGGGACGTCCGCGCCCACAAGGCGGCCTCAGCTCCCGCTTCCCCTTGCCCGGCGCGGCCAGTTGCAGGGCGCGGATCCCGCTCGGAGAAGGCGGAGCGGCAGCTCCTCCCTCAGCTAGGAGTCAGCGGGGGCTGGTCGGACAGGCAACCTCGTCGGGAAACTCCAGTCCGCCGCCGTTGCCGCCGCCACTTAGCCCAGAGGAGACGCGAGCGAGGCCACAAAAGACTTCTTTGTGCACCGGCGGCCCCCTCGTCCCTCGTTTTTGGCCGGCGCCAGCATGGGCGCAGCCAGCGCCGCCTTCTTAGTCCTGTTGGCAGCGTCCGGGCTTCTTCCTCAGACCACGCCAGGTAAGCCCGAAAGAAGCTCCGACGGCTCCGGCCGTGCTAGGGTTGAGCAACATCTCGCAGCCTCCCGCTGTTCTTCATCCCAGAGCAAGCCAGGGTTGCAAGAGGCGCTTGTTGCCCCTCGGGCAGAGCCCACTTGGAAAGCAAACTGTTGAACGTGGTGGCGGGGCCCCGCCTGTTCCTCCTTGCTCCTCGTTTGCACCGAGATGGAGCCTGGGGGTGGGTGGAGGGAGGGAAGGACCCCGCCGTAACTCCCATCAGTGTCCGTACCCCACCCGCCGAAAGTCAGAATCTCCCTTAATTTAAGCCAGCCTTGTGCCGGGGACAAGAGGTGCCTTCATCTCTGCCCTTTCCTGAGCACGCCGAAGCCGTGGCGATGGGCTTGCCCAGTGGACTCCCTGGCTACAAACAGCCTTCGCTGGGGACTAAGCACGCCTTGGAAGCGCGGGGGGGGGACCTTTTTCTCTGGGAGTAATTCTAGCCTTTGTAGGCTTACTCAGAAGTAAGCCATCCCGAGTCTTGCGGAGTTGCATGCATATTGTAGACTCGCCTTCAAAGCGAGGTGGCGGCGGCGGGGGGGGGGTTCACCAGCGATCTTGGTTAATTCTCCTAAGAGATTTGGGCTAAGTGGCCTCGGGAATGGAGTCCTTTTTCCCGCGGTTTCGAGTGGGGGGAGAACTGTCCTGAAGAGACCACGAAGATTGTTCTCCCCCCCGCCCCCCTTGCAGCGATGCCGGGGGCTCTTTACAATGCCATCGTCGAGTTGGGAACTGGGTAGAGCTTGTAACCTCGCCACGGCGCTCCATCCTCGCTGCCTTAACAGTTTTTAAGCCCAAAGTCTCAGCGTGAAAGATAAAATCAGACACGAGGGATGGAAAAGTCATCCGCTTTTCCCCCCCACCCAACTCTACTCAGAAGTGAAATGGCTACTGGGGGATAGCAGGGTTCTCCCCCCCCCCTCTTTTTTTTTTTTTTTTGCTGGAGTGGGTGGAGAAATACAAAGAGCAACCCCCCCCTCCTTTGACTACACGGTGTTTCTCAATGGCAGTGTGTGAGGGGAGGGTATGACCAGCTCCCCCCTTAAAGGAAGGGGGATGTCTACTTCTTTGTTTCAATAAACACTTCTGCTGCCTCTCTTTCCAGCTGAGTGTGGTTAATCGGTGTTGAGTGAAGCCAGAGGCAAACCAGGAAACCACCAAGGGAAATTTGCCTTGAGTTTGAGTGGTTTGTTTGGTTGCTCTCCCTCTTTGGTTTTTGGGGAGGAGAATCCTATTTCCTGTGCGCTCCCTGGCTGGCCCAAAACTTTCGGGCTCAGGAAACATTAGGACTCGGTTCAACAAGCTTTGCGATTGTTTAGAGAACCTGAATACAAGCGGCCCTATTAACATCTGACCTTGCGCCATGGCGGGGTGGCAGGCTGGCTGCTGTGGCCAGTTCATCCGGCATCTCTTTCTCTTTTTTTCTCCTTTAATAGCAGTAAGATTTATGAGAACAAGGGGGGGGGGCGCAGAAGAGTCTGAAGTGTGTTTGAGACTCCAGTGGAAGACTTAACAGTACTTGCAAAGGCAGTTGCCTGATTCTGCATTCAACTGTGAAAAAGTGGTATTCCTCAGGGAGATTAAACATGTCTTACATTTGGTGTCTCACATCTTCTTTGGCTTCCTGATGACATGAAGCAGGCAAAAAGGTGCTATTGGACCATCCTTTGATCCCTGGTGTAAATCATTCTATCCATAGCCACCTTCTAGAACTTTTCCAGTGCTACCCTAGGTTGCCTTGCACTCTAATGGAAGGGAGAGATGGTATGCTTCATCATTTGCAAGTGGAATAATATGATTCTAAGCTTCCATATTTAATAAATAAATAGATAAATACATAAACAAGTAAATGGATGAATCTGGCTTGTCTTGAAGAAGAATGGGAGAATCTGATCCTAGTGGAGAAATAACAGGCTATAGGCCAGATTAGAGAGGGACTGTTAATAAGATAGAGGCTTAAAATAATGTTTCTTCCTTTTGTTTACCCACTCAATCTATTTCCTTCACCCCAGGAAGTGACAGATGCTTAGATTTTCTGTTATTTGGCTTTGGGGTTTCAAGGGTTTGCCATTTGTTGCTTTGTTATGGGATGGGAGATAACATTTCTGAGTTCATTTGGGGGAGGGATAGCCACCTTATGGCTGCATGGAGACTGGTTGGAAGGCAAAATAGTGGAGTCAGTTTCCAAAAAGTTATATTTCTATAACTACAAAAAGTTATAGTTCTATTACTTCCTTGGCTTTTGACAATGGGAAAATGCAATTGAAACAACCTCAGTATTAGGAGATAGTTGCAAAATGATAGAAAATGTAAGGAGGGTATTGGTGATTATATATTTAAATCTTGCAAAGCGAGAATGTCAGACTATCTCAATAGAAGTCGCAGCCCAAAATAACTTTCCAACTCAACCCCAATTTTTTTACAACTGCTGGATTTGTTTAAGGTGATTAGTAGTAAAGACCAGAGAAAGTTGTTCTAACTATTTCCAGTGTCATAAGGGAGCGTTGTTCTCTTTTTTATAAGAATTATTATTTGCTGTAATAACTTTCAGATCTTGTACCATTGTGATTGCAATACTTGCTTTTCTTTTTTAAGAGAAAGAAGAAATAATTAATAGAGGACTAACATCTTGGCCAAAAACTAGAAATATATTAATGTGCCCTTCCCTTTTATTTTCCTTGAGGTGTCTCATGCTTAAGAAGAATCCATATCCTTTCTTTCTGTGGAAAACTTGGATTTTTCTGACAGAGCTCTATACATTTTGATTGTTATTATCTGTCAAATTTAGTCCACTTCAGGATAAAATCCTCTTCACTGAACATTATGGATTGTAAACTACAACACTGATCCAGTGTAGATTGGTAGATCAGTGTTTTCCATCTTTCCAGTCTAGGGCTGAGGAAAAATGACAGGCCCAAGGTCACCCAGCCAACTTCTGTACTTAAGTGAGGACTAGAATCTTCCTGCTTCCAGGCAAATGCCTTAACCACTGCACCTCATTGCCTCTTCTTATATACACTTACTCAAGAGATCAACTCCGTGGTATTCAGTGAAAAGTTTTTGTAGGTAAATGTGCATAAATCTCATTTTGTACTAGCTAAGTAGATTTGCATGATTTAACTATAAAATATGTATTGCAGAAATTGGCAGAGAGTAAGAAAGTATAGGCTTTCTTCTTTCTGTTGTATAGTTTTTACTGAGATACGACTGAACATTTTTATTTCAAGGGACAAAAAGTGCCAGCCAAACTGTTAGTGAATAGCATGGAAAACATCCATACATATTTGTGGCTTACTGTAATAGAATGAATCTTAGTTTGACCAGCCTCTTTGCATTTCTGCTGAGAGAAGATACAATAAGGATTTTATCACCAGCCATGGGGCATTAATTCTGTTCATATTTGAATGAGATAGACTTCAGTGGGAGCATGGTAGGAGGAAATCAACACAGATCAACATGCCTTCCTCTTTACAGACAATATTTTACAGCTTCTGTGTGTACAGTATGTTTCATTCACTTCTATGGGAATTACTTGTTAAGATTGCAGATTACGTTTCTGATTCTATTTCAATACACTTTTATTTAGAAGTATGACGTTTCTTTATTCATATACCAAAATCACATGGAAGTTGCTTCCTTGTGGTATAATTTCAGATAGTTTCAATATGTATATGAATGCCATACTACTTGGGTGGGTCTGGTTATGTGGTTTCTTTCAGGTCTTAACTATTTGCCATTCTGGTAGGCTAAAACAGACTTGGGAATGGTGCTTTCCAAATATTTTAGAATTTAGATCACAACTCTCATAATATTATGTAATCCGGTTATTTTAAGGTAATCAAATTGTTACTCACAGGAATAGGCAGTCTAATTAGTCCCATTCACATGTATGCATGCATGATCCTGTAGTATTTGAATTATTCTTATACTTCATATGTAGTTGTCCTTTCTTAATGATAGATGAGTAAACTAAATTGACTAGACTCACATTAATCTGTAATCTGTGGTTAACAAATTAAAATAACGTATTTGATACAATATATTCAAAGAAAACTTGATAAACTATATTATACTTGGCTACATATGAGCCCAGTCGTTCTGTAAAAAGGAGACTTAATAGTGCATTATTACATATATGTATATCATAGTAAATTCATGCTTTTGAAGGCTAATTCAAATAAGTGATGCTTCTAAGGTAGATTAAAAACAATTCTGTTGCTACACTCAGTCGTGATAAGGTTGACTGCCATCCCTTTAAAGAAAATGCATTTTGATTTGTTATAAAATGCTACTCTTTCTACAAGAAGTATTACTATGGTAAGCATCCCAGTTGGGAAGTAAAAAACAAACAAACCCTATTATTATAAAAATTGACATATCCATCAATTAACAAGAATTGTTGATTTTGAAGAAGGTTGATTGATGCTACTGTCTATAACAGAGAGAAAATCCAGAAATAAATGAGTCCTACTTTTGAGTAAACATGTAGAGAATTATCATCTGACTAATCTTGCCTTGACCCAGCCAGGCACTTTCCTACCAGTCCCAACTCCAGATAAATGGAGAGGGTTGATGTAACACTTGCTGACCTGCCTTGTAAATATCTTATCCAGAACATTTGTAAACGTTCTCACATGAATTAGATATAGTGCCCAGTGGTAGGATCCCCAGACTGGAAAGTATCCAACAAGTTACTGAGGAATAACAAAGACCTGCAATAAAAAGTCAAGGCATTAACAGTATACCACTCTGAGAAATTCGCTAACTATTACTCAGGACATGACATCAGGAAAACAAATGGAATGGCATTTATTATCAGCAAGAAACTCACCCAGGTAATGCTTCTCAATGGTTAATATTCATATTATGTCCATTCGAATCTGTGCTAAGCACCTCAAAATCACAGTTGGCCAAGTCTGCACCCCACTAACTTAGATGAAACAATTTACTGCTTATAAAAGCATCAGGTTCAGAGGTGAAGGGGGAGGTTCATTGTTCTACTCCAGAGGGATGTTCCATCGGCACGGTAAGTGGGAGGGGCAGATACAGTGGAAGTGAGGGGCCGTATCATGTTCAGGGGGCACGTCCTCGCTGTTTAAAAGCGATTGCGCGCTCCGGCCCCTCAGACTTTTCCCGTTCCCCGAGCGGTCAGTATCACCAGGGCTTGGACCTCCGGCTGATGTTGTGCAATGCGCAGTCCGTGGTTAATAAAGTGTAAGTGTTGTACCTTGATGAAGGTATCTTTTCTTTTATGTACACTGAGAGCGTATGCACCAAGACAAATTCCTTGTGTGTCCAATCTCACTTGGCCAATAAAAAATTCTATTCTATTCTATTTTAAGCTGACTTCCAAAGGGTTCATATCACTCATACTTCAAATCATGAAAAAGATTTCATGGATTATTGAAAATTTTCAGTATCAAAGTATCAACATTTGCTTTATTTATTACAAGAAAGCCTTCAGTTGTATTGATCATAACAGACTGTGGAGAGTCCTAGAAGACGTGGGGAATGCCAACACATCTGGTCAAGTTGGTGCAGTCACTGTAATCAGGAAGCCACTGTGCAAACAAACACCATATGGAAACACTAATTGGTTCAGGATAGAAAAAGAGTTTGGCAAGGTTGCATTTTTTACCTTTGTTATTTAACCCGTATGCTGAAATGATAATGAGAAAGATGGAACTTGAAGAATCAAAAATTGAAATGAAGACATTTCAACAATCTTGAAACAATCAGTTTCAACAATCTTCACTATGCTGATGACCCAACTCTCCTTATCGAAAGCAGAGAAGGACTGAAACATCTTAACAAAAGGTTTAAAGATGAAAATGTGAGATTTGGCTTCTTTCTGAATATCAAAAAGATCAAGCTTGTGACTACTCTGAGGAATGATAGCAAAGTGATTGAATATGTGTAAAAAGGCACTTTCATGGGATCGCAGATTGATCAAAGCAGTGAATGCATCCAGAAATAATGTGTTGAATTGCATTATGTTGCACAACAATGATGAGCATGGATTGAGCATAGAAAAACAAGGACATGAATGTGACAATTAAATGCAGATTAGTCCACACTATGGTGAAGGGCCGTGGTGGCTCAGGCCATAAGGTAGCCTGTTATTAAAACACAGCTGCCTGCAATTACTGCAGGTTCTAGTCCCATCAGGCCCAAGGTTGACTCAGCCTTCCATCCTTTATAAGGTAGGTAAAATGAGGACCCAGATTGTTGGTGAGGGCAATAAGTTGACTTTGTAAATATACAAATAGAATGAGACTATTGCCTTACACACTGTAAGCCGCCCTGAGTCTTCGGAGAAGGGCGGGATATAAATGTAAATAATTTAAAAAAAACTATCATGTTTTCCATGGCTATCTATAGTCGTGAAAGTTGGACCATAAAAAAATTAGGAGGAATATCAATCTGTTTGAGCTGTGGTATTGGAGAAAGCTCCTTCACATTTCTTGGACAGCAAACAAGTATGTGGTACCTTGCTCAATAGTAGTACCTGTGAGAGGGATCTTGGAGTCCTAGTGGATAACCATCTAGATATGAGCCAGCAGTGTGCAGCAGCTGTTAAAAAAGCCAACACAATTCTGGGCTGCATAAACAGAGGGATAGAATCAAGATCACGTGAAGTGCTAGTACCACTTTATAATGCTTTGGTAAGGCCACACTTGGAATATTGCATCCAGTTTTGGTCGCCACGATGTAAAAAAGATGTTGAGACTCTAGAAAGAGTGCAGAGAAGAGCAACAAAGATGATTAGGGGACTGGAGGATAAAACATATGAAGAACGGTTGCAGGAACTGGGTATGTCTAGTTTAACAAAAAGAAGGACCAGGGGAGACATGATAGCAGTGTTCCAATATCTCAGGGGCTGCCACAGAGAAGTGGGAGTCGGGCTGTTCTCCAGAGCACCTGAGGGTAGAACAAGAAGCAATGGGTGGAAACTGATCAAGGAAAGAAGCAACTTAGAACTAAGGAGAAATTTCCTGACAGTTAGAACAATTAATAAGTGGAACAACTTGCCTTCAGAAGTTGTGAATGCTCCAACACTGGAAATTTTTAAGAAAATGTTGGATAACCATCTGACTGAGATGGTGTAGGGTTTCCTGCCTGGGCAGGGGGTTGGACTAGAAGGCCTCCAAGGTCCCTTCCAACTCTGATGTTATGTTATGTTATGTTATGTTAAGTACTAAAGCGTATAAAACCAGACATATTGCTGGAAGGGAAAATCCCAAAATTCTACCTTGCTTATTTCATCCATGTCATGCAATCAAACTCACTGAAAAAAACAGTTATAATCAGAATAGTCAGCAGTAAAAGGAAACAAGGTTGCCAAAAACATGGTAGTTAGACATCAACATATCCAACACCAACCAAAGCATAAAACAACTGAAAGAAGCCATACAAAATCAAAATGTGGAGAGAGCTGGTTCACAGAATGCATTGTTTGCTTTGTCTTGGTTCCAAAGCTCAGCAGGATGACTACCTTAGGAGACCTCCAGGGAATATCAAGAAGATATTCTTGAAGACTGGGCAGTTGAAATACCTCCCACAAGAAGGCAATGACTACTGTTTCTTGAGGTTACCAAGAAAACAATGTGGATGAGTAGTGTGTCCTCCAGGAATCAACCTGATAGGGACTTTACCTTTACTCTACTTTTGAATAAACATGACTAGCATTGGACTCTCAATACTAATACTATGCTGGTTGAGTGAGAAGTAAGTATCCTTCCATTTAGTAGGTTTATTTTCAGACTAGCCCCATGAGACTTAACCAACTCCATGGTAAATATCACAAGATTATTTCATACATTTTGCAAATCCCCTGCGTTTAAAATGAAAAGTTTTTTTTTTTTAATTTCAAAAAATCAGTCCCCTTTATTTACGTTTCTATATAGCTAATGGAAGTTATCTTTACTCTCTTCTTCGGGAAAACCCCTGATTTTGTAAAAAGCAGTTTTCTGACACAGATGCAATCTCAATCTGTTGTCTTCTTCAGAAAGCATAGAAATGCCAGGGGAGAGGGGGGGAGACTGGAAGGAAAAGAAGATTGACAAACTTGAAGGATTAATCCTACTTAAGCGCTTTCCACTGTTTGCAAGAAAGCTGAGCTTCCTTAATATGCTGCACTTTGGGCAAGGTGTTAATAGCATCCACATTTGTCATTGGTATGGAAGCAATTTGGTCACTAAGGACAGAGTGAACTTTTGAGCCCTCAAGAGTTAGGATAGGGAAAAATGGAGTTTTTTTGTATTGAGATCTTCCATTCTTAACGTTGACTAAATTAACTTATTCAGTGAATAATATATAATAGTAATGTGTAACAGAAGAAGTATGTAGTTAAATGCCAGAAATCTTTGCTATCTGCTGGAATGACAAGTCTGTCATATATTCCAAACATAAAAAACTCGTATCTAACAACTTAAGTTATATTATTCAAAATACATTTACATTGGCTTACATATGTTCTATATAAAAACAATTGTTTTTGAAAAAGTAAGAGTTGGGAGTGGATGGGTTGGTAAAGAAGAAGATGCAATTTAACTTTGGGACTATTTCTTTCTGAAGGAAGCTGCCCTTTAAGCTCCGTGTGTTTGGAAAGTATGCAAGTGCTCATGTTTTCTAGTTCAATGGGTACAAGTTAGCTAAGGCTTCAAAGAAAAGGACTGAGAAGCTTTTGCTGCAGAGAAAGAAAAGGCTTTGTTTGTTAATTCTGTCTTTTATTGTTATTTAGACTGCTGGCTCTGGTAATATACCCCCTCACCACTTGGGACAAACAGCAGTTTGATGTAAATGATTGTCTTCTCTTTGTTTCTTGAGTGAACCATGTGAAAAATTTAAAGTCAATGCCTCTTCTTTATTTTGCTTTTTGCAATAGTCTTATTTTTAAAAGTCCCCCTCCTAATCTTTTACATGTTTGGAAAAAAACACCATGTAAATTGTACAGTCTTTCTTCAGCCTTTCATTGAAACGAACACATAAAATCGCATGTTTTGAAAATGAAAGTTTAATTTTTACGAATTGTTTTGAAATTTGCATGTGGATAGCAAAAATGCATCATGTATTTTGTGCCTTAATGTATGTTTTTTTATATATACGTTCGGCAAACTTCCCATTGTAATCCTAAACATTCACTAAGAACTGTTTCAACTGCATGAGAAAAGCCTCTTGACTTACATTTTTGGAAGTACATTTATGGCAGATGAAGTTTGTAAAAATCATGTGCGTTGCTGGAATGGCTAATGCAAATGAAGGATTCTTAAAAGGAATAGCAAGATATTTAGAGAGGAAATACATTACTGTAATTTGTTCAGTTTTTTCAAACCTTTTGACAAAAAAAGTGATTTGTAGAGACAAGGTTGATACATGTGAGTAAGAATCAGTAGACTCTAAAACTGTTAGGCAATGTGATCAATATTGTGCTTTAAATTCCTTCAGTTTATGCTATTATTGACCAGTTTATTAGCAAAAGGGTATATCTTTTCTTAAGACTAATTGCTTTTCTTCTCATATTCTTCTTTACAATGTCAGTTTATATCTTGTCTGCTGCCTGCCTTTTTCCTCAGCTTTTGTGACCTCACAAGGCATACTCTTTCCCCCCCTTCTTTTCTACCATATGGTGTCTTTGTCCCTGTAGCTGTGTCTCTTCCCATTTCCCTGCTAGCTTCAGTGGGTGGCAAGTTGAGACTTTGATTTTCAAAAACCACAAGACTGGCAACAGGGCGGTTTTTCTCACTTTTCACAGGGACCAAGAAAGTTGAAGACAGTGTGAAAGAATTGTTAGAGACCACATCCCACTTCTTTTGAGAGGCTTAAGGATTTGCAAAACGTAGGAATGGCACTGTTCCCTGTTTCACTTCGTCTTTTACGTATAAAATCTAATCCTTTGAATCCTGGTGATATGGTGCTTCCAACAGACTTACTCTTCTGGAGCTTTCTTTGCTGATGCTAAGTTGTGAATAGTGGAAGTTGCTGTAATTTTGAACAGATAGTATAGATTTTTGCGTTATTCTATATCCCCATTAAGATTCATAGATAGATAGATAGATAGATAGATAGATAGATAGATAGATAGGTAAATAGATAGACTTAGAGATAGATCAGTGGTGGGATTCAACATTTTTTACTACTGGCTCTGTGTGTGTGGCTTGGTGGGCGTGGCGTGGCTTGGTGGGCGTGGCAGGAGAAGGATACTGTAAAATCTCCATTTCCACCCCATTCCAGGGAAGAATACTGTAAAATCTTCATTTCCTCCCCACTCCAGGAGAAGGTTACTGCAAAATCCTCATTTCCTCCCAATCAGCTGGGAATCAGGAGGCAGAGAATAGATGGGGGCGGGGCCAGTCAGAGGTGGTATTTACTGGTTCTCTGAACTACTCAAAATTTCTGCTACTGGTTCTCCAGAACTGGTCAGAACCTGACCAGAACTGGTAGGAATACCACTTCTGATATACATATATATTGTTCAAGGATATATTTCATCTAAAATGAACACACAATGATAGTATTTAGAAATCACCATCACTTTATCAGAGTGCCATTCATTGTTTGTTACTTGTTAGCAATCAGTAAGCCCTGATTAGAATGAAATGCATGTGATTATTGTTGAGCACTTCCCATGGCTAGTACTGGAAATATGGGCGGAGAGGGGTGGGTTTTCTAAGTTATAGCTATGGAAAGACAGCTCCCCTTGTATATCTTATAAACCAAAGAATTAGGGGGAAAAACAAAGTCTTAGGGTGTCAGATGACATACACACTGAAAGATTGGTGCTCTGTTGTATGATTTAGTATTTCAGATGGTGCAGAATAGAGACCTTTTTGTCTAGTGATTTCTGTAAAAATAAATAAAAAGACATTTCATACAATATAGGATTTCCTATGATGGATATGAAATTATGCCCACTTTGACTTCATGTTAGAAATTTTTCCTGTATTGTGTCATTTTAAATGTATATTTAAATGTACAGAAAGGAATATTCTGTAATAAGTTTTTGTATTAATGCATAATGTATAAATCAATATTTTCAGGTTTCTGGTGATAAAATCTAGTTATTCCCTCCAGATTATAAAATTTAATAAGGTCCAGTTTTGCTTATTTTTGATCTAGCATCATCTGACTGCAAAGTGACTTCAGTGCATTAAACGGAATAAATCCATTATAAAAACAAACCTGTTGCAATAGCAATAACAAAACATCTAAAAAAGGAAATAAGTAAAACAGTGAATCTGATCCTAAAGTCCTAACACTGTACTTTCATGTATTATAAATTCAAATTTTTCTATCCTTATTATTTTATTGTCTTAAAATGTTCTTGGCTTTTTAGCTGTTCTTGCAATGCAAGTAAGAACAAGTGAATGCTAAGCTAGGATTTTGAAGAAATGTGCCCTAATGTTTTGGATAATCACAGTTTTTGACTTCCCTGTTGTTAATTGCACTTTTGCTGCATATGTTATAGTTTTGAAATAATAAAGCTTCTGACTTCTATGGTCAGTAATGGATAATGACAGCTGCATTTTTCTCAAAGGATGGAATCAATAGATTTATTGGAAAATAAAGAAGGAAAGTTATGTTAATTTATGATATCCAAACATCAGAAAGTGTCTGGTAGCATATTATCAGATAAATGTTAGTAAGTTACAGGTAGTCCTTGATTTACGAGCACGATTCAGTCCAAAATTTTTGTTAAGTAAGACATTTGTTAAGTGAATTTTACAATTTCTTTTTTTTAATTAAAAAGTTTTACAGAAATTTTCCACAAATGCCTCCCCTCCCCCTCCCCCTGGATACATACAGGCCAGTTTTTTAGGATCTAGATCGGGGTGAAATCTAAAAATTTTCCCTACCAGTTCTGTGGGCATGGCTTAATTGGTGGGCATGGCTTGGTAGTCAGATGACTGAGTGGGCGTGGCCAATAACAATAAATAATAAGAATAATAAACAAAGTATAAAAAACAATAAGAGGTATCAAAAACCAACTTTCACACTTTACATACACACAACACAACACAACTGACACACACAATGTAAAAGCAGCTGCACTTCACACTTCACACTTTACACAGCCACAAAAAGCTGAAAAAACAACTTTCACATGTTACACACACACAAAACTCTCTCTCTCTCTCTCACACACACACACACACACTCACAAAATGCCACATACAGCTTTCTGAGATTTTGTGTGTTTGTGTAGTTAGAGTGAAACACTACAGAAACACACCAAATCTCAGAAAGCTGCACAAATATTTTATTTTATTATTTTATTTTATTTTATTGTGGACTTCAAATCCCAGAGTTCCTCAGCCAGCAAAGCAAGAAGTCAAGGCAAGCTTTTTTTTTTTCTTCAGTAGCTGAAGAAAACATGCCGTTGCCAGCTCAAAAGAGCAGTAATTATAGGTAAGTGAGGAGGGGGAATTGGCTGCGCTTGGGTGGGGGCTTTTGTAAGTGGGGGCTGTTAAAAAGTGAGTTTAAAAGCCTGTGAGGATCAGGAAACTCCTGGGATCGCCAGAGGAGGCTTTTAAAACCTTGGGTTTTTTTCTTTTTTTCCCCCCCTTTGGCTGAAGAGATTTTTTTTAAAAAAACTTTTAAAGTGTTCTGATGATCTCTGCTCAGCCTCGTGATCATAAGAGGTTGTTTTTTTTTTACTTTTCAAGGCATGTTTCAGCTGAAGAAAAACTTTTAAAAGTAAAAAAAAACACCTCTGCTGATGGTGTGGGTCAGCAGAAGCAGGGGGGGCAGGGCCAGGAATTTTTGCTACCGATCCTCCGAACCAGCAGCTGCCATTGCTACCTAATCGGGCGAGCCGGTGCGAACCGGGAGCATTTCACCCCTGATCTAGATGCCATCTATAAAACATTTTGTAAAAATTTTCTCTTAAATTTTGTGCTTGTGTAAATTTAACATTCCTAACCCAAATTTTTTCCCACGTTTCCATCATTATAGGTTGCTGAATATTTTGTCCCCATTTTACCATACAGTCCTTAACTAATTCCGTTTCTGAGTCTATTTCTATCAACGCATTATATAACCTTTTAATATGCAATTGACTTTGATCTCTAATTTGTTTTACCAAGTTTTCCTCATTTTGCATGATACCAATTTTCTGGTCTTCCCTTCATCTAGCTTGCAGCTGTCCATACTGAAACCAAGTATGAATTATCCTTTCTTCTGTCATTATATTTAAATGTTTCAATTGTAATTTACTCTTTTCCATAAAAAGAAGCTCTTTGTAGGTAACCACCTCTTGTTTTTGTTCTATATTTATGTTCTCTGTCGCATGTCTGGGGATTGCCCATATAGGTATTTTATAATTTAACTCATATTGTTACCTTTTCCAAACCCGCAACAAAGCACTTCTAAATATATGGCTTTTAAAAACCTTATCCACTTTCTTATCATATAATAAATAAGCATGCCATCCATATAACAAATCATAACCTTCTATGTTTAGTGTTCTTTCTTCTGTTAGGTTAAACTTATCACTGATTAGTGACAGGGCAGCTGCTTCATAATATAATCTTAGGTTAGACATTTTAAGACCCCCTCTTTCACGTCCTGTATTATTTTTAACTTTATTCTCGGTCTTTTACCCATCCAGATAAAGTTGTTGATACCTTTCTGCCATTCCTGCAAATTTACAACTTTTTTAAGTATTGGTATCATTTGGAACAGAAATAAAAACCTAGGCAAAACTTTCATTTTTATTACTGCTATTCTTTCCAATAAAGATAATTGTAGTTTTTTCCAGTTCTCCATTTCCTTCTGCACTTTTTGCCATAACACTTCATAATTATTTTTATATAATTTCACATTTGAAGCTGAAATATGTATTCCTAAATATTTAACCTTTTTTACTATTTCAAATCCCGTTATTCTTACTAATTCTTCTTTTTGATGTATAATCATATTTTTTAGTTATTATCTTTGTCTTTTGTTGATTTATTTTAAATCCAGATACCTTCCCATATTGACTAATTATATCCATCAGGTATATAACCGATTGTGTTGGTTGAGATAAAGTAACAACCAAGTCATCTGCAAATGCTCTTAATCTATAATCTTGGTGTCTAATTTTAATTCCCTTTATTTTGTTTGACCCACGTATTTTATTCAGTAAAAGTTCTAGAGTTAAAATAAACAGTAATGGGGACAAAGGACATCCCTGCCTTGTCCCCTTTTCAATTCTAAAAGCTTCTGTTAAACTACCGTTAACTATTATTTGTGCTGTTTGTCTCTGATATATTGCTCTAATTGCTTGTGTAAAATATTCCCCAAATTGCATCCTTTTTATTAGTTTAAGTAAAAATTGCCAGTTCAATCGATCAAATGCCTTCTCAGCATCCAGCAAGAAGAGCACTGCTGGGACTTGGTTGTTTCTTTCCAAATATTCCAATAGATTTACAATTTGTCTTACGTTATATCTCATTTGTCTCCTTCTTATAAATCCTGATTGGTCATTGTAAATAATTTTACTCATGACTAACATTAATCTATTTGCTAGTATTTTAGCAAAAATATTATAATTAGTGTTCAAAAGTGATATTGGCCTATAGTTTTCTGGTTTACTACAATCTTGGTCTTCCTTTGGTATCAATGAAATAAAAGCCGTTCTCCATGAAGGAGGCACATCTCCTCCAGATTGAATTTTGTTAAATAAATCTTTAAGCGGTTCTACCATTTCAAACTGTAAATTTTTATAACAGACAGCTGTTAATCCATCTGTTCCTGGGGCCTTACCCATTTTTAACTGTTTAATTGCTAATATAATTTCCTCAGAAGTTATAGTTTGATTCAAACCTTCCCTTTGTTCTGATGTAAGTTCACAAATATTTTCTTCCTGTAAGTATCTATCTATATCTATACCTTGGATTGGATCACTAGCATATAACTTTGCATAAAATTCTAAAAAAGCTTTTTTAATCATATTCTGTTGATATAACTCTTTACCTTTATACTCTATCTTTCCAATAGTACGTAATTTCTGTTTTTTCCTTATTGCATATGCTAACCACCTACCTGGTTTATTAGTGTTACAAAATGTATTATGCTTAACATATTGTAGGTTAGTTGCCACCTGGTCTGCCATCAACGTATTAAACTGCCCTCGTAGTGTATTTATTGTTTCTTTTACTTTCTTATCTCCTGGGCTAAGAATAAGTAATTGTTCTTTCTTTTTTATTTCCTCCTCTAGTTCCATCCACTTCTTCTGCTGTCTAATTCTATGTTTATTATTCATATGTATTAAAATTCCCCTCATGTATGCCTTACTTGCATCCCAAACCATTTCCATAGATGTACCTTTATGCATATTCATAACAAAAAAATCTTTCATTTGTCTTTTACATTCTTTTACATTTTCTTCATATCTAAACAAATTTTCATTTAACCTCCAAGATCTCCTAGCTCCCTTATCCTGATCAAATTCCACCCTATGATCGGTCAAAGTTCTTGAACATATCTTCATCTTCTTCACCCTAGAAAGATCCATTTTACGATTTCTGTTGCCACAGTTGTTAAGTGAATCCCTGCAGCTGTTACATTAGTAACAAGGTAGTTAAATGAATCTGACTTCCCCACTGACTTTGCTTTCAGAAGGTCACAAAAGGTGATCACATGACCTCAGGACACTGCAACGGTCAAATATGAGCCAGATGTCAAACAGCTAAATTTTGATCATGTGACATGGGGATGCCACAATGGTCGTAAGTGTGAAAAACAGTCATAAGTCATATTTTTCAATGCTGTTGTAACTTTGAAAGTCTTTAAATGAACTGTTGCAAGTTGAGGACTACCTGCACTCTTAATTTTATTTAAATTGTAATAAACTTTATTATTCTGAAAAGATCTTCCTGATTTTAAACATATTGGAGTATCTTTTATTGCTTTGTTTTCAAGTGATGTAGAAAGATGCAGAATGCTTCAAGTAATCATGCGTCTGTAAAAATGCAACAATCTTTATCCTTCTGTTTTAACCATCCTCAAATCTTTTCCTAATAGCTATAAATTAAACATTTTGTTAAGCAATTTTAGACTGTTCGGCCTGGTATATAGTTTTGAACAAGCAGTTAATCTAGTAAATATTATTTTGCGATGAAGAGGCTGCTTTGCTGAATTTACTTGCCTTTTCCAGTTTAACATGTTGACATTTTTTTGTTCTTTCGTGTATTTTACTAGATGCCTTTGCATACAAAATTCATAAAACTATAGTAGCTTAGATTTGGGATTGAGTAAGGTAATTGACTTTTCAATATATATTAATATAATTGTTCTAGTTGAACTGTACAACTATTTTAGAAAACTTTTTTGGGGGGTGAGGTGGATCACGGTGAAGATTGAATTTTTCATTGCACACAGATACCTGAAAGAAGTAAGTACAGTAGAACCTCTGGTCACGAGCATAATTCGTTCCATAACTTTGGTCGCAAACTGATTTGGTTGTGTCCCCAACCTAATTTGGAAAATTTGGCACTTACAAAAAAAAAATGGTGTGAAGGAGGAAATTGGCCGTGAGAAGAAAAAAAATCGTGAATTTTATGTTCAGAATCTGATTTGGTCATGGTCAGAAGCGTTCGTGGCCAGAGGTTCTAGCGTATATGGAAGGAGGTAATGGCGATACTTTCTCTAGAATAAATCCTCTTTTGATGTCTTACAATTTTTAGTCTAACCACATACAACCATGCTTTCTCTGGCTTGTTGATGAAATTAAGCTAAACAGACCAAAGTCAAATCTTTTTTCCTGAGAGACCACCTAAAGGGAGCATGTGCTGGTGTAGACTGTAATCCTGTTGTTTTCTTTTTGTGGTGAAGTTTATTTGTTTATTAATCAAATTTGTACAGCCACCCATCTCACAAAAAGCAGCTGTGCATAGTACAAGAATTAATAGTAGCTCAAGATTGAACTAAAGTCTGTTCTTTATAGTATACTGCTGTTTGGCATTTGATTTATTATATTGATTTCCCAAAATATAACAGTAAGATGGCTTATCCCACAAGTAAAGCAAGAAACCTGGTGTTTATTCTTTCTTGATCAACAGCACTGGAAAAGGTTATTTTAATTCCTAAAGCTGATTTTTTGTCGTTTTTACCTGTCAGTTTTGGGTAGTGGACAGAGATGAGGGCTAAGGTTTGAGGGGTTCTGTAATCTAGTATGTCATATGGTAATTATGATCAAGGTATTTGGGGAAAAGTGAGGTCTTAACCTTACTACCAACCTAGCAGTTCGAAAGCATATAAAAAATGCAAGTAGAAAAATAGGGACCACCTTTGGTGGGAAGGTAACAGCGTTCTGTGTGCCTTTGGTGCTTAGTCATGCTGGCCATATGACCATGGAGGCTTCTTCAGACAGCTCTGGCTCTTTGGCTTTGAAACGGAGATGAGCACCACCCCCTAGAGTTGGGAATGACTAGCACATATGTCTGAGGGGAATCTTTACCTTTTAACCTTTCTAACCTTTAAGCTTAGTTTAGTACTCATGAGTGTAAACAGGCATCTGGGGCCTCTCAGGCTGCTTGCCCATATTTTCCATTTAATAAACTCGGAGTCTTCTGTCATCAGGTAATCAAAGATCCTTTTGCCTTTTACCATCACTTTGACGAAGCTACATTTTTTTCTCCACATCTTTCTTATGTGGTTGCAAGAAGATTTTGTCATTGTCTTAGAGAGAGACTTTGCATTTCAGAAGAGCCATTACAGAATATTTTTCAGAATACTGTAATGATAATAATCTGAGCAAAGTAAGGATTTATTTATTCTAGTGTGCACTTCTACACAGTTATTGTTAATATTATCTTGTCTGCCTTTTCAAAGTTTTCTCAACATTTCATTGTTCTGAATTATGAATCCATGAATCCAGATTAATAATGGACTTATTAAATACAGCAGATCTCATGCTTTTACTGATCTAATATGTCATAAAGAAGTATACAAGAACATCAGTTCTATTTGAATTGCCAGGAATGGTGTTCCTTCCATAGCTTATTTAGATCAGAAGCTAGAATGTCCCATTTGAGAAAAATTGCCAAATTGCACTAAGATACATTGATACTTTAATAATTACAAGGGATCTCTTAATGAGATAGAGGCTGTACGTCAGTGAAATCCCTTCATTTAAAACAATGATTTGGAACGGAGCTATGACTCTCCAAGAAGTTGTCTTAATTTTGTTTATACCACTTTGTCACGATCCTTCTTCAATGGCTTTTTGTTTTGAAAATGTTATTTGCATTGCCTGGCCAAACAAAAACCAAGGAAAAAACAAGATACATTCCATACATTTAATATTCTGGTTTTTTTTGTTTTTGTTTTTGCTGAAGTGCCTTTGTTTCAAGATTCCAGATTTCTGGGTTATTTAATATCAGAAGTAGGGAAGAAAACTTAAAAGGGTATTTTTATGATGCTTAAATATTAGGGCATAGATTCAATTCTATTGAATGCAAAAATGTTTTTGAAGCTGAAATTGTCTGAATTATTGAATTTGAATGGCTGTAAGTTAATTTTACAAAAGAGAAACATTGAATGTTTTCATATAGAGATGTTAAATAGCATTATCTTTTAGTAAGTCTGTTTGACAGCCCTGTGATATAGATCAGACTAAGAAACAGATGTGGTGCAGTCTTAAAGCTACTTTTACTAGGACAGCTATAGTAAAATAATCTTGCTAGTCTGAATGTTCTATTTCTCTTCCTTCCTTTATCATAACTGGGAGAAGGGAAACATTTTTGCAAACTACATTCTTCACTTGGGTTCAAGTTTTGTTTATCAGATAGTTGTCTTGGCAGTGAATCTTGCCTTTGTCCTTTAAGGCCATCCTCTTTATTCACTACACACATAATGCAACATTACTTTTATTTTCAAGATTAAAATGTTTAATAAGTAACCCCTAACCACTGTGGTACACTCAAATGGGAGATGTTATATACCACTTTGACACTAGTCAGAACCTAATTAGGGACTTGCATGAGGTGGTCCTGAAGCTTTTGTCCACCAGTGCTAGATGCCTTAAGTCAGCATGGCTAATGAAAGGAATTCATGGGAAGCATGGTTCAAAACATCAAGGTTCACACCCTTGTCCCCACAAAAAGTAATTGCATATAGAGATGCGCTGGTAGGTTTTGATTCATAGATCACTTTTTTAAAATTTCCATTTATATCCCGCTCTTCTCCGAAGACTCAGGGCGGCTTACACTATGTCAAGCAATAGTCTTCATCCATTTGTATATTATATACAAAGTCAACTTATTGCCCCCAATAATCTGGGTCCTCATTTTACCTACCTTATAAAGGATGGAAGGCTGAGTCAACCTTGGGCCTGGTGAGGCTTGAACCTGCAGTAATTGCAAGCAGTTGCTGTTAATAACAGACTGCATTAGTCTGTTGAGCCACCAGAGCCACCTTCTTAGATTACATGTGATTTTAGCCAGTAATAATACATAAAACATTTTCTTCATCATTGTCTAGGCTAGGCTGTTATTTATCTTTGTGTTTTTCCAAACTAAGTTTCAGCTTGAATATTTTTTGGCTAGAAAAATACTTGATTTACTTTAAACATAGACCTCTTCAGTAGCTCCAGCCATACTTGGCAACAGAAATGTAGAACTTTTTAAATTTAATTTGAGATGGTTTCCTAGCTCTTATTTTACTGCTACATTTCTCAGTATGCATTGCTCATGCTTTTAATTTTATTTTCACATGCTCTTACTGATAGGGTTATTCATAATATTCCTGAGTGAGAGAAATAAAAGATTGGAAAAAGATCCTGTTTGGATTGAAATGAAGTATTAATCCCATTTCTGTTTTTATGTGGTCTGTTTTAAAGAAAGCAAATGGATTTCTAATTTTTAGTGCAATGAATTTCTAATCTTATTTAGAATTGGATCATTTTGCTGATTGCTATCTGTCCTCATATTTTTGTTTGCTAGTGGAAAATTAGCTCCATATTTCTTTCATTATCAGTTACAAACTCTAAGATTTAGAGTTTTACTAAGATTTTGTATGCATGTGTTGGGAATCAACCAGAGGTATTAAAAGACTATTCAGAGAGATAAAAATACGACTGCTAGTAAAACCAAACAGTTCAATCTATGCAATAAAGTGCTTTTTGGGTGGTCTGCTCCTGCAAAGAAATATGAGAATATTTCTTTCCTTACTGCAATTTGGGATAGATAGCAGAAAGAGATATAGATGAGCCATCTATGTGATCTTGCATATAGGTCTCTGCAAATCATATGAATCAGACATGTTCTATTTTATATAGTGTTAATAATATGACAAAAAATCCAAATACAGTATTTTATAAGGGAATCTTCACACGTTTCATATCTTACACAAATATAATTGTAGGAAGAAAATAGTATATGCAGAACGTTTGTGATAACTGTGCATGTCTGTTCTGCCACATGTTTCCATGTTTTCTCATTAAACTAAATAAAAACTTTTCTTTTGATACACACTAATACAGAAATAAGCAGCATGGTGCTATCTAAATCTTTTGGTCTACATACAAGTTCTATAAATTACAGTCAGTACACCAGTGATTTCTGGGAGTTTATTTCATTTTAGTTACATTTCTATCTCTCCTTTTTGTTCATTGTATAGTGCCAGGGTCCTATCTGATTAGAAGCAATATATATCAAGAGATGTATGTTTAATGTAGTGTTATTGTGCTATATTCAGCTTTTGCTTATCTAGAATGTGTTCCTTTGTTTAGTTTCTATAGATGAACTGGCAGAAGTATATGGCAATTAAATGGAAGTTACAGTCTAACTTCTATAGTCAAGTAATGACTATAAAACCAAAAATGTTGTCAGAAATCCCCACATTCTTCTTGTTTCAAAAATTTGTCAAAAGGCCTTTCATGTTGTTCATCTTAAAGCTAGCAAGTAAATACTGTACCAGTTGCATGTCTCTGCTGCTTCATATTAATCCCATATCAGAGTTCAGTATGTGGCTTCAGTGCTTCATTGATTTATCTTGCTATTTAAATATTTTGATGATTTTGTCTTAATACATTTATTTCCCCATCCTTTCATTCTGTCTTCAAAATAGTTTGAATGGATTTTTTTTTCTCCCTATAATTTTATCTTTCCAGATATTCCTTATTTCAGTTTCTGTTTGTTTCCACAACAGGAAATCACAGGTTTTATCATCTAGTATTTCTCTGTCAAGATAGCCCCTTTTGGTCTGATAATTTTGTCAATGTGCAATATGCAAGACTCAGAATTTTGGATAAGACTCAGGTTATCAAGGCTGAAACTCCTAGGCTGGGAAATTACATCATTTAGCCTACAAAAGGCATGCATTTCAGGCATTTGGGATTTTTCTATCAGTGGGGATATCTTATCCCTAAAACACTCTTGCCAGATGGTTTTCCTACCTTCTCTCAGAAACTAAAACAAGAATTCCCTTGGCCTCTCAAGGCAGCATATTCTCAGTATTTCCATTGCTGTTGCCCTTATGACTCAATTTATTTCTCTGTAATTTAAGCCCATTTTTCCTGGCATGTTTTAATACAATTTTCCCTGCCACTTAAGATATAACTAGGTTTTGCAATTGTATTATAGCTGTAGGACCCTGATAAAATTAAGAAAAACAAAATGTCTGTGCTTTATACCCTATATCCTTTATTATTTTTTGTCTTGTTAACGTGGGTGCTTAAGAATTGCTTTTTCCTGTGCCCCGGGGTGTCTCATTTAAGTAAGCTTCATTCACTGCACAAAAGGTTTTCCCTTCTGCCCAGTTCAAGAGTAGTTACCTGAATCATTGCCTTATTTCCTGCTAGACTTCCTGATCCGCTATTTTTTTTAAAAAAAACTTTATATATATATGTAGGTCTTTGGTTATTCGGGTTATTTTTGGTGAGCTGCATAGCTCAAATCCCCCTGCAGCTCAGACTAATCTGAGCACAACCAAGCCCCCACCCAAAGAGGACACACCCCCAGCCAATCAGAGCACCAAAAAAACCCCCATCCAATCAGAGCACAGCCAAGCTCCCACCCAATCAGTTCAAACTCCCACTAGCAGTTAAAAAGGAAGAAACAGCTGCAGTCACACATTGCTCCCAGAAGCACGAAGCTGAAGCCTGAAGATGACGAATGAGACTTCGTCGAAACGTCGCCAAGACACTTCCAATTTTACGTGGGAGAAAACCCGAATAAGCAAAGACTTACATACAAACACCCGCGAAAACCTCAGAAAACATATAAATAAAAATAAAAATAAATAAAAATTACATTTAGGCCCAATATACATGTCATATACTGTATGTTTTTAGAAACTAAAATACAGTATAATGTGTCTGCATTTCAGTATTTGGTTTGGAAATCACCTATATGCCCAGAAGTGAGGCAACATTAATCCAGGTGACTGAAATCATTCAGGGCTACTAGTGAGAATATGGTTGTCATTTTAAATTAAATTTACCAGTATTTGCCATAAGGAGACTGTATTGTTAACCTTTCTTGTATGATGTTGTTTGGTAACTTGTTTTTTCTATATATAAAACATTATTTTTTAAAGGAAAAATAAAAATAACAAAAAAAAAATAGCTGAGAGAGAATAAAAGGAAGAATAGAGAAAGAAAAGACAGAAGTGCAATAAAATAAACATAGAAGCAAAGATGCGCACACAACAAACAACTTCCGACTTCTTTTACCGCAGGTACAGATTTACGTATATGTGATACTTAAATTCAACTCTTGCTCTCCAATTAGAATGTAACTCCCATTTTATGCAGTAATTTATAAGTATTACTAATCATCAAATCAATGTGTCATTTTTTTATTTGTGTGTGTGTGTCTCCTGCAAAAATTCAAAAGAGACTTTTAATTGGTATTAGATGTAACCAATGTCTTTTCTCTAATCAGAGCTGTCAGTTTCACGAGAAACTGAAAAAGCAGAAATTTTACATACACATACCAGTAGAAGCCAAAATCACAAGACTGTGTTTGATGTACTTTGGGCATGTCATGCATGCAAATTCATTGGAGAAGGCAATGATGCTAGGAATAGTTTGTAGAGTAAGAAGAAGGATCAAACAAAGAACTCTCTGGCTTGATATCATCACAGCTGATAGAAAGATCAACATCCAACAACTGGAAAAAGCTGTGTTTGACATGGTAGCATGTAGAACACTGGCCCTATAAAGTCATCAAGAGTCGGACACAATTGAACGGTTAAATTACTATTACTACCAGTACTTCGAAAGCACGTAAAAAATGCAACTAGAAAAATAGGGGCCACCTTTGGTGGGAAGGTAGCAGCATTCTGTATGCCTTGGGCATTTAGTCATGCCGGCCACATGACCATGGAGATGTCTTTGGACAGCTCTGACTTTTCAGCTTTAAATGGAGTTGAGCACCAATCCCTAGAGTCGGGATGAGGGGAACCTTTACCTTTACCAGTTTGCTTAATAACTGCTGTTGCTTTATGACTGCCATGTTCACTTAATAACTGCCACAAAAATGCAATAAAATCAGGTAGGTTACATGAGTGACTGGATTTATGTCATATCATGTCATGTTACAACTACCACAGGTATAACTGAAAGACTACCTATAATACCAAAGAGGAAGGGATGGGTAATGAATGTTTTTATAGCTATTGAAAAGAAGGTCAAAAGTCACTTATTTTTTTCTGATACTTGTTTCATTAATTATCTTTATACTTGTTTTTTTTCTGCACTTTCTTTTTTTTTCTTTTCCTTTTGTTTTCTTTCTACAACTTTTTCTTTAGATTTGTCTTTTACTTAGGATAAATTGTTAAAAATTATATAAAAATGATTATGGTATTTGCTGCATAATTGGCATTCTTAGACAACAGTGTTAAAGATAATTGTCGCTTAATTCAATCTTCATTTTTGAAATCTCTTTGCTTGGATGTGTTTTCACAGAAGCAACAGATTGCAGAAACAAATTACTTTTGCTTTATTGGTTTTGTATGTCCTTTGATAAATCGAAGGGAATCACTACATTGACTGGGACAAGCATTCAGCTGAAATGTTTCTTCTATTTTATATAGCTATATTTATAAGGTACAACTCAACTTGTAAAAATGCTTCAAAAATCCCCAAAGTATATTCACTCATTCACAAGACAGTGATCAATTAGTGTATATTCACTCATTCACAAGACAGTGATCAATTAGTTCTGCCTTGTTTCTGTCTCAGCTAATTTAGAAAATGGGAGTGTATTTTCCTATGCAGCTGCAGAGAACTGAAAAGTCTAATCCCACAGTGCTATGAGAAAATCAACGTATACATATGCAATAACAACTCTGACAAGTCTCCACTGTTTCAAATCCAGAAAGATGTTCTGGATTTATTGTTCTGTTCAAAATTAAACAAAGCGATACGTTTCACATTTACAGTTCTTTTGGTTCATGTAAATATGTCTGGACTACATAAATAATAAGTTTAATTTTTGCTGCCATATAATGTAAGAACATAACTGTAAGTACATTTATGTGGAAGTATGGGAAGAAATGAGCCTCTTGCACAGTTTCTTTTCAAGTGAGCTGTCAGCTTGTTGGTATTTAGATATCTCAGGTTTTTTTTCTGCAAAAGGGCAAGGAAGCTTGAAAACAGTTTATACTGTACAGCTGGTTTACCTTACACCAACCCTTTGAGGTAGGCTGAGTCGATTAACAGGCATCTCATTGGATTGCTGTAAAATAAAATAATCTTGAAATTATTTTGTCCAAGTTTCTGTTTGTCCCATCTTATGCTAAACCAGATCAAGGCAGGGTTATTTTGGTTTTTCTTTTTCTACTTCCCGCTATCTCAGGGTTGTGTAATCTTTTTTCTAAGTCCCACTTCGGTGGCTGGCATCCTTAATAATAATAATAACAGATTTGGAAGGGACTTTGGAGGTCTAGTCCAACCCTCTGCCCAGGCAGGAAACCCTACACCACTTCAGACAAATGGTTATCCAACAGTCCTCTTAAAAATCCAGTGCTGGAGCATTCACAACTTCTGCAGGCAAGTTGTTCCACTTATTATTTGTTCTTCTAACTGTCAGAAAATTTCTCCTTAGTTCTAAGTTGCTTCTCTCTTTGATTAGTTTCCATCCATTTCTTCTTGTTCTAACCTCAGGTGCTTTGGAGAATAGCTTGACTCCCTCTTCTTTGTGGCAACCCCTGAGATATTGGAACACTGCTATCATGTCTCCCCTAGTTCTTCTTTTCATTAAGCTAGACATAGCCAGTTCCTGTAACCGTTCTTTATATGTTTTAGTTTCCAGTCCCCTGATCATCTTTGTTGCTCTTCTCTGCACTCTTTCTAGAGTCTCAACATCTTTTGTACATCGTAGCAACCAAAACTGAATGCAATATTCCAAGTGTGGCCTTACCAAGGCATTATAAAGTGGTATTGACACTTCACATGATCTTGATTCTATCCTTCTGCTTATGCAGTCCAGAACTGTGTTGGCGTTTTTGGCAGCTGCTGCACACTGCTGGCTCATATCTAAATGGTTGTCCACTAGGACTCCAGGATCTCTTTCACAGTTACTACTGTTTCCTTCTGAATAGCTCTCACCCCAAGGAGAGTCAAGTCTCCTTTCCTTATACTCTTGTGATTCAGTTTTGCACATAATTTGCACATTTGGAATGTATTACTAATTGAATAAGTTTCATTTCATCGTTTATATTTTTTGGCAACTTATGTTTTAGAGTGCAGATATATTGAGTTATCCATGCTGCTAGTTTCTCTCCCCCCCCCACTTTTAAGTTAAATGTTTTAAGTTTCCTTTGGAATGGCAAATATGTTTCTAGCTTGCCATCATATGCCTCCTATCCAAACTTCGTAGGTGGGTCTTGCACTCCGATCATCTTTTCATGAAGGCAAACAAGGAGAAACTTCTAAATATTCTTAAAAAATGTATTAGTAGGACTACACATTATTTAACGTATTATTTAATAATAATATATTCAATAGTTGATTACTTTTACATATTGGAGGAAACTCTGCAATACTGAAAATATTTAAGAATGGTTACCTACTAGGGTTCTCACACACTTCCTGGATCCTGGTCAACAGCAGGAAGAAGAAGACAGCAAATGTCAACTAGGGATGACGACAACAACAGACTAGGACCCCAGAATGGAGGGCAAACAAAAGTAGTGAAGCAGAGACATATGTCTGTGGAGATTCCCAGTCATCCAGGTCATGATTGTTCCAAAGGTGCTTTTTCAAGAGACAACTGGACTTTCTGGTTTTTCTTTGAAGATGTTAGCTCCAGTCAGAGCTGAAGAAGCTTCTTAGATGAAAAGTGAAATGTCTTCAAAGAAAAACCAGAAAGTCCAATTGCCTCTTGAAAAAGCAAGCAGAGACAGTTCGCATAGGGTAGGGGAGCATGACCGTGTGAAGCTGCAAGAGTTAATCGTGAAATCTTACCCTTCTTTCTCTCTATCAAGAGAGGCAGAATTGTGTACGGTAGGTACACAATTAGGTAGGTTTAAACTCTGCTTACTCAGTGATTTGAAAACAACCAAAGTCATAGAGTAACTTTTATTTTCTTATGTTGTACCAAAATTTACTCTCCACTTCCATAAATCATGAGTTTTGATTGGAATGAGAATGCAATGGGAATGTGAGAATGATACATAACTAAGTTTAAACGTTGAGTGCCTGATAATCCTGTTGCACATTCAGTGAGAGAGTTTTTAAGCATAGGAATTTGTGAAAATCCTTATATCATGATTCTGTACTAAAACAGTTTCTGGAGGGAAAACATACCAGGAATTCATGGTATGAATCCATTGAGGTCTGATTTAGTTTATTCAGATTACATTTACCTTTAAAAAAATGAGAAATAAATAAGAATATGAGTCATTTCTAGCTAGCCATCCTTCCAAGAATTGTCCATGTAAAAAAGATCAATGACCTGCAGGATGTAATAGCTGAAGTATTGGATTAGAACTGGGAAGACCCAGGTTTGTATCTATCCTCAGCCATGGAACTTACAAGTTGACTTTGAGCCAGTCACCTGCTATTGACACAGTCTATTATTTACAAGATTATTGTGGAGAAGGTGAGAAGAGAGTTACATAAGCTGCTTTTTGCTTTTGAAGAAAAGGCAGGCTGCAAAAGACATCTAATAAATAAATAAATTGTAGTTCTGGACATTTCCAATCTGAAATTATTTTGCTATGAATGCATGAGGCTGTAACAGTGCCTTTTTAGCAATGGAAAAATTTCTGTGGGAACTATATAGGAACATTTACCGTTCTATATAATTTATATAGAACATAATAAAACATACTGTGCCTCTGAGACTGTTTAGTAGGCCTTCTAGACTCTTCATATCCAGAATTAGAAAATATGTACTCAGGATACAAAGGAATAATTTTCAAGCAAGGATGGGACTTGGACATCTCTTCCTATGGGTAATAAACACTATGTGAATCCAAGAAAAACATTGCTCCTCAGCCAACTGTATCTTCTCTAGTTGAATCCTATGGCAAACTGTAACTATGTGAAATGAATATATACGCAAAGGGAAGAAGAAGGCTATGGAAGGAAATGAAGTGTAGTTGAGCACCACTATGTATACAGAGACAGGCTAAGTGGAAAATAGAAGCATGTCAGAACTGATTAATTGTAAGAGCACCTTATATTATGGTGGTAGAATCAAGAAAGATATAGGTATAGACTAAGTGTTATTTTGCTTTAATCATCTGTAAATCATGACAAAATACTTCCTCTGGATGAAATATTTAAACATGTTTTAATCCAAAATAAATTGACATTAAACTCTTTGCTCTTGAAAACAGTACGTATATGCTTGTATGTTCTGTTGACATACAAGCATTGTGCAATATAAGTGTTGAAAAGTTCGTCTTATAGACCAGGATCGGAAAGTTGAGGTAGATGTCACATTCATTAGAGTTTGGAACTTAAGGTAAATTTTAAATAGTAACATTTAGTAATAATATGAGATACGCAGTTTTATTTTTATTTCATAGTTTTATATTCTGTGACATGTGTATTTTATAACATTATTTAAGGATCAAGATACTTTGAATTTGTGACTTACCCATTCTTAAAAAAACAACAACAAGGAAAAACATCCTATAGTTTGTCTTATGTAAAATATATATATATCATTTTGGAAAAATTAGAATAGGAATACTGATATTAAAAAGAGACTACTAGTGATGTTTCACCTAAATGTAAAAAATGATGTAAAAAAGATATTGAGACTCTAGAAAGAGTGCAGAGAAGAGCAACAAAGATGATTAGGGGACTGGAGACTAAAACATATGAAGAACGGTTGCAGGAACTGGCTATGTCTAGTTTAATGAAAAGGACTAGGGGAGACATGATAGCAGTGTTCCAATATCTCAGGGGCTGCCACAAAGAAGAGGGAGTCAAGCTATTCTCCAAAGCACCTGAGGGTAGAACAAGAAGCAATGGGTGGAAACTAATCAAGGAGAGAAGCAACTTAAAATTAAGGAGAAATTTCCTGACAGTTAGAACAATCAATAAGTGGAACAACTTGCCTCCAGAAGTTATGAATGCTCTTAACACTGGAAATTTTTAAGAAAATGTTGGATAGCCATTTGTCTGAGATGGTGTAGGGTTTCCTGCCTGGGGAGGGGGTTGGACTAGAAGACCTCCAAGGTCCCTTCCAACTCTGTTATTATGTTATGTTAAATAATTTTCATACATGTTGCAAGTTGTATTCTATTCAAGTGAGTATTTAGCATTTCAACCAAAAACAAATAAACTTTACATTTGCTGAAGCCAGTTGGTGATTTAAAGGCATCCATTTTAAAAAAACATTGGAGCATCTGACTATTTTCATTTCATTTCATTTCATTTATTAAATTTTTATACCGCCCTTCTCCCGCAGGACTCAGGGCGGTGTACAGGCAAATAAAAACAAACAAGACACTATATATAAAATATAAAATTAAAAAACTTATTATAATTTGCCTAAAAATTTAAAAATCTATAAAAAACTAAAACCCCGTTTAAAATTAATAATAACTATAAAATCCATAAAAATTAACCCAGCCCCGCGCGAATAAAAAGATGTGTCTTCAGTTCGCGGCGAAAGGTCCGAAGGTCAGGTATTTGGCGTAAACCCGGGGGAAGTTCGTTCCAGAGTGTGGGAGCCCCCACAGAGAAGGACCTTCCTGGGGCCGCCAGCCGACATTGCTTGGCGGACGGCACCCTGAGAAGTCCCTCTGTGAGAGCGTACGGGTCGGTGGGAGGCATATGGTAACAGTAGGCGGTCCCGTAAGTACCCCGGCCCTAAGCCATGGAGCGCTTTAAAGGTCATAACCAAAACCTTAAAGTGCACCCGAAAGCCACAGGAAGCCAGTGCAGTCTGCGCAGGAGAGGTGTTACATGGGAGGTACGCGACACTCCTCTATCACCAGCGCAGCTGCATTCTGGACTAGCTGAAGCCTCGAGTGCACCTCAAGGGAGCCCCATGTAGAGAGCATTACAATAATCCAAGCGAGAGGTAACGAGTGCGTGAGTGACTGTGCACAAGGCATCCCGATCAAGGAAGGGGCGCAACTGCCGAACCAGGCGAACCTGGTGGAAGGCCCCCCTGGAGACGGCCGTCAGATGATCTTCAAACGACAGCCGCTCATCCAGGAGGACCCCTAAGTTGCGCACCCTATCCTTTGGGGCCAATAACTCGCCTCCAACAGTCAGCTGCAGCTGCAGCTGACTGGATCGGGGTGCCGGCATCCACAGCCACTCCGTCTTGGAGGGATTGAGCTTGAGCCTGTTTCTCCCCATCCAGACCCGTACGGCTTCCAAACACCGGGACAGCACTTCAACAACTTCATTGGGGTGACCTGGGGTGGAGAAGTACAGCTGAGTGTCATCAGCGTACTGATGGTACTTCACCCCAAAGCCACTAATGATCTCACCCAACGGCTTCATGTAGATGTTGAACAGAAGGGGCGAGAGAATCGACCCCTGCGGCACCCCACAAGTGAGGGCCCTCGCGGTCGACCTCTGCCCTCCTGTCAACACCGTCTGCGACCGGTCGGGGAGATAGGAGGAGAACCACCGATAAACGGTGCCTCCCACTCCCAATCCCCCCAGCCGGCGCAGCAAGATACCATGGTCGATGGTATCAAAAGCCGCTGAGAGGTCTAATAGGACCAGGGCAGAGGAATAACCCCTGTCCCTGGCCCTCCAGAGATCATCCACCAATGCGACCAAAGCTGTCTCCGTGCTGTAACCGGGTCGGAAACCGGACTGGAACGGGTCTAGATAGACGGATTCTTCCAGGTATTGGGGTAGCTGACGCGCCACAGCACTCTCTACAACCTTCGCAACGAAGCGAAGGTTGGAGACTGGCCGATAATTTCCCAAAATAGCCGGGCCCAAAGAGGGCTTCTTAAGGAGGGGTCTCACCACCGCCTCTTTCAAGGCGGCAGGGAAAACCCCTTCCAACAAAGAAGCATTTATAATCCTCTGGAGCCAGCCTCGTGTCACCTCCTGAGTGGCCAGCACCAGCCAGGAAGGACACGGATCCAATAAACATGTAGTGGCGCGGAGCCTCCCCAACAACCTGTCCACGTCCTCGGGAGCCACAGGGTCAAATTCATCCCAAACAGACTCAACAAGACGTGCCTCCTCTCCCTCGCTTGGATCATCCCAATTTCGGTCCAGACCATCCCGGAGCTGAGCGATTTTGTCATATAGATAACCACTAAACTCCTCGGCACGTCCTGTAACGGGTCATCCCGCACCTCCTGATGAAGGAGGCGGGTCACCGAAACAGGGCGGCCGGGCGATTATCTGCCGACGCAATGAGGGTGGAGGCGAGGAACGCCTCGCCTCCCTCATTGCCACTAGGTAGGTCCTAGAATAGGACCTAACTAGTGTCCGATCAGCTTCGGAATGACTGGACCTCCAAGTGCTCTCTAGGCGTCTTCTCCGGCGTTTCATCTCTCTCAGCCCCTCGGAGAACCAAGGGGCCAGACGAGATCTGCGCCGGGTCAGAGGCCGCAAAGGCACGACACGGTCCAAGGCCCCAGCCGCGGCCTGTTCCCAGGCCGCAACTAGTTCCTCAGTCGTGCCGTGGGCCAGATCCTCAGGGAATGGCCCAAGCTCCGTCAGGAACCTCTCAGGGTCCATCAGGCGCCTGGGACGGAACCAACGTGTAGGTTCCGTCTCCCTGCGATGGTGGGTGGCGGTTCGGAAGTCCAGACGAAGGAGAAAATGATCTGTCCATGACATTGGTTCTGTTACTAAATCGTCTAATATCAGATCATTTAGCCACTGACCAGAGATATAAATCAGATCCAGCGTGCCTCCCCCCATGTGCGTAGGGCCATCATTTACTCGAATCAGGTCCAAGGCCGTCATGGAAGCCTGGAACTCCCGAGCTGCAGTCGATGATAAGCCAGCTGATGGCAAGTTGAAATCCCCCATGACTATCAGTCTGGGGGTCTCAACTGCCACAGTGGCAAATAACTCCAGCAGCTCGGGCAGGGCTGTGGTCACGTAGCAAGGAGCCAGGTACGTGATCAACAAGCCCAACTGATTCCTATGGCCCCACCGCACATAGAGGGATTCACAGCCGGCAATCTGAGGAACAGTGGCCTCCCTCGGCTCTAGATCTTCCTTAATGACAACCGCCACCCCTCCACCCCTACCCTGGGCCCTCGGCTGATGGAATGCTCGGAAACCTGGGGGGCACAGTTCGACGAGGGGAACCCCCCCCTCTGGCCCCAACCAGGTCTCCGTAATGCCCATAAGGTCCGCGGACTCCCCCTGAATAAGATCACAAATCAAGGGGGCTTTATTTGCCATGGACCGGGCATTACATAACATCAACCGAAAATCCAGGCTCTGAGGATCTATTTTAAGAAAAGCAAAATGTTCTTTAATTAAGTTAGCTTTCCCAGGGTGAGACAAGCAGCCATAGAACTGTGCAGGGTGCAGAGCCGCCAAAAAGTCAGAGATAGGGTGGAGATAGATGGGTGGCGGGAGTTGGAGGTAATCTCTAACCTTACCAAGGCTTGGAGATGGAAGGGAAAAAGTATGGAATGGCTTGGATAGGGGTTTGTACTTGCTTAATGACCTGTGATTCTTGGTTAATGACTGCAATGGCTAGAACCGGGATTGTCGTCTTAAGTCTTTGCTGTAACATGATGTCTGTAACATGATGTCATTTATTGCTGCATTGACTTATTGCAGAAGTTCCAGTTTCAATTATAATCATGACTTGAGGACTATTTTTTAATTTACAGTCTCTGAAAATTCTTAAACGGCCTGTAGCTGCCACTGATAACTCAACTGTTTCCACTGGTAAATATAAATCACAAGCTTCTTTCTGTGCTGCCCAATCTTATTAATTAAAAAATGTCCCTTTAGATGAGTATTCCTTGGCAAACCAGGAAATCAGTACAGGAGGACCTCTTTAAAAGTTACACAGAATTTTATTTGAGCAAAATAAGACTTTTAGCTTTTATACTGTTGACTTGATTGATTCACTTGAAATAGATACACAGCTTTGGGCCATGGAATGAAAGTTTTACATATATACTGTGCATATTTCTTCAGTTCAAACTTCCAATCCATCCAGAGTTAAATATGCTTTTATTCACTATATTTGCTATCAATTACATATGGCTCTATATTGCTAACTTTGATGTGATCTGAAATAACCTTGGATTCATTAACTCTGAGATTTTTCCTTCCTCCTTTGACACATTCACAGGAGATGGGGGTTTTGTATTTGAGCTGTGTTTTTTCTAAGAGATGAAGTGAGATAAACTGAGGATAGACCTCAGTGGGTTTAAAGAAACAGTCTGTGATCAGACATTATAGTTTGATGTTGGCTTTTTTCTAAAATTATAATTATGTGCAATCAAAATTCTGTACAATAAAGCATTTAGATGCTAAATGAGTGAAAGATCAGAAATACTGTATAATGTTATACCTGAACAAAGAAATTATTTACATTCATTTGCTTAATTTGTCATCTAACTAAAATAATAAACATAAAGGTAACGGTTCCCCTTGCACATACGTGCTAGTCGTTCCTGACTCTAGGAGGTGGTGCTCATCTCCGTTTCAAAGCCGAAGAGCCAGCGCTGTCTGAAGACATTTCTGTGGTCATGTGGCCAGCATGACTAAATGCCAAAGGCGCACGAAACACTGTTACCTTCCCACCAAACGTAGTCCCTATTTTTCTATTTGCATTTTTTACATGCTTTCGAACTGCTAGGTTGGCAGAAGCTGGGACAAGTAACGGGAACTCATCCCATTACACAGCACTAGGGATTTGAACCGCTGAACTGCCGACCTTTCGATCGACAGGCTCACTGTCTTAGCCACTGAGCCACGGCGTCCCTGAACTAAAGTAATAAAATAGTGTAATTATAAAATAAAATTACTACTGCTTTTCTAATATAAAAAATAGGTTACAGAGGATCTGACCTGTAGTGTTATTATCTATTTGTTGTTCTGATATATCACCCTCTAACTAATCTCCTAGTGATGTAAAATATTTCTTACATTTGATTTATATCTGTTTGTTGTTGGTTTTTTTGCATTTAGATGATGTTAGTCACATGGTCTACCCTTTTAACAGGGGGATAAACATTCAGTAATGTGGATCAGATCTATGTACAGATCTATGTATGGCCACTAACTAGTTGGTTGTGTTTCAAACTTGGGGTCATGAAACTCTGTAAAGCAACAAGCTGATTCACAACCACAGAAGACTCAAGTAAATTAATTTATGGCATTTTTGTCCATTTGTGAGAAGTGTCACACAGTGTAAAGTACAGGTGATCCTTGACAACCACAATAAGAACCAAAATTTCAGTAGCTAAGCAATATGGTTGTTAAGCAAGTCATCATGTGATTGGGACTGATTTTAAGATCATTTTCACCACAGTCATTAAGTAAATCATGTGATTGTTAAGTGAGTAACATGGTTGTTAAAACAAATCCAGCTTCCCCAACTGATTTTGCTTGTTGAAAGTTGGCTGGGCAAGTCAGAAATTGTGATCACATGATTGCAAGATGTTAAAATTTAGCCAGTTTCTAAGTGCCTGAATTGTGATCACATGATTGTGGGGTTATGTGACTATAATAGTCTTAATTTTGATGATGGGTTGTCATTTTTTCCAAGGCTATTGTAACTTTGAACCATTGTTATATGAATGGTTGTAAATTGAGGAATACCTGTATTTCAGAAAAAGGGATTTATTTTCTTGAGAGTACTGAAATGTTACATTTAAACATATTTTTATTTAACATAGCAGCATTGTTACTACTATAACTATGTAAGCAGACTGCATAATAGGAAGCAGAAAATGAAATGCAATCAAGCAGGAAACTTTCAGGTGCAGGCCACAAATTATTGGCATTAGATATATATTGGGTTAAAGATAATAAGCAAATCAGCAAGATTTGACTTGGAGAGCGTAAAGTCAGAAAATCAACATAAAAATGTTTACTAAGCTTTAATTTTGTAAAAATGACAGGAACGGAAGGATGGGAAGGGAGGGAAAGAGGGAGGGAGGGAGGGAGGGAGGAAGGAAGGAAGGAAGGAAGGAAGGAAGGAAGGAAGGAAGGACATTGTAAAAGCCAAAGGAGGAAAAAAAAACCCTCTAAAATTTCAAGGATAAAAAGTTCCAACTAACTTTCAGAACCAGATGTCATGATGATTAAAGAAAAACAGTGTGTGAAAACCTAGAGCAACAATAATGATTACTGAACACAAACATTCAGTATCAAGCGAAAAAGGAAAAGGAAAAAGAACTCATTAAAATAGAGGAATACAACATGATCTTTTTCTAAAAGGGCATAAAAATCACAGGAATGTTTAAATCTAAGGCAGGACTCTAGTAAAAAAAGAAGAGAACTAATAAAAGCAAATAAGATTAAAGGAAAACTGGATTATAGGATGATAGCGTAGAGAATATATCCAGGAACTGGCTCTAAAAATGGAGGTACAACATATCATTAGTTTGTTTAAAGCTGAAGGAGAAGAGGCAGATCAAATACAAACAGCTCTGTAGTAAGATGGTGTGGTGTGGTCCAAAGATCAGAAAAGATTATTATATATACTTAAAAGTGAAAAAGGGAGATACAAGAGAAGGCACAAATATATCAAATCATTTCAGTAATTTGCCCAGGAAGCCAAGATTTGGTTAAAACTTAAAAAAAAAATACATGGAGAGAAAAATACTAAAGAAATAGGCAGGTTTCAGAAAGAGGTGAAGGATGAGATAAGACAACTAGTATAAAATATTCACCATTATAATGGACAAAGTAAGAAAATGCAGAGGTTTCAGGATCTTTGCAAATTCTGATGGATAACATTTATTAGAAAGAACTTTTAACTGAGAACACAATGCAAGTATAACATTGATTTCAAAAGTGGACTTATTTACAAGGAATGCATGGTTGTTGGATTCTGGCTGTCTTCCTCCCTCATTTTTGGTATAATTGGTAAGACAATAATGTCATCTGAGAAAGCAACTTAATCTGCCCTTGGGTTTTGTTCATGTAATGGTTGCTAGAGGCCTTATTAGTGTGACAATTCTCTAACATTCAGCTTTGTTTCATTACTTGTAGCAAGATCTTTCACTGCAGAAATGAACCCAGAATATGGAAAGACTAACAAAAGGTTAATGGATGTAACCAAATGCTTAATCATGAGTTTTTACAATCTTTCCAGTGCTGTACACAAAATGAGAGGATCTGGTAGATTGTGAAATCAGAAAAACTGACTTGACGGTGAGATATTATTTTTGAAAGTTTTCTGGAGACATTTCCTATGAATTGAAGCTTAATTTTACTTGAGTATTTACGACTGAGTTTTGAATTGAAATTATAACTTGAGGCCGTTTGTAAGGACTAATAAAATCCAAAACGTTTGCCTGTACAGTGTGAAATTAACCAGAAAACATCTGAGTGATGAGAATTGGAAAATGAACTATATGTTGGCTTTCAGGGAAAAAAATGGTGGGATTCATACAAGATATTAGGAATTATAGGTATTTTTTGTTTCTTGGTATAATTCCATGCAAGTAGTTTATAGTACCCCAAAGCATTCATCATCTACTGTATTTTCCTATGCCTTTGTCTGAGATAGTTGTTTATTGGCTGGGTACAGCTTTTACAAAAGCAGTTACTATGATAATTATTAAATTATATTAAATAGAAGTGAAAATTGCTGTAATGAAAAAGTGAGGGAAATTAAGATATTCCTCATCCAGCTACCACAATAAAACTAACTACAAGTGTGGTGACCACATATCTGAATGTTCTTTAGATAATATTTTATGCACCTGGGAAAAAACACGTATACACATGAACACCAGGTTTCATTTAAAATCTGTTCCATGACTATAGCCAGAAGCAATACCATGTTCCCTGAAATAATTCATTCCAGATACATAAAATAAAAAAGAATTCTCTTTCTTTTGATAACCACATTTAATATTTAGTTGGACTGTTCTGTAAACACTAAAGTGCTTTTTATTGAACAAATAAAGTAGAACAATATCTCATAGGTATAGAAGTTTATAGAAATAAAATATAAGTGATAAATTTGGAAAAAAGCCAGTCTCCTTAGATTTGAAGTGAGTAGTGAAGCAATTTTCTTTATATGTTTGCTTTAACATGATTGAATTGATACTATATTATTTTCTGTATATTATTTTCTGTTGGGAAACCTTTTCATACCTATCTCTATAATACTATTGATACTTTATGCTAGAGTTCTTCAATCTTTCCAGCTTTGCCCACTAACTCAGAAATTATTTATTTATTTATTTATTTATTTATTTTATTTACATTTATATCCCGCCCTTCTCCGAAGACTCAGGGCGGCTTACAGTGTATAAGGCAATAGTCTCATTCTATTTGTATATTTACAAAGTCAACTTATTGCCCCCCCCAACAATCTGGGTCCTCATTTTACCTACCTTATAAAGGATGGAAGGCTGAGTCAACCTTGGGCCGGGCTTGAACCTGCAGTAATTGCAGGCTGCTGTGTTCTAATAACAGGCTTCTTACCAGCCTGAGCTATTACGGCCCCATCAATTTATCAAGATAAATTACTTATCTGAGTTACAGTGAATATTCTAGATTGTACATTAGATCTTTTTATCATATTTTTTTAAAATTAAATAAGATGTCAATTCAGATTATAAATTAAAAGAGGTAATCTGAACTAAACTTTAAAGGGTTGGTATTACTAGTGATCGTACTGAATTTCTATAGACTTTTGGTGAAAATGTTAATTGATGGCTCCACCTTAGCCATCAATGACTTAGGCTGGATCACCTAAATTAAAGAATGAGGGTTGCCTGATATTAAGGACTTTAGTCACTCTTTAGTTTTCCTGAAATTAATGGATATTAATAATTATGTTTTACTTCCCTATATTTGAGATCAATGACAAACTGTTTCCTTTTATTTTCATACTCTTTCAATTATAGTTATTTGTATATGAAACTTAAAACAAGTTTATTTTAAAATATCACCCATTAAAGTTGTTCTCCTTTCTTTTAAACAAGACCTCCTCTCCTCTCTCTCCTCCATCTGTTACTTCAGCTTCCCATCCTTCCAATGTTTTTCCATCACAATCCTGCAAGATATCACCTCCATAATGTTACACTCCCAGCATAATGAAATTTAAGCATTAGTTGAAAGGTCTAATAACATGAAAAAAATAAGTTACTCTTATCTCAGTGTCATGTGAAATACATACTTCTTTAAGATTCTTAACCAACTTTTATACACTTTTATATACATTAGTTTACATAATACACTAATGATATATAATGCATATGCATAATTGTGAATACTTAACGTCAGAATATGGACATAGGACAACAGTCGGCCATTGTTTTGTTGATTTTTGCTGTCTCTAGATAATTTTAGTCTGGGTTTTTACGATAGTCATTAAGTAAATTTACCATGGACATTAATTGAGACATCACATGACCACAAATTGCAATCTTCCTTGCTGTCTTTTCCATTGACTTTGCTTGTTAGAAACTGGCTGGGAAGGTTGCAACTGGATGTTACGACCATCATAAATGCACAACAGTTGCCAGGTGCCTGAATCATGACCATGTGATTCAAGGGATGTTGTGACAGTTGTAAGTGCAAGGACTGGTCCTAAGTCATTTTTTTCATCACTGTTGAATAGTCACTAAATAAATGGTCATAAATTCTGGACTACCTGTAATCAAAATTTTAAAAATATAGTGGGCATCAATAAGCAGCTTTGGTGTCCTCATTTTTCATATTATATTGTGTTTTCAGCATTAAAGACTACTGTATAAGATATTTCTAGAAAACGATGTGATGGACTATAATTTTGTCTATTATTTTCCTGATAAACCTACATTTGAGAATTGCAGGTTAATTTTTTTTAGAGGGAGGGATATTTCAGTTATATTGGCTTATTACCAATTAAGTTTTTTAATGATCTGAAATATTCTAATAGTAATAGTTATGTAGGTATTTAACAAATATTGCTAATAGTATTATTGGCTGTTATTGTAATGTTGAAATAGAATTGTAATAAATGGTATTAATAATTCAATTCTATTTAGTGTAGAAATTTCAAGATAACCCCTCCTTCCCCCACACATACATACACAAACACCCCCGACAAACAAGCACACAAGACTCCTTTGGGGTAAAGAGTGTTTAGTCAAGGCTAAGAGAGTAAAATGGTAGGCAACTTTGCTGGAATTTTTCTCATGGAACAGTTCTGTTGGCTTTTACTTCTCGAAATACCATATGTACAGACCTCCTTGGCTTTCTTTAAAATATGATATGTTAACATTGCAGCCCAATAATAATATGGAGGCCCAAGTTTCTCATTTGCTTTTAATTATTTTAAAAAGTTTTTTCCATAGCAAAGGTCAGAATTGTCCATTTATATGAATGATTACATTTTTCTTAACGCATGTTTTTTTGTAAAAGGGAGGGAAGAAATGTTGATTCTTTAATTATAACGGCAGTGGTTTGGGATAAAGAAAACCAATTTTGCGAATGCTTCATAGTAGTGTATAGTCAATAAAAGAGAGAGAAAGGCCACCTGCATGAATATTTTTCTTTGTTTTTTTTATGTTCAGTTGGGTAGGATTTATGCTTGATTAAGTTACTGTCTTTTATCATAATTAAAGAAAAATGTTGTGGAGAATGAACTGAAAACATTGCTCAATGAAAAACAGATTGTCCGAGCCGAAGTGAAACAAAAGGTATCCTGTATCCCATCTTGCCTCCTTTTTACTGAATAATGATCAGTCAGAACGATTTATCTGCTGTGAAAGTGACACAACTATCTTTTAAGAATAGGTAGAAAAAGAGGGAATGAACATACTTTTACTCAGAAAAGATGCTGCATCATTTAGTTGAAATGATACTCACATTTATTACCAATGTTCCTTTGTAAAGTTTCTACACTCCCTCAACTCCCCCCCCCCATTGCTTGATTTCAGCCGAATTTCTGGGCTTGCATTTGTGTACATTCATCTTGGCTTAGAAAGGAATTAAGTCTTTAATATGGTGCCTTAGAGTCTCTCTTTTTGTACAATATACTTGCTTCTCCCAAACTTAATTCCATAGTTTGCTTGTTTGTTATTACCTACAGTTACCCATTAATACAAGTATGCTATATGAAAATTGTATAGTGTTTTGTTTATTTATTTACTAAATTTTTATATTGCTACACTCTACAAGATTCACGACAATGTAACATTACCAAAAAATTCACAAAAATAAACTGTGGAACTAAATAGAAAAACATGAAATTTATTAAAGCCATTAATTCCACTGAACAATTCGTCCCAACATCCTCCCACCCCTGGAAGATTGTTCCAAAGGCTAGATGCCACATATGTTTATGTTTGAGGGCACACCAGACATTGTTGGCTCCTGGCAAGTGCCTCGATTAATCTCTCGATTAATCTCTGAAGTCTTGTTGGCAATATTTTCAGAAGTGGTTTTCCATTGTCTGCTTCCGTGGTCTGAGAGAGAGTGACTAAGGTGGGACTAGGACTCACAGTTTCTAGCCTTGTTCTTTATCCACTACATTATGCTGGCTTTATTTTTAAATGCCACTATACAAAAATGTAAATTTCTTCCTTGCTTCTGAACTTATTACCCAGAATGTGTGCACTGGATGAGTAGGATTCATTTGAAGCAGAAGTTCTTGCAAGTATCCATGTGCCAAAATATATAGGTCTTTGTAGGTTAGAAATAGTACAGGTAGTCCTTGACTAACAACAGTTTGTTTAGTGACTGTTCAAAGTTACAATATGACTGAAAAAAGTGACATGACTTTTTCACATTTACAACCCTTGCACCATTTCCATGGTCACATGATCAAAATTTAGACGCTCGGCAACTGAGTCATATTTATGAGGGTTGCAGTGTCCTGGGGTCACATAATCCCCTTATGCTACCTTCTGACAAGCAAAATCAATGGAGAAGCCAGATTCACTCAATAGGCATGTTACTAACTTAACAACTGCAGTGATTCACTTAACTAACTTTTGGTTACCTGTGATAAGAAAACTCATAAAATGGGGCAAAATTCATTTAGCCACAGAAATTTTGGGCTTAGTTGTGGATGTAAGTTGAGGACTATTGTTCTTTAAATTTTATGTGGAAGTCAGTATCTTTACTATTTGTATACATGCATGTATAATGATGTCAAGGCCAGAAGTGTATGTTAGGGATGAGCCATAGGAGTTGTTGGAAAAGGTATGCTGGCACTGGTTTGCCAAGTTCTGAAAATTAATTGGAGAATCTTTGTCCTCCTTTTGGATAATGAGTCAATATAGCAGAGATTAATGGTAGAAGTATTATTAGAGTCAGTGGAGAATGGACCCTCTGGAGTAAGTTCGAATGACTGTGATTTTTGCAGGTTGGTAGCAGCAGCAACACTAGGGTATTGAGCCCTAATATCAGAACTAATAAATGGGAGTCAGACAAGGATGCCTTTAATAACCTCTCTGTTCAAGTAACACATAAATTTAACTACCCTGTTTCACCCACAATAAGACATCCCCTGATAATAAGCCCAATCGGGTTTTTGAACGCATGGCAATAAGGCCAAGCACTTGTTTCCGGGTTCAAAAAATATATAACACAGGGTCTTATTTTCAGGGAAAGATGGTAGAAAAAGAATTCCCAGACCTAAAGTACTGCTCTTCCATGGAACAATCGGATAAGAGAAGGTAGAGTTCACAGCTGCATAACTTCTTAGTCTCTAAAGGAAACAGTGGGTGATTTGTATTTTCAAACTTGAAAGATTCTATTAATGTAGAATTTAGTGTAATATAAAGGTATCCTCTGATCTTTTTCTTGTCTAGTATATCTGAGAAAACTGATGCTATCCACCTGGATGCTCTATGCAGATGCTCACAAGGGAAAGTTTTCAGCGTCACATATTGATTCTTTCTTCCAGCTCCTTGTGCTTGGTTCATCACCAGTCATTCAGGTCTCAGTGTCCTGGACTTTGCTTCTACTGTATGCCAGATCAACCTGTAATAAGGTCTCACTCATCCATTATTTATTAGGGGACAAAAGGACCAAACTGGCATACATTATCAAGACCTGGTCGGGTTTGGAGAGGTTTTAATGGAGCCTCAGCTACAATCTTAGGACAAGGGATGTAAAGTAAATTTAGTTACCTAGGAGATTTTGATGGCTTTCAGATGTGCTATCCCACAAGTCATAAGGCCTTGTTTGTAAAGTTGGCCTCTAGGTATCAGATGAAATTCACTATACTGTATCAGCTTCCTGCTATGGAGCTGATTTCCTATCTAAACCACTTGATTCTGTGTTTAGATCAACAGCAAATTTCCCAAGATCGATAATACTGGAGAACCTCTGCCCTCTTTGGGCAGAGGTTCAGACCAGTGAACTTTATGGCTTCCATGGCAATTATAAATTTTGACACTGATTAATGTGGCTTCAATTCACACTTTAGACAAGGTTGTTTTATGTTTCATAAGAATGACCCAAATAGCTGCAAAAAGAAAGATTAAAGAGAAACAAGATCTTCAAATATCTGAAGATTTGTTAAGCAGTGGAGCAAATATCTTTTGTATAACACTGTACTCTCTAGGATTGATATGTCAAGTTTATCTACTTTGACAATGGCAAATGATAAGACACAGTCTTGCCTGATTATCTGAGAGGAGTTCAAACTTGATACTCCTGATGAAGTGGACAGTGGACAGAGCAGTGAGTTAAGCCACCTTTATTTTAGATCCCAGTCCCTACTGGTTGATTAAACTTTCCTAAGAAATGACAGGTCAGTGGAGTCTCCCTGGCATTTAGGCCAGGAGTTGGTGAGCTGATGAAGATGCAGCTTTTTGTTGGGTGGGTGTTGTTTAATCAGGTTATCATTTGTTATGTAGGCTTATGGTGGTTTCAATCTTTGTACACCGTCCAGAGTAAGTGCTTTGAAATAGGAGTCTCTATAAATCATTGAAATAAATACAGTGGTACCTTGCTACTCAATTGTTTTGAAACTTATCGAATTTGGTACTCAATGCATTCTGACATGAACATTTTGTCCCATTATCTTTTGTTTGGTACTCAATGCAAAAGCTAGAACTTTTCGTTGTCAGCTGCCTTGTGACTCACTACATTATTCCTTATAGGAAAAATTGTTTAGTATTCATCATTTTTGGTACGGATCACACTTCCCAGAACCAATTAACGATGAGTAGCGAGATACCACTGTAAATGCAGTTGTTGCAATTTGACTCTACTTATCAAATATTAAAGTTTTATTAATTTACTCTGTGATCCTTTTAATAACGTTGACATGGTGCATAAAGCTTCATTTCTTTTTACCTCATATGGAATGTATATAATACATGCAAAAAATAAGACACATGTAATTACCATAAATTCTGAAGAAACCACAGTCTGTTTATACTGTTGAAACAGTATTAATAAACATATGAGCAACAAACTTTCTTGTTATTTTATAAAATATGGTCTAGTCAGAATAATATAATTTTTAGTGACAATTTATTTTTCTCAAATCCTACTACTAATGTATTATTCCTGGGCAATAACCCATTTTCTATGTTAGTTTTATATCACAATGCTTTTATATGAGGGACATTTCTCCCATGACAGCCATCTTATAGTACAACTTCCTTTATGTGCTATTAGGTGAATGTCACAAAATATTTTTATAAGCATTCCTCTAAGTGATGCTGTGTGAAAACAGTCGCCCACATCATTGACTTAAACAAACAGAAATTGTTCAGTTTTGCAATTCTGTTTTGGCTTTTAGGTCTCTGTCACCTACTTAGAACTGCAAAGACAGAAAGTAAAATATGATTATTGAATGGCACTCAACAGGCCGGCAGCAGAGCGGTAATTACTAGCTTTCAGTACCCATTAGTTTCAAATGTAGATTAATTTTTCTTTGGGGAACATTTCCCATGCCTTTTGGTTAAACAAAACCACTACAAGATATGATTGACAAGGTGCATAATTCTTTAGCATTTTTGTCAAATGTGTATAAATCAAAGGTGCCAAGTACCCTTGATGGCATTTTGTTTCTCTTAACTGTGTGCTGGAAAGTTGCTAGGAAACATACAATCAGTGCTAAACCACTTTTCTGCTGACTTCAAACCAGTTTGTGGTTTTTTAACAGCAGACTAAAGGGAACCAAAAGATATCTATCTTCTTCTACCCTCCCTTTCTTAAATTACTGACTGCTGGTGTGTGTATGTATGCCAATTGTGGTGAGGGATTATATAAGTATGATACTGTTCTTTCAACTAGCCAAAGAGGTAACTAGTACTAGGAGTCAAATGGGTTGAATATGTACAATTTAAATTAGTTTTGAAAAGCAGTTTTATTTGTTTCAACGCCTGAAAAGTAGCCAAGTAGGTTTGTTTGTGGGGAATGGATATTTAGGTGTTATGTGATTTCTCTAAATGAAAACTGAGCTGATATTCCTTGAAATCGGAAATGGAATATCATTTCAATTCACCTCTGTCTAGATTCTAGGTATATTTTTGGCAATAAAGATTAATTAAATAAAGACTTAGAAGAAATCGCCATCACTAGGCAGAATACATTGACAAATTCTTTCATTTTCTTTTCTTTTTCTTTTTTAGTTTATTATGCCAGTCTAGTCAGGTTTAAGCAAGGCTTTGGGACAATTACATCTTTTGTTAGTTTGTGACAAGCCACTAAAACCGGATTGGTAGCTATTCAGGATTTAGTATCATTCATGATGCGATGGATTCCTGCACAAAGTAGGTGTTTGAATTAGGTGATCTATAAAAGTGTTTCTCAAAATGTGGTCTGAGCACCTCTGAGGGTGCCTCAAAATTAAAGTAATTTGCAAGCTTATGTTGAAAAGTAATATATTATTGAAATCCTCCAAAAAAAACAATTATGAGAAGTTGTAGTGGCAGCTAATACATTCATTTTAATATTGTAAATATTATTAAATATGGTCCAAGTAACAAAAGCTTGTAATGTTTAAAAGTGGGAAGTGATCCTGAAAGAAAAAAAGATTAAGAAACTCTGATCTATACAGTCCTTTCCAACATGCACACTCTACCATAATTTGCTGTGTATGCTTTGAAACAAGCATGCTGTGTATGCTTTGAAAGAAGTTTAAGGAGCTTTGAAAAGAGAAAAGGCTTATATTGTTTAAATTAATTTAGACAGAAACAGGCCTCTTTATTCTTAAAGTCACATAACCCTGGTGGAGTGAGATTGTAAGTGGGTAAGGATAAAGAGATAGCTGCCTGCATCAGCTACTGGCTCATGTAGACTGATTTGAAAGTTTGCTGTATTTATAATGTCCTTGTGGTTCTCTTTGAAACCAGTGGCGCCAGAAATCGGTTGCAGGGTTTTATGTTTTTTTTCTTAAAAATGTTTTATATTTTATTACATTATTACGTTTTTTTTTTAAAAAGTGCTATTGTTCCATATTTGGATCATTAAAAACTTTTAGGGCATGCTTATAAGAAGTATGGACGTCACCAGGACCTCAAAATATGTATTTTTTTTCTGTATCTTTACTTTAATGTCATTTTTGACTCTGTGCCCAGGTTTGGATTATTAGGTTTTTTCTTTTGCTAGAACAGAAATTAATCTACTTTCCCCCTCTGAATGCACAAAGGAGCCTTCTTTTCGGTTATAGTGAATTAAAGTTTTACTGTAAGTAACATAACTGTATATTCTTCTCCTACTCTCTATTTTCTTAGGAGTAGGAATAGTCCATTTATTTTTATGAATGCTTCAGTTGTAAAAAGGTGCTGTGTCTAATTATGAATTATTATGTTACATTTTGAGCTAATTTTAAAAAGATCTTTTGACATGTGCATGATGATTTTTAAACATATACTCTGGTTGAAAAATACAGATCAGTCATCTCTATTTTTGAATGCATATCTTTCTGTCCTGTCCAGGTAGAACATGAAATGAAAGGAAGGTGCATGTTTTACCTTGTTAGATTGGCAGAGAAATAGATCAAAATGGGGAATGTGAAATATGCAAAAAAAAAGTTCAAATAAGTAGAATATAAAAGCACATGATCTTAAATATAAAACAGCTACTTAATTTGCAAGAATTGTCAAAATAATTAAAACTGCTGAAAAGCAAAATCAGAGAAGTTGGTGATCTATATAGAATAGAATAGAATAGCATAGAATAGAATAGAATAGAATAGTGTGATTGGACACGCAAGGAATTGGTCTTGGTGCATATGGTCTCAATGTACATAAAAGAAAAGATACATTCATCAAGAATTATAAGGTACAACACTTAATGATAGTCATAGGTTACAAATAAGCAATCAGGAATCAATATCAATATAAATTGTAAGGATACAAGCAACAAAGTTACAGTCATAAGTGGAAGGAGATGGATGATGGGAACGATGAGACGATTAATAGTAGTGCAGATTTAGTAAATAGTTTGACAGTGTTGAGGGAATTATTTGTTTAGCAGAGTGATGGCATTTGGGGAAAAAACTGTTCTTGTGTCTATATGTTCTGGTGTGGAGTGCTCTATAGCTGGAGATCTAGAGATGTGCTTAGGAATTCCAACCCCTCCTCCCCTTTCCCTCATATAGTGAGAACAACACCATATTTAGAAGGCAGCAAGTTGAAGATAATTGTTCTAAATTATAGAAATGAATCATGTAAGCTAGGCGAATGTTGTACGTTTGCTTAATTTCTTTGTTTTATAGCTTCTTTCTGTGCTTCTTCAGACAGGGTGTGAGGCATATTCACCATTAAAGTCTGGAGTAATTAACATTCACTAAAAGTGAATTTCCCTATGAAGCATTATAATATGAAAATGTAATGTAATGTATAAGGAACAATAATGAGAAACCTAATTTATGTCTATAACTTACACATTCCTTGAGGTTTTTAGAAAAACATTATTAGATATCACATATGTAATCAAGTGTGGTAGAGAGCTTTGTTTTTCCCCAGTACCCTGTTTCTCCCAAAATAAGACATCCCCTGATAATAAGCCCAATACGGCTTTTAAGCGCATGGCAATAAGGCCAAGTGCTTATTTCAGGGTTCAAAAAAATATATGACAGGGTCTTATTTTCGGGGGAATATGGTATTTAGAGATAAAACTAGATGCTTCATGTCATGCATATATCTGTTCTCCACCTTTCCTTCCACTTTTGTTTTTCCTAATAAAAATTGCTTAGGATGTGAGCATGCACAGAGAAATGAGAGGGAAGGGACTCAACATTTTCTCTTGTACATGTTGAGAAAGCTGTGGTTCATCATGTCATTCTGACTTAGACACATGAGTCGTGTGAATTTTACAACCTAATGGTACTAACCACCCTCTTTTGGTCAACTTAACAAGCTCCAAATCCTCCTTGGATAATTACTCATTCATACATGAATCACAGAGGCCAGGATGAAGAAACTGACTATAACCTTCGCTCCCAACCCATTTGGTACTGAGTAATCTCATTATTCCTTTCTGGGTCTGTTGTAATGATCTAAGAAGCTGGAGAAATTCAACAGGAATTTGACCTTAGTCATATACATTAAGCAAGAATTGAGACCCTCATCCAGACATTTTGTACATGAGCATAGATTTATCAGATGTCCACTATTTCTTTTTTCCTGAAGTTGAGGAAATGAAAAGAAAAAAAGAGCCACAAGTCTAACTTTTTTCTTAAATCTCTGTAAGCACGTATGTTGTAATTGCTTTAAGTAAGAACCACCACTGCAGTTCTATGGTTAATCATAAAGTATTGGAGTATCTTTCTTCCTTCTGTTTTTTTTCTGACATGCATGGAGAAAAGATAATAATAATATTAAGACTGAGTGTAGTGAAATAAAACAAAGGAACGGAAAAAAAGGCAAGACAGGGAAATGGAGAATAAAAAAGGAAGGCAGTGGAGGAGGAAATAAAGAAGAAAAACTTTTAAAAATGTGATTTCTCCTTCACACTATGTCCTCCCCTACAAAAGATGAATGGGAGTGGATCCAGCTGTCCCAGAGCAAGAGAAATTTCCTTGCTATTGCTAGGCATGTCATTGGAGGAAATGATTCCATTCCACAGTTAAGGAAACAAACTGCCGAGCACTGATGAATTGCTGAATAACCAATTATACCTATCGTAATTGTTAATATTTCATCTCTGAATACTCTGAATACTGTTGTGCTCACACTGTAAGCCGCCCTGAGTCTTCGGAGAAGGGCGGGATATAAATGTAAACAAAAAAAAAACACCAAAAAAAAACAAAGACTCCATATGCCTTCTTTTCATAAATTTATTTTAGAGGTTGTGTTGTGTTGGGTTTGGTGACTGTTATATACATAACAGATTTCTTGATGTTTCATTGCTAAATATAGGTGACATCTTTGGAGGCAAGGTGATCTCCAGATGACAAAAATGTTGTCTACGTACCAGAACCTTGATGATGGTTTTGCCATGTCCTGTGCCTATTGTTCAATTTTCCTCAATGAGGAAATTTGCCACGACTGGACACGGGAGACTTTCCATAATGACTTCTTCAATTCATACAGTTCATTACTCCATTGTTAAGTAGCATACTGGTGAAGAAGAATAACACGTCAAAACCGATCTGTCTGACATTTGGACCAGTCCAAAGATTGAGTGTTTTCAATTTCTCAGTTAAATGGGATTTCTGATATATGTACCATATTTTTTGGAGTATAAGACACATTCCAACCCCCCCCCTCACACACAAAGAGGGTAGAAATGTTGGTGCAACTTATACATTGAATACAGCCATTTTTGGCCTCCCAAACCCCGCCCTGTGTGTCCCATTTTCATCAAAAACAGGCCCGTTTTTCACAAAAATGCAGAGGGTTTGGGAGGCCTGCAGAGTGCTCATGGGGACTGAAACACACAAAAATGCAACATGGGGGTTTGGAATGCCAAAAACGGGCCTTTTTCATGAAAAACAAGCTTGTTTTTAGCCTCCCAAACCTCCCAAGCCTCCCATCCCATGTATCACATTTTTGCCCTCCCCAGCCCACAGGAGCACTCTGCAGGCCTCCCAAACCCTCTGCATGCCCGTTTTTACAAAAAATAGGCCCATTTTTCACCTCCCAAACCTCCTACGCATCTTGTTTTTGCCCTGCCTGGCCCCCAGAAACACTCTGCAGGCCTCCCAAACCTTCTGAGCATCCTGTTTTTGCAAAACAGGTGCATTTTTTGCAAAAACAGGACGTGCAGAGGATTTGGGAAGCCTGCAGAGTGCTCCTGGGTGCTGGGGAGGGCAAAAACTGTTTTTTTTCTTGTTTTTCTCTTTGAAGTCTTGGTGCGTCTTATACTCCGGTGTGTCTTATAGTCTGAAAAATACAGTATATGTTTGTCCAATATATGGTTCAGGAGGGTTGCCAGGTATTTGGCAACATGATATATGGAGGAGTTTGGTGCTAACAATTTTTTTTTTTGGATTTATATCCCGCCCTTCTCCGAAGACTCAGGGCGGCTTACATTGTGTTAAGCAATAGTCTTCATCCATTTTGTATATTATATACAAAGTCAACTTTTATTGCCCCCAATAATCTGGGTCCTCATTTTACCTACCTTATAAAGGATGGAAGGCTGAGTCAACCTTGGGCCTGGTGGGACTTGAACTTGCAGTAATTGCAAGCAGCTGTGTTAATAACAAACTGCTTAGTCTGTTGAGCCACCAGAGGCCCTGGACATAATAGGACATTTCGTTATCTATCTTGGGAAGCCCATATAGCTGGAGTGGCAAGCATTGCTCCTGTGTAGATTTCTCCATTTATTGAGTAAGACTGATAAAGTTATGATAAGGCAGTTAGTTTTTCATGATGCTTTTGTATGAACTTTTGTACTTTTTTTGGTATGTTGTTAGAATTAATAGATCCTGAATCTTCTTTTGCTGGTCTTCAGTGTTCATGATGACAGTGGCATTCCAAAATAACGGTCTTTTATGAAGTCAAGCAATTGCCCTTGTTCCTAAAAAAAACTTAGAAAATTTTGTATTTCAAGCATGACTAGCTAAAAACAGCTGCAGAAGCCATCAAATGATTCAGCTCCAGTGCTATTTTGGAATAGAATAATCTTTCAACTTGACCGCATGAAGAAATTGGCATCCAGAGGATTGTTTTATTCCACTGAAAATCCTTGGAAAGTTGATAGATGTAACAAAGAACATACAAACTTCAGTGTGATCTCTTCTATATAAAACTGTGAGCCCTCCTGGGTCAAGCAGACAGGAAATACAAGTAGGTGAACTAAATCCACTTTACAGTATCATAAAATTACACCAACAAAATGTTGCAAGTCTTGAGATATGAACTTGCTGCCGCCACTTTTGACCATCTGATCAGTTAGGGCAGATCTTTTTTAAGTTTCTTAAGTTTGACCATTAAGCCCTTGGGGGAATCCCCTTTCTTTTGTCTGATTGTTTCCTAGTGAGCATAACAGTACATGCACATTTGGGGATTATTGCCTGGTGTCATAAATTAAAAAGCTATACGATGGTGGATTTGGGGGAACATCATTAAATAAAAACGGAATTATTCACGGACGACTACTTCTTACCCTTTTCAATATTTCCTGGCCTATAGTTTAGTATCTTTGGTTTCATTTCTTTTGTCTGGCAACTGTAACGTATAAACATGTTTAAAAAAAGGTAAAGGTTTCCCTTGTTTAGTTGTGTCTTGACTCTAGGGGGCGGTGTTCACCTCGAATCCTAGCTGAGGAAGCCAGTGTTGTCCAAAGACACTGGTTATGTGGCCAACATAACTATACACTGAAATACACGGAATTTATCTTCCCACAAAGGTGGTACCTATTAATCTACTCACATTGGCATGAGAGGAGATTGCTGCTGCTTGTCAAAGAAGGAGTGAGCTTGCATTCACAAACCACATATCCTCCTTCCCTGGGTATCCTTTATTTTATGGAGGCTGAGAGAGAGAAAGCCAGGAATTGCTGGGATCAAGGCATGGGTCCTTGCCTAATGACTGAGGGAATTTGGTTAATGGGGCTGCCAGCACTTATGTTGTCACATGACATCATGCTTTGTGATCATATCACTTAACGATGGAATTTCCAGTCCTAATTACTTTTGTTGGTACAGTTAAATTAACTGTATGAAGTTAATTTAATGTATATCTATGATTTGATTTATTATCATTAAGAGTTAGTAATTCTATCTCAATTGTATAAATTCTATTATTGTGCCTTGTGAAAATGGTACATGCTCTATTTATTATCAAGAGATCAAAAAAAGATAGTTGTAAGATTTGCTTTTTGAGAGTTAAGTCTGTCCTTAGAATAGATGGCAGCAATAGTGGAATTTTCTTCTTTTTGTATATGGCAGCTTGAATTATGGGTAAATTGCTGTAGAAGGAAGTGCTGCATCAGATATTTTGACGTAAGGTGTACAGGTCTTTAAAGTTAAATTGGGTTTGGAAACTGTCTAGAAGTCAATGAAAATCTGTCAATACTGGTGAGAGATACTGTCATCATAACAGTTCCTAGAAGCAAGCTACTGATTAATGAAATGTGTGAATGGTTTTCAAAGGTAGTCCAATCACCCAGAGTTCTTAAGGTATGGCAGCATGTAAATTTAATACATCATCATTATTATTATATACAGAGAACAACTTGAAATCACAGCTGTCAGTTCTTTAGCAGATGTTAACCTTCATACACATCAAGTTCCTCCCAAGAATCTAGGACAGGGGTGTTAAACAGAGGTCGTCATGGCATCGTCACTTGACGTATCATAAGTTTTTTCCTCTTCACTAAACCGGACATGGGCATGGCCAGCACATGATGCATCTGGCCTGTGGGTCATGAGTTTGACAGCCCTGACCTAGGATGTCTTAATTTTTTGGTGTAGTTCATGTGTAGATCTAAGCAGTGTGACTTTCTGCAATTGATGTTAGAGAAACATCTATCATGGTCCTTGATGACCCGGGCAATGACTGACCTGGTATACATTCCTGTAAATTATACGTCACCATATGGCTTATGGGAGGGAAACTCTTCATCTGGCTCCTCTGATGAGACTTGTTCAATATGGTAGAACCTCTGTCATACTTTGTCAGAGTATGCAAACAATCACATCAAGGGCGGATTGTTATTCCAATATAATCCAGCAGTTTTTTAAATAATTGGATAAATCTGTTGATTCCAAAACAGCAACAACAATTTATGTAACTTAATTTGTTATTTGTGTCAATTTATGTTATTTGTGTAGATGTAGGTATAGTTCCATTGAGTGTGATTTGTTAGTCAGTTACAAATCTGTCTGATGGTATTGCTGTCTATCCCACATTTTTTTTAGCTTACTAAGAAGTAGATTGTGGTCTACTTTGTCAAATGCCTTACTGAAATACTTATTAATATTGAAATACTTATTGATACTTATGGCTCCATTCTCCAAATGTTCCAGAAGTCCCTTAAAATCTGGCTTTTCGCCCAACCTGGGATTAGGGTCCATGTGGCATCCCTATTGTAGTTGTCTTTAATGTTATTCACATTATGATAATAGTTTCCCATCTATATTATTTGTTAAATGTTGCATTGTTTTGGGATTTTATTTTTTATTGATTTTATTAATATTTATATTCATAATTTACATGGATTTTTTTATACTACAAGGGTTGTACATTTCTATATGCCAGCTAGCAGACTTGTAAGGAAAAGAATCAGGATCTGAAAGCAGAAATAAAGATATAAAGAGGATTAAGTAGGAAACAAATTGGGCGTGTGTTTCTGTGTGGCAGAATTTTTTTTAAAAAAGAATAGGGAATATTCCTTATGTTTGCTGGTAAAGGAGATGAATCAGTGTTTTTTGTAATTACAGTTGTAGTGGCATGCAAAAGGTGAGAGTTAGACTGAAGTAAGACAAAAATAGTTGGCTTCCAAGTTTAAGCAACAAAAGTAAGCAGCAGAATGCAGAACGCTGCAAAAGAACTAACAAAACTGGAATAAATTGGTGAAGCAGGGTCTGACTTTTTTGTAATAGAGAAAAAAGAGATTATGTTTTTGATTCAGGATAGAGGAAATGGTGGATGATAAAAGAGTGAAAGGGTGGATAAAGGCATGTTAGATGGCTTTCAAAAATTGGGGTAGGCTCATGAGACAAGTCAATACATGAAATAAGGTAATTTGGTTGTGTAGGGGGAAGTGTTGGAGAAGGTAGTGAAGAAAAGAAAAATTAACTAGAGAAGTCAGAACAAATGGATCTTTGTTCAAAATATGAACAAAGTTAAAAGGGAGGGATAAACCTTAGGCAGAGAAGGGGCACTTCAGCATGGATCAAAGAGAAGAACAGTGTTGTTTTATTAGGTTAACAGGAAAAAAAGGAACAGATAATATTTTTAAAGTTGAAAAGGTTAGCTAGCTTGCTCTTTGGCTTATGGTGACAGTCTCTAGTATCAAATAAGGCAGAACTGAGATGGTGAATTGTATTAATCCTAACCAAATACTTATATTCTATATGAAAGGAAGGAAATGTTACCACCTTACTTTGCTATTTAAAAAATGCAAAAAAAACGCCTGGCAGTGAAAAATTGGTAATTTGCATAATCCTAAATGGTTCTGAAAGTTGCAAAAATCAGTATGGAATTACAAGTTAAAAAATAATTCTCTGGTCTTTGTTATAAAGCAGATGTTGCTAAACTAAGCCAGCTAGTTGTTGGAATTCAAGAAGGACTTGCTGTGAATAAAAGAATGAGAACAATGAGGTAGACTAGACAGTCTTTCACCATCAAAGTTTCTTCTGACCAAGATTCAGTGACTCTGAAAACCAAAAGCAGACTTAAAATGATCACTCTAATTTCTGTCATCAACTTAAAATATGGAATTCAGCTAAGTCCACTGAGTTAGTTCTAAATATTATATATCATAATAGCAGTTTTCTAACAAATATTTTACAGTTGATATGTACAAATTATATTGTTTCATTCATACATATGGGTGTGGATAAACTTATTTGACAAACCAAGATAAGTTACAAAAAAGCCTTGTTGGGTTGATTACAACTTTCCTTTAAAACAAGAAATGCCATTCAAGTTACAAAATCAAAGTACTGTAAACAGTTGAATTTAATATCTAGAAACAAATATAAATAACTAATGATGCAAAATATTCTGCTTTGGAATGATCTAGCTCCAGGATATTCTATTTTTCTGCCATAAGGTCCTTCTTTTCCTTTAAAATTGACTGATACGTAATTTGGTACTGTCTATTCTGCATTTTTCCATGTTATCAAGGAGTAGGCTGCAGTCTACTTTTTTAAGCACCTTACTGAAGTCCAGATATATTATGTCCACAGCATTTCCCTGATCCACTAATGTATTCAACTTTATCAAAAAAAGGCAAATAAGATTTATCTACAATGATCTGTTTTTAACAAACCCATGCTGGCTTCCAGTAATTGCCTTGTTCATTTCTAGGTGCTCACAAATCTACTGCTTGTTTTATTTTTTCCCCAAGATTTTCCCGATATTGAGGCCAAGCTGATTAGCCTATACCATAATTTCCTGGAACCATTTTTTTCAGTAAGCAGTTAAAAGTTCCACAAACCTCTGTGGGGAGAGCATACACAAAGAGGGCACCAATGAGCAAGCTTCTTACAAATAATTAACTATAAAATGATACTCTTCAGTTTGGACCTAGCAGGACCTAGCAAGGACCTATTGGACCAATCACTCTCTCTCAATCCAATTTACTTCTCAGGACTGAAGTTGAGGGGGGTGGCGGGGTGGAACAGGAGAGAGTATTATATATGCCTTCCCGAGCTTCAAGAATAAAGACAGCAATTAAATCTAAACAGTCAAATCAATTAATAAAGAGATTAATGGAAAGTTGGTATAGATGCTTCAGTAACTGGAAGCTTCAGATAATGGGAATATTAATAGCCAAAATATTGTAGGAAAATAAAAGTTTTAATGTGTGCATGTCTATCACCAAAAGTTTGTACTTTCAATAATCTTTCTGCAATGATGCTTCTTTAAAATTTAATTTGCATTTACAAGAGACAGTTGCTGTGGCTTAATTATCTTAATTGTGGATTTGCTGATTTTTTTTCCTTTCCACTTCTCAAAATCAGAACATCTTTATTTTATAATAGAGAAGAAGAATCTCTGTGAGCTGCCTCCTGTTAATCTACCATTGGGGGTGAGTTTACAGTAATAGCACCAGGTTAGCTGTTGCATGGTGAAGAGGGGACAGCATCTCAACTAAAGGTCAGAAGTAATAAAAGCTTAGTGGATTTTTTCAAAAACATTATCCCAACATCACCAAGGAATGTAATGCTCAATAAGATCAGGAGCTGGCTTAAGCCCCTTGACGCATCAATGAGCGTTTTAAAGATCTATTTCATTCTAAATTGGCAGGGATTTTCCATTAATATGTTATCAAATTTAGATGGTCATTCATAAAATCATTTTTTTTAAAAAAAAACCCTTACATTCAAATCTTTTGGAATAAGTATTTGGGAGATACTTGCCTAGCTCTTCTTTTTGGCTGGATAACAAGTTGAATGAATCTTCGATGTAATTAATATAATTATAGTCTAGGATGCTGCAGTGCATCCTGTATTCCAGACCAAGGATATTTTAGATGCTAATTTTCTCCATGTAGAGGAGACCATTGCCAGCTAGGTAATTTTAGGCTCTGTTTCTCTGTCTCCTTTTAATGGCAGTTATGATTTACTTTGCTCATCTATTATATTTGGAGGTTCTCCTCAGGTTTCTGCTATGTAGGAACGGGTTTTGATCTCAGGTCTTGGCCTGACTTGGCCTGTACCATATTGCCTTTGGTGATCAAGATACCTGGTAGTTAAAAGCATTTCCCTCATTGCATCCGTTTGAACAGTCACTGTTTTCTAGGGCTATGCTTATCAGCACTTTACTGACAGCTGGACTAGCTTTTAGACAGAATAGTCTTTAATTGAATGTAAGTTGCTATTCCTTTATATCAGGGTAGGGCATATTGTCATAGAATGTCTTCCTAGTCCTCTGCAATTATTTCCCAAGGCATTTCACAGCATCTACAGTTCGTCAAACCAGACTAAAACAATTGTATAAACCCTATATGCCTTCTATTTTTATATTACACTGTAATTTGCAGCAAAGCTTTATTGCAATTTTATTACAAGAATTTAGGTCTGTAATGAAAAAGTACTTTTTAATTGTTGATCATATAATCCAGGGCTGCAAACTCCCGGCCTGCAGGCAGAATGTGTCACGTGCTGGCCAAGCCCATGCCTGGTTTAGCAAAAAAGTCCCAATATGTCATGTGATGCTGCCATGACGACATGAGTTTGACACCCATGATATAATCCTTAAAAATTTTTATATATTCCATCATAAAGATCAATTATATTAAAGGTAAACATAATTACAGATTTCATTTCTTATGCTATATTTTCCATTCTTCCCTATGAATAGAAGTTACTTTATCTCTGTGGAATTTAGTGTGCTTTTTATCTGCCATTTCTTATATGGTTGAAAAGAGAAGCAGATATACACAGAAACAAAGAACAATAATGTCAGGGTAATAATGATTTAAAGCTGACCAGCTGCTGTAAGGCTATGGACCAGGATTAGTCAGCAGGGTTATTGCCACTTTAAGACTGAGGATGAGTCAGCAGGGTTATTGCCACTTTAAGAAGCTGTCTATATAAGGGAGGCATGAGAGGGTGTCTCTCTCTCTCTTTCTCTCTCTTTGTGTATCACTCTCCTCGTTGCATTCTAACTGCATTGTAGTTCTCCGTGTAGAGTTGAAGATTGATTGATTGCCTGGTATGTGCCTACCACATGTATATATGTATGTAGAAGTCTTGTATATAAACCATTGTTTGTAAGACAGACCTCGGTGTCCTGTATTTTGCTCCTGGGTTGTCTCAAAATAGTTTAGTTACTCTGTAAACACTCTGACAAATAATAAAAGAAAATATATTTTAAATTAAAAAGTTTGAAAAGATTTAGTGCCACAACTGCACTCTGCAATTGTTTAGTACCAGTCTACCATGAACCCTGGGGAGAGAGGGAAGGGGAGCACTTGGGGTGAAAGTGAAAATTAAGAAAGCCTTACCGAAGATATGCCTAAACAGGGAAGTTTTCACTTGAGGTTTGGGCATGCATATTTCACTTCTGGCTTTGCACTACTATATTTCAATTGGCTTTTAGTAAATCATACCTTTCTCAACTCAATGGTGTTAAGAACTGTTTTTCCTTAGAAACCTACATTGAGGTAAGTGGAACAAATAGTATATGTGTTCTCTCTCTCTCTCTCTCTCTCTCTCTCTCTCTCTCTCTCTCTCTCTCTCTCTCTCTCTCTCAAAAATGGATTGTAAGTATAAGATATTGCAATTCCATTAGAATCCTCTGCTGGCATCTCTTAATGTGTTATGCTATAGCTGTAGCATTCTCAACTTCAAGTGATTTGACAGTTGTGGATAATTGGAGTTATAACCACAGAAATCCGAAGAAATAGAAGCAATTTTGAAAGCAGTAAAATTCTTTATTTCAAATTCTCCATGTAGGCTGTTGCTTTATTCTAAATATCACTGTTCACTTCGAGTTTAAACCTAGAAAAGGCCCAGATCTGAAAAGGCTAGGAGGTGATTTGCTATATTTTCTCATAAATCTTTTAAATCTCATAAAGCAGATGATCTACAAAGAACATTCCTAATCAGATGGAGCCTTATACCCAATTGAAAACACCTGGCAGTAATTATAGAAGGAAAAATAGAGTTTCTAATATAACCAGTTTTATAATCTGATGCAGTATATATGTCAGATTTTCTTTTTTTTAAATTGTAGCACATCAGTTAACTTCTGGTCCTTCAAAAAGTTTGAAGAGAGCATAGGTACAGTGTTACCCCTGTATAGTCAAAATTCTTTTTAAAAGGCTGTTTGTTGATAGTGGTTTAGATGTTAAAGAGTATGTTTAGATAAGTACTGTATTCTTTTTTTCAGTGCCATCTTTATTTTATGTGGTTTAAAAAAATATTTATTTATCATCACCCAAGAGATTCTGTAGTTTAGGGACACATTTCTATAATTTTAGTTATATCCCTTTACTGATATTCAAGATAATATACAATGGATTTGAGAAGAGGGTTCTTTTATCTGGAAGTTGATTTCTTTTGCATCTGGTTTAACAATATACATTGCTTTATCTCAAAAAGTATTTATTACTTCCATAGTCAGTCCCATCTTGGCCAGAATAATGAGTTAAATTCAGTACTTAAGCAGAGTAATAATATTTTTTATTGCTCCAGGGGTCCAATTCTGAGATTAATGCTGTTGGGGGTGAAGCTTGTGTAGTGAAGAACACTTCCATATGATACATTGCCATATTGGAGTCAAAATGAAGTGAATTTAAGTGACTACTTTTGTAAAACAAACTCAGTTCAATTCATAGAACTATTGTGAATACATGGCCTCCTGTATCTCCTGCTATCTCCTCCCTTTTCAGAAGTTTGGCTTCATATATCTATTAGTTTAATTGGTTTAACTTGAACTCAACAAGGCAGCCTTCTTTAATGTCTTCTCAACAGTAGTCTGATTAGCCTTCCCAAGGAACTTGTTTTTGTAAAAATAATGAAAATATCGTTACATGCTCTGCCCATTTTATAGATGCATATGGTATGGTAATGCACATATTATAAAGAATGGGGCTTGCAACATTTTGCCATAGTGCTACTTTTGTATTCTGTCTTTCCCTTGCCTCCCCATGGGCACTACTGCCCATATTGTTGCTTGACACTTTGTCATTTTACAGAGATGCATGACATTTGATTAAAAGGCTTATGAAGACTTTTGCTTTGTAAGAAAAAGGGTGCTCAGATAGAAACATTTGAAAGACACAAATTATTTCCCTCTCTATTTTTAAGCATTTTAAAAGGAAATTAGTACAATTGGGTTAAAAAAACGTGATTTTAAACTGTTGTCCTCTGAACTTTCAGGATATAAAAAAAAAAGGAAAGGAAGCTGCTTATACTGAGTTATAGTGCTAGTCCATGTAGCTCAGTATTGCTTATCATATACTGATTGGTAAATGAAAGTATACGATATCATCAAAAGAGTAAAAGAGTTGAAATGGAAATGGGCTGGTGACAGAGCAAGAAGAACTGATGGCAGGTGGACTAAGGCAGTCATAGAATGGATTCCACTTGATTAAAAGCGTCCACAAAAGAGACCCAAAAGAAGATGGATAGACGATATCAGCAAGTATTGCGGGCCCAATTGGCAAAAGAAAGCTCAGGACCATATAGGTTGTAAACATGTGGAAGAGGCCTTCATCCTGCAGTGGATAGACAGTGGCTAGAATGATGATGATGATGATGATGATTGACAATAATTCTCCATATTTTTAGGCAAGAGTTTTTCTCAACCCATTTTAGAAGTAACCTGAATTGATTTTTGGAATCAAAACATTCTTCATTGGAAATATTTCATTTTACTCAGTGTACAGAAGCTATTGTCTCTTTAAGACAAGCAAAAGTGAATACTGTATATTTTTGGGATTAGAAGATTGATTATTATGATCACATCAATTCTTCATCCCGAAAAGGATTATTTATATTGTAAAATCCCAAAAATCCTGGGATAATTCTTTCCCCAAACATATCCAAACCGCTTGAAGTTACAGCAGCACTGCAACCCCACGATTATGTGATCAAAATTCAGATGCTGTCAGATTTAGGACAGTTGCAGTGTCCCAAGATCATGTGATTACGTGATCACCTTTTGCAACCTTCGACAAGCAAAGTCATGGGGAAGCCAAATTCATTTACAGCCATGTTATTAACTGCAGTGATTCAGGTAACTATGGCAAGAAGGGTTGTAAAATGAGATGAAACTCACTTAACAAATGTTTCGCTTAGCAATAAAACATTTGGGCTCAATTGTGGTCATAAATTGAGGACTACCTGTATAGCTTGATTATACTCATTCCTCATTGCAGACATTCACTCAGGAGCATGGAAACTCTTTCTTCACTTATGCTACTAACACCACCAGGAAAGGGGATGAGGCCTGCTGACTGTTCCACAGATTCAGATTATGCAGTTTCTTCTAAAATCTGGACTATAATAGTCACTTTCTTGCTCAGAATTTCTAAGACAAGCAGAAAGATAAGTGCTAACATTCAATAGATTAGAATTTTTTATTGGCCAAGTATGATTGGACACACAAGGAATTTTTCTTGGTGCATATGCTCTCAGTGTACATAAAAGAAAAGACATGTTCATCAAGAATTATAAGGTACAACACTTAATGATAGTCATAGGGTACAAATAAGCATTCAAATCATATTAGGAAATAGTCAATATAAATCGTAAGGATACAAGCAACAAAGTTACAGTCATAAGTGGAAGGAGATGGGAAGGAGAAGAACAAGTTACATGAGAGTGGAAAAGGAAAAAATTGATTGGGAGCCATCCAGAGTTGGTTATTAGATGAACAGCTATATAAATCTTAAGAAAGAAAAAATGAAAAAGGAAGGAAGGGAGAGAGAAGGAAGAGAGGGAGAAAGAAAGAAAGAAAGAAAGAAAGAAAGATTGATTTGGATTAATTCTAAATAATTAAATGATTTTATGTTGGAACACAGTTATTTAATTAAAACAGTTGTATTTATTCCTTTGGATTTGGACTCTGGCTCATGAAAGTTTATACTACAAATGTTCTGTCTTTATGAACATATTTCAGTCAGCCATGAATGTTGTGCCCTAAAGCCTAACTAATCCATTAGGCATTTATTCCTTTTTACCGCATTTTTGAAATATTACATACAAAGGACAGCTAGAAAACTTGGGTGCTTCAGCCTGCCTAATAATTAAGACAGTATCACACTTCTTGAGAAAGGAACAAAATTTGTGCTGTTGTATTATTGAAACAGGCAAGTTCTGCTTCAGCAACAGTGTTCAGTTTGTTTATCTGGGGATTAGTGAAAATCCCATAATTCATCACTGGTCTGTCAGAAGCAAGCTTTAGTTGATTTAGTGCTTCATTCTACATTGGAAATGTATACATTTTTACTTTAAATGTTTAATGTTCTTTCTCAAATACTACTTTGTGGCTTCATGTTCTGTTTCAAATGGCTTCAGTTTACTTTTTGAAATGACAGCTCATATTAATGAACGAAGGAATGCTGTGTAAAGTATTTCTAGGAAGATAACTTCTAGGACCTAAGAAATTGAATGTAAGAGATAGATCTAATACTGATTTTTACTGATAATATAATTTATTTTCACATATAAACTATGATTTAGTAATTTACTTCCACATACTGTGTATCCTACACTAGTTTTGAACAAAAAATGTTTTGAGGTGATGATTGTCTTAGATTCAGGTTTTTTCTCCACAGTGGAAAAACTGTTACAGTTACTGTGTGTGATATTATAGCCATTAAAACCCACTATTAAACATTTTTGTTCCAAGAAACGTCTCCTGCTTCCATTATATTGTAATATTTCAGTGTATATGTTTGGTGTTGCTCTCTAGATAAACTGAACTACAACTTCAACCATTCCAAAGCCCTATATTTTCTGTGATTTTTAGAATTATGATCCAATTTAAATAGGGCTTCAAGTTAGAAAAGATTTGTTTAAAAGAAAGTAAGGTAAAAAAAAGGGGACGCAGTGGCTCAGGACTAGAACGTTGAGCTTGTCGATCGAAAGGTGGGCAGCTCAGCGGTTCGAATCCCTAGGGCTGCTGTGTAACGGGGTAAGCTCCTGTTACTTGTCCCAGCTTCTGCCAACCTAGCAGTTTCGAAAGCACGTAAAAATGCAAATAGAAAAATAGGGACCACCTTGGTGGGAAGGTAACAGCATTCTGTGCGCTTTTGGTGTTGAGTCATGCTGGCCACATGACCACGGAGACGTCTTCAGACAGCACTGGCTCTTCGGCTTTGAAACGGAGATGAGCACTGCCCCTTAGAGTCGGCAACGACTAGCACGTATGTGCGAGGGGAACCTTTACCTTTACCTTAAAGTAAAAATAAGTTGTATATTATATTGTGATTGTGGTGTACCAGAGATTTGTCTCTTTCTTTTCTTAGGAAACTGAGTCCTGTGAAAGAAGCTATATTATCTTGTTGGGCTGTAGATGAATCATTTGTCATCTCTCTTTTTCTTACCCAATTGTATTATTATTATTACCATTATTATCTTTGTTCGGTTTTGACAAATATTTTTTCTAGTCACTACTTCTGTTTAAAGGTTAAGAACATTCCCATTAAATCTTGGCTGTTCAGAGGAATTCCCATCCCACTAAAGTCATAAACACCTCCGTGCTGGGTGGCATACCCTACTGAGTGTAATTATGAATTTGATGGCATCTGTAGTAGACTAAGGCCAAGTTCATAAAACCTTGCCTTATGGCATGTTTAAACCACTGGGTCAATTTAAAAAATTTTCTTCACAAAGTAGCTTACAATGTTAGTTCTAGGCTTATTTTTTCTTATTGAGGAAGCAGAATAAATCCAAAGAAAGAAAAAGAAAGAAAGAAAGAAAGAAAGAAAGAAAGAAAGAAAGAAAAAAAAATACACTTTAGTACTACTGTATAGTTATCTCTGCCAACACAAAGGAGAACGGTTAATTTGTTTTAAATCCTGAAACCCTAAAAACGTAACTAGTCAGTGATAGCTCTTTGGTGGCATGCATGTAATGCTAATGCAGTGTCATGGTTTTTGCTGTTCATTGGCACGACCACAGATTCAAAGGAACATCTTGTATATAGTTTATTTGAAAATATTTTCACATTCAAAGTTACAGAGTTTTTTCTGTCATTGCAGCTGTTGAGGTTTAATCTCATGTATGCAAATGCACAAACCTTAAAACAGGCATATTACTGTTTAAACAACTAGTATAAATAATGAGCCGCTCCATTACCAAGAACATAAATAAATCTAGACAGGTAAGAGTTCTCTAGAGTTGAAAGTTTAGGTTATGCAAAAATTTCAACAGCTGTTATTTGTAGGTCCTTGTAGACTGAGAGGTGTGAGTGATATGAACTGTGGAAGCCAACATTTAGTGAATGTATATGTTGTCACTTTGCCAAAAGACAGGATTTTGCTAATGCTGCTTTCATTGTGTCCAATTTTGAATAAGGATGCATTTAATAATAAACTAATTGTTTTTAACATATCCATTTTTATTCATTGAAAGGCAACATTTATGAATAAGAGACTTACAGATAATGTTGTAATATTACTAATAAGGTAGTAAAGGGTAAAAGGCTTGTATTGTGATATATATATATAAATACACACACACACACACACACACACACACACACACATACACTAAGAAAATAACAAAAAACCATGAAGCCAAACTAAGGTACATGGAATGTAGCTGGATGGCAGATCATCTCAGAAATGGTTACCTGTAAACCACTCAGAGTCATTCTGTGAATGAGATTGGCGGTATCTAATTTTGATAAAATAACTAAAATGATCCTAATTCTATAGAACACTCCCTCCCCCAAATAAGGGTGGCCCATACTTCCTTGTTTTTAACAAGGCCATGAAGATCTTCTATCGTGAATTCCTTCATGAGTTCTCCTGGATTGATAGTAGCTAAATATTGGGCTAGGTATTGCTTGTATCCTACTGAAAGTTGATAAGGCAGTTCATAAATATGATAAAATAAAATACGGTCTTCAAAGTCATATTTTATGTTGCATTGTATACATGAAAACTTCTCTGTCGACTTCCTATCTGAATGTATTAATACTTTTGTAGATTAGTTATACTATCACAACTTTGGAGGGATAGAGTCTATATCCACTACTTGCATATTAAGTTTTAAAACTTTTGTAACCATGATTGTGCACCTGGCACATAGCTGAATTATTGCACACCTTTACTTCCAATAATTAGTATTATTTTATGTACTTGCTTATGCACAAACAGGATTAATAGCATAATATTTACCAGCAGATGTAATAGTTCATTGTTTACACAAACCAACTTCATACTGTTTCTTTTTAGAAAACAAAAAACAAAAAAATGCCAGACTTTTAAGTTCACACACTGTACTTCTGGAATTCTTGATGACAACCCAAGGTTTAAAATATTACTTGGGCAAAATTTTTCACGTTTATTTGTATCTAAATCAGGTTCTAGTTGATGTCTGTTCCCAGCTGATATGGCCAATAGTCACAGTTGTTGGAAGCAGAAGTCAAATATTTTTCCAACATGAAGGCCACATATTTTCCATCCCTGTAATTGCTATAAATAGTCTTCAAGTTATAGCCACAATTGAGTATGGAATTTCTGTCATTAAGCAAAGTGTTCATAAAGTACAACTAATTTGCTTAATAATGGCAACCTAGGCACCATTAAGTCGCCATCATTAAGTGTATGCCATACTTGTTAGACAAGGCAACTTCTTGTTGGCTTCCACAATAAAGCCACTGGAGAAGCTGGCAGGAAGTTAAAAGCCTTAGATGCTGCCAGGTGGGGGAGTGAGTGAGAGGGTACATGTGAAGGTCAGGAATAGTGTGTGAGGGCCTCTGTACTGCTTGGATTTTCAGTTCCAGAGTTGAGAGGTTTCTGAAGTTTTTCTGCCCTGGGTCTGAAATTCCACCCTGGCTGAAAATCTTGTTTGGATATCAGAACAGAGAATTTCCAACTCCAGAGCAGAAAGGTTTAAGAAGATTCTTGACATTCGGGCTGAAAATACTGCTTGGATTTTGGCAGAGCCTTTTCAGCCAGTGGTGAGAGAGAAGCCTATTATGACCACCTCATACACAGAAGATAGAATGGCCCTAACACTCTTACAGAAGGGTCATCTCCCTGAGAGGATTTAGCTGGAAGAGTCTCAAACAGGGAAAGCAGCATTGCTTAGCAACCAGGAGAGACAGCTGGCACTAGCCTCAGAAGAAGAAGAGGCAGAGCTAACATTTCCTGCCAGTGCAGGGCCTGCCATGAAGAAAGGAGAGCTGAACAAAGGTCCTAGGCTAGATTAATGGTCAGAAAGAACTCCGCCCTGCCACAGGAACAAATCAGGATCATGCTGTTCCTTTATAAAGGGGGGCTGCCCACCACAGAGATCTGTTGGCAGTAATTTTCATGGTACCTTACCCATCCTGTTATTCAGTTTCTTAGCCTGCATTCTCAAGTAATGATTCTGGACCCTTATACCAGGGGTGAAATCTAAAAATTTTCCCTACCGGTTCTGTGGGCATGGCTTAATTGGTGGGTGTGGCTTGGTGGTCAGATGACTGGGTGGGCATGGCCAATAACAATAAATAATAAAAATAATAAACAAAGTATAAAAAACAATAAGAGGTACCAAAAACCAACTTTCACACTTTACACACAACACAACACAACACAACTGACTCACACACAATGTAAAAGCAGCTGCACTTCACACTTCACACAGCCACAAAAAGCTCAAAAACCAATTTTCACACTTTACACACACACAACACACACACACACACACACACACACACACACACACACACACACATACAAATGCCACATACAGCTTTCTGAGATTTTGTGTGTTTGTGTAGTTAGAGTGAAACACTACAGAAACACACCAAATCTCAGAAAGCTGCACAAATATTTTATTTTATTTTATTTTATTTTGGACTTCAATTCCCAGAGTTCCTCAGCCAGCAAAGCCATCCAGCATTAGTTGATCACTGAGGAAATAGATTAGCTAAGCAATTGCTTCTGGCTGGCTGAAAGTGAAACAGGGGCTTTCCGGCTGGAAAAAAAGCCATGTGTTCATCAGTAATCAGGTAAGTGCCTTAGAATCTCTATTCTTACTTGTAGAAAACATGTTTTCTATAAGTAAGAATACAAGTAAGGTTCTGCTGATGAGGAACTCAGGTGAGATCGCCAGAGGAGACATCAATATATTTTTTTTAAGTTTAAAGGCTCTGCCGATCTTAGCTGAGGGAGGGGGATCCTCAAAGGCTTTTTTTTACTTTTAAAGGCGTGTTTCGGCTGAAGCAAAACCGGCTTTTAAAAGTAAAAAAAAACCCAAAAACCTCTGCTGATGGTGTGGCTCAGCAGAGGGGGGCGGGCAGGGCCAGGGATTTTTGATATCGTTCCTCTGAACCAGCAGCCGCCATCGCTACCGGATCGTGTGAGCCGGTCCTAACTGGGAGCATTTCACCCCTGCCTTATACCACATTTGTTTGACCCTCTAGTCTCTTGTTTACAAATTGAATTCTCTTTTGTCTCTAATTTAAGCTGTTTGAGTTTCGGTGGGCTGGGTATTTGGGGCATGACAGACTATGGTTGTTCAGTTATTTTTGCCATTAGGATTGAAAACCATTTTAGTAAAGATACAAGGTGTAACTGTGTATCTGATTTCTGTAGGCCAGGCCACAGTGGTGAAATCTGAATTTTTTTTACTCTGTTCTGTGGGTGTGGCTTGGTGGGCATGGTGTGGCTTGGTGGGCATGGCAGGGGAAGGATGCTACAAAATCCTCATTCCCTCCCCACTCCTGGGGGAAAGCTATTGCAAAATCTCCATTCCCACCCCACTCTGGGGTCAGCCAGAGATGGCATTTGCCGGTTCTCTGAACTACTCAAAATTTCCTCTACCAGTTTTCCAGAATCTCAGAATCTGCTGGATTTCACCCCTGCCAGGCCAGGACAAAGCCTTTTGACAGTGCAGTAGTTTGCAGTCTTCCATCCTGGTTTCAAGTTCAGGCATAAATTGTAAATCCCTTCATTTAGCACTATCATAACTTTGAAGAGTCATTTGAATGAATGGTTGTGAATTGAGGACTAGCTGTACCAATATTCTGTAAAGTTGGGAACTGCTGAGCTGGTCAAGAGAATGTGTGTATGTATTTTTAAGTTACAAATTAAGCAAGTTCTATTAATAAGTGGATGCCTTTGCCTTATATTGAAATTAATCTATTTCCCTTCAAGTGAGAGGCTCTTAGAGTTCTAAATTCTTAGTGTTCTAAATTAGTCCATTTCACTTCAAGTGAGAGGTTCTTGGAGCCTAGTATGAGTACTGAATTACCGAATTACAGCCAACTATTTAGTAGTACAGGATTCAGTGCCAAACCTCAATCTATCATATTTCTTTTCTTTTCAGTATTAACTTTTTAATAATACATTTTTCCTTTTTTTAAAAAAATGGCTATATTTTTTTTTTTTTTTTTTTATAAAAAAGTTTTATTTTTACAATCTTATCAAATAATTCATCCAATGTACAGTTATATACAATTAGTCAGGCCTGCCCAGTCACCACCCCCCTTTTTAACCTTCTTCCCTCTTCTACCTTCTTTTACTTTCCAAACCTTCCTCTCCTTCTCTTATCTACCTCCTCTCCTCCCTCCACCCTACACTCTTCTCCCTCTTCTACCCCTCTTCCTTCCTCTTCTCCTCTTTCCTACCTCCTACTCTCTCTTTTTTCCCTCCCCACCGTTCTAAAATGGCAACTGGTCAGACCCGACCCTACATTAATTATATTTATACATCTTCAATAATCCCTGTACATTAACCATCACTCCATCACTAACCTCAACCCCCCAATTCCCTTCCCCTTTACCCCCCACCCCCCACCCCGACTTCCCAGAACAAAATGCAGGGTATCAAAACTAACAATCATAATCTAAAATAATTCCTAAATTATAATCTCTAGTCTCTCCACGCTTATTCACACTCTCAATTCCCCTCTCCTTCAAAAATATATCTAATACAAATTATTTCCTAAATTTACTCATATGCTATTTGATATTTTTTTATCTGATACTTATTTTGAATATAATCAATCCACATTTTCCATTCTAAAATATATTTTTCTTGTGTATAGTCTTTCAAGTAAGCAGAAATTTTTGCCATTTCTGCCAGATTTGATACTTTAAGAGTCCATTCTTCAATTGTAGGTAATTCTTCTTTCTTCCAATATTGAGCAATCAAAAGTCTTGCGGCTGTTATTAAGTTCAGAATCAATTTAGTCTCTATAGCTGTACAATCCATAATTATTCCTAGTAAAAAGAACTGCGGGGTAAACTTAATCTTTTTCAAAATATTCTGCATGATCCACCATACTTTAATCCAAAATGCTTTAACTTTTTTGCAAGTCCACCATATATGATAATAAGTAGCATCTTCACAATCACATCTCCAGCATTTAGCCTGTACATTAGGATACATACATGACAATTTTTGGGGGTCTAAATGCCATCTATAAAACATCTTATAAAATTTTCTCTCATATTTTGCGCTTGTGTAAATTTAACATTCCTCACCCAAATTCTTTCCCAAGTTTCCAACATTATTGGTTGCTGAAAATTTTGTGCCCACTTAATCATACAATCCTTAACCAAATCAGTCTCTGAATCTATTTCTACTAATACATTATACAACCTCTTAATATGCTGTTGACCTTGATCTCTCATTTGTTTTAACAAATTATCCTCAATTTGCTTAACACCTATTTTTTGATCTAATTTCCATCTAGCTTGTAGTTGTCCATATTGGAACCATGTATAATTTTTCCCTTCTTCCCCCATCTTTTCTCTAGATTTTAATTGTAACTCCCCCTTTTCCATACAAAGAAGTTCTTTATAAGTAACTACCTCCATCTTTTGATATATATTTATATTTTCTATCATGTGTCTCGGGTTTGCCCATATTGGAATCTTTCCTCTAATTTGTATTGATATTTCCTCCAAACCCTCAATAATGCATTTCTAATTATATTATTTTTAAATATTTTATCAACTTTCTTATCATATAATAAATAGGCATGCCACCCATATAACAAACCATAACCTTCTATATTCAGAACTCTTTCCTCAGTTAAATTAATCCAATCAGTAATTAATGATAAAACAACTGCTTCATAATACAATTTTAAATTAGGCATTTTAAGACCCCCTTTCCTTATATCCTGCATTACTTTTAATTTTATTCTTGGTTTTTGCCCATCCATACAAATTTACTAATCCTTTTGCCATTCCTGTAATTTAATATCATTCTTAAACACCGTATCATTTGAAACAAAAACAAAACCTGGGCAAAACATTCATTTTATAGCCGCTATTCTTCCCAGCAAAGATAGTTGTAACTTCTTCCAACTCTCCATTTCTTTCCATACCTTCTGCCACAATACCTCATAATTATTTTTGTATAATTTAACATTTGAAGCTGTAATATATATTCCTAAATATTTAACCTTTTTAACGATTTCAAAACCTGAAATTCTTTCTAACTCTTCTTTTTGTTGTATATTCATATTTTTAGTTATCATCTTTGTCTTTTGCTGATTCACCTTAAATCCAGATACTTTACCATACTGACCAATTATATCTTTTAAACCAGTTACTGAGTATATTGGTTGAGATACAGTAACAACCAGGTCATCTGCAAAAGCTCTTAATCTATAATCTTGATGTTTAACTCTAATTCCCTTTATTCGATCGGAACCACGTATGTTATTCAGAAGAATTTCTAAAGTTAAAATAAAAAGTAATGGGGACAAGGGACATCCCTGTCTCGTCCCTTTCTCAATTTTAAAAGTTTCTGTTAACCCACCATTTACTATTATTTGTGCTGTTTGCTTCTGATATATTGAATGAACTTAAAAAACGTCAGATTGAATATAGATGGGATATTCCAACTGGTATAATAGTATATTATGCAGGGAAAGTACATCGTCTCAATACAGTTGGAAAAGCGAGAGAATTTTATGTTGAGGCATTAAAAGTTGGAAGTCTTTCTCCACTGGATGCTAGAAGAAAGGAGACTGAAGTGAAGGAAAGAGAAGTGAAGCAGGTTCAAGAACAGATTGCGATGGAAGAAGATTTATTACAAGTGTTGGAAATACCTATGACGGGTCCAGATTCAAAAGAACAAAGGCTGACAAGAGCTGCTGCTAAACGCAAGGAACAAGAGATGAAGGCACAACAACAACTGGCAACTACTACAACGGAAACAGTGGGAGGAGCAAGGCCTAAAGCAAAATGTGATTTATGCTAGTGTTCCAAAAGTTTCCTTTGGCCGATAATGGCAATTAAACTATTATCTTGGAATGTTAATGGTTTGAATTCACCGCAGAAGAGAAGGAAAGTATTTCACTATTTGAAACAATTTAAAAATGACATTACTTGTTTACAAGAAACACATATTAGATCTTTAGACCAGAAATATTTGATAAATTCAAAACTGGGAGTACATTTTGTTGCCTCCTCTTTGGAGAAAAAAAATGGTTTAGTTATATATATAAAGAAGGATATATCAGCAAAATTAATTGAGGTGGATAAGCAAGGAAGATACATTGCTATTGAACTCTTGTTGGAGGGAAAGAAGACATTATTAATAGGAGTTTATGCTCCAAATCAACAACAAGAAAATTTTTTCAAGTTTTTACATAAAAGAATAGTATTTTGGGATTATAAATCATATATATTAATGGGTATTGGAATGGTGTGTTGGATACTCAAAAGACAAAAAGCTTAAGGAAGATATCAAGCCGGTAAATTACCAAAGGCTTTTTTTGATATGATGGAGGACTTGGAATTAAGAGATATTTGGAGAGAACATAATACAGAAGAGAGGGATTTTACCTTCTTTTCTGATAGGCACCAATCATTTTCGAGGATTGATTTTATTTTGATTACTAATGATTTGTATTCTAGAGTGAAGAAGACGAAGATTTGTTCAAGAACTTTATCTGATCATAGTCCAGTTTGGATTGAATTTGATCGGAAAAGGAGGCTAGGAGATCATGGAGGTTGAATGAGAATTTGTTTAAATATGAACAAAATGTAAATGAATGTAAAAACAAATGAAAGAATTTTTATTATGAATATGAAAAAGAGACATCTATAGAGATGATTTGGGACTCAGTAAGGCTTATATGAGAGGAAATCTTATACAAATGAATATTAAATACAAAAATAAATTGCAGAAAAGAAAAAGGAACTGGAAGAGGAAATTAAAAGAAAGAACAATTATTGATAAATAGCCCAGGAAATAGTAAAATAAAAGAATCAATAAATATATTGAGAGGTCAGTTTAATATGTTGATGGCAGATCAAGTAGCAATTAATTTACAATATGTAAAACATAATACGTTTAATAATGCCAATAAGCCAGGAAGATGGTTTGCCTATTTAATAAGGAAAAAACAGAAATCACGAACGATTGATAAAATAGAATATAGGGGTAAGGAAGTTTATCAAAAGAACTTGATTAAAAAAGCATTTTTAGAGTATTATAGTAAGTTATATTCTAGGGATATGGTTGATGATACAGAGATAGAAAGATATTTACAACAACAAAATATTTGTGAGCTTACAGAAAATCAAAGAGAAGAATTGAATCAATTAATTACTTCAGAGGAAATTTTCTTAGCAATCAAACAACTTAAAATCGGTAAAGCACCAGGAACAGATGGTTTAACAGCTGTTTATTATAAAAATTTACAAAATGAGATGGTTGAACCACTTAAAGAGTTATTTAATAAAATTCAAATGGGAGGAGATGTTCCCCCTTCATGGAGGACAGCCTTTATTTCGTTAATACCGAAGGAAGATCGAGATGGTATTAAAGCAGAGAATTATAGGCCTATATCACTTTTAAATACTGATTACAAGATATTTACCAAGATATTGGCTAATAGATTAATGCCAGTGATGAATCAAATAATTCATAATGATCAGTCAGGATTTATTAAGGGTAGGCAGATGAGATATAATGTGAGGCAAATCGTAAATTTACTTGAATATTTGGAACGAAACAACCAAGTATCAGCGGCATTCCTTTTTTTGGATGCTGAAAAAGCTTTTGATAGATTGGATTGGCAGTTTTTGTTTAAAGTAATAGAAAAAATGCAATTTGGGGATTATTTTATTCGTGCAATTAAAAAATGGCTATATTTTGTGGAAGTAGATTTCTGTAAACTTTTGGGTTTCCCTAAAAAGGTTCATTCTTTGTTATCTTACTGTGCTGTATCATTTGGTATCATTTGTTTACAATCCTACCAACAAATCAATCCTAAATTCTTTATTGGAATAAATTATGACAATGAAGAAAGCTTTTGAAGTCTATTAGTGAAATAACCAAAGAGAAAAATAGCCATTAAATGCAATCTCTGATTTCAATATAGCATTAGACTTTTTCTTTTTCTGTGTTTTCCTTTGAATTATTACATTATAAGATTGCTTTAAAAAAAACCTCTTCTTGGCTACTATAAATTGAGGCCTATCAGATCTAGGCCACAAAAATATGGATGGATTCTTGCTTGATTCTTGGTTTTCTATACTGCTCATTCAAATCAACTTTAACAATGAACAGTATTTCCCTAAGTACAAGTAGTTCTCTAGTTACTTCCATTTGTACAATGTCTGTTCCACATTACAGTGTAACTAAAGAAATGGACTTCCAACTGATACTTGTACTTATGACCATTCTTGTTTTCCTGGGAAAGGACACAGGAAATCATTAGAGCATCCAAGTCCAGCATTTGGGACACTAAATGGAATTGTGCAAAGACTTTTCTGTTTGAGTCCTTCAACTGCTGTTCTAGTGGGAGTTGTGAGTCCAAGAAGACCCCCAGACTGTAGACCTGATTAGCACAAGAGTGCAACCTAATCCAGATGAAAAGATGGACTTTTACTGAAATTAGCAGGCTTCCGAATAGAGAGTTGCTGTGATTCCATCTAAATCCTTCTCTCTCACTCCAGACCCAAGCAGTCACTCTTTTTCTTTCAAACATGGAAATGGAAGCTTGCAAAGCAATCTTTCACAGAGTGACACTGGTGGTCTATTAGAGCCACCTCTGCAGGGGTGGGTTCCAAATTTTTTTACTACCGATTCTGTGGGCGTGGCTTATTTGGTGGGTGTGGCTTGGTGGTCATGTGACTGAGTGGGCATGGCCAACTTGAAGACACTCAGGACAAGGTGGGGCAGCACCTTGCTGTAAGTGACATCAATTTGGCCACGGCCACTCAGTCACATGACCAATGCTGCAGAGACAGGGTGATTTCTCCCAGGGGACAGCCAGAGCTTCACCGCCGCCTCTCTTCCTCAGAGGAGCTGCCTCCAAGTCCTTGCGAAGATACACACGCACACAACACAACACAACACAACAGACTCATACACAATGTAAAAGCAGCTGGACTTCACCCAAAATGGCCCCTGCAACATCAAGGAACCTCACACAGCCACAAAAAGCTCAAAAACCAACTTTCACATTTTACACACACACAACACAACACACTCACACATAATGTAAAAGCAGCTGCACTTCACCCAAAATGGCCCCCGCAACAAGCAGGAACCTCACACAGCCACAAAAAGCTCAAAAACAACTTTCACACTTTACACACACCACAATTGGTAAACACACAACATGCCACATACAGCTTTGTGAGATTTTGTGTGTTTATGTAGTTAGAGTGAAACACTACAGAAACTCACCAAATTTCAGAAAGCTGCACAAATATTTTATTTTATTTTATTATTTTATTTTATTTATATTTTTTAGATCAGGGGTCTCCAACCTTAGTAACTTTAAGGTTTGTAGACTTCAACTCCCAGAGTTCCTCAGCCAGCAAAGCAGGCAGATTGAGTTGCTCAATCTGGATGGATTGCAGGCAGGCAGGCAGATTCAGTTGCTAGCTGATGCAACTGATTGCAGAAGCCGACGGAAAGCGAGCCCGAAAAAAACAGTAATAAGGTAAGTGAATTGGGGGGATTGGGTGGGCCAGAGGAAAAAAAGATTTTAAAAGGCTCCTCTGATGATCCCAGCTGAAGTTGCCTAATTGCAGCCCAGAAGCTCTTAACTCAGCTGGGATCACCAGAGGAGTCTTTTAAAACTTTTTGTTTTAACAACCTCTTTGGCCGAAGAGGTTGTTAAAAAACAACAACTTTTAAAGGGTTCTGATCCCTGCTCAGCCCCATGATCATCAAAGGCTTTTTTTTTTACTTTTAAAAGCCTTTTTTGGCTGAAGAAAAGATGCTTTTAAAAGTAAAAAAAACCCAAACCTCTGATGATGGCGCAGCTCAGCTGGGGCAGGGAGCAGGGCCAGGGATTTTTGCTGCTGGTTCTCTGAACCACCCACCGCATCCGGGAGCATTTCACCCCTGGCTGTTTACCTTCCACGGCGGCTGGTCCAGAGTCGGGAAGGGAAGCTGACCCAAGTTTTTGGAGGCCCCCAGCCAACCACCGCTGCTGGAAAGCGGCTGGCCAGGAAGCCTCCAAAAAGGCTTTTTTGCCAGCTGCTTTCTCCTCAGGCTGCCAAAGAGTACCGGCGGCGTCCCCATACTCTTTGCACATGCGCATTGACTTGCAAGGCAATGGGATACACATGCACAAAGAACAAGGCAGTGAGGAACATGGCAGCCGGGGAACCAGTTCGGGGGCGTGGCCAACCAGTCATTATTACCAGTTCTCCGAACGCCAGCAGATTTTTACTACCGGCTCTCCCGAACCGGAGTGAACTGGGAGCAACCCACCACTGCACCTGTGACAGAGCAACCTCTACATACATTGTAACTATGATACCCAGAAGTTGTAGCATCGTGATAAATTTGAAAGTTGGAGTTCCAACACTGGAGGAGAAAAGAGAAGAAGAGAAGAGAAGAGAATTTTTTATTGACCAAGTGTGATTGGACACATAAGGAATTTGTCTTGGTGCATACATTCTCAGTGTACATAAAAGAAAAGATACGTTTGTCAAGAATCGTAAGGTACAACACTTAATGATAGTCATAGGGTACAAATAAGCAATCAAATCATATTAGGAAACAGTCAATATAAATCGTAAGGATACAAGCAACAGAGTTACAGTCATACAGTCATTAGTGGAAGGAGATGGATGATAGGAACGATGAGAAGATTAATAGTAATACAGACTTAGTAAATAGTTTGACAGCGTTGAGGGAATTATTTGTTTAGCAGAGTAATGGCATTCAGGAAGAAAAACTGGAGTACACAACATTAATCAAAAAGGCTACCAATATTTTGCTATGCAATATCTTACTGTACAATTTCCCTATGTTCTCTAGGAATTTTTTATAAAATTTTATGTTGAATTATAGAATTGTAGAGCTGAAAGATACCACTAGGATCATGATACCATCAGGAAGCCAATTAAACTGTCCACAAAAGATTGTTTTCTAGGATCCTCAAAAAATATGGAGAACCCACAATTTCCAGAGTTTTCTATAGGATGCTTATAAATGCTGGGGATTTAATGCACTAGTAAAATATGAACTGGTTTGCCACCACTTCTCTGCTTTCAGTAAATTAACATTTTAGAAAGATTGCTTTCATTTATTTTGCTGATTCCTGTTATCATAGAAATCAGCTGCAATTTATTAAAAGTTAAAGGCTTTGTGATCTCAGTAACATTACCTTGCCATGTATATGCTTGGTTAAGCATTGCTAATTAATGCCATCTTATAGAAACTGTTCTCTGTGAATATATATTTCAAGGTGTTGTTCATTTTAAGGCATTTTGAAAAGTTGAATAGATGGAAATTTTTCTTTCATGGAATAGTTTTTTGTTTGCTTCTTTCTATAACTTTGTTTATAACTGTGGACATTTGGCATAGGAATCATAAAATTACTTAAATTTATTAATTTCTATTCTCTTAAAAATAGACAGGAATCCTTTAAAAAACCATTTGCTTGCCTGATTTATGCAGTGCCAGGCCCATAAATAAGATTATTTTCAGGTTTTTGGGTTTTTTTTGAAAGACTGGATTTATGTGTGTTCCTGTTGTGTTGCTTTCACAGCCAGAAGCAGTGAAATGATCAATCACATAGTAATGTCATGGATAATGATTATGTTGCTGGGTGCACTTTAAACTGCAGGTGTGTTCAGTACTGTTCTTGAGTGTATTTAGGCAGTGATATTTACAGCTGGAGCTGTGAAATAGTTTTTGGAATGTCTCCTCATTTTCAGGAAGTATTTTTATTTGGTATAATGCTTTATTGACATCTACCATCTGTTGGCATGTGTTTCACTGTGTAGCTTAATGCTGATCCTCATTCATTAGCTTCCATTTTTTTAAACTATCTTTTTTCTAAACAAAAGATTAACAACAGATGTGGCGTTTACAAATAGATGTGTATAATTGTTATCTAGACAGCATATTTAATACTTGGAAAGTAAACTACAAGAATCTTGTCCTGGAAATGACTCAGAATGTTGTACCATTAACCAGATTATCATTTTTGTTCAAAGTATTGACATGTTCTGTGGAAAAATAAAAAAAATCCCCCTTTCCCATTATTTATTAATAAATTAAATAATTATATAAATAATTAAAAAGAAAAAAAGAAAACTTTTTTTTGGTAAACCGCAGGATAGTAAGAAATAATTCAATCATCTGCTATTTTCCAATTAAGGAAGACTGTTTCAGAGAAATCTAATTGCTGTTGTTAAAGTTGTTAACCATCTTCCTCCAAATCCAAACATCTTTCCAAAGGGGATCAAAAGTCTGGGAGCAGCCCAATTTCTTAAGTTTATTTCATCAAGTTTATTGCATCCAGTTTTGGTCGCCACGATGTAAAAAAGATGTTGAGACTCTAGAAAGAGTGCAGAGAAGAGCAACAAAGATGATTAGGGGACTGGAGGCTAAAACATATGAAGAACGGTTCCAGGAACTTGGTATGTCTAGTTTAATAAAAAGAAGGACTAGGGGAGACATGATAGCAATGTTCCAATATCTCAGGGGTTGCCACAAAGAAGAGGGAGTCGGGCTGTTCTCCAAAGCACCTGAGGGTAGAACAAGAAGCAATGGGTGGCAAGAAGCAACTTAGAACTAAGGAGAAATTTCCTGACAGTTAGAACAATTAATAAGTGGAACGACTTGCCTGCAGAAGTTGTGAATGCTCCAACACTGGAAATTTTTAAGAAAATGTTGGATAACCATCTGACTGAGATGGTGTAGGGTTTCCTGCCTCGGCAGGAGGTTGGACTAGAAGGCCTCCAAGGTCCCTTCCAACTCTGTTGTTATATTATATTATATTAAGACTTGATCAGAAGAAGTCAGAACATTTGGACTCCGCAAACCGCTCCAGAAGTCTCACAAATCTTCAGTTTATTAGCAGTCTCGGTCAGTATCTTCTGTTGAGGCACACACAGGCTCAGTAGAATGGGAAAAGCTGTGCCAAGCCTTCCAGAGAAGTTCATTGATTTGGCATTTTGAATATCAGGGTTTAATAGCTGCAGTTGTGGCTTCATTTGTATTGTAATTTCCATCATGACACTCAGTTCTGTGCACATTGAGTCTCATAAAATATATCTAAAACTCCTCTTATATCTTTAGCAGATTTAACATCCAGGGTGGCCCTAGATAGTCCTTTAATATTTATTAGGTCCGATATCCTTCCAGCAGTTTAAAGATAGCATACTAAACCCTCTTTCTGAAGATTTCCAAATAACCTGGAATCATGCAATTTAAAATCTTTGTATGTTACGTTCTCTTCTCTCAACAGGCAGTCGGGGCTATTTTTTGTAGTCCTAATAGCCAGTTGTGCCCTCAAAAACCTGAAATGTGAACGACTACCGTATATACTCGAGTATAAGCCGAGTTTTTCAGCACGTTTTTTGTGCTGAAAAACGTCCCCTCGGCTTATACTCGGGTCTATACGGCTTATACTCGAGTTTTTTTTTTTTTTTTAAGCCCCTCGGCTTATACTCGAGTATATACGGCTTATACTCGAGTTTTTTTTTTCTTTTTTTCACATTTTACCGGACGGCGCGGGGAAGCCCTGCCGGTGCAGTGAGAGGGCGGGGCGGGGGAGCCGCCAGCCTTCTCAGCTGAGGAGGAGGTTTCAACCGGTAGGTGCCTCATTTCCCACCCTCGGCTTATACTCGAGTCCCCAGTTTACCCCAGTTTTTGGGGTAAAATTGGGGACCTCGGCTTATACTCGGATCGGCTTATATTCGAGTATATACGGTAGTTAATTTGCTACAAATTTTCATTTTCCAAATTCCTGCATAAGTTACTTTGCTTCCCAGATCTGAATCGGTTCTGCCCCAACCAGTTTGATTTTCAGATATACATATCCATAACACTGTTATTTTCAAGTTTAACATTATGTAAAGCAGGGGTCCAGTACTTGTCCATAGCCAGTTAAGAACCAGGCTGCACAAGCAGCGTGTGAGTGAACATTCATCTGCGTATGTACAGGAGCTAGGTTGCATGTGAAACCATCCTCTCCTCTCCCCCATCTGTGGAAGACAAAATTGACAAAATTGGTCCTTGATGCCAGAAAGGTTGAGGGCTGCTGACATAAAGGACAGAAAAGGGAATGCAAATTAATAAAATAAATGAATCAAAGACATGAGATAAGATAAACATAGCTAAAATTAGTCTACATCATTCACTAAACCTCACAAAGCCTTCTACTCTTCTAAATCATCTTTGCTTCTTATACATCTACACACCATTTCCTACATTGCCTTTAGTTCTTTAAATTTTTCACCTTTCTCTTTTTGATGTTATTTATCCCATGCAACAATATATTTCTTGGTCTTGCTCTTGATTTGTTCCTCCTTCCTTCAATATTTGTTTTGAAATCCAGTCTACATTCATTTCCTTTGCATGACCAAACTATGTACTGTTGTTGTATTGATCACTGACATTTATCCAATTTGCATTAATTCAGCATTTTCATTTCTGTCATCAATCCTTTTTGTTTTATTTCTAAACATTTATTTACTCTCTCTCCACTGCATTCAATGTGCTTTTGCATGATATGTTCAACTTGTTTCCACACAACAAAGTAGAGAGAAGCATGTTGGCCTTCATAGCCACTTTAGCTTCTGCACATGTGAAAAGATCCATTTTAAACAAGTAAACAAGTAACATATGTTTTGTTTAAACTAACTGCAGCAGTGAAGAGTGTAGTGCTAAAATGTTACAGCCCTGTAGAATTTAGCTATGCACTCTTTTCAGTTGCCTAGGTCAAGAGTTCACTTTGCATAGCTGTCTATGTTTAGACTTTATGACCATTGTATAAATCAGCCAATGAAGGGAGAGAATGGTTTTATCCCACAGTGCTATCTTTCAGATAAAGGTCTGCACAAGAAATTATCAGTCAATTGTCTTTGGGATACTTTGATGGGTTAATGTATCGACCCTTTTGGTTTGAGGAATCTTTTTTTTTTGTACCAATTTTCAAAGATTTATTGACTTCTGGATACCAAATTCCATAGCAGCATTTGTGCAGTTGAACCCTGTGTTCAACTCTTTCAGTTCAATTCTTGCATTCAAGTCACTTTATATAGTATTTAAGCATTTGGCATTTTTCTAACAGGTATGCTAGAAAGTTTGTGTTATTTATAATATAGGCTAAATTTCAGTTACTAATAAGGTAGCTTTTATAATACATGTACTGTTCTTCACATCTAGTTTGTTTGTATGAAAGAGCAATGAGTAGTAAATCATTACATTGCTGAAGAAGTAATGTGAATAATGCTTCATTAAGGCATGATTTTTTTTAATGTCCTAAAGTTAGTATGTTCTGATAAGAAATAATTACATATTTTAAACTTTAATTTGAGATGAATTTTAATATTTTGAAAGGCAAACTTTTGAATATTGTAAATAGCATGTCAAAATTGGCAGCTGCATCTCAAAACTTTTAATTTTCCTTGCCCTTCTTGTTCCGTTAATCTGATTAATTTTCCCAAGTCTGTAATCTAGCTTTGCCCATTCTTGATGGTCTCCAGCTTCCATATTCTCTGCAGGGGTATGCTTTTTGGGGAGCTCTGGAAGTTGAAATGGACATAACTAGAAGGCATTCAGTTAGGAAAATCTACTGTGCTTTTAGTTTTCTCTTCTAGTAAAGAGATAATTTATATATTCTTTCCTCCTTTTTATAGAGTAATACAAATATTCAAATTGTTTTAGATCTAGTTGTTGCTTTTATGAGTAAAAACACTTTTGCAGGCAGCATTTTGACTAATAATGAATGTGCACAATTCCATGGTTATATTGCCAGTTATTTCTTGTTATGTTGGTTATTAGCAAAATATCGGCCTCTGTATATAATAGCTGGGGTTATACCAGGGGTGAAATGCTGCCGGTTCGGTAGCAATGGCGGCAGGTGGTTCGGAGAACCGGTAACAAAATCCCTGCTCCCCGCCCCCCAGCTGAGTCATGCGATCATCAGAGGATTTTTTTTTTTTACTTTTAAAAGCATTTTTTCTTGGGCCAAAAAAATGCTTTTAAAAGTAAAAAAAAAAGCCTCTGATGATTGCACAACTCAGCTGGGATTGTCAGAACCCTTTAAAAGCTTTTTTCCCTCTGGCGATCCCAGCTGATTGTAGAAAAAATGTTTTTAAAAATAAATAATAATAATAAAAAGTTGCACTGCAACAGAACTGTGCTGAACTCTTGGCATAATTTAGCGCTCACTTGAGAATGGAAATTCTCTCCTCACTTTTTCTTTTAAAGATAAGGCTAAAAGTATTATCAAACCTCCAATTAATATGTATACATTTTCTTCACACCCTGATTTGGTTTCATCAGTAATATGTTTTTGGAACCTTTTTAAATGTAAAAAAGTAAAAGCTAAATAACATTTTGAGATATTCATGATGACATATAGAAGGAAGTTCTGATCCAAAATTATTTTATAAAAACATTTTAGAAACAGTGAATAAAGAAGTTTCCCCCACCGCCTCTGAATATAGTGCAAGATCTTTTCAAATCTAAATAGAGGTGTGTGTGTGTGTGTGTGTGTGTGTGTGTGTGTGTGTGTGTATTAATGTCCATTGGGACTTGTACAGCCGAGAGCACACAAGGGTTGATGCAGTTCATGAGTTACAACTGATGGAACTAATGAGCTTTAATTTTCTAATCAAATCTTCTTTTGAAACATTGTAATCAATGTTAAGCATTTGTATTACACTTGTATAACTTGCCTCCTGAAAAAGCATCTTTGGAACAATCATGACCTGGATGACTGAGAATCTCCATAGACTGTAAATGCGAACAAATGCAAAATTATGCAGGGGAGAAAAGTGGTTTTTAGAAAAGAAGATAAACTGAAAAGAAGATATATCTGGGTTGGAAAATTTATCAGCATTTTCCACTTCAACAAGTTTTAGTTTCACTGTTTTTGATGTTTAAATTACTATTGGTCTGAAAATTGTATTTATAAAAGTACATAGCAGTTGCATGTTGTTGTATTGCCTTTTGCCAAGAATTGGCCGTAGTATTCCACTAAAAGCCATTTCCCCCCCACAAAAGCTTTTTGTTACTTTAAATGTACTGTCCAAATCTCATAAAATAGTCTACATATTTTTTGATAAAATGATGCCCAAATTCTTGTGCAGATTATTGGATTTTGATAATTTAATTGTTTAATTTAATTTATAATAATTAGCATAGGATTCAAAATTTTCCAGAAAACCCAATTGGTGATCGGAACTCAGTTTCATGTTAAGTACTTTGTATTGTTCTCATTGTCTTATACAGGTGAAGTACAGATCCCAGATTCTGATGATACTTTAGGCCAAATGGATGGACATGTTAGACCCGTTCCAACACACAAAGGTATTAGAAATAATTTCATTTTTTATGACTTCTTAAAGTATAAGATCTGAATGTTTTATTTTTATTATCTACTATTACTATTACTTATTTATATATTCAGATGATCTCTAAAAATAATATACCTTGAGAAGTTCTATGAAGAACGGTTACAGGAACTGGGTGTGTCTAGTTTAATAAAGAGAAGGACTAGGGGAGACATGATAGCAGTGTTCCAGTATCTCAGGGGTTGCCACAAAGAAGAGCACCTGAGGGTAGAACAAGAAGCAATGGGTGGAAACTAATCAAGGAAAGAAGATGGCGTGGCGCTGAAGATTTCGGCTTCGGCGTTTGAGAGGCTTCCCGAGGATGGCGATGCCTGGGCCGTCCGCCTAGCTGCTTGTTGCCCCCGGTCTGGTTGACCATCTCTCCGGCAGCCGTGGGAGAGGTCTCCGGACTTTTTCGTACCCACGGCTGCTGAGAACGAGGCCAGGCGAACAAGCAATGGATTTCGGCGGCCATGTTTTCAGGCCTGGAGGTGGGGCGATGAGTCGGCATTTCTCTTCGGCCGTTTTTCGGCTGATTTTTCAGCCAGTTCTCTTGGTTTGGTTCCCGGGCTGCTTCTTGGCTGTGTTGTTCGGGTTTTCTCCGCTGCGATTTGGTACGATCTGGACGACAGCGTAGATGTTACATCTACTCCATCTGCCTCGTTGTCTCGGTTCTTCCGGCTTTTTCCCTGCTGCCAGATTGCGAACTTGGTGTCCTTCACATCCTCCAGCCTCTCGGAGAGGTTCAGCCCCCTGGATAGGCCTGGCCTCTTGGAGGGAGAGGTTTGGAGAGATTTAGCCCCCGGAATGGTTAGGATCTACTAGGGGTGCGACGGAGATGGAGGGGTCCCCCTGGATGGTATTTCTGGCCATGTTTGGAGGTGGTTGTTGGAGGACTGCGGGGAGGCGACGGAGGTATTCCCGATTTGTCCCCGTGTAGCCATCCTTTGGCTCTTATAACATCATCAAGGCTTCCCCCCGGCCTTTTGGGATCCTTATGGCCGTTGTTGGTCCTATTGGGACTTTTTTGGAGTAGGCAGGAGACTTGCTTGGGGACAGAGGAAGACATTGCTTGTGACCGGAGCACCCCCACCCCCCGTTCCAGGATGTTTGGACTAGGCACTTGACTGTCCTTTCGTTGTTTTCCATTCTATGCCCGTCCTCATTCTGAACTACCATCATTTGTTATCATCTTTGCCATTCGGAGATGGAGCCTTTTTATCGCCGATTTTTATCTTCAGTTGTTATGCGCTATTCTTTCTGTGAACTCTTGCATCTGTGAGGTGCCCCCGCCTCGCAGGAATGGCCCTCCACATTATCGAGGGCCGGCCTCAATGACGGGTTTTGAAACCCACAGAGGTGGCATGCGAAAAAAAAGAACTTGTGGGGCTTTTTAGAGAGGGAATTTTTAAGGGGAGGGAGGGTAAGGTCGGGTAATGGGGGTAACCCGTCGGGTGGGGGGCCAGTCCCTACATGTGCTCGTGGCGGTTCTTTATTAGGTTCGGAGGTTACGGGGGAGGATTATGTTCCTATTTGTGAGGGTGGTTTTATTGATATGGTAAGTGGGAGGGGCAGGTATGGCGGAAATGAGGGGTCATATCGATTTTCGGGAGCGCATGCTCAATGTCTGAAAGCGATCACGCGCTCCGACCCCTCAGACTTCTCCTGTTCTCCGGATGGTCAGGATCCTCAGAGCTTGGGCCTTCGGGTGATGCTGTGCAATGCACGGTCCGTGGTGAACAAAGCCCCTCTCATCTGTGATCTTATACAGGGGGGCTCCGTGGACCTTATGGGCATTACGGAAACCTGGTTGGGCACAGAAGGGGGGGGTGCCCCTTGGGGAAATGTGCCCACCGGGTTTCCGAGCATTCCATCAACCGAGGGCCCAAGGTAGGGGTGGGGGGTGGCGGTTGTTATAAAAGAGAGTCTAGAGCCGAGGGAGACCACTGTTCCTCAGATTGCCGGTTGTGAATCCCTCCTTGTGAAGGGGGGCCATAGGGGTCAATTGGGCTTGTTGGTCACGTACCTGGCTCCTTGCTGCGTGACAACAGCCCTGCCCGAGTTGTTGGAGGTGCTTGCTGGGGTGGCGGTTGAGACCCCTAGACTTATGGTCATGGGGGACTTTAACCTGCCATCTACCGGCATGTCATCAACGTCGGCTCGGGAGTTCATGGCCTCCATGATGGCCTTGGACCTGACGCAAGTAGTGGATGGCCCTACCCACATCGGGGGAGGCACACTGGATTTGATTTTCATATCTGGACAGTGGATGAGTGATCTGATTTTGGGAGATGTAGTCACTGAGCCGTTGTCATGGTCAGATCACTCTCTCCTTCGTCTGGACTTTCAGACCGCCATCCAACACCGCAGGGAGATGGGACCAATACGGTGGTTCCATCCCAGGCGCCTGATGGACCCAGAGAGGTTCCTGATGGAGCTTGGGCCATTCCCTGAGGATCTTGCCCACGGCACGGCTGAAGAACTGGCCGTGGCTGGGGCTCTGGACCGTGTCGTGCCTTTGCGGCCTCTGACCCGGCGTAGGTCTCAACCAGCTCCTTGGTTTTCTGAGGAGCTGAGGGAGATGAAACGCCGGAGAAGACTCCTAGAGAGTGTCTGGAGATCCAGCCGTTCTGAGGCTTATCGGACACAAGTTAGGTCTTTTAGTAGGACCTACCTAGTGGCACTGAGGGAAGCAAGGCATTTTTACATCTCCTCCCTCATTGCGTCGGCAGATAACCACCTGGCCGCCCTGTTTCAGGTGACCCACTCCCTTCTTCAACAGGGGATGCGGGATGACCCGTTACAAGGGCGTGCCGAGGAGTTTAGTGGTTATCTATACGATAAAATCGCTCAGCTTCGGGATGGTTTGGATCAAAATTGGGTGGATCCAGGTGAGATGTCGAAGACCCGTCTTGTCGAGACTGTTTTGGATGGATTTGATCCTATGGCTCCTGAGGACATGGACAGGTTGCTGGGGAGGTTGAATGCCACCACATGTTTACTGGACCCGTGCCCCTCCTGGTGGGTGCTGGCCACACAGGACGTGACATGAGGCTGGCTCCGGGAGATTATAAATGCTTCTTTGTTGGAAGGGGTCATCCCTGCCACCTTGAAAGAGGCGGTAGTGAGACCCCTCCTCAAGAAGCCTTCCCTGGATCTGGCTGTTTTAGGAAATTATCGTCCGGTCTCCAACCTTTGCTTTGTGGCAAAGGTTGTAGAGAGTGTGGTGGCATGTCAATTACCCCGGTACCTGGATGAAACTGTCTATCTAGACCCGTTCCAGTCCGGTTTTCGGCCCGGATATAGCACGGAGACGGCTTTGGTTGCGTTGGTTGATGATCTCTGGAGGGCCAGGGATAGGGGTTATTCCTCTGCCCTGGTCCTATTAGACCTCTCAGCGGCTTTTGATACCATCAACCATGGTATCCTGCTGCACCGATTGGAGGGATTGGGAGTGGGAGGCACCGTTTATCGGTGGTTCTCCTTCTATCTCTCTGATCAGTCGCAGACGGTGTTGGCAGGGGGGCAGAGGTCGACCCCGAGGCACCTCACTTGTGGGGTGCCGTAAGGGTCGATTCTCTCGCCCCTCCTGTTCAACATCTATATGAAGCCGCTGGGTGAGATCATCAGTGCCTTTGGGGTGAGGTATTATCTGTACGCTGATGACACTCAGCTGTACTTTTCCACCCTGGGCCACCCCAACAAAGCTATCGAAGTGCTGTCCTGGTGTCTGGAAGCCGTACGGGTCTGGATGGGAAGAAACAGGCTCAAGCTCAATCCCTCCAAGACGGAGTGGCTGTGGATGCCGGCACCCCGGTACAGTCAGTTGCAGCTGCGGCTGACTGTTGGGGGCGAGTTATTGGCCCCGATGGAAAGAGTGCGCAACTTGGGCGTTCTCCTGGATGGACGGCTGTCTTTTGAAATCATTTGACGGCCGTCTCCAGGAGAGCTTTTTACCAGGTTCGCCTGCTCCGCCAGTTGCGCCCCTTCCTAGACCGGGATGCCCTATGCATGGTCACTCATGCGCTCGTGACATCTCGCTTGGCTTACTGCAAAGCTCTCTACATGGGGCTCCCCTTGAAGAGCATCCGGAGGCTTCAGTTGGTTCAGAATGCAGCTGCGCAGGTGATAGAGGGAGCCCCTTGTGGCTCCCATGTGACACCACTCCTGCGCAGGCTGCACTGGCTACCTGTGGCCTTTCGGGTGCGCTTCAAGGTGTTGGTTACTATCTTTAAAGCGCTCCATGGCATAGGGCCAGGTTATTTATGGGACCGCCTACTACCACCGATTGCCTCCCACTGACCCGTACGCTCTAACAGAGAGGGACTCCTTAGGTTGCCGTCCGCCAGGCAATGCTGACTGGTGACACCCAGGGGAAGGGCTTTCTCTGTGGGGGCCCCCACCCTCTGGAACGAGCTTCCCCAGGACTTCGCCAACTTCCTGACCTTCGAACCTTCCGCCCCGAGCTTAAGACACATCTATTTATTTGTGCAGGGCTGGCCTAGGGTTTTAGTTTTAAATTTAGTTTTTAAATGGGGTTTTGTACTATTTTAACGATAGTTTTAAATTTGGCCTAATTTAATAAGTTTTTTAAATGCTGTTTTTAACTTGTATTTATTCTTATGTTTTTATTAGGCTGTAAACCGCCCTGAGTCCTTCGGGAGATAGGGCGGTATAAAAATTTGAATAATAAATAAATAATAATAAAATAAAAGCAACTTAGAACTAAGGAGAAATTTCCTGACAGTTAAAACGATTAGTAAGTGGAACAACTTGCCTGCAGAAGTTGTAAATGCTCCAACACTGGAAATTTTTAAGAAAATGTTGGATAACCATCTGTTTGAGATGGTGTAGGGCTTCCTGCCTGGGCAAGGGGTTGGACTAGAAGGCCTCCAAGGTCCCTTCCAAGTCTGTTGTTGTTGTTGTTGTTGTTGTTGTTGTTGTTGTTATTATTGTTGTTGTTGTTGTTGTTGTTGTTATTATTATTATTATTATTATTATTATTATTATTATTATTATTATTATTATTATTATTATTATGTGTTTGCTAAGAGTCAGCCCAAACTTAATGCCACAACCAATTTATTCTACAGTGGTACCTTAGTACTCAACTGCTTCGAATCTCATCAGATTTGAATATCAGATTTGGTATTCAACACATTTTGATATGAAAATTTTGTCCTGGTACTCATCACTTATTTTATACTGAAAATTGCTGTGTGTTCAAAAAAGAATGGCATATCAAATAAAGCTATTGTTTCTTTGTTTCAAATAAAGCCATATTTCTTTATTTCAATAGGAACTTTCAAGATGTTTATTATTTGGGTCATTGAATATGAATACTCAAACTCTATCCTAGGCCAAGTCCAAAATGGGGTTTATTTCCCTTCGGCTCATTTTCCAAAATATAGTTAGTTAAAATGCATTATCTTCTTTTGGGAAGAATTAAAGTAATATTTTTTCCTTATATATTCTTGTCTTTCCTACTTTTTTGTGAAAAGGGAGAAGCAGTTACTTCTGTTGTAGAAAGTACATCAAGATATCCCACCCCCCACCCTCACCCCCATGCATGTCAGGGGATTTCAAGAGTTGATTTTTTCAGATTGTGGGGAGGGTTGCTGCAAATCCTGGAAACTGGGGAAAACTTTTTTTTTTTTTGGCATCCAAGGTAACTCATTGATTAGGATAACGTTGGCTCTGAAGAACATTAGTTATAGCTTGGTTGAACGTTGTTATGAAGCATGCCTTTTAGTTGTAAAGATGTTTCTAATTTACTTCATTTCATCCATTCAGATATTATTATTATTATTATTATTATTATTATTATTATTTTATTTATTTACATTTATATCCCGCCCTTCTCCGAAGACTCAGGGTGGCTTACAGTGTATAAGGCAATAGTCTCATTCTATTTGTATATTTTACAAAGTCAACTTATTGCCCCCCCAACAATCTGGGTCCTCATTTTACCTACCTTATAAAGGATGGAAGGCTGAGTCAACCTTGGACCGGGCTTGAACCTGCAGTAATTGCAGGCTGCTGTGTTCTAATAACAGGCTTCTAACAGCCTGAGCTATTAGGCCCCATAAACAGCAAGTATCACCTTTCTTAATAAAAGACCATCAGAGTTTGCTGCTCTTCCTTGCAGTTATTGGCAATGGACTAAAAATTTATCATGGCTGTCTCCATAACAATAGCAACTTTAGTTAAACTACAGTTACATTGTGTTATGTCTTTCAAGAAAAGTATGTCTTACTCTGTTCAGTCACCCACTTGCCCAACTGATCATCCAGATCAGTTACTCCAGTATAAATATCACACTGGAATTTTCCCATGTCATTAATCAAGAAATATTCTATATGTTGACAATCTGTGTACAAATCAGCCATTATCAAAATCCCTGGGAATATTTATGTTTTTGGCAGTGAGTCATACTTAAACGTTGTAGTGTTTGGATTATTTTACATGAAGAAATAAAATAACTCCAAAATAGAGCCATGAATTTAGGTTATTATACTAGAACAGAGGTATTCAAACTTGGCAGCTTTAAGATTTCTGTACTTCAACTCCCAGAATTCTCCAGTTAGTGTAGCTTCTGGGAGTTGAAGTCCACAAGTCTTAAAGCTGCCAAGTTTGAAGACCTCTGTACTAGAACATCTACAGTAGTATCAGCATCCTCATTTTCCATTTATCTGGAATTTGAAATGTTTAAACTTTGTGTTCCTACGCTATCTCTGACATTTATTGGCATTGTTCTAGCATCTCAGAACTCAACTCACCCCTTCTCTTTATAAGCTATTTTGAGCACATACTACAATTTGGAATGTTGTTCTATGGAAATTATGCTTGGCTATATGCCAAGCAATTTGTCCTCCCATAGCATAATTTGCACTGACCCAGTTTAAAATCAACCTGCCAAGAATCTGAGCACTTTAGAGTAATGTGTAATGTATCTAAAATATTGAAGTACATAATTTGAGGTTATTATTCATACAGCTCAATATTTATTTAGAAATTCTAGTAAAGATCTCTTGCTATTCATGTAGCTCAATATTTATTTAGAAATTCTTGTAAAGAACTCTTGTTTCGGAATACAATATTTTGTCGTCCAACTTGTTTGATTCCAATGCATAACTGTTAACTCAATGCATTCCATGTGTTGAATCCAAGAGTTAGATTAGATTCACATTTGGGCACCTGCTGTAATTTATACCCCTTTGTGAGTTTTATAGTCTGCTTTCTCTTAGGTACCTCATTAAATAGGTAAACAAACTATAAATACAAGAACAATACCTCAAATTTCTAACAAGCACAACAACAAAAGAAGAAGGAAACTGAAACTTCATGCAGCAGACTGTGAAATTAAGTTTTGTGTGTGGTTGTCGTGGAGGAATCATTGTGTCTGAGTGTGAATATATACATTGGCATACCTATCCAGATAGAAAGGGGAATGATGAAATAGATCTAAGTGAAGGTAGTTTGATCTTGTCTAGCAGAATTGACTGATACATGCAGAGAACTGAAGGTGGTGCTGTAATTATGAAGGAAAAGACTAAAATGTGCAATTACAGTTCTTGCTTAATGACCACAATTGGGATTAACAACTCCCTCGCTAAGCGGTGCAGTTGTTAGGCAAAACACCATACGACTACACTGGACTTATCACTCACACTCTGGTTGTTAAATGAATCACCCACAGTTGTTAAGTGAGATGTAATACAACCACAACTTCCAGTTCTATTGCCAACTTCACCACTGATTGTGCCTGATGGAAGCTGGTTATGAAGCATGCAGATGGCGATCATTTGTGTAATGCTATTATGGTCATAATTTTTTACAATTCCAGAAAAGTTATGAGCAGGTTATCTCTCTGAGAGGCTACCATAATTGGATGATATATTGTATTTGGCATGGAAAGCTACAAGTTGTTTAGACTTGCTTAAAATTAATGGCCATTGTGTAATTGGACGCACCCTTTTCTTCAGTATTTAATATAAGTCGTGTCAAAACAGCGTGAGAACTTCAGCAAGTACTGCACCTTTCAATTTGCTGACCCTTCCCCTGCAACTATGTCAGAATTGTAATTTCTAGAATTCTGGATGAAATTTTTGGAATAGAAGCCCTGGTTCATTTTTTTTTTTTTTTTTTTTTTGTTCAAAAAGTTTTTATTGGTCAAAAAAGGTTTATACAAATACATATCAGGTATGGTAAATTTTCATTTTTCTTATACAAGATAAGAATTTTACTCAAATTTTTTAACACATACAACAGCCATATGGCAAGCAGGTGACACGAAGTAGCTAAGTTTACAAATCTTACATACGCAATAAAGAAGGGTCAAGAATAAACAGAATATCGTACAAAAGAGAATAAGGAAAACCAACACAATACCAAATATCTTTATCACTTCCTAGTTTTGGATCTCAGAACTCTGGGTTCAGCCTGACCCAACTCCAGGGCCGCAACAGCGGCAGCCGCCTCCGCCCCATGGTCTATAACCTCCCCTTCTTCAATTCCTGGGTCATCTGATTCCAGGAGGGCTTTGTGTTCCTCCACGTAGGCCGTAGCCTCCGCAATTGTACTAATTTTTTTCGTAATGCCCTCCCGGAAAATCATCAATGCCTCTGGCATCAGCCATCTGAAGCCTACTCCCTTCTGGTACAATTTGCTTGACAAAAGTAATATTTCTTTCTCATTTCACGTACCTGTCTGGGAATCTGCCTCAGAATGGCTATCTCCTGCCCCTGTAAGTCAGTGCCCCACTCCTATGTTTTCTAAGAATTTCATCTCGTCTCTCTTCTCACAAATTTGACATGAACCTCTCTGGGAACTGCTTGCGTGCGTGCATATTGTGAATTAACTCTATAAACTCGATCCACATCCCAATTCATGAAATCAACACCTCTCCCAAGAAATTCTCCCAACAATTTAGTCACAACATCTCTCAAATCTTCTTGGTCCACTTCTTCCAAATTTTGAAACCTAAGGAAATAAGACATTTTATCCATCTGTAGTCCAAGCACAGCATTGCCTGTCATCTCCTCTCTTTTCTGCACTGCCCGCATCTCACCCTCAGACCTACCACTTTCTGCTTGTTTTCTGCTGAGACTTGTTGAGTATCCTTTAAATCCTTTTGGATAGTCACAATTTCTGCTCTTATTTCCATTTGGCCTCTTTGCAAATCATCCAGTTTCTTGTCCATATTGGATAACTTTTCCAGAATTCTCTCCATCTCTCCAGCAGTTGGTCTCTGACCTTTGCCATTTAAAAACAAAATTCAAAATCCTCAGGCAAGCACAGTATCCTTGTAATTTCCTCCGGATCCACCAGGGGGCACTCACAGGAGCAACGAGTCCAGAGTACAGTTAGTCAACCAGGAAGCCGAAGGGAAGTGATGTCATCAAAATTCTCATAGTGAAGGCGGGAGCTGGTCGCCACCACTGGTCCCCAGAGGAGGGGCCTCAAACCCTCCCTCCTAAATTTCTCCATCACCTCTTCTCCAGAGCTCCACAAAACCGGTAATCTTCTTATTTTAAGTTCTCCTCTCTCCAGAATGACTCGTGCTCCTTCCAGCCGCAGGGGAGAAAACCCCCGCACTCCGGAGCACTCCACTGCCACCGATATCCCTCCCCTTCTCCATTCCTCAATTCTTCTCCGTTCCCTGTTCACCACCAGGCTGCTGCAGTTATAAATCCAAAGCCCCGGTGTCACCGGGCACAGCGGCCCAGGCGACGACCAAAGTAATGGCCGTGGCCCGTGGCCTCCAAACCCCGCCGAGCCTAGGACGCGCCAGCATCGGTCCCCCCAGTCCTGTATGTCGGCTGGGAGACCCCTGGCGAGCCGTCCGTGCGGCAGGTGTCCTTTTCGGAACACCTGGCCCCTGGGGGCCTCGGCGGCGGCCGGATTCGGGCACTGGAGGCAGGAGAAGCCTCCAGACGACCGTTGCCTCTGGACACCGGAAGTCGTCTCTCCCCCTGGTTCATTTTGAAAATACCAAAATCGGGAAACCTATACTATACAATTCACTTTGTAAATCACACGTTACAGCTTTTCAAATTAATATTGCCTGCACCCCACTAACTCAGGCATGTGTAGTAGATTGACATATATGTCAGTAGAGAAAGAAAAAAAAGCCTGAGTAAGTTTGATACAGAGAAATTAATTATTGATCATACATACTGTATACCGTATATACTCGAATATAAGCCGATCCAAGTATAAGCCGAGGTCCCCAATTTTACCCCAAAAAAACTGGGGTAAACTGGGGACTCGAGTATAAGCCGAGGGAGGGAAATGAGGCAGCTACCGGTCAGGGAAAGCCTCCCTCCCTCAGCCGAGAAGGCTGGCGGCTCCCCCGCCCCGCCCTCTCACTGCACCGGCAGGGCTTCCCCGCGCTAATGCAAAAGCCCGCCAAGTTTGCACCATCCGGTATAATGTGAAAAAAAGAAGAAAAAAAAAAAACTCGAGTATAAGCCGTATATACTCGAGTATAAGCCGAGGGGACGTTTTTCAGCACAAAAAACGTGCTGAAAAACTCGGCTTATACTCGAGTATATACGGTAATAAAGAATAATCAGATATGTATCATACTAGTAAGAAAAGGCATGTTGTTCGTCAAAATATTTATGAAGCCAATTCAAGTATTGAATTAAACTTAACCTTTTATTCAATAACTTCAATAGTTCACTAGTTCAACAAAAGGCATCCCTTTCTCATACTGCATGAGAAAGTGCAAAGGATTTCAAAATACATTTAGCTATGGCAATGGAGTTTGAGATTGTCCATCCTTAAAGAAATAATGAGTCTAATATCCAAGCTTTGGAATGCTTCTAGAATAGCTTCTTAGATTTTCTTATGTCTCTTAATTCATATTCTGAATTACTTTTTTACAGAAATTCTTATATATTTTCTATTATAATAGTACAAAATAAGAAATTCTGTAATAGTATGGCCAATAATTATTAAGTTGCATTGATTTGTTTAGCCTTATATCTGAGATAATCCAAAATACTGGTAAAACGTAAGTAAATATATATCTCAACTATTTAAGGGGTTGGTTTTTAGATAATACGATACACTACAAATTTCATCTGATCAAATTGTCAATACAAACTTGCATTTAGATCTGAGAGCTTTTAGTATATACTAGTATGTCTATTATGCTATTTGGTTTATATACATTTTGAAAAAAACATAATTGAAACTAGTTGTAGTGATCTTAACTAACCTTGAAGAAAGCTAAACAGTACTGGGTTTAGTTAGTACTTGGAGGACATACTAAAATATCCAGAAGTGCTTTGCCCTTGCCTTTCTCCAAGGGCTGAGAGAAAGTGACTGGCCCAAGATCACTCAGCAGGCTTCATGCCTAAAACTCACAGTCTCCCAATTTCTAGCCTGGAGTCTTAGCCACTACCACAAGCAACTTGTCTCAGGAAAGCCTTTACCTACCATAAATTTATTTCAGAATAAACTATTTATAACCTCATTGAGGTTATAAATAGAATAGAATAGAATTTTTTATTGGCCAAGTATGATTGGAAATACAAGGAATTTGTCTTGGTGCATATGCTCTTACATAAAAGAAAAGATACCTTCATCAAGGTACAACACTTAATGATAGTCATAGGGTACAAATTTAACACTTAATGATACAACACTTAATGATTGTCATAGGTTACAAATAAGCAATCAGGAAACATTCAATAATGTAATTCAATGTTCTCTCTCTTTTTGGTTTTTCAAAAGTGAATAAACATCAAAATAGCACATGGGGTATCTATTTCTTTGGGATGAGTTAAATATGACATTAATTTGATTGTAATTAATCTGAATCAGTATGGATCAACAGTTGCTACAGAAAGGCCAGAGCAGACTCAGAATAATTTCCTTTCCTGGGACTAAGAGTTTCCCCCCCATACAATATGTATTTAGTTTTGTGCTTTGTAGTGCAGATATACTACTACATATACTATCTAAGAGCTCTTTTTAATTAATTTCATGGACATGCATGATCAAATTGTTTCACTTCTTATCTTTTTGACTAGAATCAAGTTTGTATGAAGCATAGGTGAAGCATTGCTTCTTGTCAATTGATATTTTTAACATATAACAGAATGCTGTGAATGAAGAAACTTGACTAAAAATATATTTATTTATTTACCAAATTTATATTTGTAGTATACTCCACAGTATTAAAATTCAATATGAAATTGTTGATTTATTGGAAGGAACAGGGAGACGGGGAGGAAATGTGGGAGGGAGGGAGGGAGGAAATTTTCTAATGCTCCCTGCCAGCTTCCCACAAGCAAACTTGATGGGGTAGCCAACAGAACAGAATGATAGACATCACTCCCACTCCTACCAATTTTTGGTAATTTTGTTTCTCTGTTTCGCTAAGGAATCATCTCTGAAATGGTGATCCAACAGGGCACAAGTTTCTAGTCTTTTATAACATTCCTATCACTCTTATGACTTTAGTCAAAACTGCGTATTAACTACAAAGTAAAATACAAACCAAACTTTATAAGGAAGTTATATCAAGTAGGAAAATGTCTCCCCAAACCTACCTCTGTCTGTCTGGACGTAAGTATAAAAATGGAAACAAGGGCATTTTTACATACTTTGAAATATTGACTAAATGTTAATTTTCCCCGTCAGGGTCTTATATATTTTATTCTGAGAGGTAAATATTCTTGGAAACAGCAAATGGAGGAATGAAAAATAATGGGATTCTCCCCTCAGATTATGTTGGTTTTCAGGCAAAGAATTATTGATGTAAAATTATAACTGAACATAAGACTACAAGTGGGTTAATCTCATTTTATTTTAAAGGACTATTCTGCCTTAATCACCTTACAAGTTATACATTTCATAGGGTTTTTATACTGTTGTGATTTGATACCTTGCTATCAGCTGTGCTGGAGGGTACATTTTTCTCTTCTATAGAAAGACTTTGTCCCTTGTGGGGACAGGAATATTGAATCACAGGCTCATGTTTTATTTCAGTACTAATATCTCTTTTTAATTCATTTCCTGAACAGACACAATATTTTTGCATGGTTTTTTTCCAGCTGAAAAAGATGCTAAAATAATCCTTACCGTGCTCAGTTTGTAACTGTAGATGGTTCAATTTATGCTTGGCTAATGGTAAAGTAGACTAAGTGCAGTCACATAAATAGTTATCTGCTTATTCAGCTCAATTTTTAATGCTTTTGCTTTCTGTTTAATTTCTTTTAGGCTACTTTTTGACCTTTTTGGAACCAGTGAACAATATCACCATTGTCCAGGGTCAGACAGCAATTCTACACTGCAAAGTAGCAGGAAATCCATCACCCAATGTTAGGTGGTTAAAAAATGATGCACCAGTGGTTCAAGAGCCAAGAAGAATCATTATAAGAAAAACAGACTATGGCTCACGATTACGAATCCAAGATCTTGACACAACTGATACTGGTTATTATCAATGTGTAGCCACCAATGGGATGAAGACAATAACTGCAACAGGAGTTCTTTTTGTAAGACTAGGTGAGTAATTTTATTTTAAAAAGGGGGGATTTTATAACGAACTTTGTTGCTTTATAAACTTTTAGTTTTTACAATCACAATATGAAAAAATATTGTTTTTCCTTATTTCCTTACATGTTATAACTAGAAAATCAATAAAGTTCTTGTCTGGGAAGAACTTCCTTTTCATTATGTCTATGCTGAATTTGATACCATAAATTAGTAATAAAAGAAAGTAGATACAGATGGAATGGTTAGCAAATGTAAAGTTTAAAGAACTGCAGAAATGTGAAAGATGATCGTGAAAATATCCTCATGAAAGATACAGACAAATGGCCTTTCATTACTTTATTTTTCATAGAATTGTTAGAAATCATTATCTTTTTGTGCTCAGACCAATAAGTACCATTTCCTATCTAGAACTTACAACTTTGATCATGTGATATAAAAGGTGCATTGCTTGAAAAAAACTTAAGTAATTCACTGAGACAAAAGTCTATATATATAGCCCATGGATCATATTCAGCCACAATGCGGTTTTGTTGAACTTAGTGATGGGCTTAATCTCTGCATCCAAAAAGTGCTGGGTAAAATTCTTTACATCTAAAATAGTTTAAAATACCTCATTGATGACTGCTGGTGAGCTGCTGTCTGTCAGAATAGAGTTGGATTATAGTAATTTATCTCTTCTGGGAAAGCTCACAGATAGGTTTCCTTGACTAGGGGATTGTTCCTCTTTCTGGACAAAGCAGCATGCAGGAAATGTCATTAATTAGTTCCCTTCTGTGTCTTTTAAATGGGTTGTCCCTTTACTGTCTTCTATGGCTAGGATGTTGAGCTTGTCAATCGAAAGGTCGGCAGTTCAGCGGTTCGAATCCCTAGTGCTGCCGTGTAACGGGGTGAGTTCCCGTTACTTGTCCCAGCTTCTGCCAACCTAGCAGTTTCGAAAGCACATAAAAATGCAAGTAGAAAAAATAGGGACCACCTTTGGTGGGAAGGTAACAGCGTTCCGTGCTCCTTTGGCGTTGAATCATGCTGGCCACATGACCACAGAAATGTCTTCAGATAGCGCTGGCTCTTCGGCTTTGAAACGGAGATGAGCACCACCCCCTAGAGTCAGCAACAACTAGCACATATGTGCGAGGGAACCTTTACCTTTACTTTATGCTTTAGAGCAGGGTTCTCCAACCTTGTCCCTTTAAGACTTGTAGACTTCAACTCCCAGAGTCCCTCAGCCAGCAAAGCAAAGCTGTCTGAGGAACTCTGGAAGTTGAAGTTCACAAGTCTTAAAGGGACCAAGGTTGGAGACCCCTGCTTTAGAGAATTCTTCAAAGATTTGATGTGCTTGTAAAAATAGATTGGGGAAAGAAGGCTCTAAAGCTAGAGATTTTTATTTAACTGAGATATTTCTAGTTCTACATATCTAGGAATAATTTTCACAGTAAGCGTGTTTAAAATATAGCCAGTCCTTTAGCTGACAATACTTTAAGGATATTTTGCCAATAGTTTGATAGATATTGGACCATGCTGGTTGGGAGATGCTGGAATAGCCATCCAAACATTTTTATGGCAAAATGTAGAGCAAGTCTTCATTATAGTAACTCTAGACATCCTTGCTCATTAAATACATTTAGAGGTGCTTTTATAAATTGTAAGGTTTGATCCACAATTTTCTGCAGTCATTACATAGATCTTATCTTGCAAAAATCACATTCAATTGAATTTTCTGATTCAAATAAATAAAAATACAGTAGTCTTACTGGTTAGTGTAAATTGTAAAGTTGAAAAAAATGACCAAAGATGGCAGTAGCACACTAATTCTATATTATATTACTATTCTTTTGTCAAAAGCCTTCATAGTTATGTTCAAGCAGTTAGTAATAAGTAGTAGCAGTAATTTGTTTCTTTAATTATTGTTTATTTATTCCTAGGTCCAACACACAGTCCAAATCATAATTTTCAGTAAGTATTGTTTAAGATCTATCTATCTATCTATCTATCTATCTATCTATCTATCTATCTATCTATCTATCTATCTATCTATCTATCTATTATTCAGCTCATTTATTTCTGGATTTTAAATTTGCTCATTGTAACTGAAAGATTTTGGTAAAAATGTTGAGTTTTAGAACAAGTAATAGTTTCTTATGTTTGTTTTTTTCACATGAAAGAGAGGCTATTTTGGAAGAGCAGTTCAATATAACATGGGGATAACATTTTGTGACATCATATCCAAACCAGATTTACTAGAGAATGGCCTTCAGTCACAACAGTTTTAATTTTCATCAGATTTAGTGTACAATAACTCTAAAAGTCGAGAATTGGAATGATTGTTGTAACATAAAGAAATTACAGTCCAAGATCTTGGGGTTTTTATTTTTGTTGTTTTTCTAAATTTTAATGTGATGTGTTGGTTATAATTGTATCTGAATTTTAGACTGGCTGGGAATTAATATGAATGTACTATACATTTATGCTGTTTACATAATTTATTTATATGTCTTAGAAGCAAAAGTGAAAAAGTGATTTGGAAAGTGAAGAAGTGATATTTGGTGATGTAAACATGCTGTTGACAAAATTATTTTAGAACATATTGAATATTGAAATAATAGAATGAGACAACAATTGTATTGAGACGCTTACAGGCATTCATACATAGTCATCTAAGAGTGCATTTACTGCATTCAGATATCATATCTTGCTTTACAATATTATAGCAGGAATAGGACTTGAACACAGGTGTCCTTTTTCAGCAGAGCTATTAAGTAGGTTAGATTTCACTTTTGATTTACTGCAGTTGAGTGTTCAGTTCCAACCCTAAATTACAACTAATCCTAACAAGACAGTTTCATTAATTCATCATAGTTTTAAGATTAAGCAGTTTGTCAAGTTCACAGAATACAAATTGTGATGAATCTTAACTGTAAAAAGCTTCTTTTCCAGAAAAGAGAAGAATTAGTAACAAAAATGTTATGAATGGAACTCAGTTTATGAAATGGCCCTGCTGCCAGATAAGGAAAGAATACTTGTAATGTTTAAGCTTTCTTAGTCCCCTTTTGCATACTTAGGGGCAAGGCTACGGGAGACTTCCTCAAACTGGGAACCCTCCCAGAAGATGGTTTTCCCAGAATGATCAACAATGGCCGTGTTGGCTGAGGAATTTTAAGAACTGAAATTCACACTTCCATACATGAGAAGGTTATCCAGATTTGGAAAATATGTGCTAGAGACAAAGAAAACCATGTATTTTTTTGGGGTGTGTGTGTGTGTGTGTGTGTGTGTGTGTGTGTGTGTGTGTGTAAACTTCCCTTGTAAATCCCTTGAATGAAGGAATTCCAGATTTCCCTTTCCAATTCCAGAAACCAAGATGCTCAGTTTTTAGTAAATTATGCTAATAATCAGATAGACCATTTGGAGCTGCACAAGTTGCTCCAAATAATTTTGGGAATGTTTTGACCTGCCTTGCAGGAGCAATGGAGATATACTTTGATGTGTGATGAAAAATATTTTATACCAGAATCGTTATAAATATTCTTGAATGCAGGTCAGAGAGGAAGTATTTCTAGTTTATTAAACTTTAACTGAATTGAATCTTTCCAAAAATAAAAGAACAGCAAAGAGACTTTAAGGATTTAAGTGTTGTTGGGGAAACAAAAGAGGCTGAACGGAAAACACCTTTTTTTTTCCAATTCATAAATAAGATTATATTACTCCAGCAACAGCAATTACTTGTAGAAATGAGCATTCAATTGACACAAGAAATTAGCCTTGTATCTCAAATAACAATCCTGGTGGTCAAGCAGAAAGCAAGCAGGTACAAGAAAAATTGCTTTTCCACAGATTATCATGCCTTGAAAAAAGTAGTTTAAGATTATCTCAGTTGATTGTACTCAGAATATTGAAAATACATATGAAAGTATATGTGGTAATAGTAGTATGAATAATAGTGAATCATTTTAAAAGCTATAAAGGCTCTCTTTCCAAGTTGTATTATTCTTCATAATCAGAATTTTTGCACAGCCTATCCCAAATATCCTGTTATGATATCAATTACAGTAGAAATAAACTCAAAGTTGATTAATATTATAATCTATTTTCAACAAAATCAAAACAACTGTATTTTCTATCAATGTTGTGCTTTCCTCATGAATTTCCACAAAAATTCCTCATGAATTTCCACAAAAGACTAGTTGTATTCTTCAGCAAATTCAATGATTAGAAGCAACTTTTTTTTTTCAACAATGGAATAATATTATCATGTATCTTAGGCTAATTAAAAAAAACAAAATTACAAAAAAACAAACAAAAACAATTTGCTATTCCCCAACAGCAGGAAAAAATACAAAAAATACTGCCCTTTATATGGATGCAACATAGAAAATCTGAAATATATTGCATTATGTTGCTGGTTCTAATTAAGACTTATTATTCTGAAAGAATATTAAGGCATTTTCTTGTATTGTAGCAAAAGCAGCATTCCAAAGATGGGAGTTAGAGTTGGAAGAATAAAGAGCTATCCAAAAACTAAATACCATGCCAGAGGAGATGAGTAACATGTGCAATGTTTGGATGTTCTTCAAGTTATGGCAGTGAGATTCATAATACTACATATGTGTCAGCTTGAGTGAAAGTATGTGAAGAAAGATTGTAGTATGCCTTGTATCCAACTACAGTGCGCAAACTCCAGCAGATGGCCCAATGGAGTTAAGGACTTTCAGAGAATGAATCATTTATTATAAAATATTATCACAGTCCCCAAAATTGTTAAATCAGTAGAAATCAAAATTGGAGTTTCATTACAACATAAAACCTATGGCACGCATGCTGGAAGTGGCACACAGAGCCATCTCTCCGGGCATGCCAGTCATCATCTGTTGCTCTTCCAGGTGCCGACATGCACATGCACACTGGCCAGCTGGTCTTCGTGTGCGCAGGAGTGGCAGAAACTGGAAGAGGAGTTCCCCTGCGCACATGTGCGCACTGGGAAGATGAGCTTCTGGTTTCCAGTCTGTGCATGTGCGCGCTGGCCAGCTGGTCTTTGGTGCACATGCACATCAGAGACCAAAAGACCAGGCACGCATGCGCACTCCAGAAATCGGAAGTTCAGCTTCCCAGTGTGCACATGCACGCCGGGGAACTGCTCTCCCGGTTTCCAGCACTCCTGCGCGTGCGCACCAGGGAGCTGCTCTTTCAGTTTCCGAAAAGGTTCACCAACACTGACATAGAGCTTTCAAGTACTTCCTATCGGGGTGAAATCTAAAAATTTTCCCTACCGGTTCTGTGGGCGTGGCTTAATTGGTGGCTGTGGCTTGGTGGTCAGGTGACTGAATGGGCATGGTCAATAATAATAAATAATAAAAATAATAAAGTGTACAAAACTTGGGAGGCACCGGTCTACCTTCTTTAAAAATAGAGACCCCGGTCTACCAATTGCCTTTTATTGAGAGGCCCCCGGTCTACCAAGTGCCTTTTTTTGGCAGGCACCAGTCTACTTTCTTTAAAAATAGAGGCACTGGTCTACTAGCTGCCTACAGCGCTGATCAGCTGTAGTGCAGCCCTTTGAAGTGCCACGGCAGTCATTTAAGGCCGTTTGCAGCTATATCACCACCAAGTGCTTCAGGGACAGAGAAGAGGAACAGCGAGGTATGGGCAGTGGGGGGGGGGCAGGGATTTTTGCTACCAGTTCTCCGAACTACCTGCCCCCATTGCTACCAGATCGTGCGATCCGGTCCGAACCTGGAGCATTTCACCCCTGTTTCCTATGCTTCGTACATGCAAATTTTCATTAAAATATATTCTGCGAATAGTTAGTGGAAAATTGCCCAAGATTGAAAAATTAGGTTTAGTGTTAGACTTAGTATTTTTAAATATATATTCATAACAATATTAAGCAGTTAATAATGTACCACAGAACATAAAGTTTCTGAAAAATTTAAGAGGTCCTTGTCTGTTTCACAACCTTATTATAGAGCAGTGTTTCTCGCTTTGGCAACCTTAAAATGTTTGGACGTCAATTCCCAGAATTCGTCACTTAACCGTGCTGAAGTCCACACATCTTGAAGTTGCCAAGATTGAGAAATACTGTTATAGAGTAACATTCTTGGAGTAGTACTTTGATCCATGATCTATACAAGTGAAATGAGGAAAATGCTCACAACTGATTAATTGAAGTCAGGGAATACATTTAGATAGCTGTTCACTAATGTAAACTATGAAGAGGGAGTGGTTCAGCCAATCAACAACCTGTCTATTTCTAATTTTTATTTGATTATGCAGAAATTATACAAGCATTGATTATAGTTTCTATCCTTCATAATTATTCTTACATCTAAGTATTGGTAATAATTTTATACTTTAAGACAGCGGTCCCCAATCTTTTTGGTTGGGATCAGTTTCTGGAAGACAATTTTTCCCCGGACCAGGTTTTGGTTTTGCTCATTCACACTCTCACACTGCTCACCTCCAGCTGTGTGGCTCAATTCCTAACAGGCCACACGGACCAGTACTGGGAGTTGGAGACCCCTGCTTTAACACACTTTTGTTTGTTCAACAAGTTTGTTATACGAACAAGGATTTGTAATTTATTTAGCTTTCAGCTCTCATTATGATTCATTCCTAACAATGAGCCTAGAATAATAAAAATTGAAACTAAATCCTGGTTAAGCCTTTCTTCTAACCCTGTTGGAAGAGAATAGGGGAGAATATGAGCCTGAGGCGTTGTTTAGTCTCACAGAAGTTGATCCACACAGAGCTAAATCAAGGCATAGTTGTGTATTGCCTTGCTTACACATAAGGCTGTTTGCCTTCTTTGTTCTTTCTGAAATTAATTCATCTTGCAAATTCTGTTCTGCAGGTACAGTTGTAAACTGAGATTGGAGACATTCAGAGGGAGAGTATATAGTTTTCCAGTAAGTGTCCCGCTGCTTAAATCTACCAAAAAAAGAAAAAAGGCTTATGTCATGATAGAGAGCAAGTAGTAAAAGCAGGAAGCATTTCTTTTTTACAGAAAATACAGAAGAGAAGGACACTAGGAAGAGCTAAGCAAGTAATGTTTGTCAGTAGAAAATTCCCAAGCCTATGGCTCTTACAAGACAGAAATTAAGAACAAAAAAAAATAGTTTTATTTGCATGTAGGGGTGTGTGTGTGTATACAAGTATTTAGTGACCAAAATTACCATGGCACTGAAAAAAGTGATTTATGACTTCTCATACTTACAACTGTTGCATGATCAAAATTCAGATGCTTTGCATGCGTTTATGACAGTTACATTGTCCTGGGGTCACCTTTGATCACCTTTGACAAGCAAAGTCAATGGGGAAGCCACATTTATTTAATAACCATGTTACTAACTTGGTTACAAGTGCAGTGATTCAGTTAGCAACTTGGGCAAGAAAGTTCATAAAATGGAGCAAAACTCACTTAACAACTACCTTGCTTAGCAACATAAATTTTGGGCTCAATAGTGGTTGTAAGTCGAGGACTACATGCATATGTATGTATGCATGTATTGATTTTATTTGATTTATTTGCCTGCCCATTTGACATACATGACCCTTGGCAGCTAGCAATTAAACAAAATAAACACAGGATAAAACATCAGTAAAATAGAATAGCTGCCAAGGACATTCATTATCCCGTATTCAAATCAGCCACAAAATTGCTCCCAGTTAAATAGTGCCTTGGAAAAGGCCAGCAAAATCAAGGCAAGTCTAATATTCGAGAGGGCCAACACAATGCAGGAAAAAAAGGGGGGTTCTTCTCCTGGCTCCCACTAGATGGAGCTCTCTATTGAGAGCATGCCTCTGTTGCCAAATCCAACAAGATGGGTATCTATCACTCGGGAGAGTCTGTCCCCTAAGTAGCCTGATCCCAAGCCATGGTTTAAAACCAGGTTTTAAAGGAAATCGCCAAACCTTGAACTGCACTCAGAAACATACTGATAGACAATGCAGCTCGTGGAGCAGAGGTGTCACATTTGCTAATGACCGCACCAGATTTGCCCACACTATAGTATTTTCAACAGGTGAAACTTCCAAATACTTTTGAAAGGGCAGCTATATGTAGAGCATATTACAGTAATCCAATCGGGAAGTCACTAGGACATGAGTAAGTAGGGGTAGGGTCTACTGGTCTAAGAACATGCAGGAAGTTGTACAAAGGCTTTCCCAGCCATGGATGCCATCTGTTCCTTTAGGAGAAGCTATGAGTCCAGTAGTATATAGTTTAAAATCAGTATAATTTAGGAGTAAACTATTCCAGAAGATCAGATTTATAAATTATCTAGATTATACAATCACTTCTAAGAAGTAGCAGCTTGTAAGATTTTAAAAAAATGATGTTATGTATGTTCTCACTGTAGAATTCAGCCAATAACTGCATTCATATGCTCTTTGATTTGTTGATGACACCCTGTTACAGTAGATGTGTTAGGCAATTAGCAAGCATATGGTCCATCTCCGTTTAATCTGACAGTTAATTTATTAGATTCATAATGCTTGGTTTTAGTGTTACATTTGACATATTTTTCTAAGATATTTTGCATCCCACATACTTAATTCTATTTAATCCTCTGATGTTTCTGGCATAGACCTTTGCCAACTTGGTACCTGTTGTGGCTCCAGCTCCCCCGGGCCCCCAGGCCTGGCCCCCTGCCAGAGAGTGACTCAGAGAGTGAGGGGGAAGGGCCGTCAGGCCTCCCTTCTGCAGGGCCGGCCTCTCTGGCTCAGCTCCAGGAGCCAGAGGCAGGCCAGGTGGAAGAAATAACGAGGCCTCTGTCTCCTGTATCTCCCCCCGCCCAGGCAATGCTCCCAGATCCAGCTGAGGACAATCAGTCCTGGTTGGAACCTAGGTTTCGTAGACAGGAGATGCGGGAACAACAGAAGCAGGGGTGGGGCAGGCCTAGGAAGTGCTGAGTCACGGAGCCACACCCCACAGGGTATAAAAGCAGCAGGGGCTGCTATACTACTCCATGGCGAACAAATCAACTGCTTAGAGAGAACTTGAGCTGAAGTACTGTTTGTTCCTGGTTTCCTGGTTGACTCGCGGCATCAAGAAAAGATAACAGAGAAACTTGGCAGACGCTCACTAGTTTGCTGCCAGAGCTGATAGCTGCCGTAGACTGAATTGCCGGCTAATTAAATCATCGCTCATGCCTCCCGGACTGAGGTGGGGGGGGACAGAACAGTACGCTCCAGATATGTTAGGACTGTGATTCCCAGATTTTTAAGTACAAGGGCATATTTTTAAATCAGAGGTAGGTACATGTTTGATCGCTGTTCCATGTTTTACTGGACCATTCTTAAATTTCTGGTTGTAGGGAATTAACATAAGCTAACTAGAGAAAACAGAATTGCTGCCTGCAAGCATTGCATTGGCAGGGATTTTGTCACATACTGGTATATATTTTATTATTTCTTAATATAATTTTTATTAATATAAAGTAAGTAAGGGGCAAAAAAGTAAAATCAAAGAAAAAGCCAAACATGCAAGAAAATAAAAAATGAAGAAAAATATAAAAGAAAGTAAAAAGATATAAAGAAGAGGTTTCTGGTATTCTTCACAGTAGTTGTAAGTACAAATATATTTTAAGTTCTCTTTCTAAAGTTATATCTTATTACTCTTCTTTCTACAAACTGTCCAATCTAATCATCAAACCAATGGGGGGTTTCAGATTTTTTTACTACCGGTTCTGTGGATGTGGCTTGGTGGGCTTGGCTTGGTGGGCATGGCAGGGGAAGGATACTGTAAAATCTCCATTCCCTCCCCAATCCATAGGGAGGTTACTGCAAAATTCCCATTTCCACCCAATCAGCTGGGACTTGGGAGGCAGGGAATAGATGTGGGCGGAGCCAGTCAGAATTTTTACTACCGGTTCTCCTAACTAGTCAGAAATTTTACTACTCAAAATTCCCACTACCAGTTCTGCAGAACTGGTCAGAACCTTCTGAAACCCATCTTTGCATCAAACCCATAAATCATAAATTCCTTCCCCCCCATTTTTATAGAAAATATCCACAGGAGGCTTCCACTCACCAATAAATATGTCTTTTCTCTAAATGAAAGAAGTTGATCAATCCATTTCAGAACTCACCAACCATTTTTGCCTCTGTGCATACAGCAGTCTCTTCTCAGTAATCATAGTTTAAAATAATCTTCCATGGCTTTTTTCTAACTGTTTATCCATTAATGCTGAAAGGAAAAGTTGTGTCTTCAATTGAATATTGATCTTTAAAGTCCTCTGTATCAAAGTATGTATCTGAATCCACTTTTTTAGCTTATTTATTTTTAATCAGACAAGTACTCTACTTGCATGTTAAAGTATTTGAGTACTTAAAATACAGCTAGTCCTTGTTTAGTGACTCCTCGTTTAGCAACCTTTTTCATAGTGATAAAAAAGTAACTACAAAAAATCCTCACATTTGCAAGCTTTGCAAGTCTGTAAAGCAAAAGAAAACTGAAATAAGATCTTAAGCATAGCTGCACTTAACAACCAACTTGCGGAGCTCAATTGTGTTGCTAAATGAAAACTCCCTAGATAGTTACCACAGGTTAATTTTTAACTGCATTAGTACATATAAATATGCTTACCTTAGTTATGCTTCACCAAACAAACTAACCCTTTGTAAACTGCCTGAAGCTCTTTAGTTTAACTGTCAAGACCATTTCCACAAGTGGCTGTTCAATCTTTCTGGATTTCCTGAATCTAATAACTCTTTTTCATTTTTTATTTCATATTAACAGCCATTGCAAGAGATGTATTTTGGGCTAAAACTATTCTTTATGCTAACATCTTTGAAGTACATTCCAAGGATAAGAAATGGTATATATGTAAGAAAAATTAACAGTAACAAAAGCAGTTCACCACAATAAATGTAAATAGAAGTTTGTGCCATTCGTAATGCAATAATTAAAATATTATTTAGATATCAGTGCATAAATTATACATAGTTTAAAAAACCTCATGCTTGAAAGTTTAGCTAAAACTTGAACAACATGACTCAATTATAGCGTAAAATCCATTTCAGCTTGTATTCTTAATTAGTATTAAGGCAACATGAAAGATACATTTGTCTCAAAAGTTTGAAAAGAGTTCCCTTTCTTTTTGTTTTGGCTTTGGATAATGGTCATGTTAATGAGAGTTGTGTATACAACTTGCTCTGTACTTCTACACACACACAACACACACATACGGCTCTGTTGGTAAAGGCAGTGGAAAGAATTCCAGAAAGCATGCTTTGTGTTCTTTGTGTTTTTTAACACTTTTAATAAAAAAATACATCATAGAAGTAGTCCTAGTCAAAACGTGCAAATTTCTGTAAAATTCTCAGAATAGAATAGAATAGGATAGGATAGGATAGGATAGGATAGGATAGGATAGGATAGGATAGGATAGGATAGGATAGAATTTTTTATTAGCCAAGAGTGATTGGACACACAACGAATTTGTCTTGGTGCATATCCTCTCAGTGTACATAAAAGAAAATATGCATTCATCAAGAATCATAAGGTACAATACTTAATGATAGTCATAGGGTACAATAAGCAATCAGGAAACAATATCAATATAAATCGTAAGGATACAAGCAACAAAATTACAGTCATACCACCATAAGTGGAAGGAGATGGGTGATGGGAATGATGAGAAGATTAATAGTAGTGCAGGTATTGACAGTGTTGAGGGAATTATTTGTTTAAAAGAGTGATGGCGTTCGGGAAAAAACTATTCTTGTGTCTAGTCGTTCTGGTGTGCAATGCTCTATAGCATCGTTTGAGGGTAGGAGTTGAAACAGTTTACGTCCAAGATTTGTGGGGTCTGTAAATATTTTCACAGCCCACTTTTTGACTTGTGCAGTATACAAGTCCTCATTGCAAGGCAGGTTGGTAGCAATTGTTTTTTCTGCAGTTCTAATTATCCACTGAAGTCTGTGTCTGTCTTGGGTTGCAGAACCAAACCAGACAGTTATAGAGGTGCAGATGACAAACTCAATAATTCCTCTGTAGAACTGGATCAACAGCTCCTTGGGCAGTTTGAGCTTTCTGAGTTGGCACAGAAAGAACATTCTTTGTTGTGTTTTTTTGATGACGTTTTTGATGTTAGCTGTCCATTTTAGATCTTGCGATATGGTAGAACCTTCAAATATGAAGGTCTCTACTGTTGATACTGTGTTGTCTAGTATTGTAAGAGGTGGCAGTTTGGAAGGGTTTCTCCTAAAGTCTACCACCATTTCTACGGTTTTGAGTGTGTTCAGTTCCAGATTGTTCCGGTCACACCACGAGGCTTGTTGTTCAACCTCCTGTCTATATTCGGATTCATCATTGTCTCAAATGAGACCGATCACTGTTGTGTCATCTGCGAACTTCAGTAATTTAACAGATGGATCGTTAGAGATGCAGTCGTTGGTATACAGAGAGAAGAGAAGTGGGAAGAACACATAGGCTTGGGGGAGCCCTATGCTAATTGTACAGGTATCTGATGTGATTCTGCTTAGCTTCACCTGCTGCTTCCTGTTTGTTAGGAATGTTTGCATAGCAGAAGAAAAAATTCAAAGTGAGTATTAAACACACAAGCATTCTTGCAAATATACTATTTCAATATTAGGTATGGCTATCTTTCTATGCTGTTTTCTGATTAACAAAACCTAAAATGTTCTATAATATTATTTACCTAGTCTTATTGTACAATTCTGAAACTTGTCGTTGGTTTTCTTTGCAAAGATAAGCATTTTAGGTCACTGAATGAATCCACCTAACACTGCTTTGTTAGGATTCTAGCTCATACAACAACTAGGCTTGGGTTTAGACAAAGTGAACACAATTCTTCTTCTATTCTGATGAATGAGCACATGAATTCAGAGACAGCAGAGCTTGGGTTATCTACTTTCAGACTTTTATATATTCAGAAGAAAATTTGGTGAAGTTACTTCCTCCTTTATCTGTTTTTGAATTTTCCAATATTTTAAAAATTGAACATGCAGAAATAGAACAAAACAACCCACAAAGAAGACAGAAAAAAGAGACTTTCTCAGATTTGCAGAAAATAGCTCATTTTTAATGCAGCGTTAACCCTTACCCACATAGAGTACTATTGTTAATCTTTTAATTATGTTAATAAAAGAACCAGTTCATAAACAGAGAGCAAGCATTATCATCTTCTTAAAACTGGAAGTCCAGTCTGATCCTTTTTTTAACTGTAACAGAATATAGTTTTTGCTACATTCCATATTAAATGAATTTAGAGTTCTCTGTATATTAATAAATTCCACATTTTCAGTATTTAATTCAATAACACATTTTTAAAACCCATTCATTTTCCTGAAACCAAATGAACAAACTTAATTAATATTAAATTAAAACAGGACAATAGTGGGTCGACTCCACGTTATAGATGAAGAGTCTTCTCCATTGCTTTATATTTCTGGCATAATGAAGTTCTGCCTGAAGAATCTAAAAAGCTTCTTGGATGAGAAGCGAAATGTCTTCAAAGAAAAACAAAGAGAGTCCAGTTGCCTTTTGAAAAGCACCTTTGGGACAACCATAATCTGGATGACTGAAAATCTCCATGGATGTCCATAAACAATATTTTTGTGTTGTTTATTTTAATTTTAAAATCATAAATTTATACATAAACTTTAAAAACCTATAAGTACAGATAGTTCTTGACTGATGACTATTTGTAGTTACAGCGGCACTGAAGAAATGATGGTTATGACTAGTCTCCTGAAGTATGTCATAGCGAACTTGGTTGCTTGACAGTTGGGATACACTTACGACCAGTTGCGGTTCCCATGATTATGTGATCACTATTTGCGACTTTCCTTGCCAGCTTTCCCAGAAAGTCAAAGGAGAAGCTGGCAGGGAAGGTCCAAGGCGCTGGGAAAACACACTCACCTTCACACCCTCCTCCAGTCCTATACTTACATCATGCTAGTCCTTGCACACCCCTACACGTCTTCCCTGAGTCCAGCCATGCCTCCTTGTGTAATCTCCCTGCAGCGCCCCATGCACCCGTGGCTTTCTTGCATCCCTGTGAATCATCCCCAAGTCTTGTTGCAACTCTTTTGCATCCTCACTCATTTTTGCAGGCCCTTATAAATATACCGGTATATTTCTATATAATTTTCAGAGTAGAATTATCTTAGAATGTAAATTTATACTTCAGTCCCAGCATCCTCCCAAGTATGTCTTGCAAACTTTGTTATTGGAAACGCATCATGGTTATGAGCAAAAACACAAACAACATGATGTCAAAGGTATCACATACTAAGAAAAGTTGGCCAATAATACAACTGAATAAGGGAAGATAGAATCGGTATCATTTTAAGGTAAGTGTAATAATGTTTTTTTTACAGTACGTTGATAATGATTCAGGATGTTATGTAAACAAGCAGATGCAAATTTCTGCATTTCATAAGCATAGGAAAGCTGTTAGAAAATGAGAAAGTCTCCATTTGAGATACGTGGAAATTTGGGGTTTCTAAACAGAAAATTATTCAGTTGCTCTAACTCATGTAACTTCATTCATCTTAAAACAGCTTGCTAAAGAGCACACTGAAAATTATGCTTGGAAAAAAAAGTGTTTAAACAATAACCAAAGTGGCCAATAATAATTTGGGATAAGGGAAATCTTTATTCTTCCACAAAGAGTTTCTTAGTAACTTACACATCTTAAAAATATACTACTGTTATTGACATACGAGACTGAATTATTAGAGTTCCTTATAATTTCTTGGTGACAAGAACAAATTTCATAAACAAATTTAATTTTAAACAGACATCTTTCTAAAAAACTGTTTTTTTGAGTAAGCTGTAATCAATTTAAATTCACTTTTATAGACTTTTTATTAGAACATAGGATATAGCGGTTACATTTTGCATTAGAGGTTCCCTGAGCAGGAATTTCAATTATCTTATCAACAACTGCCACCTAGCACTAAGTATGAGAAACTCAAAGCAAGCTGTTAAGATGTAGAGCATGTGAGAAAAAGAAGCATCTGTTTCTGTGGCTTTAAACTGCAGAGGGCATAATAGGGGGAGGTGTGTTGACAATGAGCCATCAACTGCTTAAAGCGTCTTCATTCTAATGTGCAATAAAGATCCTTATCTACCAATGCCTTGTTGAGTGTCTGGGTAACTTCAGTTGAGTTCAGGCAAGAGTATCCTGACAGCAAGAAGCAACTGACTCCTTCAGTTTATTGGACTGTTCATTTTTAAAAAAATTTTAGATGAATTATTTTATCCTAACAGTTTGAAAAAGGTAGATCCTCAGCTGCTACCACCTAGTGTGGCTCAGGTACATCTAAAATCATTATTAGTACAGGTAGTCCTTGACTTACAACAGTTTGTTTAGGGACTGTTCAAAGTTCCAACAGCACTGGAAGAAGTGATTTATGACCAATTTTCCCACTTATGACCGTTGTAGTTTCGCCATGGTCACATGATTTACATTTGGATGCTTGACAACGGGCTTTATGACAGTTGCAGTGTCCCAGAGTCATGTAATCCCCTTTTGCAGTCTTCTGACAATCAAAGTCAATAGGGAAACCAGATTCACTTAATAACCGTATTGCTAATTTAACAACAGCAGTGATTCACTTAACAAATATGGCAAGAAAGGTTGTAAAATGGGGGAAAATTCACTTATCAAATTTCTCACTTAACAACATACGTTTTAGGCTCAATTATGGTCGTAAGTTGAGGACTACCTGTACAACATACTATTAATATGAGGATCAGATGGGATTATTTCTTGGAACAAAATACCATCCAGATCTATCCCCCATCTTCCCCCACTAAATCTTTCATATGCCACATTTGACTTCAAATACCTTGGGTTAGAGTATAGCAGTGATGAGGCCAAAGGCAAAAATATCATCTAATTTAATGGATAAAGGTAAAAAAAGTAAGAGCTTCCCCTTTCAGTCTTGCCAATTCTAGGGGGTGGTGCTCATCTCCAGTTCTCAACTGAAGAGCCAGCAATGTCCCACAAAACTTCCATGATCTTGTGGCCAGCATGATTATGCCGAAGGTGCACGGAAGTGACAAAGTGAGCTCCCATTACTCACCCCAGCTCCTGCAAACCTAGCAATTTGAAAGCATGTAAATGCAATTAGATAGACAGATATAACTTCGGTGGGAAGGTAGCTTAATGGATACCCTGGATGATATTGTAACTCCTAGGTATGAGGGCCACTTGTCTTTCCGGTTCTCAATATTTGGCTGTCCAAGACATTGAGAAAAATGGCTTTTAATCAGTGCTGTTCTGGAGCAACTCAATTTAAGTTGACTGTGTTAAACTCATTTTGGAAAGTTGGACAGAGTTCAGCCAAGATAGTAACTCAACATATGACTTAGGTTCTGTAACAGAAAAAGAATTTGGCATTAGTGTAACTTAAAGAGAATGGGGGAGAAGGAAGTTAAGCACTGATTTCATTCCATTTACCTAATCCCTAGTTCAGAATTATGCCATATTTTAATTACATCTTGACAAGATCTGTTTTGCTGTCCATTGTAAGAATTGAAGAACTGCAGGATAAGGTAGGAGAAGAGAAACAACTGCTTGCCTAATTGCTTAGCTTGACATTTGATACCAACAGTGTATGATGGGTGAAACATGACACATACTGCTATCTTTTTAATAAAATAATCTGTCACATTGCATTAGCTTAGTATTTCTAGGATAATACTTGTTTTCACTTTGCAGATGTCTTTCCCATCCATCCCTTCAATTAAAATGTTCCTTGGTGCCTTTTTTATTTCCGAAACAATGTCAAGTCAAACTGAAAAGAAAATTGATGTCTGAGAGAATTAATGATGTCAGTTTTACCACCTATTTCCTTTAAAAAGCATACTTTAAACTCAGGGACAGAGAAATATCTGTAGACATAGTTACAGGCTTCCAATTTGTCTCTTGCAGAGAAGATTACCATGAAGATGGGTTTTGCCAGCCTTACAGGGGAATTGCCTGTGCGCGAATCATTGGAAACAGGACTATTTATGTGGACTCCCTTCAAATGCAAGGAGAAATTGAAAACAGAATTACTGGTAAGTCAGTTGTACCTCTCTTCATGTCAGAGAATATTGTATTTCATGCAGAAACTTAAATCCAATTTTAACACCATCATAAATGGAAATCAAGCCAGGCAATTTTTGGAAGAAATTGAGGCAATATTGCTTTCTTATTATGAAGTAATTTTTTCAGTAGGTACCAATTTGGTATTTGTTGGAAAGCTTTTTGAGGATGAGGGCTGTACTTTTTAAAAAAGTTTTAAAAACACCCTTTTTTATAAAATAAGTTGTATGTGCTTAAATAATGGCTGCATGTGTTATTGTCAGACATTTATCTTTGTTATTAGTCTTTGAAAAAAAAAATGAATGAAGAAATGGTACTTTGTCTTTTATTGTGTCTGAAAAAGAAAAGAAAATTGATGTCTGAGAGAATTAATGATGTCAGTTTTACCACCTATTTCCTTTAAAAAGCATACTTTAAACTCAGGGACAGAGAAATATCTGTAGACATAGTTACAGGCTTCCAATTTGTCTCTTGCAGAGAAGATTACCATGAAGATGGGTTTTGCCAGCCTTACAGGGGAATTGCCTGTGCGCGAATCATTGGAAACAGGACTATTTATGTGGACTCCCTTCAAATGCAAGGAGAAATTGAAAACAGAATTACTGGTAAGTCAGTTGTACCTCTCTTCATGTCAGAGAATATTGTATTTCATGCAGAAACTTAAATCCAATTTTAACACCATCATAAATGGAAATCAAGCCAGGCAATTTTTGGAAGAAATTGAGGCAATATTGCTTTCTTATTATGAAGTAATTTTTTCAGTAGGTACCAATTTGGTATTTGTTGGAAAGCTTTTTGAGGATGAGGGCTGTACTTTTTAAAAAAGTTTTAAAAACACCCTTTTTTATAAAATAAGTTGTATGTGCTTAAATAATGGCTGCATGTGTTATTGTCAGACATTTATCTTTGTTATTAGTCTTTGAAAAAAAAAATGAATGAAGAAATGGTACTTTGTCTTTTATTGTGTCTGAAAAAAGAAAAAGAAAAATGTGTTTCCAAACATTAGAAGATCATCTATAAGTGATCTTTTGGCTCTATGAACCCTATGACTTTATAACTTTTATAGAGAAGGGGATTTTTCTTATCCTGTTTGTTTCCACTCTCATGCATAAGGAATGCAAATGACACCCTTGATATTAACAGATATGCAAATTATAAAATTAATTCTCTTTCTTTGTTCATAGTCTGATTGCTATTTTCAGAGTTGTGAATTTTAAGCAAGGAATTTGATGCTTGATTTTTGTAAAGGATCTTTGCTTAATTAGATGATACTTTGATGCTATCTCTTTTGTTGACCACTTAATGGAATATAATCATTTCCTGTTTACAGCTTGTTACATGCATTCCCAACATGCAATCTGTGGATTACATTTCAAGTGTTGTGGTGTTTATATTATATCAAATATATTTTAATATGAATATATTTATGTCTATGTGCTTGGAAACGAGGCTACGTTGAGTGGAATAAATGAGTGTGATATTTCGGCCTTCCTATCTGATTTTTTCAGCTTTAAGTTCATTTCATCTTGGCCTTGAATCTGTTTTCTGAGGTAGAATAGGGCTTTGTCTCCACAACACTGCGTGTAAATATCATTGCATTTCTCTTCTTATTTATGGACTTTATGTGCAGTACAAAAATTTGTATAATGCACATTTCCTGCAAGCAGTTCTCTATAGATTTATTCTGTATGTTGTTGTCACTAATATGTGGCCTTTATGTGCACCTTTTTGTTATCTAAGTATTAATTAATGTAATTCACCCAAAAGTAAAAGTATAACTAAATAGAGTTGTGGGTAGTTACCCAAAGGCTGCTATTTTGTGATAATTCTTGAGGCTTTATAAGTAACTGCAGCTGTTCCTAAAAGTCTGTGAATGCCAGAGCTCCAAGTATCACATATAGTGCATTGTGATCCATAAACATGTGCTGATAATTTTGTTAGTTTTTAAGATGCCACAACTTAATTATGTCTATCAGGGTAAAAGTTTGCTGTTTACATTTTTTAAATTATAATTAAGTATAGTTACCGTATATACTCGAATATAAGCCGATCCGAGTATAAGCCGAGGTCCCCAATTTTACCCCAAAAACTGGGGTAAACTGGGGACTCGAGTATAAGCCGAGGGTGGGAAATGAGGCACCTACCGGTTGGGGAAACCCTCCCTCCCTCAGCTGAGAAGGCTGGCGGCTCCCCCGCCCCGCCCTCTCACTGCACCGGCAGGGCTTCCCCGCGCCGTCCGGTAAAATGTGAAAAAAAGAAAGAAAAAAAAAACTCGAGTATAAGCCGTATATACTCGAGTATAAGCCGAGGGGCTTAAAAAAAAAAAACTCGAGTATAAGCCGTATAGACCCGAGTATAAGCCGAGGGGACGTTTTTCAGCACAAAAAACGTGCTGAAAAACTTGGCTTATACTCGAGTATATACGGTATATTGTGAGCTTCCTTTTCTAGTAATAGATGAAGATTACAGGCACAAAAGGAGAGCTGAAAATGAAAAGACTAGTGATAAAAAAAAATACTAGATTTCACCTCTATCTGAAAGTTGCAGTGATTCTGTGAGAGAGGTCCTTTTCCTTCTGGTCTGGGAGACCAGAATATTCTAAACCTTTATATTCTAAACACACTGTTACTATATGGTTTACATTTTTTTATTTGCATGTATATTTAATGCTTACTATAAGAATTATTTTACAGGAGACACTCTTAGATTTATACTTATTGGCCTTCCCCACCTGCCACCCTGATTTAGGAGATGAGTTTGTAAATACAGTCATTGTAGCTATATTTTGGTACTTTTCATCAAAGTAAAGTTCTGTTTACTAACAGATGGAATATTTTCACTGAATTTCCATTCTTATGCAACTCTCGGTGTCAGCTTCCTCACCTCTGGGATAAATTTTCAGGAAAAATGGAATGGTAAATCAACAAAACTACATACAGGAGAAGCCTACTATAATCTAAGGAGGTTTTATGTCTGTGATAAAAGAAAGGAAATATAGGCCTTAAATCATGGCCATTGCATGTTCCACTCATAAACAGAGGAACAATCTTTGCAATAAAAAGTTATCACTATATAGGCACAGAAAGATCAGTTGATTATACGTTCTATATCTCTTTGGATATATAAAAACTTCATCACGTGGAATCAGGGAATTTCTCAAAAACATTTTTGTATGAACGGAAAAAATTATCATAAATGAATGTACTCCGTCCACTAATTTCTTTCTTGGTTAACCCAGTGATATATATATATATAATTCTGAGAATGGAAATTAGTGACATCTACTGTCCAAATAGGAAAATTAGGTAAAAGATATTACATTGAACTTCATGGTGTTAAAACATTTTAGTGGGTGAGTGAAACAGTCCTAATAGCTTTTGGAAACACAAATACAGTACATATTGTTCATGCGTTTCTTTTTTCTTTGCCTACTTTGCTATGTAAGGCCGAAGCTTCCTTTACTCCTCTGTAGTTCAAAACTTTGTACCTGTTGATGAGACTTGGTATCCTCATATCATCCAAACCTGTAGAATTTATTTGTATAATATTTCTCTGAGGACTCAAACTGGAGTCAGCTCAGCTTCTGAGGACTCCTACAGCATCAGGAAGATCTGCAGGGAATATAAAGTCAGTGTTTAGGAGATTAAGCCATGGAACTGGTCCTCATTCATTTTTTTCCTCCCGGATTTCTATGTTCCACTGTCAAACCACCCCTGCTCAGAGTAGTTAAGTAGTTTCAGGCTAATTTTCAGAGATCCTGAGTAAATATATAACTCAATTTAGGATTTAGAGAAAATACCCAAATCCTAATTCACATTCTTTCATGAAGTTACATAGGCTTGAACCAAGCAATATATGGAAAGTGCAAGTAGCAGCATCATGACTGAAGGATGAAATTGCTACTATCAATGCACATGAATTACGCATTGATTCCTACATATGACCAACAATCATTGAGATTGAATGAAGGCAGTAAGTCCCAGCACTTACGGTCACAAAATTGTTTATCAATTTCCTTTATCTGAAAAAAACAAACAAACCAAAGTTGATACACAGTTTCTCAGGAATCAAATTGTCTGACAGAACATTTTTGTTCTGTGGTGTGTTTGTGTATGTGTGTGTGTGAGAGAAGTCCATTATTTTCATATGTGTTGGCTTTTTCCTTATATGCATTTTTAAAGTCTGTTTTGCTCAATAATGTGTTCTCATTGATTAAAGTGAGTTCAGTAGCCCATTATACTCTTTAGTTCAGATTACAGGAGTCATCAGCAACAACCTAATTCTTTTGAACATGCTCATTTTTAAAAATTCAGTACAGTCATAACTCTTGCAATTAAAAAATCCATAACAGAGAATGCTAAGTAACGCAACCTCAGCACTAACAACAGTTGCCTTTAATTTACCTAAGTAGTAGATTCAGGAACTTTTAAATTCAACTATTAGTTTGTTTGAAACCTGCCCCAAAGTTTTCGGACTTTTTATGGAGAAGTGGTATTTATGCAGAAATATTGAAAATTCAAAAGGGTTCACAAATGTTTAAGCACCACTGTATGTATTCAAGAAAACTCAAATAATAAATACCAATATCTGGTATGCAGTTGTTGCTGAAGCAGAGGAGGAGGCAAAGTATGTCAATATTCAAGACTCTGGCTTTAAAATATGAATTAATGTTAACAGTATTAATAATACTGTTTAATAATACAGAGCTTAATAATACCCATCCTTTTTAGCAAAATGTGGTGTTCACCCAGTGTTTGAGAATTTACTGGTTTCTGTTTTAGAGTAGACAATGCATCTTTAATACTGATCCAGTGTAGTAATGAAAATAAACAATTTAATTTTAGCTAGAGCTAACTATGGCTTAATCCTAGAACTTGCAAGAACTCAGCTATAAAACATGTGAAGTGAGACTACAGAAATGCATGCTTTTAACAAACACATTGTGCTTTTATCTTATGACTCAATGAGCATAGTTCATTCCAACACATTTTGGATTAGACAAGTACACACACGTGGGATTTTCAGGCAGGTTTGAGCCTCTTTATTTCCAATTAGTAGAATATTATAAATCTCTTCCTTTGTAATTCAAATCAGTGAAAAGCTGTATAATAGAATCCTCCAGTGGATAATTTATGAACTATCAATGGGCCCTGGTAAGTTGACAAGTTTTTGGAATGAAAAAAATCAATATAGTAGATTTCCTGGGAAGTCAAATTTATGTAACAGACATCTAATCTCATATTAAATTGCCTCCTCCCCTTTGCTGTGCAAGCAAGGTTTAGAATTCTGAGAGGGATTATTCACTTCCTCAGTTCTAGAATGATGCCACAAAACAAAAGACAAAAGACTTAATGAATTAAAAATATGTGAGAAAACTAGATAAAGTTCGTTCTAGTTATGTATGAAGCCCTGAAATATTTCCTCATCTCAATACTGACTGGGTTGACTGGAAGCTAGAAAATTGACCTTCAGTTAGTACCATATACCATTTTCCTACTGCAGAATCTTGTTAACCTTATGTGTCAAACTATATATGATGTAGCTAAGACACTGAGCTTGTTGATTGAAAGATCGGCAGTTCAGCGGTTCAAATCCCTAATGCCGCAAAATGGGGCGAGCTCCCATTACTTGTCCTAGCTTCTGCCAACCTAGCAGTTCAAAAGCAGTTCAAAAGCACATAAAAAATGCAAGTAAAAAAATAGGGACCATCTTTGGTGGGAAGGTAACAGCATTCTGTGCACCTTTGGATTTTAGCCATGCCGGCCACATGACACGGAGACGGCTTCGGACAGCGCTGGCTGTTCAGCTTTGAAACAGAGATGAGTACCGTCCCTTAAGAGTTAGGAATGACTAGCACATATGTGTGAGGGGAACCTTTACCTTTTTAGTCTGATTTCAGCCTAATGTTTTTATAGTTAAATAGGATTTAGCAAGAACAATTCTTGGCTTTCAAGCTTCTGCCAAACTAGCAGTTCAAAAGCACGTAAAAAATGCAAGTAGAAAAATAGGTACCACCTTTAGTGAGAAGGTAACAGCGTTCCGTGCGCCTTTGGTGTTTGGTCATGCCAGCCACATGACCATGGAAATGTCTTTGGACAGCGCTGGCTCTTCAGCTTTGAAACAGAGATGAGCACCACCCCCTAGGGAACGATTAGCACATATGTGCAAGGGGAATGTTGTGTCTGCGCCCCCCGAGCCGGGGCCCCTGCCAGAAAGTGACTCGGAAAGTGAGGGGGAAGGGCCATCAGGACTTACCTCTGGAGCACTGGCTTCCCTGGCTCAGCTCCAGGAGCCAGAGGCAGGCCAAGTGGAGGAGATAACAAGGCCTCCCTCCCCTGACTCTTTCCCCCCCAGGCCACGCCTCCAGACCCAGCTATGGCAATCAGGCCTGGCTGGACCCTAGGTTTCATAGGCAGGAGAGGCGGGAACAACAGAAGCAGGGGTGGGGCAGGCCTAGGAAGTGCTGAGTTATGGAGCCACACCCCACAGGATATAAAAGCAGAAAGGGCTGCTATACCACTTTGTGGCAAGCAAATCAACTGCTTAGAGGGAGAATTAGAGCTGAAGTCCTGTTTGTTCCTGGTTTCCTGGCTAACTCATCGGCATCAAGTGAGATAACAGAGACACTTGGCAGACGCTCGCTAGTTTGCTGCCAGAGCTGATAGTTGCCAGCTAATTAAGTGATTGCTCATGTCTCCCGGACTGCGGAGGGGGACAGAACAGGGAACCTTTACCTTTACCTATGTAAAGACTTTGACAGTGTATCTGATCTCTGTTGCAGATAGATTTTTTATTAATGCCCTTAGTAGTCTGGCTTGAAGTCATTTCAAATATATAAAAAGCAGTACTAATGTATTGATGTTCATTTATTATAGAAACTGAATCTTGATTATTGGCTTCTCTGTCTTGTTTTTTCAGCTGCATTTACTATGATTGGCACATCCACTCATTTATCTGATCAGTGTTCCCAGTTTGCCATCCCATCTTTTTGTCACTTTGTGTTTCCACTGTGTGATGAGCGTTCCCGGACACCTAAGCCTAGAGAGCTGTGTCGTGATGAGTGCGAAGTTCTAGAGAACGATCTCTGTCGGCAGGAGTACAACATTGCTAGATCCAATCCTCTCATTCTGATGCAGCTCCAGCCACCTAAATGTGAAGAGTTGCCGCTGCCTGATTCTTTGGAGGCTGCCAACTGTATAAAAATTGGAATTCCTGTAGAACGGCTCAATAGATGTAAGTTATTGTCACATTTCCTTCCTGCTTTTGTCTTCTATTTGTTTAATGCAGAAATGGGGAACGATGGCCCCCTTTATGACTTGTGGACTTCAACTTCCAGAATTCCTGAGCCAGCATGGAGCCAGCAGAATTCTGGGAGTTGAAGTCCACAAGTCATAAAAGGAGCCATCGTCCCCCCCCCCCGGTTTAATGCAAAATTAGTATGGATTTTTCATCAGCGTGCCATTTCTGAACATATGTATTTGCTTGATTTCCAAAACAACCCATTTCAATGTTTTGCCTTTTGACTGCTTAGAATTAGCTTGGAGGGAGGATACAATGATGAGAAAGAGGAATAGCCCAGGTGAAATATTTTCCCCAGCTTCTCATCTATACAGTGTAAAGGAATATTGCCAGAAACATGCAGAGGCTGCCTCAAGCACCTGACCAGACCTCCCTGAAAGCAAGGAATGCCCTTCTGCAAGCTAACTGCTTTAAGTTGTGCCTGCTTCAAACCCTCCAAACCCAGTGCGGTGAGGGTATAATCTTGCACTGTTACTACGCAGTGAAATAAATTTGGTGGAGAAAGGAGATAATCTTCTGTAACCAGACTACATACAATATACAAATAAAAATGGTGGTCGGATGTTAATACATTAGCAAGACAAAGATCTAAGAGGAAAAAAAGCAGAAGAGAAGGAAGAAACTAAATGGGGCAGGAGGGAGGAAGAGAACTTCATGGTGGTGAATCCTGTAGAATACTTTGAGCAAGTCAAGCAGTTGAGACAAAACAGTTTTGACATGGGCATGCTAGTTAATTTCTGGATTCTTCCTTAGGCATAAAGCTTATTGGAAACTCATACTTCCTGGCTAGGTTACTCCAGTTTGTTTCTACAGACTTGATTATTTTCTTTATTTTCTACTTTTAGAAAAAGCAGCTGATCTTATCCCAAACCAAAGAAAGGAATACTGTAGAGCAGAAGTTTTATTGTAGAGTTACACATTGTACATAGCAAAGAAACTTATTTACGATGCAGAGAGAGAGAGAGAGAATGGGAAGATTTCTTATTGTTTCATATGTCTCTTGTTAAATCTACTTTTTTTTTTTGCAGATCACCAGTGTTACAATGGCTCTGGTGCTGATTATAGAGGAACTGTCAGTGTTACAAAGTCAGGCCACAATTGTCAGTATTGGGATTCCCAGCATCCTCATCCCCATGACTTCACAAGTACAGAGTTTCCCGAACTTGGAGGTGGGCATGCTTATTGCCGCAATCCTGGAAGCCAGATGGAAGGACCTTGGTGTTTTACTCAGAACAAAAACGTACGCATGGAACTGTGTGAAGTACCTGCATGTAGTATGTATTACTATTTTTTTTTACCATTTCTAGAATAAAATTATTCAAGCATGACTTATTCTTGCTTTGTGTGATGTGCAAAAATGCTTTTTATTGATGCTTTTATAAATGAAATCAATTATTTTCCTATCAATGTATAATGTATGTATTCATTGACACTGATGCTAAGAGACCTAAGGACTTGGCAGTTTATATGCCGTATTTTCTGACATTCTGGTGTATGAGACGCACCAAGATTTTGAAGAAGTAAGTAAGGAAAAAAAAAAGGGTTTTGCCCTCTCCGGCCCCCAGGTGCACTCTGCAGGCCTCCCAAACCCTCTGCACACCCTGTTTTTCACAAAAATGGGACAAGCGGAGCGGGGCTTCGGGAGGCCAAAAATGGCTGTATTTGGTGTTAAGATTCACCAACATTTCCACCCTCTTTTAGGGAGGAAAAAGTGCGTCTTGTACTTGGAAAAATACGGTATATATAGAAGGAAAGAAGGAAAAAACCAGGCAAATTTATTGTGTGGGGCAGCAATTTTGTCTAATAATTCTTTTGGAGTAATGTAGCAGTTGTTCATCTTTACCGCTTACGTTCTTTTGTTTGATTGCATTTCCGTCCAGTGGATAAAGCTGTTTAATCCAAGTATTCCATTCTTGTTCAGAGACAAATGTATACAGTTTGGATGAGTATGCTTTGACTGTTGCCCTTCAGCATAATAGCACTATATATATTATGCAGGCAATGTTAAGATTTTATGTTTTTTAATTTCTGTTAGGTTTTACTAAAATGAGTTGCTGGCCCTAAACTGAAAATATATGGAAAGGGTGGAATATGACGTTTCAGACACTTATATTAAAATAGCCTCTTACACTGAATGTTTGCTGCTTTTAAGTTTTTCACTGGGCCCCAAATGGGTACTTGTGGGTAAGACTATGGAGAGATTAAATTATGATTTAATGTTATTTCCAAATGCAGTCAGGACCGATTCTTTGTACTGTGACTTTAAAAAGATTCTTTATGTGATGTGCAAAAAAAATTGCATTTAGTGGTATTTTTCATATTTTATTACACAGATACGTGGAATAATAGGAAAGTCCCATCAGCTGCCATTGATTTATTTTGATGCTTAATTAGATTATCGGATTTTTGGGAATAATAATAATAAAAATGGGAATGAGGTCATGGCTTTGAACAATGCCTCATTAACATTCATTATGATTAAAATCAATTTATTGTTTTGAGCTTTGCTTTAATTGCGTTTTCCTTTTTACATCCTCTTTGTGGCATCTTTGCTCTTTCCTAAAAGAACAGGATATAAATATTAAAGTTTACATGGGTCAAATCAGGTTGTACCATCGTAAATGAACATTTATTTGAGTGCTGGGTGTTTGCTCTAGCTCAAAATCAATTTAATTTTGCGAGAGTAAAACCAGGTATCTCCCCAAAATCTTCACCTGCTTTCCATTCACTTTTGGCCTCCACCCATTCTTCTCTCTTTCTTCTCTTTCTTCATTTTCTGCTTCCTCTTCCACACTCTGGTATTGTGCAATACAAGACAAGTAGCAATTATTCCCTGCCCCTGTGCTTGGGAAACACTCTGTGCAGAGAAAATAAAATGTAAAATCAGAGTTTAATCATCATTTAGATCATCAAATCCAAATCCCTACTCAGTGCAGGAAGTCCAAGCCATTCACTGAAGGGAATCTCTCCAGTTCTTAAGGTAATTGAGCTTAGCTGTCAAACTGTTTTAACCAATAAAACGTTTGCGTAAGGTTTGGTTTTAACATAAACCTGTTTTCATTCTGCACAACAAGATGATGGAGAACAGATCAGAGTTTGTTCCTGTTTTCTCCAAGCACAGTGTGCCTTCTGTTTTATAGGAGGATGGTGGAAGGAAGCAGTTATTTTCTTTTCAGTGCAGAAATGAAGAGGGAGTGGAATCAGGTCTAACTGGAGAGCAGAAGAAGAGAACAAGTGCTCCTTCATTTTACATGGAGGAAAGATTAGGAGAGAGGGTACAACTCCATCCTACTGTTACTGAGTCATACACTGTAATTGGGAAAGACAGTTTGGCTCATAAGGAAGCTTCACTTCTGATTCCTGATGTCTTTCCAACACCCTATTTGCTTCAATAGCTTGATTCATAAGTCTAAGCTAAAAACTAGACCTTAGATTTTGTGTGTGTGAGAGAGATAGAGATAGAGATAAAAGCCTTTTCTTTTCTGGCCTTTTCTACTTTTTAGGTTAGTGTTTTTACTCTTATTGTATCCCTTTTGCTTTTTAACGATTGTACTCCATGCTTCTTATGGTCGGTCTCCCTTTATGCTGATTTATGGCTGCAATGAAAGTTTGATTTGATTTGATTTGATTTGATACTGTCCCAGGTTATCAGTTTTGGATGCTTTCCCACTGTACAATCTGTGAGCAAAAAAAAAATATATGTGTGTCATAATCTTACAATAAACCACTTGACCCGAGAAAGGTCTGTAACTTAATGATATGCTTTGGTAATACAATCCATATAGATAGTGCTAAAATTCATACTAATTGCTCAATCCCCTGCATTTTATTTAAGATAAACTCTGTAATCCATCGTGTAATCCATTGTGTAATCACACTGTGGATTACATTACATAGATGTATATAAGTTTGTATTACAGACAGTCCTCAATTAACGACCACAATTGAGCCTCAAAGTTCTGTTGCTCAGCAAGACATTTATGAAGTGAATTTTGCCCCATTTTACACCCTTGCTTGGCACAGTTGTTAAGTGAATCACTGCAGTTGGTTTTTTTATTTTTTTATTTATTTATTTACATTTATATCCCGCCCTTTTCCGAAGACTCAGGGCGGCTTACAGTGTATAAGGCAATAGTCTCATTCTATTTGTATATTTACAAAGTCAACTTATTGCCCCCCCAACAATCTGGGTCCTCATTTTACCTACCTTATAAAGGATGGAAGGCTGAGTCAACCTTGGGCCGGGCTTGAACCTGCAGTAATTGCAGGCTGCTGTGTTTTAATAACAGGCTTCTTACAGCCTGAGCTATCGCGGACGTTTAAGTCAGTAACAGGGTTGTTAAGTGAATCTGGCTTCCCCATTGACTTGGCTTATCAGAAGATTGCAGATGGTGACCTCATGACCCGGGGACGCCCCAACTGACACATGCCAGTTGCCAAGCATCCAAATTTTGATCACGTGACCTTGGGGATGCTGCAGTGTTCGTAAGTGTGAAAAAGTGTCATAAGTTATTTTTTCAGTGCCATTGTAACTTCCGGAGGTTACTAAATGAATGATTGTAAGTCAAGGATTACCTGTACATATTGCAGTGAGCTATAGTCATTGTTCTTGGAATAATAAAATTATTTGCATTGCTTTTGAACAGAGTCTGAAAACACGCAATCCTTTTTTTAATCTAACAGGCCCACGTGACAGCAGCAAAATGGGAATTCTCTACATTCTGGTTCCAAGCATAGCCATCCCTTTAGTTATTGCCTGCCTTTTCTTCTTGGTCTGCATGTGTAGAAACAAGCAGAAGGCATCTGCCAGCACTCCACAGCGTCGTCAGCTGATGGCCTCTCCCAGCCAAGATATGGAAATGCCTCTCATTAATCAGCACAAACAGGTATCTTACCCAAATGTATGCACACAGTACGCAGAGGTTATTTTACATCATAAACATAACATTTAATATTAATTACTCGAGAGTCTTCCGCTTTGACATTTTCATTGGGATTTTCTTCACCATATCAAACCTTCCAATATATTCTTCCAGCATGTATTCATTTCTCAGTTGTTTGACTTCAGACCAGATGCAGAAATATTGCCAAGGTAGTAAAAGCCCAGTAAAAAAACAGATTTTGTGCATTGAAGCAGGTTAATATAAATGTGACCAAAGCCTTTAATTTTAACTAGGATTTTTATTGCTGATTTGCTGCTAAGGGTTTCTAATATAGTCGGCCATCTTATCCCGTTACTCTTTTTTACTTTCAGAATAAACTAAAAGAAATCAGCCTTTCGACTGTGAGATTCATGGAGGAGCTGGGTGAAGAGAAGTTTGGAAAAGTTTATAAGGGTCACCTATTTGGCACAGCTCCAGGGGAGCAAACACAAACCGTGGCCATCAAAACACTCAAGGATAAAGCAGATTTAACTCTCCGAGAAGAATTTAAGCATGAAGCAATGATGAGATCAAGATTACAGCATCCCAACATAGTTTGTTTACTGGGAATAGTGACCAAAGAACAGCCCATCAGCATGATTTTTAGTTATTGTGCTCATAGTGATCTTCATGAGTTCCTTGTGATGAGATCTCCCCACTCTGATGTTGGTAGCACCGATGATGATAAAACAGTGAAATCAACATTGGAGCCAGCTGATTTTTTTCACATTGTAACTCAGATAGCATCAGGAATTGAATATCTCTCAAGCCACCATGTGGTCCACAAAGATTTGGCCACCAGAAACGTCCTTGTGTTTGATAAACTCAGTGTGAAAATATCTGACTTAGGTCTTTTCAGGGAAGTTTATTCTGCTGATTATTACAAACTAATGGGAAATAATCCTCTTCCTATTCGATGGATGTCCCCTGAAGCAATCATGTATGGCAAATTTTCAGTTGATTCAGACATCTGGTCTTATGGCGTAGTGCTGTGGGAGATTTTCAGCTATGGCTTGCAGCCTTACTGTGGCTATTCCAATCAAGATGTCATTGAGATGATTAGAAATAGGCAGGTTTTGCCATGTCCAGATGACTGTCCTGCATGGATGTACTCACTGATGTTAGAATGTTGGAATGAATTTCCTAACAGAAGACCAAGATTCAAAGATATCCACAACAGATTGAGAACATGGGGAAACCTGTCGAATTACAACAGTTCTGCACAAACCTCTGGTGCAAGCAACACTACACAAACCAGTTCCCTCAGCACAAGTCCTGTTAGTAATGTCAGCAACGCCAGGTATGTTGGGCCAAAGCAGAAAACTCAAGCGTTCTCTCAGCCACAGTTCATACCAATGAAAGGACAAATAAGACCAATGGTGCCACCTCCTCAACTTTACATTCCTGTCAATGGTTACCAACCAATGCCAGCTTATGGAGCGTATTTGCCAAATTTTTATCCTGTCCAGATCCCAATGCAGATGGCTCCTCAACAGATAGCTCCTCAGATGATTCCAAAACCAGCTTCCCATCATAGTGGGAGTGGTTCCACTAGTACAGGATATGTAACAACTGCTCCCTCCAATGCTTCCATGGCTGACCGGGCTGCTCTCCTGACTGAAGGAGTAGAAGAGGTACATAATGGGACAGAAGACATTGCTCAGAATCTGGTCCAGGAAGAGGAGGAAGAAGAGGGCTCTGTGCCCGAAACAGAATTATTGGGTGATAATGACACTCTTCAGATGGACGACACCGAATTTCAGTCAGAACCCTAAGGATGTTGCCTTAGCACAGCGACAATACGGGGCTTCTTTTTAGTTTGCCGAAGACTGTAGTTCTTCTGATTTATGCAAAATCAGTGTTTTACTTCAGACTCCTATCTACAACTGCTAACCCAAAATCTACATAAAGGCAGCAGTCTTGAGTACACCGTTTTGATAGATCATTTTTCCAGAAGAAATTTGCAAACTTGATGTAGAATAGTTATTTTAAAATCTAGGGTTGATTACAGCTCTTGCAGGGAGGCTGCTTTTATAAAATACTGTTGCTGTGCAACATATAGTAGAAATGTATTGCACCTCGTGTATATCTTGAACTCTGATTGTATTTTTAACGAATTCTGGTTAAATTTATAACCAAGCAAAGTAGCTGACATGGAATTGATCTGCATGCGAAGAAATGGCCAACATGTTTCTTTTTTAAAAAAAAAATAACAGGTTTATCTTGCTGATGCATTAAACTTTCAAAGGAATTATTCAGAAATGGGTAAAGTACAGGTAAAGGCAGAATGACAGTTTTTCTCAGTCACTAATCCTTTCATAAAGAAATCCAATAATTATTTTTTATAATTAAATGGAAGTTTGACCTGATTTAGCAGGAAGTATATTTTGATCCCCAAAGAAATGACAGACAAAAGCTATGTTGGAAGTTAGGAGATTCTCAAGGTTGATTATAAGATGGGCCACTATATAAATGTTTTAAACAAATACATAAAAATAAAATGTTACAACTTAAGCCAAACCCTTTTGCCTCGTCAAAGTAAAATTTAGTAGGAACAGATCACCACATTGATCTCCCTGGTCACCACAGCTTTCACTTAATTTTCCTTTAAGACGGTGCTAGAGAGCCAAGTGATCAGCCAGAATTGTCAATTTTATTTTATTTTAGGTACTAGACCTATGCACATACGTTCTTCATTTTTTTTTAAAAAAAATAGTGATTGTAGATTCTTAACCAAAATAAGTGACTTTGTACAGAATGTATTTTTTTGTGATTAATGCCTTATTGTGAGATGAATCATGTACAGATTTTGAAATGTAATTTATGTTTTCGTACATTTTTATGTGTTTTTTTTCCTAATTGCAATATTTTGGTATTTTAAATGCTTATATAATTATGACTAATAGTATTTTATTGGGATTGGAATTTGTACACATCTATATGCTGATAAAACTGGTCCATACATTTCACAGAAATTTTTGTAGCATGAGTACTCCTTCAATATTGTAGCCCAGGAGTTGGCAACCTTAAACACTCAAAAAGCCACAAAGTCCTAACCGGAAGCCCCCCATTCAATTCTTGAGCCGACCGGAAGTCCAGTTCCCCTATCATAGTCTCCTCCTAGTGCAGCGTCCTTTTTCCTCTACCTGTCCTAACTAAAAGCCCTATCAATTGTGGAGTCAACCAGCGACAGGGAGCTGCAGCAGAGGGATGAAAGTGCCACATGCGGCTCCAGAGCCAAGGGTTGCCAACCCCTGGTGTAGGCAAATATAAATTAATGTATTGGGCTGTACATTAAGTACATGATCTAACCAAGCAACCCTTCAGTGATGATTAATATTAATGTGCTGGGGTAAAAAAAGAAGAAAAAGTAAAAATGGAAATTCACATTTTTGTTACCTTTTACTTATTAAACTGTATTTTTCCTAAGAACATTTGGATTCCCTTGAGGTCTATTATAATAATCTGAAGCTGATGGTAGCAACAGGAGCTGTTTTACTGGTTTGTAGTTTCTCTTGAATTGGCCTATGCACTGGTAGTTAAACAATGAAAATCTCTCTTGCTTTTTAGCGTGTGAGTTGGAGACTATTAATAAATCATTTAAATAAATTGAAATTTACTTTTTAAATGGTGTTGAAATCTGATATTATAAAATCAGATGAATTTAGAAATTCAATTCTTTTTTCAAAACTTGCTTAAAGGAATTTGAAACAAAGTATAAATGAAATTACTGTTTTTTCACCTGTCCCTATAAATAATCTTAATATGCAAAAATGCCGAGATTGTGCCATATTTTTTACATACTGAACCGTTATTCTCTGGTCTCAATTTCTAAATCTCTAAAATTCCATATCATAATATCACTATCAATGCACGATGAAGGGAAGACGATAATCAGTGGAAAAGAAGATGGTCTAAATAAATCTTAGCTTCCTGGTGCTATATTATCTCAAAGTGATCTTGATTTTTTAAAAAAAACAACAACTGAAAATTATGATTGCTGTTATATTGGATTACCATCATAAGTCATTGTATTTTTTTAATTCTTGACTGAATGACTAATCAATAAATACTGTTCCTTCTTTAAATGAATGGGAACAGTATCCATATTTAAAATATTGTTCAGTTTGCCACAAATATATTTTATTTGCTGTCTTCATGGGAAAATTTGCCAGAATCAGAACATATATTCTTAGCAGGTTGTCAGTACCAAACAGAAACATAAAAACAGCACCAGAATTATGCATCATCACAGTTTTTAAAACAAGCCATTAATCAATGTTGTCAACTTTTTTTCTTGAACTGAGTACCTCTACATATCTAATGCAGGAAGGGAAATTGATTGAAGACCTGTTTGATTTCCTGCTGTTTCTGAAGGTGTAATGGGGCTGCACGTGTCCACCTGTATGAAATATGTGGCTTGGGCCCTCTAATTCCCATGGGGTGCCCTCTAAATTTTCCTTCCCAATCCTGCTTTTCCTACCCACTATTCCTGTATTTCCCACCAGCCACTCTATCCCAGTAAAGTTTTTTCTTGTCATTGTATTCTTTGCAGGAAAGGGAGAGAAAACTTACAACTTCTCCATCATTTGTGTTGTAAATGTTGTACCTTGATGAAGGTATCTTTTCTTTTGTGTACACTGAGAGCATATGCACCAAGACAAATTCCTTGTGTGTCCAATCACACTTGGCCAATAAATTCTATTCTATTCTATTCTATTCTATTCTATTCTATTCTATTCTATTCTATTCTATTCTATTCTATTCTGTTCTGTTCTGTTCTGTTCTGTTCTATCCAGACAGCAGGAAAAGTACAGGTAGTCCTCAGCTTAGAACCTCTGATTTAACAGTTCAACCTCACAATGGCCTTAGGAAAAGTGACTTATGGCCTATTCTCGAAGTTATGACCATCGCACCATCTCATGACTGCAGTTTGGATGCTTGGCAACCAGCTTGCATTATGACTGTGGCAGTATCTTGCATTCATGCGATCATAATTTGGGACTTTCCCAGCTAGACTCCGACAAGCAAAGTCAATTAGGGAAGCTGGATTCACTTAACGACTACGTGATCCACTTCAACCATGGTGATTTGCTTAACGATCATGGGAAAAATGATCATTAAATCAGATCCAGTCACATAATGATTGCTTTACTATCACACCTACTTAAAATTGAAATTTCGGGCCCAGTTGTGGTCATAAGTCAAGAACTATCTTGAGCTGATAATAGAATAGAAATAGAATAGAATTTAACTTCTAGCCAATTCATAAGCCTTGTGGGAATTCATATTTGATCCATACTGGCCAAGTGGTTTCTGTCCATGATTTTACAACTGGGTTTCCCCCCAAAAAGCATCCTTTTCATGTATGCATGAATTTAAATGAATCATATTACTCATATAGGTCAGTTCATTTCTCGCCATAGAGTTGACTCAGTACAACTTTATTACGTTGGTTCAAGAGCTTGTACTATCACTAGCCATGCTTAGCAGCTATTTCATTTATCCATATTCTGTGTTTATGAGCTTTCAAATCCTCCAGCTGTTGTTTGCAAGCTCTTCAACTTTACATTCTCTATTAAATTCAGTTTTGGTCTCCATTCATAACTCCGCAGCTGCTTATGGCATTCTGTACTGGAAAAAAACAATATAGGTGAATTTCATTGTTCATTTGTTTTATTGTATGCTGGAATGATAGGATAATTTCTTTTTTTGAAATGCATTTACTGACATTGGCAGAAGCTCTGTCCATAAGTAATTTTACCTATCGTATTTTCTTTTCTTTTTTTTATTAAAAAAGTTTTATTTTAACATTCATATCCAATAACATATTTAATGTACCATCATATACAATTAATTGGACCTGCCCGATCACCACCCCCTTCCTTTAACTCTCTTCCCTTCTCTACCTTCTTCTACTTTCCACAACCATCCTCCCCCTCTCTTATCTACATTCTCTCCTCCTTCCTCCCTACTCCTTTCTTCTCCCTCTTCTATCCCTCTTCCTTCCTTTCCTCTTCCTCCTCTTCTCTTTCCTACCTCCTTCTCTCTTCTACTTCCTTCTTTCCCATCATTCTGAAGTGGTAGCCAGGCAGCTCCGATCTTACATTAATTATACGTCTTCAATCATTACCTATTGTATTTTCATGTCCCTTCTGTAAAATAGACCTGTATATATTTTTTACAGCTGGATCCATGCCCAAATAAACATTATATTCTAAAATTTATGTAACTCGGCTACTTTTAGAAACCCCTTTAGTCCTTAATTTCAACTGGTCATAGTACTTCAAAAAAACAACCAACCTTAAACTTGATACTTAAAAGTTCTAACCACTAGTTTCCATTATCCCAAAGGAAGTCTAAATATCTCTAATATAGGGAATTAGATATGTATCAGAATCTCAAACCACCCAATTCCAGTTTTATTTCATATGAAGGTAATGGAATTATATAAACTGAAACTGTGATGGCCTCTGGTTTTGCTGACATTCCTAGCATGGAGTGTCTAGGGAGAGCATATAGGTTATCTTTGCTCACATATTAATCATGTGAGAGGGGGCACTTGCTTATGGATGGAGATAAAGATGGAGATGGAAAGTTTCAGATGTGCCAAGAACAAGTGTAAATGACTTTTTCCTCATATAATACTAGTAGTCCTCATTAACACAATTGAGCCCAAAATTTCTGTTGCTAAGCAAGACAAGTGTTAAGTAAATTTTGCACCATTTTGTAACTTTTCGTGTCACAGTTGTTAAGTGAATCACTCCAGTTGTTAAGTCAGTAACAGGGTGAGTTAAGTGTATCTGACTTGTCCATTGACTTTGCTTATCAGAAGATCACAAAAGGTGATCACATGATCCCTGGACACTGCAACTGTCATAAATATGAACCACTTGCCAAGCATCTGAATTTTCATCATATGATCATGGGGATGCTCCAATGATAGTAAATGGGAAAAAACGGTCCTAGGTCACTTTTTTTCAATGCTGTTGTAACTTCCAACAGTCACTAAATGAACTGTTGTAAGTTGAAGACTGCCTATATCAGACTTCTCTCGCTGTTTGTTTTTCATGAACAATCCCCATTCAAAGAGTAAAACTGACTACACATTGCTGGATTGAGATCCAATTCAAGCTAAACAGTTAATTGGGAGTAGGAGGTGGGAGGGGGAATAACTGTCACATTCAATGACGCAAATATTTATGGCATTAAAAATGGCCCAATTGCATGAAACAACCTTATGAAGCATCTTAATGAATATAATATGCTCTGAAAGAGATCTTTATGACTAATTTTACTGGATCATTTATTCATTGGAGCACTTGTATTCTTTGTATTCTTCTCCATTTTTCTCCACAGTTCCCTTGCAATCTGCTCCTAGTAAGGGATACAGTGGGATACAATGGACATATATTTAACTTCTATCATTATAGCTTCAGATGAAATACGTACTGGCTGTTCTTAAACATCTTAAAAGTGGCATAAGAATAGATAAAATATCCACAAGAAAATTTTGAAAGTTTAAAAGTAAAAGCCCTAACATAGCCTAGCTCAGCGGTCTGCAAACTTGGCTCTTTTAAGACTTGTGGACTTCAACTCCCAGAGGAACTCCACAAGTCTTAAAAGAGCCAAATTTGCAGATCCCCAGCCTAGCTTATTGAAGCTGAACTTGGATTTAAAAAACTTCTCTTCATGATGATATAACACATCAACATAACACATCTTTTATTAATAAGGAACTAGTTGAACTTAATACTTACAATGCAACGTGCATGATTAACAAACAGCTGCGTTTTTTTATGGATTGGTTTTTATTTGATAGTTGTTTTTTGCGCCTGCCCACCTTCTGGTTTCATATAGTGAGCATTTCCATTATTTATACTCAGAATCTCTATGATCGTCATGGGGAAAACTAATAATGGAAAGTATGAGACTCACAAATACTGAAAATGCACCTGACACTTTTCTGAACAAGGTATCTTGTTCAGAAAATAAGTTCTATATGTTGATATAATTGATTCATTAAAATTGATAGTTTCTTTCAAGTCAAGCTTGACTCTAGATGACTGATCATGGATACATCTCTGCAGTTTACTGATTTTATGCACAGGTATTTTGCCATTATCTAACAGGATTTTAGTTCTAGTTCTAGTTCTAGTCTGTCTGGTCTAATCTAATCTAGTCTAGACTAGACTAGTCTAAAGCTCTCTACCAGTAAGACAGTTGCACAACCTGAGGCCCTGGGCCTTGCATGGTCCTTAAATTCCTGAGGTGCAACCCTAAGAAGCATTCTCAGTGTTGTCAGTGAACTGTAATTATCACAGGAATGAGGAGGTCACACCTATTTTCTAAAGTACCAGAGGGCAGGACAAAAAGTAATGGGTGGAAGATCATTAAAAGAGACATCCAACCTAGAAGTAAGAATTCCCTGACTGAGAACACTTAATCAGTGGAATGGTTTACTTCTGTCAGTTGTGGGTACTCTTATCACTAGAGGTTTTCAAGAAGAGACTGGACAGCCATTTTTCTGGAATGGTATAAAGTCTCCTGCTTGAGCAGGGGGTTGGCCTAGAACAGGATTCTCCAACCTTGGCAACTTTAAGACTTGTGAATTCTGGGAGTTGAAGTCCACAAGTCTTAAAGTTGCCAAGGTTGGAGACCCCTGGACTAGAAGACCTTCAAGTTCTTTTCAACTGTATTATTCTATGCTTTATGTTCTACTTTTCAGACAGGCTGTCATCTAACAGCTCCTGTTTTGTTTTTTAGATCAGCCAATCTCAGCTAAGGTCTGCCACTTACCTGGGCTAGAGCCATAAAAGGCTGTAAAAATAAAAGATTAAACTAAGCATTTTATATTTAGCAATTCCAAGAATATGCATCCTCCTAATGTGTTGGAGAAGAAACAAAAAAATGTTTCCTCAATTTAATTACTTTTGAAATGAAATTTCTACTGAAGCGAAACACTTGAGATTGTGTGTGATGCATTAATTTTTGCTCTCCACTTTTCAACCACCACATATATTTGACTGTTGAATAAATACATTTTACCATTATGTTCATTTAAAATTATTTAATTCTCAGTAGGTCCAGAGCAGTTAGTATGGTTGGATTATATTTCAAATTAAACATAGATTTAAGATGACAGCCTGATACTGTGTGGTAGAATGCACTGGGTTATTTAACTAATGAGCTGGGAATAAATTGCCGAAATAATCAATATATAAAATGTCTTAATAAATGGAATTGAATTCCCTATGATGGGTAATGGGATTTTTTTTTTAAACATGCCCTGTAGGGAGGGAAGAATCACTGAAAGAGAAGAAGATGACAACTGGCAGGAATTTTATCGGATCATAGATCAATCTCTTTGAAGAGACAGGCATTAATTGCTTTTTAATGGAAGTACTCCAGTTTTTTTTTTAACATAGGGCATGATGTTCCTCTAGCACAGTGATTTTCAACTCAGCAACTTTAAGGGGAATGGACTTCAATTCCCAGAATTCATCATCCCTGGCTGGAGGATTCTGGGAAATGAATCCATATTTCTTAAAAATTTCTGAGATTGAGAAACCCTGCTCTAGAATCTTCTGTGAGAACATCATTATGATGTAGGAAACTAAAGTTTGTGAGATGGGGCTGACTCAATCTTATCTGATTACCAAGGCTCAGAGTCACTTCAAACTGGGATAAAAGGCAAAAAAATTAATAATGAAAATAAATAAATTAACCAATTAATAATATTGGCCCTCTATATAATTGAATTGATTGAACATGGGAGTAATTTTTCACAGTGGCACCTGACATTTTGGATAACTTTCTTTGTGAAAGAAAGGCCAAATACAAACAAAGGCCAAATACTGATGTTATTTGTTTATTTTAGAGTCTGTTACCAGTAAACTCAAAATTAACTATAATATCAATAAATGGCAGTTTCAAAAAATTGAAAGAGGTGAATACTTTTTCACAGAACTGTGCATTGTTTAAGGTATACATTGGATAATTAGTTCCTTCCTTTTTTAAAAAAAAAATATTTCTATCCTTCAGTTTCGATAAATGTCATCTACAGAGTCAGTGATTATTTGCCTTAGGTATGGCACAAAGTTACACCCCAGTTTTCAAGTATGAGAAATGTTTCTTTCCATCACTGTTCATATATTTATTTATTTATTTATTTTGTCACAACAATATATGTAGGTATCATACAAAAGATTATATAGTATATAAACACATATATGAGTAAATATAAGGAGGTATAAGCATATATATAGGAAGAAGAAAAGAAAAAAAAAACAATAGGACAGGAACGGTAGGCACGTTTGTGCGCTTATGCACGCCCCTTATGGTCCTCTTAGGAATGGGGTGAGGTCAATAGTAGAAAGTTTTTGGATAAAAAATTTAGGCTTATGGGAAGAGACCACCATATAGTACTTCAGTCTAGTGTACTTTTATAGCAAATTGCAAAATACTGTATTGGAGGGTGATAATATTTAACTAGGGCAAGACTAATCTTTCATTTGCAAAGAGTGAAGCTGAACGACTGACTGAATGTTGATTTTATAAAAATTGAAAGGAATGCACAAAATATGGAGAGTGCGTGCATGCAAATAGCTATTTTAATTGTGGTGTTTTTTTTCAAAAACAGATTGCCACCTGCCATGAAGAATTGCTATTTCAGGAATTTGTACTTAGTAGTCCTCTTACTCAAGTAGAAAAAGTTAAATGACTTCGTTATCAAAAATTTTGGACCTCAACTCTAAAGTTATTCTGGGTGGCTATTTTGCTGTCCAAAGAGGTTTTAGTTACATTGTACTGAAGCACATGCCCATGCTAATCAGAAGAATCATTAGGCTATCCCGTTCTACTAATCCTTTTTTATAAAAAAGCAGAATTTACACAGTCTTAATTACAAAAGATACATGCTAGAAGTGTACAAAATATTTCAAATCTCATGTCAAATTTGAAAGGGTTGTTTCAAATTCAAAATAACTGCAAGCACCCCAGGATGGTTTCAACCTCAAAACATTTTTTTTTCAAGATTGAAATGGGATTGTCTTATGTTCAAGACAAATCAAGAAAGATGTGAATTTCCCATTTTGAACACAAATGATTCCCATTTAATCTTGAACTATTTTCAATTTACAACACTTTATGCACTCTTAGTACATACATCTTTAGGTTTTCCAATTTGAACTATATGGGTATATGTATTTTTGTACGTGTTTTTAAATGGAAAAAAAAAACTGTGTGAAGCCTACACAAAGATTCTTAGTTCCAGGTCTCTGGAAGCCATTAGATACCTGACATTCAAATATTGTCCAAATGTGTTCCAAATGATAGGAACACAACTCCTATCATTCCTCAGCACAGTCTGAGATTCTGGAACTTTTATGTCAGTCATTTGGGTAATCGTAGCTTCTTCAGTCCTAAGAAAAATTGGCCAATTTTAACTTTGTCTAAGGCAGATTTCTATGCACTTATTTAATTAGATGACCAAAATGTAAATGTGTGAGTGTCCTCTTTTTCACAGTGAGCTGTAAATGGCATAGATTTTTAAAGCATACATTTATAACACAGGAGGAGGCAATTCCCACGGAGCCATGGATTACTAAAAAAACCAAACGACGGAAACGAAGGAAGAGGGGTAAGCGATCTGGGATCTTAATCAGGCTAAGAACTCGCATTAAAACTCCTCTGCCTTCAATTTTCCTAACAAATATATGCTCACTTGCAAATAAGATGGATGAAATACTCCTCTTAAACAAATACTATTCTGATTTTCGCAATTCAGCAGTCCTATGCTTCTCTGAAACCTGGTTAAATGAATCAATTGAAAATAGCAGCCTGAACATTCCAGGATTTCAGATTGAACGATCAGACAGGATTCCAGAAACATCTGGTAAAAAGAAAGGAGGAGGCTTATGCCTATATATTAATAGAATCTGGTGTCAAGATTTTAATATAATTTACAAATTCTGTGACAATAATTTAGAGACTCTAATTATCAACTGCAAACCTTACTATTCGCCTCATGAATTTTCCTCATTTCTTCTAATTGCTGTTTATGTCCCACCACAAGCCTGTGTAAACAAGGCATTACGAACTCTAGCTGACCAAATTATGGAGGCTGAAGCCAAACACCCTGATTCACTGGCCATTGTTTTGGGAGATCTAAACAAGGCAAACTTAAGGAAAGAGCTACCAAAATACTTTCAGCATGTCAATTGTCCCACCAGAGGCAAGAATACTCTAGACCATTGCTACACAACACTAAAAGATGCCTATCGGTCTTCACGTACAGCTGTAGGACACTCTGATCATTGCATGATTCACCTTGTACCTGCTTACAGGCAAAGACTTAAAGCCATAAAACCAATAATTAAATCAGTGAAAACCTGGACGGAGGAATCAGAATTAAAGCTACAGGCATGTTTTGACTGCACTGATTGGAATATTTTTAAAGATACCTCTGCAGACCTGGATGAACTCACAGATACTGTAACATCATATGTCAGCTTCTGTGAAGACCTATGTGTACCTACAAGGAACTTGCGAATACACAGTAACAACAAACCTTGGTTTACACCTAAACTTAAGCAGCTACGACATTCCAAAGAGGAAGCCTACAGAAAAGGTGATAAAATGCTGTACAATCAGGCCAGAAATGCACTAACAAGGGAGATAAGAGCAGCAAAAAGAAGCTACTCTGAAAAGCTAAAGAATCAATTTTCAGCAAATGAACCAGCAAACATGTGGAAAACTCTTAAAAATATCACCGGCTATGGCAAACCTCCTTCCCAGGCTGAAGGTAATCAACAACTGGCAGATGACCTGAATGAGTTTTACTGCAGGTTTGAAAGGAAACTACAGCCACCTATCTCCACAACCCCCATCTCAGACACACCAACAACAGCCAAGCCTCCTACAACTGACCCCATTTCATTGGGTTCACAACCCCTAGTGATCACAGAAAAGGAAGTGCAGGACCTATTTCACAGACAAAAGCCAGGAAAAGCTCCAGGCCCAGACAAGATAACTCCTTCTTGCTTAAAAGTCTGTGCTGACCAATTGGCCCCTATCTTCACCCATATTTTCAATAAATCACTAGAGATGTGTTATGTTCCTTCTTGCTTCAAACGCCTACCATCATCCCAGTGCCAAGAAGCCCCCCATCAAGGAACTGAATGACTACAGACCAGTTGCTTTAACATCTGTAGTCATGAAAACCTTTGAAAGGCTAGTGCTTTCCTACCTGAAAACCATCACGGATCCGCTGTTAGACCCCTTGCAATTTGCATACCGAGCAAATAGATCAACAGATGATGCTGTTAATATGGCTCTGCACTACATCCTACAACATCTTGAGTCTCCAAAGACCTATGCAAGGGTCCTTTCTGTAGACTTTAGTTCAGCATTCAATACCATCATTCCAGACATTCTTCTAACTAAGCTAAACCAGCTACAGGTACCGGAACAGACTTGTAAGTGGATCACAAGCTTCCTAACAAACAGGAAGCAGCAGGTGAAGCTAAGCAAGATCACATCAAATACCTGTACAATTACCACAGGGGCCCCAAGGCTGTGTGCTCTCCCCACTTCTCTTCTCTCTGTATATCAATGACTGCATCTCCAATGATCCATCTGTTAAGCTACTGAAGTTCGCAGATGACACAACAGTGATTGGTCTCATTCGAGACAACGACGAATCCGCATATAGACGAGAGGTCGAACGACTAGCCTTGTGGTGCAACCAAAACAATCTGGAACTGAACACACTCAAAACCGTAGAAATGGTGGTAGACTTTAGGAAAACCCTTCCATACTTCCACCTCTCACAATACTTGACAACACAGTATCAACAGTAGAAACCTTCAAATTTCTGGGTTCTATCATATCGCAAGATCTCAAATGGACAGCTAACATCAAAACATCATTAAAAAAGGACAACAAAGAATGTTCTTTCTGCCAACTCAGTAAGCTCAAACTGCCCAAGGAGCTGCTGATCCAATTCTACAGAGGAATTATTGAGTCTGTCATTTGCACCTCTATAACTGTCTGGTTCGGTTCTGCAACCCAACAAGAAAACACAGACTTCAGAGGATAATTAGAACTGCAGAAAAAATAATTGCTACCAACCTGCCTTCCATTGAGGACCTGTATACTGCACGAATCAAGAAGAGGGCCGTGAAAATATTTGCAGATCCCTCGCATCCTGGACATAAACTGTTTCAACTCCTACCATCAAAACGACGCTATAGAGCACTGCACAACAGAACAACTAGACACAAGAACAGTTTTTTCCCGAAGGCCATCACTCTGCTAAACAAATAATTCCATCAACACTGTCAGACTATTTACTGAATCTGCACTACTATTAATCGTTTCATAGTTCCCATCACCAATCTCTTTCCACTTATGACTGTATGACTATAACTTGTTGCTGGCAATCCTTATGATTTATATTGATATATTGACCATCAATTGTGTTGTAAATGTTGTACCTTGATGAACGTATCTTTTCTTTTATGTACACTGAGAGCATATGCACCAAGACAAATTCCTTGTGTGTCCAATCACACTTGGCCAATAAAATTCTATTCTATTCTATTCTATTCTATTCTATTCTATTCTATTCTATTCTATTCTATTCACCATATGTTTGTAAGAACAAATCAAATGTTGACGTTTATAGATGATTATAGAATAGAATAACAGAGTTGGAAGGCACTTTGGAAATCTTCTAGTCCAATCCACTGCTCAGGCAGGAAACCCTATACCATTTCAGACCTATAGTTGTCGAATCTCTTCTTAAAAACTTTCAGTGTTGGAGCATTCACAACTTCTGGAGGCAAGTTGTTCCACTGATTAATTGTTCTAACTGTCAGGACATTTCTTCTTAGTTCTAGGTTGCTTCTCTCTTTGATTAGTTTACATCCATTGCTTCTTTTCCTGCCTTCAGGTGTTTTGGAAAATAGCTTGACTCCCGCTTCTTTGTGGCAACCCCTGAGATATTGGAACACTGATATCATGTTACCCCTAGTCCTTCTTCTCGTTAAACTAGACACACCCAATTCCAGCAACCGTCATTTATATGTTTTAGCCTCCAGTCCCCTAATCCCCTGGTTTATGACTGATCTTTCATGAACTCTTTCTAGAGTCTCAACATCTTTTTTACACTCACCCTATACTCACCCTTCATTCAAATCCTGGACTTTCCAGGGATCTTTTCTTATGAAACTCTGTTTTGATAGTTGCAATTGGTGTGCTTTCCCACAAGATGGGGTAGACACTCAATAATTGCAACCTGCTTGCACAATGTGATTTTTCTGCCTTCTGATTCTGATGGGCAGGTAGGCTTTCTTTGTAAGCAAAGCAATGGCAAAGCAATTACAAAATAATGTTCCCAGCTGAGGAATGGCATTTGTTGTTGTACATTAATGACAGATAAAACATTTGGCAAGGAAGCGTGTTACCCTCCGGTCTGTTGACTTGGGGCTATAGGATTGTTTGCTTTGCTGAATGATTTTTCAAGTAATATACATGAATATTCATGGGATCCATATGAATTAAATTACAAAGGCATCTGTTACACCATGAGGGACTTATTGCTACGCTGGCCATTTGCTGCTCAATTGGAAAACACAAAAACACTGAAGAACCCTTCATCCAGATGAAATGCTAAATTTCATAATCAATTCCTGCTGAAGTCATTGAGGTATTAAGCATGACAAGATCTTTTTATGCAAATTGACAGATGGTTGTTTTAAAAGAAAGGACCATTAAAAAACAAACAAACCTGAACTCCAGTCCACTTTCAGTGGCCTCCCTGCTGTATCTTAACACAGTGCTTCTTATTCAATTAAGCTTCCTTGTTAATGTCTGAAAGAAAGCATAGAGATGAGTTGTTTCATAAACAGTGAGTACCAAAGATGGTGACCATGTCTTAAAGCAGGGGTCTCCAACCTTGGTCCCTTTAAGACTTGTGGACTTCAACTTCCAGAGTTTTGCTGGCTGAGGGACTCTGGGAGTTAAAGTCCACAAGTCTTAAAGGGACCAAGGTTGGAGACCCCTGTCTTAAACAAAAGGAACCCATACAGAACATCTATGGGGAAATCAAGGCAAAAAGCCCCAGTGTCTTATTTATGTTTCAAGTAACATTCTACTATTCTTCTCTGGGTTCTCAGTCATTTGCTGTCCAATCATTTTACTAAAGAGTATATTACACAAGTAAAACTCATACAACTGCAAGATAAATGAATAAAACATAAAAAAATAAAAATGGGAAATCCCCAATAAGTGTAGTCACCATTAACAGTTAACACTATCTCTTAATAGATAACCAAACATCTCTTCATTTAATACTTCCATTTCTATAAATCCATCTCTAGAATCTTACCCTTCCCTATTAAACAGCAAAAGTCCAGGTTTATCAGAAATAACAATATAAATATTACAATTTTTTTATTACTGTATTATTACTGAACCACCCCTAGGGAGCCCTTTCAATCACAATTGTTGTCAACTGTCAGCAGGGTTCTCACAGACAGAACATGAGCATGAACATACAGTAAAAGGTGATTCCTAAAAGTAATCTTAAAACAAGAATACAAAAACTATCTTGGTCCCCACCCATAGGAGTGACATGATAGCAGTGTTCCAATATCTCAGGGGCTGCCACAAAGAAGAGTCAGAACAATTAATCAGTGGAACAACTTGCCTCCAGAAGTTGTAAATGCTCCAACACCAGGCTTAAAATTTTGGGCTTGGACAATCTGGAATTGCGTCGCCTGCAGTCCGGTTTAAGCATAGTACACAAAATTGTCTGCTACAGCGTCTTGCCTTTCAACGACTTCTTCAGTTTTAACCACAATAGTACACGGGCAAACAATCAATACAAACTCAAGGTAAACCACTTCAAACTTGATTGCAGAAAATATGATTTCAGCAACAGAGTAGTCAATGCCTGGAATATTCTACCCGACTCCATTGTTACAGTCTCAAAGCCAGTGGTGAAATTCAAAAATTTTCTCTACCGGTTCTTTGGGCGTGGCTTGGTGATCATGTGACTTGCTGGGTGTGGCTTGGTCATGTGACTTCTGGGTGTGGCTTGGTGATCAGGTGACAGGGAAAACCAACTATCACACTTTACACAAAATGAACACAAAAGCTACACAACTGACTCACAATGCAAAAGCAGCTGGACTTCACACAAAATGGTCCCTGCAACAAGCAGGAAACTCACAGAGTCACAGAGAGCTCAAAAACAAACTATCACACTTTACACAAAAATACCGGTTCGAGCAATAGGTAGTAAAAAAATGCTTTAAAAAGTAAACAAAAAAATTTTCTGAGGATCACGCAGCACAGCTGATTGTCACAGCTGTTTTTTAAAACTTTTTTTAGAATTCTTTCACTACCTATTTGCTGGAACTGGTAGTAAAAAAATGCGCTAAAAATGTTAAAGGTTCTGAAGATCAGCTGTGCTCCGCGATGTTCGGAACTTTTTTTTTTTTTTTTACTTTTTAAAGCATTTTTTACTACCGGTTTGGTAGTAGCATTTTCACTACTGGTTTGGGCGAACCACCCCAAACCAGTAGCATTTCACCCCTGCTCAAACCCTCAACAGTTTCAATTTCAAATTGTTTACTGTGGACCTCATTCCCTTCTTAAGAGGTCCATAAAGGTGGCGAGCATAAGCACACCAGCGTGCCTCCCTTCCCTGTCTGTCCCCATTTATTTGTATTTACTTCCTTCATTTATGTTTATGTTCATACCTATACTTGTTACCTTGTACATGTTTGACAAACAAATAAATAAAATAAAATAAATTTGAAATAGACTTCCAGAGACAAAGGGGATGGATTAAGTAAAATGACTGCTAATGAACAAGAAAGGGTGTTTTTTTTTAAATGGTGACTGCTCAGCTGTTCCACTATTTTAATTGCACAGTACAGGTAACTTCCTTCTGGCTCTATGCCCTTCCTTTATACACAACATATTCTATTCATGTCCCTTCAGCTACTACTTGTAAAATAATCCTTGCAAGGAATACTTAAAGGAAAGCCGAGAAAGAAAACCACATGCTTGTTTATGAAATACTAAGAGGATAATTAATAAATGATAAGATGAATAATTAAAATGCATTTTTCTGAAGGAGGCTTGCTGTAAAATGTTGTAAACGAAAATGGAAAAAGACATTAATGAAATGATATTTTTAGGCTTTTTTATTGAAAGTTTGATTCAGAAGTTACTTATGATTAAATGTACATTAATTGTCTCATTCTGAACAATCATAGATGATCAAAGACCTGCTCAAGAGGGTTTTACCCAAAAACAAGTTGCATTCAATTTTTGGACTCCCGTTGCCTCCCTTGACTTTTTACGCAGGATCGGGGTTTCCTGTTATCACACTGTCATCCTGGAACTTCAGAATCTCCAGTAGCTGTATGACAAGAAGATTAATTACACCAAAGCAATTAATCTCATTTTAATTTCACCATTTCTGTCTCAAAAGCCAGAAGGCATGGGGGGGAAAAACGCTGGTCAGTTATACCATTGGAAAAGTAGAAATGCCTCATTGGAATACAGGTCTCAATTTACACTTGTGTCCAAAATTTCTTTTGCTATGCAGGATGATTTCTTGCCAAAGTTGCTAAGTGAATCACTGCAATTGTTAAGTTAATAACATGGTTATAAAGTGAATTTTGCTTCCCCATTGATTTTGCTTGTCAGGAGATCTCAAAAGATGATCACATGACCTGGAGACATGGAAATTTTATTATTTGTTCCTTCCTGCCAGACTTATCTCTCTCAGAGTTTCATTGAAGAAAGTGTTTATATCTATAAAAGCGAAATACCACTCATGCAATCATCACAAAATCTCCAGAACCGTAAAGTCTACAAACTTGAAATTTGGCATGTTTGTTCCTTTTGGCTTCTAGGTGCTTGCTAAGAAAGGATTTTTCAAAATGACCATCAGATTATTAGTATTTCTTATATTATAATTAATATGCTCTGATGCTAAGGAGTTAGATCTACTCCCCCTGCCCGCCTGAAAATAACTCTGTTCCAATTGCCATTTGGGCATAGGTGTGGCCAGCACCTGACTCATCCAGCTTGCGAGCTGGGAGTTTAGACGTTCTACTCCCCCTCCACACCTGAAAGGGAGAGAAGGGGATAAGATAGGAGAGGCCTCTGTGGGGAAAGCCTGAGGGAGAGAAGGAATAGGAGAGGAGAGACTTCTGTGGGGCAAGCCTGAGGGAGAGAAGGGGATAATTAATGAGAGACTCATTAATTTTCAAGCTGTAAGTGTCAATTTATCAAGCCCGATCACATAGTTTCATAGCGGAGCACGGGTATCCAGCTAGTTTTCCTATAAATGCATTGTCTCATTTATTATAAAAAAAGTAACCTGTTTAAATAAGGAAGGATGGGCATTCTGAAAAGAAGTAATAATCTAAATGAACTGATTCTTTTTAATCTGCAGGTTATATTCTTATAACACAGCTGATATAAATGTTTCAGTGGCTCTTTTTTTGCTCAAAGTTTGAGCACATTCCACTGTACTTTATATTGTATCTCATTTAGACGGTGTGATTTTTTTTTCTTGAACCCATTTTGAATTTGTTAACATGACATGCAAAATGAAATTAAACTTTGTGACCAATAATTTTTCCTATTGCTTTTAAGGCAAACATTGTCTTAAGATACCTGAATTTCAGTGACTGGGAAGACACTGCAAGATGATTTTTTTCAAATTCAGCTCAGTGTAAGGTTTTTCAGTGCTTCCTTGACTTACAATCACAATTGAACCCAAAATTTTTGTTGCTAAGAGAGACAGAGGTTATGTGAATTTTGTTCCATTTTACCACATTTCTCGGCATATTCTTAAGTGAATAATTGCAGTTGTTAATAATACGATTGTTAAGTGAATCTGGATTCCCCATTGAGTTTGCTTGTCAGAAGATCGCAAAAGGTGATTACGTGACTCAGGGACACTGCAACCGTCATAAATATGAACCAATTGTCAAGTGTCTGAATTTTGTTCACGTGACCATGGGGATGCTACAACATTTGTATGAAAAATGGTCATAAGCTACTTTTTCAGTGCTTTTGTAACTTCAAACGGTCACTAAATGAATTCTTGTAAATCAAAAACTATCTGTACAATGCAAATTGCAACAGAGAAAATGGGTGCATATGAAATATTTGAAAGTGCAGAGCAATGGTGATGAATGACAGATAATTGTTAATTGGAAGTGAAATTAATGTAGGGACTTTACACATAGAGCATTCAGCATTATAATAACTTTCAACAAAGGTCTTTCACACTTTTAAATGTGCTCTAGTTAAAGAACTTGGCTCTTTTATTGCAGCCTATTGAGAATGGCTAAGAAATGTATGATGAATTGCCCAATCAATAATTTCATTTAAATGTTCCAGGGGTGGTTTAGCTTTAGAGCTCACTGAATGACTTTGGATCAGTTTCTATCTCCCACTGAAATCTACTTCAGAGGATTGGTAAAACCAACGATCAGAAAGTGATATCTGTTCTATTCAGGGGTGAAATCCAGCAGGTTCTGACAGGTTCTGGAGAACCGGTAGCAGAAGTTTTGAGCAGTTTGGAGAACCAGCAAATACCACCTCTGGCTGGCCCCAGAGTGCGGTGAAAATGGAAATTTTGCAGTATCCTTTCTCTGGACTGGAGTGGGAATAGAGATTTTGCAGTATCCTTCCCCTGCTATGCCCACTAAGCCACACCTACCAAGCCATGCCACATCCACCAAGCCACGCCACAGAACTGGTAGTAAAAAAAAAGGATTTTACCACTGGTTCTTTTGTTCTTGGAGGAAATACAAAATAAGAATCTTACAAATGAATAAAATAATATCTGTTTCCCTGAGAAGAGAAAATTTGATTTGTTTATTCTGCTTTGGAAGAGAAAGAAACACAAGAAAGAAACACAAGAAATTACAAGATTATTAAGGAGAGGTTGTTTATTAAGGGGCACCTGTAAGCTAAAATGGCATCTGTGATCACAAAACTGATGTCCTGCCTTGCTTACATGTGGCATGTGTAAAAAGAGATGGTGGTTTGATCACCTAGTTGTGAGGGCTTGACTTTTTTTGACAACTACTCCTGCATTCACACCTCAGGGAACACCTATAAAAACGTCTTAATGCCATTTTGTCTCAGTACATTGGAAAGGCAGGCTTGCTAATTTCAAAAAAACCTACTATAAAGTTTATATCATGTAAGTAGTACCAGGTATATTTCTAGTTATTCAGAGAAGGGCATGAATGATCATGAGCCGAACAAAACACCAGGCTGCCCCACTCCACCAGTCCTATCATTACCCTATGCAATTTTCCTTTGCTTGTTGTAGCCATTCAAAGCAGGGGTCTCCAACCTTGGTAACTTTAAGCCTGGTGGACTTCAACTCCTAGAATTCCTCAGCCAGCTTTGCTGGCTGGGGGATTCTGGGAGTTGAAGTCCGCCAGGCTTAAAGTTACCAAGGTTGGAGACTCCTGATTCAAAGGGAATTTAACACTCCAGAAATGACGATTTCAAGGTGATTTGTCCAAAGGCCACCTAATAAAATACACTGTTATAAAAGCATATTTAGCTTAACAAGATAACCATCAATTGGCTTGTCGTAGGAGAAAAGTGATCTTACGGGGTTTGGGAGGATAGGATACTTATTTGTTGAATGTTCCCTACTGTCTTTTAAACATTTTTGGGGGATTGGACACACTTGTGTGTCAAGATTACTTCAAGAGTCTCCTTTCTCAAAGGTGTACATTATTCAGAAATAAAAGTACATACTGTACAAGTTCATGAGTGAACAAAGGCCCTTCATGCTCTTACAACTCTGAGAATCAAAATGTATCCACCGAATTGAACAAAATTTAATTTTTTGAGCATAGAGAGCAGGGGAATCATATTTGAAACCGTTGTTTTCTCTCTCACTTTCATGTGTACTTTTACCTCCTGTTTTCTCTCCTCTACAGTAGTTGTGTGAATTGTGTTTCACAGTTTCCCTTGCCTGTGACTTCATGCATTTATTATCCTGACTGCTCAAGCATTCATGAAATGTCAGCTTTCACAGGTGATGAGATTCAATCTAAGATATATTAATTATTATAAAAACACCTACATGCCCTCTTATGAAAGTTTATAGCCACAGGCAGGAGATTAATCTGAGACACAGATTAAGAAGACAAGAGACAAGAAATACAAAAAATGATGTTTCTATGTTTTGACATTCACAGTTAAGGCTTGGCTGAGTAATTTTGTAATATTTTGCCCCTAAAGTTTAGTGATAAGAATGTTCCTGCCTCCCACAGCCTTCAAAAAAAGCGTTATTAACCAAGTAGGCATTCATTCTTCAGTGCTGTCATGATAACAGGCTTGAGAACTTCCTTTTATTGTCTATCTCAATTATTTAATTGCATTTCTATATTTTGGAAAAGAGGATTTTTCCCCCCTCTTCCTAATATTTCTAATATGTTATTCTTATGTTTTTTGTTGTTTAAAATCATTGATATAATTCCAAGGTTGACCATTCTAAAACCCATCTCTCAAAGGATAGCTGCTCATATAACCAAGAAGCAGAGGGTATCCATTATGGAACGTAAAGGCAAAGTTTGAACTTCAACTTTAATTTTGCCATTCAAATAAAATGGCTGCTGCTTTGAAAACTAATGGGAATTTGTGACTTGGAACAGTGACCTCATATCTTGGATGAATAGTTGGGGTTTTGTTCAATACTGAAACAGCCCGGAATCATAGACTCTGCTTAGATTCCAAAATTCATAGAGTACGAAGAGAGATTTAGGCCGTCACTTCTGACATTAATGCAGGAATCCAAATCCAGGCATCCCACACAGATGACTGTTTAGCCTTTCCTTTGGCACAACCAATGAAGGGAGTTTTCCCTTTGTATGAGTAGTTGGTTTCACTATCAAATGGTTCTTTTTAGAAAACATAAATTCATTCTTCTGTAACCTCCACCGTTTGGGCAGGAGAAAGTTGTCAGGAAGACAGTTCGGGAATTTTGTTGGAAAGATCATACCTGACAGAGTTTGTCTCCTAACAGATGTTGGGTAATTAAGTCTCAAGTCAGTATGAATTTGTGCCACTTTAAAAGATTTGCAATTTGTTTTAGGATATCAGGATGTGAGAATCAAGAAAGCACTATTTTGTGACAAGATATTACTCCTTCCAGTGAGATACAAAATTACTTTGAATGGTGCCAATGTCTTGTTTTATTTTATTTTTTATTTTATTTATTTGTCACAACAGTATATATAGGCATAAGCATGAAATAACCATACGATATATAAGTATATATATAAGCATAAGTATGTAACAACTATACGAATTGGATACAATTAAAGGGAACATTAGGACAGGAACGGTAGGCACACTTGTGCTCTTATGCACGCCCCTTACAGACCTCTTAGGAATGCAATGAGGTCAAAGGTAGATAGTTTCTGGTTAAAACTTTGGGGATTTTGGGAAGAGACCACAGAGTCTGGTAGTGCATTCCAGGTATTAACAACTCTGTTACTGAAGTCATATTTTCTGCAATCAAGATTGGAGCGGTTCACATTAAGCTTAAATCTATTGTGTGCTCATGTATTGTTGCGATTGAAGCTGAAGTAGTCTTCAACAGGAAGGACATTGTAACAGATGATTCTATGAGTTAAACTAAAGTCATGTCGAAGGCGGTGGAGTTCTAAATTTTCTAAACCCAGGATTTCAAGTCTGGTGGCATAAGGTATTTTGTTGTAATCAGAGGAAAAGGAGAACTCTTCTTGTAAAATATTTCTGGATACGCTCAATTGTATTAATGTCCGAAATAAGGTATGGGTTCCAGACAGGTGAGCTGTATTCAAGAATTGGTCTAGCAAATGTTTTATATGCTCTGGTTAGTAGTGTAGTGTTTCTGGAGAAGAAGCTACGCATGATTAAGTTTACAACTCTTAAAGCCTTTTTTGTGATGTAGTTGCAGTGGGCTTTGGCACTTAGATCATTTGATATGAAAACTCCAAACTGGGGTGGGGATCATCTACAAGGTAATGTCCATGGAGCTTGTATTTAGTGTTCAGATTCTTTTTTCCAATAGGTGAAATGATCAGTGATTGTTTAGTTAGTAAATACAGCTAAATTAGTCCTGTTATCTCCCATAAAGTGGACAGAATCCTTCAAGCTGTGAGTTCAGCCACCTGTGTTTTAGATCCCTGTCCCTTCTAGTTGATTAAGGTCTTCCTTGAGATGACAGGTGTTTAGGTCCACATTGTGATAAATGCTTCTCTGCCAGAGGGGGTGGTTCCATCAGCAATGAAAGAGGCAGTTGTCTCACCCTTCATTATGAGGCCATTGCTGGAACCAATGGAACTGGAAAATTTTTGTTTAATTTCCAACCATCCATTTTTAGGGAGGCTGTTGAAATGGTAATTGGCTTATAATTCCACAGGGCCCTGGAAGAAATAGATTTTCTGGGTGTTTTTCAGTCAGGATTCAAGACTCAACATAGTACTGAGGAGACATTGATCATGCTTGATATTGAGTCTGATGTACTCAGGATGGAGCTAATGCATCCATCCTAACTCTCCTTGATCAGTAAATAGTAGGCTTTAAATAGTATCAATTATGATATATTTTGGGTCAACTCAGGACATCAGAAGTGGGAGGTAGTACATTGCGGTTGTTCTCTTCATTTTGTTAGGACAGGTTCCAATTGGTATTGGTAATAGGAAGAGATTGAGCCTGGGGCCTTTACTGTGTCCCTGCTCCTATTTAACATTTATATGAAATCTACTCCACATGAAGATGGAGGACATCCACCAACACAGTATTATCAATGTGTTAATGATACTCACTTGTACATCTTCATTGTGGTATAACCAGATGCTGCTGCTAAGGTTCTTTCCCAGTGTCTGGAAGTCTTGGGAGGGTTGGATAGGGGAGAAGAGGCTTTGTCTTAACCATTAAAACACTGAGTGGCTGTTACTTTTAAGCTTCTCTTCCAGTTTTGCATATGATTTAATTTAGTTTAGAATAGAGTTGGAAGGGACCTTGGAGCTCTTCTAGTCCAAGCCCCTGTTTAGGCAGGAAATCCTATGCCATTTCAGACAAATGGTTATCCAGTCTCTTCTTTAAACACTTCCAGGGTTGGAGCATTCACAACTTTTGGAGGCAAGTTGTTCCACTGATTAATTGTTCTAACTGTCAGGAAAAATGACTGATGACTCATTCCTTAATTACCTTCTGTTTGGATTAGTGTAGCATGCTGTACATGGGCCTGCCCTTGAAGATATCAGGATGCTGAAGTTGATCCAGAATAGGTGTTTCCCGTGATTCTCTTATAACAATGTTGCTCTGCAAACTGCACTAGCTCCCACTAGGCTTCTCAGTCTGATTTATGTTGCTGGTTATCACCAATAAAGCCCTAGCTATCTGGACTATATTCCAGTCTCCCATTGCTACCTGATCTAAGAGGAAGGGCATCCTCCAGAGGTGGGTTTCAGCAGGTTCTGACCAGTTCTGGAGAACTGGTAAAGGAAATTTTGAGTAGTTCAGAGAACCGGTAGTAAAAATTCTGACTGGCCCCATCCCCATCTATTCTCTGCCTCCCAAGTCCCCGGTGATCGGGAGAAAATGGGGATTTTGCAGTAACCTTCCCCTGGATTGGGAAGGGAATGGAGATTTTACAGTATCCTTCCCCTGCCATGCCCACCAAACCACGCTCACCAAGCCATGCCACACCCACCAAGCCACACCCGTAGAACCAATAGTAAAAAAATTTGAAACCCACCACTGGCATCCTCCTTTACTTTTTCCTTCCAAAAATGCCATCTTCTTGGACCCTGGAGTTGTGTTATCTATAGAACAGAATCTCTCTGAAAATTGAGATGGCCCAAACCTTGTTAGCTTTTTTTAAGACTCTGAAGACCTAGCTGTTCTCCCAAGCACTCGGTCCAGGAAGTTAGGTGAACTCTGCTGGTAATGCTGCTGTTATTATTTGGTGTATTGTTTTAATCTCAGGCTGTTGTTGTTTTAACATTGTATGCTGCCTAGAGTCACTGTTACGAAATGGGCAGCCAAATAATAAGATGTAAGTACCATCAACCTTAAATTGTTATAGAAATCTCTTTTAACATTTACGTATTAAAGTCTGTAATAGTTAAAGAACTCACATTACTATAAAAAAAATAACTGAAAAAAGGTTTGGATAATAATCAGATAGTGCTGATCTGTATTTTTAGAATTATTGGGTCCCAAATAATCCACTTTAATAAATTAAACCATCTACAGTATATGATGAAAACATTTTGAACACATTTCAAATTCTTTTGTCTCTGGTGGCAACTTATATAGACAGATTCAAATTCAGCTTGAAATGAGGACAACAGATCATAGGAAAGATAATATTTGTAGCAGCAGGACAGCTGGCTAATGATTAACATATTATATTTTACATCTAATTGCACATACCTATTAAAGGAGAAGGAGTCCAACAGTTAGCAATAGAAAAACAATGTCATGGAATAAAATACTCATTTATTTTCTATGATCATCCTAAATAAAAACACTAGTTGCTAAGGGGACGGGTGGGGAGGGCGGGGGATGTGGGGAAATTGCTTAGGGCTAAAGCACACTAATTGCATGCAAAAGGTCCCAGGTGTTTGACTTTGGCATCACTATCAGGAAAAAAATCCTTTATGAAACTCTGAACAGTTGTTGCTAATCACTGTCAAGCATATTGTTAGCTTTTTTAAAGACTCAATGGACTCCAATGATATGGTTCACTATAAAACTGCCTCTGGAAATGTTTTGCTGTACAGTATGATAAAGCTGAGTATAAGAAACCTACACTCATGCTTGAACTTCAAGTGAATTTCCCCCTTTGACCACTCATTTTAGAAGATTATGATTATGAACAGCAAGATTTCATTACAAAGAGGCAGGTGACTATTGCACATATTTTATTAAATCACATACAAGGAAGACATTGAACAAAAATCCTAGTGCAATTATTTACTCCGTATATACATTTCCCCTGTCTGGATGATACTTAAACTGGTTAAGAAAATGTTTCACAAGACAATCTAAAACGACAAAACTGATGCTAAAATGAATATTAACTTCAAGTAACAGTTTTGGTAAAGGGTGTAGCTAAACTCCTAGACAATAAGGTCAAACATAATTCCCATGTGACTATGTTCCATAGCATGGAACCTACATAGGAGAGGTTCTTCTCCCTACATTGTAGAAAGATGATAGAAGACCGTCTCCTCCAGCAAATCTTATCAATTAGATAAGAAAGGTTGTCCCTTAAATAGCAGGTCCTAAGCTGTTTAAGCAACTATATTCTGTCAACACTTTGAAGTGAGTCTTAGTAGGCAACTGACAGTCATTACACTTCTTTTATTACAGGCATCATATGATCCCAGGGACATGCACTCATCAGCAGGCTTGTTACCATAATGTGCATTAATAACAATATCCATAATATTTTGAAGGGCAGTTCCAGGTAGAAGATATTTCAGTCGTCAAGATGCGATGAAGGGGCACCAGCGTGCCTACCATTCTTATCCTAGTGTTCCCTTTGGTTGTATCCAATTTGTGTGGTTATTTCATGCTTATACTTATATATACTGTTGTGTTTGACAAATAAATAAATAAAAATAAATAAAATGTAGTAAAAATGTGGACAGCCATCACCAAATCTACCTGCCTCCTGAAAGGTCAGAGCTGACATGCCTGACAGCAAAAGCATTCCTCGCCGCAGTGACCACCTGCATATCTAATGACTGCTGAAGATCAAAGAACAGGGGTGTCAAACTCGCGACGACACATCATCACATGACATATTGCAACTTTATTCCCCTTTGCTAAACCTGGGGTGGGTGTGGCCAGCACATGACCCATGGGCCATGAGTTTGACACTCCTGTTCTAGACCTACAAATGTAACTTATTAAAAACCGGCTGAACCCAGCCCTCAGTTTCCTTGTTACAAAAATGCCTCCATCTTGTCTGCATTCAGTTTAAATTTTCCCTAGGGATGTCCTCACTGGGTGGGGATGTTAGAAGATGGACATGTTCTTATGATCCAAGCATCAACCCTTTTGTGGTAAATCAATGTAGAACACATATACAAAAGGTGTGGAGCTTGGAACATGATGTTATGCCACCATATTGTAGATGTTGATTCCTCTTGTAGATGCTTGGAGTTTTGTCTAATCAAAATCATTACTTAATTTAGGTAGTACATGAAGAAAATAGGTGAAAATTCAATTGCACCATTGTTGTTGATATCTTGACTTTATTTTACACCTCATCCTATGGAAGCACTTGAAGGGATGCTGACATCTGCATATGCTTTTAAGAAACTGGAGTTTTTGTATTAAATTACAAAATTTACTCAATGTGAAGACATTATAATATTACAAGCTTAATATTTTCCATCATAAACTCTGAGGTGAAAAGATAGATTAAATGAGATGCCATTCATTAGTATTTACCATATTCTTTATTTCCAAATAAAATGGCTTTACAAAATGCTAAAGTAAATCACTACAGTTAGAAATTGGGTAAGTCCAATTTCAAATTGCAGGTGCAAATCAACTGCATGAATTCATCCAGCTGCATTTTTACCCCACATGAATTAGGTTTTAGTTTCATTGCCATTCATGCAATAAATTATAACCTGCAACCTGAAAAGGAAAAAAAATGACTTATCTGAAAGCACTGTGTTAAAGGGGAAGAGATAAATTAAGGAAAAGTATTAGAAATACAGTATATTTCTACAATATGCTTAAATGCTCTAGTATTTGTTTGCTTAATTGTCTTGAAGCTTTGGATTAGTAATACAGTTACAACAAGTAAATGAACAATATTTCAAACACATTTCATTCAGAAATGTTAAGCTGACGACCAGAAACAAACCATTACTTAGCAGGTAAGGTTTTTCTGTAAGAAATACAAGTCGCGGCGTGGGAACAGGCTGCGGCTGGGGCCTTAGACCGTGTCGTGCCTTTGCGGCCTCTGACCCGGCGCAGATCTCGTCCAGCTCCTTTGTTCTCTGAGGAGCTGAGGGAGATGAAACGCTGGAGAAGACGCCTAGAGAGTGCCTGGAGATCCAGCCATTCGGAGGCTGACCGGACACTAGTTAGGTCATATAGTAGGACCTATCTAGTGGCATTGAGAGAAGCGAGACGTTGTTACGTCTCCTCCCTCATTGCGTCGGCAGATAACCGACCGGCTGCCCTGTTTCGGGTGACCTGCTCTCTCCTCCAACAGGGGGTGCGGGATGACCCATTGCAGGGACGTGCCGAGGAGTTTCGTGGTTATCTATACGATAAAATCGTTCAGCTTCGGGATGGATTGGATCAAAATTGGGTAGATCCAGGTGAGAGGTCGGAGACGCGTCTTGTTGAGACTGTTTGGGATGAGTTTGATCCTGTGGCTCCCGAGAACATGGACAGGTTGTTGGGGAGGTTGAATGCCACCACATGTTTACTGGACCCGTGTCCCTCCTGGCTGGTACTGGCCACGCAGGAGGTGACACGAGGCTGGCTCCAGGGGATTACTAATGCTTTGTTGTTGGATGGGGTCTTTCCTGCTGCTCTGAAAGAGGCGGTGGTGAGACCCCTCCTCAAGAAGCCTTCCCTGGACCCAGCTGTTTTAGGAAATTATCGTCCGGTCTCCAACCTTCGCTTTGTGGCGAAGGTTGTAGAGAGTGTGGTGGCATGTCAATTACCCCAATACCTGGAGGAAACTGTCTATCTAGACCCATTCCAGTCCGGCTTTCAGCCCGGATACAGTATGGAGACGGCTTTGGTCGCGTTGGTTGAAGATCTCTGGAGGGCCAGGGATAGGGGTTATTCCTCTGCTCTGGTCCTATTAGACCTCTCAGCGGCTTTCGATACCATCGACCATGGTATCCTGCTGCACCGGCTGGAGAGTTTGGGAGTGGGAGGCACCGTTTATCGGTGGTTCTCCTCCTATCTCTCTGACCGGTCACAGGCGGTGTTGGCAGGGGGGCAGAGATCGACCCCGAGGCGCCTCACTTGTGGGGTGCCGCAGGGGTCGATTCTCTCGCCTCTCCTGTTCAACATCTATATGAAGCCATTGGGTGAGATCATCAGTGGTTTTGGGGTGAGGTACCAACTGTACGCTGATGATACGCAGCTGTACTTTTCCACCCCAGGCCACCCCAACGAAGCAATCGAAATACTGTCCCGGTGTCTGGAAGCCGTACGGGTCTGGATGGGGAGACACAGGCTCAAGCTCAATCCCTCCAAGATGGAGTGGCTGTGGATGCCGGCACCCCGGTACAGTTAGCTGCAGCCGTGGCTGACTGTTGGGGGCGAGTCATTGGCCCCAATGGAAAGGGTGCGCAACTTGGGCGTTCTCCTGGATGGGCGGCTGTCCTTTGAAGATCACCTGACAGCCGTCTCCAGGAGAGCTTTTTATCAGGTTCATCTGATTCGCCAGTTTCGCCCCTTCCTTGACTGGGATGCCCTATGCACGGTCACTCATGCTCTTGTTACCTTTTGCTTGGATTACTGCAATGCTCTCTACATGGGGCTCCCCTTGAAGAGCATCTGGAGGCTCCAGCTGGTTCAGAATGCAGCTGCGCGGGTGACAGAGGGAGTCACTCGTGGCTCCCACGTGACACCACTCCTGCGCAGGCTGCACTGGCTACCTGTGGTCTTCCGGATGCACTTCAAGGTGCTGGTTACTACCTTTAAAGCGCTCCATGGCTTAGGAACGGGTTACTTACGGGACTGCCTACTGCCATCGACTACCTCTCACCGACCTGTGCGCTCTCACAGAGAGGGTTTCCTTAGGGTGCCGTCCGCCAAACAATGTCGGTTGGCAGCCCCCAGAGGAAGGGCCTTCTCTGTGGGGGCTCCCACCCTTTGGAATGAACTTCCCCCAGGACTTTGCCAACTTCCTGACCTTTGAACCTTCCGCCGCGAGCTGAAGACATATTTATTCATTCGCGCAGGACTGGCATAGGGTTTTAGATTTTATTTGGTTTTAATTTTAGTGGGTTTTATCATTTTAAAGATATTTTAATTCGGGCCAAATTGAATAAGTTTTTTAAATATTATTTTATTCTGTATTTATATTGTTGTCTTTTTATCTGGCTGTAAACCGCCCTGAGTCCTTCGGGAGAAGGGCGTTATAAAAATTTGATTAAAAAAAATTTAAAAAAATTAAAAAATGCAAATTAAAATAAAGCCTCTGTGTGTGTGTGTGTGTGTGTGTGTGTGTGTGTGTGTGTGTATGTTTGTATGTTTGTATGTATATGTATTTGTGTGTTTCTTAAATCCAAAGTATTGCACAGCTCTCTACTAGAAGTTATTGTACAGTAACAGCTGGCAGGCCATGAGTACCAATGTGCAACTGATACAAAGCCAGAAGGACGAGTGAGTGGAGTTGATTAAAAACCAGGCCAGCTTAATCATTTTCACATCTGTAGGTTCAAGACTAGCATTGATTTTGCTGCTGGTTTCATGTTTTGCATGGAAAACAAGTTCAAGCAGAGAGCACAATGATGTAAAGTTGTTGTTGTTGTTAGTTGTCTGATCCATCATGACCCCATGGACAACATTCCTCCAGGCCTTCCTGTCTTTTACCATCCTCTGGAGTCCATTTAAGCTCACGCTGACTCCATCCAGCCACCTCATTCTGTGTCGTCCCCTTCTTCTTTTGGCCGCAATATTTCCCAGCGTTAGGCTCTTCTCCACTGAGTCCTTCCTTCTCATTAGGTGGCCATCTTGGGCTTTCTTGGAACTTCATAGATACATCCACTTGACACCTTCCTAAAAGATACCTAATTCCCTAAATTACAATGGATCGAACATGGTGTGTGATGGTGGTGGGGGGCTTATGCTGAAGGAAAGCACAGGGATTAGCTGTTAACTTGCCAATGGAGAAAAATTCATCTTATGAACTGAGAACAGCAATTACATTGCTTCTAGTGCAGGAGTGTCCAACCTGGCTGGCTGGGGAATTCTGGAAGTTAAAGTCTCCAAGTCTTAAATTTGCCAACGTTAGACACCCCTATTCTAGAGAAAGAATACCTAAATAGATGACAATCTGGAAAGCATTAACTTATCTAACCCAAAAGTGCTTTTTCCAAAAGGCAACTGGGCTTTGTTTTTTCTTGAAGACGTTTTGCTTCTCATTTAAGAAGCTTCTTCAGTTCTGGACTGAATGGTGGAGGCTGGAAGGATTTATATTTCTTCTTGTCGTCTGGTCGTTAGCACTCTTTCTAACAGTTCTTGAGGCCACTTGGAGGTTTATCTATGCCCTCAGAATCACCAGAATAGTGCAAAAGGATATAGAACCTTCTTAGAACTGGTGAAAGGACTGTGTTGTAAACAGGAGATAGGTGGTGGTGTATCATTTTCCTTATGTTGAAAGAGGGCCATTCAATCTTAATGTAGATGTCCTCTTCATTCTTTTTTGGAAGAGTGCTAAATCTGTGTCCCAGAATAGCCTGACTGAGAGATTTTAGTAGCAGAGAACAAATACTGAATACAACAGAAAGGAGTTTGCCTGATGCACTAGAAAAAAATTCATCCCACCTGGCTCATACCCTTTCTCTGCCTCACTAGGAGACTCTATTCTCATCTGCTAACTAGGTTATTCTTAGACATAGGTTTGGTGCTATTTCAGTGGATACCTGGGTTCAGGAACAGTCTAAGTGACTGGTTAACAAAAATACACTAGAGATGGGTGAAACATTAAAAACCGAATTAAAGATTCTGCCCACTTGCCTCCCCACAGCCGTCTAAGCCCTACTACCAATACATAGCATTAGCACTTAGACTTATATGCTGCTCCATAGTGCTTTATAGAACTCTCTAGATGATTTACAATGTCAGCATATTGCCCCCAACAATCTGGGTTTTACCGACCTCGGAAGGATGGAATTCTGAGTCAACCTTGAGCCTCGTCAGGTTGCAATGCTGCATTTTTAAAACACTGCGCCACCAGGTTAACTGATTTTTCCATGGCCAAATTCCACGTGGGGAAATATGTAGTCAAGGTCATTTGTCAACCTCTGTCCTATTTTTCCATATTAAAACTGTAAAGACAACTTTGTCTCTGAAACCAATAGAGTCTGGCCATCACGGAAGCCCAGTTTATGCCCTATGAGAAGACATCTATGAGAAGACAGGAGAGATGCACATGAATGCAATCATGAGGAAGAACCCTCAGTGTCATCTTATTGTTGTGAAGTTTTCTAGGGGAGACAAAAACAGACCTGCATTTGACAACCCTGAGATTGTAACAGTGTCCACCATCTCACTTATTTTGGAGAATAAAAGAGAAACAAGTTCCATCAGTGTTTTGCCACCCACACCTAAAATTTCTCTATAAATGCTTTTTGTGTGAATCAAGCTTATGTCAGACGTGTGATACTCTTCAAATGACTTTGATTGTTAAGAGCAGAGAGACAGAGAGATTTCATCTATTTTTCTCCCCTGAAAATAATGGAGAAGCTTCTGCTGATGGTTTGTAGTGGGGAACATTTAGTTCAGCTCTCCCAATTAGAAAGCAACACTTGGATCATTTCATTTCATTTCTGAGTATCCATTTTCTTGATGAAGTGTGAGTGCCTCAAACAAATGGAAGTACAAGAAGTTTATTTATAACAGAATGGGAAACTGCCCTGGCTTTTAGAAGCTGATGGAAACATCATTCTTAATAATACAAATAACAATGGTTGAGGCCACCATAAGAGCAAGAACCAGAACTTTATATATCCCTTAACACTTGAAACGAAAGAGAAGAAGAAGAAGAAGAAGAAGAAGAAGAAGAAGAAGAAGAAGAAGAAGAAGAAGAAGAAGAAGAAGAAGAAGAAGAAGTAGTAGTAGTAAATAAATAATTCGAGAATTCATAAGAAAACAAACTACCAAATTAGTGCAGCTGAGTATCTCTGTCTCAAGTAGTTTCAACTCTCATTCATTGAATAGTGAAGATGTGGGGTCCTTGGTGCTTCTGAATGTGGTTGCTTTCTTGCAGACATTTCATTACCAAACTAGATAATGTCATCAGTGCCTCCGTTTGCTCTCAGTTTATACTTTATGGCTTGCCCTCTCAGTGTTGGTGGGACTGGACTTGGTGGTTCCTTGATTGGGGTGTTGTTTACTGTTAGCTTGTTTGGCAGTTCCTTCATTGGGGTATTGTTGGACTAATGTTAATCTTGATGTTAATCTCTGCTCTTCTGGGTATTGACTGCTGGTGAGAAGGCGTTTTGGTCCTTTTTGGCTTTTGGGTTATCTCTTTTGAATGGCATATAGATGTTGTTTATGTCTTTATGTCTGTTGATGGTCAATTTTTCTCAATGCCAGGCTTCCAAGAATTCTCTAGCATTTTTGGACTTGGCTTGGTTGAGGATGCTTACAATTTCCCCATTAAAACTATGGTTAAGTCTGTCTGCATGTTGTGTCTTTCATCATGTCGACTGACCACTAGTTGGTGTTCAGGAATACAAATATTCTCTTCTGTTAGTAGTGAAGATGCTGGCCCTCATGTCTGCATCCTCAGCCACAGCTGCATGCCTCTGCCCACCCATACGTTCAGTCACATGATAAGTTGCTGCCGGTTGTACAATTCCCCAACACAAGATTCCTCCCTTGCATAGGGAAATATTAACTGTATACATCAGCAGGAGTTGGTGGAGTTAGCAAATGTGATTTCAAGACTGAGTTGTGTTAGTTTTAAAATTGGCTTCAAGCTTTTCAGGCTTTGCTCTAGTGCAGGGTTTCTAAAGCTTAGCAATTTTAAAATGTGTGAACTTTAATTTCCAAAATCCTGGGAGTTGGAGCCCACAAGTCTTAAAGGGACCAAGGTTGGAGACCCCTGGTCTAGTTGGTATTCATTAATCCTCCATGGTGTACTTGCTTCACTGCATTTTGTCTTATGTCTGCCCAGGTTGAGAACATTGCTCTGGGTATAGAAAATGTGTGTATTCAAAATATTCCTTCCCACCATATGTGCTTTACAAGCATTTTTTCCCTTTCTCTCAGAAATGCAATCATTCACATGATTTGAGATTCAAAAATATTGAGTTTCTATGGTTTGGAATGATGCTTTCTTCTGCAGAATTTCCGTCTGATGTCTATGAAAGATGGCTCCCCCGTCCCTCTGGTAGTGTTTAATGGAAAACGTCTCATCAGTCACACTGAACATGAAAGAAGCAATTTAATACTAGGCAATGTTTGCTGTGTTTAATACAACCAAAAGCCATTCAGGAAAGTGTCAGCTTTGTTTGTTCACATAACTCACTTAAAGTTTTGATTGTTTTCCTCATGTTGAATGTCTTAACACATAAAATTAAATGCTTTTAATAAAGGCTATCAATTTTACAAGTCGTAGGAAGGTTTTTGAAACCCCTTATCTAAATGTTTAATCTTTGTTTCAGTCTGAAGTTATTTTTTCCCACAAGGGACTTGTGCAAACTAGATAAAAACATATGTGAAAGCAGAAAGAACTGTAACTATTTTTGTCCTAGACTGACATTGTAGAATTGAGGCTTCTCACAAGCTACAACATGGCATAGGGTAAGGGCTTTCAAGCCTTCATATTTTACAGCTCCACATTTTTCTGTGTATAATCAGGACACTAAATGTGTTCATGTATATTTAATATCAATGCACTCCCCTACTAAAAATAATTATCCATTAAAATGGATTTAAGATTGTGACTATAAATAATTCAAGCATTTTTTTATAATCATGGCTGCAATTGTTCTACCAAATACATATCCTTTTTTGGGTCTCTGGCTTTAAGTCAGCTTTGACTACTGGTAAGTCCCTGCAGTTTTATTGGCAAGGTTTTCAAAAGAAGAAGAAGTCCACTACCTAGAATCGAGAGAAACTGCCCACAGTTACCTAGCTGGTGACTAAGGCAGAACTGGAACTCATGATCTGGCGAAGGTTGTAGAGAGTGTGGTGGCTTGGCAACTCCCCCAGTACCTGGAGGAAACTGTTTATCTAGACCCGTGCCAGTCCGGCTTCAGGCCTGGGTACAGCACAGAGACGGCTTTGGTCGCGTTGGTCGATGATCTGGAGGGCACGGGACAGAGGTTGTTCCTCTGTTCTTCTCCTGTTAGATCTATCAGCGGCGTTCGATATCATCGACCATGGTATCTTGCTGCGGCGGTTGGAGGACCTGGGGGTGGAAGGCACCATTTTACGGTGGTTCTCCTCCTACCTCTCCGACCGTTCGCAGACGGTGTTGACGGGGGGGCAGAGATCGACCCTTAGGCAACTCACTTGCGGGGTGCCGCAGGGGTCGATTCTCTCACCCCTCTTGTTCAACATTTATATGAAGTCGCTGGGAGAGATCATCTGTGGTTTCGGGGTGAGCTGTCAGCTGTATACTGACAATACTCAATTGTACATCTCCACCCCAAACCACCCCAACAAAGCTGTCAATGTGATGACTCGGTTTCTTGAGGCCGTTTGGGTCTGGATGGGGATGAACAGGCTCCGACTCAATCCATCCAAGACGGAGTGGCTGTGGATACCGGCGCCCTGGCACAGTCAGCTTACCCCATTGCTGACTGGGGGGGGCGAATCGTTAGCCCTGAGGGAATCGGTGCACAATTTAGGCATTCTCCTGGATGCACGGCTGTCTTTAGAAGACCATTTGACAGCTGTCACCAGGGGAGCTTTTCATCAGGTTCGCCTGATTCATCCCTGGACCGGGACGCATTATGCACGGTCACTCATGCCCTCGTCACTTCCCGTCTGGATTACTGCAATGCTCTCTACATGGGGTTCCCCTTGAGGAACACCCGGAGGCTCCAACTGGTGTAGAATGGGGATTGAGGGAGCTCTTCGTAGCTCCCATGTAACACCTCTCCTGCGCAGGCTGCATTGGTTGCCGGTGGTCTCCCGGGTGCGCTTCAAGGTGTTGGTTATCACCTTTAAAGCGCTCCATGATATTGGACCGGGATATTTATGGGACTGCCTGCTGCCGACAGTTACCTCCCATTGTCCGGTACGTCCAGTGCGCGCCCACAGGGAGGGTCTTCTTAGGGTGCCGTCAGCTAGTCAATGTCGGCTGGCGGCCCCCAGGGGAAGAGCGTTCTCTGTGGGGGCCCCGGCTCTATGGAATGAGCTGCCGGTGGGACTCCGTCTCCTCCCTGATCTCCGGACCTTTAAACGTGAGCTCAAGACTTTCTTTTTTCTAGACTTTTCTAGACTCAAGACTTTCTTTTTAACTAGTTAGCTGATGCAAGAAAAGCACACAAAATGATTACAAAAAATAGCATGACAAAATAGTAATGTTTCATTGGAAGCTGTATGAGAAATACAATTTGGCTGCAAGCAAAAACTGGTGGAATCACAAAGCAGACAAAGAAATAGAAAATAAAGACGCTATAGTGATCTAGGACTTTAGAATTCATACAGGCACTTGCCACATAACACTTCAGATTTAACAATTGTCAGTAAGACAAAAAAGTCTGGTTGGTGGATGGTGGCAGTACCTATGAAGACAGCAGAATAGAAAAAAACTGGAGAAAATCACAAACTATAAAGACCTGCAAATACAAATGGAACAACTGTGGCAAAAAAAAGCAAACATAGTACCATTGCAGTAACAAGTAATAACTGCCTTGTGCTTAATTCCAAAACATGTGGAGCACTACTTGAACACCAATGGCATTGACAAAATCATTACCAGTCAATTGCAAAAGGCAGCTTTACTTGGAATGGCTTATATCTTGCAATGATATCTTTAAGACCATCAAACGACAACCCAAATCTTTGAGAAGGGCTTGACAGGTGGATAAAAATGCCAAATTCAGTTTAAACGTCTGACTGACTGTGTGACCAGCCATAATTCTGTAAAAATAATTCATTTTCTAACACACCAATATTGTACTGCATCTTTCAGTTTTGAAATATTTTAGACACAAGATAACTTGATGGCAACAGAAGAAAGAGCTCCTGTTGAAAATTAATCTTTCATTGTGCAACTGGTGGGTGCAGTTCAAGCGATGCTTGTTGATGGCTGATATCAATTGTGGCCTTTTCCTTCTTTGTTTCTGTCTCCATTACCATCTGCTGCAGGAAGGAGGCCTCCTGGAGCTTTTGCATAGCCCAGGAAGCCAACTAGTCATCTAAAGGCCAACAGTTGGGCTTGAGCCAGGGAGTTTTGGCCTTGTGCAACAAAACAGGCTTTCCCCTGAATGAATCAGCCTTTCACAGAGTCAGTATCCAGTGCCCTGTTCAGGCAGTTTGACTCACTGGGTCATGGAAACCTTCTGCTAGAACAAGTCTGTTCTGCTTGTCAAATATTGACTTTTCACTTGCAGTTTTTTTTTTAATCCCGGCTAGGATATTTAGTAGCATGCTTATGAGGGAGATGTCCATGAAGTTATTTTAAGAAAATTGAGCCAGGAGAATGCCAATTGGTGCATTTCAAGCATGGGGTGGAGTGTGATGGTAGTTAGTGCATTTGGCTGTAGGTGAAAATGCTTTGTTCCGCTTGTGGTCAGTTCTACGGTTACCTCTTTTAGCTTCCTTAAATCTGAACCGATGGACTTCCTGATTTTAAGTTCACTCTAGATGCTTTTGACTTCCACATTTTTTATGTTATTATTTATTTTTTGTCAAGCAAGTATAAGATAACAGATATAAGTATAAACATTATTATGAATACAGGAAATGGACACGAATAAATGGAGACAGTAGGACAGGGACAGTAGGCACGTTGGTGCGCTTATATACGCTCCTTACATACCTCTTAGGAATGGGGTGAGGTCAACAGTAGACAATAAACAGTAGACATTATTTGATATTTTTTTAAAAATGGGATTAGATTAATTGTGACTCTAAATTGTGGCTTCAGGAAAAGGAAGATTTATTTCAACCTAGTTTATAGGAATGGGTGTAACATAAAAGCCCTATCTATATACTGGGATTTTATTTCATAGACATATTGAAGTATCATTCTATATTAACTGAATTTCACAAAAAGTTGGTGTTTCAATTTACTGCCATTCTAATGTATCGGAAATATGCATGCCTATACTTTGAAATACATATTGTTTCTGAATGCACAAAAGGACTTTTCTAGGTTTACCTGGAGATCAAATTTGGACCCTTTTATTATTATTCAGAGCATCAGACTGAGCAGTAAATCCAATTCCCTAATTTCACACAGCTTCATTTCTTGGCTTCTCTAAGCAAGCTAATTTTGTGTGTGATCCAGAGACTGCTGTTAGTACAAAATTGTGCAGCAATATACTTTATGGTGAATTTAGCCAATGCCACATAATACACTTATCAGAAAGATTGGGCTAGCTTCCAATGTCTTACTAGGGAGAGGGGGGCGTTAAGGTTTTGATATTATAAATCCGGAATGAAACGGAGATTTGAAAAGTTCAGTTAAGAGAATGTCTTCTGTTTTTATTTGGTCACCCCCACGATCATTAAAAGGAAGTGATTGTATCATTTCCTGTGAATATTCATTTGGCACTAACCAGGAAGATTTTTTTCCCGATTGTTAATGCCATTTTCTGGAATAACAAATACCCTCCTTGCTGAAAGAAAGCCTGCTCTGATCTTGTTACAGTTTAAGTGGAAGCTAAAACATTCTTATCTGCTTGGCATTTAAGAACTGCTGCTACTAAGCACTGGCCGTGATTATGTTTTCTATTATACTTGTTGCACATTATGCAATTTCACACATTTTTAAGTATTGTATTTTATTGTAGTAAAATGAACATTTAATTCTGTGCCCTGCCTAAAGGTGAATTGCATGACATATAGAACATTTTAAAATGAAGTAAATGCAAGGAGGATTAGGACAGGCTTCGTATTACTTCAACAATGGGTGGGTGTTGCTACAAAGGTCATAAATCACCAGTGAGGAAATAGTCCATGGCTGAAGAAATAGAAACAGCACGAAATGTCTAATGATAAAAAGGTTGCAGGCTGTGGGCAGGAATTTGCCCTTTCTGTATGTATTATGGGATGAAGAATGGTAGAACTGTATAGTCTCGTTTACAGAATAACAATCTCATTTAAGTTGAGCTCAACTTTCAGTGCTTCGTAGATACGTCCTTGTTGCTTCCATGCCAACAATATCAAATTGATTTACCACTTCTTTTCTCTGAGATATTTTTAAAAATTTTCCAGGCTATTTATTTATTTGTTAGATTTATATCCCACCTTTTCAATATAAGCTCGTCAGTGGCCACCAACCTTTCGGACCTCAAGGACCACTAAATTCATAATTTTCAATCCCGCAGACCACTAATATGATCTGTCTAATGACCCACTGGATGGGCGCGGCTAAGTGGTCATGTGACTGGGTGGGCACGGCCAACTCGATTTCATTCATGTCAAGGGTGCCTCGCCAGCCTCTACTCTCCTTTCCCTTCCCAGCCACTCCTCGCTTGCCCGCTCGGGCTCCTTAGGGCCCCAAAAGGTAGCAGTTGTTGGAGCTAAGCAGGCACCATGAGAAAGAGTCCATAGTTTGAGGACCCCTGATTTAGTGCAATATAAAAAATGCAAATATTTTTTCTGCAGACCACCAAAATTTTATTGTGGACCACCAGTTGGTGACCGCTGCTCAAGGTGATATACATAGCATTTCCTCTATCAATTTCCCCCCACAAAAATAAGTTGTGAATTGACAGAGAAGGAAATTGTCCCAAATCACCCAGTAAACTTTCAAGGCTGAGATTCAACCTGAACCAGGAATTCTTTGGACATATTGTGTCCCTGGACATATTGTGTCCCTGCAGCTCTGGACTTTTTCTGAAAGTTTTCCATACCAAAACTAACCAAGCTTCCTTTTTTGAGATGAAATATTTACTGAGGCTTTTTTAGATAGATCTGATATTGTCTGGCCTCAGTTATTTGGGACCTTCTGTTCTCTCCTTTAAAACAATGTATCATTGTGGCTCTGTTTTAGTCATTTCTCTCCTCCCAATTAAAAGCTTTCCACTACAATAAATAATTACATTGATACCACTGTGAATGTATGAAGATGTATAATCGTTAATGGCAGAGAAGGAGACAAATCCAGAGTTCTGATTAGTATTATTGGTTGTAGTTCTTTCATCCTGAATAAATAAAAACCAAACATATATGAACTCAATGATGAATATGCACAGATGTATAACCAAGATATCTAGATTAATACTGAATTATGGAGTGGGTTTATTGTTCACTACTGGTTTTAAAAAAGCATTTATAAATGCTCTAATATAAAATTCCTAACTGAAGCATTCGCAAGACTAAGGCAATATAGGAGATGGTTCTTAATGGGATCTGATAGATGAGTAATTGTCATTAAGTAACAAATGTTCTCACTGTTTATTTTCTTCTTGTTTCTTTACTCTGATCACTGAGCTTGCAGTACAGGACGTCATGTTTATTCCATAGCTGGTTAAACAAGATCAAACTCCTGATCTCATTCTTTTTTATAAAGTCACACAGACTGAAATTACATTAAGGAAAAGTGTCCCTTGAGTCAAACTTAACCCTGATAACTTCATGGAATTTTGCACCATGATCACAAAGACAGAAGGCTAAAACCAAACAAACCCAGGTACAGTCCAAGCCCCCTCCCTGCTCCCTACAGGAAAAAGCCAAGTGTCATTGTCATTTATGGGAAATCAGGCACATAGATACCAAACTGATCGATGGGTAGAAATTATGGAAGTAGAAATCCAACATATCTAGGGGATGCAAGGTTGGCAAGGCTAAAATATACAAAAAAATGGGCTAACTGTTGTTATTGTGTAATTCACAGACCATTCCTGTTCTAATACACTTGTTCCATATTTCTACTGATCTCTGTTCTGGAGGCATATGTAACTCCTGCCCCTTTACTTCAAAGGCACATGTCTTTTTCTGTTCTAGTTTCCATACCACAAGTTGTTAGGAATGTTTTTCCTAACAACTGTACATAGTTCCTGCTATTCATGTTCTACTAAGAAGCTTATGCTAGAAGCACAAAGCCTCTCAGCATCAGTAGCAAAACAATTTGTCTTTCATTCTCTGGCACGCACACAAGAAGTGACTTTAGTTTCATTGCTTTGTATAGACACTTTTTCCAAGTGAATGCTGAGATTCAGGAACTCCAGGTCCTGGTTACCCACATAGTCTTTAAGTTTAGATTACCAACTGACCTTTTAAGGTAGGGGTCTCCAACCTTGGCAACTTTAAGCCTGGAGGACTTCAACTCCCAGAATTCCCCAGCTAGCAAAGCACCCTTTATGCTACCTTGTTTGTTTCTGATACATGGGAAGAGTGTGTGGGGGGGACATTTTTCTTTCCTTCAGGCAGGAAAAGGTCTTATGCTGGCCTTGACTATACCACATGCCTTCTCTTGGAGCTTATGAAAGGATTTTTCTTGTAGCTTCATTGGAGGATGACTAATTCTTTCTATAATATAGTGACTCATTATTTGTTCTGAGAAACAGCCTTTCTCAACTGCCCACTCCACTACCACCACCTCCCTAATCAAATGGGCTACTTATCAAACCTAGCAGAATGTGTTACTTTTAAACTTGTTTTGGAAAATTCTCAAAGGAGGGGGGGTCTTCCCCTTTGATTCAGTCATAAACTCTGCTTTCTTACCATATGAAGTTAAATGTAATTAAGACTACTGATTTTCTGTATTTCTACAGCAATCTCTGTTCGTCTTAATATAGACTCTCAGTTTGGCATATACCTGTAATAGAAATTGCAGGGTTCTAGTTCTAAAGGATTTTGAAAATGGATAGATAATGTGTATGTAAACCAACTTATGCATTATAAATTTAAATATACATCCTATTACTTTTTAAAATTAAAACTGGAATTTTGGAGGCGTGCACATATTTTTGTATGCAACTTTATTTTGTTCTCGTTTACTTTAATGAAAAGAAGGAGTAGGAGTGACATGACAGCAGTGTTCCAATATCTCAGAGGTTGCCACAAAGAAGAGGGAATCAGCCTATTCTCCAAAGCACATGAAGGCAGGATAAGAAGAAGCGGATGGAAACTAATCAAGGAGAGAAGCAACCTAGAACTAAGAGAAATTTCTTAACAGTAAAAACAATTAATCAGCGGAATGACTTGTCTCTAGAAATTGTGAATGCTCCAATCCTGGAGGTTTTTAAAAAGAGATTGGACAACTATTTGTTGTCTGAAATGGTATAAGGCAGTGTTGGTGAAACTTTTTGGCAACAAAATGGGCGCATGCGCCCGCAGGGGAGCACCAAAAACTGGAAGAACAGCTCCCTGGCATGCAAACACGGGAACACCAAAAACCAGAAAAGCAGTTCCCCAGTGTGCATGCATTGCCAGCGAGCTGAACTTCAGGTTTCCAGCATGCACATGTGTGCTGGTCACCTGGTTTTATGGTTTCTGTGTGTGTGAAGACCAGCTGCATGCCAGGTAGCTGCTCTTCCAGTTTCCGTTGCTCCCATGTGCACGAAGATCAGCTGGCCAGCACGCATGTGCACGCTGGAACCCAGAAGGGCAATGGGGGATGGCTAGCATGCCCAGAGAGATGGGCTTTGTGTGGCACTTCTGGCAGCGGGTGGTTCGGAGAATCGGTAGCACCTCCCCACCCATGCCCACCCAATTGCCCAGTCGCCCGCTTGCCGCTTCTTTCTGGCTCACTCATTTTTTCCACCCGAATGGTAGGAATAGGTTATAAAAAATGCTTTTAAAAGGTTTTTTAAAAAAAGGCTCTGACGAACACAGCTGTGGCGCAGGATCATCAGAACCTTTTTAAAAACTTGTTTAAAGCATTATTCTCCTGAATAGGTAGTAAAAAATGCTTTAAAAAAGGGGGGGGAAAAAGGCTCCGACGATCGCATACCACAGTTGATCACACACACACACTGTGCGTGCTGCTCTACTTACGTGCACCTCACATTTGGTGCATGGTGTGGACTGTGCATGCACACGCACAGTGCATGTTTGGCACGCAGAGCACATGCACAGCCACCCAACCGGTAATAAACTGGTTCAGATTTCACCACTGCTATAGGGTTTCCTGCCAGAGGAGGGGGTTGGAGCCCCTTCCAACTCTGTTATTCTGTTGTTCTACTATAATCTTATATACTATATACAGATAAATATATATCTTATCCACCATTTAGAGTCACCAGGTTGAACTGGAAAGGTTTATACATTGTTTAAGTGAATTAAATGATTAAACAAACAAACAAACAAATAAATAGATGTCAGATTTATGTATGCCTCAGTCTTCCAGCCTACTTATTCAATGGAAGCTATTTATTCAAATGGAAGCTATTCCTCACAGCACACTATTCAACTTGAAAATAGAGCAGAACATTCACAAGCTGAGATCCTAAATCTAAGACTAATGGGAACATTTACCACTAATTTGTTAGCTTTTTAAGCACTCCCTCCAGAAACATATTGTTCCCAAACAGAATGCATGCCAAAATTGTTTGACTGAATAACTCACTTATTAAAATTCTAGTTTCTTTTCCCCCATTTCCTGCTGCATATTTGAATATCTTAGGCAGACAGAAAAGTAGAAACGCTTTGATTCCAAATGGGGGAATCTGAAGCGGACAGAGTTAATTCAGCATATAAAAAAACATCTGCATATAACCTCCTGAGATGAAGCTGTTGCTACATGAAGGTAGTCATGTCGTAAATTGGCAGGAAAAGATGAACCTGGATTGTCTTCAAACATGAAATAATTTTACTGAATAAATCAAAAGCATGGGGATGCATTATGTTTTCCAAACACTTTTTAAAAAAACTTTCAAAGCAAAAAGAAGAAAAAAAAACCAACTTCCTTCATCTAAAATGACGAGACATAAAATGTTATGGGTAACATTTTTTCCCTGGCAGATTCACATGTGGTTATTTTCCTGAACAGCATTTGATCCAAGCAAGACAATTGTTGTCTATGGAGCAGTTCTTAGAAGTTCAGCTTAGAAGTAACGTACACTGGCATTTGGTTTAGAATAAATGATGGGCACAAATTATTTAAATTATTGAAAAATAATAAAATAAAAATGAATAAAAAGATTTAAAAATAATAGATACAAACTCAAAGGAAACCGCTCCAAACTTGATTGCAGAAAATATGACCTCAGCAACAGAGTGGTCGATGTCTGGAATGCACTACCTGACTCTGTAGTTTCTTCCCCAAACCCCCAAAACTTTAACCTTAGACTGTCTACTGTGAACCTCACCCCATTCCTAAGAGGTCTGTAAGGGGCGTGCATAAGTGCACCTGCATGCCTACCATCCCTGTCCTAATATTCCTTTTTACTTACTCTTTTCATGTATCCAAATTATGTTTATACTTTTACCTGTTATCTTATATATGATTGAAATAAATAAATAAATAAATAAATAAAATAAAATAAAATAAAATAAAAAAATAAAATAAAATAAAATAAAATAAAATAAATAAATAAATAAAGATGAAAGCTCCTTCAAGGAGGTAAAAATTGAATGTGCAACTAGGGTGCCTTAGGGCTAAGATAGGAAGTTGAAAAATGGCATCAGCCGGTTCTTTCCTTGCAGAAGTGTGCCATGAATTTTCACACGACTCAGTCTGGGATCAAGACCATATTGGTCATCCTGATTTGCTTCTGGAGGTTACCTAATACTTCCTGCTCTGGGAGATTGGACCAAAGTACCATTCCCACCCAAAGAACTTGTTTTTCACCTATTTTCTTACCCCTCTCCAGTGAATTTCTCAATAAATAGAGAACTTGTTTGAGAATAGGAGTGTTCAGATCAGTTGATGAGTGGGTGAGATGCTTCATGAAATTCACAACGGGCTTAAAAGTTGTTTTGGTTTTTTTCCTTCCAATAGCATATGCTCCTTGTTTGGAGGCGTGAGATTTCTGATCGTGCCACATATTTGTCTTTTATGACACAAATCTCTTTAATTCTTATTTTGTTATATTTTTTTTCTCCAAAATTGCAGAGAGGGAGTGTGCAATATTGTACCCATTTAAAAAAAGATCACATACCTTGACTACTATATGTAGCACAAATCCAGTTACAAAAACAATGTATAACCTTATTCCTTTTGTTTTAATATACTGGGTGATCTTAAAATGAAGTTCTTATGCCATTTATAGATGCAAATAGATTTGCCTGTTTGTCTGTGTGTGTGTGAGAGAGAGAGACACACACACACACACATACACAGAAAGACAGAGACAAACAGAGAGAGAGAGAGACAAAGAGAGACAGTGAACATACATATAGATTGCATCTGTGCCCTGTTTTATGTTTCCTCTTACATGGATTTTAAAGCAAGAATCTGATGCTTGCTATTTGAGAGGTTCGTTATACATCTTTCCAATTCATTTGCCAAACTATTTAAAATCAAGCATAGAGGCTTGTGGAAAGAGTTTGATTTTCCATGCTTTAAAGCTGACAGCAATATTTTGCTCTATATGTAGTTTGTTTTGGCTGCCCAGATTTAAACTGTGCCAAGAGTTTCAGTTAGTTGTGAGGGCGTGTGGCAGTGTTTCATTTGGTCTGGAAGATATCCAAAGAATTTCAGTAATCAGGTATTCATAGAATGAAATTGCTTACAAAAGGTGACATTGAGCTAAATAAGAGGTGGAATGAATTTGCATAATGAGGGGGTTTCATATAATGCTGCCTCTATAATCTCTGTGCAAGTGACATAATATTTCTTGATGAAAGTAAATGTATGCATAGATCTCAACTTTTGTAGACAAAAAAACAATATAATAAGTGCCCTCCTACATATGAGCATGTCTATTCATTGATTCCAATGGAACTTCTCTAAGTTGAGCTATTATGGTTACCTCTATCACTTTAAAACTGTTTATCTAAATCAGAAGGTGTTACTCTTTTTACACAGGTAAATTATTTGGACCTGCCTTCCCAGTGTCCTGCTTCATCTGAGGTGAGGATGCCTTGAAAGGGATGAGTGGAAAATGCCAAGGATGTTCTCCCAGCAAACTCACCCAGAGTATAAAGGTCACCCCAGCTGTGCAGTTTTATTTATTTATTTTTATTTATTTATTTTTATTTATTTATTTTTATTTATTTTATTATTTAGATTTTTATATCGCCCTTCTCCCGAAGGACTCAGGGCGGTGTACAGCCAGATTAAAGCAATACAATATACAATTTTAAAACAACAAATTAAAATAACATATTCTATAATGGCCGAAAAATTTAAAAACCGTCAAATTTGACCCAATAAAACAGAATATCCCGATTTAAAATTATTAAAATTCAAAAAATTCAAAATTCAAAAAATTAAGAATTAAGCCAGTCCCGCTTGGATAAACAAGTACGTTTTCAATTCACGGCGAAAGGTCCGAAGGTCAGGTAGTTGACGCAAACCAGGGGGAAGTTCGTTCCAGAGGGTAGGTGCTCCTACAGAGAAGGCCCTTCCCCTGGGGGCCGCCAGCCGGCATTGCTTGGCGGATGGCACCCTGAGAAGACCCTCTCTGTGTGAGTGTACGGGTCGGTGGGAGGCATAGGGTAACAGCAGGCGGTCCCGTAAGTACCCGGGCCCTAAGCCATGGAACGCTTTAAAGGTGGTAACCAACACCTTGAAGCGCACCCGAAAGACCACAGGTAGTCAGTGCAAACTGCGCAGGAGCGGTGTTACCCGGGAGCAACGTGTGGCTCCCTCAATCACCCGCGCAGCTGCATTCTGGACTAACTGAAGCCTCTGAGTGCACTTCAGGGGTAGCCCCATGTAGAGACCATTGCAATAATCCAGACGAGAGGTGACTAGAGCGTGAGTGACCGTGCATAAGGCATCCCGGTCAAGGAAGGGGTGCAACTGGCGAACCAGGCGAACCTGGTAAAAAGCTCTCCTGGAGACGGCCGCCAGGTGGTCTTCAAACGACAGCCGTCCATCCAGGAGAACACCAAGTTGCGCACCCTTTCTGTTGGGGCCAATGACTCGCCCCCAACAGTCAGCCGCGGTTGCAGCTGACTGTACCGGGGTGCCGGCATCCACAGCCACTCCGTCTTGGATGGATTGAGCCTGAGTCTGTTTCTCCCCATCCAGACCCGTTGAAGCAAGCACACACCTATATTGAGTAGCAGTGATAAGGAAGATCCTGGAGGCCACTCATCACTTTAGTGACAAGAGTAAATCAGTGGTGGGATTCAATTTTTTTTACTACTGGTTCTGTGGGTGTGGCTTGGTGGGTGTGGCATGGCTTGGTGGGTGTAGCTTGGTGGGCGTGGATGGGGAAGGACACTATAAAATCTTCCTTCCACCCCACTCCAGGGGAATGACACTGTAAAATCTCCATTCCCCCCCCCAATCCAGGGGAAGGTTACTGCAAAATTCCCATTTCCTCCCAATCAACTGGGACTTGAGAGGCAGAGAATAGATGGGGGCGGGGCCAGTCAGAATTTTTACTACCGGTTCTCCGAACTACTCAAAATTTCCACTACCGGTTCTCCAGAATTGGTCAGAACCTGCTGAAACCCATCTCTGGAGCAAATGCATCATTGAGAAAACAGTGATAAACCACTTCTATATTTTACCGGGGGGGGGCGGGAAATCACACGGATAGACAAAATAAAACGATTGATAATACAGTGCTGGATGAAGGCCTCTTTTGAGTTGGATGGCACTCAACATACTACTGAAAAAGAGCTGAGATACTTTCAGATATTAACAGCGCTTACGATGTAGCTAGACTTAGCTCCTAGAGCATCTGGTTGCTGGCATTGCCATGGAGGAAAAGACAATCTACAGCTGCAAAGACAGAATTACAGTGGAAACATGAAATATATAAATATGGAAAGCTCAACAGTGTTATCATCATCATCATCAGAGTTTGAAAGGAACTCGGAGGTCTTCTAGTCCAACCCTCTGCTCAAGCAGGAGACCCTATACCATTTCAGACTAATGGATGTCCAATCTCTTCTTTTTTTTTTTTAATTTGAATTTATATCCCGCCCTTCTCCGAAGACTCAGGGTGGCTTACATTGTGTTAAGCAATAGTCTTCATTCATTTGTATATTATATACAAAGTCAACTTTTATTGCCCCCCAACAATCTGGGTCCTCATTTTACCTACCTTATAAAGGATGGAAGGCTGAGTCAACCTTGGGCCTGGTGGGACTTGAACTTGCAGTAATTGCAAGCAGCTGTGTTAATAACAGACTGCTTAGTCTGTTGAGCCACCAGAGGCCCCTGGTGGCCTCTTAAAAGCCTCCAGTGATGGAGCACCCAAAATCCCTGAAGGCAAGCCATCCCACTGGTTGATTGTTCTCACTGTCAGGAAATTTCTCCTTAGTTCTAGGTTGCTTTTCACCTTGGCTAGTTTCCATCCACTGTTTCTTGTCTTGCCTTCTAATGCTTTGGAAAATAGGTTGACCCCCCTCTTCTTTGTGGTAGCCCCTTAAATATTGGAACACTGCTATCATGTCACCACTATTTCTTTTCACTAGACTAGACATACTCAATTCTTGCAACCATTCTTCATATGTTTTAGTCTCCAGCCCCCTAATCATCTTATTTGTTCTTCTTTGCGCTCTTTCCAGTCCCAACATCTTTCCAGAGCCTCAATATCAGACAGTTTAAATGAATTGACACAGGGGTGAAATCTACTTACCTTCCTTATCGGTTCAAAAGTGCACACGCCACACGCACGTCACATTCACGCGCAGACCTTCTGCACATGTGCAAAACCTGTGCATGCACAAAACCTTCTGTGCATGTGCAGAAGGTAAAAAACACATTACTTCCTGGTTAAAACCAGGAAGTACTGACACCCGGGCGGGGATCGCTGAACCACTGGCCACAATTGCTACAGGATTGAGAGATCTGGTCAGAACCGGGAGCATTTCACCCCTGCATTGACATCATAAAAATCAGCAAGTGCAAATATTTTTCATCAGAGATTCATATTCATTATTACTATGGATGCAAAAAAACAAAGGACTGGCAATGTTTCCATGGTCAGGAAGGATACAGCAAAGACATTACTTCAGGAAAATGCAGTCACTGACGAAATAATAAATTTTAACTTCAGTGGCAACTATTTAACATGGTACTTCTCCAAGTTTATGTTCAAACCACTGATGCAGACGAAGAGGAGGTGATCAGGTTTTATGGTCAAGTTCAATCTGAAATTAACAGACTATGCAAGGTAAATATGCTTCTTGTAGTTGGAAACTGGAACAAAAAGATGGAATTAATACAGAGCAAAACATACAGTAGTTGTATTGTACGGCCTAGGAAACAAAATGAAATGGGATAATAGTTTATTGTTTTCTGTCAGTCACTTTGCTTTGAATATGATTGATGTTTCTCAAACAATAATAAAACAATTTGATGAATTCTAAGCTGTGGGGCATCGTCAATAATATCTGTAATAGCACTTACATAATTAAATGGGGTCTGACAGAAGAACTGGCGTGTGTGTGGGTGATGTTTATTCATAGAGTTGACAGCTATCTCAGAAGTCATCTAGTCCAACTTCCGTGCTCAGCACAGTATTTGCTAACTTGTTTCAGAAGATGGCTATCTCAGAAATGAAACATGTTCTCTTATGGAGCTAAATGTATTCAGGACTTCACTTCTGTTCTTTCAACATCTTGATAAGCTTTTTCTGAATTTATTCCACATTGTTGATATTTTAGGGATAATGATGCCCAGAACTGGACACACTATTTCTAAACTGATAAAGTCACTCAGCCTGTTATTGATTCATTAATAGTTGTATCACTTAGTACACATGGTTTTGTTTGTTTTTGTGGTGTTCAGTCAGCATTGATTCCTAGTGACAGCTTGGATTAGTCCCTGCAGTTTTCTTACCAAGATTTTTCAGAAGTGGTTTGCCTTTGTCTGCTTCCTAGAGCTAAGAGAGAGTGACTGGCTCAAAGTCACCAGCTTCAGCTAAGGCTGAATTAGAACACACAGTCTCCTGGCTTCTAGCCTGATGCCTTAACCACCATGCAAACTATCTCTGTCACGGTACCATTTTATTAATGAGAATGTCATTTGAGATTTTGCCAAATATAGGTAATCCTAAACCTATGACCATTTGTTTAACAATAATTGAAAATTGACTTATGAAGAGGAAAAAAAATGACTTATGACTGGTCTTTACTCTTATGAGTAAAGACCAGTCTTTATTAGATTAAAATTTTAGCATGCTTGGCAACCCAGGATGTATTTATGATGGCTGCAGCATTCTGAAGTCATGTGATTGGCATTTATGCCTTTCCCAGGGAGTTTCTGGCAAGCAAAGTCAAGGGGAGAATCTGGATTTGCTTAATGACTATATGTATCACTTAATGACTGTGGCAATTTGCTTAATAACTATGGCAAAAAAATAGGGGGCATTGCTTAGTGACAGAAACTCTGGTCCCAATTGTAGTTGTAAGTTGAGGGCACTCTGTACTTTCTTGTGGTTAAGATACATTATGTCAATGGAGTTCCCTCAATCTCTTTCAAAAGAGGTTAATTTGGCATCACTTTGTGTGTGTGTGTGTGTGTGTGAGAAAGGGATGCTAGTCGAGTGTAATTTGCTCTGTTTTACCTCTGTCCTCCCCCAATATTATGCTTCTAAATGAGAGACATTTATTTTAAGCAAATACACTTCTAAGCTATTTAATAATCTAATATATTATCAAACTTTAGAACAGTTCAGTCTGTAATAAATTGGGAGAATTTTTATTGGAGTTCTTTCTCCAGGTATTTTTTTTAAAAAAGCTATCTCAGTGGCCCCAATGATCTCTCTCTTTGAATTTTAAGCCTAAATAATTCACTCAAGAGAGAAACAAATGAATACATTGATGTGAATGGAAAGTTACCGTACACAAACTTTAAAGGAGATGTGAAATGCAATCACATATCTACAGGATATGGTTTCATTCAGTTTTGCACTTGGATAATCCAAAAAGAAAATATTGGTATTGGACCTATTTTAACACTCAATAAAAGTAGGTAGAATATAGGTTGCTGTCTGTAATCTCATGTTCAGAATATGTACAATAAACAAGATAAGATTGTACTCTTAATACAGAAAAGCAAATGCTCTTTAATACATATAACAAAGACCTGGTAATATAATGTCTATAACTGAATATAGCACTTAACGCATGCCTTTTGTTTAGAAGAAACCAAAGAAATGGAAATGGAGAAAGAGTAGCACAGTATGTTAAAAAATATCCACTCCTGCTTAGAAATTCAAATAAATGAACTTGGCAATTGATTTGAAAGCATCTGGGTGAAAATAAGTGATGGAATGAATAAAAGCAATACCATAGTTGATGCCTGCTAGGCTGTTATTTACCCACCAACCAAGAAAAAAAAATATGGGGATTATGTTTTCCAAAAATAAATTGCAGATCTTTAAAAGAAACATGAACTGGTAATGATGGGGGTTTAGTTGCTCCAACCTCTACTACAAACAACCTTTATGAAGGTCCTTCCAGGAAATTCTTAATCTGTCTTGTTTGCATTTTTTTCCCTCTTGGAGAAGGAGGAAAAGAATCCTTGACTTGTTAGTAACCAACAGGGAAGATTTAGTCAAGAAACTACATCTGGAGAAGGTGACCACATACAGTAATAATGGAATTCTTGGTTTTAAAGGAAACTAAAATTGATCAAATGTATATATGGTTTGAAGAAAGCTGATTTTAATAACTCAGAGCAAAGAAGAAAAGAATTGCGTGGAAGGAATCACTAATAGAAAAAGGAGGAGGATAAGAGTTCTTAAAAATGGATGCAACAATTAGAAATCAGAAACAATCCAGTGATTGAACAGAAGAAAGTAATATGGCTATGCAAAAAAAGCTTAATTAAAAATTAATAAAAATAATCCATTCAGTGGTGGAAGGATATATATAAATTTGTATAGCAAGGGAAAAACTATGAGTTAAATAAAAGACATTATAACACGGGAAGGAAAGAGGAGGATTGGGTTTACCAGATTTGAAACTATATTTTGCTGTTTGTTGGTGTTAAGATACAGAAGGTTATTGGATTTAGAAGATCACCATTTGAGATCTGGGTGGCATTGGATATCTATGGCATAATAAAGTTAAGGTAAAGGTAGACTTTAAAAATTTTTATGTCAGGCAAGCTATTCTTAGAGTCTGGAATAAAGATAAACTTAGATTTTGCTTGAAATCGGCTTTGTGGATTTTCAGCACTGTAGACATTTTATAGATGAAAAATGATAAGTAAATATAAATTGTTAACTTATCATAATGCATCAGAATTCTCTCAAGGAGATTATAAAATGAAATCAAGAGAAGATTTAATAAAACAGAAGAATAGTCTTGGTCAATGGCTTTCTCATGTATAATTAACCCAAAGATTTTAAATGGATAAAAAATATTATGGTTTTGAACAAAGTAAGACTGAGTTTGAAATAGAATTATGCACTAATGATGAACATGTTATTGCTAAAATGTATAAATATTTGTTGTAATATGGAACAGAAGAAAAACAAATAAAAGAATGTGTGATAAAAGGGCCTAATTTTTGGCTATAATATACAAATGGACCAATGGGAAAATATATGGTGAAAGGATTGAACTTACATATATTCTAATATTAAAGAGAATGTTTATAAAATGATGTATTGCTGGAATTTGTCACTAGAGAAATTATCTAGAATATATAAAGACACGCTAGAAATGTGAACAGCATGAAGGGATAGTTTATCATACTTGATGGACATATTAAACCCCCACCCCAAATAAAGGATATAGATGCATACATTAATTCAAAAGATTTTAAAGGTTACAGTACAACTGAAACCAGAGACTTTTCTTTTGGGACTAATGGACAAGCAACTAGAAAAAAAAAGGTTTGACACTACCCATAATGGAGAAATGGCTGGTAAAGATGATGAAACTTGCAGAGTTGTCTAAATTAATTTCTTTGATTAGCAAAAATCCACATTTTTTCTGCAATATCCTCATTTATGGCTGATTGGAAACCCCTTATATTCTTTACATTAAATCATAAAAAATGCACTTATGATTTCCAGTTTTGATTATTAGAAAAGACTGGATAACACAAACAGCTGTTGGAACAGATTATCAGCATGTTTCTGAGCACTTGGACAGGTACGCTAAAATTAATAGGAATTAGAATTTGTCTGAAACAAATTGTGCCAAACTTATTTTATGTCCATCTTTGATAAAATTACTAGTTTGGCAAACCAGGGTAGTGGTACAAGCATACTAAAATTGGACCTCAACAAAGCCTTTGACCAAGTGGCTCATTATATTCTCCTTCAAAATTTGATAAAATATGAGCAACCTGGTAATACTGTTAGATGGGCTTACAGTTGCTGAAGGAGTGCATCTAAAATGGTCCTGTAAATGGCTCAACTTCAGCATAGAGGGAAATAAAGTGTGGAATGACATAGGATTGTTCAGTTCAACACTTTTATCAATAATTTGGAGGAATCAGTTGAGGGGACATCTGTACATTTTGTAGAGAATACAGAATTGTGGGATCGATTGGCTAAATCATTAGATGAAAGAAAGGATCCAGGGCTGAAATGCGTAGGGTGGAATTTAACAAGGAGAAATGTAAAGTTCTTCATCATATAAGAAAAACATAGGGCACAAATATAGGATAGGGGACATCTGGATCGACACTAAGATACTGAAAGGGTGCCAACATGAGTCATGTGTGATATAGCTACTCAAGAGACAAATGCTACCTTGGAGTGCATTAACAGGAGCGCTGAGTTCAGGCCACAGGAGAGAATGTCCTTCTCTATTCTGCCTTAATTGAACCCTGCTTGAGTTGTCTAAAAAGGGTATCAATATATTGGAGTAAGGTCAGAGAAGGACCACCAGGATGTGGAAATAAGTTCTATGAAGAAGAGTTAAAAGAGCTGAAAACCTTTAGCCTCAGAAGAGAACATGTGAGGAAATCAGATATCTAAATATTGTCATACAGAGGAGGGATGGACTTGTTCTTTACAGTATTGTCCCAGAGAACAAGACAAGAACTAGTGGACTACATTTGCAGGGAAGTACTGGTAGATTCAAATTAGGTATTTGGAAGAATCTACAAGAGCTGTCATTCAATGAAATGGCTTGCCTCACTAAGTGATTTGTTCCCCTTTACTGGCAGACTTGAAACAGAGGCTGGGTAGCAAGATTCTTCACTGAGCAGAGGGATGAACTAGTTCACGGGTATCAAACTCCCTGTGTCACGCTGCTGTCATGTGATGTTTTGCGATGTTTTTCCCATTCACAGAGTTGGGGTGGACATGGCCTGTGGGTGGTACATCTGACCTGTGAGCCACTAGTTTGATACTCCTGAACCAGTTGATCTCTGGAACATTGTGATAAGGAGGGAAGGAAGTGATAGACCCTTTGCATGGCACTTTTAGGAACTCTAGTTTCTGTGTGTTTAACATAGTGTAGCTACTTATAGTACTGTTTGAGAGTAACAGCTAACATCAAAAACGTCATCAAAAAAGCACAACAAAGAATGTTCTTTCTGCGCCAACTCAGAAAGCTCAAACTGCCCAAGGAACTGCTGATCCAGTTCTACAGAAGAATTATTGAGTCTGTCATCTGCACCTCTATAACTGTCTGGTTTGGTTCTGCAACCAAACAAGACAGAGACAGACTTCAGAGGATAATTAGAACTGCAGAAAAAACAATTGCTACCAACCTGCCTTCCATTGAGGACCTGTATACTGCACGAATCAAAAAGAGGGCCGTGAAAATATTTACAGATCCCTCACATCCAGGACATAAACTGTTTCAATTCCTACCCTCAAAATGACGCTATAGAGCACTGCACAACAGAACAACTAGACACAAGAACAGTTTCTTCCCGAATGCCATCACTCTGCTAAACAAATAATTCCTTTAAAACACTGTCAAACTGTTACTAAATCTTCACTGCTATTAATCTTCTCATCGTTCCCATCACCCATCTCCCTCCACTTATGACTGTATGACTGCAACTTTGTTGCTTGTATCCTTACAATTTATATTGATATTGATTGGTTCCTGATTGCTTATTTGTACCCTATGACTATCATTAAGTGTTGTACCTTAGAATTCTTGATGATCTTTTGCTTTATGTACACTGAGAGCATATGCACCGAGACAAATTCCTTGTGTGTCCAATCTATTCTATTCTATTCTATACCACCTCAAGACCTGATAATTTTATGCATTATGGATTCATGCTGAAAGAACACCAAAAACCTAGTTATTTCATTTACTTATTTCTTATAATGGGGTTTTGAAGAGGAAAGAAGTACAATTATAGTAATTAGTGATAAATATTCATAATGAAAGCTCCAAATATTACATCAGGTAATGGACTATGTACTATCCTTTTCTTTTCTTTCTTTTCTTCTTTTGCCTTGAATCTTAAGAGTAGGCTGATACTACATAAGTAGTGAGTGAATTCAAATACTATCACATTACTTTTAGAAATGCTATGCATGACACATGTGTTTGCTTAGCATTATTTATTTATTTATTTATTTATTATTTCAATTTCTATACCGCCCTTTTGCCAAAGGACTCAGGGCGGTTTACAGCCAAACAAAACAACAAATACAAAAATTAAAAGACAAATTTAAAAAACTGATTCAAAATTGGCTGAAGATTCTAAAAACTAATAAAAACCCCATTAAAAACTATTGGGCCTGTCCTGCGCAGTGAAATAAAAGAGTCTTCAGCTCGCGTCGGAAGGTCCGGAAGTCAGGGAGTTGGCGTATCCCTGGAGGTAGCTCGTTCCAGAGGGCTGGGGCCCCCACAGAGAAGGCCCTCCCCCTGGGGGTCGCCAGTCGACATTGTCTGGCCAACGGCACCCTGAGGAGACCCTCCCTATGGGAGCGCACTGGTCGATGGGAGGCCACCGGTAGCAGCAGGCGGTCCCGTAAATAACCCAGTCCTATGCCATGGAGCGCTTTAAAGGTGGTAACTAACACCTTGAATTGCACCCGGAAGACCACTAGAAGCCAGTGAGCCTGCGCAGGATAGGTGTTATATGGGAGCCTCGAGTTGCTCCCTCTTTCACCCGCGCGGCCGCATTCTGAACCAGTTGGAGCCTCCGGGTACTCTTCAAGAGAGCCCCATGTAGAGAGCGTTTCAGTAGTCCAGGGCGTGAGTGCATAGATAAATATTAATAATGAAAGCTCCAAATATTACATCAGGTAATGGACTATGTACTATCCTTTTCTTTTGCTTCTTTTCTTTTCTTCTTTTGCCTTGAATCTTAAGAGTAGGCTGATACTACGTAAGTAGTGAGTGAATTCAAATACCATCACATTACTTTTAGAAATGCTATGCATGACATATGTGTTTGCTTAGCATGAGAAACCCTGCCAGGAATGTTAAATAGGCTGTTATGTTCACAGCACTCTAAGATGGAAGGAGATCAAAAACTGAAAATAGCTTCATCTTGTACAGTATTTGAAGAACTTTAATGTATTCTCTGACTCTTTTGAATCAAAATCAGAGCTAGCGGAGAAGGAATGGAAAACTAAAGGGTGCAGCTTTCATGATTTTACTGTTCTGCTGAGGTCAGGCTAGGAGCAAATTAAAATATAGCTGCATGGGGTGGGCATATTTTTGCTGAAACAGGTCAGGAGGGTGAAATCCTCATTTCCTTTGTATTCCCTGTAAAGAGAAGCCAAAAGCATATTTTTGCCTTTGTTTATTTTCTCTTGGGAAATTTAGTATATTAAAAATATTATGCAGAATTCCTTCTTTCTAAAAAAGCAAAAGATGTTATACCTGGGTTAACTCTGTCGTCTGTACGTTTGTTTTTGCCTGTTCTATTTAGATTTGAAGAGCAAAATAAGGTGACAATGCTTTGCAAACATTAAATTAATGGATATGGAAGGCTCTGTTCTCAGGTTAGGATACAAATACAGAGTTTGGAGAATGGTGTCATCCTTTGTGATCCTGATAAACTAAAATTGATAGAAGCTTCAGCAAATGGAAATATCTGACTGTGCTTGGCTAAACTTAAAAACTAAGGAGAGTTGGCCCTGGTTAACACTTGGTCAGGGATCATGTGCAAGTTCTGGGAAGTTAGCCTGAAAAAAAAAGAGAAAATAATGGAGAAAGCAATGACAAACAACATCTGTACATCCTACCAAAAGCACTACATGGATGCTATGACCAGGACTGAGTTTGATATAAGTTTCATCTTAATATTCCTCTGACTATAGTATGAAGATGCCCTGCTGTCTTTCAGGATACCTTCTTAGGGCTTGGTTTTTATACATTCCCCAGCCCACAGCAGAGGCAGCTCAAATTCATTAGCGGGAGCTGTAATGGCGCAGTGGTTAGAATGCAGTATTGCAGACTAATTCAGCTCACTGCCAGGAGTTTGATGCTCACTGACTCAAGGTTTACCCAGCTTTCTTAGGTGGGTAAAAAGAGAACCCAGATTGTTGGGGGCAATAATGTTGACTCTGTAAAATGCTTAAGAGAAGGGTGTAAAACACTGTGAAGCGGTATATAAGTCAGAATGCTCTTGCTCTTGCTTGCTCCATTTTTAAAATGATGCTTTTCCTCTGGCCTGATGGAATTTTTGTCATGGACACAATTTTAGATCCTGCCCTCAACAATGTAATTGATGACACTGTCATGGACTGAGATTTTCCCAGCTCCTATTAGCCACTTTTGGCTACTGCAGGTGCAGCCTCTCTTGATCAGTTGCCAGGCAGTGTCCCCAGTGGCCATTTTGGTTTGGCATGCAGGAGTGAGGGATTTCTTTCTGACCTTGTAATGCCTGAGTAGCACTCCAGGACTGACTGGTAATGCCTTACATGAACGTTCAATACACAGAGATTTAGCACTAGAGAACAATTTAAACCTGAAAAGAAAGATGGATTCTGCCAGCTGGTTGCCAGCTGGTTCTGCCCCAAATGAGTACATTACATTCCAAAATTATTAATACAGGCTTTCTCTTGCTTCTCCTAAAATGGGAGTTCGCACTGCTACACCTTTACAGATTTTTTTAACAGGATGGGAGGGGACACAGTGCCACTTTGCATCCTTGCCAGCCATTTTGCATATTCTATGGGCTATGTGTCACTGGCCATGATGTGAGAACTGGATCTCTTGGTTACGCATTGTTCTCACAGAATAAGCAGAGACTTTCAGTTACACATCCAGTTATGTTCATGCATTACTGTTAATGAAAATAACTATTATAGTTAAACACAGCCAGTCGGATAGGTCAAGCATAAAGGAGACCCATATCACTTCTTGCAATCTCTCCTCTTCCTTCCCACACTTGTGACCTACCTGTCAGGGCAAGTTTGTTGCTCTTTTAGTAGAGCACTATGTCACCATCAACAAAATTGCCCAAGTGGCGCACAGCACTAGTTTCCTTGACAATGTGTGACTTGTCCCAGTGGAAAACTTTCCATGTATCCACTTCACTAGTCCAAATCACCTGTTAAGGCGAGACGAGTGGATCCCACTGGCAAGGGAGGAAACAAAGCACTAATCATCTTCCTTAATTTTTTTTTTTCTGGACTAACAATTTCATTACAGCAGAATTCCAGCTCCATTACTGAGGCACAAGACAAGACATGGATAACAAGGCAGTACAGTTTAGATTGGTATGTTTCTTTGCTGATTCAAGGACTGCAGGTGTTATGTACCATATAAGGAGTCAGCTATGGGCTTCACTCAGGTCCTCCAAAACAAAAACTTTGGGAAAATATTTAAAGCTCATTGGTTAATCCGTCTGACAGCCCTCTATAAAAGAGGACACTGCTAGACAAGCAAGTTGTTGGGTTGTACTGGTCTACTGATAAAGAGCTGTGTCTCTTCCATCATCTGATCTAACAGCAGGCCATCATATTAACATGACCATCAGGAAGGATCTTTCTGAAAGTTTGACTTCTTAAAGCTTCTCTACTGGAAAGCTGACCGGAGCTCTGGAAACTCCAATTTATCAACACCCAAAGGATCATCTGTTGTCCACCATAGCAGTAGATAATAGACCTGTTATGTAAAGTTGCTGATATGCATTATGCTTATTTCTCCAGAACAAATATTTGTGAGCAGACACAATAACTGACCAATGTTCTCTTCTGCTTTTAAACCATATTTGCAGAGATTACCTCTAGTGATTCAGATTCTAGGTGGGCAACTCAGAATCCACAGATCTCCAGTTCCATTTTCACAGCTGCTAATGGACCTCAAACTGCACTGTAAAAACTCAAACGCAAAAGCAAAAGTTCATTTACAGTGCTGTGATTGTTTGCTCTTTGGCCACTTAGTTCAAAATAGCATTCCGCCCCCTAAATGTTCATAAGGCTTAATATGTCTATAATGTGTAACCATCTGTAGCAGTATATTTCAAACTTGGCAATTTTAAGATGTGTGGACTTCAGCTCCCATGCTGGTTCATGAATTCTGGGAGTTGAAGTCCACATTTCTTAAAGCTGCCAAGTTTGAAAAACATGATCTGGAGCAGGGGTCTCCAATCTTGGTAACTTTAAGCCTGGAGGACTTCAACTCCCAGAATGCCCCAGCTAGCTTTGCTGGCTGGGGAATTCTGGGAGTTGAAGTCCACCAGGTTTAAAGTTGCCAAGGTTGGAGACCCCTGATCTGGAGGGACGAGATGCTTCTGATCTTCTCCCCAGGAGATGAGAAGGATGAGAAGGCAAGAACTGGCCTTTTGATAGCTGTCCCAGCTTGGTGAATCATTTTCTGACCTCATCTCCCAGTTATTTTTTGGGAAAGAGGTAAAGAACAAGCCTTTCTGGCAGGGTTTTGGAGTGTGGGCGATTAGTTACAATGGCTGCTATATTTAGCATCTGGAGACTGTTTCTCTCCCATAGTTTTATCTTGAAGTTTTATCTTTTTCTTATTTGTGTTTATATTGGATTGCTCTGTGCTTCCTACAGTCAGTGATTAGGGTAGACTACTACGCTTGTGAAATAAATTCCTCCAAATGATGACAACAATAAAATAATCATTCTTGGCCCTAGCCTTTGATTGATGTCACTACATCACCAGGCATGCCGCTTGCATCCCTACGTAGCTAGCTAGCTAAAGACATACATGGACACTGCATGTAACATTGCTTGGGACTGGAGAAAGAGTGTCAATCTCATCAATGGCCCACCCAGAATTAACAATTTGGGTTAATTCCTTGGTTATTCTCATTGCAGACAAATGCAGTTTGTACGTGCATATGATATCAGGCAGTGGTGGGTTTCAAAAATATTTACTACCGGTTCTGTAGGTATGGCTTGGTGGGCATGGCATAGCTTGGTGGGTGTAGCTTGATGGGCATGGCAAGGATACTGTTAAATCTCCATTCCCACCCCACTCCAGGGGAAGGTTACTGCAAAATCCCCATTTCCTCCCAATCAGCTAAGACTCGGGAGGCAGAGAATAGATGGGGGCGTGGCCAGTCAGAATTTTTACTACTGGTTCTCCGAACTACTCAAAATTTTCACTACCGGTTCTCCAGAACTGGTCAGAACCTGCTGAAACCCATCTCTGAAATGGGGTTAATGATCTGTGCCTCCAGTCTGGCATTATGATATTTCTTGTTACTCTTCAATAAACTGAAACAAAAATATGGGAAGGAACTGACATCTATGCTAACTTATATATTTTTTTCCTAGGGGAGGAAGAAGAGAAAGGAGCAAAAGAATCTGGGATTGGGTGTGCACAGATCCCAGAAGATTCTATTTCTGTGCTGCCTCTCATAGACTGTGGCAAAGTTGTTGAGGATTCATGCCGAAAATAGAATGCTTCTGTCTCTTTGTGATAAGGGAGGTTTTCCATACAAGCCCATCCTGCAGTTTGCAACCAAATAGTTGCATTCCACTGTACAATACCACAAAGGCCAAACAATAATCTTATGGAGTAAGAGAGGATCATCATTCTTTTTCTGGTCTCACTTTGAAGTTGGAGGCCACCAGTAGGAATGGTTGGTTTCTGGGTTCATAGCTAAACCGTGACTTTCATAAAAATATAATTTGTTGAAGGGGCAGTAGCAATTGTTCCTTGGACACGTCCTTCATTGTGGAATTTTGCAAATGTTTGATGCAATGCTGTTATCTCCCTGATGTTTGGAACATTCTTTGTAAAAGCTTCAGTTATTTAGAAACATTCTTACCACTAGCTCTTTCATATGGAGGATATAGAATAGCGATGGGAAAGTGCTATAAAGCAAGAGTTAAATTTGAGGTCCCCAACAATGGAACTAACAGGGGTCTCCAACCTTGGCAACTTTAAGACTCCCACAATTCTGGGAGTTGAAGTCCACAAGCCTTAAAGCTGCCAAGGTTGGAGACTCCTGGTTTATAACAGTCTGTTTACAGAAACTTTCTTTGATGCCCAACTTATTTACTATTGCATTTATTTATTAGATTTTTATCCTGTTTTTATTACTTTAGTTTTTTAAATTTATAAGGAACTCAAGGCAGCAAACATATATAATACTCCTTCTTCTATCTGTTTTCCACATATCAATCACTCTCTGAGGTGGGTTCAGCTGAGAGACAATGATTGGACCAAATTCACCCAGCCAGGTTTTATGCCTAGAGGCAGAACTAGAACTTACAGTCTCCTAGCTTCCAAATCAGCTTGGATTTTACTCTACTTTCTTTTAATTAAAATTGAAATTAATCATATATGGAATGCAGATTATCTGTCCCAGATAAAAATAGAGGGGGATGGGTAGTAGTAAATAAAAGGGGGAAGATGGAAATGTAGAGAATGTCCCCTGAAGTCACCATATTTACAGACCTCTCACATCCAGGACATAAACTGTTTCAACTCCTACCCTCAAAACGACGCTATAGAGCACTGCACACCAGAACAACTAGACACAAGAACAGTTTTTTCTCGAAGGCCATCACTCTGCTAAACAAATAATTCCCTCAACACTGTCAAACTATTTACTAAATCTGCACTACTATTAATCTTCTCATAGTTCCCATCACCAATCTCTTTCCACTTATGACTGTGTGACTTTAACTTTGTTGCTGACAATCCTTATGATTTATATTGATATATTGACCATAAATTGTGTTGTAAATGTTGTACCTTGATGAATGTATCTTTTCTTTTATGTACACTGAGAGCATATGCACCAAGACAAATTCCTTGTGTGTCCAATCACACCTGGCCAATAAAAATTCTATTCTATTCTATATTTACTGTGGTTTACCTTCTAGGAAATGTCTGTTTAATGACCAGTATGGCAGCAATTTGATGAATGAGCAAGCTTACCCCAAGGAAAGCCATTTTTTGAGATTATCTAGAGCAGAAGTGGAGAAAGATGGTGCCTTTATGACTTGGGAACTTCAACTCCCAGAATTCCTGAGCATGCTGGCTTAGGAATTCTGGGACTTGAAGTCCCCAAGTCATAAAAGGGCCATTGTTTCCCACCCATGATCTAGAGTAAGCCCCCAAACCGCAGACTTAAAAATTCAGATATTTGCCTTCTGTATTATCATGTGGCTTTTACAAAAAATGCAAGAGTGCATTGACCTCAGAAAATACTGCTGTGTCAAAGAATAATAAATGAGATCCTTCTGTCAATCAGCAGTTAGGTCATTTTTGTGGAAATATTAACATGCTGAAGCAGGCATACAATCAGGCCAGCCATTATCCTTGACAAGAGATATAATGTTGGGAAATTGTATGTAGAATTCAGATTTGTGTGTGTGGGTGTGCTATTATCTAATAGCCACACTGATGATCTGGTTTTGGGCTGTTCAGTAAATCCTCCTTCAGCCTATTATTAGGCAACAGTTAACATTTCAGCAAGTCCTGAAGTGTTTGAAATAGTTGGGAGATTTGTGCAATGACAGAAATAGATAAGATGTTTGAGGAAAACAGCTTAGTTCTGTTTGGGAAAATTTCCATAGGATTTACGAACCACTGATGTAATACAATGGGTGATTTTATTAATGTTCTCATAACATCTACATCAGAGGTCTTCAAACTTGGCAGCTTTACGACTTGTGAACTTCAGCTCCCAGAATTCTGAAGCCAGCATAGCATAGCCACAAGTCTTAAAGCTGCCAAGTTTGGGGAACATGGCCCTGATCTACAGCAAAACTAGAAACCTATTGCTATGGCAGCCTCATCTTGACCTCCCCTTTACAGATCAAGGTAAATCCCTCTTGAATGGTGATCTGGACCATGCCAAGTTAAAACAGTATAGTAGATAGGAGCAAAAGCCTGAGAACTGAAATATTTAGACAGTATTATCACACTCTGCATAACCAAGCTGCCATGGGTCATAGTCTTTAGGATTGTGTGTCAAAGACTGTGCACAAGAGGGAAAATAATATGATATTTGAATTTCAGTAAAGGTAAAGTTTCCCCTCGCACATATGTGCTAGTCATTCCTGACTCTAGGTGGCAGTGCTCATCTCTGTTTCAAAGCCGAAGACCCAGTACTGTCTGAAGATGTCTCTGTGGTCATGTGGCCGGCATGACTAAATGCCAAAGGCGAATGGAACGCTGTTACTTTCCCACCAAATGTGGCCCCTATTTTTCTACTTGCATTTTTTTATGTGCTTTAGAACTGTTAGGTTGGCAGAAGCTGGGACAAGTAACAGGAGCTCACCCTGTTATGCGGCACTAGGGATTTGAACACTGAACTGCCAATCTTTCAATCAACAAGCTCAGCATCTTAGCCACTGAGCCACCATATTTGCACCATATGAGCAAATCATATGTCAGGATATATCTCTTAAAAGAGAGTCAGTCTTATTCTCCCACTCAAGTTCCAAAGGGAACAGACGTTTCATTCATCTATCTGTATCAATACTATATGTCCCATTCTTGAGATCCTAAATATTATTACTCTAGAAACCTCAACATGTGACTTTACTGTGCATTCTTTTTTATTTAATGGTATTGTATCATAACAATACCAAGAGTGTGGAAGTAAACATAGGATGACCCTCTAGGAATCAAAGTAGCAACACTAGTTGTGCAGCAAGATTTGGGGATATGCGTATTCACCCCATCTCTTTGCATTCAATTAACATTTTAAAACATTTCACTAGGTATGGTCTTAGAGTAATAACAATAATAACAGATTGGAAGGAACCTTGGAGGCCTTCTAGTCCAACCCCCTGACCAGGCAGGAAACCCTACACCATCTCAGATAGATGGTTATCCAACATTTTCTTAAAAATTTCCAGTGTTGGAGCATTCACAACTTCTGCAGGCAAGTTGTTCCACTTATTAACTGTTCTAACTGTCAGGAAATTTCTCCTTAGTTCTAAGTTGCTTCTCTCCTTGATTAGTTTCCACCCATTGCTTCTTGTTCTACCCTTAGGTGCTTTGGAGAACAGCCTGACTCCCTCTTCTTTGTTGCAACCCCTGAGATATTGGAACACTGCTATCATGTCTCCCCTAGTCCTTCTTTTTATTAAACTAGACATACCCAGTTCCTGCAACCGTTCTTCATATGTTTTAGCCTCCAGTCCCCTAATCATCTTTGTTGCTCTTCTCTGCACTTTTTCTAGAGTCTCAGCGTCTTTTTTACATCACAACGACCAAAACTGAATGCAGTATTCCAAGTGTGACCTTACCAAGGCGTTATAAAGTGGCACTAACACTTCACTTGATCTTGATTCTATCCCTCTGTTTATGCAGCCCAGAACTGTGTTGGCTTTTTTAGCACATGCTGCATACTGCTGGCTCATATCTAAATGTTTATCCACTAGGACTCCAAGATCCCTCTCACAGGTACTACTATTGAGCAAGGTATCACATATACGGTACCTGTGCATTTTGGGTTTTTTGCCTAAATGTAGAACCTTATTTTTTTCACTGTTAAATTTCATTTTGTTAGATAGCGCCCAATGTTCAAGTCTGTCAAGATCCTTCTGTAACTTGAGCCTATCTTCTGGAATGTTGGCTATTCCTGCCAGCTTGGTGTCATCTGCAAATTTGATGAGTTCCCCATCTATAAATACTTGTTATGCAGAGCTTATGCAATACCACAACTTTTCTCAATCTGGTATCCGCCAGATGTATTGTGATGGTAATTCACAGAAATTCCAGGCAGCATACTGTTTGCAAATTCTGGGAATTGTTTTCCCAATGCATCTGGAAGGCTCCAGATTGAGGAAGACTGAAAAAATAATTTCATGTAAACTCTGTAGAAATTATAATTAAAATATATATCTTGGGACGAGTCTAGTAACTCTGTACCTGACTCTTATGCAATATGTTAATTGAGCTTACCAAAGCATCTGCTTAGGGTTATTGCTAGCATCTTGCTCAATTTAAATAGAAATTTGTATCTCCTGCAATGGTGTTTATACTTGACTACATGGAAGTTGGGTCTACCATAAACCTAGGGGGAAAGTATCTATGGAGATTCTCAGTCATCCAGGTCATGGTTGTTCCAAAGCTGTTTTTTCAAGAGGCAACTAAAGAAAGTTCTTAAGAAAGTCCAGTTGTTTCTTGAAAAAGCACCTTTGGGAAAATTCATATTTTCCCCTTCATACTGTTTATATCCAGTGGTGGGATTCAAATAATTTAACAACCGGTTCTCTGCCCTAATGATTTCTTCCAACAACCAGTTCACCAAACTGCTCAGAAAGTTAACAACCTGTTCTCCCGAAGTGGTGCAAACTGGCTGAATCCCACCACTGTTTATATCCCATGTCTTGATGAAGAGAGAACATTTCTCCTAATCTTGTGCCATCAGTTCTAATATCATAATTGTGAATTTGGTCATCTATTGGGACATTCAGTACTCCAGGATTGAATAGCTGAGATCCAACTGTAGCTGAGATCCATTTTGAGGTCATTGGAATTATATGTTACATAAGTGAAATCATGATTCCCCCCCCTTTTTTTTTTGAAAGAACACTGCAATAGATATTTGAATTTCAGTAAGACAGAGCAAATCATATGTCAGGATATATCCCTTAATTGAAAGCCAGTCTTGTTTTTCCACCCAAATTGCAAGAGGACTCCAAATGTTGACAGATGCTTCATTAATCGAATTATATCTCCATATAGAAAAGATCTAACATAATTATAAAAAATAATCTATAGTTTACCTTTTTTCCTTCCAGACTGAAAGTGGAAAAATGGTATATATTGGACAGGCCTTATCAGAAAAAACCAGTATTTTATATTTCATTACACAAAAGTTGTGGTTGGTATAGAAGGTCAAAGACTCAGCGACATATAGAAGTACGTCTTTCAAGCGGAATGAGAAACTTGTCTAATAAACAATGAATCAACAGAAAAGCAAAATATTTGGCACTTTACCTCCTGCCATGATAGGGCACTTCAAAATGCAATTCAATTTCCTGGAAAGGAAAAGAAAATCATTCTCACAAAGGTAAATATGTTCACAACTATTATGCTAGAAAGAAATAATAACCCACTTTCAAATTTTGATAGGTGTCTACTGAATAGACTATTCCTTACTCTTCCTACGGAAACAATACTTCTATTCATCGGAATTATGTCTGCTATTTGTATGACCAAAGAGTTCCTTTAGAGTAGTGTTTTTTCAAAGTTGAAAACTAAGGCATGTACACTACAACTCCCAGAAATTTCCAGCCAGCCATACTGATGAAGGAATTCTGGGAATTGGAAGTCCATCTAGCTTAAAATCCCAAGTTTGAGAAACACTGATTTGGAGTAAAGGCAAGCAGACTTGTATGTTTCTTTTTCCTTCTTTGGGAAGTGATTGCTCCTGGTTAGGTTGGCCATGGAGTGTCAGTGGTATCTGGAAACAGGAACAGCATTGTTTACTCCCTTTTTGAAAAAAATGGAAATTTGCGATACTTTTTTTAAAAAAAATAAAAATATTTGTGTTAAACATACCGGAGGCGTGTTGAACTTCTTTTACAACTTTTTTTTTTAATGTGGAAAAACACACCACTGTAATTTGGCAGTTTGCCATTTATTCTTGGCAGTGCCTCAGCTTAAGTCCCACGTGACTTACAGGGTGTTTTCAATATTTTTGCTTCAGGATAATTCTAAAGCTCAAGTACAATTGTCAGAAATTTTTATTCCAGTCAGATATCTGCTCTAGACAAAGAAATATTATATAAAATCATCACTGTAGCTGCATCAATTTTGATGCTATTTTTGTGCACTTTATGGCCTCGGATTGCTCTTGCTATTGCGTAAGCAAAGTAATGAACCTGCTCTTAAATGTGATAATGAAGACATGCTTAATCTACTTGTTATATGACCAAGTAGAGTATGAGATCTTTTTAAATAAAAAAAGGCAAAACTGTTTTTCCCCTTACCTTTTTCTCTTGCTATCTTTGGAACATGGCAAAGCAACACTCAATATGCTTCAGCCAATAGCCCTCTTCGGCATCTCTGTAGGTTTAGTAAACAGCTGCAGCAAAGCAAGGACAAACACACTCATTCTGTGGCCTTTTAGACCCATTGCCATCATCCACTTATTCTGAGATGTAGCAGTTGCAACAGAGATCCTTACAACATTGCTGTGGTTTCACACTGTGATTTTGTAGAGTTCTAAATAATCAGGAAGAAATAAGTCTTCCATTAGAATAAATACAGCCAGGATTAGAATATGCCGTCAATCACAGTAACATATTGGTTTCTCCGAAGTGGCAAAGCTCTCTCCATAAATGCACTTTGTTCTTTTTGTACTTTTTAGCCCACTCTTTAGGCTCCCAAAGCAGCTCAACAGCCTCAAATAGGAGTCAGTCCCCATCCTCAGGCTTATAATCTTCTAAAAGATGTGACACAGAGGTTAAAGAAGGAAGGGAAAAAAGGAAAACTGAAGTGCTAATTCTTACACTTTGGTAGCTTATAATGAGAGCTACCATAGTGGCACCATCTAGCTAACCTTGGCTGACTTTGAAAGACTTCCTCTACATGGGGCTGCCCTTGAAGTGCACCCGGAGGCTGCAGTTAGTCCAGAACGCAGCTGCGCGAGTAGTAACGGGAGCCACTCGTTGCTCCCATGTAACACCACTACTACACAGTCTGCACTGGCTTCCTGTGGTCTTTTGGGTGCGCTTTAAGATTTTGGTTACCACCTTTAAAGCGCTCCATGGCTTAGGGCCCGGGTACTTACGGGACTGCCTGCTGTTACCTCATGCTTCCCACCAACCCGTACGCTCACACAGAGAGGGTCTTCTCAGGGTGCCATCTGCCAAACAATGTCGGCTGACGGCACCCAGGGGAAGGGCCTTCTCTGTTGGAGCTCCTACGCTCTGGAACGAACTTCCCCCTGGCTTACGCCAAGTGCCTGATCTTCGGACTTTTTGCCGTGAGCTGAAAACACACTTATTCATTCAAGCGGGACTGGCCTAAAAGTTTTATTAAATTTTAATTGGGGTTTTACTAGTTTAGGGTTTTTAGTTTTTTAATTTAAAATGTCGGCCATTTTGTAATTTGCTCTGTTTTAAATTTACTGTTTTAATTGTATATATAGTGGTTTTTTTTTATCTTTTGGCTGTACACCGCCCTGAGTCCTTCGGGAGAAGGGCGGTATAAAACTCTAATAAAATAAAATAAAATAAATAAATAAATAAAAAAGCTAAGCAGGATCAGACCTATAAAAGAGAATATTTGTAACTCAGGGTTGAAATGAGGGGTCTTTAGTGCTCTCTGAGCTTGCTTGTTTTCTTGCAGATGTTTCATTACCCCAATTAGGTAACATCATGCTAATAAGTCTTACTCCTTACTAGCACTGATGACGTTACCTAGTTAGGGTAATGAAAGGCCTGCAAGAAAACAAGCAAGCTCAGAGCACCAAGAACCCCTCAGGATTAGACCTGTTTAATACTTAGGCAAGAACCAGGTAATCTTAGAGCCGTGGGTCAAATGGGAAGTTGAAGAAAACATCCTAGAAAGAAAGAGTGGCAGCCCTTTTAATAATGTTTCCCCAATGCACCAAGACAAATTCCTTGTGTGTCCAATCACACTTGGCCAATAAAAAATTCTATTCTATTCTATTCAAACCTACATGGGCAAGTCAATGGCGTCAGCAGGGTCTTGAAGCGAATCTTTATTTTTATTTATTTTATTTATTTATTTATTCGTCGTAACAATATATACAAGTATAACATAAAGGATTATATAATATATAAACATATATATGAGGAGAAACAAGTCACTATAAACACATATATATATAGGGGAAGAAACAATAGGACAGGAACAGTAGGCACGTTTATGCTCTTATGCACGCCCCTTAGAGTCCTCTTAGGAAAGTGGTGAGGTCAACCGTGGATAGATTTAGAGTAAAACTTTTGGGGTTATGAGAAGAAACTACAGAGTCAGGTAATGCATTCCAAGCATATATAATTCTGTTACAGAAATCGTGTTTTCTGCAATCTAAACTGGAGCGGTTGACGTTGAGTTTAAATCTGTTGGTAGCTCTTGTGATATTGTTATTGAAACTAAAAAAGTCATTGACAGGAAGGACATTACAACGGATGATTTTATGAGCTAAACCCAGGTCCTGCCAAAGGCGACGAAGTTTCAAGTTTTCTAGACCCAGGATATCAAGTCTGGTGGAATAAGGTATTTTATTGGTTTCGGAGGAGTGGAGAACTCTTCTTGTAAAATACCTTTGGACACGCTGAACTGTGTTGATATCAGATATATGGTATGGGTTCCAGACAGGCGAGCAGTAATCAAGAATTGGCCTAGCAAATGTTTTATATGCTCTGGTCAGTAGCGTGGTGTTTTTTGAAAAGAAGCTACGTAGAATTAAGTTAACAACTCTTAGAGCCTTTTTTGCTATATAGTTGCAGTGGGTTTTGGCACTTAGATCATTAGATTAAAAAACTCCAAGGTCTTTGACTGGGTGGGGGTCATCTGTGAGGTAATGCCCATCAAGCATGTACTTTGTGATTGGGTTCTTTCTTCCAATATGCAGGACTGAGCATTTACTGGTTGATATTCGTAGTTGCCAAATTTTAGACCAAGCAGTTAGATGATCACGGTCCTTTTGAATTGTGGATGTATTGTCAGTGGTGTTGAAAAGTTTGACATCATCAGCAAAGAGAACATAGTTACTTGAGATATGATCACAAAGATCATTTATGTATATTATAAAGAGAGTTGGTCCAAGAACACTACCTTGAGGAACACCACTCTTGACAGGAACAGGATTTGATAGAGCATTACCAATTTTAACTATTTGTTGTCTGACAGAAAAGCTGATATCCAGTTGTGTAAGGGTCCTGAAATGCCATAGGATTTTAATTTTAGGAGAAGTTTATCATGTACTACTGAGTCAAAAGCTTTACAGAAGTCTATGTATATTGCATCTATTGATTTACCTAGATCAAGATTTGTAGTCCATAGGTTTTTACAGTGGAGAAGTTGTAAATTGCATGATAATTTTTTCCTGAAGCCAAATTGTTTATTTGAGAGAAGGTTGTGTATTTCTAAGTGTAAGGTAATGGATTGGTTGATGATGGATTCCATTACTTTGCAGGCGACGCAGCAAAGGGAGATTGGTCTATAATTATCAACTAAACTGGGGTCGCCTTTTTTGAAAACTGGAATGACTGTGGCTAGTGACCAGAGATTGGGAAGGGAACTGGTTTTGAAAGTTTTATTGAAGATTATACTTAGGGGTTCTGCTAAATTACTAGAGAGTTTTTTTATGAAGTAAGCACAAAGTCCATCAGGTCCAATGAATAGAGATGGTTTCAAGTTACAAAGAGCTTTACCAACATTTTCTTCTGTAAAATCTATATTTGTTAAGTCATCATACTCATTGCTTGTACGATTTGGGAATGTGGGATATGTGCCATCACTGCTGACAAAAACTGAGCCAAAGAATTTGTTAAAGAGGTTTGCTTTAGTTACTTCATTATTGTATTCAGTGCTGTTAGAATCTTTTAGTGGTGGTATGGATCTACAGTCTTTAAGCTTGTTGTTGACAAAATTATAGAAGGCACGACTGGAATTAGTGCGCAGAAGATCCTCTTCTTGCTTGGTGTGGTAATTTGTGCATTCAGTTTTTATTTGGTTGCATATAGTTCTGTAGCGATTTTTAAAATTTGCTACATAGCCCTTTTTGTTTCTTTTCCAGAGGGATTTTTTTTTAGATTGAAGATTTTTTATTGATATGGGTAGTTTGCTTTTCCTGATCTTGGTAGCTTTAATAGCTTTAATAGCTTTAATAGAATAGAATTTTTATTGGCCAAGTGTGATTGGACACACAAGGAATTTGTCTTGGTGCATATGCTCTCAGTGTACATAAAAGAAAAGATACGTTCATCAAGGTACAACATTTACAACACAATTGATGATCAATATATCAATATAAATCATAAGGATTGCCAGCAACAAGTTATAGTCATACAGTCATAAGTGGAAAGAGATTGGCGATGGGAACTATGAAACGATTAATAGTAGTGCAGATTCAGTAAATAGTCTGACAGTGTTGATGGAATTATTTGTTTAGCAGAGTGATGGCCTTCGGGAAAAAACTGTTCTTGTGTCTAGTTGTTCTGGTGATAGTTTGTGGTACGTATAGTTTGATGACTCTGCTGATTTCGAATAGGAAAACTCTATAGTGGTCTTCAGAAGTTATACAGGTTGAGAACAGATTAAGCCAGTCCAGAGATGAACGATCATTGTTTATAAGGTCATAATTGGTTTTTTTGAAGTTGTAGATGGGAATGCTATTGATATGACGATTTAAGTGACGACGTATATTAAGATGGAAGTCAATCATGCAATGATCACTGTTGGAAAAGGGTTCTCTTATTTGTAGTCCATAAATGGTATTGGTGTTGTTGCAGAAAATGAGGTCAAGGCAGTTGTTTAGTCTTGTACTGTTAGTTACAAGTTGTTCAAGACCTAGGTTTGTAACAGCGTTGTATATTGTAGTATGGATTGGATCAGTTGTACATTCATTTGTTATCCAGTTGATGAGAGGTAAATTTAGGTCACCCAGGAAGATGAGTGGATATGGGCAAGAGGCAGCCCATGTTAGTAGTGAGGTTAAAATATTAGCACGAGTAATGTCGTAGTCAGGGGCTCTGTAGCATAGAATGAATCGAAGTGTGGTATTAGATGATAGGTCACATATAATAGTTTCAGGAAGAGAAAGTTTGTGTGCAACTTGAATGTTTTTTAGATTCAGTGATTTTTTATAGAAAATAGCCACTCCACCACCTCTTCGGTTTTCACGATCTGAACGGTGAACTTGATATTCTTTGTTTAAAATGATGGAGTCAGGGATGGATGAGATTAGCCATGTTTCACAAATAAATATAATATCAAATGTACCATTGTTTAGCAGGAGGATAAATTCAGGTAATTTGCTAACAATACTTCTTGCATTCATCAATTTACATTTAAATGTAAATGTAAATTAAATTTACATCTTTCCTTAGCACAGTGTCATAGCTTGATGGAATGCTTGTTGGCTGGTTGCTAGGTGTGTAGACTTCCCTCAGCAGCTGGTAGCTCAGTAGAAGGGATACTTCTCTTTGCTTCCTGTGCTGTGCTACCACAGGTTTTGGAATGGCTGCAAGAGAGAATCAGAAGCAGCTGATCTCTCAGCCGAACTGCTAGAATAGCCGTAGAGGTAGTCCTTGTTTAGCAACCACGGTTGGGAGTGACATCCTGGTTTTTCAGCGAAGTAGTTGCTAAGTAACATCACACCTGTGTTTATTACTTTACTTCATCTTTCCTCTGCTTTATAGACCTGTGCAGGTCATAAATGTGAAGATTGGTCACAAAGTTACTTTTATCTCCCAGTCGTAACTCAAAATAGTTTCTTATTTGTTTATCAAATTTAGATTCCATCTTTCTCACTATCCAACTTACTCTGGGCAATTAGTTGCTACATGGGGCAGTTGCTAAATTAGAACAATGTGTAGGGTAGTCATTTTTTTCTCCCTCTGCTTTGCAACTTGATTCCATACACTTGGTTACCTCCTTCACCATCATCTCAGGCTACTATCTTATATTTAAAAACGAACATGCATATGGGAGGGTGGCATTCTAGTGTCAAACTTTTCTCCCAAACCAAGTCTTTTGTCTGCTGCACATATATAATGGAGAAGGCAGGCATACTGCCACAATTTCCTTCTCCATTTCACATATTCATCATTTATAACAACATCTGTAAATGACAGGTTTATTTTATTTTATTATTTTTATTTTACTTTACTTTATTATTTTACTGCAAACATTTATACCTAAAAGTGTATATCATGAAAACATGCTGCACTAATTGCTATAGAGGCCAGTTCCAAGCAAGTATACTTAGAATTACAGCCTAAAGGATGTCAGTTGGGTTTCCTGTTTAATTTTTGTTAGATTGTTTGGTTTGGTCCCTGTTGGGTAATGAATCTATAGCGTGAGCAGGTAATGGCTCTTTTATAACCCCAGTAACTAATCTGTATGTTCTCATTAGTGGGCTTTGGCAGAATTTCTTTTCTGCAAATAAGGGAAGAAATTCAGTAAAGATTTGACTGCTGATTAACAGTTTGTCATAGAGACTTCAGTACACTGTGTACTAAGAACAGCACAAAGGGGAAAAACAGTCTAGACTAATTTGAGCATACAGACTTCTCAGCATTTCATTTAAGCTTCCTTGTCAGAGACGTAAGCATTGCAAAAGAGGATGGGTGTTTAGATTGCTGTCTTGGGGGTGTGAACTTGAAAGTATGTTTTCAGTGAGAAATCTTCTTAGGGAATCTACTGTAGTAGCAAGCTGACTTCTTTTGTCTCTAAGAGATCCGGGCAAATTGCTTTTTATTTTTGCTTAAGAGTGAGTAATTCTACAATTGGTCTTTGGCTCCGCTCCCTCACAACTTCAGGATCTCGGGGACCATATTCTTATCTCTGGCTTGCAGTACATGTTGCTCTTGATGCTGTATAAGCTCTTCCAGGTACACGGTGCGGTGTTCAGTTCATTCAGGATGAACTCTTAGCCCATAAAGGACAATTTGGTCTTGAGAAAAGCAGGATAAACAAGAAGCTGAAGGGGGAGAAAGGACAGCAGCAATCCAACCATGTGGACTGATGTCTCACATCTCTAAAACATCCTTGCTAAAAGAGTCAAGATTGGGGCATCCACAGAGTGTGGTAAAGAAAATGAAGGTGGCGGCCACGATGGTGTGTTTGAAACCCCACCCATTTTTATATGTGCGACCCACATAAGAAAATATGTGCAGCCTTGATTATGCCATCATGGCCGCCATCTTGATTTTTTATTTTTTAACCATACCCTGTTGTGTCCCCCTCCCCCTCCGACGACCGGGTCTAGGAAGTCCGTATCAAGCGTGGCCATGAAGCCTCTGCAGCTTTGCCAAATTCCTTTCAGATTTCTCAGGGCAGGCAGGAATCCAAGTTGTGACTTCAGCAAACGAAAGGAGACTTTGCTTGACTCAAAGTTGCTTGACTCAAGCTGATCCTTTATATAAGGCTGTGGGGTGTGGCTCCATGACTCAGCACTTATCCAGGCCTGCCCCTCTCTTCCTTCTGCTGACGTCGCCTCTCAGATCTCCAGAAGCGTGGATCCGTCCACTGTGAATTCCCTTCCTTTGGATCTGCTGCCGGTAATTCTATCACGTGGCTGGCTCCCTGCTCACACGCTGTAGGAGGGAGGTTTGTTTGTTCATTCCTGACATTCTGTCCAGGCATGGGGCCAAGGCTGGGGGCTGGAGGCATGCCAGGCTGTTCGTCTTCATTATCAGACTCTGAATCTGATAGCGGGCCCGGGAGGCGACAGGAGGGGCCCAGCTGAGGAGAGGAGGGAGGGCGAGACACAACATAACCTGTGGATACCTCTGTATAGAACACTTCCTTGGTTGTCTGAAGGATCAGCTTCCTTCAGAGAGCTCTTTAAGCTCTTCTCATATGTAGTTTCAATGGAGTTTTATGAACCATCTGTGCTCCCTTCCCAGGGAGCAGCAGTTTAACATGACCAAATGCCCAGCAGGAGCAAAATATTTACATAGAGGACAGTTATGACGGATGGAAGGAAAAAAGAGTGAGAGATTGCTTGTAGTCTATGGCAGGGGTGGGTTCCACTTACCTTTGCTACCGGTTCGCAACAGAAGCATACACAGAGCATCCGTGATGATGTCCGGGTGGGTGGGCGGAGCCTCCGGCTGCCATTATTACCGGTTCGCAAGATCCGGACTGAACCGTTGGTAACCCACCACTGGTCTATGGTCTTAATAATTGAAGGTGCAGGCCCCTATTCACTGCATTAGAGTTAAAGATACCAATAAGCTCAAGAAGCCCTTTGAACGTTCATTTAACTAGAGTCAAGAACATAACCTGAGGCCTCCTGGTTTATATGATATTCAGAATCCTGCTATAACCATTTTTTTATTTTAAAACTGAGGAGAAAAATTATGACGTATATGATATGGATATGTTTAAAGTTAATAAGAGTCAATGAAATGAACTGTAGTTTTTAGCCTGACCTCAACCATTATATTTTTGACTGTAACCCCAAACACCCCACTCAAAATGAAATGCTGTCTTGGCCTAAAAACATTCACATTGTGAGGCTTAGAATAGCCAACGGCAGCATTTTTTACATTTTAAAATGTGAATGCAGGGAATCCAACTCAGTGGCTCATTTTTTTCTGGCCAGTAGGATATTTTATATCTTATTTTCTCAACCTTTGAAAGGTAACATGGAGTGTGTCTGGTGACCAACAAAAATTGCCAGGATGCTTTATGCATCTATTTTCTATCTATTGTCTATGTGTGTATACTTTTAAACCAATGTTGACTCCTAGTGACTGCCTGAACAAGTGCCCTCAGTTTTCTTGGCAAGGTTTTTCAGGAGTGTTTTGCCATTGCCTGTTCCTAAGGCTGAGACCGACTGATTCACTCAAGGGCACCCATTTGGCTTCTTACCTAAGGCAGGACTAGAACTCACAGTCTCTGTCCAGAATTGATGGGTAAACAACTATAAATTACCATGTACAATCTGTGAGTGCTCAGTGAAGCCAACTGTGAGACAGGTACGGATTCACGAGCAAAATTATTTTATATCTCTTAGGACTTATGAGATAACTTACTGTTGTGACCTAGGCCCAAGTAGTTATTACCAGACACAATCAGTCCTAAACAAACCTATTTTATTAGAACAGCTGAGAATTACTTCATTCTCAGCTTAGTCCAAATTAATTCCAAAACAAATCCTTCAGAAAAAGTCCTTCGGCCTTATCACAAACCTTTTTCCTCTTTGGCACCCTGCCAAAGGCTTTTATTTATTTATTTATTTATTTATTTATTTATTTTTCAAATTTATATACCGCCCTATCTCCCTAAGGACTCAGGGCGGTTCACAGGCAGTTAAAATACATATAAATACAAATTAAAAAACAACAATTAAAAAACTTATTCTATTGCCTAATTTAAAAACAATATAAATAATAAAAAACCCCTTAAAACCAATAACTTTAAAATCTAATCCAGTCCCGCGCAGATGAATAAGTGCGTTTAAGCTCATGACGAAAGGTTCGGAGGTCCGGAAGTTGACGAAGTCCTGGGGAGTTCGTTCCAGAGGTGGGAGCCCCACAGAGAAGGCCCTTCCTGGTGTCGCCAGACGGCACTGCCTAGCTGACGGCACCCTGAGGAGTCCCTCTGTGGGAGCGCACGGTCGGTGAGAGGTATTTGGAAGCAGTAGGCGGTCCCGTAAATAGCCCGGCCCTATGCCATGGAGCGCTTTAAAGATTGTCACCAACACCTTGAAGCGCACCCGGAAGGCCACAGGTAGCCAGTGCAGTCTGCGCAGGATAGGTAACACGGGAGCCCCGAGGGGCTCCCTCTATCACCCGCGCAGCCGCGTTCTGGACCAACTGAAGCCTCCGGATGCCCCTCAAGGGGAGCCCCATGTAGAGAGCATTGCAGTAATCCAGGCGAGACGTCACGAGGGCGTGAGTGACCGTGCATAAGGCATCCCGGTCTAGAAAGGGGCGCAACTGGCGCACCAGGCGAACCTGGTGAAAAGCTCTCCTGGAGACGGCCGTCAAATGGTCTTCAAAAGACAGCCGTTCATCCAGGAGAACGCCCAGATTGCGCACCCTCTCCATCGGGGCCAGTGACTCGCCCCCAACAGTCAGCCGAGGACTCAGCTGACTGTACCGGGATGCCGGCATCCACAGCCACTCAGTCTTGGAGGGATTGAGCTTGAGCCTGTTTCTCCCCATCCAGACCCGTACGGCCTCCAAACACCGGGACAGCACTGATAGCTTCATTGGGGTGGCCCGTGTGGAAAAGTACAGCTGGGTGTCATCAGCGACAGCTGGTACCTCACACGAAGCCACTGATGATCTCACCCAGCGGCTTCATATAGATGTTGAACAGAAGGCGAGAGAATTGACCCCGCGGCACCCCACAAGTGAGGTGCCTCGGGCCGACCTCTGCCCCTGTCAACACCGTCTGCGACGGTCGGAGAGATAGGAGGAGAACCACCGATAAACGGTGCCTCCCACTCCCAATCCCCCAACCGGCGCAGCAAGATACCATGGTCGATGGTATCGAAGCCGCTGAGAGGTCTAATAGGACCAGGGCAGAGGAACAACCTCATCCCTGGCCCTCCAGAGATCATCCACCAACGCGACCAAAGCCGTCTCCGTGCTGTAACCGGGCCGGAAACCGGACTGGAACGGGTCTAGATAGACAGTTTCATCCAGGTGCAGAGGAAACTGATATGCCACCATACTCTCTACAACCTTGCCACGGCGAAGGTTGGAGACCGGACGATAATTACCTAAGACAGCCGGGTCCAGGAGGGCTTCTTGAGGAGGGGTTTCACCACCGCCTCTTTCAAGGCGGCCGGAAAGACTCCTCCAACAAGGAGGCACTCAGAATCGCCTGAGCCAGCCTCGTGTCACCTCCTGAGTGGCCAGCACCAGCCAGGAGGGGCACGGGTCCAGTAAACACGCAGGCATTCAGCCTACCCAACAACCTGTCCATGTCCTCGGGAGCCACAGGGTCAAACTCATCCCAACAAATGTCACCAAGACCACCCTCAGACGCCTCATCTGAATCGCCGCAATTTTGGTCTAGACCGTCTCGGAGCTGAACGATTTTATCGTATAGATAACCGTTAAACTCCTCAGCACGTCCCTGCAACGGGTCATCCCGCTCCCCCTGGTGAAGGAGGGAACGGGTCACCCGAAAAAGGGCGGCTGTCAACACTTGGCAAAGCCCCACAAAGTTCAGAAACAAGGGATGCTGGCTAGAAACAAATGTAGCAATTGCTTTCCTACAAAGAGCCCAAGAGCCGTTGCTGCTCTTTTAAGCCTTATGGGAGGGGGCAATCATCTCCTGGCCTTACTCCTGAGTCATCCTTTTTGGTTTAGCTGCTCTTGCCTTCTGGCAGCTCTTTGCATGTGTGTACTAGGAACAGGGGCCCCCCTGTTACTCTGCCTCTCTGCTGTCCGCCTCTGTAGGCTCCAGAGTCCGTGCATCGTTCCCAGATGGCCCTGGCGCCATCTCTGCCTCCGATGCAGAGCCCTCATCCAGGCCTTCCCCTGACTCCAGGACTGGCCCATTGTCCTTCCCAGCCTCCTCACCGTCCAACTCCACTGCCAGCTCCACAGGCTGCTGGTGGGCCAAACACTTACGAGATAATCTTGTAGCTTGGCAAAGTGTATAGTCAGCTTTAGGCTTCTGATGTAAAGTATTAGGGAACTGCAGGGAGGCAATCTGATCTTTATATCTATCTCTCTGTCTGAATAAGCTGCGTTAAAAATAAAAAGATAAGTAATATTAACTAATTTATGCGCTTGATACAGAACCTAAAATCTAATTCCATAAACGTGCACCCAAATGTATTATTTGTCATTCCAGCTTCTACTGTGGGGGAAAACAAGAGTTTCCCAAAGATAGCAGTTTTTCCTTCCTTTTATGAACCTGTATGAAGTCCCTTAATTCAGGATAGAGTTGGGGAGACTGAATGGAACCGAGCGTTCGCTGACCAGATGCGCTTCCTGACACTTCATGGAGTTTGCAGCAGATTTTTTTTGTCTGCGTGCTCTAAGAAAGAAACGTCTGCCAGTACCTAGGATTGAACTCTCAACCTTCTAACTGGAAGGCAAGCGTCTTCACTGCCAAGTCACCACACCACTGTAACTAAGATAAAACATTTGGGCCCAAGACAAATTGGGACAAAATATCATTCTACATAAATAAATAATAAACAATTAAAGTGAGATCCCCTAATATGGAGTGTGGTGAAAGTTACAACTGAACTTAGGAAAAAACTCCTTGTTATATCACAAACTGACAAACAGAATTCATTCATGGATTGTAATACAATTTGTTTGGGTGTGACTTAATAGATTGCACAAATTCAGCCAGCATGGCTTATTAATTAGGATTAATGACTTAATATACTGCAAATCCAGCCAATCATGATTTGTTCAATAAGCCATGGTAAAGCAAACCCCATCTTAGTGCAGTATGTGAACCCAAATACAAAATAAAAGGTAAAACCACCCATGTAGCTTTTACAAAATCTCATTATCAGGCCCCAGTTCCAGATAAAGGGCTGGCACAGAAGATGCTGGGAGCCCTTCAGCATCAAACGCTTGATATGATGCCAACAACAACAGCCCTGTGCCAGAAGGCAGGCATTGCATCAGTGTTTATCCAGTGCTTTTCAGAAGAGAGGTGGAGGGAGGGAGGGAGGGAGGGAGGGAGGGAGGGAGAAAGAGAGGAGGGAAGAGAGAGAAAGAGGGAAAGAGAACTTGATTTAAAGCCCATGCTGAAGGGAAGCTGGCTGAATTTTAGGGATTTTCAGGTGGAACCTTGCTGCCCTGGCACCTCTTTCACTGCTAATGCATGAAGCCTGTTGATTTGGATGTAAAATAATAGCCAGGTTTAAATATATTTGTGTGCTAAACTCAATTTACATGGATGGTACATAGCAGAGGTGAAATCTACTTACCTTCCTTACCGGTTCAGAAGTGCACATGCCACGTGTCACCTGCACGCACAGACCTTCTAATAAAAAACACATTACTTCCTGGTTAAAACCAGGAAGTAACGACACCCGGACAGGTGGCTGGAGCTTTGCCCCGCCATTGCTACTGGATCGCCGAATGACTGACCACAGGTGCTAATGGATCGCCAGGTCTGGTCAGAACCGGGAGCATTTCACCCCTGGTACATAGGGATGAATCAAGACAAGAATCTGTAATTTTAATCTGTAATAAAACTCAAAGGGAATACATTTATTTGAACCTACCAAGACCATAGAGAATAATAATCTGGCATGTGATTTACACCAGGACAAGTGCAATTGTATTTTTGGAATATCACTGACCACCAAATGTTTCAAAGGGTCACCATAAACACCTAGGTAGTGTAAATCACATTCCAAATACTAGGAAAGTGAATGTGTGCCTATTGCTGTTCTGTCTTCAGCCTTCAGCAACTAATCTTTATAGAACTTGAGTTAAGGAGCCACCCCATCTCCAATATCTACAGTAGATTTGTGTCTTAGGGAAATACTTCATTTGGTTATTTAAAACACACTATCATTTCAAAAGATACAATACCAATAAAGGACAAAAAGAATGATTAAAGTTATACAATTAACGTGCAGTACATTGAATTATTTTTATGGCTACCAAGGATTACAGAGGAGCAGAGAAAAGATGATGAACAGAACTATAACAATAAACTTTCTAAAAGTTATAAACAAGGGATTAAACCAGGAAAGGTGCCTGGACTAGATGGATTATCAGGTTCTTATTATGGTTGTTTAGAAAGGATTTTTGAACCCTTACAAAACATAAGAAACTCTATCCTACAGGGGAAAGATGCCAGAGTGTTGGAAAAAAGCCAATATTGCATTAACATCTAATGAAAGACAAGATTTTACTTTAACAAGAAGCTATAAACCAATATTATTATTGAATAATGACTACAAATTGTTCACAACCATTCTAGCTGATAGAATGACAATAATTTTGCAAGAATTTGTTCATGAAGATCAATGCAGGTTTTATTGAAAAGATAAAATACAATTTTAGATATGTGTTGGACATTTTGGAATGTTTGGGGCAACATAATGAAAAACTAGCCACAGTGATTTTATTAGGTGCAGAGAAGGCCTCTGACAATTTGAACTGGGCTTTCTTGTGCAGTGTTTTAGAAGATACACATTTTGAAGAGAACTTGATGAAATGGATAATATTGATTTACACTTCACAGAAAGCACAAATAAGTGCTAATGGAGTTCTAACAAAACCCTGTGTGATACAAAAAGGAACAAGATACTCTGTCCTCCCTTGTTTACTTTGATTCTTGAAATACTGAATAGACATATACGGTAAGATAAGATGAGACAGGATTTTTGGGAGTAAAATAGAAACTTATAAATTAAAGGTTTTTGCAGATGATTTGGTGCTGGCTTTGGAAGATCCTTTAAAGCAGGGGTCACCAACCTTGGTCCCTTTAAGACTTGTGGACTTCAACTCCCAGAGTCCCTCAGCCAGCAAAGCTGGCTGAGGAACTCTGGGAGTTGAAGTCCACAAGTCTTAAAGGGACCAAGGTTGGAGACCTCTGACATACCCCCATGACATACATACAATCTGATATAATTCACAGTTCTCACATGCTGTAAGACTTGTGGACAAAGCTGGCTGAGGAACTCTGGGAGTTGAAGTCCACAAGTCTTAAAGGGACCAAGGTTGGAGACCCCTGCTTTAAAGCAGGGATCCCCAACATCTGAGGCATAGATTGGTACCAGTCTGCGACCCATCAGGAACTGGGCCTTGCAAGCAAGCGAAGCCCTAACCATGCATGTGTGGGATCCAGGCAGTGTGCAAATCCAAGCCTCCCCAAGTCTGCTGAAAACACCCCCATGATGGAACCAGGCCCTGGTGCCCAAAAGATTGGTGCTGCTGCTTTAACGGGAATTGAAATATTAATGGTGAAATAAAAAGAGTTATTCATTAGTAAGTTTCAAGATTAACAAACAAAATGAAAATGTTAACAAAAATATGAATATAGAAGATCAAACATAAATGATGAATAAGAGGGATTTTAAGATTGAGAATATGGTAAAATATCTGGGTATCATTATGACAAATTTGAACTTTATGTTATTTCAAAATAACTACATTAAGACATGGAATGAAATTTAAAAAGACACATTAAAATGGGAGAAACCATAACTGTCATTGCCAGGGAAAATTTGTGTGATAAAAATGAACGGCTTGCCTAGAATGATGTTTTTTCTTCAGACAATACCTGTTTTGAGAATTGATGCACTAATTAAGCAGTGGCAGAAGAATACGTCTAAAGATGTGTGGCATGGGAAAATTTTTGAATTAAATATAAAGATTACAAGATGCAAAAAGAAGAGAATTGGGTTTAGCTGATTAAAAAAAATTCTTTCTTTTATATTTTTTTTTACTTTTTAAACTTCTTTGCACTTTTATCTCTTTTTTGCTTGCTGGCTTTCTTTTATTTTATATTAATTTGTATTAGTTTTTATCTTCTATTAATATTTTTAAATAAAATTATATATTAAAAAAGAATTATTTTTATGATATGAACAAGAATACAAATTTTCAAGCTTTGTGCCAAAATCTCTGTTGGATTGTTATTTGTAAATACTAAAAAAGAAGAAAAATGAGAAAAAATTGAATAGAGCAAAGGAAGAAAACTACTAAAAATAATATAGATAAATATTTGGTTTCTGACCTCTCTTCTTTGAACTCCAATTGGTTTACAGTGTTTATAAACATAAGCTTTAGAAATTGTACTCTAAATATTTGTATTTGCCTTGCTTCATGAATCCAAAAGCCATTCTAATGTCAATTTAAACTTTAATTTGTATACATACTGTTAGTTTTGCCATTGCTGCCTATTCTGTAAGTTTCCCGATCATATATCATTGATATTGTATCTTTTTTCCAATATTGTGTAAAGTTTGACCTTGTAGCTGTGAGTATGTATCTGAGTAAGTAGTGGTACTTTTTATTGATAGGTTCTGGAATTATACCTAATAAAAAGAATTGTGGTTTCATTTCAAATTTGATTTCTAAGATTCTTTGAATGGCATTGTGCATGTCTTTCCAACACTTCAGTCAGCAACTCTGGAAATTGTAGTCACAGGAAATATTGTTTTTTGGCAATGTTCTAATCCTTTCTCTTCAGTATGCTGTTACATGGAAGCAAAATATCTGCTGCACTCGCCACTCATTTTGTTCAAAACTATTTTCAAGTCTTTCCTTCAAACCATTGTTGTTGTTGTTAGTTGTGAAGTCATGTCCGACCCATCGTGACCCCATGGACAACATTCCTCTAGGCCTTTTATTTATTTATTTATTTTTGTCACAACAGTATACACAAACAATTGTCATAGATAAAACTGTTGTGTCTTGCCCGCTCTCACCGCAGCCGGGGTCTTCTTATCTGCTTCCGAACGCTGAGGAATGTCCTAGTATGCCTCCCGGCCCCAGCCCTGGCTCCATGCCCAGACAGGCTGAGGAGGAGGGGGCACCTCCCGGCCCCAGCCCTGGCTCCATGCCCAGGCAAACGGAGCAACTAGACCCCTCCCCCTCCCCCACAGCATGTGAGCCTGAGGGAGGTCTATTACCAACAGCTGCCGACTGGAGTGACCCTCGCTTCAGAAGAATTGATAGGCGGCGGTGTCAGAAGGAAGGGAGGGGCAGGCCTGGATAAGTGCTGAGTCATAGAGCCACTACCCCATGGCCTATATAAAGGATCTGCTTTCTGGCAGTCTCTGAGTCAGGCAAAGTCGAACATATCTTGCTGAAGTCACTTTCTGGTCTCCTGTCTGCCTTGAGGACTTTGCTAGGACTTTGGCAGAGCTGCAGAGGCACGCCTGATTCGGATTTCCCTGACCCGGCCGTCAGCGGAGGAGTGGGACACGACAAAAACAACATATTTTGAAGAAAGTATATACATATATGTAAAAAAATATGCATCAACTATATCAATTTGATATGATGAAGGGAACAATAGGACAGGAACGGTAGGCACTTTTGTGCTCTTATGCACGCCCCTTATAGCCCTCTTAGGAATGGGGTGAGGTCAATAGTAGACAGTTTTTGGTTGAAGATTTTGGGATTTTGAGTAGAGACTATGGAGTCAGGTAATGGAGTCCATTTTAACTCATGCCTACTGCTTCAGTGACTCCATCCAGCAACCTCATTCTCTGTCTTCCCTTTCTTCTTTTGCCCTCAATCTTTCCAAGCATTAGGCTCTTTTCCAGTGAGTCCTTCCTTCAAACCATAAAATGTAGTAACTTTGCACTGAGCTTTGCACTGAACTTTGCACCGTATAAAACCAAAAATTGAAAGCAACCTTGAGCACAAAGCACTTAATCTGGCACAGCAATAGAGTAGGACAAGGCATTATATTTCCCAAATATATAAACACATGTGTCAGCCTCCACTCCAATCTTCGTATACTTTTGAATGATTATATCAGTAGATAGATTGTGAAATGTTTATTTCTGTATTATAAAACTATTAAGGAAATGAGATGTATCATACCACCGTACAGGGTAAGGGAAAGGAGCCTATTAAGAGTGTCGGCTGACATAACAGTGGGGGAGGGGTGATTAACGACTGAGTGTTATCAGCGCGGGCTTTTCTAACAGACACTGCATTCCTAAGATGACTGACAACTAGAGACCTGTGGAAGAAGATTACCACGAGGGGCCGAGAAGGAGCTGGCATTGGCCCAGACCAGCCTGACCTCCTGGAGGAGGAGGGACAATTGGGGGGATATGATATGTTAGCCATATTTTGTCTCAGATCCAACTTAGCTTGGCTGCTATCAAGACTGTAAATAGTAAAAGTACTTTTCTTCATTCCAAATGAAGTCAAGGTGAATTCTTTCCTAATTATAGTCGGAGGTAGCCTGACATTAAGTTGGATCTCACACATCATGTCTACCAACCAGGATTGCAATCGCAATACCGAGGTGGGAGAGAGAAAAAATGTGATGGAAGGCCAGCTGCCGCTGAGCTGGGGGAGGCGTCCGGAGGTATTTCTTCTGTCGGTTTTAACCCTGAGCTGGAGATAATGCAGTTGGAAGAAGAGAGGAGGCTACCCGACTTCAAGGAACCTCCCTCTGGAGTAACTACAAGGAGAAAGGAGAAACTACGCACTTTTTCCGAGTGGTCTGAGGAGCAGAAAGTCAGAGACAGCCTCCAGTTGGAAGAGGCACTACGGCTATTTCGTGAAGTGAAAGTAAGGCAAGCTGCTCGCCAAAGGTATGAATCCCCTGTTCAGTCCTCCAGGGGGGGGGGAGAAGAGGAAGAAGAAATTACAAAGGGGCCAGCTAGAGGTGATTCCCAGGGCGGTGAGATTTCTGAAGAGCCAGAGCCGGGAACCCTCTCCCCAGAGGAAGCTGAATTGGATGGGGGTCGCGCGCCACCTGCTGATCAAGCAAGGCTGCGCAGGGGAAGGAAAAAGCCAAAAATTCCCCCCATATCAGAGAAATTTGATGGAAATGCGAAGGAGTTGGGACTGTTCCTGGCGAAAGTGAATGACCACATGATAGACTGGGGGGAAGATTATTGGTCACAGGCAGCACAAGTGAGAGCTGTGACCCACAATTTGACCGGAAGAGCAGCTGCGTGGTATGTGTCGTTATACCAACCACTCCCCCTTACTGCAAAACTACGAGCATTTTATGACTGCACTGAGGAGGAGGTTTGAGGACCCCTGGCAGAGCAAAAGGCCAAAGGTCGAATGAAAACCATCAGGCAAGGGAGGAGACCGTGGCTGATTATAACCAGGAGTTCAGTGATTTAGTTCCCTTGATGAGAGGGTGGTCGGAGGTGACCCTTGTGACATTTTCAAAGATGGTCTGAATGGAGATCTCTGAACTGTGTCGAGCATCTCCAACTACGCTGTATGGCTGGTACACCCTGGCAGCAGAGATGGAAATCGAACTAGTGAAGGACCGTGGCAGAAGACAGCGCACTGGAGGCCATCCTTGGCGTTCTCCAGGAGGCACCTATAGGGACATCCCTAGATTGGAGGGAGGAAGACCACGTTCGTCTGCGTGCTACAGATGTGGAAAAGAAGGCCACCGAGCAGCCGACTGTAGGGTTAAGTTGATACCAAGCGTGACCTCTGGTGGTGAAAAGGAACCAGTGAAACCAGCGGCTAAGGCGCGTAAACCGGCAAAAGTGGGGGAGGGCGTTGCCAAGAAGGGCACGCCCATCAAGGAAGATGGCGAAGCGTCGGCTGATACTGACGACAGCAAAACCACATCAGAGTCCGATGAAGACCTTCTGGTGAGTTGGGCACGGGGCCCCTTGGACATTCCAGTCAATCTACATGTACCCTCTTCGGGTAATAAGGGGGAACTGCTAGCACTACTCGATTCTGGATGCACTAGATGTATGGTCAGTCCCGAACTAGTAGAAAAAATGGAACTAAGATTGAGAACCCTAAGTAGGCCCATAGCGTTTGCCCAGTTGGATGGCTCTGTGGCAGGGGGAGGACCCGCCCATTTCGTAACAGAACCCATAGAAATGATAATAGGAGACCACTGCGAAATTCTGAACTTCATAGTAGCCCCAGGAATGGACCAACCCCTGTTGCTAGGCCTGTCATGGTTGCGGAAATGGAACCCCCATATTAACTGGAGAACGGGAGTCCTACGTTTCCGTTCCAAAACATTAAAAGGGGAAAAGGGGGAACCCAAGAAGGGATCTACCGTGGCCATGCACCAGGATACGTTGGGGGCAATGATCGAACGGATAGACGGGGAGGAGAGAATACCCAAGGAATACTGGGACTTGCGAGAAGTCTTTAGTGAGAAAGCATCAGACGTACTTCCTCCCCATAGGCCTATTGACTGTGCCATAGACATCCTTCCGGGGGTAAAGCTTCCAAAACCAAAAGCTTATCCCATGACCCAAAAGGAATTGGGGGAGCTACGTAAATTCATAGACAAAAACCTAGAGCGGGGTTTTATCCAACCGGCTAGACCTCGCGTGGCTGCGCCAGTGATGTTCCGGGAAAAGAAAGATGGCTCCTTTCGTCTTATAGTTGACTATAGGAATTTAAACGCCGTGTGCGCCGAAAACATATACCCCATGCCACTCATGAAAGATATGTTAGCACATTTAGCGAAGGAAAGTTCTTCACCAAACTGGACCTGCGAAGCCTACTACAGAGTTCGTATAAAGGAGGGGGATGAATGGAAAACCGCTTGCAACTGTGCACTAGGATGTTTCCAGTTTCGAGTACTACCTTTTGGACTGCAGGGGGCGCCCGCAGTTTTTATGCAACTAATAAATGAAATACTCCATCAGCATTTGTTCAAAGGAGTTCTTGTCTACCTTGACGACATACTTATCTATACCGAAACAATGGAAGAACATATTAAACTGGTAAGAGCTGTTCTCAAAAGTTATTATCTGCAGAACTATATTGCAAGCTATCCAAATGTGATTTCCATCAAACCAAAATAGACTACTTAGGGTATCGATTTCAGCTGATGGGTTAGAAATGGATCCAGAAAAGTGAAAGCTGTCTTGAATGGGCCCCCACGCACACGCAAGCAACTGCAAAGTTTTTTAGGATTCGCAAATTTCTATCGTCAATTCATCCCCTCCTTTGCTCAAATTGCTTTACCAATCACCAACCTCTTGAAAACTAAAGGAGACACGAAACCCAAACCATCATTACCTCTCGAATGGACAATGGAATGTCAGGCAGCTTTTGAAAAATTGAAACGACTCTTTGTCACGAACCTATTTTAAAACACCCTGACATGGATGTTCCTTTTGTAATACAAGCTGATGCAAGTGATGTAGCAGTCGGAGCCGTTTACTCCAAAACAATGCTGATGGTAATTTACAACCCTGTGCTTTCACTTCGAAAATTGACTGAAACTGAAAGACGATGGGCTATTTGGGAAAAGGAAGCATTTGCAGTTCATTGGGCTCTACGAACGTGGAGACAATTCTTAGAGGGTTCAAATCATCCTTTTGAAGTTTGGACTGATCACAAAAATCTGGAAGCCCTAAAGACTCCTAGAAAACTTTCACCTAAACAAGCCCGCTGGGCTCAATATTTTAACCGCTTTAATTTCACTTTACATTACATTCCTGGGGGGAAAAACTTCTTAGCGGATGCTCTCTCACGTTTGCCCCAATACAATTGCACTCGCTCCGAGGTGGTTCGACCAATACTTCCCGTGCAACAGTTGGCAGCCCCGGCTATAACTCGAAGCCACTCAAAAGCTGAACCCTCACTCCCAGATGAACTGACCAAGTCGTTTAAAGAAGCTTTAAACACTGATGACTGGTACTTAGCGCATTCCCATGAATGCACACTCCGTGATGGACTAGCTTGGATTGGAACAAAACTATATGTTCCTCTATCACTCAGAGAAACCATCCTACAACGATGCCATGATGCCAAAATGGCAGGGCATTTTGGATTTGTGAAAACTTTGCATCTTCTTAAAAGACAATTTTGGTGGCCAAGTCTTAAAAAAGACATTCAAGCATATGTAGCAAGTTGCCCTATTTGTGCATCATCCAAAAGGCCTCCGGGAAAACCTCCTGGACTACTTCAAACAGTAGCCAGGCCAGGAACCCCATGGAAAGAAATATCCATGGATTTCATAGTGGAATTACCTGAAAGTTCAGGCAATACTGTTATATGGGTTGTGACTGACCTTTTCTCCAAACAAGTCCATTTTATTCCATGTTCAAAAATACCCTCCTCAAAAACTCTAGCAAGGTTGTTTGTACAACACATTTATAGACTCCACGGAGTTCCTGAGCGCATCATTTCAGATCGAGGAGTTCAATTCACTTCTCAATTTTGGAAAGAATTTTTACGACTCATTGGCTCCAAGGATTAAGCTCCTCCCATCATCCCCAAACTAATGGAAGCTGTGAGCGTTCGAACTCTGTACTAGAACAATATCTACGATGTTATGTTAACTACCAGCAAGACAATTGGGCAGACCTCTTACCTTTTGCTGAAGTTGCCTACAACAACTCAATTCATAGTAGCAGGATTTACTCCTTTAAAATAGCTTCAGGTCAAGATTTTGTTCCTATCTCGAACTCCCAAAGGAAGAAACTACTGTTTCCTCTTTGTCAGAATGGATAGATCAAATACAAAGCACATGGAAAATGACTGCAAGGCGATCGACGCTCACCGTGCATAAAAACAAGCAGATAAAAAGGTCCCTGAGAACAAATATCAAGTGGGCGATAAGGTTTATCTTTCCACCAAATATCTTCAAACCACTCAGAAATCTAAGAAACTTGGACCCAAATATGTGGGACCTTTCCCCATAGTAAAATCATCAACCCGTGACAGTACAACTAGATTTACCAAAAACACTTGGAGAATTCACCCCGTTTTCCATGTGAGCTTGCTGAAACCTGAACACACATCTACTTTCCGTCCTAACCGTACACCCCCTCCTATACCAATTCTCATAGAGGGCGAACAACACTTTGAAATAAAAGAAATTTTAGATTCAAGAAAACATAGAAATAAAATTCAATATCTTATTGCTTGGAAACACTTCCCGTTATCCCAAGCTGAATGGGTGAACAAAGAAGATGTTCGTGCTTCGGAAAAGATAGCACAATTCTATAAAAAATATCCTGACAAACCCTAACTTCTCTTTTTCCTTTCTAGGACTGACGTCCTTGTTGCAGGAGGGCCGAATGTCAGCCTCCACTCCAATCTTCGTATACTTTTGAATGATTATATCAGTAGATAGAATGTAAATGTTTATTTCTGTATTATAAAACTATTAAGGAAATGAGATGTATCATACCACCGTACAGGGTAAGGGAAAGGAGCCTATTAAGAGTGTCGGCTGACATAACAGTGGGGGAGGGGTGATTAACGACTGAGTGTTATCAGCGCGGGCTTTTCTAACAGACACTGCATTCCTAAGATGACTGACAACTAGAGACCTGTGGAAGAAGATTACCACGAGGGGCCGAGAAGGAGCTGGCATTGGCCCAGACCAGCCTGACCTCCTGGAGGAGGAGGGACAATTGGGGGGATATGATATGTTAGCCATATTTTGTCTCAGATCCAACTTAGCTTGGCTGCTATCAAGACTGTAAATAGTAAAAGTACTTTTCTTCATTCCAAATGAAGTCAAGGTGAATTCTTTCCTAATTATAGTCGGAGGTAGCCTGACAACATGTTTGATTATTTCAGGGAAGGCTGACCTGCATTGTCCCTCCAAATTATTCTGAATAATATTTTGGAACATTTTAATCCTTGGGAACATTAGGAGTTGTATAGTAATAGTGGCAGCTGGTAGAAGTTATTCTTGCTGCAGCATTCAGGGCAGGTTATCTCACCCTAATTTATATGAGCGTTTTAATCTTGTTCTCCATCTGAAAATGCTGCTAAAGTAGACTTTCTACTGCTAATGAAAATCAGATATTCTGAGCCATGCTTTCTACTTCTTCCTCTGAGGCAGTCTCTACAAGTAATACCTACTAGGCAGGCATGGAGAAAGGGAGGAGCCCAATGGAGCAATTACAATACATCCATGTTGTTCACAACACATCCATGTTGTACACAACACATACAACACAAATACTTTACTTCTGGTGAAGTATTTAGCACTCTGTAGGTAACCTGGTACCATGTTTAATAGTTTGGGGTTTCAAGAGAAATGGTGTGATGAAAAGCCTGGGCAAGATTGCATCATATTCACAGGCAGAGTTAGGAGTTTCTGTAGCTTAATTCAATTTGGCAGGCTTTTCTAAAATTACATTAAGCCTATTTAAGGCACACCTTGCAATGTTTATATGCTTTCTGTTTCCAAATGGGAAATTGAATTTTTGATGTTTTGGACTCTCCCTGATGAAATTTTGGGTATAGTTGGCTAGGATTGTTGGTGGGGCTAAAAAACAAGATTCAAGAGCTGCCTGAGGCTGAGTCACTGTAGGTTTCCCACCCGTTAAGAATTTTAACTCTGTATGGTTATAGGATGGTGGATGAATCAGTGACAAGGGGGTACCAAAAAACTCCTGGCTGTTCTCTAAACAAGACAAATGGTTAGATTATGGGAATACGAAAGACCTGTTATTTAAGTGTTATACACAAACCTTTTAGAATTAGTACTTTCTTGATTTCAATTTTTCCTTCTAAGAACAATAACATATCAAAAGTGAAAAAGAATGTGGTAAACCACATGAGTTAAAAACAAGTTTCAAAAACCTAAATGATAGCTTTATCACCATGAGTCATGTGCCCTGCTATTGCAAGTGAGGCACATGATTAAGTTCTTCGGTTAATGCATTCATAACTGCTTTAAAAGGTAGATCACTGGAAATTTTTCATATTTATTAACTAAGGAAACTAAGTGTTACCATAGAGCCAGAGAGATGACTGTAGAACAGTCAGCACTGAAAGCAAAGAATATTTTGCTGTTTATTACATATTTACACAAATAATATTATTTAGTTTGCTAATGTAGGCCTTGGTATGACATAAAGCAAAAAGTCAACAACTTTCTTCATATCGAGAGATTTTTGGGGGCTCTCTCCTCAGAAAAATGTTTTTCACCCTTTTGTCTCAGCATAGTATAGTTCAGCTTGAGTATGTTTTCAAAATGGGTACAGAAAGGTTGAGTAATGGAAAGTATTTACAACCTCTCATTTGTCTTGCATATTCTTATCATGCAGACCTTCTATTGATTTATCAGACATGTGATCTGTTTTGGTAAAGAGTTTGCTAAGCGTTGGGATAGTTGTTTTTCTTTGAGAAGCAGATAGTTGTTTCATGAAAAGAATGTGGCTGGGGGAAAAAAAACTAGGGATGGGGAAAGAGGACAATGGTAGGTGAAATCTTTAGGGGAAATAATCATGCATTTCTCATGATATGGCTTTACTGGACCAATAAATACTTAGTTATGAATGAGGATGCAATATTCTGGGCCTTGATTCTGGGACTCTCCATTTGGTTTTTCTGCTTTTTTTTTTTTTTTGCCAAAAAAGTTTTTTTTTATTTTTTTATAAACATAATAATAATAAAAAATCATTGTGAACGAATTATTGGTCAGGTACATCTTTAAACATATCAAATTTCACCCAAATTTATAATCTAGTACAATATATTCCCTTCCTTCTTAAATTTAATTATTTATTTGTGCAAATCTAATTAAAAAATATTCCAAATTCAACACATTCTGAAAATTATTTAAATGAAGTTTAGTCCTCGTGCTTACTTCCCCAAAACATCAATAATAAATCTTCTGTTTACATTTTTAAATTTCATCAGTCACAACTTGCATCTACATTATTAATCAAAGGCCAGACCACCTAGAATCTCTTCCTTAAAAACTGCCCAGAGATCACATAGACAATTTCTTTCTTCCCTTCTCTTCATCCTCTGCCTTTAAATCAAATAACATATATTCAAAGTTTCCATCTAATCCTTTAAAATACCAAACAAAAAATTAATATTTAAAAGGGGTACATTAATTATAAAAATATTTCAAATTCAACACATTCTGAAAGTTATTTAAATAAAATTTAGTACCCGTGTTTGCTTCCCCAAAACATCAATAATAAGTCTTCTGTTTACATTTTTAAGTTTCATCAATCTCAATTTTGCATTTACATTATTGATCAAAGGTCAGATCACCTAAAATTTCTTCCTTGAAAACTGCCCAGACATCACATAGACAATTTCTTTCTTCCCTTCTCTTCATCCTCTGCCTCTAAATCAAATAACATATATTCAAAATTCCCATCTAATCATATATAATACCAAACAGAAAATTTAACATTTAAAAGGGGTTCACTAATTATTTCCACCAATTGTTTCTACAGTATATTTAATTATTCCCTTAGAAGTTTTTATCAAATCATTTCATTACCTCACCCATACATAAAAATAAGAAAAGCAAAAAAGAGACAAGAAAAAACAACTTTTGCCCAAACATAAAAACCCTCATTTCCCTCTTATCCCAATTCTAATATCTTTCCCTCCATTTCCCAAAACATCAATTCACTTTTATTACATTTGTCACTTATATTTTAAGAGAGATATTAACATTTTCTATTTTAAATTCTTTAGATGATTCTAAAAGCAGCCATTAGTTCCTTTCAAAGCAATGTTATGTGCCCACGTCAACAGGACCTTCTCTGGGGGAATAGTCTGCTATTCCATTCTTACAGTCTTTTTCTGCCTTTGGATCCTTGCTTAAATAACAAATTCTCCAAATCTGTAATCCAAGAGCACACAATCTAAACTTCTCTTCCAAAACTTGCTCAGTCCCAAAAACGCCAATCATTCATGGGAATAGTCACAATAAAGCTATTCGACTCTTACTATCTTCCTCTGCCTCTAGGTGTCATCTTGAAACAGTTGCAGCTCACAAATAATAAGTAGCCATTTTGGTGACGAAGCTTCTTCGTTCTCAAATGCTTCAGTACATGGAGGTTAATTTTCCCAAGTTTTTCTTTAACTATATGAAAGTTGATTAAGTCTTTTAAGTCCAAAACAACAATTTTTTCCCCATTTTTCTTCCATCTTTACTGTATCTTCTCTTAAATTGCATTCTCAATTTAAAATATTCATTTTCATTTTGTGTCCAACTTATTTATCTTCCAGGATTTTTCTCTTGTAGGTTGCATTAATATTCCATAGATTTAGGGTAGAGGGATTTGAGACATTTATTTAATAACAGTTTAAATATTTCTTTTATACTTTTCTCATTATATCTTTAATTTCCATTTATAGTCCATTAACACTTCCAGGATTTTCCAAACCATTACTTAGTAAAAACTAATTTTTCCTTTCCTTATTTAAATAGGGCTCTACTACCATTCCAAGACCCCAGAGCTAATTCAATTCCAGAGTGTGTATTCGTTAAATTGATTTTTCCACTTTCACTTCCTCTTCAATTAGACGCCCAACTGAAGGTTTCTTCCAGTGCTTGCGCTTATTTTAAAATATTTTTTTCTTCGTGAGCTCACAACTCACCCAACTTCAACAATTTGTCTCCTGATGTTTCTTCCTCCTGCTCATTCTTGTGGCTGCCGCAGCTTTGGTGCCGCCGCCACGATGGACGATGGCGGCTGCATTCCTTCCCGTTGGGTCTGGGGGAAAAAGTCCAGAGCTGCGGGGAGTTTGCAGGCCCCCCCCCATTCACTCCGGCGGCCCCCCCACTCTTTGCTGCCCCTACAGGGCAGCTGCAGTCCGATCCTAAATTAGGACGGACCCCCAGATCGGGGAAGTATCGGCGCAAACCACAGAGCTATCGGGGTTTGCGACCATCTCGCCTGTGATGCTGGCCATGCCCAGCCTGGTTTTTCTGCTTTTTTGAATGAAGGTGGCGTCTTTGTAAATAATAACATTCAGCTCTAGGCTGATCAAGTCTGCATTGTCTGGCATTTTGCTGTAAAGTTCCAGTCTTAGGGATGAAGGAACAAAAAAGCACCGGAAAATATGTCAAAAATTAAGGAGGGGTAGGGAAACATCTTTCTTGGACTGATCTGTGCTTAAATGACATGCTCTTAATTCTTAGCTAACAAATATCATTGGAAAAATAAGGAATTGCTTATATTTAAAAGTTTGGGGAGTTGGGAATTCCAGACCATTTTAAGCCTGATAGCAAATTGAAAAGACAACTCTTGAGTCGCTTATGTGTGAGTGTACAACTTCAGATTCAAAGTGAAAAGCAACTTGCTTCAAAATCCTCCTACATAAATATTGTGCTCAATGTCCAAACTTAATACCACATAGCAAAAGCTAATTTTCAAGCTTTTTTTTAAAAAAAAAACCTGGCAGTAGAAGCAGTACATATGCAATAATTTAATGTCTATACTTATGCTTTAATTCAACATATATTGGTTATTGTGAGAGGACTGTACTTCTTCAGCTTGTCGGTGTTGAATTAGCTTGGTTGTGATTCTGTGACTCTGCTTTCCTTCCATCATCACATACCAAAATAATGAAGTTAGAAACTCCTGGGCAGATGAGGGTTCATAAAATATTTCATGAGTTGTCGGGCAATCTATTCAGAACTTTGGCACAAACTTCAGTGCTGCCATTGAACTTCTCTGGGAAATATTTCATCCACTCTCAAATAATCTAACACTGTAATTTTGCCAGCCTGATATAAATAAAAGGTCCCAATTGTACAGGGCAGGGGTCTCCAACTTTGGCAACTTTAAGACTTGTGGACTTCAACTCCCAGAATACCTCAGCCAGAAAAGCTGGCTGAGGAATTCTGGGAGTTGAAGTCCACAAATCTTAAAGTTGTCAAGGTTGGAGACCCCTGGTGCAGGGCATCAAAAGTAAAAGCATCTCTTTGGTCTGTTCTCCATGGAAGGAGGGGGGAAAAAGCTCTATGGGTGCTCCTTTTCCTGCTGCTCCTTGGAAACTTTGATTAATAATGCTAGATAGATTGGAATTTGTGGTTATGATTCTGGAGAAGAAGTAGCCCTCATAATGTAACAGCTCGGAAAAAAGGCAGGATAGATAAACAGAAGGATGGTGGATGATTGTGTGTTATAGAAACTAAGCCAAATTTGTGGTAATGTAAAGAATGCTGCTGCAGCACTGTAAAAGTTTGAAAGGGTCTCTCCTGATTGTTGAGTTAAAATAGCATCCACCCATCCTTAAGTGAGCACAAAACGGTGCCAACATTTTCTGTTCCCATTGCCAATCCCTACCATATTCCAAGTCCAATTCATAGTGTGTTTCTTGATTTGTTATGGGGAGGCGATATATATATGAAGGGAACTCAGAAACAATGGAAAGATCAAACTTGGTGTGTGGGGGGGATGCCTATGGTAGAGATTGACTAATGACAAAGCTTTATAGATTTTGCACACTTAAAGCTATGATGTGAATAGAATAGAATAGAATAGAATAGAATAGAATAGAATAGAATAGAATAGAATAGAATAGAATAGAATTTTATTGGCCAAGTGTGATTGGACACACAAGGAATTTGTCTTGGTGCAGATGCTCTCAGTGTACACAAAAGAAAAGATACGTTTATCAAGGTACGACATTTACAACACAATTGATGGTCAGTATATCAATATAAATCATAAGGATTGCCATCAACAAAGTTACAGTCATACAGTCATAAGTGGAAAGAGATTGGTGATGGGAACTATGAGAAGATTAATAGTAGTGCAGTTTCAGTAAATATTTTGACAGTGTTGATGGAATTATTTGTTTAGCAGAGTGATGGCCTTCGGGAAAAAACTGTTCTTGTGTCTAGTTGTTCTGGTGTGCAGTGCTCTAAAGCGTCGTTTTGAGGGTAGGAGTTGAAACAGTTTATATCCAGGATGCGAGGGGTCTGTAAATATTTTCACAGCCCTCTTCTTGATTCGTGCAGTATACAGGTCCTCAATGGAAGGCAGGTTGGTAGCAATTATTTTTTCTGCAGTTCTAATTATCCTCTGAAGTCTGTGTTTTTCTTGTTGGGTTGCAGAACCGAACCAGACAGTTATAGAGGTGCAAATGACAGACTCAATAATTCCTCTGTAGAACTGAATCAGCAGCTCCTTGGGCAGTTTGAGCTTCCTGAGTTGGCGCAGAAAGAACATTCTTTGTTGTCCTTTTTTAATGATGCTTTTGATGTTGGCTGTCCATTTTAGATCTTGCGATATGCTAGAACCTAGAAATTTAAAGGTTTCTACTGTTGATACTGTGTTGTCTAGTATTGTGAGAGGTGGAAGTATGCTTAAGGAGAGAAACACCACTTTAAAGCTGTTACACTTTAGTGATGACTAAAGGTTGTTTTACTCATGGGCTGTTGATGACATGAGGGCAATGTTAGGGAGTTAAGGAAGAAGGCTTGCATTGTCAGGGCCTATTTGACTGTTGTCAAGTGCAGGTGGAAACAGGGTGTCAGGGCAAATGTCAAAGAGAGGGAGTGAAAAGAAGACAATGAATGTATAAATAGAGCTTAGGATTCCCTACAACACTTTGCTGACTTCTATGAAAAAGGATATTATCTATTAAAGCCAATGTGGCTTTGGTCGTGTTGGTTGATGATCTCTGGAGGGACAGGGATAGGGGTTATTCCTCTGCCTTGGTCCTGTTAGACCTCTCAGCGGCTTTTGATACCATCGACCATGGTATCCTGCTGCACCGGTTGGAGGGATTGGGAGTGGGAGGCACCGTTTATCGGTGGTTCTCCTCCTATCTCTCTGATCAGTCGCAGACGGTGTTGGCAGGGGGGCAGAGATCGACCCCAAGGCACCTCACTTGTGGGGTGCCACAGGGGTCAATTCTCTCGCCACTCCTGTTCAACATCTATATGAAGCCGCTGGGTGAGATCACCAGTGGTTTTGGGGTGAGGTACCAACTGTACGCTGATGATACTCAGCTGTACTTTTCCACCCCAGGCCACCCCAACGAAGCTATCGAAGTGCTGTCCCGGTGTCTGGAAGCCGTACGGGTCTGGATGGGGAGAAACAGGCTCAAGCTCAATCCCTCCAAGACGGAATGGCTGTGGATGCTGGCACCCCGGTACAGTCAGTTGCAGTTGCGGCTGACTGTTGGGGGCGAGTCATTGGCCCCAATGGAAAGGGTGCGCAACTTGGGCGTTCTCCTGGATGGACGGCTGTCTTTTGAAGATCATTTGACGGCCGTCTCCAGGAGAGCTTTTTACCAGGTTCGCCTGGTCCGCAAGTTGCGCCCCTTCCTAGACCGGGATGCCCTATGCACAGTCACTCATGCGCTCGTGACATCTCGCTTGGATTACTGCAATGCTCTCTACATGGGGCTCCCCTTGAAGAGCATCCGGAGGCTCCAGTTAGTTCATAATGCAGCTGCGCGGGTGATAGAGGGAGCCCCTCATGGCTCCCATGTGACACCACTCCTGCGCAGACTGCACTGGCTACCTGTGGCCTTTCAGGTGCACTTCAAGGTTTTGGTTACTATCTTTAAAGCGCTCCATGGCATAGGGCCGGGTTACTTACGGGACCGTCTACTGCCACCGATTGCCTCCCACCGACCCGTATGCTCTCACAGAGAGGGACTCCTTAGGGTGCCGTCCGCCAGGCAGTGCCGACTGGCAACACCCAGGGGAAGGGCCTTCTCTGTGGGGGCTCCCACCCTCTGGAATGAACTTCCCCCAGGACTCCGCCAACTTCCTGACCTTCGAACCTTTCACCGCGAGCTTAAGACACATCTATTTATCTGCGCAGGACTGGCCTAGGATTTTAATTTTAATTTTAAATTTAGCTTTTAAATGGGGTTTTTATTATTTTAATTATAATTTTAAATTTGGCCTAATTCAATAAGTTTTTTAAATACTGTTTTTACTGTGTATTTATTCGTGTGTTTTTATCAGGCTGTAAACCGCCCTGAGTCCTTCGGGAGATAGGGCGGTATAAAAATTTGATTAAATAAATAAATAAATAAATAAATAAATTTATTTTTTAGGCTTTATCCAAACAAAGGGGACGCGGTGGCTCAGGGGCTAGGACGTTGAGCTTGTTGATCGAAAGGTCGGTAGCTCAGCGGTTCGAATTCCTAGTGCTGCCGTGTAACGGGGTGAGCTCCCATTACTTGTCCCAGCTTCTGCCAACCTAGCAGTTTCGAAAGCACGTAAAAATGCAAGTAGAAAAAATAGGGACCACCTTTGGTGGCAAGGTAACAGCGTTCCATGCCCCTTTGGCGTTGAGTCATGCCGGCCACATGACCATGGAGATGTCTTTGGACAGTGCTGGTTCTTCGGCTTTGAAATAGAGTCGGCAACGACTAGCACGTATGTGCGAGGGGAACCTTTACCTTTACCTTTACCTTTACCTTTATCCAAAGCAATACCCAAACTTGAAACATAGCAGACTTTGAAGGACATAGTTCTTGATACATCGGTTTTATTAATAACATTAGATAAATTATAATTAGGGCAGAACCAGCTACTGCAAGGGGTAAATTGATATATGCTGTACTTGGGTTTTCAAATCTCATGACTCTTCCCTCTTCCCTCTATGCTCCCCTACAGACTGAGGGCTAGCAGTCGGAAAGGCAGTTGACATTTTCATTATTAAAATATAGAAGGAAATGGAAAGCTAGTGAGTGCTACACAAGTGCTCCAGAAATGCATGTTTGTAATGTTGCAGGCAGAGCAGGAGGATAAATATTGCTATCAGTTCTAATCAGTGGTAAAATCTAAATTTCTTTCCTACTGGTTCTGTGGGTATGGCTTGGTGGGCGTGGCTTGGTGGGGGTCATGTGACTGGGTGAGCGTGACTATGTAACCATGTGACCGGGGGATCGAAAGGCAGAAACTCACCAACAATGTCCTGCTGGAGCAGAGTTGGACTAATTGACCTCCAGGTCCCTTCCAACCCTGGATTATCCTCTGAAGCTGCATCTAGTGCCAGGTTTGTAGTCCTTCCTTCCTCTCCTTTTTCTTTCTTTCTTTCCTTCCTTCTTCCCCTTCTTTCTTTCAAAAATGAACCCCCACCACCATGTTTTTTGCCTATACCATTTTTGGCCTAGCAGTCTTCAGGGAAGCCTGCTGGGAGCAAAAATGGACCTGCCCACCCCCGTAAAAAAAAGATTCTGATGATTGTGCGCCACAGCTGTGATTGTTGGAATCTTTTTTTTACCTTTTAAATGCACTTTTTTACTACCTGCTCGGGTGAATAGGTAGTAAAAAATGCTTTAAAAAAGTTTTTTTAAAAAAAAGGCTCCGATGATCGTGCGGCACAGCTGTGATTGTCAAAGCCTTTTTTAAAAAAAAATTTATAGCATTTTTTTTACTACCTATTCGCTCGAGCCGGTAGTAAAAAAAATGGAAAAAAGTTTTTTTTTAAAGTTCCAGCGATCACTGGTCGCTCACCTGATCATCAGAACTTTTTTTAAACATTTTTTACTACCAGTTCGGCAAACCAGTAGCTTTTTTTACTACCGGTTCGCGTGAACTGGACCAAACCGGTAGCATTTCACCCCTATTCTAATGCAGACACTGGTTATTTGAATTTGTTTTTCACCTTTCCATTGCATTAATTCTTAACTTTCTGGATTATGTAATTTAGTTATGAAAATTGAAAAGTTCTAATACGCCAAACATATGATAAGATTTAAAAAAAAAAATAATTATAGAGTAGAAGAAACTGCAAATTAGGCTCAGGATTCTGTAGCTATTTATTTTGTTTTACTTTCAGTTTTTAAAATTTGGACAGTGTGGCTTTTCATTGCAAGACATTTCTAACCCTTAGTTTTTCTATGAATGTTTTAAAAATTCAGAGGAACTTCTGAATAGCCTAGGATAAGGAATGTGTTGTAAACATGCCAAGTGAAGCATGGTTAAATCATTGAATGCATCCAATGCTGGAAGGGCATTGTACTATGTCACCACTAATTCTCTTTCTTTTTTTTCTCACAAGTAGCAGAAATCAGCAAAATACCTACTGTACATATAAACACCTTTGTGTGGGGTATCTCTTTTGTGCAGTTCCTCTGTGTGTGTGTTGGGGGGGGGCAAAGGGTAATCCTGGCTAAAGATTTCACTTTTCTTCTTATTGCAGAGCTTAAACAGTCTTTGGTTATTGGGCTTTTTTTCCCCCTCATAAAATAAGTGCCCTAAATTTAAATCTCTTTGTGTGTATATATTTTAAATAGCGATGATCTTGCTGGTTTTTCAATCAGGCCTTCTAAGTCAACTTTACCAAGATTCTTATTCCTGTGATTGAGAACTGACAGCATGCCAGCATGCAGCTTCCTTGATAAGAGGAGAAATACAATAAATAAGAGGATTTGATTACTCTCCCTGCCTCTTCTTCCCTGCCTCATCATTCTGGTATGAATCATTTTGGAATTGGCAGCATGTCTGAGACCAAGATCCTGCTAAAATTATATTAGTCGCTTTGCTTGCCCACAAGCATGATTAAATGCTATAATATTAGATACATATTTGGAGCAGTCATTCTTCTCCTGCTACCACTCAAAGGAAAAAGAAAAGGGAAGGAAAAGGATGCTGTGACATCTTGGAACTAATCCTGTTCTAGGCAGCAGATGCTCAACCACTCACAGAACATAGATGATTTCAGATATGAGGTGAGTTTATTCCCCAAGCACGCTGCTTCCTCCCCAGCATCAGCACTGACTCATCACTCCTTGACTCTGTTCTCGCCCCAAAAGTAGATTATTACAGATGTGACCTTTTCTGTCTTTAGTAAAATGATTGTTTTGTGCATCCGTTCCAAAGCTAAACCTCTTGAACTTTTTCAAAGCCAGGTTTACCTATTTTGCTACCATTGAAAGAGACTTTACAGACTCTTAGCATTAATGTGGTTTGTTTTAAATGTAAAAATTCCCCTCCCAATGGGATCTTACTGTTTAAACCAAAAATTATAAAGATGGTAAAACAACAACAACATGGGTTTAAATGGGGGGGAGACATTCTTTTGTTGTTGCAAGAGGAGAGAAATTATTTTAAGTACACTGTAAGATTGGCAAGGCTAAGGATTGATTGGCAGGCTAGAGGATTTATCAATCCAGGTTTACTTTGATTTGTTTATACCCAGATACTATATAGTGAGTACAGAAATTCAGCCTTAAATAAGTTTTTTAATCTAAATGAAACAGTGGGAATTATTTTTACTAAGCCTAGAAACAGCTATTATCACACAATAACTACCCATTTAATATTATATAGTTAGTGAAGAGGAATTTATTAATTTATTTATGCATTATTTATATGGCTGCTATCTCTGGGCAGTTGACAACAATACAATTTAAGAATACAAGTAAAAACCTGCCCGCCAAAAGCATATAACACAAACATTTGTTTTGCTTTCTTGAATCTTAGATTTAAATGCTGATAACTTTAAGAATAGGATATCCTGGTTCTTCATGCCCTGAAGGGGAAACAAAACATCAGAAATTACAAGACAATTCAGATTCTTTCTTTAGCTGAAATGGGACAATAGAACTAGAACAATATGACACATAGATATGAATCACAATTCACAATTGCTGTGAATGCTGTGTATTGTTTTACTTCTGTTCTTGCTGTGGGTATCCTATGATCTGGATCAAGGGGTTTAATCAAACTTGATTGACATGAGAAGGACACTGCCTTGGGCCTTGGTGACCTATTAACTTTTAACCTTATGAGTTAAAAAATACAATTATTTTTTTGTAGAAATAATTCTTGACTTACAACTACAATTGAACCCAGAATTTTGGTTGCAATATATTGCACTTGTTAAGCTGGTCACCCCCTGACCTGACTTGATTTTATGACCATTTTTTTACAAAGCAAGTCACCTTAGTAGTTAAATGAATCACGTAGTCATTAAGTGAACCCATGTGGTCATTAAGCAAATCCATTCTTACAAATGAATTGTGGGTTTTTTTTTGTCAGAAATAAGCAAAAAACATTGGGAAATGGCAAAAAACATTGTAAATTGCAGTCACATGATCTCAGGACAGTACAATCAATGGTAAGCACCGAAAATGCGATCGTGTGATTGCATGTGTATGTGGCAGTCATAACTTCAAGGATAGGTCATAAGTAGCTTTTTAAAGTCCTTTGTACTGTAACTTCAAACACTCAGGAAGCACCTGGTTGTTAAGCAAGGACTTCCTGTAAGACAAAAATTAAGCTTAGGGCTAAAGTATGAAGTTTTTATTTGAATATATTCTGTATTTTAATAATGCCAAGAAGACAAGTCAAAGTCAAAAAAGATAAGGATCTCAGGAAAAAACTCAATGAAGAACTTCAAAGAGCTGTTGCAAGGATTATTAGATTTTATTTATTTATTTATTTTGTCACAACAGTATACACAAGCATCAACATAAAATAACTACATATCATATAAGCATATATATGAGCAAAAGTATGCAATAATTATATTAATTTGATATAATGAAAGGAAACAATAGGACAGGAACGGTAGGCACTTTTGTGCTCTTATGTACGCCCCTTATAGTCCTCTTAGGAATGGGGTAGACTATAGACAATAGTAGACAGTTTTTGGTTAAAGCTTTTGGGATTTTGAGAAGAGATCACAGAGTCAGGTAGTGTGTTCCAAGTGTTAATAACTCTGTTACAGAAGTCATATTTTCTGTAATCAAGATTGAAGCGGTTAACATTAAGTTTAAATCTGTTGTTTGCTCTTGTATTATTGCGATTGAAGCTGAAGTAGTCTTCAATAGGAAGGACATTGCAATAGATGATTCTATGAGTTAAACACAGGTCTTGTCGGAGTCATGTGTAAAGCCAGCAAAGATAGAAACAGCCATGGGGAAAAAAGTCCTCCAAATACCTCCACAGACAAGGAATTGGTATGCTAAAGCAGGGGTCTCCAACCTTGGTCCCTTTAAGACTTGTGGACTTCAACTCCCAGAGTCCCTCAGCCAGCAAAGCTGACTGAGGAACTCTGGGAGTTGAAGTCCACAAGTCTTAAAGGGACCTAGGTTGGAGACCCCTGTGGTAAAGGAAACTAATGGTCATATAATAACTGGTACAAACAGGGAGCTACATTTTGCATTAGCTGAAACTTTTAGAGATTCTTCAAGGGCAGTCCCAGTGTTACTGCAGTCCATTTGAAAGTAGTCCAGCATGTAAGTAACTGTGAACAGATTCTCATACTCCTAGTCACAACTGCCACCTATTCCTTGACCAGAAGGACATCACAATTGGTTTGTTTTGGGCAGCACCAACCAATTCAGCATAAAAAAATGGTGAAATCTCATATCCAGGAAACCCTAAAACCCAAAGCCCAGTCGGTCTTGCCAGGGCTCAGCTGAACTCTGTTGTTCTCAATCTAGAACCCCACAATTTCCATGTACTGCATTGCTAAGTTCACCAGAGGTGGAGATGCATAATTGGATATCATCAGTAGACACTTCGCCCCATGGTGATGAATGTTCTCATCCAGCAGTTTCAATATATATTAAATAGGAGAGGAGTGAGTACTGAGCCTTGCAGAATCCCACATAATAGGGGTTGCTGGTGGTAGGAAGGAAGACAACCAGCTGACCACTCCCCACCCATGGAGGCAATCCAGAAAGATACCATGGATCACGGTATCGAAATCTACCGAGATCAAGGAGAGCCAGGATCTCCTGCCAAAGATCATCTAAAAGCATGAACAATGCTGTTTCTGCTTCATCTGCTGGCCTGAATCTTGGCTGTTGGTACTTTCAGCACAGAATCACTTCTCTTGCTCTGAAAATGCACACATCTGCATGGTTGATGTTATAATACTTCACATTGCACATGTTCAAATATTAATGCATTTCTGCTGTTAAAAATAACCTGTTCAACATTTATAGCATGGAACAACATACTCTCAAGAGCAAATATCAGAATGTTGTATTTTGCTATAGCAAAGATTGTTGACAGCACCTGTTCTCCAGAAGGTATATCTGCATGATCATATTGATGAATTAATCATGTTTCTACCAAATACATTAAAAGACAAGTATTTTCTTGCAACAATGTTATTTGGTTTTTACATCCATCAGATGTCAGGCAGTGTCTGACATTGGTAATAGTCCCTGTTCTTTGCACACCCTTCCCTCTGAGATTTACCATGCTCCTCATTTCCTGGTCTTCAAAAGACTGAGGGTCTTTGGTGCTCTCTGAGCTTAGTTGTTTTCTTGCAGACCTTTCATTACCCAAACTAGGTAACATCATCAAAGACCCCTCATTTTAACCATGAGCTACAAATATTCTCCTTTATTGGCTTCAAAAGATGTGGTTGTAAAGATGTGTATAACTTTTAGGGCAGAGGGGTCAAACTCAAGGTCCGCGGATTGGATCCGGCCCACAGGATGCTTCGATCTGGTCCACGGGGCCACCCTGGAAACAGCAAAGGACCAGCCCATGGTGCCTCTGCCAGTGAAAACGGAACTCAAGAGGGCTGCATGCGTCGTCGTCCCCCCCTTAGCTTCGTTTTTGCTGATAGAGGGTTGCAGGAGGCCATCACAGCTGAAAGCAGAGCTCAGAAGTCCATTTTCGCTGGCAGAGTGCTCAGCGCCCCCAACACAAATGACATCAAGTTGGCCATACCCACCATGACCATGACCATCCCGGACCCCTGAGGTCAATCACAACCCTGATGTGGCCCTCAATGAAATAGAGTTTGACACCCCTGCTTTAGGGAGATGTGAGATGATGTGAGACTGGAGCCCAGGGAAACTCTACATTGTGACAAATATCTATGTGTGTGCTATATCTATATCTATTTGGGGCACTGAGTATATTCAGTTTTTTAAAAACTGATTTTAAAAAACACAATCTGAAAGTAATCCTGCGCAAAATATATATCTTTAATCCTCAATGATCAAAGAAAAAGTAAAATTCTTACTTTAGAAAAGATATCAATTAAGTGTGCTGCTGCTTCTTTTCCTACCTTTTTAATTCTATGAAGTTTACCTGTGCAATCCATTATTTATTACCCAAAACTTTAGCTTCCTCTGCTTCTTACCGTTTCAGGCTTATTACTGCCAGGCTTTGATAAAACTAGGTATACTTCTCTCAAACAAAATATCATTTTAAAGATTTTTAAGACATTTTGAGCTAATTCTTTCTTATTGCCTACGTGCGCATGCTTGTTGATCTATGCCCTTTAATTGTTTGTGCTTAAATGAGCATTTGGATAATTATTCCACAAATTATGACTTAAAAATAGTGATTGCCTTGATTAGTGAAACAGCCATATTGAGGGGGGCCCAAATCAAACATCAAGCAGATGTAAAACTTCCTATCCCATGCTCAGGACCACTGGCATCATTTCCTTGACAAGAAAATAGTTCAGAAGTTCTCATTTTGATCTTTGAACCCCTTTACCTTCTTAAAAAGGATTGAGGATGTCAAAGAATTTTGGTTTATGTGGATTCTATCAATCAATATTTACTATATTAGAAAGTAAAACTGAGAAATTAAAAATATGAATTATTTGGCTTTGCAAACCATCTGAGAGTTACCCAGAGCACACTAATAAGAACCACTGGTTTAGGGCAGCCTTTCTCAGCTAAGGTTCTGGGAATGATCATTAGCAGTTTTGCGACAGATTGTGCGATTTTAAAAAAGTAAATATTATTGATAAAACTTTGTGTGCCATGCAATATTAGCATTTGCAGTGATGGGGATGTTTACATGTCGCAGATCAGTTGCTGGCCTTCTTTCTTGGCTGTTGTTGTTAAAATTGTGAAACATGGATTGTTTAAGCTAGAAATGAATTGTGTTTTGAAGATTTTGTATTTTGTGTGATTTTATGCAGGGATGTGTGACCAGGAAATGATTTCAATTGATCCTCCAGTGTGTAGATAAAATAGCACCTATGAGCTATTTTGACCATCAAGATAAAATGGCAAGAGCTAGATAAGAGTCTTTCATATGGGCCAGCATCTGTTTCTCGCCTGGTCTATTACGACTTCAGTGAGTCTCTGTATTTAAAGGAAATACACTCTCTCTCTCTCTCCCCCCACCCGCCCCCTTCTACTTGATTACTCAGTAATCTTTCAGTAATCTTTTAGCATGCTACACATCATCTCACAAGGGGTATTTTAAATTCAAACCCTCAATGCTCTTGACCACCAAAGTTCAGTGGTGGAATAGTTGAAAAAATGTTGCTAATTTCCCACTTTCAGATTTGTTATATAAACTGCACCAGCAGACCTAACACATTTTTTAAAAAAAACAGCAAAATAGCATTAACCTCAGAAGACAGCAAAACCACACATGTATGATTCAGATCCACTGGGTCTCCATTGTTTCGCTCTGCATCATCATTTTGCAACATTTCACATCTCTTCACACTCAAATTTAGTCTGATCATGGCCATCAAAAGTTGCCATCTGGACTCTGGTTTAGATGCATATTTGTCTTTACCTGCCTAAAGAGGAGAAACAGTTGCTTCATGATAATCTTGCTTGTTTAGAGCCTCAGGAACGATATAATAGGTTCCAGGATCTTGTTAAAAAAATCTGTTGATAATGGAAACTTGTAGCAATTAAGAAGTTCTTATTTTTCTTAATCCTTTAAAGGAAAACTAATAGGTGTCGATGAACTTCTGGTTCACAAAGATCCATCCATTAGAAATGAACTTTAACTCTGGCAATTAGCACAACCAAATGGAACTAAACTGTCAGAAGGATTTGTGTGTGTGTGTGTGTGTGTGTGTGTGTGGTGTGTGTGTGTGTGTGTATGAGTGTGATAGTCTGCTTAGGAAGTACATTTCGATATTTATATACAAATGTCCAAACCTTTAATCCAAACAGTGTGCTTAGAATGGATCATTCTAAGAAGAATGAAGGATTTCTGCTGTACTAAAGGAGAAATTGTTGACTAGTAAAATTATTATCTGAACTAAGCTATCTTCTTCCCTGGCCATAAAAGCCATAGATAATTAGATATCACAATACAGTAAATGAATTTAATATTTGTTATGCTTAACATAGACTTATTGAAATAAATGTTATTTGTATTTAACCATGCCTAAATTATATTGCACTGATTTTATTTTTCTGTTCCAAGTATAATCAAACCTTAATGGAATCCTCTAAGAAGTTTGAAATATTTCAAAAATTTGCATAACAAAATAGAAAATAACTGCCCTCAATTGCCGCCTGTTGAAAACCAAAAGGTCTGGGTACTTTACTTATTAATTTTATAAGCCTTCTTACTCAAAATGGCTATTTCCAGGGATAATGTTAAATGTACAATGTTCTTGATGCTGTCTGAGCTTGGTTGTTTGCTGGCAGACATTTCTTAACCCAACTGAGTGCAGATGAGTATGGGATTTGCGGCCTGTTTAAATAAACAGTCCTATTAAAAACACTGTTACTTAATAAATAGGCTTATTAAAGGGTTTCTCAAACATTACAGAAATTGGATAGGAAAACTTTGTTAACTTTTGAGCTATTGTTTGGAATATCACTGAAGCAATGAAGATTGCTTGTCTTGAACAAGACTGAACGAAGTACATCAATAATTTTCACCAATGTTTGAAAGAAATTATTTGTCTTGAAAACTGAAAAAGAATTGTACAAATTACAATTTAGAATGTTAAGCCACCCTGAGTCACTTGGTTGAGTTGGGCTGTTTTATAAATTGAATGAATGAATGAATGAATCATTTAATGGATGAACAAATAAATAAATATGTACATTTGTTGACATTTGCTATTTAACACTATTTCGAAAACCCTGGAATTCTTACCATAAATGTATTTACTTGGATGTATAAGTAAGACTTAAAAGTTCTCTGCCTACAGGAGTGGGTTCCCCCCCAAAATATTGCCTCTAAATTACCCTCTAAATTTAAAGAGGGTTTGGGTCCATATCCCATATTGCTTTTTGTCCTTTATTTTATGTAAATGTTTGAACACTGCATGCATATGCTCATATTTATGTCTGACTCACTCTTCAACCCCCCAAAGATTCTCAAGTGACGCACATCAAATAAATAAAAGCAAGAATGTCTTTATTCACAGCATGCATATAATGCTTATTTCTAAAACTTCATAAAAGCCTTAAAATCTAAGCATCTTTGTTTAAAAAAAGATGATTGCTATAATTAGGATGGTGTTCATAGGGGAATTTGCATTATATTTTTAGAGGCTTTGTTTAGAGGTTTTCTTGTTGGAGACATAATACAAATCCAGATGTGCTCTTAAAACCAGCTATAAAGGCTTTAAATTTCAAAATTCACAATAGCCATTAAAAAAATAAGAAGGCAAAAAAGTCAGTCTGACATTATCAATTCAATTTATCTATCTTCTAAAAAGATGGTTATCCCTTCATGACCATCATTTTTCAACAGTTTTCTATTTGCATCTTTCTGGATTTTTTTGAAGAAATATATCTATTGACCAAACAAATAGAAATATTTATGTTCCCTACTTCCATGTATGGTGCCTTTGCCCAGAAGTAAAAAAAAAATGGATTAAAATACAAAAATGGCTAAAAGAAATCACACATTGTAATATAGAATTGAAACCTGAACTGTTTCTTCTGGGGATTATTAAAGGAAATTACCCTAAAAGGATTAAATATTTGATTATTCACATAACCACAGCAGCAAGAATCATACTCACACAAGCCTGGAAAATGTCCATTATACCAATAGACTGTGCAATAATCTGGAAAATTTTTGAATGTGCAGAAATGGACAAACTTACTTTAGAATTAAATAATAAGGAACATTCGGAATACTATTTAACTTGGGAAAATTGGTAATAATAGATAGAAATTAAAAGTAAGGAATGTATAGAATAAAATAAGATACAAAATGTGTTTAAATATGTTGATTAAGTAGGCATTTATTTATTTATTTATTTATTTATTTATTTATTTGCATTTATATCCTGCCCTTCTCCGAAGACTCAGGGCAGCTTACACTATGTTAGCAATAGTCTTCATCCTATTTGTATATTTGTATATGCCCTACTATACTATACTATATGGGAATAGATGTACAAAGTTAAGAATTATGTACTGTCAGAATGACGTTGAATTATATAATTATTACGGATGTATTTTTGTTATAGATGTATTCTATCTTGTATTTTAGGATTTTAAATGTTAATAAAGCTTTTTTTTAAAAAGAAATATTTATGTTCCCTATGAGCCGCAGTTGAAATAAAATGATGTCACTACATTGCCAGTACTGTACTGTAGAATTTTTTTTAAAAAGGTAAATAAACCAGTTCTGACAAAGAAAAGTGTCAGACCTTTTCTTCATCAACTGAAGCCCCTTTCAATTTTGGAAAGGGAGTATTGCAGCTTTCCCATCTGTTTTAGGAATAGCTCTCATAGAAAAACCTTCCTGGGCAGATACATTTGCTGTTGGGTTGTTGTTGTTTTTTGCATTATTTGTTTTTTTTCACTAGCATCTGATTTGTCTTAGCCCATTCATTTTTATTCCATCATCTTTATTTCATTGCCAACTAAGAGGTCATTTGTTTTGGTCCCATACAGTAACTATCAAGCAGGCCACTGGTGTTAAATAAAAATAGCTATGGAGACAATGGCTGTGTTTCATTTCTCAGATAACAGAGCATTATATCTAGAAGTTATACCTTCTGTCCCAAAATAAGTTTTTCCTAATCGTAATTCTATGAGGTTGGTGGGTGTTCAATTCATATATTACAGGAAATAAGAACAAATCTGTAATTTATTACTTGTTTTCAATTTCAGAACTTCATTCTGAGCACTGAAAAGGAAGTTTCCAGAACAAGCTCACAGAGCACTTTGTCTGGGCATTGCATCCAATAACCAGGACATCCAGTAAAGTTTGTCACATCCTACTCCACTATGATATTTCAAATAGAATCATACTACTAATAGTAGCTACATACTACATAAACTTATAGATTTAAAATATGGGCTGAGAGGAAACAGAAGTGTATTCATTAACCCTTCCTTTGACTACCGACAGAAGGTATGAGTTCGTATCCTGTTGAAAAGTGCATAAGCCATGTTGGAAGAAATATCCATCTGGGTTCAGTTCCAAGTGGGGACAAAGACACTGGAAACATGGAGGCTGCTTGGAAAGATGGTTTAATGGTGGTCAGGATCACATGGCTTGAGTTCCTGAACAGAAAAGGGATGAGATCCTGTGCACTCCCTGGCTTTATGCTTTTTCTGAGCTTTGAACTTTCTGGGGCACAGGAAGAGTACCCTGATTGGCTGTCAGACTCCCAGGTGGTTTAGGGGTCTTAGTTAACATTGTAGGTTATCCCTCAAGCTTGCCTGAGCCTTGCCGTGTGGTGAGTTTCCGTTGCTAGATGGGCCCTATTATGTTGCAGATGATGGCCCATTACAAAGGTGGGGAGAATGAGTTTCTACCTCTGACCCATTGACAAAGGTGGGGCGGGAAATGAGTGAGCTTGGCTGAGGCTTTAATGGCCCATTGACAAAGGTGGGGGGAGTTGCTTTGTCTTTAAAACATGTTTCTCCATTTCTCATCCAGGGAAATATATTCTGCCTTTTTAAATATTTTCTAAAATATTTCATTCTTCTAGGAGGGGGGTGGGTGCTAAATTCCTGCAGCCATTTACCTCCTCTTCCGTTCATTCAAGACTTCTTAGTAATGCCACTGACTTGGGGGAAAAAAGAAAATCACATCAATAGCCAACAGCAGAAGGGGTAGTTGAGAATTATGTGTAGTGAGACTATTTTTATAATATACCAATGCCAGTGTTAGAGTATTTATGCACAAATGATTAGGAATGTAGGTTGGCAAAATGATTCTGCCAATGACCAATGGTAACCTTATCCAGGTGGCTTGCATATTCCAACCTTTTAGTTAACGTATTAAAATGCTATTTATATATTCCTATAAATATATATTTTCAGAAGGGAAGAGAAAATTATGTCTGTATAAACTGGCCCTGCCTCAGGCACATATTTTATGGGAGATGAGAAATTTTGTAAGGATGGTGGATAAATAACTTCATATTCAAATATGAAGTAAATAAAATTTACATTTTCAGCAAATCCACAGATAAATCTTAATTATGATTTGAAATGTCATTTTAAATATTGTAATGCAACTTGCTATGAATTTTAAACTAAAAAGTAGAAGAATGGAATTCTCAAGTCTTTTTTCCTGAAAGTCCTCCGTCCCCTGCTCCATGAAGTAGATAATTTTTGCTGTGAACCTTTCTCTTCCAAAATATGTGCCACCTGTCATCTTCTCTTCACTGTGCATGAGAGATAAGGGCTCTCACATTCTGCCTTACTCTCTAGCAGTTTTTATTTTATTTTATTTGCATTTATATCCCGCCCTTCTCCAAAGACTCAGGGCGGCTTAAACTATGTTAGCAATAGTCTTCATCCATTTGTATATTATATACAAAGTCAACTTATTGCCCCCAACAATCTGGGTCCTCATTTTACCTACCTTATAAAGGATGGAAGGCTGAGTCAACCTTGGGCCTGGTGGGACTTGAACCTGCAATAATTGCAAGCAGCTGCTATTTATAACAGACTGTCTTAGCAGTCTGCGCCACTCAAGGACCCTCTACGGTACTGGGACAAGTTATACTGCAAAATTGAAAAATAAAATAAAATGTAATAATTGCAATCTTTCACCTTTTCATAGCATCATGTCAGCTGTGTAGTAGTCCAGACCAAAAAAAAAAAAAAAGAGGCCCAGATTGATTAATTTTACTTTATTGTAAGGTTACATTAACATAATCTTCCAAGTCTGAAAGTACATTTCTTACAGCCCTAAAACTAAGGACGTTCCTTTCTGAGATGTTTATCACACCCACATTCCTGCTAAAGGCTAAACTGCCTCTTATCCGAGTCCGACCCATTGCCCTGATCATGGCTCTTCCCTCTACCTCCCAAGGTCAGTCCTACATAATATTAGACATAAAGATATGTGACCTTATTGCTATATTAGCCTCACTCCCCTTGGAAATAAATCAATCTCATAGGATCATACAAAATTAAACTTTCTTAAAAAGGAAGGTAACATTTTAACCACCACTACCTCTTCTAATCTTAAATATTAGAATGCAAGGAATCGATTCTGGAAAAAACTAAACTACAATGCTGTTCAGAAACCCAGGAATCCAACAAATGGAAATGAGTGGAATAAGAAAAAGGATGTATCAGAATATAAAAAGTACCGATGAGTATATAAAATTGCTGGCAAGCCACAAGAGGGTGCTGATCCCCTGCCTGCTTTTTCTTTTTGAGAGATCAATAGCACAGCTCTTTTGAAGATTTGGTTCATATTGAAATGAAATGCAATGTCTTTAAATTATGGTGGGAAAATAAAGATGGTTGAAACAAAGAAGCTAAGTATAGTCCTAAATAGACATTTATTTACTATATTTACACATTGCTCTTTCCTAAAGCTCTATTTCCATTAAAGTGGCCCTCTTCAAATAGTTATTCTATTCTGATTCAATTTATCTGGATTTCCTTTCTATCTTTCTGGTAATTTCAACCTTTAATCAGTTGAAGGAGACTGATTTCAGTTTTCTACTTCTTTCCACTCTAGCACACCGCTTCTTGTCCATCTTACTTTTCTTAGAGTTTCCCAAAGGAAAGAAAGAAGGAAAAGTTGGGAAATTTGATTCTGTATATAATAAAGTCTATGTATCTCAGAGTCTATGTACCTGAAAATCTTGCTGTCCGATTATTATTTGAATTGACTGTGAAGTTAGTCAACATGAAGTCACATTGTCAATGTACTTTTATAACAAAAGTATGTTAAGAAAGAGTATATAGAAATTCATATATTTAGGAAGGTTATTTGCAAAATATTAAATGATGAAACAAGTAACTAAAACTGCATTAGACAAAATTGTTTTTTTTAAAAAGTGAGAAAGCCCCCATTTGGATGAACTCTTTCCTACCCACCGCCCCATCCTAGACATATGTGAAACAACTTTCCTCATGGTTTTTATAGATCTTTAAAGAGCAATTTATATCTCTGGGCCAAGTTATTGGTGTCCATCTTGGGGAGGTTGATTTATTATTACTGCTTGCTTTTTAAAATAATGTTGATAAATTTATATTATTGATTTTATAATTTTAATGTTCAAGAGTCTTTTGAATTGGATGAGATGGAAAAGCATAAATAATAAATAAATAAGTAAGTAAGTATGCACATCAAAATAAAAACCAATTGTAATGTAAATGGCATGTTAGCAGAAAAACAAATGAAGAAAATGAAACTTGGCATATTTGAAGAACTGAAAGACTAATGAACGTGATAGATTCACTTATCTTTAATGTAAATAACCTTTATTTATATAAACTGCATTCACATGAGTTTCATCCTTCAATGAACCATGGTCAGGGTAAATTACTTTTTGATTCACTTTAAAAAATTCCATAGAAGTCAATAAAAACATGTAATGTAGTATAGAAAGTTTAGCACCAACCCTTTTACTAGAAGAATAAAATATTTTAGGAAATATTAAAAAGGTAGAGTATTTCCCCTAAAAGAGAAATAGAAATTTTAAGGGAAACAGAAACTCAGAGCTTCAGCTCCCTGCCCCTAGCAGAAAGACTGGGCCAGCCTATCTACAAAACAAAAAACCTCGAGCTCCAGGGTGATGGGATTAAGACATGACCCCTCAAGACATAATAGGATTAGCCCTCTACCCATCTAGCAGCAGGGCTCACTACATTTCAAAATTTCCTAAGGACATTGCATCACCCAGCAAGGTTCAACCAAACTTACCACAGACAACCTCAGCTATGACCCCTGCATAGCCCCATGGGAGTCTGACAGCAGCCAATAGAATACATTTTCTTGAACAGGAAGCTCAAGTTCAAAGGGTATAAATACCTCTCACTTTCCACTTCATGTGGTCAGCTGCCCAGGACTTCAAACCCATGTGGTCCTGTCCCTCAATAAACCATCTTTCCAATCAGCTTCCACGTTTCCAGTGTCTTTCTCCCCACTTGGAACAGAACCAGATGGATATTTCTTCCAACAGTAGCTAATATTGAACATTAATGACATTACTGCCAATTATCAAGTTCCTAAATCATCTTTTAAAAGTCCTGCTGTTACAAAATTTCAAACAAACGAAATCTAATGTTTTAATGCACTGGAAAGGATTACATCCGGAAGAGGGTGACTTTTGACATCAATGCAACATAGTCTACTGCGAATGCATCTGACTTTAGAAGTTTGCAAACCTAAACATGGAAATAGTTTAAAATAATCTTGCATTACTCACCATTGCTATTGCTTATATGTTGCTGCTTGGGCTCAAAGACACACAAAACTACAATGCAATGTTATTCATGCTAATAATGGTCTACTGCGAGCTTGAAAGGAAGTAGCTATAAGCAACTGTGCAATCTAATTAAGTACTTAATTTTAGCCAGAGGTGGGGCAGGTTATTTTGTTCCCTCAGTTCTACTCTTAAACAAAATACTTAGATGCATGCATAAGACTTATATTCTGCAAATTTAGACAGACATCAGTCAAACTTTCAAATATTTCAAAATGAAAAAAAAAATACATCTGCATATAATGTGAGGACTTTATGTTCGAGCAGAAATTCTTGAATGGGATTCTAATTCTTAGCTGCAGATGCTTTAGCCACAAGATTAGTGATTTTGTTGGAGGGCGGTTCTTATGTGTACAAATGAGCAGTTCTCAAGTTCAAATCCTTACAGCAGAAGAATCTTTGCATAAACAGAGAACCTAGGTGAACTCCAATGTGACAAACAGAATAAATATTCCTATTTCTTCAATATATATTTGACAAGAAAACTTTGCCACAATTGCCCAGACCCAATCAATCTTCTACAGGTTATGCAAAACCTGTTTTACTACAATTCAAGGCTGACTTCCCCATGATGCTTCCTGATTGAGAAACTATGCCCCTGCCTTTCACCAACTATGTGAATTGCAATTTCTGGCATAATTTCACTATTATCAGGTTTAATGGCTAAGGTTACTGGGATCTGTAGTTCAATGATATTTGGAGAGCAATGTAGTTCCTGCTTCTGCTTTAGCAATTATATCATGTAATCATTACAGGCTGTGACTTAGAGTCCAATCTCAAACTGGGAATTGCCCAATTCGTGGAGAAATAGCTTTGTGATTTTCTCCTTTATTCTTTGACCAGCTGACAAAAAGTCAAAAATGAATTTTCTGCTGAATGTGAGTTAAGATGTAGAGAATTGCATTCCAATGCTATCAGAGAACACCAAGGTAGAGATAGCTGAACCTTGAAATGTTGCTTAGGAGGATTTGCTGCTATACTATGCTTCTATTCTCTCTCCCCACCCCACTTCATTCAAATATGTACGTTTCTCAAAGACTGCCTGGACAAGTTCCTGCAGTTTTCTTGGCAAGGTTTTTCAGGAATGATTTGCCATTGCCTCATTCCTAGGGCTGAGAGAACATGACTGGTACAAGGTCACCCAACCAGCTTCAGGGATCACAACAGGACTAGAACTCACAATCCTGGTTTCTAGTCTTGAGCCTTAACCCAGGGGTCCTCAACCACCAGTCCATGGACTGGAACCAGTCTGCGGCATGCCAGAAACTGGGCCGTGCAAACATGCGAAGTTCCATCCGCAGAATGTAGGCAGCATGTGAAACCAGGCCCCCTCCAGTCCATGGAAAAAACTCTCTCCACAAAACCTGTCCCTGGTGCCCAAAACGTTCTGCTGCCTTAACCAATACACCAAACTGGCTTTTATAGGGGGATTTCCTCCTATACTGTTCTTGTAGCTTTCAGCAAATAATTAATCACCTGTTGAAAGTCCATCTGTTTGCTTTTTCCTCTTTTAAATGACTTCTGAGGAAATGCTACAAGTAACTGCATCTTAAACATTATTCTTCAGATGTGTCATTAGGTAATTTGTGGTCAATAATGACTGTAGTTGGAATATTTAAGTGCAAATTCAAAAGTACCACAGTTTAGAGCTGTAAAACTTTGTTCATATGAATAATAATTTACAAACCCAAAATTATTATTCATATGAATAAGATCTGTGTAGCTTACAGGAGTGGGTCAAATGCAGAAAAAAAAAGCAAACAAAACTATATTGAATCTGAAAATTAATGGCTGCCGTTATAAATCCTGAATTATAACAAGCTTCTCAAACTAGGATCTGTACATAGTAATTTCCATGTCTGAAGCATTATTTTTGATACATTTCCAAAACACAATAGCTGTCAAAAGGCATGTGATAAATAACATAGCACACCTATGTATTTATAACATGAAAATGAGGCATGTACCTACCGGTAGCAATCAGTGGACTGGTAGGAGGCACTAAAAATATGTTAGTACTGCAGGTGCTATTTTTTTAAAGTCTAATTTTCTCTTTGTGAATATATACCGTTTTGGATCATTGTCTTAAACATTTGATGTGGTGACAAAATAAAAGGGAGACAACGTAAGCTAGTGGTAAGCTAGCCAGGCTGCTCAGTTTTGTTCTTCTCTGTCTTGGCTAGATCAAGTTTGGCTTATATGGATAATTTGCTTATCTGGTGTTTTGCATAAGCTGTCTACAGCTCCCTGGTTGTCTGAGTGTTGCTTTACTGCAGTGTTTCTCAACTTTGAATTCCAGCTCCCAGAACACCCCAGCCAGCCGTGCTAGGACCCATTCCCCATGTTTGTTGAGGAATTCTGGGAACTGAAGTCCAGACATCTTAAACTTGCCAAAGTTGAGAAACATTGCTTTACTATATAATCACATCAGAGTAGTCCTGGGATGGGAAAGTAAAAAAGATCAAAACTTGTTAGATTCGGGCAATAACGAGGCAGGAGACCAGGATAGTGACAACAGCTCTTTACTATATGGTGAACCCAGCAACCCGTGCCCGGGAAAACCTCTCCTTATATACAGTTTAGCCGGTGGCTTCAACCAATCAGCAACGTGCTTTTTTCCCGCCAAAACTTTTAAAGATACATTACACTCCTTCCCTCCCAGAAAACACTTTACCACTATTTACATATTATTTACATCTTATTTTTCGACGTAATCACGCAAGTAGACTGGGCGTCTCCTGACCCTTTCAGACCTGCGCAATTCATTCTCTGGGAGTGAGTCGAGCTGGCCGGAGGGACTGCCTGTTCCTCTCAGCTCCTCCTCTAGGCCATCCGGCCCTGGATTATTTGCAGAGTCTTCCCTGCTGTCTTCAGGATGAACCAGTTGGCGTCGCTGGACCTCCCGGCATTCAGATAAGTCCCGCGTTAGCCCCGGGTTTGAGTCAGCTGTGGATTCCAACATTGAATAATCAGGGCATGTTTCGTCTGATTCTGTGTTACCTGTTATGCGTTTTCTTATCTGGTCTATGTGGCGCTTCCATACCCGGCCATCCCCCAACTCTATTAGATATGACTTTGGTCCTGTTATTTCTAGGATTGTTCCTGCTAGCCAGGTCGGGCCCTCGCTGTAGTTGTGTGCCCACACTAGGTCGCCTGTTGCCATCTCTCTTGTTTTACCGTGTCCCCCTTTGTAACCGTCTGGTGTGTAGTTTGGGTTTAAACGGTCTAGTGGGCACCTAAGCTTCCGACCCATTAATAGTTCGGCCGGGCTGCGGCCAGTTGTGACACAGGGGGTTCTGTGTTGGACTGCTAGGAATGTATCGATTTTTGTTTGCCAATCGCCTGGCTTGATTCTGGACAATGCTTCCTTTGCGCTTCGAACGAAACGTTCTGCAAGGCCGTTCGTCGCAGGGTGGAAAGGCGCCGAGAGGACATGCCGGATGCCCTCCTCTGCCAAGTACCCCTCAAACTGGGTTGCCGTGAATTGCGGGCCATTATCGGAGACTAAAGTGTCGGGCAACCCATGGGTTACAAAGAGGTGCCGTAGGACTGAGATCACGGCCTCGGCTGTCATGGATCTCATGAGAATGATTTCCAGCCATTTGGAGTAGGCATCGACTACCACCAGGAAGGTTTGGCCATGGAAGGGGCCTGCAAAATCGATATGGATCCTAGACCAGGGGCCCTGGGGTCTCTCCCATTCCCGAATCGGGGCCGTTGGGGGTAGCGGTCTGGACTCCTGGCAGGCCTGGCATTTCCCTACCCTTTCAGCAATTTCTGAGTCCATTAAGGGCCACCACACATAGCTTCTCGCTAGACCCTTCATCCTTACGATCCCTGGGTGACCTTCGTGAAGGAGATCCAATACCTTTTTCCTCAGTTTCTCCGGGATCACCACTCGATCCCCCCATAGCAGGCACCCCCCTTGAGCCGAGAGCTCCCCACGTTTTTTTACAAACTCTTTAAACGCCGCCGCGCAGCGGCCACCTCTTTGTACCCAACCAATTACAGTTCTTATTGTAATGTCCTTATCTGACCGAGCCACCTCTTTGGATGTGACTGGGCCAGAGTCCAAAGAGTCAATTAGCAGAACTGGTATCCCCAGAGTGGGGTCTTCGATAGTCTCTGGTAACGGGCATCTGCTCAGGGCGTCTGCATGCCCTAATTCCTTTCCTGGCCGGTGTAGTAATTTGTAAGAGTACGCTGCCAGGAAGATAGTCCATCGGGTCAGTCTTGGCGAAAGTGCCACGGGCATTGGGCAGTCGCCTGCCAGCAGACCTAGCAAAGGTCTATGGTCCGTGATGATTTCAAAATCATGACCGAATACATACTCATGGAATTTCTTTACTCCGGAGACTATAGCCAAGGCTTCCTTATCAAGCTGGCTATAATTCCTTTCAGTGGATGACATGGTTCGGGAGTAGTATGCAATAGGGGCTTCTGTGCCATTTGGTAACCTGTGGCTGAGTACAGCCCCCACCCCATAGGGAGATGCATCGCAACTTAACACTAATGGCAGCGTGCCATTGTATTGGATAAGGAGGCTATCACTCGTTAGGAGATTCTTTACCCTTCGAATGCCCTAGCTTCCACCTTTCCCCAAGACCATGCAGCCGTCTTTGCCAGTAATTTATGCAGCGGCTCGGCTACTGTTGCCTTATTCCTTAAGAATACTGCGTAGAAGTTGATCAGACCTAAGAATGCCTGTAACTCCGTTTTGTTCTTTGGAACCGGGGCCTTCCTGATGGCCCTTACCTTGCTCTCAGTGGGGTGAATCCCTTCCCTGTCTATCCGGTAGCCCAGGAATTCCACAGACTCAACCCCGATCTGGCATTTGTTTAGTTTAACCGTGAGACCGGCAGACCGGAAAATGCCCAAAACTTTTCGCAGCCTTACTCCTAATTCCTCTAGGTTTTCAGCGGATACCAGTACATCGTCAAAGTATGGTACCACGCCTGGTAGGCCCTGCAATAGCCGCTCCATTAGGTTCTGAAATAACCCTGGAGCCACACTAACCCCAAACTGTAATCGGGTACACTTGAAAGCCCCTCTGTGAGTCACGATTGTCTGTGCTTCTGCTGTGCTGCTATCTACGGGCAGCTGTTGATAGGCTTGGGCCAAGTCTAGCTTGGCAAAAACTTGCCCTTGCCCCATTGAGTGCAGTAGGTGCTGTACCACCGGGACGGGGTAAGCACTCTTTTGCAACGCTTTGTTGAGCGTTGCCTTGTAGTCAGCGCAAATCCGGACCGATCCGTCCGGTTTGACTGGGGTGACTATAGGGGTCTCCCACTTAGCATGGTCAACTGGCACTAGAATTCCCTGGTTTACTAGCTTGTCCAGTTCCCGGTCAATCCTGGGCTTTAGGGCGAACGGGACCCTCCTAGCCTTTAGACGGATAGGGGCAACTTGGGGGTCTATGTTAAAAGAGATAGGGGTCCCCGTGTACTTGCCCAGGCAGTCTCTGAAAACGTCCCCAAATTCTTTCACGAGTGCGTCTTTGAGGTCGACTTCGTTTCTGAAGATTCCAGTCACTCCCATGCCCAATGCTCGGAACCAGTCTAGTCCCAGCAAGCTTGGCAGGGTCCCATCGACGATGGTGATGGGCAGAGTTTTCTTGTATTGTCCATACTTGACGTGGACGGACGTTACCCCTCGGACGGGGATGCGATTCCCCTGGTAGTCTTGTACCTTTAATTTCTGTGGTTGCAGTTTGCGCTTTGCGAAGGCGGGAAAGGCTCTCACGACAGTGTCCCAGGACATGATCGTGATCGATGAGCCGTGTCCACCTCAATCGGCACGGCACCCCTCAATCTTTGCCTTTGTAAAGATTTTTTCTCTAGGCGAGTTGATGCGTGACTCACTCTCACGACAGTCTGATTCAACCGCGCCTTTTTAAACTGACCACTCGCGGGCCGCCGCCCGTTCAGCGCTCTGATTGGCCGGTTTGAATTTTTGGCCGGAAGGTTGGGGAGCTCGACAGACCTGTGCTAGGTGCCCCTTCCTTTCGCATCGCCGACAAGTTGCATCTTTAAATCTGCATTGTTGTCATTGGTGTTGCCCTCCGCAACTCGCGCAGTCGCCCTGGTCGTCTTTCTCCGGCCTCCCGGTGTGGAAGACTTCTTCCTCCTCCTCACCGTCCGATTCGGCCTGGACCTCTTCATTGTGGACCGGGGTTGATTTCGCACCAGCCGTTGGTGCGACCTGCTTTTGTAGGGTTTCCGCCGCTTGGGTGGACATCTCGTGAGCCCTGGCTTCATCCAGGGCGTTTGCCAGTGTTAGGTTGCTTTTAGACAGCAGCCGCCTCCGCAAACGGATGTCCCTGACCCCGCGGATGAGTTGCTCCAGCAATGCCTCGTCCAAGTCTCGGTACTCACAATGTTTTGAGGCTTTCCTCAGGGCGGCCATGTATGCGCTGATGGACTCGCCCTCTTGCTGTCTGCGCTCCCCGAATTCGAACCGTTGCACATACTTGGATGGCATTGGTGCAAAATGGGCTTTTAGTAAAGTCTGCAGAGTTTGCCACGGTACCGACTGTACCGGCGTTGGCTCAGCCAGGGATTCTGCGGTGTCGAAAACTTCTGGACCGCAGTGGCTCAGGAAATAGGCTCGTTTCCTGTTGTCTGAAACTCCTTGAAGTTCGTTCGCCTCGAGGAAACACTCGAAGCGAGCCATGTATGACCCCCATTTTTCCTTAGCTGGGTCGAATGGCGCTGGCGGTGTGTAGCCGGACATCGCTGCTTTCCGCCCTTGTTTTGCTGGGTTCGCGTCTTCCTGGTGAGTTCAGCTCTTTTCCTGGCGCTCTTAGCCTCGAGATCCCACCTTCGTCGCCAGTGTTAGATTCGGGCAATAACGAGGCAGGAGACCAGGATAGTGACAACAGCTCTTTACTATATGGTGAACCCACAACCCGTGCCCGGGAAAACCTCTCCTTATATACAGTTTAGCCGGTGGCTTCAACCAATCAGCAACGTGCTTTTTTCCCGCCAAAACTTTTAAAGATACATTACAAAACTAAATCCAGAATATCTGAAATCCTGAAATGTTGAACATTGTAAAATGCCCCCCCTCCATACATAACCCCGTACAGCTGAAGGATATGGTGAGTGATTTACACCCAATCTTATTTTTCTCCTTATAAATTTGCAGTGGATTGCCAGGTCCTCAGTCCATTTAAAAACTGACCTTGCCCACAAGTATGATCTTGATCTCTTCTAGTTATTTTCAAAAGCTGCTGTGCCATAGCACAAATGAAATTGTAATGTAACTTTATACCCAGCAGCCCTGCAAAAGGAACACAACGGTATCAGGCCAGGAGAAAAAGGAGGGGGCAGATTTTTGAAATCTAATCACTTTAAGAGGGTGAGTCATCTATTCCAGGAGTTGACACACTGATGAGATATAGCAAGCCTGCAGATCTGGTCATGGTATATTCCAAGTGGCTATACTTATGACATATTCACACTTGATGGACAGCACTGAAGTTAGGCCTGATATTCAAAAACCCCAAACAACCTTAAAAAATTAGGACTTTGCATGAAAAAAAAAATCTTCAATCAGAAAAAAAATCAGATGTAATTCTCTACTTCTCTATGAACAGAAGTTTAATTTCTTCTTAAAAACTGAACTACTAGTCAGAACAAACTTAATCAATAGATTAGTCAGCTAAAGCCTGAGTCAAAATAACTGGGAAGGAACAACTATAATCAGTGGAGTAAATAGAATGGAATGAAACAGGATGATACTTTCCTTCTAACAAGGGAAACAATTTTGTCTTTAAACCTATAACTTTACTTCCATTTTGGTATCTCAGGTGCCCTCCTCATACTCATACAAACATGTTTCTTCCAAATCTTGATCACTCAGCGGAGCGAAAAAACAGTTGTTCTTCTCTATGATTGCTCACTACAGCTTTGTGTGTGTGTATGTCTTCAAGTCAATCGTTACTCCTGGAGACAGCTGCATAACTTTATGTACCTTCCTAGGCAACATTTTTAAAAATGGCTTGCTGCAGCCTCCATCTTAGGGCTGAGAAAGAGTGACTGGCTCAGTCACACATAGCTGGCTTCACGCTTAAAATAGTATTAGGACTTAGTCTCATGGTTTCTGGGGCAGTGCCCTTAATTGTTACACCAAAATGGATCTCAGTCACTGGCTAAGCTTCCCTAAACTTTGTATTTGCATATTACATCATGGTAAAGTGCCACTGACAGAACCTTTTTAAAATCCATGGAAGATAGTGGTCTTCCCCCCCATCTTGTGGCTGTGAATTCCACCAATTAATCATCTAATGAGCCATATATTTTCTTTAATTCTATCTTTCATGATATGGTGCTCTTCAGACATGTTAGACTTCTAGTATACCCTTTGATCATGCTGGCTGAAAATTATTGGAACTGAAATTGAACGTATTGAAGACATACAGATTAGGGAAAGTTTTCTTAGCCTATTCTAAATCTCTTGGAAATCAGTTAAAATAGGATAATATATATTCTCTTGCCAGTTCACATTTAATTGAGCTGTATTTGTCCTTTCATTGTTTAAGCTCAAAATGGTTCACACTGCTATGCAGAAATGCTTGGAGAGTTCCAAATTACCAGCAGGATCTCATAGGATACAACTATACTTTGTTTTCTTCTATTGTTTAAATATCTGTATGTTTACTATATTTAATATCTGGAGCCTCAGTTTTCTGGAACTGAATGTATCTCATTTGCTTGTTTGCTCTTGTTTGTCACATAAACAGTATGAAGTGGGCCTCTGCAGAGCACATACATAATTGCTTCTATCTGACCATCTCTTTCTCTTGATTAGTTCATGATGTCAATTGACATAAATATCTGAAGGGTAATCTTGTACGCAACATAGTAAGTTTATTAATCATGGCATATTCAGCATGCCAGGATTTCAGAAAGAGGGTAGAGAAAAAAAGGATGAGATGCAAAGTACATAGCAAGGAAGAAATATATTTGAATCTGGAAAAAAGCTTTGAGTGCAAACTGGATATTTACTGATTGTTACTGAGAATCAATTGTACTTTGCAAATTTGTTTTTTAGATTGGAACACAGGCTTTACTAATGTTTTGGATTCACTGCTGTGCTGACTTCTTCACATCTAATTGCTGTTCTGTGGTTGCATATCAATATATGTGTTATAATATCCACTGTGCTTATAATACAAATAACCACCACACTTCACTGCTCCGTGTTGCAATTAAAGGAAATGAAAAGGGACTTTGAAAGATCAGATAAGCTTTGTATTTTATGTTTCTAGTGGATGTATTCAAGCAACAACTGTAATGCTATAACAGCAGCTATATGGGAAATAATGCAGAGCATTTCAGGTTCCTTTATTTTTTAAAAAAATGTTCAGTAGATGCGTGTATACTTTCAGGTTTCTAGGAGTGCATAATAAAGCCTTGTTATTCATAATTGCATAACTCTGATGGTGCACACTGAATATTAGCCTAATCATGCTTCCTCCCAGGCTTGACTCAAAGGTGAAGATGGGGGTGGAGGGGAGAGAATGTGGAAACACTGGCCCAACGTGTTTGAGGATGCTCCCCATTTATGAGTTATATTTGATTTGAATACTCATATCTTGGGAAATGCTTAGAAGATCCAGTATGAAACGAAAAAGAGGTCTGGAAAATAATTTTTTGATGTCACATTTGTGAGCCAGACATTGCATTACCAACATAGAAAAACAAAAACTAATTAATTTTGCCTGAATGTTCCCCTATGTGTTTATTTTTAACTACAGTAAATAGGAAATTTATAACCTTCAGGGAAAGTGAGAGATTGTAACAAAACAAACACATTTTCCTTTTGCATTCTATGCGGTTATTGTGTAATATTTGATGTTTCTTCACAGTCAGTAGCGCCAGTAAACATTGCCTCATATTCATTGGTCTCAGTTATAATGTAACGATAGTTTCTTTTGGTTCACTTTTGGTAAATGTCCATTAAAGTACAAGTAGTACTCAGTTTTGGAAGTGAAAATTAAAATGGTATTTCTACATAGGTATTTCCTGATTTTTTGTAACAGGAAAGAAAGAAAGAAAGAAAATTTCTCACCAAAGTCATCCTCTCTGTAACAAAGTTTTTCTATGAGCACACAGGAGCATCTCAATGGTGAAATCTGGACTGATTTGCTACCAGTTCGCTGGCCGCACATGCGCGCCACGTGCCAAACGCATGCGGTGTGTGCATATACAGTGCGCACCAAACATGCACGCATGCATAGTACGCGCCAAAAGGAGGCTTGGGAAGGTAAGTAGAACAGGGAGGGGGGAAATCAGGTGTAGCGTGCAATTTAGCTTTGCTAGAAAGCAGGATTTCCTGCTTTCTAGCAAAGCTAAATCCCGCTGCACAGCTGATTGCCAGAAATACTGGTTCAGAGGAACCGATAGCTTTCTTTTAACTACTGGTTCGCCCGAACCAGTAGTTTTTATCACTACCAGTTCGCCTGAACCATAGCGAACAGGTAGTATTTCACCCCTGCAGCAGCTTATCTTGTTCCTCACTGTCTAAACTAGTGTTTCTCAACCTTGGCAACTTTAAGACTTCAACTCCCAGAAATCCCCAGTCAGCCTGATCTGGCACTTATCACCCAGATGTCTCTCTCTCTCAGAAGTATGTCTGACTAGAAATGGTCAACCTATCTTTGATTCCTCTGTCATGATCATTATCTGACAACTATGAGTTTCTCATGGACTATATTCCTCACAGGGAGGCGAAACTTATTAACAAAATAACAGAATAACAAGTGTTGGAAGGGACCTTGGAGATCTTCTAGTCCAACCCCCTGCTGAAGCAGGAGACCCTATAATATTTCAGACAAATGGTTGGTAAATCTCTTCTTAAAAACTTCCAGTGTTGGAGCATTCACAACTTCTGGAGGCAAGTTGCTCCTCTGATTAATTTTTCTGTCAGGAAATTTTTCCTTAGTTCTTCTCTCCTTGATTAGTTTCCACCAGGGGTGAAATCCTCCCAGTTCGGACCGGATCAGGCAATCCGGTAGTGATGGAGGCAGGTAGTTCAGAGAACCAGTAGCAAAAATCCCTGCCCCCTCCCCTCCCCGCCCATGCCCACCCAATTGCCCAGTCCACACTTGCCTACTTGGCAGCTTGCTGCTTCTTTTGGGCTCGCTTGCTTTTCCTGCCTTGTTTCAGCTGCTGCAATCAATTGCATCAGCTAACAACTCAATCTGCCTGCCAGCAATCCATTTCATCGGTGAGCAACTCAACCTGCCTGCCTTGTCCCTTCAATTGGGTAAGTAACTGGGGGGAGCTTAAAAAATAGTTAATTGGATTTTAGGAGGGTTTTTTTTAGACATAGCAATTTAAAGTTAAGGACGTTTTAAATTTAGCTGCTTTTATTTAAAAATATAAATAAAATAAAATAATAAAATAAAATATTTGTGCAGCTTTCTGAGATTTGGTGTGTTTCTGTACTGTTTCACTCTAACTACACAAACATACAAAATCTCACAAGGCTGTATGTGGCATTTTGTATGAGTCAGTTGTGTTGTGTTGTGTTGTGTGTGTGTAAAGTGTGAAAGTTGGTTTTTGAGCTTTTTGTGTCTGTGTGAGGTTCCTGCTTGTTGTAGGGGCCATTTTGGGTGAGGTGCAGCTGCTTTTACATTATGTGTGAGTCAGTTGTGTTGTGTTGTGTTGTGTGTGTGTAAAGTGTGAAAGTTGGTTTTTGAGCTTTTTGTGTCTGTGTGAGGTTCCTGCTTGTTGTAGGGGCCATTTTGGGTGAGGTGCAGCTGTTTTTACATTGTGTGTGAGTCAGTTGTGTTGTGTTGTGTGTGTGTAAAGTGTGAAAGTTGGTTTTTGGTACCTCTTATTGTTTTGTGTACTTTGTTCATTATTTTTATTATTTATTGTTATTGGCCACACCTACCCAGTCACCTGACCACCAAGCCATGCCCACCAATTAAGCCATGCCCACAGAACCGGTAGGGAAAAATTTTAGATTTCACCCTTGGTTTCCATCCATTGCTTTTTATCCTGCCTTCAGATGCTTTGGAGAACATATTGACCCGTCTTCTCTATGGCAACCCCTTAGATATTGGAATACTGCTATCATATCACCCCTAGTCCTTTTCATTAAATAAACATACTCAATTCCATCAACTGTTCTTTATATCTTTTAACCTCAAGTCCCCTAATCATGTTTGTTGCTATTGTCTACACTTATTGGATGGTCTGCCCTAGGTGACCAGCTGGAGATTATAACTGAAGATCTGCTGCATAGTCCTACCAAGATAATAGTCACTGCTTGGAATAGGAGAGTGATAGTGGTCTTAGCCCAAGCAGTATCTCTTGACCTGTGGATCTTGTCACTCCCCTGGTATACAGAAGAACTGAGAGAGATGAAACAGATCAAGATATTAATATCTGGCAGGACCATTACAGGGGTAGTGCATCCACTCTCAGTCTTCTTGACCTCTTAGCGACTTTCAATATCATCAACCATGGTATTCTTCCGGAGCAAATCTAGGGGTTGGGAAAGGGGGCACTGTGTTTTCCTGCTTCACTTCCTTCCTCTAAGACTATTTTTAGTTGGTGTTGATTGGGAATGAGAGGTCATATATATGGCTACTGCTTTGCAGGGTTCCCCAAAGGCCACTGCTTTCTCTGTTCCTGTTTAACATCTGCATGAAAGTACTGGGTAAGATCATCCATCATCGTGGGATGAAATATCAATATGTTGATGATACTTAGTTGTACATCTCTTCCCATGCCACAACTACCCTTTCTTGGTGCGTGGAGGCTGTTGAGGTCTGGATGGGGAGCACTGGACTGTAACTGGACCCTGGCAAAATGGAATGGCTTTGTGTTTGGGGCTCCTTGATTCTTGGAAAACTACATCTTTGGTGGTAGATAGGATTTTCCTGGACTTGTAACTCCTGTTCAAGAAACAGGTGACAGCATGGCCAGGAGGGGCTTTACACAATTACAAGTTGTTTACTAGTTGTGCTCATTCCAGGTCCAATGTGCCCTTTTCACAGTGACCTCCTGTTGGGTTACTGTAATGCACTGTATGTGGGGCTGCCCCTGAATAGTATCTAGAAGCATTGGTTGGTTCAAAATGCAGTGGCCAGCATAGGTTAGTGCAATCCTGGATTTGCACATTTCCCCTTTTGCAGGACCTGGTTAGTTGCTGATTTGCCTTCAGGTGCAATTCAAGATGCTGGTTATTATCTTTAAAGCATTTGCTGCTACCATGCTCATGATGATATGCTAGTGATTTCTGGATTTTGTATTGTGGAATTTTAATATTGTAAGCTCCGCAGATTCATTCTGGGTAAATTCAGTGGTTGTATATATTTCTCAACTAAAGAAATAAATTTGGGAAGTCGAAGCCCACACATCTTAAAGTTGCAAAGGTCAAGAAATTAAACAATACCAAAATTCTGAGTTTTCAAGTAGGAAGAATTTACTTGTTAGTGTAGGAATCCTAAAAGCTTCAATATACTTGGATTTTCCAGCCTGCACCAAACAGTATTGCAACTGCATAAAATGATACTTGCATTCATATATAAAGATACAGATCAGATTTTTAAAAGCCATTAAGAGCAAGAGCAAAACAATGTTATCTGGATTCTGCATAAAGATACCAATTTCAGAGGAAAACTACAGAGTGCTATAAAATCAGCTTTAAACTGCTTATGTAATAAGGACTTTTTAGGGGGGGCAAAATGAATTGCTTACAAAACAAATTCTTATTTCATAAGAAAGATGGTAATACTATTTCTACAATTGTTTTAAAAACCTTGCTGAACAATTCCAAATAGTCACTGATTTTCAATGAGTTTGTGGAAGGATTCACCCTTGCTAGTCTGATCTTACAAAATGAAGAACAGTGTATGTTCACAGCTTAATTTTATTAGCCATCTGTTGCCACAAGGTTTTTGAACTATGCAAAGTTGCGAAACCAGCCATACGCAGTGGAAATATATAATGCATTCATAAAACTATATCCAGATTTCTAACATAATTAATCTAGCAGTGAAAGTGTTTACAGAACCAATATATTTTTTCACTAAGATTTTGATGCTAAGATCATCAAAAAGAACTTTGTCTCTTGATATCTATTCCACCAAGACCACAGAGAATACTCTAAGTCAATACAGATGTTGTTTTTCAACATCTGCAAATAATTAATAATAATTAATAATAATTAATTAATAATAATTAATGCAAATAATTTTGAATTAATGAGATTAATTCAAAAAGTACAAATAAAAGTTAATATTAAAAAAGAAATTGCTGTGCAATAATGTTTAATAGACGAGTGCTTAGTTATATTTTGCCACACCTACTAATGATTCCCCCCACCCTTCTATAATTGGGTCTGATTCTTTGAGACTGCATGGACAAATCCCTGCAGTTTTCTTTGCAAGATTTTTCAGAAGTGGTTTGCCATTGTCTCCTTCATAGAGTTGAAAGTGACTGGATCAAGGTAATGCATCTGGCTTTGTGCCTAAAGTGGGACCAGAATGCAACCTCTGAGGCCTTAAACTGGTTCTCATTCATTTAATATCATAATCAAATAGTAAACAATCAATAATTGATGACTTGCATTGGTTAATACTTCAGAAAACTAAGGTTTTATATACTTTATCTACATAATTCTTGATAAATCATTACAGGGAATTACATACTAAATCTTGGATGGAAGCAGTGTATTATGAAGTTAATTCCTAGGAAGAAAAATAGTACAAATTAAGAATGACTCGTAGTTAACTTAATATGTGCTATTTGCCTCTCTACAATTTTAGATAATGACATCTTTCTAAATAAGTCTACGGTATTCTATTGAGTTCAGTCAGTTGGATTTATTCCTAAATAAGTGTGTACAAGTTTATAGCCTCAGATGGAAATGTCATTACATGCTTCATATCTGACCTTTTAGCGTCACGTCATTTTCTTTTCTTTTCCCCTGAATGTCTAATTCATTATCAGAGGTGTTCATAGCGTGTGGGCAAAAATAAAAAAAACACCTATGTCTTATCTTTAATTGCAGTATCATGGTGTTGTGACTAGGCCCATGTAGTGATTGCTAAACACAATTCAATCCTCAACAAACTTACTTTATTAAAACAGTCCAAAACAAAATTCTTAATAACCAGTCCCTTGGCCTTATCACCAACTTTTGATGTTTTTGGCAACCTGCCAAATGCTTTTCTTGGCAAACCCCCCACAAAGTTCAAGAGATGCTGACAAGAAGCATGGAAATCAAGGTTGCTTTCCTACAAAGAACCCAACAGCTCGTTGCTGCTCTTTTAAACCTTATGGGAGTGGCCAATCATCTTCTGGCCTTACTCCTGAGTTGTCCTTTTTTCTTCAGCTGCTCTTGCCTTCTGGCAGCTCTTCGCATGCGTGCACTAGGCTCCTCCTGTTCCTCTGCCTCACTGCTGTCCGCCTCTGGAGGCTCCAGAATCCACGCATCGCTCCCAGATAGCCCTGGCCCCATCTCTGCCTCCAATGCAGAGCCCTCGTCTGGGCCTTCCCCTGATTCCAGGACTGGCCCATAGTCCTCCCCAGCCTCCACACTGTCCAACTCTGCTGCCAGGTCTGCAGGCTGCTGGCGGACCATAGCACATGGCCACTAGCTTGATTTGTTTTATCATACCCCATGAATACCTTTGTTCATTAGCCATGTATATGTCTTTGAATTCATAATTAAAATATTTTTTACTTTTTGAATTTTGAATGCTATTGAATGCTGTTACTGTTTTGAATGCTATTGAATGCCGTTACTGTTACTGCTCTGAGCACTTTGAACCTACTTTATTCCTTAAGTTAAGCAAACAGCAAAAACAAATTACAATAACTATTAGTAATGAAACATTCCTAGAAATGCATTTACCTTTTTTAAAGGAAGAAATAAAAATGTTAAAATTAGCATTATGAATTGACTTGCCAGCTGAAGATGTGATTTAAGAATGTAATTTCTAAATTGAGAGAAATGAAAAAATTGCAACTCAAAGTGGCAAAAGCCTGCATCCTGGAGATTCACTAAATGAAGTTACTAGCCCTGCAGTGTAATGAGTCAATCTGTCTTCAGAAGGGTCTTGTTTGGTAACCAGAGTGAATATAATTCACTGGAGGAGTATTGATTACACTGACATCCTGACTGGGCAGCAGGTTAATTGAGAAAATGTAGGCAATACAATTCTCCAAAGTGGCATTAAAAGATCTAGTTAGTGGACACATAATATACAATTTGTCTCACTTAAGTGTTGAATCGTGTTATCATTTGAGATAGCGAGCAACTTTTGCAATAACAATAATGTTAATAATACAGGTAGTCCTTGACTTACAACAGTTCACTTAGTGACTTTCAAAGTTACATCATCACTGGAAAATGTGACTTATGGCCATTTTTCAGTTACAACCTTTGCAGCATCCCCATGATCATGTGATCAAAATTCAGATGCTTGGCAACTGGTTCATACTTATGACTGTTGCTGTGTCCCAGGATCGTGTGATCACTTTTTGCGAACTCCTGACAAGCAAAGTTAAGGGAAAACATCAACTGCAGTGATTCACTTAAGAACTGTGGCAAGAAAGGTAGTAAAACGGGGCTAAACTCACTTAATGTCTCACTTAACAACAGAAATTTGGGGCTCCCCTGCGGTCGTAAGTCGAGGACTACCTGTCACTTTATTTCTGCTGTCAGGGCTGACAGGAAAAAAAAGAAAAAACCGACACAAATGAGCTCTCATCTCGTTCTTGTTTCGATCTAGTCCTGTTCCGAGACAAACTTCGAAGCCCCAGGATGCGAAACCGGGCAGGTTCTCTTCTTACACGAAAGACACAGCCAGGCTGCCTCGACCGCCATACCCCAGGCTCTGCGACTGCCCCTTGCAAACAAGCTTCCCACTCCCGCTGCGTTAAGACAGTTTCCTGCACGCTCAGCTTTCCCTCCACCTTCAAGGTCTGAAAAGCCCCTTCCTTTTTTACACACGCCTTTACTCCTTCCATAATTGCGGAGGCAGCGTGCGGTGTGTGTGTGTGTGTGTGTGTGTGTGTGTTGGCGCGCACGCGTGTATCTGTGCCTGTGTGAGTGAGAGAGCGAGCTAGTTATGTAGCAGATGAAGGCGACGCACAACAGCACCACAGTGTATTATTCTGCGCCTGCATTTGGAGGCGGGAGCGAGGCCAGGGAGGCGCGAGCGGCCGCCTGGGATATTTTCAGCCCCCGTTCCACCCTCCCCACCCACCCCACCCCGCGCTCCCCTGTGATGTCAGGTCTACAACGCGACTACACATCGCCCGGCGTCTTTTTGAACAGTCTGGGAGCAGGGAAGAAAGAGGGAGGCTGACTCTCCGCCTCGGCCCCGGTCTCTCTGGCTCACCATTGGGCAATTACGTAAATGTCAGCTGCCTTCCCTTTTCTTCCTCCTTCGGCCCCCTCCGCTTCGCCGAGTTATGCAATATCCAAGCGCATACATCTTACTGTACCCCACACACCGCTCCAACAGGGCGGAGAAAGTGTAAAAGGGAGGGGAGGGGAGGCGGGAGGGGGGGGAGCGGGCTTCGATTCAAGTCTGGTCCTGCCCTTGTCACTTCCCTGCGGGAGGCCTCCATTGGCTGCTCCCCGAGAAACGCCGAGCTCTGATTGGCACCACGTAACCGCCCGTCATTGCAAAGGCTGGCAGGAGAATTTGTACGTTGTGAAGAGTGTACAGTATTGACCTACTAACACAGATCTCTCTCTAGCAGCGGCGGCGTTCGCGGAGTCGGCAAGAAGACCCAGTTACCGCTCCCTGACGTACTCGCTCGCTCGCGCTCCCTCCTCCTTCTCCACCTCACCCGGGAACTGCTTCTGACTGCTTCCAGCAGAGGCAGAGGCGCTCCCATTGATCAGGGGTCTTCCAGAAAGTCTCCCCTGAGCCGCTCCAGCTCCAGCGCCTGAGCACTGAGTCAGCCCGCTCGCCTCCCAACGAGACAACTTCTGAAGAACGCGGGCAGATGCCAGAAGGAGCTTCTGGAGTGACGGACCGGCTGTCCCACCACGTTAAAGGAGACCGATAAAATATAGATGTGCAGGTACATACCTATTTACCTATCACTAAAACCTTCTCTGGGAGCGCACTTGCCCTAGGAGCCAGTCTTCTTATTTCATTGGGGCACTTCGCGTCCTTAGCCCTTCCAGCCTAGCTCGGGCTGTACACGTGCCTGTCGCTATATCGGTACGGCAATGGCCAGCGCCGCTTTGTGCGCATCTGTCTCGATGGCTGTCGTACAACTTTTTTTTTTTTAACAGCCTTTGGCATGCCAGCGCGGGATTTCGCCGCCTTAAGAAGCTTGCATGTGCCCCTGGGTTCACGCTCTCCGACCTGGAGCGTGGCTTTCTGGCCCGAAGGGGCTTTATCACTTGTTCTTTCTCCGTGGCGGTCTTGTTGCGTAATGTAGCTCTTGTATGAGACAAATGGGTGGTTTGGAGGAGCGAAGAGGTTAGGCAAGCTTGAAGCCGGCTGGTACTGAGCAATCCCGGCAGAGCTGGAGAAGAAAGCTCCCTGTTTGAACAGGGCTAGTGAAAGAATTGAATGCGAATGAGCTGCTATTCGGGGATGGGGAGGGGATGGTAAGAAAAATCCCTCTCTGCAAGCTGCCTCTATTTTATTGGACTTCTTTTCTAGGCGCACGTTTTAGCTGTATGAATGTCTTAAACAGCCAGTGGGGGAGGTTGGTGCGACTTGTTATTTCATACATTGCATAATCCGTCCAGGGTGAACTATTGGCAAGCGCTAATATAGGGCGAGAACGTGCAGTGCTTGGAGAATTTTCGCTTAGCGCTGTGGAATTCTGTGTCTCGTTACACATTTCATCTCTTTTGGATATTTTATAGAAAATGTGTTTAAGAAATGATACAGAAACTTTCAAGTAGGTGTCCACTGTGATCCTCAATCCTTTTAAAAGAAAAGTCCTTACGTTCCAGAATTCCGTTTAAAACAACTATAAAAGGAATATACACGTAACAAATCGTTCTCTTCCAAGCGCTTCTTTTTTAAGCTTCCGTGTGTATTTGCTGCCGTTTGCTCTCTGTTGGCAACTGGTTTTCAGGCAATGCGTTTCTTTGATCGTTCCTGGAAACGTTGCATTATGTAACCACAAAATTGGCTGGCAGCGAGGCTGGGAAGCTAATTACGTGATTTTATAAACCCTTTCCCGCGAAGAAACTACAGCAATTCACCCTGGGTTTTTGTTTATTTTTTTAAAAGAAAGCGTTAGACTAAGAGGTGTCCAAATTCTTTCCCCCCTACCCCATCCCCAAGTCCCGCCTCGCCCCTCTGGAAAAGTAGACCGGTGGTTAAATGGAGCGACAACTCGGCTTGTTGAATATGTGCCACGTCCCTTAAAATGAGAATTGCGCACGACTATATTTAGCTCCCATCACATTGAAGCAATTGTAGCTTCCTGGGCTATTTCTGGTCTTTTCTCCAGAGCTGTGCAAATAGGCGTTCAAGGACATTTGCTCGCGTTTTGAACTCCACGCCTTCGGAGACGTTCTGATAAGGCTGGTATTTTTAGGAAGGCATCTCGCACAGACATCAAGTGGCTTGGTAGGTGTCGGTTTTCGTGCATGATCTCCCAAACCCCCCCCCCCGACAAAAACAGACCTATTAGGAGATCATTACGTGTTTCGGGAAAAGTGAGTGTCTCGTATCTCATTGCCCCCTGCAGATTGTATTGAAGAAACGAGACCGTGCTGACATGGGAGATGAGGGGGCAGCCGTTAGCTTCAGCCTGCTGTGATCTATGTCACTTGGTCAGAAGCCTGCCGTGCAAAGCGCAACGTAAGATGCTCTCGCACAATCTCCCTCCAGTTTTTCCTTGGCGACGGGATGGGAGGGGGAGGGTTCCCGACTTTTTGCATTGATTATACTGAAAACGGCCCATTGTTTACGAACCCTGAAATGTTCTGAGGGCGTGGGCGTGGAATCAAATTTTAACAACCCTTTTTGAATGTTCCTGCTGGCTCTTCTAGCGCGCGAGCGAGTTAAGGGGACGAGGAGGCGTTGCCGACATTCACAAGCTTTTCTCCTCGGTTTTTAAAACGAGGCTGCTCTGGTCATTCGTGTCCGCTCTGGCCTCGCCATGAGAGCTAGTGAAGAAAGGGGGAGCGAGGCGGCGCTGGAGTGGGGCCTCTCTTCTTGGGTGCCGGAAAGGTTGCCCGGACCAGCGTCCCCGGGATGGCGGCGACTGGAGAGGGAGCCGGAGGGCTCGCAGCAGCCCTTAGGCGTTGGTTGTTATGACTGGGCGAGAAGCGCGCGCTGGAAGGGGCTGGCTGGAGGGCGCTGCCTCGGCGCCTCGCATTCCTTTGTTCTGCGAAGGGGGGGGGGCGGGAAAGGCGGCAGGCAGCGCTCCAGCGAGGGGAAGGCGGGGAGAGGGAGAGGAGAGCGCAAGCCAGGCTGGCTCGGGCAGGAGTAAATAAAGCAGGATAACAGTTGTTTTGTACTGACGGAGCGAGAGCAGAACAAGCTGGCCGGAGGGAGGGATGCGTCTCCAGTCACGTAGTGTGTGTACTCGCGCCGCTCAACGCGGGGATGGGAGGCGGGGATGGGAGGCAGGGCGGAGAGCGCCTCCCTCTCCTGGCTCCTTCTTGCCTTGGAAATGGAACTGGGTTAAGCCAGCCAAGAGAGAGCGCTTTTCCTCCCCAGCCGGCCTGAGGGACCGTGTCCCTTTGTGCCTAGCCTTGCCCGGAATGTCGCCCAGGCACTCAGCCGACTTGCCTGAAGTCCAATACATTTGGAAATCTCCACGTTGGAGAAGTCTGTGGAAATAATTTGGGTGAAGGGTGGGCCGGGTTAGGTCTTTGCATGTTCGATGAGGCGAAGCAGGGATTAATAAAACCTGGGATGTCCATTGCCCGGCCAGTGATGAAAAGAGAGTACAACTGACGTTTCCAAAAATAATAAATCACCACAAATCTTATTTGTTCTGTCCTTTCTAGGTGCAGGCTGTGCAAACATGCTAGGATTTTTTTTTTCTTTTGTTAATTGTTGCCTTCCTCCTAATATTATCTACAAGGAAAATAAGATTTGCCAGCTAGTTTATTTTTGTTCAGAAGTAAATCAAGCTGCGGTCCTATTTTATACATCAGTTTCTTCCACTTGCCAAAATTTGTGTGGGGTCACAAGTCCTATTTGCTGGATGGTGATGACTGCACTCCAGGAAATTTGGATTAGCTTCCATTCTGCTAATCAAATTTCTTGGATCTTATTATATGGATTTTTGGAAATTTTTTAACATTGAATTTCCCAGTTTTGCCAAGGTCTGTTAGTGCTACTACAGTAGATACTGCATATTCCAGATAGGGAGATACTTGTCTTTAATACGTTTTAGCTGATCTACTGATCATTGAAATTGAGAAGGTATCTTCACATGTACACTTGATTGTACATGTGCGAGTCCCAATCTAGATATAATGTTAATTAAGCTTTTAGGAGAAACTTTTTCAGTGTTTTGGAATTGTAAAAATACAAATTTCTCAGTATCATGGTTAATGATTGTATATTAATTGTTCAAAGAATTGCTGTCTCTCCAATTGTTCCTACCTGCCCTACTCGATCCGGCATGCTCTGTGAGCACTGTTGGCTAGGGAATGTCAGCTGGCAGGGCCCAGAGAGAGAACCTTTTTTGCTATGGCACATGCCCTTTGGAACATCATTCCCCAAGACTTGTTCTGGCCCTGTTAGTCTTTTATAAGGCCTGAAAAGTTGACTTTGTGACCAGGTCTGCGGCTCTGGGAATGGGTTAGAGCCCATCTCTTGGTTGTGTGAATGATTGGTTAGATTATGCTATGTTTTCTATTTTTGATTTTTTTATATTGTATATTTTATGTATTTTGTTTTATAGTACACTGCCTAAAGTCACATTGACTTTGGAGATTGGTCGCTATATAAATCATACAAAGAAAAATATGGTAGAATAATCTCTCATATAGGTTGTATTTCAAATATGTACAAAAATATGGAACTTCCACAGTTAGCAAAGATATCATATAGGTTTCCTTCTCTTGGAGCAAGAAAGCTTTGGCTTATAATTAATGCTTCATGGGCTCTTACAAAAGCAGTATTGTTCAGAAAAAAAATACCATGACCTTAAATAAAGGGAGCTTAGGACCCATATGTGCCATAAATACTTTAGGTGGAGGGGGAGCACATGAGCAGGTCTTTCCCACCTGTATAGACTTTGACAGATAAATGGCAGTACACATCATAATCGCTGCTTTTTGAATATTTTCCAATCATAGGAATTCATCATAATATTATTTTATTTTTCATTTATTTTTTGTTTCCACTAAGATAATAAGTTCTAAATTATAGTTCTTTCTTTGAAAATCTTTTATTGTGCTGCTTTCTTATAATGGACTAGCTGATCAAAAAAATCTCCCACCAAAGTTGCTAAATTTTATTACATAATTTAGAATCAACCCAAAGGAATATTAGATGGAATTGGTCATCCTACTGGACTATCATTTGAGAAAATACGTATAGACAAATCTTAATCATTTACCTATCTAGCACTATGGGTCATACTTATCAAATAGGTTATGCAGTTAAATATACTTCTTAGTCATAACTGACTGCATAATCCTACATACATCTACATGAAGCAAACCTCACTACCGCCTAAAATGGTTAGCAGATGGCAATTGTAGTCCCACATATGGAGAGGAAAAAATAAATGCTATTGTACTGCATTGAGTCAGCAAAATCAATTGGCTGACTTACTGATTGACATGGTTTGTTCGGACAATGTATGGGTAGTGTAGCAACATAACATAAGATTAATCAAAAATTGAACTAAAGGACTTTGGATTTGAAAATTTAAATTGAGAATAATGATACTGAAGTTGAATGTGAAGAATGTGCCCATGTATTTTGTAGATAAATTAAATCAATGTTCTGCATTCTATTATATATTCTGCCCTGATAATTTTTTTACATAGGATGTATGTAAGAAAATTACCAGGCAATAATGTATAACTGAAAGGAAAAACTTCAATCCCAGGTTAAGAGAGCGACAAATTATTGTTCAAAGTGATAATGAATTTCATAAGTTGACTAATTCATTAACAGCTTTCCCATAGTTATTCTACCTTTTTAGTTTTAACCATTTATTTTTCAAGGAATTGGTTTTTACAATTTTTATTTGTTCTTATAGATTCAATTTTCTATTGGAATTTATTTTTTGAAGAAATAGTTTTGCGTTTACTCTCTCCCTATGAATAATGTGAGACTACTGTTGCTTCTTGCTGTTTATGTTGGCCTGTGAAGAAAAACAGTGCTAGCAGTTAATGTACAATCTGTACAAGATATCAATCACCTTCAGTTGCTCATAACTTGAAACAAAACATACATCTTTAGTTTGTTTCAAACTGGCTAATTCTGCTAAAGATTGTACAAACTTCATTTATGTAATGTTATCCTTTTCTCGGATGGTACTTTATTATGTTATTTTCTTGATCTCTGAATATTATATCATCAGAGTGATGCAATATTCTGAACAAAAAATGCTTTGTTTTAGGATTATTATATATTGTTACACAACAGATGTGACTCATAAGCACAACAGATTCTTGTAGAGGATATTGCTAGGATGTACAACCTTTTATGAGAGACCAGTCCTGTGGGTTTATAACAAAATTCAAAATGGTTTTCAATCAGTTTAAACCTTGAGGGTTCCTTGGTGCTCTCTGAGTTCGGTTGTTTTCTTGCAGACATTTTATTACCAAACTAGGTAACATCATCAGTTTTAGAAAAATCGGAGAGATCTATGTGTAGGTACACTTCCACCAAGGAACAACTATTCTTCCTGCACAAATGCCTATAACAGGATATCCTACCTACCAGCGTCTGATACACATCTCCAATAAATTGCACAGAATACTAGCATTACCAAACTAGGTAATGAAATGTCTACAAGAAAAAAACTAATCTCAGAGAGTACCAAGGACCCTGAAGTTCAATCCAGAATTACAAATATTCTCTTCTATCAATTTAAACCTTGTTTGGCGGACACATTTGACATGCTATGTGTTAGCTCATGAAATTATACTTATTCAAATTCAGAATATCTAAAAGACATATATATGTATGTATGTATGTATGTTTTCTGAGGTTTTCGCGGGTGTTTGTATGTAGGTCTTTGGTTATTCAGGTTTTCTCCCGCGTAAAATTGGAAGTGTCTTGCTGACGTTTCGACGAAGTCCCATTTGTCATCTTGAGGCTAGGTGTTTACAGCTTCGTGCTTCTCCTAGAAGCACGAAGCTGTAAACACCTAGCCTGAAGATGGTACTTAGTCGAAACATTGCCAAGACACTTCCAATTTTACGCGGGAGAAAACCCAAATAACCAAAGATGTACGTACATACATACATACATACATACACATTTTATAAGCATTAATATAAAATCACAAACTGTTGTATTGGTAATTGACCAAATTGGCGATATATTTATGCTAATACTTAGCATAGCTATTATGTAACAGACCGTTGATCTGACCTTTATATACAGTTTTACAGTATTCTTTAAATTAAAGGAGTTTTCATACTTTGAAGTTCATTGTAATTAAAACTGGAATACATTTTTGCTTAATGTAGAATTTTTTTAGTCTCTATAGCCTCAAACTACATAAGATTATTATTTCTAGAAATTTTAAGTAATAACCATATAGATGATGTTACTATATCATGTTTTTCTCACTGTGATCTGTAATCAGACTTACTTTCCATATCTGGACAGGACTTTAATCTCTACCATGACAAAGAAAGACAAGTATGCCAAAATGTGACTCATACTGCTGGGACTAATAATGTGTAAACTTTTGTGTGATTTCTGTTAGGATGTATGTCTCATCTATGCTAAAATAACTTAAAACAGAAAGTGTATTGACTTGGACATGAATTCTTTTCATACAAGCTCAATCAGTTTCAGGTCTATTTAAAAGCACATACCATTAGAAAAAGTTTCATTTACTGTAAATAATTATTTGCTTTTTCAGAGCTACAAGTGCTGTCTAAATTCATTTTTTCCCATAAATAGCAATCTGTATATAGTATAGGATAGCATGGCTTCTTGCAGTTTTGTTTTAATAGCTTTCATTAGTAACTTTTGTGCATTTTACTCTTATTATTCAGTATAGAAATATTGTTAAATATGATTTTCCCACTGTATTGTTATCACAAATCAACTTCATTAATATTGAGGAAATTTAAGATTTTTGCTTAGAGACATTACTGTTCTTACAAAAATTCATAAAGCTGAAGTCTTGACACTAGAAGATGTATTTTGTAGGTCATCCCAAATAGATCCAAATTAGACTTAGGCTAGAAATAATGTTGAATCAGCCAGATTTGCCACTTGCCTTATTCCATTTTATAGCTCAGATGAGTAGATGATTGAAAAAATGCTGATGTGTATTTGTGTTACAAAAACCAAAATAGTCTTCAAGGGGGATTGCATTATTTTAAGTTGTGAAAAACATATGCATTTTTTATGAGTTAATATAATAAGTTGCTTTAAACGGAGACAGGTGGCTATATAGGTGTGATTAGTAAAATAAATAAAAAGTAGTAATAATAGAGCTTTTTGTCAAAGGAAGTTCTCAAAAACAATCACCTTAAAAGTATTTAAATTGAACAAACAATAGACTCCTCAACAAAAAATAGACCCCTCAACAAAAAAATATGACAATAGTTTGTCATAAACCATGTTTATGTGTTCAGTAAGAAAGAAATTCAGTTTTGTATATGGCAACACTGAGAGCAGTGTAATTGTTTGAGCTATGCCAGATCTTGGAAGGTAAGGAAGTTGGGCCTGTTTAGTAATCGGACTGAGAACTACTTGGAAATTCCAAGGCCTCTAATTAGACTGAGAATTTGGAAATGCATCCTGGAAAAATCACAGGCAAACTATTTTTGTAACAAAGCCAATAAAACTTCATAGTTGCAGTCACCAAAGATCAAGTTCAACTCAAGAGCATCCTTACCATTTAATTAAGAGCGATAATCATTCACCAACTTGTATATATCATTTATTATAATGATTTATCTATAAATCATTTACCAGTTGCTACTTTTATGTAACCGTAGAATCAACTGAAATTATGAGATGTCTGATATAGTTTTGTAATCATAGTCTTGACAGAAATGTATTTAAATAAATCAAGTACTCACTGTTAGTGTTACGTAATAAAATGTATTCATCGATCAGATTCAGAACTCTTATTATCCTTTTGTCTATTCCTGGGACAGGGGAGGCAAACATAAAAATGTTTATTATTGAACATTTTATAAAATTTTGTAAAGGATGTTTTATAAAATTCTATGCATAGTTAAATAACTATGAATATTGGAAAAGAACAGAAAACACTAATATTTGTACATGTGTAAAGTAAATAATATTATTTATCCTAATCCTAATTCCATAAATTATATAAAATTGCCTTTTAAGGCAATATTGAAGTTTACATAGTGATGTATTTGTGTTCCTTTCCTTTTTCTTTTGTTTTTAAAGATCTGACATCTAATCCTTGTAAATTTACTTTAGATTAATTATGATGGAGTTTTCTAAATTAATGCATACCTTCTGTATGTATATAGTTAGCACAATCTTATACATTTCCACTGGGCAATTTTTTAAAAAAAATGCTGAATAGAATCTGTTCCTATATACAGAATTACAATATAAGCTGAAGACTTTTCAATTGAAGAAGAAAAAAAAATGAAAGGTGAACTTATTAACTTTAGCTGCCAGTATAATATTGGCTATGCCCAGTATTAATCAAGCATGCTACCATTCATACAACAAGACTTTTCATTGTATTTATGTTATTCAGTGGCTTAAATCCATGATGGAGGCTTATTCAACATTTCAGAACAGATTGGAAAGGAATTAGTGCCAGTGAGTTGAAGGACAAGATAAATGCTGCTGATGCCATAGGGTGGACCAGTGAAATGACACCCTTCAGTCCAATCCCATTACTAAAACATAACTTTCAGTGAATTAGCTGGTGCATACTCCCAGGAAACCTGGTTATTGAGTTGCAGTATTTGTGTTTTGATGTGTTTTAATTTGTGTTAATTACTTTTGAGAAGAAATCTTAATAGCTTAGTAGTAGAATAGATTATAGCTATCTATTTGAGTAAAACATAAATACTGTACAGGAAAATTGCATGACACCTTTTTTTTAAAGACTGGAAACAGTTTTATGTTTGCTTGTTAATGTAAATTTGTAGCATTTTATTTCATTGCAGCCTTATTTATTTATATTTATATGATCGTCCATCTCACAAAAGCATGGCTCTTCATCTTATGATAAATAGTATGTTGTATTATAAAATTTATATAGCCACCCATCTCATCGAAGAATGGCACACAATAGATAAAAACAAAAGGATAAAAAAAGTAAATATAAAAGCCAGTAATAAGTACAAACCACAGTTAAGAAAAAATTAAAAAATTCCCCCTCAATAGTGGAGCCATCTAGACAAGTCACCTTCAGAGTCCCAGAACTGATAACCAGATCTTGAGGGCTTTTCGGGATATCAGAAAGAATTTTGGCCTCCAGCAGCACTCTGCCAGCCAAAAATGGGCCACATGGAGGCCTCCCGAGGCCACTGTGTGGCCCTTTTTTGGCCTCCCCTGCCTTCAGCAGCACCCTGCCGACCAAAAACAGAGCCATTCAGAGGCCTCCTGAAGCCCACATGCAACCCGTTTTCGGCCTCTCGAGGCCCCCTCGTGGCCCATTTTTGGCCTCCCCTGTCTTCTGTAGCACTCTGCCAGCCAAAAATATGTGGCCCATTTTGGCTGGCAGAATGCTTCAGGAGGCCAGTGAGGCCGAAATGCAGTCTCCCTGGCTGCTGGGGGCCAAATGTGGCCCGTTTTGGCCAGCAGAGGCACCGCAGGCCAGTCCTTTGATATTTCCAGGCTGACCCCATGGGCTGGATTTAAGCATCCCGCAGGCTGGATCCAGTCCACAGGCCTTGAGTTTGACACCCTTGCTGTACAGGACCCAATGAATGTTCATACAGAACATCTGGGAGATGGGGTATATAGGTGTATGGAAGGGAAAATTGTCCACTTTCCATCTACCCTTCCATCTTTTGTGAAGTCATGAAATTGGAATTTCATTTCAGATTTATTTCAGATGAGAGGTATGTTTTCAATAGCAGATAATTGAAACTGGTAGCTGGTAAAGGATCAGTAAAACTCCTCTGGCAGGTGCAGTATTACAAGCTACCGTATTTTTCGGAGTATACCTTAGCTTTTGGGGAGGAAAATAAGAAAAAAGCTGATTGGCAGGTGGATTGGCCTCTTGGAATATCCCCAATCAGCTGTTCCCAGAGGTGAATTTTAGGAACAAGTTCCTTGGTTGTGAGCTCTGTCCCTTGCTTTTTTTTTTTTTTTTTGTGCCTCTGAAATGCCAGAAAAAACTTTTTTCTGCCTCTGAAAGCCTCCAAACAGAACTTCAGAAAAAAAGCTTCTGAAGCTCTGTTTGGGAGTTTCTTTTCTGAAGCTTCTTTCAGCCTCTGAAACCTCCGTTTGAGGAGCTGGGCGGGGCTACATTCGGAGTATAAGACACCCCCAGATTTTCACCCTCTTCTTTGGGGGAAAAAGGTGCATCTTATACTCCAAAAAATACGGTAAGTCTTATCTGTTTTGTACATGTGCCAATATGGAACACATATAAAATAGAGGCAAGGCTAGGATAACAAAATTATACCTGCTCCCTTGCATTCTGACTCCCCTCTTCCCATGGATGCCTTATCAACATTGAGTGATAATAAGATTAACATGCTTTACCTCTCTCTATAAATTTAATTTAACACAACTATATAAATATGTCCAGGAAGACTCCTTCATGGGAAGGAAAGCAAATGGCAATTTTCTTCTTGAAGGAGAAAGATGAGGGCACTATCGGAATTGTCCAGTGGGAGTATGTGATAGCCTACTATCTGGACTGAATAACTTGCAAGTTGTTGTCAAAGTATCTCAGCTGAAAAAATAATTAACTAATTTAATTAATTAATTTATTTAATTAATTAAATAAATAACTGCAGAAAAAATAATTGCTACCAACTTGCCTTCCATTGAGGACCTGTATACTGCACGAATCAAGAAGAGGGCCGTGAAAATATTTGCAGATCCCTCGCATCCTGGACATAAACTGTTTCAACTCCTACCCTCAAAACGACGCTATAGAGCACTGCACACCAGAACAACTAGACACAAGAACAGTTTTTTCCCGAAGGCCATCACTCTGCTAAACAAATAATTCCCTCAACACTGTCAGACTATTTACTGAATCTGCACTACTATTAATCGTTTCATCGTTCCCATCGCCAATCTCTTTCCACTTATGACTGTATGACTATAACTTGTTGCTGGCAATCCTTATGATTTATATTGATATATTGATCATCAATTGTGTTGTAAATGTTGTACCTTGATGAACGTATCTTTTCTTTTATGTACACTGAGAGCATATGCACCAAGACAAATTCCTTGTGTGTCCAATCACACTTGGCCAATAAAAAAAAAATTCTATTCTATTCTATTCTATTCTATTCTATTCTATTCTGAGACAGGGTTTTCTTAAACTGTTTTAAGTCAAGCTGGCAAAAAAAGCATAGAAGAACTTAAACGTTAAATGCAGACGTGGCCATAATTTCATTTTACAGATAATCAGCTGAGTTTAATGGCAGAAATTATATAGAAATCAGACCCATTAAGTTTAAAGTTGTTTATTCCCAAATAGATTGTAACTCAAGTTTTTAAAAAAATCAAACTCAGATTTAGATTCAGAGCCAATAACCAAAACAGTTGATAACATGATTGTTTTAGGTATTTGCTGTATTTAGTGTATTAAAATAGATGGCTTGATCTAGAATGGTAGAAATGTAACTTTATTTTAAATGAGATTGTGATTTACTTATAGCTCCGATTCTAAATATAAAGTTTATGCCTAGGAACAATTCTAGAAACTTAAATTGTTTTTTATAAGTTGAGAACAATGAAAAATGTGTTGTAAAAGCTGAATAATTATTAATTCAAGTGTAAAAGTAATATAATCAAATATATGCATGCAACATTGTCTTTCAAGAGTAGAGCATGCTATTAAAAATACTAAGAATTCGACAAGCCCTTTAGCTGAAACTTGTTAGTTTAGAACTAACTACTGTGTGTATGTAGTTTGCCCCATGACTGAGCATTCTGTATGCCTTGCATGATAATGACTAAAGGTTGCAAAGTTAATAGAATCATTCCAGGTATTTATCTGACAACATTGGTCTTTTAACACTCTGATTGTTATTTTAGAATAATATCTATTCTAGTCTATAAATCTTTAACTAGAAAGTAACAGAAAACATTATTGTGTGCTTTAGAATCAAGCTAGACAAAGAAAGCTAGGCAGTTTGATGATCAACTGCAATTGTATCATTGCAAATTTATATTTGTTTAGATTTCATACTTTTGAAACACCCATCTCCCTCAGAGATTATATTATATCACAGTGGTAAATAATTGGTTTGACTAAAAATATGATGCCTCTGTTCATTTCAACAGTGAGGGTTAATGTAGTTAATGGCCAAACAAGGTAAATACAGCTTTTAGTCTTTTTTCAACCTGACTGCATAGATTTAGTTGAATACTAGCAACTCTGTTGTTTCATAGGCTTCCTTTTGTCCTTCTGCAAATGAATACCTGAGTTTCATGTTTGTGTTGCAAACTCCAGGTGTAGAGGATAAAAATAGTAAATTGCATAACATTCCCCTTCATTGCCGCTTAACCAAAGATAGTTTACCTTGGAGGCCCAGTCAGGCTGAATAGGAGTCTTTCAGAAATTGTGTTTTTTAAAGACAACAGAAGGCATATAATTTTTAAGAATGGAATAGTTAAAAAGTGGGGATGAAGCGTTATGAATTTATATGGTTTTCATGTTGCCCTTTTCAATATTAAATTAGTTATTGCTGATTATTACATTGCTGATTATTACATTGTTAAAATGACTTATGCTATAAACAATTTTAGTAGTTTGTTGTCTTTAAAAAGATCTTTCAAGAGCTGCATGGTAGCATTTATAATTGGGTAGTAAAAAGTTGGTTGTTCTGGAAGGCATTTGGGGATTGACCATAGATTGATTGTAGTTACTTACTTGTTATCTAAGTTTTTAAACGTAGACTTTATTCTTATTGCTATCTTAATATCCGAACTACTCACAGGATCAATGAGGATTGAGATTGTAGATAAATTACATAAATGAAACAAACAACTGTGAAATTAACCATAGAAGAAATGATAGATTTTGAAATAGAGTGAAATTACAGTTCACTAATTTATGTATACACACATATCATATTTTACAATTATATTATAAATAGCAGTAGTAAAAATTGACTTGATTTGCTATTATTAACAGATGAAGTTCTAGCTGACATATACACAAATTGAAAGAGATCCAAGGTTTGAGTTTGATATTGTGCCATAGCAAACTATACAGTATGGACACGTATAAAGCTAATGGAATCTTGCAGAGTTTTAGTAGATTTTTAAAATAGTAACTCTTTGTAAAGACACAATGTGAGAAAAAAAACCCACTTTAACTTTGTGGTTACTGTAAATATTGAATTTGTTACCAGAAGATTTATCTTATTTAAACCACAAGAATGCTTTTCATATTGTCAGAGGAAATGGTACTTTGTTTACCATTTCCTTCATTCAGTTCAATTTTATTCATTTACTGTAACAAAAGGGAACCTCAGTTTTTGAAAGAAGTGGAATACATGTTGCTTTATTAGCATAATCATTAAGTGTTGTACCTTATGATTCTTGACAAATATGTATTCTTTTATGTATACCGAGAGTGTATGTACCAAGACAAATTCCTTGTGTGTCCAATCACACTTTGCCAATGAAGAATTCTGTTCTGTTCTATTGTGTTCATTCTAAATTACTAACTATTCCATACCTCCAGTGTCATGATATTGAACCACTGGTGGAATTCAAATTTTTTTACTACTGGGTTCTATGGGCATGGCTTGGTGGGCGTGAGTTGGCTTGGTGGGCGTGGCAGGGTAAGGATATTGCAAAATCTCCATTCTTACCTCACTCTGGGGCCAGCCAGAGGTGGTATTAGCCAGTTCTTTGAACTACTCAAAATTTCAGAACCTGCTGAATAGCACCTCTGCATTGGACCATTATTTGCATTTGAATGGGATGAATAAAGGCCATAGGAGCCATGTGATGCAGTGGTTAGAGTGCAGTACAGCAGGCCTACCTTTGCTGACTGCCAGCTGACTGCAATTTGGCAGTTCAAATCTCACCAGGCTCAAGGATGACTCAGCCTTCCATCCTTCCAAGGTAGGTAAAATGAGGACCCAAATTGTTGGGGGCAATATGCTGACTCTGTAAACCACTCAGAGAAGGCTGTAAAGCACTGTAAAGCAATATATAAGTCTAACTGCTATTGCTATACTGAATGCTAAAAATACGGTATAGAGGGCTGTCCTTGGAAGCACCACCAGCTAGGCTGTTGTATATAATGCCTCACCATCTCTGTTGAAATAGCTATACTTGCTGCTAATTTTCCAATGAACTAAGTTTAGGATGTTGATGTTAACCTATAATGCTTTAAAAACATGAGGTCAGGGTACTTCAAAGAATTCTTCCATATCAAGAATAACCAATGAGGAAAAAGGTCTATTCTGCCATGGCCTCAATTCTGTGGAATGCCATATGTATAGTACTAAAGATAAAGTAAGCACCAACCTTATTTTTGTGCAAGTGATGCTGAAAACATGTTTAAACCTTGGTGTTATTGATATTGCTTTATTAATGAAGGATAGTGATATTTCTTTTTTAATATAGCTTTATATTTGTAATGTTTTCTTTTGAATAGTTTTTTTAAAATACATTAATATTGGGGGGGGTGCATAACCTGTAAAGCCATATAGAAAATAGTTAAAATAAATATTTAACAAATAGTACTAACTGCAATTGAATAATCTGATCTCTTTATTTTCATTGTGAAAAAGATTAGCAGAAATAAATGAGATTTATGCATGATTTGTGTCAACATATTAAGTACATTAGAAGTCCTGAAAAAAGGATTAAGCTATTGCCTACCTTGATATACAGAATATCTTTGAGAATGATGGATTTGGTATTATATAGACTTTGGGGGACACTTGCAGTTCAGTAATAGTAAAAATGAATGAGAAAAGTAAAGTATTTTGGCTTGGATTAAATAATATACTTTAAGACTTTTTTGATCACAGTTTAGATTGTCAGCTGATTCGAATATTTTTAATATGAACGCCGGGAATTAAAAACTCATTTATTTATTCAAGCGGGACTGGACTGATTTTTTAAATTTTAAATTTTAAAGTTTTAATCCTTCGTAATTTTATATGGGGTATTTTAGGTTAGGTCAATCTGACGGTTTTAATTCGGCCATTATGGAATAGGTATTTTAAATTGATATTTTAACTTTGTATACTTGCTGTTTTTATTTTTGGCTGTACACCGCCCTGAGTCCTTCGGGAGAAGGGCGGTATAAAAATTTAAATAAATAAATAAATAAATAAATAAATAAATATATATATATATATATATATATATTTAGACAAGTAGATTTCATTTAGGAATAATGATTAAGCTAGTTTGCTAGGTAGATGCTGTTTGTGTTTATTAATGATGTCTTTCAGTTAATTGGTTTTTAAACATGTTATTAGTAGCTGATCTGCACTCTATGTACATGATAGATAACGTAACGTGTACGGCACTATCTGTAAATTGGGATGGGATGGGGGAGGGGAGGGTTTTTAGATTGTGGGCTTTTAGTGATGTAAGCTGCTTGGAGTCTCCATGTGTGAGTTGGGCAGCCCTATACATTTGCCTAATGAGTAAATGAATACAAATTCTGGTCAGCACATTGCCAGGTTATGTTAGGGATCACTTTACTAAAATAATTGTCTTTTGTAAAATGTAAAAGATGTAAAAATACCAAGAGAGGACTTCCTCAAGATTTTGTCACTGTGAGAAACAAAAGCAACATTATCAGAAGGAACACCTTCTCTGTAGTTGCTTCAATATAAGAGGGATCTGTGAGGTTAGGTGGGTGGGTGTTAAAAAAGTCAAGGTGGTAGACCCAACTGTGTAGTCAAAGAGCTGCCCCTTTATATGTGCATTAAGCACACACAAAAAAAGTGCATTAAAAAAAGCTGCCCCGAGAAGACTTTCCTTTTTAAGCAGACTTTTAAGTTTTTAGTGACTGGGCAGAACTTTTTTTTTTAGCTACCGGTATGTTCTATTGGTCTGAGGGTATTGTGGTTTTTACTGGGTTGTGTACTTATGCATTATAGTTAACCATTGAGTCAGTTTATGAGGGAGTGTAAATATTTTGTAAATGATAAAGGATAATTGCATAAAATTAATACAATTATTAAAAGTGTTGCAAATGCTTTAAAAAAAAGAGACTGAAAATTAGTAACTAAACAGTTATTATTCTTTTGTATGCCACAGATATTTAAAGAAGCTTCTCAGATGGATCAGCTCAGAGGAACATTTCACCAAGATGCCTGAGACTATGGAATAAACAGAATAATACTTATGGAATTAAAATCACTTATATATCAAATTGTTTTGGTTCAACAAAAGATCCTGAAAGGTTACTTTATCATATTATTATTTACATATTTACTGAAACTTGCTTCTGATGCAGCTAAGAAAAATGCAGTCCATTAAAACAGAACAGGCATCTGCTGATACAAGTGGCAACATGGACAAAATTATGGCTCTTAATTCTACACTGACTGATGTATCGGATGACTTAGCTACTGGTGATGAAATGTTACTTGCAGAAGGAGCTGTTACGAAAAACAAGGCTTCAGCATGCAGGAGAAAGCGGGAATTCATTCCAGATGAAAAGAAAGATGCGATGTACTGGGAAAAACGACGTAAAAATAATGAAGCTGCCAAAAGGTCTAGGGAAAAACGGCGACTGAACGATCTTGTTTTAGAGAACAAGCTAATTGCACTGGGAGAAGAAAATGCCACTTTAAAAGCTGAGTTACTTTCACTGAAGTTAAAGTTTGGCTTAATAAGCTCTTCTGCATATGCCCAAGAGATTCAGAAGCTCAACAATTCAACAGTTGTTTATTTTCAAGAATACCAGAATTCCAAATCAAGCATTAACGCTTTCATTGATGAACATGAGCCAACTATTGTAAGCAGTAGTTGTATATCTGTCATTAAGCACTCACCACAAAGCTCTTTATCTGATGTATCCGAAGTGTCATCAATAGAGCACGCTCAAGCAAGCCCCACAGAAAACAATTGCAGAAATACTGATAATAAATTCCAGCTCATAAAACAAGAACCTATGGAATTAGAAAACTATACAAGAGATTCACGAGATGAAAGAGGGTCCTTTACAACTTCAATATATCCAGGCTTCATGGGAAGCCATTTTAATGGCTATTCACATTCCCCTCCACTGTTGCAAGCAAACAGGTCCTCCAGCAATTCTCCAAGGACTTCAGAAACTGATGAGGGTGTTGTGGGAAAGTCATCAGATGGAGAAGATGAGCAGCAGGTTCCTAAAGGTCCAATCCATTCTCCTGTTGAACTTAAAAATACTAATGCCATAGTTAAAGTTCCAGAGGTAAGCTCTTCTGCACTTCCTCATAAACTGAGAATTAAGGCAAAGGCCATGCAAATCAAAGTGGAAATGTTGGATAATGAATATGATGCCACACAGAAACGACTGTCACCTATTGATATGTCATCTAAAAGACATTTTGAACTTGAAAAGAATAATGCACAAAATTTAGCGCACAATACTCACACTCCTTTCTCAGTTCAAGTAACTAATATCCAAGACTGGTCTCTGAAACCAGAACACTGGCACCATCAAAAAGAACTCACTGAAAAAACTCAGAGTGACTGCAAAACCACAGGGCTTGATGTTAAAGACAATTCCTACAAAGTCTCTGAGGCAGAAAACTTGTACTTGAAACAGGGCATAGCAAATTTGTCTGCAGAGGTTGCTTCCCTTAAGAGACTTATAACTACACAACACATCTCTGCTTCAGACTCTAGCTAAATGACTACTGAGTAATTATTATTTTAAAGGATGTCATTTGCAGTAGGTTGGTATGTTTTGTATTACGCTGAATTTTCACTGGACTTGGAATGTCGTTTCACTGTAATGTTCACATAATGTCTGATGGATGATGTCTTTTTGTGCACAGATGACTGTGGAGATGAGATTGTGAAGATCACTAGCCTCGTGTATGGTGAAGATGCCTGTGTACATGCTGTATATATAGTGAACATTATTTTTCTGTCATTCTGTTACTATAAAGTGTGGAAGTTGCCAGTTCCAATAAAAAATTGGTGACAAGCACAAACTGTAAACTGTCAAATCACTTTCAGTCGGGATTTTTTTTTTTAAGTTCAACACAGTCATGTCATGAGACATATCTCCATTTTCTTACAATATTTTCATTATAGGCTGTCATTCCCCTACCCATCACTTCTTATCCTTGTTTTGCATGCCAAGTTGCATGTAATAAAAAATAAAGAGGTGCTGAGAGACAATTGGTAATTAGATATTATGAGAATATCTAATGGACAAATCAGAAAACAAAAATACTTGGGAAAGACAATAATTTTTTCTGACTTTGCTATTTGCATTTTAGACTAATATGGTGCATTAATATTTACTTTATTATGGCTGTCCATCTCATAATACTTAAAAGCAAGATTAGCTGAGAAAAACCAACCACCAAAAACTATTAGCACATGATACAGATATAATTACATCTGGGGGGCCCAGTCTCAATAATAAAATCAGGTTTTAAGGCATTACAAACTAAACAGGATCAGAGAAAGTGTAATGTCTAGGGTGGATGTCCTGACAAGCTTGAATCCTGCCAGATTACACTCGCTAGTAGACAGTACCTGGAACATGGCACCTTCTTCCTGATCCAACTGGATAGGTAGATACAACCAGCAAGAGACAGTCCTGCTGTAACCTGAAAGCATACTGACAAACAATACAGAGCAGAAGCATCCCAGGCTCTAAAACAGTGGTTCCCAACCAGTGTGCCGCGGCACTAAGGGGTGCCGTGAGATCTTTTGAGGGTGCCGGGAACTTTTGAGCTACGGAGATTTTAAATATCTATTTCCTTATAAGGGTGCCGGGAACTTTTGAAAGGCTTTCCAAGGGTGCCTCAAACAAGAAAAGGTTGTGCCTCAAACAAGAAAAGGTTGGGAACCACTGCTCTAAAAGATAGGTACCCAGAGGCCTGCACTGCTTCATTTTGCACTAGCCAAGGGTGTCAAACTGGATTTCTTTGAGGGCCAGATCATCATTATGGTTTTCTGTGTGGTGGAGGGGGGACAAAGAGTGGGTAGCGAAAAGGGACAGACATCTGCAGCACCCTGCAAGCCAAAACGGGGCATGGGCCCGTTTTTGCCCTATACGGCCTCCTGCAGCACTTTACTGGCCAAAAGGAGAACGGGGCGTGTGCCTCCCCCCCACGCCTTGTTTTTGGCCTTCCTGGACTCCAGCAGCACTCTGCTGGCCAAAAACAGGCTGCGCGGAGTACTGCAGGAGGCTAGGGAGGCCGAAAATGGGCTATGTGGGGATCGTACGTGGCCGCTTTTGGCTGGCAGAGGCACTGTGGGCGGATCCTTTGATATTTCCAGGCCGGCTCCTTGGGCCAGATTTAAACACCCGGCAGGCTTGAAGCTTCCAAATACTCCTCAATGGCAGCCCCACGTAGAGTACATTGCAGTAGGCCAAATGAAAGGTGATTAAGGCATGAGTGTCCATGATCGGGTCATACCAGTCTGTAAATGGGGCAATTGGTGCACAACATGTAACTGTAAAGGTCCTAGTCAAAGCTTCCACCCGATCTTCAAGAAGGAACTGGGAATCCAGGAGAATCCACAATTTGTGCAGCCTAATCAATAACTACACATGGAAGGCCCCTAGAACAATAGGGTCCTAAAACCCATTAGGTCTTGCTACGGTTTAGCTGAAGATAGTTGTTCTACACTCAAGAGCCCCACAATCTCCAGACACCAAGACAAGATTTTTACCACATCATGCAGGTGGTCTGTGCTAAATCTGGGTATCATCCACCTACTCATGATATTTCAACTTAAACTGTCAGAATACTTCACCCAGTGGCTTAATGTAGATGTTGAAGAAGAGTGGATATAATTCTGAGACCTGCTGCACTCCCCAAAGAAGGTTTGGGCCTTCCCCCATATCAATTTATGTTTAATTAATGTTAGAAAACATAAAAACTAAATTACATATGAACGGATAAGGGGAAACTACTATTTTCCTTTTTTCTTACAGGTTTGTGATACCCAGGAAACAGTCAAAAACTGTCTCATCAAATTAGTGTAACAAAGTATTGATTTGGATACTGTCAGTTTGTTTTGATGTCTTAATCTCAACCTTTTCCCAGAGGATATGTTACAAATAAAGCATGTTGCAAAACAGACATTCAAAAATTTTACAATTAACAGAAAATAGATTAGATCAGGGGTCTCCAACCTTGGTCCCTTTAAGACTTGTGGACTTCAACTCCCAGAGTTCCTCAGTCAGCTTTGCTGGCTGAGGGAATCTGGGAGTTGAAGTCCACAAGTCTTAAAGGGACCAAGGTTGGAGACCCCTGGATTAGACCATGTGTTCCATTGTGGCACTCACAAGTGATGATGTACATGATTACATCACACTTCATATCTATGAGGTTCTCTGCCCCATGAAATGTATTCCATATTATTTCATTTAAATAATGAAGGAAAGTTAAGATATTATAACGGAGATAGTCCTCTACACTGTACTGACTACGAGTATTTTTTCGATCTGCCCAGAAAAAAATGATAAAGTTAGGATGAAAGGTTAGACAATACCTTGGCATATCAGAAGGATGGCGAAGTATAACTTTGCAAATTTGCTTTCTGATGAACTGGTATTCTGTAATGGCATTCATGTTATGCCTAAGACCTCAGATTCTAAGGAGCCTATGAAAAAGGTTGGAAAGTAATTTTCCTACCTAAAGAAATTAGACATCTGTATCATCTGTAAGTACTATGATGAAACTTCAATTTAGCAGAACTTGTACAATACACTTGAGTGCAATGTTGAGAACCCTAGTTGTATTTACATTCATTTTGCACCAGTGTATGGTATAGTTGAAACAATTTTGAATAATGAATATTATTTTCTCCCATATGGTTTATTAAAAATTTCACAGAAAAAGCAAATGAATTTCTTTTAGAAACATTGTGGAATGGATGTATTTTTGCAATCTCCAGTGGATTTTAACAGCTTATTTAAATACTTCTTAATATTGCAAATAACTTTTCATCTGCCACTAAGAGCTTTGCATTTAAAGGTTTCCAATAAAGTTTTGCATTCAGGATTCCAGTAAAGCTCAGTTAACACTTTAGTTTTCCTTTCTGGATATGTTTATTGATAAATTTGTTGTCTCCTTTATACAAATTATTGCCTTCTGGAACTACTGTTTGTTTTCTGGTCTGGTCTTAGCAAGTGTCAATAAGAACTTAATTTCTATACAAAGTGGATTGTAACTTTAAAGGCAATTTTTTCAGTACAAAACCTAGAAGACAATCATTTATGTTCATGCGAAGATCGCTTTTGAGTCAAGGTTGATTCTGGTAAATTCATGGCTATGACTATGAATTTTGTTGGCAACGATATTTAAGTAATTTGTTGCTGTTTTCTCATATGTATATAGGTGATCCTCAGGTTACAATAATAATTGGGACCAGAATTTTTGTCACTGAGTGATATCACATTGCTTAGCAACAGCAATCCCAGCAGTCCCCATTGCCATCATTAAGTGAGAATCGTGGGTCACTAAGCAAGGGCTCAAGATTTTCTTCTGGCCTCCGCATTTATTTTGCTTGTTGGATGTCAGCAAGGACTCTAAAGGAGGATCTAGACTGGGGTGGCTGTTGCTGTGGTAGGACGCACAAGCCTCTGCCATGGCCCAATACGAAGCCCCAGATTGCCAGAGCCACCCTGTATGCTGAGGCCTAACTCTCACCCTAGTGACCTTCACTGTCCTCTTGTTCCCACTATTGACAAGGCATGCCTGGCCAGGCCTAGCCCATCTTTATAAGGCCTTCTTTATGAGGTCTCATGTGAATCCAGGGGGCCAAAACAGCAGACATGAGGGGAGATAAGCTCTTGGGTGTTGAAGCACATCCTATAGTTGTAAATGCTGGTAGGCTGCCAAGAACCTGAATTTTGACCATAGAGGTATCCAGTGGACATACCTCTTGAAGACCAGGTACAAATACCATTTGTTCAGTGCCATAACTTCAAACACAGAATAAACAGCCATTAAAGACTACCTGTAATCTATCTCATACCCAGTGGAGCCTACTCTCAAGTTTTTATAAATTCTCCATAGAGTTCTACATTAAACTTTCTTTTTTTTTTTTTAATTTACATTTATATCCCGCCCTTCTCCGAAGACTCAGGGCGGCTTACATTGTATAAGGCAATAGTCTCATTCTATTTGTATATTTATATACAAAGTCAACTTATTGCCCCACCCCAACAATCTGGGTCCTCATTTTACCTACCTTATAAAGGATGGAAGGCTGAGTCAACCTTGGGCCTGGTGGGACTTGAGCCTGCAGTAATTGCAGGCAGCTGTGTTTAATAACAGGCTATCTTACAGCCTGAGCCACACCGCAGCCCAATTCCTTTTGTTGCTATTAATGATGATTACTGAACATTTTGAAACTTATTTTATCTTAGCAACTTTCCCATTCTTTTCCCTTTATTTCTGTCAAGTTTTTTTACCAAATATAATATTATTGTTTGAAGATCTGTATATGAATAACCTTCACTAACAATTAAATTGTTCTTTCTTTTTAAAAACCCTGCTGATTTCTGTGTTTCCAAAAATCACATTACAGTTCTTCCTCAATTTACATTTGCTGATGCAGAATGATTATTTTAAGTGCTGCATCATACATGCATGTTCACTATGAGATAACTATTATATTGCGTAGTTTTCATCAGTGAATGAATGAATGAATATATGATTACCTAACATCTATCACGTCACATTCTTCAGACTCAAGGAATTTAATCAAGTAAGCTTAATTAGCTCCGTAGCATCAGATGAAATAAATAATCAAATAACATCTAATAATAAGCCCATAAAAGAAAAACAGTATCATAAAATCTGGAATTATAAACTGTTACACCGTGTAAATTAAACCCAAGTTGTAAATATTCCATACATCATACCAGTTTGGGGCTGAGAAGTACAGAGTTCAAATATTTATTTCTTGGAATTTAGACTTAATAAGACTTAAATCTTTCTGAAATTCAGGTTTAGTTAATAATGAACTAAATTGGCTTACACCCTACTGATATCCAAGAACAGAGAAACAATAAGAAGAAAAATAGCTGCTATAATGATGTTATAAATTACATCATCCTGGTTGCTGGATATTGTTATGGATATTACCCTGGATTAGTGGATATTACCCTGGATTAGTGAAAAATACTTTTGTCCAGGAACTAATTCTACAGTATTCTGTGGTTAAAGTATAGATTGGAGCAGCTTTATTATTGATATTTAAATAAGGTTACAATGAAATGGGGCAGCATAGAGGAAAGGAAAGAAAAGGATTGCTACAGATAATATAAACTGATCTTTTAAATCTTCTTTTAGATCTTTCTAAACACACTGGTGCAATAGGACTGGGTGTTTCCTTAATATGATTTATTGGGTTAGGGATTTTCTGTCTTCACTTTGAGTTGTATTGTGTTGGGGTGGGGTGCACTGAGGGAGCTCAACCAATCTCATTGTACATATGTTGTGCAGTGACAATAAAGATTTGAATTTAATTTAATTCAACCATGTTTTGCATAGTCCAACCTTTTGTACCTCAGGGACCACTAAATTCATAATTTTAAATCTTGTGGACCACTATTATGATCTGCCTAATGACCGGCTGGGTGGGCGTGGCTAGGTGGTCATGTGACTGGGTGGATGTGGCCAACTCGATGTCACTCATGTCAAGGGGCACCTCGCCAGCCTCTATTCACCTTTCCCCTCCCAGCCACTCCTCGCCTCTCCACCCAGGCTTCTTAGGGCCCCAACAGAGCCCCAATAGGTAGCAGTTGTTGGAGCTAAGCAGCCACCATGAGAAAGAGCTGGCAAAACAATTCAGTTCAAATTGGATCTGACCAAGAAGGAGGCTCAGTAGAAGTACCTCACTGAGGACTATGAGCACAGACTTTCCAAGCAGAGGGAAGACCTGCGGAAGTGCAAGACTAGATACCAGCATCTGCAGACTCAGCAGGCTGAGATGTCAGCCAGTTCCAGGTCATGATGCAGTCCCACTGGAACAAGGTTCTCCGGCTCTTCACCACCAGCGGCACTTCCCTCCACCCTCTACCCAAAGCCCTGCACGAGGAGGCCGAAGCAGATCCCAAGTCGGAATTTCTGTCCTCCTCCAACCCACACAAAAAGACCCTGAAGGAGGAGACTCTCTGCAACACAAACATTCATTGCACATATCTGGCCCAGGGGCCGCAGTTTGAGGACCCCTGATTTAGTGCAATATAAAAAATACAAATAATTTTTTTTTAGTGCAATATAAAAATTACAAATAATTTTTCTGTGGACCATCAAAATTTTCTCATGGACCACCAGTGGCCCACAGACCACCAGTTGGTGACCGTTGGTTTAATATATATACATATTAAATTAGTGGGAATTGACTTCTCAAGATTCATTCATAGGGCTATTTAGACAACGGCAAATGTTCTGCCAAAGCAGAAGGCAAATCACTCCACTGCACAGCTGGTTTTAATGTACATTGGAAGTACCCTTTCAAGGTTCATATGAAGTGATATCTATATAGGTTCTTCAAAAATGTTACCAGGAACATCTTTTAAAGGGAGAACTGTAAATTAAAACACATATGGGCCATTTGTCTGAAATAGTATGGCGCTGCACTTAGCCCCAATCTATAGCATTTTGTGCCTGGTCTGGTTCTCTCTATCCATAAAAGGGGTAGTGCTCTATGTGCGAATATAAAATGGATTCAACCACATTCTTCACAGGTACTTACATAATCAGTTTTCTTGATGCATAAACATTTTTAGGATGATTTTATTTAACTGAAGTTTTTAAAAATATCTTTAGGATAATATATAAACATATGTGAAATTTATGCCAACGACAAGTATTGCTAGACTAATTCTGGTTAGATTTGGTGCACTAAGTAAAAATAAGGCTTTTGTTATTGCTATATTGTTTTCAAAATACTTTTTTACAGTTCATTGCACAACATAAGCGGAGCAACCACAAGATTATAACAAAACAATTTTCATTATAAAAGTTGAACTAGCATGAATGTCCTGGTACAGAACATAATGTCCAAGTGTAAAAGAGACAAGGCCAAGCGACAAGAGTCTTTTTTGATATATAATACCAAAAATGAATGTGTTAAGTTCGGGAAGTAACGAGGCTGGAGACCAGGGTAGTGACAACAGCTCTTTAATATAGGGTGAACCCAGCAACAGGCTGGGGGAAAAACCTCTCCTTTTATACAGTTCTGCTGGAGGCTTCGTCCAATCAGCAACGTGCTGATTTCCCGCTCAAATATTTAAAGGCACAACTGTTAATACATAACACTCCTCCCCTCCCAGAAAACACTTGGTCTTATTTACATATTTATTTACATGTTATTTTTCGACGTAGTCACGCAAATAACCTGGGCGTCTCCTAGTTCTTTCTGACCTGCGCGGTTCAGTTCTGGGTGGTGTTTTGAGCTGGTCGGAGGGGCTGTTTTCTCCTCCCAGCTCTTTCTCTGGGCCATCGGGCTCTGGATTATTGGCCGACTCTTTTTCTTGGCCATCCGGCCTTGGATTAATTTTGGAATTTTCCCTGCTGTTTCCCTCGGGGACCTGATGGCGTCGCTGGAACTCTGGGACCTCAGCTAAGTCTTGCGCCTCCCCCGGGTCATTGTCAGCTGTGGATTCAAAGGGGTATTGGTCATTACCTGTCTCTGTTGGTTGGTTTGGTCAGTTATTCGTTTCCTTAACTGATCTATGTGGCGCCTCCACACTCGGTTGTCTGGTAGCTCTACCACGTACGATTTTGGCCCTGTTACTTTTGTTACTTGTCCTGCGAGCCAACTAGGGCCGTCCCCATAGTTTCGGGCCCACACCCGTCGCCTATGCTCATTTCCTTGTTTTTCTAGCTCCCCTTGTAACCCTCGGGTGTGTAATGGGGTTCAAGCAGTCAAGTGGGCACGGAGTTTTCGTCCCATTAGCAATTCGGCTGGGCTTTTTCCAGTGGCTGTGCTTGGGGTTCTGTGCTGGACGGCTAGGAAAAAGTCTATTTTTGTTTGCCAGTCACCTGGCTTGAGCCTGGACAATGCCTCCTTAGCGCTCCGGACGGAACGCTCTGCAAGGCCATTCGACGCAGGGTGGAAAGGTGCAGAGAGGGCATGTCGGATGCCTTCCTCTGCCAGGTACTCTTCAAACTGGGCTGCCGTGAATTGGGGCCCATTGTCGGACACCAGAGTGTCCGGCAACCCGTGAGTTGCGAATAGGTGGCGCAGGGTTGCGATTACTGCTTCGGCTGTGGTGGACTTCATAAGTATGATCTCTAACCATTTGGAAAATGCGTCCACCACCACTAGGAACGTTTGGCCGTGAAAGGGGCCAGCAAAGTCAATGTGGATTCTTGACCAAGGCCCTTGGGGCTTTTCCCATTCTCTGACTGGGGCTGTTGGGGGTAGCGGTCTGGACTCTTGGCAAGCTTGGCATTTCCCTACCCTCTCAGCAATCTCTGCGTCCATGAGTGGCCACCATACATAGCTTCTAGCTAACCCCTTCATCCTTACGATGCCTGGGTGACCCTCGTGGAGGAGGTCCAATACCTTGCCCTTAACTTTATCAGGAATTATTACACGATCACCCCATAACAGGCACCCCTTGAGCCGAGAGCTCATCACGTTTCTTAACAAATTCTTTGAACCGTTCGCCCGCGAGCGGGCCACCTCTCTGTACCCAACCGGTACAGTCCTTAACACAATGTCGGTATGATGCCGAGCCACTTCCTTTGATGTGACTGGGCCAGAGTCAACGAGTCAATAAGGAGGATGGGTGTCCCGGAGTGGGGTCTTGATCGCCCCTGGCAGTGGGCATCGGCTCAATGCGTCTGCATGCCCACTTCTTTCCCGGTCGATGCTGCAGCTTGTATGAGTAAGCGGCTAAAAATATAGTCCATCGGGTCAAGCGTGGCGAAAGTGCCACAGGCGTTGGCGATCGCCAGCCAGTAATCCAGTAACGGTCTGTGGTCAGTCACGATTTCAAAATTCCGCCCAAAGACATACTCATGGAATTTTGACCCCTGATACAATGGCTAATGCTTCTTTGTCTAATTGGCTGTAGTTCCTCTCTGGGGAGGACATCGTTCTAGAGTAGAAGCTATAGGGGCTTCTGTGCCGTTTGGAAGTCTATGGCTGAGTACAGCCCCACCCCATAAGGGGAGGCATCGCAAACCAGCACTAGGGGTAGTGAGTCGTGATATTGGATGAGCAGGCTATCACTTGAGAGCAGGTTCTTTACTGCTTCAAAAGCCCTATTTTCTGACTTTCCCCATAGAGTTCTACATTAAACTTTCTTTTTTTTTTTTTAATTTACATTTATATCCCGCCCTTCTCCGAAGACTCAGGGCGGCTTACATTGTATAAGGCAATAGTCTCATTCTATTTGTATATTTATATACAAAGTCAACTTATTGCCCCACCCCAACAATCTGGGTCCTCATTTTACCTACCTTATAAAGGATGGAAGGCTGAGTCAACCTTGGGCCTGGTGGGACTTGAGCCTGCAGTAATTGCAGGCAGCTGTGTTTAATAACAGGCTATCTTACAGCCTGAGCCACACCGCAGCCCAATTCTTTTTGTTGCTATTAATGATGATTACTGAACATTTTGAAACTTATTTTATCTTAGCAACTTTCCCATTCTTTTCCCTTTATTTCTGTCAAGTTTTTTTACCAAATATAATATTATTGTTTGAAGATCTGTATATGAATAACCTTAACTAACAATTAAATTGTTCTTTCTTTTTAAAAACCCTGCTCATTTCTGTGTTTCCAAAAATCACATTACAGTTCTTCCTCAATTTACATTTGCTGATGCAGAATGATTATTTTAAGTGCTACATCATACATGCATGTTCACTATGAGATAACTATTATATTGCGTAGTTTTCATCAGTGAATGAATGAATGAATATATGATTACCTAACATCTATCACGTCACATTCTTCAGACTCAAGGAATTTAATCAAGTAAGCTTAATTAGCTCCGTAGCATCAGATGAAATAAATAATCAAATAACATCTAATAATAAGCCCATAAAAGAAAAACAGTATCATAAAATCTGGAATTATAAACTGTTACACCGTGTAAATTAAACCCAAGTTGTAAATATTCCATACATCATACCAGTTTGGGGCTGAGAAGTACAGAGTTCAAATATTTATTTCTTGGAATTTAGACTTAATAAGACTTAAATCTTTCTGAAATTCAGGTTTAGTTAATAATGAACTAAATTGGCTTACACCCTACTGATATCCAAGAACAGAGAAACAATAAGAAGAAAAATAGCTGCTATAATGATGTTATAAATTACATCATCCTGGTTGCTGGATATTGTTATGGATATTACCCTGGATTAGTGGATATTACCCTGGATTAGTGAAAAATACTTTTGTTCAGGAACTAATTCTACAGTATTCTGTGGTTAAAGTATAGATTGGAGCAGCTTTATTATTGATATTTAAATAAGGTTACAATGAAATGGGGCAGCATAGAGGAAAGAAAAGAAAAGGATTGCTACAGATAATATAAACTGATCTTTTAAATCTTCTTTTAGATCTTTCTAAACACACTGGTGCAATAGGACTGGGTGTTTCCTTAATATGATTTATTGGGTTAGGGATTTTCTGTCTTCACTTTGAGTTGTATTGTGTTGGGGTGGGGTGCACTGAGGGAGCTCAACCAATCTCATTGTACATATGTTGTGCAGTGACAATAAAGATTTGAATTTAATTTAATTCAACCATGTTTTGCATAGTCCAACCTTTTGTACCTCAGGGACCACTAAATTCATAATTTTAAATCTTGTGGACCACTATTATGATCTGCCTAATGACCGGCTGGGTGGGCGTGGCTAGGTGGTCATGTGACTGGGTGGATGTGGCCAACTCGATGTCACTCATGTCAAGGGGCACCTCGCCAGCCTCTATTCACCTTTCCCCTCCCAGCCACTCCTCGCCTCTCCACCCAGGCTTCTTAGGGCCCCAACAGAGCCCCAACAGGTAGCAGTTGTTGGTAGGCTTGGGCCAAGTCTAACTTTGCAAAGACTTGCCCTTGCCCCAAGAGTGCAATAAATGTTGCACCACGGAACCGGCACGCGCTTTTCTGTAAGGCTTTGTTAAGCGTCGCCTTGTAGTCAGCGCAAATTCTAATTGACCCGTCCGATTTGATGGGGTGACGATTGGCGTCTCCCACTTTGCGTGATCGACTGGCACCAAAACCCCTGATTTAGTGCAATATAAAAAATACAAATAATTTTTTTTTAGTGCAATATAAAAATTACAAATAATTTTTCTGTGGACCACCAAAATTTTCTCATGGACCACCAGTGGCCCACAGACCGCCAGTTGGTGACCGTTGGTTTAATATATATACATATTAAATTAGTGGGAATTGACTTCTCAAGATTCATTCATAGGGCTATTTAGACAACGGCAAATGTTCTGCCAAAGCAGAAGGCAAATCACTCCACTGCACAGCTGGTTTTAATGTACATTGGAAGTACCCTTTCAAGGTTCATATGAAGTGATATCTATATAGGTTCTTCAAAAATGTTACCAGGAACATCTTTTAAAGGGAGAACTGTAAATTAAAACACATATGGGCCATTTGTCTGAAATAGTATGGCGCTGCACTTAGCCCCAATCTATAGCATTTTGTGCCTGGTCTGGTTCTCTCTATCCATAAAAGGGGTAGTGCTCTATGTGCGAATATAAAATGGATTCAACCACATTCTTCACAGGTACTTACATAATCAGTTTTCTTGATGCATAAACATTTTTAGGATGATTTTATTTAACTGAAGTTTTTAAAAATATCTTTGGGATAATATATAAACATATGTGAAATTTATGCCAACGACAAGTATTGCTAGACTAATTCTGGTTAGATTTGGTGCACTAAGTAAAAATAAGGCTTTTGTTATTGCTATATTGTTTTCAAAATACTTTTTTACAGTTCATTGCACAACATAAGCGGAGCAACCACAAGATTATAACAAAACAATTTTCATTATAAAAGTTGAACTAGCATGAATGTCCTGGTACAGAACATAATGTCCAAGTGTAAAAGAGACAAGGCCAAGCGACAAGAGTCTTTTTTGATATATAATACCAAAAATGAATGAATCTGTGATTGCAAGAAAAATGGTTCTTTCCAGCACAGGACTAATAAAAAGTGTGCATGTTTGGGCATGTACGCAAGTAAGAACTCACAAATCTGAAACTTTATGTTCTATTCTACAATTTTTATAGATCTGCGAATTAAATATAACACATAGGATTATATGGCACGCTATATTAATCTGAAAATAAATCCTGCTTTTTAATGTGACTTATTTCCAAATGAATAAACATTAGAAGTACTGCATTTCCTATTTTTGGAGAACCACAATACATTTTGCCAGAAATGGCTTTTGGGAATATAACAAAGTCTAAGAATAGTTGTGGTATATTTGTGGAAGCTATACCAGAAAAGGGTTACTATAGTTGACAAATACTTGATTTGAAATTGGCTTATTTAAATACTCTATGGCTTACAGACTTCAACCTCTTAAAAGATGTATCACTCAAATTTTGGGGAAACATACTGATTCTCAAAAATTTTGAGACAAAATGCTCCTGCAGTAGCTGTGATACACTTATTTATCAGACTTATTGTACTTGTTCAATTGTTCCATTAGTTCCAATTCTTAATGACTTGATGGATATCATAATTGTCTTTTCAGCAACTGTTTCTTTGAATTTTTGAAAAATGATGCTTTTGTCATCAGTGGTAGTATCTACCTGGTTTGTTTGCAACCAGCCTTTTTTTGACTGCTGTCAAATTTTTCCATGTATTAAGGGTGTTCAATAACGACTGTTTATTTGCATTATCGATTCAAAGCATTTAGGTTTAAATGTCATTATTAGTCTTTCCAATAAGCAGTCTGGTTTCACTTCATTTAGCAGAGAGAGAAAGAAAAAGAGAGAGTGAGAGGCATGCAGGCAAACACATAAACAGACACAAACACTTGGTATCTGTTCTAGCATCGCTTTCCCCAAACCAATTAGGATCCTGGGAACTGTAGTCCCAACACAGTAGATTAGGGAATGCTGATCTGGTATGTTTATTCTAGTTTAAGTTGATATATAAATCTTGGAAAGTACTTTGGCAAGTTTGCCAGCTGTCATTCCCTACCCCTACCCCTCTTTCCAGTAATAGGAAACATGACATTGGATGCTGAAAGTATTCTGTTGTTTGCTTTATGCTTAGCAAGTTTCCCCAACTTCCACTAGTGCAGTGGGAATTCTTCTGTTCTGGTGTTTGACTAATTCTGGCACTTAAAGGTTATGGGAACTAACATTATTCTGGGGATAAATGACAAAAAAATGTAATGAAATCAAAAGAATTTCTCTCAGCATAGTTGATTAACTACAACATCAGGCTGAAAGTTAAGTAAACAAAAATTCATGGGAAAAACTACACAAGGGAATGGCTAGATATAGCTAGTCTATTCTCACAACAACATTTTTTGCAGCTCTCAAAACAGTATTTGGAGCAAATCGTATCAAATTGAAAACACAACCACTTGTAGCACTGTCAGAAAAGTAAGGGGGAAGCAACATAAACTGGAAAAAAAAGAAAGAACTTTTGTATGAGAGATAGTGAGCAGTGAAGTTTGCCAATTTCTAACTGGAGATTGTTGCCTCCATTTTGAATCATTGCTTTAATCTACTTACCTCCATGTTAATAGATAACAAAGGCTAATAGATTTTATACCCTTTGAGGTTGCACTTGAACAATGTTGAAAGAACCATAAAGAAACTGCTTGGTCATAGTATCCTATTTCACTCATGAATTGGGGACATGACACAAACACAAAAAGATGTTGCCAAGGCATGTTTACACTCATAAGTATGACTTGGGAACTATGTATTTTTTGTAGTTTTCAGCTAATTTGACCACAAGAGTTAGTCACAAGCAGTTCTACCGCCAGTGGAAACAAGGATTCAGTAATTGTTATGGAGGGGTTATGAGAAAAGGTTCTTTAAATTAGCACTCACTAAGATTTTCATAATCAAGACCTTAGTTTTCAAACATTATTTTATTCCATCTTGGCCCACTTATACCGAAAGTGATAAATAGGTCTATTCACTAGGGCTGAGTTCCTTTTGGTTTATTTTTACATTCTAATACAGGTAGTACTTGACTTATGACTGCAATTGAACCTGGAATTAGTCATAGCGGTTGTTAAATGGGTCACCACGTGACTGCATACTCTTGAATGAAGCTGATTTAGGTTCATTTTGACTTTAAGTAAAGGTTTTAAATAAAAACTGCCTTAGTTACCCTGGGAGATAATATTGGTTGAAGAAGAGAGAAAAGGAATTAAACTCTGCTGATTTTTTAGACACTCAGCCATTTTCAATAACATTTATCTTCCAAGTCCAAATCTCTAAATTAGGGACACTGTTTATAAAGCCTTCCTATTTTTTATTCTTTCATATTATTTTAAGTAAATGCATTGTTTACTAAACAATTCCCTTGGATAAAGTCTTCTTTTTTTAGTTTTATTTCAGAAATTATAATTTCTCTTGGGAAATGTAGTTTTAATTTAATTTCACACATTTTAAATTTTCTGAATGAATTAATTTATAATTTGAAATAAGGAATTCCTGAATTCAGCTCTACTTTAATTAACTTAAGAGTTATTCTTTCATCCCACTGAAATTTTGGCAAGGAATCAGTTTTAATTTCTGAACTCAATGCTTCAGTATATAGAAAATACTAGATCTTGGATAGTTTTGATCACTGTATCGAATAAAAACTTCTATTATGAGATTATCATGTTTTAGAAATACCTAGAAAATCCTGGAAGAATAATAAATTGGATCTATCATAATATAACTTCACTGAAATGATTTTTTTTATTTGTAAAACCTAACCCTCTTGACTTCTTGTTGGCATATTTTTCAAGCACTTATTATTTTGAATGATTTGTCCTAATCTTTGCTGTCTCAAAATTCAACATTTGTTAGAAGTCTTGGAAGAATCAACTGGACTCCTAATCCAGTAATTTATTTTGACTAGAAGATGAAATAGATGAAATTGATACTATTTAGCTGATCTTAAGAATAATGAGATTGCATATCCTATCTTGCAAACAATTCTTTGAATTGTCTACATTTCAACAATATTGCCATCCTATTGGCAGTCATTCATTTTCAACATTAGAAAGAGTACTGCTTGTCATATGTTTTCTTTGGCTATGTTCCTAGCATTTGGAATGTATTCAAATTCACAAATAATGAATTCTTTATGCAATGAGAAACGGGGGGAGGGGAGGGGAGGGAAAGGAATTGTTAGCCAAAAATTTATTATATGACATTTGAAAGATAAAATGATTCAATATATTATATTATTTGTTCACTTTGTCAACATTAGAATTTTAAGAGAAGGGAACGGAAGAGAATCTTCAAACAAACTGTCAAATTTCCTTGATCTGCTGCTTTTTTTAAACACATTTTTTATTTTTCTAAAATATATATACTTTTCACATACACATACTTCTGTAATTCAGATCATACATTATACTATATTTGCAATAGTGGCAAATATCTGTAGCTCAGATGTAGGATGAGGGGGAAAGTTTGTTCTCGCAACTTGTGGGTTGGTAACGTTTCATTACCAGGCTAGGTAACATCTTTAGTGGAGCTGAACTTCTGCTGAAGATGTTACCTAGCCTGCAGTGGTGAGTTTCAAATTTTTTTACTACTGGTTCTGTGGGTGTGGAGTTGCGTGGCTTGGTGGGTGTGGCAGGGGAAGGATACTGCAAAATCCCCATTTTCTCCCAATCAGCTGGAACTTGGGAGGCAGGGCCAGTCAGAATTTTTACTACCGGTTCTCTGAATTACTCAAAATTTCCGCTACCGGTTCTCCAGAACTGGTCAGAACCTGCTGAAACCCACCTCTGCTAGCCTGGTAACAAAATGTTCAGAAACCAACCCACAAGCTTGGAGAACGAACTTTCACTCTCATGCTATATTTGTACAACAATAACGGATGATTTTTGTAATTATATTTGGTTTGGTCCATTATGTTGTCGCTATTATTTTTCTCCACTAAATCAAAAATAATAAAAATATGTCAAATTAGGAACATTGTTTTACAGGTAGTCATACTTGGCTATTTCCAAAGGGCAATGTTAGTTACACCAAAGTGTACTAAAGCCCTATTTTCTCCTTCATGTACATACACTCACTGGGAAAAACCACCAATGTAAAAGCAGTTCTCATCACTGCCTTTGCTTTTCATCTTATTTGGTGAGACAGCATTTACAGTGATATCAGGACACATAATGAGATCAGTTACATCTGCTCAAGTAACTTTCTATCAGATTATTACAACACACTTTTCATGGGATATGCAGAAAATTCAGTTACTTCAAAACATATATCTTAGATTACCAGAGGGTCAGTACAGTCAAGTGACACCTCTAATAAATAAATCTGGGCAAACAGCTTCAAGGGAATTCAATCTCACAGTGGGGCCCACATGAAGCATGACCTCTGTTGTAAACCATGCCTCGGTGATTTGGTGCCAGACTAAAGCATTTATCTTCTTATAGGCATTTGCACGGTTTAGTTTTGGATTTAAATATCCGATTACACCAGGACGGTGGCTTTTAGATTTTTTTATATTTATTTTCTTCCTTTTTAATGTAATTAAACTTTGATTAAAGGGGAAAAAATAGCAAATATCTGCAGAATATCCATAAATCATAATAGCATAAATCTATAGAACATAAATCTCTATAGCTTCCCACTTGGGAGTCCCCTCACTCCTACTGCTACTACTAGTACTCCTCAACTTATGACTGGTTGTTCGAAGTTATAATGGTCCCACCCAACCACACCTATTACCTGGTTCCAAAATTCTGAAAGGCCGTGCCCTCCCTGTCATATGACAGTATATCAGATGTTTCTCAACCAGCCACATTTACTGCTATTTGCTATGTCCCATGGGCACATGATATTTTATAATTGTTTGCCAAAAACTGTATTTACTTCTAGTTTTCAACAAAAATGGCCCATATCAAACAATGACTTTGCTTTATGACTGAAGCACTTGCTTTACAAACACCGCAAAAACCATCCCCCCCATAAATATGGGTCCAGTCATATGGTGGCATCACAACTTATAAATGTAATGGCAGGCTCCATTATGGTTGTAAGTTAAGGACTACTGTCCTGTATTCACTTCTTAAACCACTTAAATATTACATGTACAGGGTAAACAACCTATGCCTGGAGGTGCATGTGTTGCAAGTAATTTGGTTCATAAAACTGTTCAGTTGTCCTTTTTGCCAGCTATCAGTGGCAAGATACTAAGAAATCTGACAGCAACTAACAGTCTGCAGTAGACCATGGGGTAGTTAAGAAAAGAAGGGGGAAGAAGTGTTATTTGCAAGGGGAATGGGAACATACATATATACATACATACATATATACATATATACATACATATGGCTTCCAACTTGAGCATCTCTGTGGCTTTCAGAGTTGAAAATATTGTTCACTTTTGCCATCATCACTGAATTTGCCACCTCAATCTATAGGTTGTACTTAATTTTAATTGCTATACTAATAGCTAATTGCTATTAGTATGGGATACTAATAAGATACAATTTATTACCCAACAGTTGGGTATAAGTGTCAGAAAAGTATTGTCAAAATCTAAACAGGTCGAATTGAAAGGTCGGCAGTTCAGTGGTTCAAATCCCTAGTGCTGTGTAATGGGGTGAGCTCCCGCTACTTGTCCCAGCTTCTGCCAACCTAGCAGTTTGAAATCATGTAAAAAATGCAAGTAGAAAAATAGGGACCACCTTTGATGGGAAGGTAACAGTGTTCCGTGCCCTTTTGGTGTTTAGTCATGCTGGCCACATGACCACGGAGATGTCTTCGGACAGCGCTGGCTCTTTGGCTTTGAAATGGAGATGAGCACGCCCCCTAGAGTCAGGAACGACTAACACATATGTGCGAGGGTAACCTTTATCTTCACCTTTTTAAACAGGTATTATTTTGCTTTACATAGAAAGTATGTGCACAGAAATTTCTGATTCTGGAGAATTTAAAAGAGAAAAGAAAATGTTCTAATCAACATGCAGAAGGACAATTTGAGGAAACAATTGCCTTTGAAATAAACTAAAAAGGCAGCGCGCCAAAGCGGGAATGCCATGGTGCTGCTTATTTATGAAGGGTTGATTACAATTAGGGCACTGTTAGTGTCATAGCATTGTTTTTAAAAAAGGGAGGGGGATAAGGAAATGAAAATAAAAGAAACATTTAAACAGATTGAAAATAGGATTGAGTGCCCTTCTAAAGACCATAAAATATGCCTGAAAAAGAAACAAGTTGTACTAATTTTATATGTATATTGGAACCCCAGTGCAGGTGGCAGAGCCTTTCGGAAGACCAAAAGAATGGGTGCAGATCTCATCTTATTCCAGAGTATAGGAGCCACAGCAGAAAAAGTTCTTCTCCTGGACCCTCCAGCCGGAGTTACTTGACTGAAGGGGTCAGCAGCATGCCCCTTCTGCTGGTGCAGGTAGGGCACGCCAGTCTCCTCAGGGTGAGATACCCTGTTTCTGCCAAAATAAGACATCTCCTGATAATAAGCCCAATTGGGCTTTTGTGCGCATGGCAATAAGGCCAAGTGCTTATTTCAGGGTTCAAAAAAATATAAGACAGGGTCTTATTTTGGGGAAAACACAGTAGTTCCTCAGATAACCTGGACTAATGCCACGACAGGCGTTAAATATGATAACCACCACCTTGAATTGGACCTGGAAACAAACAATGCAACTCACAGAGTAACAGTATAACATGGGTCACCGTAACGACCCCAAGGACTATTTGTTAGGCTGCATTCTACACTAGCTATAGCTTTCAAGGATGGCCCCATGTAGAACACATTGCCCTAGAGGTAGTCCTTGACTTATAAAAGTTCATTTAGTTACAGTTTGAGGTTATAACAGCACTGAAGAAAGTTACTAATTTTTCACACTTAAGACCGTTATGGCATCCCCATGGTCATGTGATCAAAATTCAGACGCTTGGCAATTGACTCATATTTATGATGTCCCAGGATCATGTGATCACCTTTTGCAATCTGTTGACAAGCAAAATCAATGGGGAAGCCAGATTCACTTAACAACAGTGATACTAACAATTGCAGTGATTCATTTAACAATTGTGGTAAGAAAGGTTGCAAAGTTCACTTAACAATTGTCACTTAGCAACAGAAATTTTGGGGTTGTGTTCGTTGAGGACTAATTGTACTCCAAACATGAGATGACCAGGGCTTGAGTGACTTGAGCACAGGGACTCTCAATCTAGGAAAGGGTGCAACTAGTGCAGAACATGAAGTTGCATAAAGACTATCCTAGCCACAATTGCCACCTATTTGATCAGGAATCACAAGTCCAGAAGAAGCCCTGAATTGTGCACCAGGTCTGTGTGGAGCAATGCAACCCGATTCAAAACCAGATGTTACAGTCTAGATCTCAAATTCCACATATCCAAAGCCCCTTAGTTTTATCAGGGTTCAGCCAAAGCTATACAGAACAGAAATGCATTAAACTGCATTTCTCCTGAAATGTGGTTTACCCTGCCCGCCTTTTCAAAGACATTAAAAACTTGATATTTTAATCCAGCATTGAGTTGGAAGTAATTATTTCCCTGGCACGTACTGTTTATTGATCATGCACACTGCCTTGAGTTATGTGCCAGCATAGTGGACTATATAAGGCAAGTGATTAAATAGTATGGGCCATGCCTACCTGGAGTGCAGTATCTATTTTGGTAACATAGTTGTTTACATTTACACACTTTTTGTTTGTTTTAGGTATTTATCTGCTTTTAATCTGTATGGTGCTAAGTCTGATTTAAATGGGAGACTTTATAAATTATAAAGAAATGAGGTATACTTAAGTAAGCATCGGTTGTAGTTTTTTTTCCACATAGGAACATAGTGTCTCTAGTGTCACTTAATGTCTGTTGCATTATAGGTAGTCCTTGACCTATGACCATAATGGAGCCTGACCATTACAGTTGCAAGTAGTGAAAGCCATTAAGCAAGACAGCCTCAGCAACAACTTCCTGATGCAGTTGTTAAATGAAAGTGCTAGACATTGAACAGATGGTGCCTTAGGGATGGGAGAGACCCTGAGAAGCCCCATACCCAGACACCCCCCTTGCTTGGCTTCTCAGCCCTTGAGATCCTCACAATCTTTGAGTCTGTTTCCCTCACATTTAAATGGGGGAATGTGTATTATTTCTTTATGGAATAAATGTACAATGTTTTAACTGGTTTGCAAAAGATTGCAGAAATGCAGATTAGAATAATGCTATAAGAAGGTAGCAAGAAAATGCAAAAACGACAGGACAATTTACCTTAAGCCAGTGGTTCTCAACCTTTATAGTGCTGCAACCCCTTTAATACAATTCCCCACAATGTGGCGATCCCTTTAATACAATTCCCCACGATGTGGCGACCCCAACCATAAAATTATTTTCGTTTTGAATTTATCGCACCTGAAGCTGTATTGGCTAGCGATCTGAACTGCTTGCGATTGCCTTGAGGACGGAGGCATTAAAGCGGAGACTCCTCCCCTATTAAGTTTATCACGCCTGAAGCCAGATTAGGCTAGCGATTGGGAGTGATTGCAGCTGGCTTGAGAGGGATACATCAGAGCAAAGATTTATCTCTTTTTTAATTCATTGCGCCTGAAGCCGAATTCGCTAGCGATTTGAAGAGCTTGCAGCTAGCTTGTGGAGTCAACCATTGAAGCGCGATTCTTCGACTCGCAAGTATACTTCCCATATTTCCGATGGTCTTAGGCGACCCCTGGCAAATCGTCATTCGACCCCCAATGGGGTCCCGACCCACAGGTTGAGAACCGCTGCCTTAAGCACTCTGAGAAGCTCCTTGGCAGAATTTTGACTGGAAAACCACAGTAAAATTTGGAAAATGAGGGGAAACTTCATGCTGAGCTAGGGTACACAGACCAGTTTCACTTTTTAGCAAGCCATTGAGAAATGTATGCATACAGGAAATAAAAGTTTAGGTCCATTTACTGATTTAATCAAAACATACAATAAAGTCAATGGGCTTGTGTGATGGAATTTTTGCATATATATAAAGACTGCTGAATTGCTCCATTATGTTGTCTATATGTTGCGGACAAGATATATAGACGCACACAAAGCATATATTCCACGATAAAAAAAATTCATGATACCATTCGTGTGTTTTTTTTGTCACCATTAAATGATTTTAATATTAATTTAAAGCATTTTAAAGTTTTTATTACTTTTTTAAGAATAAGCAGCGTGCTTTATTAATTCTATATTGACATTTAAAAAAACAAAATCAGCGATCGTCCTTATTATATACGGGGTCCTTATATCAGCACCACAGCCCCCTACAGAATCTAGGCACAAAACTGTAAGTCACACAAATGAAGGAAAATGCTATTTTTTTTTTCGTTAGGAAACATTTCGTTCCTCCTTTTTCATCCGGCAAGAAACTTTCCAATAAGGCAATAAATAGGAAAAGTTGACTTGTAACCAGTGGTGGGATTCAAATAATTTAATAACCGGTTCTCTGCTCTAATGATTTCTTCCAACAACCAGTTTACCAAACTGCTCAGAAAGTTAACAACCGGTTCTCCCAAAGTGGTGCAAACTGGCTGAATCCCACCACTGCTTGTAACTTCGCAATACGTAAGCCCCACACGGCTTGGGCCATTCTTTAGTTCAGGGGTCTCCAACCTTGGCAACTTTAAGCCTGGAGGACTTCAACTCCCAGAATTTGAGATTGCTTTGCTGGCTGGGGGATTCTGGGAGTTGAAGTCCTCCAGGCTTAAAGTTGCCAAGGTTGGAGACCCCTGCTTTAGTCCTCAGGTCAGGGCGAAGGGATAAAGCCTGCCCGAGTGGCAAAAGGATCTCTTTCCAGAGAATCGATCGAACAAAATCTCCCCTGCAAAGCTCCGGCTCCAATCTCCCTCAGAGTCACGTGCCTCTTGCAGGCCCTTTGCTGGCTGGGCCCCGCTCCTCTGGCGGCCCGCGGGAAAAGTGGCCGTCACGTGACCGCACTGGAGACGGGCTCGGTGTGCGTGCTCCTTAAAGACAGCCAACATGGCGGCTACCTCGGCGGCCAAGGTAGCTCTTAGGCTCTTTCACCATCCAGGGGGTTTAGCCGCCGTCGCCTGGTCTCCCGCCTCCTCCTTCTCCCTGGGCCGCGTGAGCCCGACGGGCAGCTGTTCTGGCCTGACCGCGGCCGTGAGAAAATACAGTTCCGAAGCCAAAGGACTGGAGGAGGAACTGCGGGTTCGATATTTGGACGACGAGCATAAAGGTAACGGAAGGAGCCGGCGTGGATGGAGCGGGGGTCTTTTTTTTCTTCTTCTTCTTTTTCCTGTCATTTATCCCGTAACCTGAAGCTCCATTTTCCAAGAAAGCCATTGGTTTCCCTCCCCCTCCCTCCCAGTTCTGCCCTGCGGGTAAGGCTTGTCAGATGCAGAGACTCGTCGATGGGGCGCCTCCACGTCCAATTATCTGTCCAAAATCATGAAGCTGCCTGACCCTTTAAATTCTCCCGTTGGCGGGGGCGGGTCGCGCGAGCGGCCACAGTCATAAAGCGCATGCGCGGCTCTTTCTCGTGCTCTGTGATGCTGCCTGTGACAGTTGCCGGTACGGGAAAGCCTTACTCTGATTTAGGACAGAGGTCTCCAACCTTGGCAACTTTAAGCCTGGCGGACTTCAACTCCCAGAATCCCCCAGCCGCAAAGCTGGCTGGGGAATTCTGGGAGTTGAAGTCCACCAGGCTTAAAGTTGCCAAGGTTGGAGACCCCTGATATAGGAGACTGGGGAGGATGGGTGTCTGGGTTGTAAGGTCAGGATGTCTGATGTGCAGACTTTGAAAGTCCTGCGTTTTATTTGAAGGTGGCCTGTCATTTAGCTGTCACTGATACACGTTCCTGTTTCTAAAACAAATACTGATATTGATTGTTTCCTGATTGCTTATTTGTTCCCTATGACTATCATTAAGTGTTGTACCTTATGATTCTTGATGAAGGTATCTTTTCTTTTATGTACACTGAGAGCATATGCACCAAGACAAATTCCTTGTGTGTCCAATCACACTTGGCCAATAAAAAATTCTACTCTATTCTAAAAAAATTACAGTCTATAATTATTCTTATTTGAATTCTTACCTTCTGCGTGTTTGAGAATGCAGAACTTCTTGGAAAATATGTATGGATAAATACTTGAATCGTATTGAAATCTTAAGTTTATAAATGTAACAAGAATGTCTGCCTAGAACTTATGCTAAAAGCACAATAAAGGCTTTGCATTTTAAATTGAGTTGATTTGATACACCTACTCAGATATACTGATTATGTTTTCTGGAATGATGTACAGGTTATCCTTTGAATGTCATGCTCTTGAATTTTGCAATATATTCAGAGATCGATATAAATAATTATTTTAGATAAGTGAGAGGAGAAAAGGGTACTTTGAGAGGAAAAGCATTCAAAAGTCATGCTTTGTGAGAAAATATATATCTAATATTATGCTTGTTTTAATTCACATTTCCTGTCTTTTTAATAAACGTGGAAGATTGGGAGATAAAACATCTATTCCAATTTATAGTGTATTATTTACAGTGATTGGATAGTTTTATAGTATAGGTAATCCTTGACTTACAAGAGTTCATTTAGTGACCATTCAAAGTTATAATAGCACTGAAAAAGTGACTTGTGACTATTTTTTCACACTTAAGACCATTTCAGCACCCCCATGGTCATGTGACCAAGATTCTGACTCTTGGCAACTGACTCATATTTATGATGGTTGCACTGTCTCAGGGTCATGTGATCATCTTTTGTAACCTGACAAGAAAAATCAATGGGAAAGCCAGGTTCATTAAACAGCTGTGTTACTAACTTAACCACTGCAGTGATTCATTTGATGACTGTAGCAAAAAAGGTCATAAAATGGGGCAAAACTCACTTAACAAATAACTCACTTAACAAATGTCTCACTTAGCAACATAAAATTTAAGTTTAATTGTGGTCATAAGTTGAGGACTACCTGTATAGTGATTAGTCTTAAGTATTTACTCTTTTAGAACTTGTATCTTGAGGACCCAAATTATTGGGGAAAATATGCTCAATGCAATTCAAATCTTTGAATTGCATTGAGCAATTATCAGTGCAAAACATATATGCAATGAGATTGGTTGAGCACCCTCAGTGCACCCCCACAACACTATACAACTCCCAGTGAAGACAGAAAATAAATCATATTAACAAAACACCCAGTCCTATTGCACCAGTGTGAACCTGTTACATATTGTGCCGACCCTGCAGTCCATCATACTACATAGTTATGATGTTATTTCTCATTCAGGAGTCTGACAGCCCACGGATAAAAACTGTTCTTCAGCCTGTTTGTACAGCTGGCTATACTTCTATATCTCCTTGCCGATGGTAGGCGGGTAAAGACGTGATGATCAGGGTGAGAGTCGTCCCTGAGAATTTTCCTCACTCTTCTAAGGCAGTGAGCCCTAGCGATCTCATCTAGTGGTATCAAGGGGACAGCCCACGATGTTTTGTGCTGTGCTCATCACCCTCTGTAATGTTTTTCTATCTGCGGCTGTCAGACCAGCATGCCATACCGTGATAGAATAAGTGAGGACATTTTCTATTGTGGACCGGTAAAAGGAGGTCATCAATTGTTGTTCCATCCTGTTTTTATGCAAAACCCTAAGGAAATGGAGTTGGGCTCTGTTGGGCCTTCCTGACAACCTGGATCATGTTGTTTTTCCAGGTGAGGTCTTCACTGAAATGGACTCCCAGGAATTTAAAGGAGGAAACTCTCTCTACACAGCCCCACTTGATGTAAAGTGGGGCTGACTGTACACCGCTTAGAGAGGGCTGTAAAGCGTATATAAGTCTAAGTGCTATTGCCATTGCTATCTTATTACTTTATTTTATGTTATTTCTAATTTATTTTACTTTCTTACTTTAATAAGATATTTTTATACAATTTTATTACATAATTATATGCTATTTTGGTTAGAGACATAATAATGTTCTGAACTATTTCTTTAGACAGTCACTATGACACATGTATGCCTATTATATATATATATTTATTTATTTATTTATTTATTTATTTATTTATTTATTTATTTATTTATTTATTAATTAATTAATCGAACTTATATACCGCACCATCTCCCGTAGGACTCAGGGCGGTTCACAGGCATATTAAAACAGTACAATAAATAAACATTAAAACCCAATTAAAACTAGATAATATCATGGCCTGATCACTAAAAAATAAAAAACCTATAAAAACCCCATTAAGATATGCTAAAACCTTTTATCTTAGGCTAGTCCTGCACGCTGAAACAATAGCGTCTTCAGTTCCCGTCTGAAGGTCCGGAGGTCGGGTAGTTGTCGTAATCCTGGAGGGAGCTCGTTCCACAGGGCTGGTGCCGCCACAGAGAAGGCCCTCCCCCTGGGGGCCGCCAACCTACACTGTTTGGTCGACGGCACCCTGAGGAGGCCCACTCTGTGGGAGCGCACAGGTCGTTGGGAGGCAATCGGCGGCAGAAGGCGGTCTCGAAGGTATCCCGGTCCTATTTATTTATTTATTAATAAATAAATAAATAGCTGCTCAACTCACATACATGACAGTGATATACAAAGTTAAAAACAAGACACAGAAGAACCCCCCCCCGAACAACAACAAAACTTATTTTAAAACTTTGAGAGCAATAAAACCAAACCATAATCTGCATTGATTCCCTAATCCATTATATTATGATTTAGGCATGTGAAAAAGAAATAAAAATAAAGGTCTCATTTAGTCTGTTGCTTGATAGTTGTTATGCTGCAAACGAGGTATGACTCCAAAAAGGAAAAATGAAGCAATAATGTATGTATACATTAAATAAATAAATAAAAACAATAATAAACGAACAGTGTAGGTGTAAATTAAAATTCAATTTGTTAAAACATTTTCTGTTTTAGAAGGTACTATTTTGTAATAGAAACTATTTTTTCTAGATTTAGAAGAAGATACATTCTCAAATATACTTTTGCGATAATAAACTCTGTACTAAAAATGTTCTGAAAACTGCCTATTTTCTTTTGATAGGACTTTTGGAAATATAAAAAGTGAACTGATTTAAGAAGTAAAAAAATTAGTTCCAAAATATTCCTGAAAATGAACTTAATTGACATTTGTCTGTCAGTTTTAAATGAAAAATTTATACAATAGTATGACCTTAAAATACTACTTTTCAAAAGTTTTGCTTTTGAAATACTAACCCTTAACTTTGTAGAAAGAATATTGGTTGTAAAAGAGAAAGATATCAGTTGTTTGGAGATAGACATTCTTCTTTGTCCCCATCAGTTATTGACAGTGCTTTAGTCCTAATTGCTATATAGGGGGCACGATAGAACAAATCAATTTCCACTATAACACAATTCTCAAAAAGCTGTATGATAGACTCCCATTCGTCGGATGTATCAGTTACACGCATCTGCCCTTGAACATTGCTCTTTTTTACAAATGTCCATTATTATATTAAAAAAAATAATATATATTTTATCTATCTATCTATCTATCTATCTATCTATCTATCTATCTATCTATCTATCTATCTAAAATATAAATTTTTTGAATACAATCCATTTGATAGCATAATAACAGGAGCTTGGTGGTGCATGGTTAAAATGCAGTATTGCAGCTAACTCTGCCTACATTCAATTTCGATGCTAACATGTTCAAGGTTGACTCAGTCTTCCATCCTTCTGAAGTTGGTAAAATAAGGACTCAGATTGTTGGGGGCAATATGCTGGCTCTGTAAACTCCTCAGAGAGTGCTGTAAAGCACTATGTAGTGGTATATAAGTCTAAGTGCTATTGCTGTTTATTTATTTATTTATTTATTTTATTCAATTTCTATACCGCCCTTCTCCCGAAGGACTCAGGGCGGTGTACAGCCAAGTAAAAAATCACAATATCAATATTAAAAGAAATTAAAACAAGCATATTATAAAATGGCCAAATTTAAAACGAATTAAAATATTAAAATATAAATAACCCAATAAAATTTTAACCCAATAAAATTTTAAGCCAGTCCCGCTTGAATAAATAAGTGCGTTTTCAGCTCACGGCGAAAGGTCCGAAGATCAGGTACTTGACGTAAACCAGGGGGAAGCTCATTCCAGAGCGTGGGAGCTCCCACAGAGAAGGCCCTACTCCTGGGGGCCGCCAGCCGACATTGTTTGGCGGACGGCACCCTGAGAAGGCCCTCTCTGTGAGCGTCTGGTCGGTGGGAGGCAAACGGTAACAGCAGGCGGTCCCGTAAGTACCGGGTCCTAAGCCATGGAGCGCTTTAAAGGTGGTGACCAAAATCTTAAAGCGCACCGGAAGACCACAGGAAGCCAGTGCAGACTGCGCAGGAGTGGTGTTACATGGGAGCAACGAGTTGCTCCCACTATTACCAACGCAGCTGCATTCTGACTAACTGCAGCCTCCGGTGCACTTCAAGGCAGCCCCATGTAGAGAGCATTGCAATAATCCAGGCGGAAGTTACGAGGGCATGAGTGACCGTGCATAAGGCATCCCGGTCAAGGAAGGGCGCAACTGGCGCACTGCGAACTTGGTGGAAGGCCCTCTTGGAGACGGTCGCCAAATGATCGTCAAACGACAGCCGCCCATCCAAGAGGACTCCCAAGTTGCGCACCCTCTCCGTTGGGGCCAATAACTGCTTCACAGCCAGCTGCAGCTGCAGCTGACTGAACCGGGGTGCCGGCATCCACAGCCACTCCGTCTTGGAGGGATTGAGCTTGGGTCTGTTTCTCCCCATCCAGACCCGTACGGCTTCCAAACACCGGGACAGCACTTCGACAGCTTCGTTGGGGTGGTCCGGGGTGGAAAAGTACAGCTGCGTATCGTCAGCGTACAGATGATAACTCACCCCAAAACCACTGATGACCTCGCCCAGCGGCTTCATATAGATGTTGAACAGGAGGGGCGATAGAATCGACCCCTGAGGCACCCCACAAGTGAGGCGCCTCGCGGTCGACCTCTGCCCCCCTGTCAACACCGTCTGCGACCGGTCGGAGAGATAGGAGGAGAACCACCGATAAACGGTGCCTCCCACTCCCAATCCCTCCAACCGGCGCAGCAGGATACCATGATCGATGGTATCGAAAGCCGCTGAGAGATCTAATAGGACCAAGGCAGAGGAACACCCCCTGTCCCTGGCCCTCCAGAGGTCATCCACCAACGCGACCAAAGCTGTCTCCGTGCTAACTAACTCTGTTGCTAACTCAGTGTTGCTAACTCTGCCCACCGCCAAGAGTTTGATCTTGACTGGCTCATGGTTGACTCAGCCTCCATCTTTCCGAGATTGGTAAAATGAGGACTCAGCTTGTTGGTAGCAGTATGCTATAATGGAATTATGCTTATGTAAAGCTAGGGCATACAAGTTTATTTTTCAATATTATCAACACTGTTACTGCCTTTCTTTATTATAACTATTATAATATACTGTATATGTTTTTAATACACCAAATTACCTAGTAGTTTTTCAGATAAGAAATATATTAAAATGTATTTATCAACTAAGTATTAATTGTGTATTTCCATGCTAGTTAGTATATCACCTAAATTTTCAGATAAATGTCCAGCAATAATTATTCATATAAACTGCTGCAGTTTAGACATAGAAGTCTTAAAAATGTAGCATTAAATGTTTTGGAATGCATAACTGATTTTTGTAATTATTTTTTGTCCTGCATACAGGAATTGTTGTACTTGGAATAAACAGAGCACATGCAAAAAATGCACTTAATAAAAATCTTATTAAAACGGTAAGTAAATGAAACTTTAACTACTTACTGATGTGAAAAACTGAAAATTAGTGTTGATAATGTCCACACCTTTTCTCTGTAGATATCAAAAGTTATGGACGCTTTGAAAACAGACAAAAAAGTACGGACAGTTATATTCCGAAGTGAAGTTCCTGGGGTATTTTGTGCTGGTATGCAAACTTAATTTTTATTATCCATCTGGAAATCCATAATCTATTAAACTCAGCAGAAGTAACTCAAAATCCCTTATTTAGTAACTAAATATAGATAGGTTCTATGTTTAAGTAATATTTGCTGTGCCCTTTTAAGAAAAAAGTTCCATAACATGTAATGTGATATATAGTCTGGAGAGTTTTCCTGACTTTGTGTGCATGTATCTAAATACTATGCAAGTAGTCCTCAGATTATGACCATTTGTTCAGCAATTACAAGTTACAACAATGCTGAATGAGGAGGACTTAAGATATATCCTCAGAATTACAGCCCTTGCTATGTCCCTGCAGTCATGTGATTCATATGCTTGCACCTGGTTTATGATTACAACATCTCAGTGAACCACAGTTATACAATCCCAATGTCCAGCATTTCCTGATTGCTTCCCAAAAGCAAAGTGAATGGGGAAGCTGGCAGGTAATTAATATCATGTGAGGTCCTGACTTAATGACCCAATGCTTTATATAGCCTCTCATCTCACATTCATGATTCTGGATGACTTACAGTTAAAAACATAAATATTTAAAATTGCCATTGTTTTAAGGACAGCAAATATTACTTCTGTAATTGTCATTGCTAAATGAAGCAGTCATGTGACATCACATTTTATGACAGAGATAAGAGTTCCCAGTCCCAATTGCCATCATAACCCATGGACTGTCTTTATCTGTTTTTTAACTGAAGCGTCTCAATATTCCTCAAAGGCAACCCAGTATAAAACAGGAATTAATTAGGGCCTGAGTGACTCTGAGTGTAGAACCTCTTGATCTAGGATTGGAACACAACTGAAAGCTGCACAAAAAGACCCTTCTAGCCACAACAGTAACCTCTTCAAGGAACAGTTGTGACTCTAGAGTAGTGATGGCAAACCTTTTTGGCACTGAGTGTCCAAACTGGAACGTGTGTCCGTGTGCATGCGTGCACGTGCCGGACTGCCAGAAACCCAAAGACTAGTCGGCCAGCATGCACATGCCTGTTTTTGGGTTGTTTTTGGCTATTTTTCAGGCCATTTTTCAGGCTGTTTTCAGGCCATTTTTCAGCCTAAAACTGGTCCAAAACTAGCCTGGAATTGGCAATTTTTGGCCGTTGTTTGGGCCATTTTCAGACCAATTTCCAGCGCTCCGGTGCCTGCAAAAGACAGTTGGCCGGTGCACATGTGCATGCTGGAAACCAGAAGAGCAGCTGGCGATGGTGCGCATGCCCACAGAGAGGGCTCTGCATGCCATCTCTGGCACATGTGCCATAGGCTCGCCATCACGGCTCTAGAGCATACCTGGTCTGCCTGGGGAAGCGCAACCATGTATAACTTAGAGTTCAGTAGCTCTGATGGACCATGAAAATCCACTGTAGTATCTGAAATTAAGCATTGCCGAAAGGAAAAGTATGATTATTTTTTTATTTGTTTGCCTTGTCTAATGTTAGAAATGTAGAAATGCTGCAAAGTTTTTCAGACCCTCTTATGACCAACAAGAAGCAACACTCTCAAACCAGTAATATTAAAGAAACCTAGACAACCTGTGGCTCACTGGGTCACTGTTTCAGAGATATTTCCTTATTTAAACAAAGAAATAGAATGACCATGGACAGCAAAAACCCATTGGGAGGAGGGGTGACTTTTGAATTTCTCTCAGCTTCTCCACTGAATTTCCTTGTAGGAAGCTGGCAATGAACATTAGAAATTGCCCTGCCCCTGCCCTCTGCTTCCCTTCTCTCCCCTGACTCACAAAGGACTGGCCATGAAGCTGTTAGGGGAAGTTGAAAATGAAGATCATATGACTATAGCAGTGTGGTGGGAGTATTGAAGTAATAGCAACTGGCAGCACTGAAGCAGCCACAAGTTTCCCAAATTTTCATTCCCTTGGGGAATAATGTGTCCCCTACATTCTGAATGTTATCCCATTTGAGATATCTTGGTTTAAAAAGGTTACAGACACCAGTTTTAATAGTATGCAGATGCAGTAAAGAGCTACAGAAGAGGGTTAGATTTATATTGAAGAAAGTTTTTTGAAGTAGAGAACCTAGTTTGTAGCCAGTAAAATATTACTGTTTATCCCTCATATTGGAAATGAAACAAAACTATGTGTTTAAATATCTACTCAGTTCATTCATTATTTTATGTTGCTACCATGGCATGGCATCTTCTGTGTCTTTTTCTTTAAAGTTTCAAAATGTAAAGTTGAGCCTTATACTCAGATAATTCAGCATTGTCCTAAAGTACAGTGCTGCAGAAATTGCATATTCTTGCAGCTCACCGTTATTAATTTTTAATCCATTTTAACGAAACAGCAAATGTAAAGGCAGTGCATATTTTATTGTAAGTCTAACTTGTGGCCAAGGCAATAGTTTTGAAGAGACCCTTATTTCTGTTGCCATAATTTTAGTAGAGGTCTATTGAGTTGTGTAGGCTGAGAAAAACCAGAAAATGTTATAATGTTATTTTCTCTTCTGATGTCACTGAGTATCAGTACTTTTTTGCCAGTTGTTTAAATTTTCTGATACTGAAGCTTTGATTGGTAGATATCTAGATTAAGAATATAAAATTGGTATATACTCTGTTGCTATTAATCAGAGGCATAAATTACATAGCTATTTGTAAAATTATTATGAAATGCTCTCTAATTGTTTCTTTATTTCTAATTGTTCTCTGTGACTCACTACGGATTTCCTACTCACGAGACCATCTGCTAAAAATTAAGGAACATTTCTTTAAGGAGCAGCTTTCTTTAATCTCACCCCCGCCTGTCTTTACAAACACGGAGGAGATTCTAACACAGGAGGAGGCAATTCCCACGGAGCCATGGATTACTAAAAAAACCAAACGACGGAAACGAAGGAAAAGAGGTAAACGATCTGGGATCTTAAACAGATTAAGAAGTCGCATTAAAACTCCTCTGCCTTCAATTTTCCTAACAAATATACGCTCACTTGCAAATAAGATGGATGAAATACTCCTCTTAAACAAATACTATTCTGATTTTCGCAATTCAGCAGTCCTATGCTTCTCTGAAACCTGGTTAAATGAATCAATTGAAAATAGCAGCCTGAACATTCCAGGATTTCAAATTGAACGATCAGACAGGATTCCAGAAACATCTGGTAAAAAGAAAGGAGGAGGCTTATGCCTATATATTAATTCAACCTGGTGTCAAGATTTTAACATAATTTACAAATTCTGTGACAACAATTTAGAGACTCTAATTATCAACTGCAAACCTTACTATTCGCCTCGTGAATTTTCCTCATTTCTTCTAATTGCTGTTTATGTCCCACCACAAGCCTGTGTAAACAAGGCATTACGAACTCTAGCTGACCAAATCATGGAGGCTGAAGCCAAACACCCTGATTCACTGGCCATTGTTTTGGGAGATCTAAACAAGGCAAACTTAAGGAAAGAACTACCAAAATACTTTCAGCATGTCAATTGTCCCACCAGAGGCAAGAATACTCTAGACCACTGCTACACAACACTAAAAGATGCCTATCGGTCTTTACCACGTGCAGCTGTAGGACACTCTGATCATTGCATGATTCACCTTGTACCTGCTTACAGGCAAAGACTTAAAGCCATAAAACCAATAATTAAATCAGTGAAAACCTGGACGGAGGAATCAGAATTAAAGCTACAGGCATGTTTTGACTGGACTGATTGGAAAATTTTCAAGATACCTCTGCAGACCTGGATGAACTCACAGATACTGTAACATCATATGTCAGCTTCTGTGAAGACCTATGTGTACCTACAAGGAACTTGCGAATACACAGTAACAACAAACCTTGGTTTACACCTAAACTTAAGCAGCTACGACATTCCAAAGAGGAAGCCTACAGAAAAGGTGATAAAATGCTGTACAATCAGGCCAGAAATGCACTAACAAGGAGATAAGAGCAGCAAAAGAAGCTACTCTGAAAAGCTAAAGAATCAATTTTCAGCAAATGAACCAGCAAACATGTGGAAAACTCTTAAAAATATCACCGGCTATGGCAAACCTCCTTCCCAGGCTGAAGGTAATCAACAACTGGCAGATGACCTGAATGAGTTTTACTGCAGGTTTGAAAGGAAACTACAGCCACCTATCTCCACAACCCCCATCTCAGACACACCAACAACAGCCAAGCCTCCTACAACTGACCCCATTTCATTGGGTTCACAACCCCTAGTGATCACAGAAAAGGAAGTGCAGGACCTATTTCACAGACAAAAGCCAGGAAAAGCTCCAGGCCCAGACAAGATAACTCCTTCTTGCTTAAAAGTCTGTGCTGACCAATTGGCCCCTATCTTCACCCATATTTTCAATAAATCACTAGAGATGTGTTATGTTCCTTCTTGCTTCAAACGCTCTACCATCATCCCAGTGCCGAAGAAGCCCACCATCAAGGAACTGAATGACTACAGACCAGTTGCTTTAACATCTGTAGTCATGAAAACCTTTGAAAGGCTAGTGCTTTCCTACCTGAAAACCATCACGGATCCGCTGTTAGACCCCTTGCAATTTGCATACCGAGCAAATAGATCAACAGATGATGCTGTTAATATGGCTCTGCACTACATCCTACAACATCTTGAGTCTCCAAAGACCTATGCAAGGGTCCTTTTTGTAGACTTTAGTTCAGCATTCAATACCATCATTCCAGACATTCTTCTAACTAAGCTAAACCAGCTACAGGTACCGGAACAGACTTGTAAGTGGATCACAAGCTTCCTAACAAACAGGAAGCAGCAGGTGAAGCTAAGCAAGATCACATCAAATACCTGTACAATTAGCACAGGGACCCCCCAAGGCTGTGTGCTCTCCCCACTTCTCTTCTCTCTGTATACCAATGACTGCATCTCCAATGATCCATCAGTTAAGCTACTGAAGTTCGCAGATGACACAACAGTGATTGGTCTCATTCGAGACAATGACGAATCCGCATATAGACGAGAGGTCGAACGACTAGCCTTGTGGTGCAACCAAAACAATCTGGAACTGAACACACTCAAAACCGTAGAAATGGTGGTAGACTTTAGGAAAAACCCTTCCATACTTCCACCTCTCACAATACTTGACAACACAGTATCAACAGTAGAAACCTTCAAATTTCTGGGTTCTATCATATCGCAAGATCTCAAATGGACAGCTAACATCAAAAACATCATTAAAAAGGACAACAAAGAATGTTCTTTCTGCGCCAACTCAGTAAGCTCAAACTGCCCAAGGAGCTGCTGATCCAATTCTACAGAGGAATTATTGAGTCTGTCATTTGCACCTCTATAACTGTCTGGTTCGGTTCTGCAACCCAACAAGAAAAACACAGACTTCAGAGGATAATTAGAACTGCAGAAAAAATAATTGCTACCAACTTGCCTTCCATTGAGGACCTGTATACTGCACAAATCAAGAAGAGGGCCGTGAAAATATTTGCAGATCCCTTGCATCCTGGACATAAACTGTTTCAACTCCTACCCTCAAAACGACGCTATAGAGCACTGCACACCAGAACAACTAGACACAAGAACAGTTTTTTCCCGAAGGCCATCACTCTGCTAAACAAATAATTCCCTCAACACTGTCAGACTATTTACTGAATCTGCACTACTATTAATCGTTTCATAGTTCCCATCACCAATCTCTTTCCACTTATGACTGTATGACTATAACTTGTTGCTGGCAATCCTTATGATTTATATTGATATATTGATCATCAATTGTGTTGTAAATGTTGTACCTTGATGAACGTATCTTTTCTTTTATGTACACTGAGAGCATATGCACCAAGACAAATTCCTTGTGTGTCCAATCACACTTGGCCAATAAAAAATTCTATTCTATTCTATTCTATTCTATTCTATTCTATTCTATTCTATTCTATTCTATTCTATTCTATTCTATTCTGAAATTGATTTCTAAGAAAGCATGTGTGAGTTATATGTGTGAATTTGGCTTTTTCAGGGAACAATTTATTTAGATTGTGTAAACCTTTTATGTGTTATTAGAGCTTTTAGATATGATCATATAAGTGCAAACATTCAAACATTTTTCCACCTAATAATCTTCTAATTATAATCCTTCCATAATTGCACTCCTCAGTTTCAGATCCAACAAAAATAAATTTCAGCTATTTAAATGAAGGCTAATACAGCAATCATTGAAATAGACAAGATAAATTGAGTATTTTTCATTTCTTAGATTAGGGGAGCATATGAATTATATATATTATGGTAATCAGTAGGACATAGCTAATTCTAATGTCCTACTCCAAATGCCTGATAAAAATCTGGTATTCCTGAAAATGTATAAATGGCACTTTTAAATTGGACACATATTTTTTTTTTACTTGTTAATTTTTTTAAATCTTGGCAGAAGTAAAATCAGCTATTGCATCACTAATTTTTGTCATCCTGGGCTTTTAATATACATGAGTGGGATAATTATATGAAATGTTTCAGTCACATTTAATTATGGATACATATGCATGTGGACTACAATTATAAAACTTTTTATATAGCCTTTACATAGAAAAGTTCTTTTTAATCTAAGTTTAAATAACTGACTATAGGCTTAATAAATTTCTTCTTTTGTTACATTGACTGTATAGAGCAAAGTCTGTTAAGTGCTCTAATTGAGTGCTTTCCTTCAGAAGAGATTTAAGCATGAAATTTGAAACAATTATTTTCTGGTGTTGGATAAAATGTATGCCTTTTTATGAATGATTCGTTGAATTGCTGACATGATCCTTATTTTCATTTTCCTTATTTTGTTTGTAAAACTCTTCATTTTGTCATAGCATTCAAAAGATATGGTCATGCTTATAACACCAAGAATTAGAGATAGTTTTCAGAGTTATCACAAAAAAACAAATCTCTTTTTACACAAACCCTTGCAGCCATCTGGAAATTAGCTTGGTTTGTTTTATTAACTTTCTCCTCTTTTTTTGTCCTTTATGAAACAAGGACTGGTTTATTTCCATGTTTTCTATGAAATATGCATATAAAACATGCAATGGAATATGTTTTAAGTACTTTGTAAATTGTATACACATTTTTATTTTATATCCAAATGTTTGTAAAGAGAAGTGACAGAGTTTCCAGATCTTGTCAAGAAATAGATTTACAGTTCCATGTTACTTTTTCTGAAAGTATGAATGGATTATGCCATTTTGGTGTATTTCACTTATATTGCCTAGCTCCCAGAAATCCTAGCCAGCCTTGCCATTCATGAAAAAGCTGAGGTTCATACATTTGACAGATATTCAGGTTGGAGAAGATGGGTTGATTTGAACAGAAATGGTGACGATATTTAAATATGTCCAAAAATGTCATTTGCAGGTGCTGACCTTAAAGAAAGAGCTCAAATGCATGCTAGTGAAGTAAGCTCTTTTGTCTCAAAAGCAAGATCCACTATTAATGAAATGGGTAAGTACAACTCTCATTGAAATATTCCTGATAGCCAATCAGTCATGAATGGTAGTACTAAAGTTCCTAGTGATAAAAAAAATCCCATTTAAATTTTTCATAACTCTAATAAATTAAGACTAATTATCATTAACATGACAAAGAGATAATTATCACTAAAGAATATTAATGTTCTTATATTTCTCTCTGTTGTTAGATACAGTACTACTGAATTGAATATAAATAAACCCTGTAAATGTATAGACAGAATTTATTTCAGTGAATATCCTTCACAAGTAAGTTAAACTCTCAAACAGTTTGAATAGGATCAAAACAGGAAAAAAAATGTTTCCTAGAAAACTTTAATCGGAAACTTCAACTGATTTAATATTAAAACAAATGTGTTCTAAACAGTTGGCTTGAGAGAGAGAGAAAAGGATAGAGCCAAGGCATTTCTTTTTTCAACAATATCAAAACATTGTATTAGTAAATAATTCAAAGAGCTTACAATTACTTTATAATTGTTTTTCAATTCTGTTTATTATTTTATGTCTTAAATTTATTTGCTGCCTAGCTCGCCGTGAGGCTACTCTAGGCAGCTTACAATAATAAAAAGGAATAAAAATGAAGAGAATGTAAAAAGAGCAGAAGTAAAATAATAGAACAGTAAAATAAACAATGACAAAGGAAACCATGAGAGTATTACATCAGTATGATAAGCAAAAATGGATGGGTAGAGAGCAGGGGAGGATGGAGTCTGCCATCAATCTAGCAGCCACCTCTGTTCATGGATCTATCACTGAACATGCCAGTTGCTAAGTAGTCTTTTGTAAAGAGGGAAATTAACTTCATAAGCAATACAGAAGGACTGTTTACAAAAATTCATAAAAAGTTTTTGATAATGAGGTTAAGAATCCATTAAAATTGGAATGGCAGTATTTTAAGAATTTATTGTCTTTCAGTGATAACTTCCTGTTAGGGTTGAGTCAGTTAACTTGTATTGAAACAAACAACTAAGTAAAACTTTCATAATCACTGGTAGTACAGGTGTGTGAATGCTGGTGGCAAACAATGAGTAGGGTTGTTATTTTCATGCCCTGCTTATGTGTTTTCCAGATCTCCATTAAATAACAGAATTTTTATTTGATCCTCCTCATCTCATAGCTCCTACTTGAAGAAAAGGTGGAGTCTGTAGCCAGGAGGACCTTGGCTGCTTGGAAATGGAGTGGCATATAAATTAAAGTAATAAAATAAATAATTTTCATATTTGTTAGTTTCATGGATAGATAACATCTATTTTGATTTGCATATTTACAGATCAGGAATTACTGTTTTGTCATAACTGCTGCTTATTACAATTAATTCTGGTATCTTGTTTTTTTATTGCTGTTAATATCCCAAATATCTCTGTAATCAGAATTTAGTTTGCAGTTAATATTGGAAGGAAACAAAAAAAAATGCTATTATCCACATAAATTAATAAATAAATAGATATTAGAAATTTCATAAAATTAATTTTGTTACAAATATTGACAACTGGCTGAAATTATTTTTGTTAACTTTGCCTTTTAGCTAATCTTCCAGTACCAACTATAGCTGCAATAGATGGCATTGCATTAGGTGGTGGCCTGGAATTGGCTCTAGCCTGTGATATAAGAGTGGCAGGTAAGATTTAGTCCTATTTTTAAAATTAAAGCATTTTTCTAAACCTTTATTAATTCAAGTGTAGGGGAAATTATTTCTGAATGCTATTTTAATGCAATTTTGAACATCTCAACTGTGGTAATTATTATAGTACTTACATTTGTGTTAGTATGTATCTTTTCATTTTTGGGTCCAGGGTAAATGTATTTAATCTAATATAAAATTTTTGTGATTTGTGTCATGAAAGGTTGTTGCTATTAGGTACAAAAGAGGATAAAGAAAAAGGAACTGGTTAATGAAGTTTTAGTGTTTTCACTTTTATCTAAAACTGTTAAAGTGAAGCTACAGTTTATTTTACTAAGTTCCTGTTATTTTATTAAAACAATTTGTAGGTTTTTCAAAAACCAACTTTCTTTCTTTTTTTAAAGCTTCTTCTGCAAAAATGGGTCTAGTTGAAACAAAATTAGCAATCATTCCTGGTGCAGGTATGGAATTTTTTTTCATAATTATGTAACTGTTCTTTATGAATGTTATTGTTATGTTCCATCTCTTGTATGTTGTCCAGATGCTGGCCAGTTTTGAACAACATTATTTTCATTCTGAATTTTTTGTATATAACTCCAGGTGGTGAATGTACTTAATATAGTCCTGCCTCCTATTTTCACCACAGCAACAACTTTCTGAGATTGGTTGGGCTGAACCAGAGTGACGGGCCCAAAGTCACCCAATTGGTTTTTATTCCCAAGGGAGGTCTAGAATGCACAGTCTCCTGGTTTCTAGACCAGTATAGTAATGACTTCACCAAATTGACTTTCAATACAGTTTTTCCATCTCTATTGTTTGATAACTGTCATAATGTTGTGAATGTCTTCCCAATTTATGATACCTAAACTGTGTAGTCATGGAGAATGGAAATGAAGCCAGGTTGGACTGGTGAGGATATCTATCTTCTCTTAGACTGTAGGGCATTTTGCCTATTGTATAAGCAACGAGCATGGATATGCATGCTGCCCATTTTTACTTGTGAAGATTTTTAGCATTAGGGAACATCATAGAAATTAACTCCTTTGTACTTGGCCTGCTGCTTAGTTTTCTTCTGTGCAGCAAAAGTCCCCAATCTACCCAAAGGGGAAGGAGAAGTTGCACTTCTTTAATTTTCTTCCTTTCAATATACAGGTAGTCCTTGATTTAAAACCCACAGTCGGGACCAGAATTTTCATTGCTAAGAAAAGCAATTGCTGAGTGAGACTTGCCCGATTTTATGAGCTTTTTCAACACAGTTGCTAACTGAATCATTACAATTAGGTGAATCACACAATACTTAAGCAAATTCAGCTTCTCTTATTGACTTGTCAGAAGCCAGCTGGAAAGATTGCAAAAGCTGATCACATGACCAGAATGCTGCAATAGTTATAAATACATGCCAGTTGCCAAGTGCCTGAATTTTGATCTTGTGACCGTAGGTATGCTGCTATAAGTGTCATAATTGTGAGAACTGGTCATGTCACTTTTTTCAGTGCTGTTGTAACTTTGAACAGTCACTAAAGAAATGGTTGTAAGTTGAGGACTGTAGATATAGTTGCACTGGCCAGATGATCGTAGATTTGGCTGATAAAAATTGAAGATCCTATCTCCTTCGGAATGAAGGAGTTAGAAGAAGGAGAAACAGATTTATCCTATATTGCTTTGTCTTGACTTCATGAAGAAATTATAAATATGAACTATTTCCTACTTCAGTGACTAAGATCTGAAATGGGGGCATGAAGAGAAAAAAATTCTGACTGTTTCATCAACCATGCGTTATTTTTCTCTATGATAGGTAGCTAAATATTTTCTTTCAATATTTACTATATCTGTTTATCATTTGTCAAACTTTAAATATTTCAAAGCTTGATGAATGTGAATAATGTAAAAATAGCTGGTTTGTATAACTATACAGGTAATTCTTGACTTATGGCCACAATTGAGCCCAAAATTTATATTGCTAAGTGAAATATTTGTTACGTGAGTTTTGCCCCATTTTACGATATTTCTTGCTACGGTTGTTAAGTGAATCACTGTAGTTGTTATTTTAGTAACCTGGTTGTTAAATTAATCCGGTTTCCCCATTGACTTGGCTTGTCAGAAGATCCCAAAAGGGGATCACATGACCCTCGGACACTGCAACGGTCATAAATATGAATCAGTTGGCAAGAGTCTGAATTTGGTCACATGACTACAGGGATGCTACAATGTTGTAAATATAAAAAATGGTCATAAGTCTCTTTTTCAGCACCGTTGTAACTTTGAACAGTCACTAAATGAACTGTTGTAAGGACTACCTGTAATGCTAATCTGTGCCTAAAGCTAACAAAAGGAGGAGAGTTTGTACAAGAAGCAAAAAGAGAAGACTGTTTTCACAAGAAAACAGTAACTTTTTGACAAAATGTTGCAGAGAAGTTGCCATTTTATTCTCTAGTAGATACTTTGTTTTTGACATGTCCCTCAAGGGTGAACTGTGCAAGAATTATACATCTCCAATGATAATAGCCAGTTGCACAAGCTCCTTTATTACTACATGGTAATAATTCATGAAGGTGCAGACTGGCCATTGAATTACAAAACATAGCATGTGGTGATTTAGCACTGTATCTTTTTTGGACCTGTGAATTTAAGAGTATTGACATGTTTCTTGAACCATATAAAGGGGCATTTACAAAATCAAAGCATTTTTATACACAAACTCTGAGTAATTATCATAAATCTGGCTCTGATTATTTGAGCTCATGATTAATCTGACGCCTTGATGTTGTAATCAAATTATTTTTCATCATTACTGTTTGTGTGAAAACTCAACATTATTTGCTTTTTACAGTATATAATATTATTTTAGACTTACAAAGATATATACTCTCAAGAGAAATAGTAATAGTATAATAGTATAGAAAACAGATGTTTGAACCGCCAGTCTTATTTCCAAATAATTAAACCATGTATCTCAAGTGCTAATAGAAAGAGGTGAATTAGTTCTGTGTCTATAAATTAAGAAGAATAGTGTGGCTTGGGTGTGTTTTCCTGCTTGCTATCCCCAAAATAGAATTTGATTCAGATGAATTTCATTGTAACTGATTTAATAAATCTAGTAGTAGTTCCTCAAATAACTTAGACTTAGAATAACTTTACTGTCACTCTTAATGTACACTAATCGGCATACATTAAAATGAAATTTCATGCATACAAGCTTTTTTTTAAAAGCTTCTTTGCATTATACAGCATGTTAAAATATTTTTCTAGGTATTCTTCAGTTGCACTTGGAATAGGTAATATAATATCAGGTGATTTTATTTGCCAGTCTTGCTCCTTAATCATAGTTTAGGGTACTAGTTTATTTGTGTGGAATTTGATAAATATGAGAAACAGAACATAGTTTATATTATCCTTTCTTTATCTCCCAGAAAAACTGACAAAAACTCCGACTCCAAGCTTCGGTGCAGATCAGTAGATTTAGAGAAGGGGAGGAATGGTTGGTAAACACCAATAGACAATGTTTAGTAAACCCAAGCAATATTTGTGGATTCTTGATTTAGAAGCTTTTACTATATGTATTCCTGCAACTGAAAAATGCAGCTATTGAATGAAAATCTTCAAAGTACATTATAAATCAACACCCAACATGCTTTCAGTTACAGCTGAGTTAGCATAATTGTGCATTTAAAACAGGTTTTCTTTAGTCATTATAGAACATGAAGCATGTATTCGGAAGAATAGATTTTTAGAGGTGATGATTATCCATTTTGCAGGTCAATTCCTGACAGCTCATATAACAGGATAAATTATCTACTTTTCTCTGCTATTTTTTCTGCAGGCCACAGTGCATCACACTTTATGTTTTGTATTGTGGTATATTTTAATTTAAATATGTGGTTTTGTTGTTGCTACTGTTACTTTAGTTTATACTTGAGACACAAAATATAGTATTGTGGACTTCAGTAGTCCTTGACTTATGACTATAATGGAACCCAGAATTTTGATCATAATTTGTTGAAGTCATGAGTAATCTTCCTTAAGTTTTTATTCTGAACAATAACATAGTACTCCAAAGTAGCAGTGTTCTCAGAAAACCACTATGACAGCACATGCACAATGATGTCATTGCATAAATGCTACCTACTTGCTTTGGAGAGAGCGCTTGGAGGATTATTCTGAATTACAGAAAATCAATGTAAACACTTTATATTTGGTTTGAATGATGCAAGCTTAGGTTATTAGTTTTTAGCAAGCAAGCTTTCACAGAATATTCTGATTCTATATATTATGGAAGTGATCTGAATTTGAAATAGGCTATTCTGGCATCAGGATGGTCCATTGTGTGGTTGACATGGTGGCTTGGGGGCCAGAACACTTCCAGAATACTTGTTAGTTCCAGAATTAGAATATTAAACCACAAAATGTTTGGCACATGCCTAATTTCTTGTATGGTAAATTGGATGATGACTGCTGAAGGTTTTAATGTCTTACAGTATTGTCCTAAAAATAGAAAAATAGAAAATTCTACAAAGGAAATAGTATGACTTTGATTTTGAAGCCTAAGCAGTTGCGTCTTTTTACTTCCCTCCAACAATGTGAACAAAATTGCTGATATAAATAGCAAGTGATGCATACACAAACTTTCACAGTTTGCCTTAACAACCAGGACATTATATTTAACATTAAGCCTTGTAAAATGAAAAAGGCAGTGCCCCCCCCCCCCCCCGGCAGCTGTACTTCAGATAATAGGGAGAAAAGCTGGACAAGCATATAAATTCACTTGAAATCCCTGAGAGCCACCTCAGATTTTGTTGGGCTAGAAAACATATGAATGTGAGATGTATTCCTATTTATATGAGAAGCAATAGTGAGGTTGGAATTAATGATGAAACCTTAATTAATCTATAAATGAATGAAAAAGTAAATTTATGAATCCGAATACTGGTATATCTGAGATCTATATGGAGACCTTAAAACTATGCACGTGCAATCAGAATCAAGACCTTAAAAGAAAAGGAAGAATTTCATGATAAATTCATGATATACAATATCTGCTAACTTAAAATACATAGATGATTTATTTGAAATAAATTTTTAAAAAATAATTTGCTTTTGGATATGCAGATCAGCTGACCTCTTCGTTAATTTTACATAAAAGAATGTATTTAGGAAGTCTTCTTGTTGCTAGTTGATTCTAGCTGTGGAAATAAAATGAGTAGGAAGTAAAAGTAAAATAATGATTTAACCAGCTCTTCCTTTGCAAATGCTAAATTTAAAGAAGAAAATTGATTTGGCATGTCTGTCATATCTGTTGACAGGAAACAAGAAACGTAATTCTTTTTAAATCCAGCAATCTACTATTTTTCTTCTGGGAGAATATTTTAAAATGTACATATTCTGTGATGGAAATTTTCTGATGTGGAGTTCTTACAGCGTTTGCATTTATCTGCTTTGTAACAAACTTTTTTTTTTTCCTTTACTTCAACAGTTGTTGCTCTTGTATGAATACAGAAGCTTCCTTTTCTACATTTTTATTTCCAGGGTCAGAGAGGTGAGGAGTTTTAAGCCAGAGCCTACCGTAGATTTATAATAAAGGGCTTTTTTGTCCATTTTTAATATTAGAGAGATCTGTTTTTTCTTTATTATATTTACTTTCTTTTAGTTTAGATCTGTAATCATTATTTAAACCCTTCCTCTTTATGTATCTATTACTTTTTAAGTTTTCACAGAACAGGATGTCTGCCATGTTTGGAAATTGGTTTTGAGAAATATTTTGCCTACGTAAAGGCATGGGCCTAAAGCAGGGGTCTCCAACCTTGGTCCCTTTAAGACTTGTGGACTTCAACTCCCAGGACTCTGGGAGTTGAAGTCCACAAGTCTTAAAGGGACCAAGGTTGGAGACCCCTGGCCTAAAGTAATCAGCTAGAATCTAATTGGGCTCAGATTATAAAAGAGGGTGGGTGGGTGCAGGAAGTTGCAGGAAATATTCTACCAGGTGAAGAGACCTAGAAGTCGGATTGGACAAACCTGTATTAATATATGGGTAATTGCTATTATGCTTAATAGCAATTCTAAAATTAATGTACAATACAAGCTTTGTGACACTGAATTATACTTTATTTTCCCCTTAGAAAATATTGACTAATAACACTATTGATTGACTTTTATGGCCCCAAGAATAACTTATTGAAATATTACAAAGATATTTTCCTAAGTCTTATTCCAGGGGTGAAATCTAAAAATTTTCCCTACCGGTTCTGTGGGCGTGGCTTAATTGGTGACCGTGGCTTGATGGTCAGATGACTGGGTGGGCGTTGCTAATAACAATAAATAATAAAATTAATAAACAAAGTATAAAAAAAATAAGAGGTACCAAAAACGAACTTTCACACTTTACACACACAACACAACACAACACAACACAACACAATTGACTCACACACAATGTAAAAGCAGCTGCACTTCACACTTCACACAGCCACAAAAAGCTCAAAAATCAACTTTCACACTTTACACACACACAACACAACTGACACACACACACACACGCACGCACAAAATGCCACATACAGCTTTCTGAGATTTTGTGTGTTTGTGTAGTTAGAGTGAAACACTACAGAAACACGCCAAATCTCAGAAAGCTGCACAAACATATTATTTTATTATTTTATTTTATTTTATTTTATTGTGGACTTCAATTCCCAGAGTTCCTCAGCCAGCAAAGCCAGCCAGCATTAGTTGATCATGAGGAAATAGATTAGCTAAGCAATTGATTCTGTCTGGCTGAAAGTGAAACTGGGGCTTTCGGGCTGGAAAAAAAGCCATGTGTTCATCAGTAATCAGATAAGTGCCTTAGAATCTCTAGTGTTACTTGTAAAAAACATGTTTTCTACAAGTAAGAGTACAAGTAAGGTTCTGCTGATGCGGAACTCAAGTGAGATCGCCAGAGGAGACTTTAAATTTTTTAAGTTTAAAGGCTCTGCTAATCTCAGCTGAGGGGTGGGATCCTCAAAGGCTTTTTTTTTACTTTTAAAGGCATGTTTCGGCTGAAGAAAAGCTGACTTTTAAAAGTAAAAAAAAAACCCTCTGCTGATGGTGCAGCTCAGCAGAGGCAAGGGGGCGGGGGCGGGGATTTTTGCTACCAGTCCTCCGAACCAGCAACCGCCATCGCTACCGGATCGCGCGAGCCGGTCCGAACCGGGAGCATTTCACCGCTGCCTTATTCCCTTTTGTCAGCTCAGTGTTTTTAATTTAATTCAGGATTCTCAGCTACATAGAAATCCTCCAAAATATCCTCTTATCTATTCTCACAGTTTGAAAATATTCTAAGCATACACACTGAAATTTAAACTTATTGGTGTATTTGAAATCTAAAAAGTAAATGCACATGAAAAAATTTTTAACTAGATTTTTTAAAAAAACAACAAATTACCTTGCTGTGAACAAATCATTTTTACGTACTACTTAATAGGATTCATTTCAATTGCAGGCCATGTTTCAGTGACTCTCATTCTGAAATATAAAAAACTATAAATCAACCATTTTCAGATGCTATCTGAAAATTTCTGTTATGGATTTTTTCTTTCTTGGAACATAAAAAAATAAATAAAAATGATTTCTTTTTCCTACTAAGATGTTAGTCCTTTGGGATGTTTTTATATAAATAAAAAAGAGCAAAAAGAGACATTTTAATTATGGACAGCTGGAATATACGGTTAAAGACTCACGTTTTGCTTATGCTAGAAAACCCCACAGATAAATCATGTGAAATATTTATAGTACCTAAATTGGCTACTACATTGAGAACAATTTTTTAAAATGCATTAATTAGAATTATTAGGAATTAGGTGAGAAAACAGGAAAGCGTTTTTTTTGTTCATTTGAATCATATGTAATAGATTATTTTATTTCAGTATCGTGGTATTTGTGCAGTGCTGACTATAGTTTATTGGCACTGCAATATTTAGATAACCTAGAGCATTAAAGATGAAAAAGAAGAGACTTCATCAGTATTAATTATGATTTAAAATGTCAGAGTTAATAAGCTTAAGATAATTTAGCTTTTACATCCAAAGCTGAATATAACAATAAAAAGCAGTTGCACATTATATCAATATAGTTTTATACAGTAAATATTTTTGTCCTTTAATATTAATTTATATTAATATACTGACCATCAATTGTGTTGTAAATGTTGTACCTTGATGAACGTATCTTTTATGTACACTGAGAGCATATGCACCAAGACAAATTCCTTGTGTGTCCAGTCACACTTGGCCAATAAAAATTCTATTCTATTCTATTCTATTCTATTCTATTCTATTCTATTCTATTCTATTCTATTCTATTCTATTCTATTCTATTCTATATTCTATTCTATTAAGGTCTCCATTGTAATATTATTTACTGTTGATGCATATTGAAGAAAAAAGAAATAGACAAAAACAAATAGGCACAACAACTAAAAAGAAAAAGAAAAACAATGTTATTTGGTTTCTGACTTTCCCCGTTTTATGCTTCTTCTAATTTATAATATTCATAAACATTTAAATTCTCAGAGAGCCCAAACTGTAAATGTTTATATTTGCCATGTTGTATGATATCTTGTAATTATTCTTGCTTATGTTAAGTTAAAATTCTGTTGTAAATAAATTCTGTTAATTTTGCCAGTGCTGCATATTTTCCAAATTTAAGTTCCCAATCAAATATTGTTGGGATTATATCTTCTCCCAGCGTGGTGCAAAATTTATTCTCACTGCCATAATCATGTATTTCAGTCTTTACAGTCTTCCTCGCAAGAATTTCAGAACTGATTTGCCATTTCATTTTTTCGAGGATTTAGAGGGAGTAACCAGCCCAAAATCATTCAGCTGGCTTTGTGCCTAAGAGGGGACTAGAATAGCGATCCCTAACCTTTCCACCTTTGTGGACTGTCAGGGGGGGAGGGAGAGGCAATGGTTTATGCATGAGTGGTGGGTCAGAGTGTATAAGTATAAAGTATAAAAGTATATAACCCCACAAGCATCCCATATTAAAACAATCAAATCGTAACAAATAAAACCAAAACACATTAAACCCACAAACCTGAATCCAAAACCAGTTCTGAAGTATTTTTCAGAACCTTGAAGTGCTTTCTGTATCTCCCTGGGGGAAGCGGGAGGAAAGAGGGGTTGCTATTCTAGAGGCACAACAGAAAAGGCAAGTTTCTTCAGTTCCACAAGATGATAACATTTAATAGAAGGGATCTCTAGTGTTTGTTTTTGCTTTTATTTATTTTTTTATGCTCCCCATCTCCTCTATAAGGTGGCTCTGTTCCCATTCTGTTATCACGTAGTGGGCAGGTAGAAATAATTAAGTTAGGCAGACCTTCAAATGAATTCATCAATGAATGCACTATCCCGGATTTGCCAAAGGTCATTGACAAGCATGACTAGCACCAGTGGTGGGATTCAAATAATTTAACAACCGGTTCTCTGCCCTAATGATTTCTTCCAACAACCAGTTCACCAAACTGCTCAGAAAGTTAACAACCGGTTCTCCCGAAGTGGTGCGAACTGGCTGAATCCCACCACTGACTAGCACCTTCTGCATAGAGTACCCCAGTCTGAAACCCAACTGAAACATATCCAGGTAATCCATTTCCCCAAGATCCTTTGTAATTGTTGCCTGACCTCTTTCTCTACAACCTTTACTATAAAGTGGAATTGGGAGCCTGGAAAATAATTGTCTAAAATAATGTAATGGCCAATGATGGACTCCTGAGAAGAGGGCATGCCATTGTCTCCTTCAGGCCAGCAGAATTACTCCCTCAAAGAAGCAGAAATCACTGCATGGACCCATCCCTTAATTACGCCCATGTCACCTTCATAACTGGGGAGAGTTCAGGATCTAACAAATGTGGCTGAACTAACAGACAGAAAGTCCTTCAGTTAAAGACTGAATATTATTTTCTCTGTTTGGTAAGAAGTATAGACTACTTATATGTTATCATTATCTAACATCCATCAGCAATGTAGCTTATCTGTTTGTTTGACTACAGCTGATGTCTAGATAATAAAGGGTACTGATCTGTTGGTTAATGAAAACTAAAACTTACTTTGTTGGGCCAAATTTCAGCATATGTATTTTCTTAAATTATTGATGAGATGTGCAGTTTTATAAATACGTTTGATCTATTTTCTATGTTGGAAAGTTGCTGAGTGGAGATGACCTGTTAAAATTGCCTTGAGAAAGAAAATAATACGTGTATTATGTTGTGCTTTAGATACATATGCATTTTCTTAAAGTACTTGAACTCTTACTCTACTTTTTTGGTTGCAGTCACACTTTTAAAAATTGATATATTAAAGATGATGATACTCCATAGCATCAGTATTTGTATTTTTTCTTACCTTTCCTCAACTACAGGCGGGACACAACGACTACCTCGTACCATTGGTGTGTCTCTGGCAAAAGAATTAATATTTTCTGCTCGTGTACTTGATGGTGAAGAAGCTAAATCAATAGGCTTGATCAGTCATGTGGTTGAACAGAATGAAGCAGGAGATGCTGCCTACAGAAGAGCGTTAGCCTTGGCAAGAGAATTTTTACCTCAGGTACAGTCTCAGTGGATAATATTCTTTATTCTGTCATTTTGTGGCAATAGAGGACAATTATTACTATAAAATATATTGAAAGCCTTCCATTACTTATAATTACTTATAATGCCAAATCTTCTTCCTTGGTTGTTATTATGGGCATATTATTCATCTATCCATGATTATTTATAAATCTTAAAATATTGAATTAATGATAAATATTGGAGGATTTTGTTATTATTTAAGATTTAGTACTTTAACTAGTATTTTTGCTTAGTATCCATCATTTTCTTAGGCATTTTACTATGGAAATTTTAAAAATTCTTTTGTCTCCACATTTCCTAATTTAGTTTCCCCAAATAAATTAAAATGTTGAAGTTCTGTTAATCAGTAAAAAGTACTGAAATGGCACTTTATAGCCCAAATTATAAATACAGATTCCATTAGCTTGATGGAAAGTGTATACTTATAAATGGGTTTAAGTATGTAGTTTTATATATTAGATAATATCCTTTATAATATTATAATATTTGTTTATTTGATTACTATCTAGATATAGTGAAAAATAATAGTGATTTTTATTGATCTGAAATTAAAAAGAATCACTGTCTCTAACATTTTAGGAAACAATAGATAAAATAATATTATTCTGTTGTCAAGTATTGTCTTTGTTAAAGGTCAGTATTGTCAAGCTCTCAAGCAGCTTTACAAAGTATATTTTAAAATTCCTTAGGTGAACTATGTAGTATATGTAGTATACTACATATAACTATGTGGTATATGATCACAATCTATTTTGTTACCTTTGGCAGGGTCTGTCTGTCTGTCTGTCTGTCTGTCTGTCTATCTATCTATCTACCTATCTACCTATCTATCTATCATCTACCTACCTACCGCCACCCATCTATCAAATCATAATACTTCCCATCCCATTAATACATTTCATATTAATATTAAAATAGGGGTGCTTATCGCGTAACTTTGAACATTCGTTAAGGGAACACTCGTAACCCAGGCATTACCTGTAGAACAATTAGATAGTCATTCTGCTTTCATGAAAGCTGTGAGTTTGTTGGTTATTGCGTGCAATTTTTAGTGGTGTTTGTTCAATATAGGGAAGGAGATAGGTACTGTTACTGTTTTATGCATTTGAAGCAACACACCTATCAGCCAGTATATTCAGTAGGTTGAAGTCCCCAAGACCATAAATCTAGAGGACTGTCGTGTCCCACTCCTCCTCTGACGGCCGGGTCGGGGAAGTCCGTATCAAGCGTGGCTGCAAAGCCTCTGCAGCTTTGCCAAAGTTCTGTCAGAGTTCTCAGGGCAGGGAGGAGACCAGGATGTGACTTCAGCAATCCAATTTAGACTTTGTCTGACTCAAAGAATGCCAGAAAGCAGATCCTTTATATAGGCCATGGGGTGTGGCTCCATGACTCAGCACTTATCCAGGCCTGCCCCTCCCTTCCTTTTGCTGACGTCGCCTCTCCACTCTCCGGAAGCGTGGGTCCCTCCAGCCTCCAGCTGCTGGTAATTCCAGCTCACTCCCCAGGCTCACATGCTGTGGGGGAGGGGTCCAGCTGCTCCGTTTGTCCGGGCATGGTGCCAGGACTGGGGGCTGGAGGCATGTCAGGCCATTCGTCTTGCTCGGTCTGTCCAGGCATGGTGCCAGGACTGGGGGCTGGAGGCATGCCAGGACATTCTTCTGCACTATCAGCGTCCGGCAGGAGACGAGAGGGGCCCGGCTGCGGGGGGAGGGGGGCGAGCGAGGCACAACAAGGACCAATAGTACACTTTCTAGTCCTTGTGATACTGATGTATGTACATTGAGGTATACATACTATACATCAGCGGTCACCAACCAGTGGTCCGTGGACCACTGGTGGTCCGCGAGAAAATTTTAGTGGTCCGCAGAATTATTATTTGCATTTTTTATATTGCACTAAATCAGACGTCCTCAAACGTGGGCCCCTGGGCCACATACATGCAATGAACGTTTGTGTTGCTGTAGAGAGTCTCCCCCTTCTGGGTCTTTTTGTGCGGGTTAGAGGGGAGCAGAAATTCTGACTTGGCCCACAAAGCCACACCCACAGTAGTAAAAAAATTTGAAACCCACCACTGCCCTGAACCCATATATACCACACAGTTAGATGTAGATCTCACTGAAATCCTTTTAGTTGGCTTTCAACCAGGGCAGTATTAACATGGCCATTCTTGAACTGCTTTGTCTAAATACTTTATTTTTTTCCTTTCCTTTTTTTCTTTTAGTTTTCTTTAACCTTTCTCAGAAATTCTTTGAGTGATTAATTGCGATAATTTGTTCTTCAGTTACAGGCCTCTAGTCTTGAGGTTTATGGCCCTAAGAGGTTCAATCTGTATCTTTAAAATCATATGGGTTAGATATTTGCATGGCTTCTAGATATTTACTAAGCAACTTCATCACAATCATTCTTGTTTGCTTACTTCTCTCTGGAAACTAACTTTAAGGGCAACTGACCCTGAAGTACTTGTAGCCTCTTCACCTTCCTTCAAACCTCATACAATTACCATGTATCAAAGGTTATCTGGCAGCTTAACTCTGTAAGAAAATATTTGCATTTTTCACTCCTCCTTAGAGTTGACACCACTATTGTTATCCCCCAGATTGTTGCCCATTAAAGGGTCAAAGCTGTTTTAGCAAACTGCCCCATTCATTTCCCAATGGCCTCAGGAGCTGCAGTTTGTCATGCTACTCCTTTTCATCTCTTACTTATAAACCAAACTGATTTTCCTTTCATACAGTATATCAGGGACAAGACTTCCATCCAGATCTTAATTCCTTCTGCTTTACAGATTGATGGCACACAATCAACCAATCTTACAGCTTGGGTTCAAAAGTCCTTCCAAATCAAGATAGAACTGACTTTGTTGGCTTTTCAGAAGCTTTCTACAGGGCTAAATGGAAATGCCAAAGCTGTAATTGAATCCTATACAGTATTGGGGCAACCATATTTTTCCCATTGTCTTGCGTATGAAATAACAAAATTTGGTTCACTCTTCAGTAAAGTATATCTTGCAGCCTTCCTGTCCTTGCTTAGCACTTCTTTTCTTTTCTTTTTCATAACTCACAAGTGAAGCATTTCATGAAAGCCCTAGACTAGATAGTCCTTATTCTCTGATTCCTCACCACTTCTGGTGCAGCCTTTCCTTTGTTTTTGCTCTCTTAATGTTGAAACCCTTTGAATTAATGTCTATAGTCCTGATACATCAAATTTCTGATGATTGTGACATCGGATCATTAAAATAGAGAATAGAATAGAATAGAATAGAATTTTTTATTGGCCAAGTGTGATTGGACACACAAGGAATTTGTCTTGGTGCATATGCTCTCAGTGTACATAAAAGAAAAGATCGTTCATCAAGGTACAACATTTACAACACAATTGATGGTCAATATATCAATATAAATCATAAGGATTGCCAGCAACAAGTTATAGTCATACAGTCATAAGTGGAAAGAGATTGGTGATGGGAACTATGAGAAGATTAATGGCGTGACCAATCGGAAGCGGGCAGGCCCGACCTGGGAAACCCTAGGTCGGGCACGCATTAAGCCCCCACTGGGCGTTGCGGAAGTAGACTCTGGGCCCCCTCGGCATCTGATTCTGGAGACATGGATATGGTTGGGGAACCAGTCGGACGGGCTCCAGGCGCATGCGCTGGTGGACTCAGGGGCCACAACAAACTTTATGGACCAGGCCTTTGTGGCCCAGTTTGCGGTCCCCGTGGTTCCGGTGGACCCTCCGATGCGGTAGAGACAATTGATGGACGAGAACTGGTGTCCGGCCCCATTAAATTCGCCACCCAGCCTTTGCGCCTGGCTATTGGGGACCATGAGGAGGCGATCCAGTTTTATGTCACGGCGGACCTTTATTTTCCCTTGGTCCTTGGGATGGCCTGGCGGACCCACGATCCTCAGGTGGCCTGGTCGCGAACGCCATCTCTTTCCCGAGTCTGCAGTGCGTCGATCACATCCGCCACACCTGTGCCGGCCAGAACGTCCCCACCGCTGCCATCACCTTGCCTCCTGAGCTGGCGGACTTCGCCCGGCGTGTTCAGCGAGAAGGAGGCGGACCGACTACCCGCATCGGCCCCACGATTGCCCGTGGACCTTCTGCCCAACGCACCACTGCCTGTGGGACGCCTGTATTCCATGTCGGAGCCCGAGTTGGCGCCTCAGGGACTTCCTGGACAAAAACCTGGCCGAGGTTCATCTGGCCTTCAAAGTCCCCTCTCTCGGCCCTGGTCCTCTTCGTGAAGAAGAAGACAGGGGACTTGCGCCTGTGCTGTGATTACCGCCGGCTAAATGCCATTACGGTACGAAATCGCTACCCCCTGCCGCTTATCCCGGAGCTACTGGAGAGGTTGCGGGAGGCCACGATCTTCACCAAGCTCGATCTCCGGGGGGCCTACAACCTGGTGCGGATGCGAGAAGGAGACGAATGGAAGACGGCATTCGGCACCCGATACGGACACTACGAATACACTGTCATGCCATTTGGGTTGACCAACGCTCCCGCCGTTTTCCAGCACTTCATGAACGACGTGTTCCGAGACATGTTGGATCGGTTCGTGGTTATCTACCTGACGACATCCTGATTTACTCCCGGTCCAGGGAAAGCCACCTTCGACACGTCGGTCTGGTTCTGCAACGCTTGCGGGAGCAACAACTCAATGCGAAGCTGGAGAAATGCGTCTTCTTCCGGACTTCCATAGAATTCCTCGGGCATATCATCTCGCCCGAGGGCATAGCCATGGACCCATGTAAAGTAGAAGCTTTGTGTAGCTGGGAAGCCCCTCGTCGGGTGAAGGATGTTCAGCGCCTGCTGGGCTTCGCCAACTACTACCGGACCTTCATCCCGGGCTTCGCCACACTGACGGCTCCACTTACCCAGCTCCTCAGGAAGAAGGTTGCGTTCCGGTGGGGTCCCCCGCAGCAAGAAGCATTCACAGCCCTCAAGAAAGCCTTTCACGGAACCCGTCCTGAGGCATCCCGACCCGCTCCGGCCTTTTGTGGTGGAAACGGACGCGTCCAATGTGGCTCTGGGAGCGGTGCTGCTACAGGCTCCGGCGAATGGTGGCACACTTTTCCTGCGCTTACTACTCCCGGAAACTCAATCCTTCCGGCGCAACTACACTATCTGGGAAAAGAGTTGCTGGCTATCAAGGCTGCATTCGAGGCTTGGCGACACCATCTGGAGGGCCCGACATCAGGTGGAGGTCGAGCGGACCATCGGAATCTCGAGCACCTCACCACAGCTCGGAAGTTGAACCAGCGGCAGATCCGGTGGTCGTTGTTTTGCCGGTTCAACTTCCGTGACCTACATTCCCAGCGGTCACAACCGAGGGCGGATGCCCTGTCCCGCAAGCCAGAGTACCTCTGCGCCAAGGACCCCTTCCTCCACGGACAGTGCTGCGGCAGAAGCCTTGGCCGCAGCACGGGAGCCAGTGGACTTGCGGGCCCAGGTGCGAGGCGCAGCGCCAGGGCGCCTGGTCGCAGCAAAGGAGAGCGGAGGTGGGCCCCACGTCTCCTTGGACCTTGGAGGAGGACTTACTCAAGTTTGGGCGATTATATGTGCCCACAGGACCACTCCGAGCCCTAGTCATGACCCAGTGCCACGACAACCCTGCAGCAGGACATTTTGGGTTCTTCAAGACCCTCCACCTGGTGACACGGACCTTTTGGTGGCCCCGAGTGCGGCATGATATACATGCCTACGTGACATCCTGCGTACCGTACCGGCAAGCCAAGACCACCACGGGGGCACCTCCCGGGCTCCTCCAGCCCTTGCCGATACCCGACAGACCCTGGGGGGCGATCTCTATGGACTTCCTGACAGACCTGCCGCCGTCCTCTGGGTTCACCACGGTGCTGGTGGTGGTGGACATGCTCACCAAGATGGCACACTTCATCCCATGCCGCGGACTGCCCACAGCCGCAAAAACGGCCCGTCTCTTTCTGCAGCACATCTTCCGCCTCCATGGTCTACCGGACAGGGTGGTTTCGGACTGCGGAGTTCAGTTCACAGCCCGCTTCTGGAAGAGCCTGATGGCCGCGTTGGAGGTGCAGGTGTGTCTGTCGTCATCGCACCATCCGGAGACCGACGGGGGTACAGAGAAGGTCATCGGTATACTGGAACAGTATCTCCGTTGCTTCATCAACCAGCAACAGGACAACTGGGCCGACTACCTGTCCCTGGCGGAGTTTGCTTTTAACAACTCTCAGCACACCTCTACTCAGATGACCCCGTTCTTTGCCAATGTGGGGTACCATCCGCGGCTCTTCCCTCTGGCACCACCGGACTCTCCTGTTCCCGAAACGCAGACCTTCCTGACGGAATTGCATGCGGTCCAACAGTTGGTACGTCAGCAGCTGAATCGGGCAAAGGACTACAATGGTCCGCCGACTGCTCCCGACGGGCAACCCCGCTGGCAGTTGGAGACCGGGTGTGGCTCTCCACCAAACACCTCCCGTCCGACCGCCCGGTAAAGAAGTTGGACCACCGATTCATCGGCCCGTTCCCTGTCGAGGCAGTCATCAACCCGGTAGCCTACCGACTGACCCTGCCACGATCCATGCGGATCCACCCCGTTTTTCACCGGTCCCTTCTGGTTCCTGAGGCCACACGAGTCCCTTGGTGCCCAACAGCACCCGTCACTGTCGCCGAGGACGGATCGGAGGAATCTGAAGTCCACAGCGTCGAGACTCCCGCTGGCTGAAGGGTCGTTTCCAATATTTGATCGCGTGGAAGGGATACGGGACTGATTTCTCCTGGGTAGATGCCTCCGGCGTTCATGCCCTGACCTGGTGCAGGCCTTCCATGAGCAGAACCCAGCCCGACCGCATCCCGATCGTCAGCCCCGGGGGAAGGGCCCTGCGGTGAGGGATAGTGTTGTGACCCAGGTTCCTGGACCCGGACTCCTGGACTCGGATGATTCAGAAAGTGAGGGAGAAGACCTGGCCAGCCCTGCTTCTCTTGAGCCCTTTCCCTCCCTGGCACCCACTCAAAGGGAGGAGGAGGGGCCGGCACAGCCTGATTCCATGGAGCCTCCTTCTGATTTGGCAACGCCCCAAGAACAGTTTTGGAGCGATGCAAGGTTACGTAGACGTGATCGCCGTGCGCAGCAGCGGAAGAGTTGGGACAAAGCCAAGTCATAATTGTCATGCAGTGACATCTGCAGAGACTATAAATAGGAGGCGGGACTTCCTGGTTTTTTGTCTTGGACAAAGTAATGAGTTGGCGCGAGCTAATGAATTGGCGCGAGCTAACTGTTTCAATGGAGGGAAGAATATATTCGTGAGTAATTCTGGCCTTATCTATAATTTCCTCGTTATCTCCAGAAACTTGGCAGGCCCGTGGGTAGACGTGGCCAGGACATGTATCTATGTAAATAAAAGGAAAAAAGGAAGGCCTCTGACGGACTCTTTGCTGGGAGTATTGGGGGAAGGGAAACAGAACACGTGGGTCCCTCCAGCCTCCAGCTGCCGGTAATTCCAGCTCGTGAGTGGCTTCACACTCCCCAGGCTCACATGCTGTGGGGGAGGGGTCCAGCTGCTCCGTTTTTCCGGGCATGGTGCCAGGACTGGGGCTGGAGGCATGTCAGGCCATTCGTCTTGCTCGGTCTGTCCAGGCATGGTGCCAGGACTGGGGGCTGGAGGCATGCCAGGACATTCTTCTGCACTATCAGCGTCCGGCAGGAGACGAGAGGGGCCCGGCTGCGGGGGGAGGGGGGCGAGCGAGGCACAACAAGGACCAATAGTACACTTTCTAGTCCTTGTGATACTGATGTATGTACATTGAGGTATACATACTATACATCAGCGGTCACCAACCAGTGGTCCATGGACCACTGGTGGTCCGCGAGAAAATTTTAGTGGTCCGCAGAATTATTTGCATTTTTTATATTGCACTAAATCAGACGTCCTCAAACGCGGGCCCCTGGGCCACATACATGCAATGAACGTTTGTGTTGCTGTAGAGAGTCTCCCCCTTCTGGGTCTTTTTGTGCGGGTTAGAGGGGAGCAGAAATTCTGACTTGGCCCACAAAGCCACACCCACAGTAGTAAAAAAATTTGAAACCCACCACTGCCCTGAACCCATATATACCACACAGTTAGATGTAGATCTCACTGAAATCCTTTTAGTTGGCTTTCAACCAGGGCAGTATTAACATGGCCATTCTTGAACTGCTTTGTCTAAATACTTTATTTTTTTCCTTTCCTTTTTTTCTTTTAGTTTTCTTTAACCTTTCTCAGAAATTCCTTGAGTGATTAATTGCAATAATTTGTTCTTCAGTTACAGGCCTTAGTCTTGAGGTTTATGGCCCTAAGAGGTTCAATCTGTATCTTTGCTCTATTTAAAATCATATGGGTTAGATATTTGCATGGCTTCTAGATATTTACTAAGCAACTTCATCACAATCATTCTTGTTTGCTTACTTCTCTCTGGAAACTAACTTTAAGGGCAACTGACCCTGAAGTACTTGTAGCCTCTTCACCTTCCTTCAAACCTCATACAATTACCATGTATCAAAGGTTATCTGGCAGCTTAACTCTGTAAGAAAATATTTGCATTTTTCACTCCTCCTTAGAGTTGACACCACTATTGTTATCCCCCAGATTGTTGCCCATTAAAGGGTCAAAGCTGTTTTAGCAAACTGCCCCATTCATTTCCCAATGGCCTCAGGAGCTGCAGTTTGTCATGCTACTCCTTTTCATCTCTTACTTATAAACCAAACTGATTTTCCTTTCATACAGTATATCAGGGACAAGACTTCCATCCAGATCTTAATTCCTTCTGCTTTACAGATTGATGGCACACAATCAACCAATCTTACAGCTTGGGTTCAAAAGTCCTTCCAAATCAAGATAGAACTGACTTTGTTGGCTTTTCAGAAGCTTTCTACAGGGCTACATGGAAATGCCAAAGCTGTAATTGAATCCTGTACAGTATTGGGGCAACCATATTTTTCCCATTGTCTTGCGTATGAAATAACAAAATTTGGTTCACTCTTCAGTAAAGTATATCTTGCAGCCTTCCCGTCCTTGCTTAGCACTTCTTTTCTTTTCTTTTTCATAACTCACAAGTGAAGCATTTCATGAAGCCCTAGACTAGATAGTCCTTATTCTCTGATTCTTCACCACTTCTGGTGCAGCCTTTCCTTTGTTTTTGCTCTCTTAATGTTGAAACCCTTTGAATTAATGTCTATAGTCCTGATACATCAAATTTCTGATGATTGTGACATCGGATCATTAAAATAGAGAATAGAATAGAATAGAATAGAATTTTTTATTGGCCAAGTGTGATTGGACACACAAGGAATTTGTCTTGGTGCATATGCTCTCAGTGTACATAAAAGAAAAGATACGTTCATGAAGGTACAACATTTACAACACAAATGATGGTCAATATATCAATATAAATCATAAGGATTGCCAGCAACAAAGTTACAGTCATACAGTCATAAGTGGAAAGAGATTGGTGATGGGAACGATGAGAAGATTAATAGTAGTGCAGATTTAGTAAATAGTTTGACAGTGTTGAGGGAATTATTTGTTTAGCAGAGTGATGGCCTTCAGGAAAAACTGTTCTTGTGTCTAGTTGTTCTGGTGTGCAGTGCTCTATAGCGTCGTTTTGAGGGTAGGAGTTGAAACAGTTTATGTCCTGGATGTGAGGGATCTGTAAATATTTTCACGGCCCTCTTCTTGATTCGTGCAGTATACAGGTCCTCAATGGAAGGCAGGTTGGTAGCAATTATTTTTTCTGCAGTTCTAATTATCCTCTGAAGTCTGTGTTTTTCTTGTTGGGTTGCAGAACCGAACCAGACAGTTATAGAGGTGCAAATGACAGACTCAATAATTCCTCTGTAGAACTGAATCAGCAGCTCCTTGGGCAGTTTGAGCTTCCTGAGTTGGCACAGAAAGAACATTCTTTGTTGTCCTTTTTTGATGATGTTTTTGATGTTAGCTATCCATTTTAGATCTTGCGATATGATAGAACCTAGAAATTTGAAGGTTTCTACTGTTGATACTGTGTTGTCTAGTATTGTGAGAGGTGGAAGTATGGAAGGGTTTCTCCTAAAGTCTACCACCATTTCTACGTTTTTGAGTGTGTTCAATTCCAGATTGTTTTGGTTGCAGCACAAGAAATGTATGTATGTACGTACGTACGTATGTATGTATACATTATGATGAGGGCTTTCCTTATTTAATAATAATAATAGAGTTGGAAGGGACCTTGGAGGTCTTCTAGTCCAACCTCCTGCCCAGGCAGGAAACCCTACACCACTTCAGACAAATGGTCATCCAACATTTTCTTAAAAATTTCCAGTGTTGGAGCATTCACAACTTTTGCAGGCAAGTTGTTCCACTTATTAATTGTTCTAACTATCAGGAAATTCTAAGGAAATTAGTTCTAAGTTGCTTCTCTTCTTGATTAGTTTCCACCCATTGCTTCTTCTTCTACCCTCAGGTGCTTTGGAGAATAGTTTGACTCCCTCTTCTTTGTGGCAACCCCTGAGATATTGGAACTCTGCTATCATGTCTCCCCTAGTCCTTCTTTTCATTAAACTAGACATTTTCCATAGAACAAGATAGTCCTTTATCAAGGTATTTTTTTCATTTTTCATTTTTTTCCATTCAAAATAGTCTGTTTTCCCAGTTTCTGAACACCATGGAAAAAACTGTGCAGGAGATGACCAGGCTGAGGCCAAGGGAGAGGTCAAATGCATCATAAGTCTCAAGTCCCTTCATGCCCAGAAGAGATCTAAGTCAAGCACACCTTGAATTCCGTTGACTCTTACCTACCGCCAATTTGCTTTGACTGTTAATTCAGTTTCTTATAGACAGTGTTAGCATACAATAAACCTATATTCATTTGAATTGTCTGGACTCCTGATTTCCTGCGCTTGGCACATTACTTTATTCTTTTGATGCTTATCATTTTTAATTAGGTTAGGCCAGTTCAATACCATTTCACTGGGATTGAAGTTTATTCTTGGTTTTTCAAGGTTTTTCCAAGCTCCATACTGATAATGTATGGAGTCATAAAGGTTTACTCCAGCTATTGCTGCCTGATTCTCATTCAGATTGGCAGTTTTCCTCCTGCTTATATTAGGTAGCTATGCAAATTTCATCTTCACCTACCAACATAGGAAATGGAAAGACCATTGCTTTTTCTGACACATTGTGATGACTAGAAATAAATTTTCTACTTATATATTTGTTTGAATTGATAGATGACAACTTAGAGTAGTATATTTGCATCCAAGAAACCTTTTTTGTTGTCCTGTATAAATATTCAGAGATAGGTCTTTCCCATCTTGGTGCTCTATTTGATATTCATTTGCCAAATTTAGTTTTCAGGAGTTCAGCTCTCATACATTTAGCAGGTGCCACAAAACTAGCCAACAAATTACAGATTTTATATTCTAGAAATTCTTACAAAAATTGCAGTGCCTTTCTTTTTTAAATATACTGTATCATATTGTTTAATAGTGAAAAATTATTAAAATGCATATAGAAATACAAATAGAATTATAAGTAAATGAACTTGCTAAATAAGCTTTGTATATCCATGCATATATCTATTTTATAGATTTAGATCACACTTTTATTTTATATAACTCATGGTGGTGTACTTAATCCTACTGCCTCCTATTTTCCCTACAACAACAATCCTGTAAAATGGTTATTCTAAGAGAAAGAACTGGCTCAAATCTACCAAGCCAGTTTATGTGCCTGTAGAAGTACTACGACTCATAATCTGATTTTTAATCTGGCACTTTTATAATTAGTTCCAGGTTGCTGATAAAGCATTCATTTTATTATGAAATATGTTTTAAGCCCTTGAGTACAAAGCCCTATTCTACATAAAAGTTGTTAGATTCAATATTGTGTTGACTGAAGTCAGCTTGTCAAGTGAAGTTATAGATTTAGGTTTTAATTCTTACCCTCAAATGCTGTTACGGTACACATGCAAATGTAACAATTAATCCAATTGACTTCTGAGAGAGCAAAATGAAATGTTGATATTTGAATCCTTTTTAAAAGTCACAAAACTTATTTTCTGTGTTGAAACTTACATTTCTTTTTAATTTTAGGGACCCATAGCAATGAGAGTTGCAAAATTGGCCATAAATCAAGGAATGGAAGTAAGAAAATCTATTTATGCATACAATTTAATATTTTTTTAAAGGGACAAAGTACATGCAGAAATTGTATACTTGATATATATGGATCAAAATCTGTAAAACAGTAGTAGGATGTATTGTCTCAAGCACAGTATAGAAAGTTTGGAAAACTGAATCCTATTTATACTTTTTTCCTGACTACTATACTCTTAGTCCCATTGCCTCACAGAATCGGGGAAAGTTTGAATGTGACCCTGCTATTGCACATAGAACAATAACAATTATGCAGATTCTCTCATATCTTACTTAGTCCTCAGTTTGAAAAGAGTAAACCCTATAAATCAGCATATTTATTCCTTAACTTTAGAAAGTCTGCTAAGTTATGATGTCTTTATTCATTTTTGAATTAATGTTTTGAGCACAACATATTTTTATCAGACTTGCAAATTTCTATTGGAATAAAGACAATATATTTATTTTCTGTCCTCACTAGGTTTCTGAAAATATGTATTCTAACACAATTATACTAGAAATTAGTACCTTTAGACTTCTTAAATGTTTAGTGAAGACTATCCTTTTATCTATTTTTACAAAGATTTATTTTATTTATTATTTATTTATTTAATCAAATTTTTATACTACCCTATCTCCCGAAGGACTCAGGGCGGTTTACAGCCTGATAAAAACACAAGAATAAATACACAGTAAAAACAGTATTTAAAAAACGTATTGAATTAGGCCAAATTTAAAATTATAATTAAAATAATAAAAAACCCATTTAAAAGCTAAATTTAAAAATTAAAATTAAAATCCTAGGCCAGTCCTGCGCAGATAAATAGGTGTGTCTTGAGCTCACGGCGAAAGGTTCGAAGGTCAGGAAGTTGGCGGAGTCCTGGGGGAAGTTCATTCCAGAGGGTGGGAGCCCCCACAGAGAAGGCCCTTCCCCGGGTGTCGCCAGTCGGCACTGCCTGGCGGACGGCACCCTAAGGAGTCCCTCTCTGTGAGAGCGTACGGGTCGGTGGGAGGCAATCGGTGGCAGTAGGCAGTCCCGTAAGTAACCCGGCCCCATGCCATGGAGCGCTTTAAAGATAGTAACCAAAACCTTGAAGCGCACCCGAAAGGCCACAGGTAGCCAGTGCAGTCTGCGCAGGAGTGGTGTCACATGGGAGCCACGAGGGGCTCCCTCTATCACCCGCGCAGCTGCATTCTGAACTAACTGGAGCCTCCGGATGCTCTTCAAGGGGAGCCCCATGTAGAGAGCATTGCAGTAATCCAAGCGAGATGTCACGAGCGCATGAGTGACCGTGCATAGGGCATCCCGGTCTAGGAAGGGGCGCAACTGGCGGACCAGGCGAACCTGGTAAAAAGCTCTCCTGGAGACGGCCGTCAAATGGTCTTCAAAAGACAGCCGTCCATCCAGGAGAACGCCCAAGTTGCGCACCCTTTCCATTGGGGCCAATGACTCGCCCCCAACAGTCAGCTGCAGCTGCAACTGACTGTACCGGGGTACCGGCATCCACAGCCACTCTGTCTTGGAGGGATTGAGCTTGAGCCTGTTTCTCCTCATCCAGACCCGTACGGCTTCCAAACACCGGGACAGCACTTTGATAGCTTCGTTGGGGTGGCCTGGAAAAGTACAGCTGAGTGTCATCAGCGTACAGTTGGTGCCTCATCCCAAAACTACTGATGATCTCACCCAGCGGCTTCATATAGATGTTGAACAGGAGAGGTGAGAGAATCGACCCCTGCAGCACCCCACAAGTGAGGTGCCTCGGGGTCGATCTCTGCCCCCCTGTCAACACCGTCTATGACTGATCAGAGAGATAGGAGGAGAACCACCGATAAACGGTGCCTCCCACTCCCAATCCCTCCAACCGGTGCAGCAGGATACCATGGTCGATGGTATCAAAAGCCGCTGAGAGGTCTAATAGGACCAAGGCAGAGGAATAACCCCTATCCCTGGCCCTCCAGAGATCATCAACCAACGCGACCAAAGCCGTCTCCGTGCTGTATCCGGGGCAAAAGCCGGACTGGAACGGGTCTAGATGGACAGTTTCATCCAGGTACCGGGGTAATTGACATGCCACCACACTCTCTACAACCTTCGCCACAAAGCGAAGGTTGGAGACCGGACGATAATTTCCTAAAACAGCCGGGTCCAGGGAAGGCTTCTTGAGGAGGGGTCTCACTACCGCCTCTTTCAAGGTGACCAAAGCTATTTTCTTTAACATAATTTTATTAAAAGTTTTAAAATCAAGAGTAAAAATTAATACAAACTAAGTGTAAGACAAAATAATAAGAAAAATATAAAAGAGAGAGAGAGCTAAAATGCAAGAAGAAAAAAGTTAAAGAAAAATTGAAAAGGAATAAGAAAAATAAAGAAGTGATTCTAATCTTCTTTATAGCAGTTATAAATACAACTATATATTTATCTTTTTCTCTAAAGTTACATTGCGACTCTTATTTTTAAAAAAATACTTATTGTTAAAACCAAAGATCTTAAGTTTATTTTTTCTGCTTTATGCAAAAAGTGCAAAAGGGCTACTAAAATCTGTCTTCTGATTTATTTTGTGATATGGTTTTCTGAAAGTATGATATTGATCTATGTTTTGCTTTATATAAGTATATATGTTATTTATAGATAGTTTTGTATCCCCGAGTTCTTAAGGAATATGAGAAGCATATAAGCATACAGTAAATGTACTCTGCAAATGTATTTGTGAATTTTTGTTGAAAGAGTTCTTCAAATGGAAATCCCAAATGGTGCTTTGAATGCCCTTATCTGTACATGGAGAATATATCCTGTTACATGCACTTAGTTGTTTTAGAATTTGGCTAAGATTGAATTGCTGTTTTGTGGGAAAATGTTAGGGATCACATGATTTCTCATATTTTTCTTATATTTCATTTCACTATGACCACTTATCCCCTGTGGCCTTGTATACATAAACGTTTTATATGGTTCTTCATTTCAGTTTATTTTTTTAAATGTTATATCAGTGATTTTACTATTATACATACAAATTAGTCATAAAATGGAATGCAAATATGCATCATGTAGCAGTTAGAATATAAATTCTTGGAATAGTACATTGACATCCTGATAAAAGTACTTTAAAGACATTAGCTGGATTTGTGTGTAAATGGGACACATTTTCGGCATAATAAAACTCTAAATAACATTTCATTGGCCTACCACAATAATACAATTAGATTAGGGGCACAAAACCCTTTTTAAGTACAACATCGTTATACTTTAATGGGGTGGGGGGAAACCTGTGACTCCCAAGTCCCAATAATCCCAGCAAATTAAACCAGGCCTGCAAGCTATTGGAATCTGCCACAGATTCCGTATATGTTTGTGAAATTCCAGCCTAAGATTCTATTGAAGTATAGCCTCAACTATTATTATTATTGATAAGAATATCATTTTTGCACTAGTATTATTACAATATTTTCAACACTGTTTAAATTTATTTATTCCACTTCTGTTGTTATTTAGGTAGATCTGCTAACAGGTTTGGCAATTGAAGAAGCCTGTTATGCTCAGGTACGAAATCATAATTACCCTTCCTTGGTCTCTTTTTGTGAGAACTTTATTCATTTACTGTTCAACTGTATATATGCCTGCTTAGAAATAGGACTTAATTCCAGATTGATATATATATATTTACAGTGTTAGAGTGCTCATGTTGAAATGAACATCTGTTCTCATGAATCAGTAATGTTCTTAAAAATTAGCCCTTGGTCTACCTCTCTCGGTGATGCCAGCATTATTTAGAAACGCAGACATCATAATAGTCATCCAGGTCATAGTTGTCCCAATGTCCTTGAAAACATTTCACCTCATCCAAGAAGTTTCTTCAGTGAACTGAATGAGAAACAAAACTTCTTCAAGAAAAACCAAGTCCAGATTGCCTTTGCACCTTTGGGAAACATCTCTGTTTCTCCTTGTACTACTTAACAAATCCTGTAAGTTACAGGCAAATTTGTAATCTAGACCTTCATAAGAGTCTTCTTCACCACTGTATTATTTTACCATTGAAATTTATCAAATTAACAATTATGTAACCTGAATAATAGCTTGAAGTAGATCAGCAGCATTGTGGGTATCAAGGCAATTCTTATATCCTAAGAATGTCTGGGAAGTTAACGGGACTTAATGGAAGGTGGGCTTTTTCTTTGTTCTTGAATGTACCATACTAATTCTGTCTTACATGAATTGTGATTGGTTTATTTGATTAAGACGAGCTTATTCAGAAGTGAAACTGGAAAGAGCCGCCCATTGCTGTTCAGTTTTTGCAGGGGTATTTAACTTTCCTGCAAGACCAGTTTCAAGAAGCCACACTTCACAATTTACATCCTTGTTGCAAAATTAATAGTTACATATGTATATTCTTTTTTTGAGAGATTCTAATTTCAGAACGAACAAATATGAGACACTACTCTCATTTTTATCCCATCCCTGATATCCAGCAAAACTTTGATTATAGAAAAGCATGATTGGTTTACAACAGCTGCAAGCATTTTGTAGCCATGGCTCAGCTTACACTTTTTCTTATCTTTCTGCTAACCCATATTTTTGGGTGATGTTTGTATATAAATGTAACTAACTTAGAAGAATTGAAAAAGATTTTCTTCTTTGTAGACTATCCCAACAAAAGACAGAATTGAAGGTCTTCTTGCTTTTAAAGAGAAAAGACCTCCTCGCTACAAAGGAGAGTAAGAAAAACTTCTTTTAAAATGCAAATGAAATAAAAGACTGTTAGCTTACTCTTGGCCTCAGATTGTGGACTACTGCAACTATGAAAGTAAATGTAAATACCCATGGATTGATATTTATAATGTATATGTCCTGAAGGCTTTTCTGTAAAATTGCAAGGTCATTGAATTCTACAGCACTTTATTCCACATCTTTGAATTGTATATCTTATCAATTAAATATATACATTCCTAAAGAGACTTAACAATGTTAAGTGTTCTGCTGTTGGAACAAAATAATTCTGCACACCAGACACTGTAGATTATATTGAATAAATTTATCAGTAGATCAGCAAATGCATTTTTATTCCATCTGAACATGTAAATTTATGACATTTCTCAAATCGATGAAAGAACAACTGGGAGTATATTTATATACTCTTGGAACAACTGTACAGCTTGTATAATTGTAAAGAGTTATTCAGCATATTAATTGTGCTATGCTTCCACCATAGGATTTTAACAATAAAATAGAGACTGAAACTTAGACTTTTTTTGATTGGGATTATTTGAGTGCAGCATAAAGATTGAGTTGAAATTTTTTTGTGTGTATAATGGCACGTGAGTTTTTTATTGTGTGTATACAGGTAATTGTTGATTTACATCAGTTCATTTAGTGTCCATAACAGGGACTTATGACCGTTTTTAACACGACCACTGTAGCATTCCCATGGTCATATGATCAAAATTTGGATGCTTGGCAAGTGGTTCATATTTATGATGTTGCAGTGTCCCAGGATCATGTGATCATCTCTTGCAGCCTTTTGATAAGCAAAATCAATGGAGAATCCAGATTCACTTAACAACTGGGTTACTAACTTAATGACTGTAACAACTGTGGCAAGTAAACTCATAAAATAGGGCAAAACTCACTTAACAAATGTCTCTTTAGCAACATAAATTTTGGGCTCAATGGCGGTCTTAAGTCAAGGACTACTTGTAGATGTAGACACACACAACACACACACAATCACACATATCCACACAGAAACAACAGGCATTCTAACTAAATCCAAGAATGAATGTAAAATAGAATTAAAACAATAAATGCATAGTTGAAAATACATTAATAAACCCAATTTAGCAATAAAGCAGATAGGTTTACCCTACATACTAATCAAAACAGACCAAGAGCCTCTGGTGGCTCAGCAGACTAAGTCTGTCTGTTATTAACACAGCTGCTTGCAATTACTGCAAGTTCAAGTCCCACCAGGCCCAAGGTTGACTCAGCCTTCCATCCTTTATAAGGTAGGTAAAATGAGGACCCAGATTGTTGTGGGCAATAAAAGTTGACTTTGTATATAATATACAAATGGATGAAGATTATTGCTTAACATAGTGTAAGCCGCCCTGAGTCTTCGGAGAAGGGCGGGATATAAATTCAAATTAAAAAAAAATAGAACATTTTGGCTAATAAACTTGTACATTTTAATTAAGTGTCTATAGGGATAATAATTAATTAAAAAATAATAATCGGAGACCTTACCATCTTATGTTACACTTGTCTAGAAATTGCTCATACAATTTGCTGCAGTTGTGTTGCCTAGTAAACCAGGCTTCTCATTGGAAGGCAAATAAACTGAAATTGCTATAAAGAAAGTGACACTGCCAGCCAAGGGTTCTTCATACCCGATGGCTCCAAAAAAGGAGTCACTAGTGCTGCAACATCTGTCTGCTTGGAATTCTTCCAACTTTAGAAAACAACTACATTCTGCTGAGGAGGTAAGAAGCAGCACTGATTTTTTTTTTGTTTTCCAGATAGTCCTCAACTTACAACAGTTCGTTTAGTGACCGTTTGAAGGTACAACGGCACTGGAAAAAGTGGCTTATTACCATTTTTCATATATAAAACAGTTGCAGCATCCCCATGATCAGGTGATCAAAATTGAGCTTCTTGGCAATTGACTCATATTTATGACGGTCACAGTGTCCTGGAGTCATGTGATCACCTTTCCCGACTTTCTGTCAAGCAAAGTCAAAGGGAAGCCAGATTCACTTAACAACCGTGTTACTAACAACAACTGCAGTGATTCACTTAAAAACTGGCAAAAAGGGTTGTAAATGGGACAAAATTCACTTAACAACTGCCTTGCTTAGCAACATAAATTTTAGGCTTCATTGTAGTTGTAAGTTGAAGACTTCTATTATAATTTACAGTTTAGGGATGCATACAAGCTTTATTTAAGGCAACCCCTTGTTATAAATTTTTTTTTGAAGAGAATGATGAGAGGAAAAACTGCAATTAAATAAATACATGTTGAACTTCAGAAAGCTTGTCCTTTCTAGACAGCTAAAATTAACAAAAGACCATGAATATGGCCAATCTTTCCTTTCTTCAAAGAAATAAAGGGGTTTAATAAGGATTCTTATGCTCTTAATTAATACATTATATTACCATTCCCTCTGTGCAATCCCCTTTTGTTTTAGAACCAATATCTTATCTGGATTCATTGTCAGCTTTTTAATATCACCTGCAAGCATTAAACATATTGATGATGCCCAAATTTTGTATTTTTTTGTCCCAAAGCCCTTTGATTGTTAACCTAAGTTGGATGCTAACCTTTGTAGAGAAATTATTCTACCCACTATATGAACTAGAATGAGGTTTCATCTATGAATGTAGTGTATACCAGGTTTTTTGTTTACATATTGATTCTATTACATAGCATTGTCTATTATCATGGGAAAATTATATGCAATTCTGTATGTTGCATGTCAGTAATAAATATAAGAATGGGTCAAAATGAAATGAAACAATTATTCCACTTTTTGATTAAAGTACTTTAGTGGGCTTATCACTATGCTGACTGACCATTTCATCTATTATTATTTTAGAAAGAAAGAAAAAGTCTCAAAAAACATTAAAATTCTATTTTCATTGTGTAAGAGGTAATGTTTAATAAAGTCAAGCATCCAATTAAATATACTTAAGTGTACAGACATCACTCAGACTAAATATATCTAGTGTTTAAAAATAACAGAAATTATAATTGCATGTTGAATGTCATTCATCAGAAGTGCTTATAAAGGAATACAAAAATACTTTTACTAAACTGTAATATTTAGTCATTTTGATGTCTTATGTTTTAAAAATTATCTTGATTTAAGAAAATTATACATACATATCTCAGTTTTCTTCATAAGAAGAATGTTGCTATTTATTTGCAGACCTTTTATCTGGTTATTTCTGTAGATAAAATATCATGGTATCTTAAGTTGTAATGAATTCCAGGGGAAAGATTATTCACATTAGGCAATAATCTATCCTATGTTTCTTCCTCATTTTTCTTTAATTTATGTTGGTTAATCATTTGCTGGAAAGAAGGGAAATAAATTGTCCATTGCCTTAAAATTTGTTCAGCTGAAAATTCAGTACATAATCCTTTTGTGCTGATTCCATTTGCACCTACCATGTTAACCTCAAAGCAAAGTAATTTCTCAATCTTCTTAAGTTTTTTTTGGGAAAAGAATCAGATGGGAGAAAAAAAAATGTTATTGTTAGATCCTGTGCAATTAAAGGGATTTATACTCATTCAAAAATTCCAAGCCGTTATCTCTTGCTGAAGTGAACATCCAATTAATATATTATTTATAATGCATTTATAATACATACTCTTTTAAATTAATTATCTCAAGTGGAACCAAAGCATGGATTAACTGCTAATTTTTCTGATTGCATTGTTCCAGGGTGATATGTAGAACATAATCTTTAGAGAACCTTTAGCTTTGAAGTATAATGGCTTGTCAATATGTAATCACTAGGTGAGTTAAACATCTGGATTTATTGCTTGCCATAGTTGCCAAGAAAAATTGTTATGGCCTCTTAACCCATTTTGCTATATTTGCTTGTTTTTGTTATGAAACTTTGGAAGATCAAATAAGTAGAAGTGAAATTCACTATGAGAAAACTGGATTTACAGCAAGATACCATAAAGATATTTGGTATTATTGGAAAATAAAGAACCTTGATCTTTTATGGGATTTCCACTCATATTTCAATTTCTTTCCTGTTTATAAAATTTATCTTACTGATGTGATAAGCAAAACTAAGTAAATACATTGTTTATACATCAAATTACAGAAAAAAATTGCAAAAGAAATGGGCTATGTTCTATAACCAAAACAATCTAAACAAAATCACTATTCCATTGTAAATTTTTGCATATAGTTTTAAAAAGGAAAATAAAAATGGAAATAAACTAATATAATGGAAAAAATCAAAATAAATCAAAGAGAAAACAAAATTGAAGAAAGAGAGAAAAGGTAGAAGAAAAATAGAAAATATACAAAATAGCTTCCACCCTTCTTTACAGTTAAAAGACAATTATAAATTTGCCTTCGTACTCTAAAACAACACGACTCTCTTTCTATAATCTATCCAGTCTAATTATCAAAGAAGTCAATTTGGCCATCTCATTTTCACCAACCATTCCTCCACTGTGGATAATGCTAAATCTTTCCAAGTTTGTGTATACAATGTACAACAACAAACTTCCATTACTTTTTTCAAACTGCCCGTCAATTCCACTATAAAAGCCTCTGATCACAATTGTTTATTTTACTGTTATTTTAAAATCCTTTGAATCAATGTATCTATTTGAATCCAATTTTTTAAAAGTTTTTTTTACTTATCCACCAAGTATGATAAAATGTCATTTTTTGTTGTTCACAAGGACTCAGGAGAATTCTTGTTATTATAATGAATTTGGGAAGAAGATTCCAAATTTTGCAATGTTGATATTCAGTTAAGTACCAGATGTTTTTCAGTTTCTTACGAACATGCTTATTTTGGTGAATTGCACTTAATTCATTTAAGGTATTTAGCTTATATTGGTATTTCCATTTACTAACTGTAGATGCTTAAACTATTTTCCCAGCTGGTTGAGAAGGGGAAAAAAGATTGAAATGACAAACATAAGTTGGGTGGGAGCCTGGAAAAGAGAGAAAGATTCAGCAGCAACACTTCATATACTCCTGAAATACTCCTGAAAACTCAGTTGTTCCAGTGATGAAACAAAGAAGTTGCATAACTTCCTTTCTTCATGTCTTCATCAATATTTCATCAGCATGTGTACTTTTGGTTCAAGCATTTCTATCAATTAACTCTTCCAAAATACTTAAATTTAATTCTAGACAGAGAAACTATTCTTGTGTTTTTTGTACCAGTTTATAATTCCCATTAATGAAAAGCAATCCACTTTAATTTTCTTAAAAAATGAAGAGAAATTTGAAGAATTATGGATGAAGCTGTTGATGACATCAGAAGTCGTGTCCAAAATGTACAATCCCAACACTATCCCATTAAGTGCAGGTGGGGGGCTTTTATTTTCATGCTGATAGATACAGCTTTGCAGTGATGTTGTGCCAGGTGTAGATGGATAATTGTGGACAATAAATGAAATTAAAGTCGAATGTGGGGGAGGACACTACCACAAGTCTCATTTGATTTCTTCTTCCTTCGTCCCTTCTCTTTCTCTCATTAAAAATATTTTCAGATGGAGGGGAGATTTTTTCCAAGTTATTTGCCAGTATTTTTAGAGGGTGGCATCACGTGAGAAAGGCTTATTTCTCTATTGTCTGTCTAAAAGCAACAACAAGAAATGAGAAATGGTAGGCTGGATTTGAACGAACCTTATCCATTTCACTGTGTCCAAGTTCAAGAAGTTGGCAGTTCCCAAATTGCCCTGTGCTTTGTGTTACTGCTGTATATGTTTCACACACCTGTATATGAACACACACATACACACACAGAGAGAGACACACACGAATGACTGTTGTACAGGTAGGAAAGAAAAAGGAATACATACAGATTCAGATTATATCATAGCCATTGACTGTATTCTTACCTGTTTTATAGCTATTTTGATATTCCATTTTTCTTGGCATTACATGCCCCACCACCCATCCTTTGCATAGTTCTGAATGAATTATTACTATTATGTAGGTTATCCTACATATATCATTAAGTTTTTAATACGGCAGTGGAGCTAAGAACCTGACACATTGAATAAATTGAGGTATCCTGAAAGGGTACTCATTGTATTTATCCTGCTGACTCATTGTATTTATCACATATGTATTTTATCACTGTATTACATTCTACCTGTTTTATCCTGGAGCCAGATTATGCATTTTATTTTTCTTGTATTGATGTCACAAGGCTAATCAATAAACTATTCTAAACATCTTCATTCTAATTCAATATTTATCAGTTGAACATTTCTCAAAAATTTGGGGCATGTGGAACCCACATTCTTTTTTCAAGAATTTTGCAAACTGAATTATACTTTCTATTAACTCCAGCCAACCTTTGGCAGAAAGAAGTCTGGTTGCCTATATTAATAGCAAGTTCAAAAATTACAAAATGGTTATGTATAGAGAAATCTATTGATGCACTCTGAAAACTAAGCTTTATTTTGGTAGGAGAAAATGCAAATACAATTTCTTCAGCTAAATTACCAGTTTCAATTGGAAAACTGTAAAATTTTAGAGGAAGTATGGAGGATGGGTGGAAGTCCTATTATGCCATTTACATAGTGGGAATAATATGAGTAATAAAGTCTGGTTTTGTACAGAACAGGCAGATTTAAAACTTGTGAGATCTACATTATTTTGCTAGAACAGCAGTGTCTAATCTGAGCGTCTCCTTAGCCAACAATTTATTTTCCGTACAAGTAAACTAACTCAAAATCTTTTCAAGACCAGCACACCCTTATTTATTTATTTGTCATTTCTTTCAGCTTTTTAAAAATACATTTTATTAAATATTTTAAAAAGTAAGATAACTGCTACAAACTAATGTAAAATAAGAAAAAAAAGAAAAAATGGAAAGTTAAAAGTGCAGGAAAGGGAAAAATGTAAAAGAAAAATAGAAAAAAAAGATACAAAGTAGCTTTTGATCTTCTATGCAGCAGTTATAAATACAATTAGAAATTTACCTCTATGGTTCAATATAACCCTCTCATTTCCTTCATATATCCTATTTAATCATCAAAACCATAAATCATACGTTCACCTTTTTTTTCTTCATGCAAAAAGTCTATAAGGAATTTCAATAAACATAGATTACTGGATTTTTTTTTCCTGATCAAGGAAAATGTAGCCATTTCAGCAGGTTCTATCATCCTAACCAACTATTCTCCATTGTGAGTAGTGTCAAAATTTTCCATCATTGTGCATGCAATAATTTGCTGCAGTGACCCTATACAAAAACAAAGTTCCATAACTTTTTCTCAACTGCTTGTCCATCAATCCCAAAAGAAAAGCCTTTGGTTCTTTAAACTCTTTTTCCATCTCTGCAATCTAATTTTAATTAATTAAAATGGATAAAAAGTTAGAAATATTTATTATAAATTATCCAAGGGTTTCCCAATATTAAATCTACGTTCTACCTACACCTGGTTTAGCAGTTTCCTTATAATACAAATCTATATTCTGCCTTTACTCCCAGTGAGTTCATTGCATATTTCTCTCTTACTATGAAAGCTAGCTGGAACTTTTAGGATATATCTGGAGTATACCGAGTTTTAGTGGGAATTTAGTCACTTAACAACCGTGTTCAGGATTTCATAAAATAGAATGGATGCCATCAGTAGGTAAAGATACTTATATGTATGTGCTACCTACTATATAATAGTTTTAAGTGCATGTGGAAAGCCATGGCTTTCTTTGTTCTTCTTAATTAAGCTAGGTCTAAAGAAGTATTTGTACAAAGAGTTAAAATTATGCTGCAAACCCCTTTTTATTATAATTATAGCATGATTGCCTGAATGGTTTCGCAAATGTTCTTTTCAGTCATACTGGTAGGAGATTAAGTAACAACTTCTTGCTAATGCTTCTTGCTCAAGAACTTCAAACGCCATTGTTCTGTGCTGAGATTTGATGTGCCATGCATTCTTTTGGCTGTCTTTGTTCCTCTGACCTTTATACTTCTTTGACAAATAAAGCAATTGTGTGTGATAGTGCCTGTGTGCGTACATGTATCTATATTATGAGTGTGTGTTTTCTCTCCTACAAATGCCAGGAACCATTTGAAGTCTTTATTGATTCCAGCTTTAAAAAGCGATTTTCCCAGTGGAAAACGTGGCTATGGTTACGTTTATTACGGCAGAACGTAAGAACTTGAAAGCTGCTTCTTAAAGATTGAAAAGAAGACAATTTTGTCTTCTTTCATATCATCAAGTTTAATTATTGGCATTAAGTCTCAGTTGGCAAGAACAGCACGTCACATGGATCCATTTCTGTCTTAGGAAAGGTCAGCATATGGCATAAACACTTTGTCTGTATTATGTAGCCTTGTACTCTGATCACATAACACATGTTTTAGAAAGCATTATGCAATGTTATGCTCCTGACTAATGACTCCTTGCACAAGAAGTTTTTCATTAGCCTGAATGTTTATATCCTGGGAATGATTAACTTTGTGACATAACTCTCATCACATAAATATGAAAGTCTCAAAACTTTTCAAACTCACAATTCAGAAATGAAGCCTTTTCTTCTTGGTAATGTAGTTCAGCTTCAAAGTTCAGAAAAAAGCTTTTTGTTTGGGAAAGGGCATAGATGATTTATTTTTGGATTGCAAAGTATTACACATGATTAATTTTGGAAATAGTGACAATCATACAAGTGTAACTCATTTTCTCTACATAGTCAGATGTCTTTCTTCAACAATCAAGCTTAACTATTCTTTTCTGGACATTACTATTCTCATAATTATCCCAACAATCTTATTTATTCTTGCTTTTGATTAATCCAATTGAAGATGCTAAGCATGTACTTATTTATGTATTTACTGCTATGTTTTAACCTTGAGCTTTTCTCTGGAGCAGGATAATACATTGAGTGTCTCCCCTTATTTTAACAGCCCCCCTTGAAATAGGTCCTGTGTCATACAAGGCTCTTCATAATAAAACAAAGATTTGAATCTACCTAGCCCATGCTTTCTTTGAACTTCTTTAGAGCGTACCAGCCATGCTCTCAGTGACTTCAGGCCCAGTATCCGCAGAATTGCCTCTTCCCAACCCAATTAGTATACTAAGCTATAAAACATAATTTGCCACACCAGCAGTATTTACATACCGCACTAAGCCAAAACCTAACATATCCGAAGATGATATAGTATTAGACCCTAGCCACTATATCTAGATAACAGTCTTCTTAAAAATACCTTTCTTTGTATAAGTTGGGCTGGTTAGAGCTATTGATCCATCTACTGACACCGGAAGAAGCAACATGCTATCCTCTCCTCCTGCAACTAATTTTTCATTGATTGGTCTCATTCAAGACAATGACGAATCCGCATACAGACGAGAGGTCTAACGATTAGCCTTGTGGTGCAACCAAAACAATCTGGAACTGAACACACTCAAAACCGTAGAAATGGTGGTAGACTTTAGGAAAAACCCTTCCATACTTCCACCTCTCACAATACTTGACAACACAGTATCAACAGTAGAAACCTTCAAATTTCTGGGTTCTATCATATCGCAAGATCTCAAATGGACAGCTAACATCAAAAACATCATTAAAAAAGGACAACAAAGAATGTTCTTTCTGCGCCAACTCAGTAAGCTCAAACTGCCCAAGGAGCTGCTGATCCAATTCTACAGAGGAATTATTGAGTCTGTCATTTGCACCTCTATAACTGTCTGGTTCGGTTCTGCAACCCAACAAGAAAAACACAGACTTCAGAGGATAATTAGAACTGCAGAAAAAATAATTGCTACCAACTTGCCTTCCATTGAGGACCTGTATACTGCACGAATCAAGAAGAGGGCCATGAAAATATTTGCAGATCCCTCGCATCCTGGACATAAACTGTTTCAACTCCTACCCTCAAAACGACGCTATAGAGCACTGCACACCAGAACAACTAGACACAAGAACAGTTTTTTCCCGAAGGCCATCACTCTGCTAAACAAATAATTCCCTCAACACTGTCAGACTATTTACTGAATCTGCACTACTATTAATCGTTTCATAGTTCCCATCACCAATCTCTTTCCACTTATGACTGTATGACTATAACTTGTTGCTGGCAATCCTTATGATTTACATTGATATATTGATCATCAATTGTGTTGTAAATGTTGTACCTTGATGAACGTATCTTTTCTTTTATGTACACTGAGAGCATATGCACCAAGACAAATTCCTTGTGTGTCCAATCACACTTGGCCAATAAAAATTCTATTCTATTCTATTCTATTCTATATCCCCAAATTACAGAAGACTATTTTTAACTTGGAAAAGGTGCAACATGGCCTTTCCCCTCTTCAGTGAAATGTTTGTCTGCTTGGAAATGATCAGCCTCAGCACTAAGCATGAGTAAGCCTCGCTCACGTAAGTTCTCCCTAGGAATTCAGCGGGTCTGTTTGTAAAAAGGGTGCACGACCTCGATGAGAGATGCATCCATATTCAGCTGGGAGAAGCAGAACAAGAATGCTACCACAGAATAAACTGCAGCTACGGTCAAAAGCAAATAAAAAGTCAAACATTGACTTTGATTTATTAGGAATCTGGGCAATACTTCTTCCTGCATTCCAGTTCCAGCAAAGCAGTAACAGCAGCAAGGGGAAAAGGAAAGAGTTTTGGTTACCATTGTTTACTAGTATGTGTGCAAACTCACTCTCTGTCTCTCTTCTCGCTGGGTCTACGTGCGAAGCCAGCTAGTTTTTCAGCTGGGATGACGAAATAGCATGCCTTCCTTCTTGGAATAGTACACAGATAAGAGGCCACTTGTTATGTTTCAAATGAACTCCATGAAGAGTTTCAAAATACTGTGTGACAATTTGATCAGATTTCTTTAGCAACCAGTTTATTATAGAAATCTGTGAGATAAAAGAAGGGAAAGATGATTATGCGTGTGAGGCTGTGTGTGTGTGTGTGCTGTGTTTTCCTTTGTGGTTTAGCTGTTTTCAATTTGCTAAATCATGATTATGGAGATGTTAACTTTTATAAAATCTCGCCCTTCTGGTGTCACAACAGCCAGTACTGTAATGTTTTTTTCTTGCCCAATAGGGCTGTATTTAGAAAAACAATTGCTGATGTGAGGAAGAAAATGGTATGTTATCAGTGGTTATTAAAACAAATTGGATTTTGCCATCTAAAGTCTTTCTGGCAAATGCTGAAGTAAGCTGAATCTCGTTATATTAAGGAGACTAAAAACAATTTCCAAAGATGAGGCATAATTGGGTACTGATATACAGTATATGTATGAACTTAAACCCTGTAAGTATGTTTTGATCATTTGAGCTATCCTCAGCTGCAAAAAAAGGAAAACAACCACTCATTTCCACAGTTCATATTCTTCTACGCCTTAGCATAACCCCATCAGATACAGTATTTTAATTAAAGGGCAACTTTTTAAGTAGGGTATTTATAATCTTTTATATTAATATAAACTATCTCTCACTCTTTTGACTAGGAGCTGAGCTTTTAGGACGTTAAATTGTGCTTCAAAACAATGATCAGAATAAGAGCTTTTAACATAGATGTAATATGTTAGTAGTCATATTCTGTACCACATATAACTTCCAGATAGTTTCCAAAAAGTTATCAGGTAACAAAGCCATAGGCAGCTGTTGCCAGGTACAATCAACTAAAAAATGATGGATTACAGATAATGCAAATGCAAACATGGCCATCTGATAATCCCCAGTTGTTGCACCTTCCTTGTAGACTTGCTCATACAGGGACATTTTAATTTGAGCTTGCTTTCCTAAAGCTCAAAATCATTGCTTCAGCTTGCTTGGATCACGGACCATTGCAGGCCAGAAGAGGCATCACTTACCTTTTCCCCACCTTCCCTGTTTCATCCATGCATTCATGCATCCATGCATCCATCCATCCATCTATCCATCCATCCATCCATCCAATTTATCAAATTTAAAAAAATCTATGCCCCTCCCAGAGGGATTCTGGACAGTGTACAAGCACCAAGCTCTGTGGCACCCCACAAAGCAGGAGAAAAGAGATGGACTTCTCATTCCTGACCAACACCAATTGGAAGCAGCACAGAAGTGTGCCACCAACCACCAACTCCCTAAGTCAGCCCAGAAGGATACCATTGTTGAGGTAAAGAAGAGTTGCAAGTTGAAGTCTCCCAGAATCATGAGTCTGGGGAATTCCACTGCCAGTCCTGCCAATCACTTCCAGTAGCTTAGGTAGGAAAGTTGCAAAGCAGCAGGGAGGCTGGTATGATAGCAACAATCCCAACTGCTCCCAGGAGTCTTAACTTCAAGGACAGGATCTCACAAATGGCTGTGCCTCTGATGACTACCAGAGATTCCTGGATGCCTACCCCTGGATGCCTACTATCCCTCCTCCCCTGCCTTGGAGTCTTGGTTGGTGCCAAAACTTAAACCTAGTTGGCATATTTCAAAGAGGACAACCTGTCCACCTCTGAGCCCAGCTAGATCTCAGTAATACATAGTAGTTTGGCTTGATCCTCATACATGAGGATGTATGTCACAAATATGAGCTTTGTTGTCGATCAATGTGGCATTAAGCAGCAGCAGTCAAAAACCCCAGGCTGCATTGATCTGCCAGGCCTAGATGTGAATGCAGATGGCCAGAAGACAGTAGTAAACATTAGGGGCATATTCCCCACATGTGGCCTGCTTTCTGACTCCCTGCCTGTCACCACTTGGTTATAACTGCCCTCCCTACCCCTGTCCTCCAGAGACACCCTAACTTTGGACCTCCAGCTTCCCTACCTGTTGGGCATGAACACAAAGGCTCACAGTCAACGTGGGGGCAGTGAGAGGTTCTATTGTGCTTCACTCTTAACACAATGGGCATCCAGCCACTATTCCCCTTCATCCAACTCTCTCTCTCTCTCCCTTGCTAGATTCTCTCATTGACCAATGGTGGGAGGGGCACCAGACAACTTTATGCAGCCCCATGCAGCCCCCCGCCCGTGCACACTAATATACAAGGGACTCAATAGGAGGAGCATCTCAGGATTGGTCTCAGAGCTTTTGTGGCCTGCTGTTTTCCTGGTTTGCTGTACTACTACAACTCCGCTTATCCCTAACTCCTGATAATATTTTCTGTAGTCCAATACACTTGGAGAGAGCTAGATTGAAGAAGGCAGCATTAAAAGAGGCGTGTTTTCTAAGCCTAATCCTTTGTCCCATGTTTTATCAGTGAAGATGGAGGAGACCTATCTCCACCAGTAAATGGATTTGGGGAGTAGGGAATAATGACTAGACTTTGAAGACAAGAAGAATCATGCAGAACTAAATTCACTCTCTTGGTCCTGAGAAATACTATGCTGATTGGGAATATCTAGGTTTATGTGCCACATTTCCTATATGATTATGTGTTGAAAACAGTCATTTAACATTTTGGACTATAGTTCCCAGCTACTCAAGCAAGCCTTAGCAATGGTCAAAGGAATCCAAAACAGCTATTTTTTTCTATCCCTTGTAAATAGTTCCTAGAGCAGCTTTGCATCGTGATTCAAATAAATAAAAATAATCACCAGACCTGTTTTCACTTTGTTTTTTATTCTGAAATATTTGGGGTTACAGTGTTAATTGGTTTTGGAGTTAGCATGGAAATACATTTCCTAAAATGATATATGCTGAATACAAAGCTAATTTATACTGAAGCAGAACAACTGACATCTGATTGTCACCTTCTCTGGCTAAGCCCCTGTGCCATAGTGGTGTGGCAAGTAAATATTCAACAGTTGAACCAGTATATGTTGCCTAATGTATTAGTGATAGGAGAAAGGGGATAACAGCTAGACACAAACAGCTTCCTAAACTGGGCATTCAGAATAACATTTCTGTGTTTTGATATTTTATGACCTGTATCAGCATTCATTGATTTGGCTGAATCCAGAGAGGCCAAGATTCAGGTAGTAATATAATGCTTTTCCTATTATTAGCTTTTCCCATTATCTACATTATGATTTGAAAGTTATAACAGAAGAATTACATAAAATGTGATTATGCAAATACTTGCATGAACTATTGTCCACTTCCTCAATAACCTGGGAGGCAATAAATGTTCTTTATTAATAGTCAGGAGCTTTTGTTGTTGCTGCTGGTTTGACAAGCTATCTTGATTAGCAGCCTTTCTAGACATTGTTGTCAAATGAAAACCCTAGCTGTGGCTACATAGCTACAAAATAAAACTGGGGTCTAAATATATTTGCACCCAGTCACAAAAAAGTGCATTTAATTAAAAGAATAACATTGTAACATCCAATGGAACATTCAAAAAACGTACTTTAAAAAGGGAATATGCATCTATGGGGTATCCTTCTAGAAGGACTCCAGAAAAGGGCAGCCAGTGACAGATTATGCAATATTCTGTGATGAATTTGTAAAATTTATTGGCTGCCCATCTCACCACATGGTAATTCTGGGAGACTTACAATGTTAAATTTGGAATTTGTATTCCCATTCTAAGTGATCAAAAAAAAAGAATCGGAGTTTATTTTCTACATTTTGCTGCATTTTTATTTTTTTTTGCATTTATATCCCGCTCTTCTCCGAAGACTCAGGGCGGCTTACATTGTGTTAAGCAATAGTCTTCATCCATTTGTATACTATATACAAAGTCAACTTATTGCCCCCCAACAATCTGGGTCCTCATTTTATCTACCTTATAAAGGATGGAAGGCTGAGTCAACCTTGGGCCTGGTGGGACTTGAACCTGCAATATTGCAAGCAGTTGCTGTTAATAATAGGCTGCATTAGCCAGTTGCGCCACCAGAGGCCCCTGTATTTGTATTTATTGACTTGTTAGACATTTAGTAGGCATGTCTCAGCTCCTGCCAACCTATCAGTTCAAAAGCATGTCAAGGCATGTAGATAAATAGGTCCACTTCGGTGGGAAGCAATGGTGGGTTGCTCCCGGTTCGGTCTGGTTCTTGTGAACCGGTAGTAAAACCAGGGGGGAGGCTCCACCCACCTGCCCGGATGTCATCATAGATGACCTGCGCATGCGCAGAAGCTTCTGCACATGTGCATGAGCACGTGCGCGCCCGTTGTGAACCGGTAGTAAAGGTAAGTAGAACCCACCCTGGTGGGAAGGTCACAGCATTCCATGTTTCACTGTATTGTTGCACTGCAGTGTGATTTCATGCTGGCCACATGACCATGAAAACATCTCCGGACAGTGCTGATAACTTAAAGAAAGCACAAGACATCAGGAGCCAAGGTGATTTAAATGAATACAGATTCAATGTATACTCACGCTTCCTACAAGAATCTGAATTACTAACAGTCAAAGCAAATTGGCGGTAGATACGAGTCAACAGACCTCAGGGTGGGCTAAACTTAGATCTCTGGTGGGTGTGAAGGGACTTGAGACTGATGAAATGCTTGACCGCTCCCTTAGGCTTAGCCTGGACATCTCCTACAAATATTAAATAACCTAGCTAATAAAATCTTGTAGATGTTCATTCAAATATACATTCTAGTATATTAATTGGTATTTATTCCCGTATAAGTTACATGTAAACTTTCTAAAACAAAGAAAATACTTTTCTGCCTAATTAGGTATTTGCAACATGAATGCCCTGTTTACACAAAACATTTAACCCAATTAGGTAACCTACTTAGTCCCTAACACTATCAAATCTGCTTACTGGTGGTTCTAACAGGGCACAGTCCTTCAAACTGGGTCAAAGTTTTTGGGGTTTTTTTGGAATATGTAAAGTTCCTGTTCACTTTCTCCATGAAGCACCTGGATAATATGAGCAAGAATTTGTGTCATCAACAACTCTATAGTACAGAAATACCTGGGTGAAGTTAATTTAGCCCAGTGAAAGACTGTATTTGATTTGGATTGAATCTAACGTAGAATTTGTTGACTGGGTTAACTGTCCCCTTTGTAGTGTTTCTGCAGCATTTTAACCTCTTCAGTGAACCCAGTCAACCATGTGACAAAAACAGGATTATGTTTTCCCTTATCTTTGCGTATTGACATTTTTGCTATTCTGATAACATGAACTCAAGGCCATTATGCCCATTTCTCATCCTAGGTTGTTAGGGCTGAACAAGTTCAATCAACAATGGCTCTATTATATACAATTATGTTTTTGTTTTTAAAAGAAGATGATAAAAGGTAACATAAACTAATAGGAAGTAAAGAGAAAAAAAAGAAAAATGTTTTTCAGGTTGTGCTGAAATGGATAAATTAACTTCTTTGATTAGAAAAAAAGATATAATCTATATTTATTGTGGACTGGAAGCCTCTTATGGATTTTATGTGTAAAAACGGGGGGGGGGAGAGAACTTTGTGACATGATTAGACAGGATACATTATAGAAAAAAAGAGAGTAATATGATGAAATTTTATAGAGAGGAAGGTTAAAATAGTTCTGTACTTATAACTGCATTGAAGAATATTGAAAGCCAATATACTTTTTTCCTTTCTTTTCTATTTTCTTAGCTATTTTCTTTTTCTTGAATCTTTTCTTTTCCTTACTTCTTTTTCTTCTTTACTTTCTGTTAGTTTGTATTAGCTTTTATGTTTTGGTTTAAAAGTTTTAATAAAAACTATGCATAAAAAAGTTGGCGTGGACTGTCCATTATTCTGGACTGCTCTCCAAGGAAAATATTTCAGACCACTATTGTTTACAATATTCTCCAAAAGCAATCATATTATGCCAATATGACATTGATCCTCCCTTGAATGCATAAATGTACATGGATGGATGAACACCATGAACTATTGTAGTTATAGCAGTTTGTTTAGTGACCGCTCAAAGTTACACCACTGTTGAAAAAAGTGACTTATCACATTTTTTACATTTACGACCACTGCAACATCCCCATGGTCATATGATCAAAATTCAGACATTTGGCAACTGACTCATATTTATGACAGTTGCAGTATCCCAGGGTCACATGATCACTTTTTGTGACCTTCTGACAAGCAAAGTCAATGGGGGAAGCCAGATTCACTTAACAACCATGTTACTAAGTTAACCACTGCAGTGATTCACTTAACAAATATGGTACAGAAAGTTGTAAAATGGGGCAAAACTTTCTTAACAGTTTTCTTGCTTAGGCCAGAAATGTTGGGCTCAGTTGTGGTTGTAAGTCAAGGACTACCTATATTTGCTTCTGACCTTCTTGGGTATTATCTTCCCTAACCTGGTACTTTTTAATTAAGTTGAACTGCATATCCAGAAGAAATAAAATAGATACAGTACATGCAATTAGCTAATAAGGGGGGGAGAGGGATGTTCTTTTTCCCAATACAATCAGTCAATTCCTTAGAAAGCGACAAAGAAGTAGAAGTGTTTATGATCCTGTGAAGTGTTAATACCATTTTATAATGCCTTGGTAATACCACACTTGGAATACTGCATCCAGTTTTGGTAGCATGGTGTAAAAAAGATGTTGAGACTCTAGAAAGAGTGCAGAGAAGAGCAACAAAGTTGACCAGAGGCTAAAACATATAAAGAATGGTTGCTGGAATTGGGTATGTCTCAGGGGTGAAATCTACTTACCTACCCTACCGATTCGGCAGTGCACGCACCATACTTGCGTCACGTGCGCATGTGGACCCTCTGCACATGTGCAAACTCTTCTGTGCATGCGCAGAGGGTAAAAAACAGGTTACTTCCTGGTTTTAATGAAGACCAGGTGGGTAGGTGGAGCGTCATGCTGCCATTACTACTGGTTCTCCGAACCACCCCCCACCATCGCTAGCGGTTCAGGCGAACCGGTAGCATTTCAACCCTGGTATGTCTAGTTTAATGAAAAGAAGGACTAGGGTTACATGATAGTAGTGTTCCAATATCTCAGGAGTTGCCATATAGAACAGAGAGCCAAGCTAGTCTCCAAAGCATCTGAGGGCAGGAGAAGGAGCAATGGATGGAAACTAATTAAAGAAAGAAGCAAACTAGAACTAAGGAGAAATTTCCTGCCAGTTAGAACAATTAATCAGTGGAACAACTTGCCTCCAGAAGTTGTGAGTGCTCCAGCACTGGAAGTTTTTAAGAAGAGATTGGACAATCATTTATTTGAAATAGTATAGGGTTTCCTATCTGAGCAGGGGGTTGGACTAAAAGATCTTCAAGGTCTCTTCCAACTCTATTATTCTGTTTTATTCTGCTCTGTTCTGTTCTGTTCCGTTCTGTTCCATTCCATTCCATTCTACTCTACTCTACTCTACTCTACTCTACTCTACTCTCATTTAGGGCAGAAGTATGAATGAAGACCTATGCAGGCTAACAGGATTGTGGTTTTTAGTCATGGAAATTTTCTAAACTTATAGGCAATATCCCTACTTGACGACATTTCAGACTTCTCCCTAATAAAACTCAAAGTGAAGAGAATTTAAAAATAACGTCTTTCCATTTGATGTTTCAAATGACTTCATGCAGAAGGCAAAATAAAGAAACAGGGAGATAGATATTAAATCATGTTTTTCTGCGCATGCAATCCTTTATCTGAGAACAGTTTCCTTGATAGAAGTTCACTGGATACTTAATTGAAATCACTATTTTTATCTTACTATTTAAGGGAACAGAAATAATTCAGAGTTAACATTCTCCTCAAAAATACGCGGTCAGCACATTTCTTTCCCAAGTTGAAGCAGTCAGCAATTCCTTTATATATTATAACATGGCATGTGCTTTCTTTCTTTAGATATTATCATTAAATAAAATACCTTTATAATGGAGTCAATTTTAAAGTGGCAAAATGTCAAAAATTCCATCGGTCGTCTCCCGGTGCTTTGTCATCCTGGTGAGGTTGACACTCTGTTAACGTTGAGGAGTAGAGATATGAATTAGATTTCCAAGTCTGGTCTGAATCTGGCATCATGAAGGTAGACGACACTGCAGATGACAAGAAAATCATTCATGTGGCTTTGACAAATGTCTTTAAACATTTTCATAGTGTTTGCATTGTAAGCAAAGTGACAGTTTCACTTAGTAACCGCTTTGCTTAATAAACGAATTGCTGATCCCAATTGTCGTCACTTAAACGAGGAATACCTGAAGGAAATTGCTTTTCATATTCAAGGCTATGGAATTTTACAAAGCCTGTAAAGGTAGGCCTCAACTTACAAGCACAATTGAGCCCCAAATTTATGTTGTTAAGTGAAAAATTTGTTGAGTGAGTTTTGTCCCGTTTTATGACTTTTCTCGCCACATTTGTTAAGTGAATCCTTGCAGTTCTTAAATTAGTAACACTTTTGTTAAGTGAATCTGGTTTCCCCATTGACTTTGCTTGTCAGAAAGTTGCAAAATTACATGACTCCGGGACATTGCAAGCATCATAAATATGATCCAGTTGTCAAGCATCCAAATGCAAATCACGTGACCATGGGGATGCTGCAATGGTTGTAAGTGTGAAAAACAGTCATAAGTCACTTTTTTCAGTGCCGTTGTAACTTTGAACGGTCACTAAATGAACTGCTGTAAGCTGAGGACTACCCATTTAGTGATAACACTGTGTTCTAAAGTGTTGAGTTTTAAGTGGATCATATTCTATCCTTATGCTCTTTTGGGCTATCAAAGAGAGAAGTGAGAAAGTGAGCTATCATAATGGAAACATAGAGAGAAGTCTAGCTTTGCAGCCAAGAACAGTTGCGCCTTCGATATTTGGAATTCTGGCTGAAGGCCGTGGATAGCTCAGGCTGTAAGGAGCCTGTTATTAGAACACAGTAGCCTGCAATTACTGCAGGTTCAAGCCTGGCCCAAGGTTGACTCAGCCTTCCATCCTTTATAAGGTAGGTAAAATGAGGACCCAGATTGTTGGGGGGGCAATAAGTTGACTTTGTAAATATACAAATAGAATGAGACTATTGCCTTATACACTGTAAGCCGCCCTGAGTCTTCGGAAAAGGGCGGGATATAAATGTAAATAAAAAAAAAATGTAGAAAAGTCAGAATTGGATACTTCATCCTCCTTGAAAAAATGGAGCAATGGAAAACCTGCAGCCTAGTTTCTGAACTATTATTTATATGATTTATTTTTTCAAAAACTGAAATCAAGATACGGTCCAATTATTGAACTATTGCCTTAGTCATCACATTTCATTGCTTCCATTACCTAAAGTGACTGTTGACCCCAGATTGGCATATTATTCTTGAAAGCCTTGGGTGTGTTCCCAGTTGCCTGTCAAACATAGGTAACAAATTGTAATTTTAATGTTGAAGAAGGGGAACTACTTAATGCATGGAGAATGTATGTTCCATTAAATTAACTTAAATTAAATTAACTTGTACTTTATCATTTTAGCTTCATGAAAAACAAAACACTTAAACTTTTGTATTTGTCTTGCACACCTGTTTCTTCCTTAACACACACACCCATCCCAGAAATAAATTAAATCTACAGTGGTTCTTGGCCCCACCCACTTCATTGGAAGCAGGTTGGTTTTGGACAATAAATAAATTAATACATTAAAAAACCATTCAAAGGTTAATGGAGGTATTCGATCTGATGCATCACATCTGTTGAAAATAAGTAGATTTATTTTTCTAAAAGTGTGTAATATAAATTCATTCTCTTTTGATATAAAATCAGAATCTTTTAACTGTTGGAATATTTGTTTCTTTATCATGGATATTTTTCTGCCACTTCAGCTGAGTGAATCTAAATTAGTGGTCTAACTATTAGGCACGTTGCAGAGCAGAAAAACATCATGTTGCAAAAGCTTTTATTTGCCAAGATAGTTTGCATTATTTTATAATAAGGAAAATATTAAAAAAGACAATTGCCAAGAAGGGAAAATTTGTACACGAACCACTTTATTAACTAAAGGCATCCATTTGAAGCAGTCAAAAGTATACGATTCTGTAAAGTCTTGTATGTAAATGTTTATTGTTTTAGTAAATCTTCCAGTTCTTGCGGTTAATGAAATAAAATCTTTCCACGGTGCAAGGATTGGGAGAATTTAGTTCTTCCTTGTTTATTTTAACTCAAGAACTGACTCTGGAATCATACAAAATACTGTTTGTGCTGCATCACTGAACTGCTTTCCTTCCCATGGCGATAAAAATCCCAAGGTCTCATCCTTTTGTTCTTCAGCCACCAGTGTAACCACCATGGCCTGGAGTCCCAAGTACAACCAACATTTTATAAATTAATAATTTAATTTTTTCTGGACTGTTGGGAGGGAGACAGATTTTGAACAAGTACTTTTAGCTTTTAGACCTTATGGCTGCGCGTCAGCATTTCTGTTTCAACTGAAAAAATAAAGTCAGTTTACTGCAATTGTAGAATACTAAATACTGAACCCTCCTTCACTCAAAATATCTTTTATGGATTGTGGTTCACTCTTAAGCTTTTATTCATTCTAAATATATTCTTTATGGGCTTCTTATTGTAGCTGTCAGTTGAATAAATAACAGGGAAGAAGATGCAGAATCAGGATTTATGTCTATGAATTATAGAGAATAAAACTGAGATATTCTGAATTACAGGAAAGGAGTTCTATTAAAGAGTTCTTCTAATAATAAATTAAAAGAAAACAGAACAACATCTACACATAAGAGGCAAAATAAACTTATGTGAAATGGAAGCTGATAATTTACTGGATAGCTTTGCTTTATTTATGCCTCCTGAAACTGTGATAAGAAAAGATCTTGCAAAACTATTGAATGTGCAGTCCAAAGCACACATAGTCCATATTGCTCCAAGAGAACAAGGATCAGCAGGTAACACAAAGAATTTCCCATAGCTAGTAATTTATTCTCTAGAGGCAGGAAAATGCAAAAATCCATAAAGAATACCGTATTGTATTTGTCTTAAAATCAACATACAATTTTTTTTAATACGCCTGTTGTTTTTCCAGAACATTTTATCAAGCAGATCATTTACATATTTATTCGATAAATAGCTGGCCTTTCCTCCAAGAGCTCAAAGTAGATTTAGGGATCTCCACTTATTACTGTAATTAATTCTGTCATTAAACAACAGAAACCCTTAGAAGTAGGTAAGCTGGGCTGAAAGGGAATGACTGGCTAAAGTAACCTGGTGAATTTCTAATGTTGAGGTAGATATAACCGTGGGTCTTCCCAGTCATAGTTCAACACCTCACCCACACTGTGCCACAAGGATTCTGGTATATAAAGCAGACGATGTAAAGATAAAGAGGTGACTTTATCAAGTTGACAGAGATGAAGAAACTAACTTTAAAAATAGATACATAGAGCTGGATTTTTCAGGCCATGATGGCTGTAGTTTCATATTAATTTTGAGTTTGAGGTGAAACTGAATGAAAAATAGTTTAGGATGCTGAGGAATATGGGACAGGGCAAATCTTCCAGCTTTGCAAATGCAAAACATGAGGTCAGTGGCAATACAATTAGGTACCTTGGCCTGGCAGAGTGGAGACCCAAAAGCATCTTAGTACTAACATAATTAATACCAAGAGAGTAATTTTGGATTAGCTCAAAGTTAATTCAGTTTTTTTGCATTTAATTATTGTAGTTTACTTTATTTATTTATTTAGCATATGGCACGTGTTAGCTAGGATCACCGAGGTGGCTGCCTCTGTGAAACAATTTTTTTCGGGCGGTATTATCTTTACCTGCGGGATGCCCGAATGCCGATAAGCAATCGGGGGAGGCTCCTTTCTTGTCCCTCCATGGTTTATTCGCTCATGGGAATCGAGCCGCCTGTCGACCTTAGAGGCGCGCAGACCCAGCGTCTTACCATGTGAGCCACTGCAGCCCCTGTGGTTTACTACTTAACCCAGATGAAATTAATGTTGTAAATATTTGCAGCAGCTAGGAGGGCTCCCCATTTGCTGAGTAAGACAATGGATACAATTGGTACACTGACTTTTAAAAGTCTGAGTAGCCCTATTTAGCTATTCTTTCAATAAGAAAGAATATTCTCTTCAATTTGAAGAGAAAAAGAGACAGCAAAATAATGGGATATTTGAATAAATGCTTATAACTATCTACTTACAGTTATATTTTCTATATCCCATTCAGCTCAGATGCTGTGTTTGTTGGAAACCGTTTGGATTTCTAGCTTCCTTTCTCATTCCAGATGTCTTATTCCCTGAATGTATTCAGGACTGGGCCATACAGACCTGTTGATACTCGCATTGCTATTCTGTATTCTGCCAACACGAAGTGTAAATTCTACTTCTCATGTGTCATTAAGTAGGTTAATCTCCATGATGTGAAGAAGGTCAACAATGCAGGTCAATAACTATTGCCATTTCACAACTGCAATCACAGCCTTCACTAGTTAATTAGTGTCCCTCAAACTTTTAGGTAACTTCCAGCAAAGTCACAAATAATGCTGGATTTTATTTCATTAACTGGGGTAAGTTGGGGCAGACACTTTTCTAATATAGGCCAAAGGAAGGTGGTCAATTATAACATTAATCATCCATCAAAGCACTACCTGTTATTATGTAAACTCTGTTACAACAGCTTGTGGATAGCTTGTTCATAGTGCGTTCTACAGGAAGTATAGAAACAGTGGTCAGAATCGCTCATGACTAAGAAATATAAGGATAAAAATAGCAAAAGTTGATAAAGTAATTACTGTACAATATAAAATGTTATCATAGCAAAAGCCCAGTTCAGAATCTGCTTCAAAGAGCCAGAATCTAGTTCAGACTGGCTCCAATTCAAACACTTGGCTTAACTGGTTCTGCAGGTTGCACACAAGCCAAACTATGGCTGTGCATAGGGCTGCTCTCTCTCTCTCTCTCTCTCTCTCTCTCTCTCTCTCCCTCCCCCCTCCCTCTCCCCCTCCCTCTCCCTCCATTCTCAGACAGAAATCACACATGGTATCTGCTATGCTGGATCTTTGGCTTAAGTTCTCAAATGCCACAGTATCTATGCTGTTCATATGCTGAATGCCTATTTTCAAAATAGCAATGAACATGTTTTTTTTTTTAACCAGAGGAAAATATGATGAATTTTTAGAGAAATCAGGAAAGTTCTGCTTTTATTGAAGCACTTTCCCAATACAGAAACCTCAACTTGTTTTTATAGATCTTTTTAAATTGCTGTGACGATTATGCAACCTTGTTTGTAAGAAGAAAAGAAAAAGCAAAAATGGCGATGAATCATTATGACTGCCTTGAGTTTTTTTTTGCACTTTTGAGTTTATATAACTCTTCCCCTCTTAAGATGACATGACATTATGCTTTTAGGTAAGTGCAGAAACCTTTCCAGTATCCATGTAGATGTATTTTTTTAATATTGATCTGTTTTCCGAGTGGAACTGCATTTTGTTAGCTGATATTAAATGATAGTCCCAGAAATTTTGCACAGCCAAAAGAGCTTTTGAGGGCATAAAATCAGCACACATGAAGAATCAATACAGACATTTTCAGAGATCAATTATTCTGCCAGTTTGGAGAAGGATTGATAAGTATCTTGTTTGGGCAAACGTGATTTTTCATTTAAGGTTCCCCAACTGTACTTTGTGGGCAGTGTGGTGGATGAGCGGTTAATCACTGAGCTTGTCAGCTGGAAAGCCGGAATCCCAAGTTTGAGACCCAAGTCTCAAACTACGCCTCCTCCCTCATTGCATCGGCAGATAACCACCCAGCCGCCCTGTTTCGGGTGACCCGCTCCCTCCTACACCAGGGGGAGCGGGATGACCCGTTGCAGGGACGTGCTGAGGAGTTTAACGGTTATCTATACGATAAAATCGTTCAGCTTCGGGATGGTTTGGACCAAGATTGCGGTGATACGGGTGAGACGGCTGAGGGTGGTCTTGGTGACATTTTATGGGATGAGTTTGACCCTGTGCTCCGAGGACATGGACAGGTTGTTGGGAGGCTGAATGCCACCACATGTTTACTGGACCCGTGCCCCTCCTGGTTGGTTCTGGCCACGCAGGAGGTGACACGAGGCTGGCTCAGGCGATTCCGAGCGCTTCTTTGGTGGAGGGTGTCTTTCCGGCCGCCTTGAAAGAGGCGGTGGTGAGGCCCCTCCTCAAGAAGCCTTCCCTGGACCCGGCTGTTTTAGGTAATTATCGTCCGGTCTCCAACCTTCGCTTCGCGGCGAAGGTTGTAGAGAGTATGGTGGCATATCAGTTTCCCTTGCACCTGGATGAAACTGTCTATCTAGACCCGTTCAGTCGGTTTCCGGCCCGGTTACAGCACGGAGGCGGCTTTGGTCGCGTTGGTGGATGATCTCTGGAGGGCCAGGGATGAGGTTGTCCCCCTGCCCTGGTCCTATTAGACCTCTCAGCGGCTTTCGATACCATCGACCATGGTATCCTGCTGCGCCGGTTGGAGGGATTGGGAGTGGGAGGCACCGTTTATCGGTGGTTCTCCTCCTATCTCTCCGACCGGTCGCAGTCGGTGTTGACAGGGGGGCAGAGGTCGGCCCGGGCGCCTCACTTGTGGGGTGCCGCGGGGATCGATCCTCTCGCCCTTCTGTTCAACATCTATATGAAGCCGCTGGGTGAGATCATCAGTGGGTTCGGTGTGAGGTACCAGCTGTGCGGATGACACCCAGCTGTACTTTTCACACGGACCACCCCAGCGAAGCTATCAGTGCTGTCCCGGTGTCTGGAGGCCGTCGGGTCTGGATGGGGAGAAACAGGCTCAAGCTCAATCCCTCCAAGACAGAGTGGCTGTGGATGCGGCATCCCGGTACAGTCAGCTAAATCTGCGGCTGACCATCGGTGGCGAGTCATTGGCCCCGATGGAAGGTGCAACAAGCGTCCTCCTGGATGAACGGCTGTCTCTAGAAGATCATTTGACGGCCGTCTCCAGGAGAGCGTTCTACCAGGTTCGGCTGGTGCGCCAATTGCGCCCCTTTCTGGACTGGGAGGCCCTATGCACGGTCACTCACGCTCTTGTGACGTCTCGCCTGGATTACTGCAACGCTCTCTACATGGGGCTTCCCTTGAAGGGCATCCGGAGGCTGCAGTTAGTCCAGAATGCAGCTGCGCGGGTGATAGAGGGAGCCCCTCGTGGCTCCCGCATAACACCCATCCTGCGCAGGCTGCACTGGCTACCTGTGGCCTTCCGGGTGCGCTTCAAGGTTTTGGTGACCACCTTTAAAGCGCTCCATGGCATAGGGCCGGGTTATCTACGGGACCGCCTACTGCGACCAGATACCTCTCACCGACCCGTGCGCTCTCACAGAGAGGGACTCCTCAGGGTGCCGTCAGCTAGGCAGTGTCGTCTGGCGACACCCAGGGGAAGGGCCTTCTCTGTGGGGGCTCCCACCCTCTGGAACGAACTCCCCCCAGGACTCCGTCAACTTCCTGACCTTCGAACCTTCCGTCGCGAGCTCAAGACACATTTATTCATCTGTGCAGGACTGGCTTAGATTTTAAATTTAGAGGGGTTTTAAATTGATTTTAATATTTATATTTTATATTTATATTTATATTTTTAATAATTTGGGCGTTAGAATAAGTTTTTTAAGGATTATTTTAATTTGTACATTGATGTTTTATATGCCTGTGAACCGCCCTGAGTCCTTTGGGAGATAGGGCGGTATATAAATTCGAATAATAAAATAAATAAAATAAATAAATAAAGTGCCACACGATGGGGTGAACTCCTATCCGCGCCCCAGCTTCTGCCAGCCTAGCAGTTCGAACAATGCAAATGTGAGAAAATAGGTACCACCTTGGTGGAAAGGTAACAGCACTCCGTGACGTCATGCTGGCTGCATGACCATGGAAATGTCTTTGGATAATGCTGGTTCAGTGGCCTTGAAATCACCTCCTCTTGCCGGAATGACAAGCGGAGTAAAATATTGAATACTCTGCCTGGTATTCAATATTTTGGTTATATTTGTTTTGCCTCATACATATGACTTTGCTAGCCAAGCAAAAATTGTGGTTCCAATGAGTAATGTAGTGTTTGTATTCTGAGACATACTTCTGTCATGAGCATAGATTCTTGGACATATTGCTTTGCTTTGATCTTCAAAAAGTTTGCTTGCTATCAAAAATAACAAGTGCTTAGAGACTAGCCCAGTAAACAAAAGCTTCTGAATGGAGAAGCTACTCTTTTCTTCAAATGGATGTTTTATGGGATTGCTCACAACATGTTTTCAACAATCACCTAGTTGTTTTATAGTCTTTGTGGACAATAAAGAGTACATAATCCATAAATATTACAACCAGTGGGGTTCCATGACCACCTTATCATAAAGAAGAGCAACCAAACGTTTTAAAGGTATGGTAACAGAGAAGGCATGCTTTCAAGGTTCTATTACAATAGATGACATTGTTCAGTTGAGGGAACCTGAAATTCATCAACTTTGCCAGATCTTAATAGAAGATGGCTGAAGCCATGGAAAATAGGCAGACCTTCAAGTAACCTGGCTCTATGCCACAATGGGCTTTTTAGATCATATCCAGCATCTTGAATTATAATTCATTGCAATCAGTGCAGCTTGTATTACAATGGCATGGCTGAGCATACCAGGCATATTGTACTGTCCCTATTCCATTCTGTAGCCTCTGAGTGGCCTTCAAGAAAAGCTACATGTAAAACCAAGTTGGCTTGTTTCTTCTCACAGCGTCTGACACAACTGTGACTGAGCTAGCCGAGACCATTGCAGTGATCCAACTATCAGATGCCTAGGGCATCAACGACTGCCAGGAAGGCCTCCTGATCCTAGGATGATGCAACTAGTGCATTATTTAATTTAATTTGAATTAATTTAATTTAGCTTAATTTATTTATATGCGTCTTGTTTCACTATCCAGAGTGACTCTGGACAGTTAACAATAGGATATTGCATTACATGAATTTGTGCATAAGCACTGTTGCTCTTCAGGTAGGAAGTATGAGTCCAAGATGACCCCCAGGGTGCTTACCAACCTGATGTGCAAAACCATTCAATACTAAAGATGGAAAATTCTCAGACTGGGGAGCAAACGAAAAACCATGGTTACATGGTCTTGGCAGGATTAAGCCTGAATCAGTTTGTTCCCATCCATACCCTCACAGCCTCCAGACACTGTGGCAGGACATTGAATACAAATGAGCGGCCAGGAGTGTGACCTTTGCCTCCATCAATACTGACTGCAGAGAAAAGAAGTGAATCACCATCATACAGTGTCTCCAACTCCTTGAATCTGCAGCTGGTCCAGAAGAATACCATGACTAAAGGTATCGAAGGCTAGTGAGACATCAAGGAGCACACAAGAGTGGATGCATCACCCACACCCCAGCTCTGCCAGATGTCATCAGTAAACATGACCAGTTCTATGCTATACCCCAACCTGAAACTAAGCTTCCTGAGAATACTAGGCTTGTGCTTCCCAGTTGGATGATTTCAACTGGGAGAGAAGTGTTGTTGCTCATATCGTCACCAATGAATGCCATGTCATCATAGGACTTCCACTGCTTCTGTCAACAAAGAGTTTGGTGACAGTACATTATGTAGAGTAGATGGTCGCCAAGCTGGCCATCCTGACCCATCTCATAATTCTATTAAAACTTGTTTCAGTAATAGGTCAAGAGATTATGGGACACTACCCTTGACGCTCCACTGCATATCAGCATAATAACCATATTTTTAGCTGTTTCATTCCTCTTTCCTACATACTCTGCCTTTCCCCCCCCCCCCCCCCCGGATTTTTGACCATCGAAGCTGGGTCGTCAGGTATTTATACCCACGGGTTTCTGGACTGGACTGGACTGGACTGGATTGGACTATGGACTATGAACAGACTGACAGTCATTTCTACCTTATTAAGACCTTCCGTAGAAACGTTTTCCATAGGTTTACCATGGAGGCTGCCGGTCTGTCTGCTTAGGCTTATCATCTTCATCTGGTTCCAGCTTTATTTGTCCTCTTTGACATCTGGACATCCGTTGGAGGATCCATCTTTTAATGTCTTACCATCTGGGATGTTACCATCTTAGCACCCTCACCGATTCGTACTTTTCTATGCGTTACGCTGCACAGGAACTCTTGCGCCTGCGAGGTGCCCCCGCCTCGCAGGAATGGCCCGTTTCACTATCAAGGGCCGGCCTCAATGACGGGTCTTGGGACCCACAGAGGTGGCATGCGAAGAGAAAGAGCCTTTGGGGTTTTTTAGATAGGGCATTTTTAAGGGGTGGGAGGGTTAGGGCGGGTGTTGGGGGTAGCCCGTCGGGAGGGAAACCAGTCCCTGTGCGTGCTCGTGGCGATTATTTAGTGGGTTCGGAGGTTATGGGGGGGGAGTGTGTTCCTTTGTGTGAGGGTGGTTCCATTTGCACGGTAAGTGGGAGGGGCAGATATGGCGGAAGGGGATCGTATCGGTCTAGGGGTCACGCGTTCGATGTCTGCAAGCGATCGCGTGCCCGATCCTCTGACTTTTCCCGTTCCCGGATGGTCAAGACCCTCAGAGCCTGGGCCTTCGTCTTATGTTATGCAACGCACGGTCCGTGGCCAATAAGGCCCCCAATACGATCTTATCCAGGGGCACGCGGATCTTATAGGCGTTACGGAGACCTGGTTGGGCACTGAAGGCGTGCTTCTGGTCGAAATGTGCCCACCGGTTTCCGTGCATTCCATCAGCCGAGGCCCAGGGTAGGGGTGGGGGTGGCGGTTGCTATTAAAGAGAGTCTAGAGCCGAGGAGACCACTGTACCTCAGATTGCCGGGTGTGAATCCTCTTGTGAGATGGGGTCATAGGTGTCAGATGGGCTTGCTGGTCACGCACTGGCTCCTTGCTGCGTGACAGCTGCCCTGCCCGAGCTCCTGGAGGTGCTTGCCGGGGTGGCAGTGGAGACCCCCAGACTCTTAGTCATGGGGGACTTTAACTTGCCATCTGCCGGCTCGTCATCGACAGTGGCTCGGGAGTTCATGGCTTCCATGACGGCCTTGGACCTGACTCAAGTAGTGGATGGCCCCACTCACATCGGGGGTGGCACACTGGACCTTATTTTTATCTCTGGTCAGTGGTTGAAGGATCTGGATTTGAGAGATGTAGTCATAGAACCTTTGTCATGGTCAGATCACTCTCTCCTTCACCTGGACTTTCTGACCGCCACTCAACACCGCAGGGAGACGGAACCACAACGTTGGTTCTGTCCCAGGCGCCTGATGGACCCGGAGAGGTTCTGGACGGAGCTTGGGCCACTTCCTGAGGGTCTGGCTCACGGCACGGCAGAGGAACTAGCCGCAGCCTGGCAACGGGCTGCGGCTGGGGCTGAACCGTGTCGAGCCCCTGCGCCCTCTGACCCGGCGCAGATCCCAACCGGCTCCTTGGTTCTCCGAGGAGCTGAGGGGGATGAAACGCCGGAGAAGACGCCTAGAGAGCTCCTGGAGGTCTAGCCGTTTAGAGGCTGATCGGACACTAGTTAGGTCCTATACTAGGACCTACCTAGTGGCACTGAAGGAAGCGAGGCGTAGCTACGCCTCCTCCCTCATTGCGTCGGCAGATAACCGCCCAGCCGCCCTGTTTTGGGTGACCCGTTCCCTCCTTCACCAGGGGCGGGATGACCCGTGCAGGGGCGTGCTGAGGAGTTTAACGGTTATCTATACGATAAAATCGTTCAGCTTGAGGCGGTCTAGACCAAAATTGCGGCGATTCAGATGAGGCGTCTGAGGGTGGTCTTGGTGACATTTGTTGGGATGAGTTTGACCCTGTGGCTCCGAGGACATGGACAGGTTGTTGGGTAGGCTGAATGCCACCACGTGTTTACTGGACCCGTGCCCTCCTGGCTGGTGCTGGCCACTCAGGAGGTGACACGAGGCTGGCTCAGGCGATTCTGAGTGCCTCCTTGTTGGAGGAGTCTTTCCGGCCGCCTTGAAAGAGGCGGTGGTGAGGCCCTCCTCAAGAAGCCCTCCTGGACCCGGCTGTCTTAGGTAATTATCGTCCGGTCTCAACCTTCGCTGCGGCGAAGGTTGTAGAGAGTATGGTGGCATATCAGTTTCCCCTGCACCTGGATGAAACTGTCTATCTAGACCCGTTCCAGTCCGGTTTCCGGCCCGGCTACAGCACGGAGACGGCTTTGGTCGCATTGGTGGATGATTTCTGGAGGGCCAGGGATAGGGGTTGTTCCTCTGTCCTGGTCCTATTAGACCTCTCAGCGGCTTTCGATACCATCGACCATGGTATCCTGCTGCGTGTCAGGCCTGGAAACCATATTAAACTTTAGGTTTCCAGACGCTGCCACATTTTTATCCTGAGGGGAGGAGGGGGGGTTGAGGGGTATGGTAACATTCTTCAAAGGGTCAAGGTCAGATGGTGTTCACGTCTGCAGGAAGAGTGGCAAGAAGTTACTCGAATGAACTGGAAGAACGTGGGACCGTGTGATCATCAGAGGGGTCAGGGGGGTGGGACTATGGGGGTTTGTATAACTGGGGAAACGAATCCGGAACTTCAGTTTTGGGAATTGCACTCATCGTGTGCCAGTCTCCTCATGCTAGTAAAGGACTCTGAGAAAAAGAAAAAATGCCTCTGAGTTTCTTTTACGCAGAAGAGGTATTTCTGGAACCTTGACATTATTCCCAAAACTCTAAAAACTTTCTTTTGCTAACGGTACCCTCTCCTCCTCTCAGAGGGGGCCCGTTAGAGGGGTGCTGGGCCCCAGTCTCCACAACCTCCACAGCGGTGCAAAGACCCAGTGAAGATGGAAGAGCAGCAAGTTGAAAGCGTAGAAGGAGCCACGAAACAGGATTCTAATGATTTAGTAGAAGTCACCTATTTCCCATCTGACGACAGGACCCGAAGCCCCGAAAAGGAAGAGCCTGCTTGTCCACTTGGAGCACGCCCCAAGGACTCTGATTCATGGGTGAGCTGCCAGTCGGGAGAAAACATTTCCCCGGGGGGGAATGGAGAGCCCCCTCCCTCTTCTCAACCTCACTGAAGGGCAATAAAACCTGGAGAATCGGGAGAGTCGCTGGATTGGGACCTGAGAAACCCCCTGAAATCCCAGTCTCTATTAGACCTCCCTGAAACTTTTGAGCGGCTGGAGATGAGACCTCGAAAGCCTTTAGCTCAGCCTAGATTCACCTTCCCTCCCGCCAGAGAGAGAGAAATTACTGAAGCTCGAAGCCGTTCCGATGAACGCAAGAGAACCCCCCCTCCCTCTTTCAAACGGCAGGGAATTCAGGCAGCACCAGAAACTTGGGGGGGGATCACAACTCCCCCCTCCAATTGATCTTTCCCGCCAGCAGAGGCCTACGCTGCCTCCAGCAACTTCTATCCCGCCTGGGTGGGCGTTCTATCCGGGACAAGGGTGGATTCAGTATCAATGGCAACCAGCTAGTTCAGCCCCTTCCTTTCCTATGGGCCTCACGCCGATGGTTGTTTCATCAGCTGAAGCGTTTCAAGGACTTTCTTCTCAGCAGCCAGGGGGAATGCCGCCCCCCTTTGCAGCCCAACAGCCAGCTACAACAGCAGCTCCCCCACCCCCCTTGATAATCCAAGGTGAAACTCACTATGAAATCAAGAAAATTCTTGACTCTAGACTCTACAGAGGTCAATTACAATACTTAGTCCACTGGAAAGGATACCCATTATCTGAATCTACTTGGGTCAAAAGTTGGAAAGTGAATGCGGACAATTTAATTAAACAATTTCACGACACTTTCCCTGACAAACCTAAGAAACCTCTTGGAGAGGGGAGGGGGGGGTAGAAGGGAATTGTGGACCATTGGCACTTTTCTTTATCGACTCTTTGTTTTTCTTTCCTAGGATATAGTTTCTTTTCTAAGAGGGGACGCCTGTCAGGCCTGGAAACCATATTAAACTTTAGGTTTCAGGCGCTGCCACATTTTATCCTGAGGGAGGAGGGGGTTGAGGGGTATGGTAACATTCTTCAAAGGGTCAAGGTCAGATGGTGTTCACGTCTGCAGGAAGAGTGGCAAGAAGTTACTCGAATGAACTGGAAGAACGTGGGACCGTGTGATCATCAGAGGGGTCAGGGGGGTGGGACTATGGGGGTTTGTATAACTGGGGAAACGAATCCGGAACTTCAGTTTTGGGAATTGCACTCATCATGTGCCAGTCTCCTCATGCTAGTAAAGGACTCTGAGAAAAAGAAAAAATGCCTCTGAGTTTCTTTTACGCAGAAGAGGTATTTCTGGAACCTTGACACTGCGCTGGTTGGAGGGATTGGGAGTGGGAGGCACCGTTTATCGGTGGTTCTCCTCCTATCTGTCCGACCGGTCGCAGACGGTGTTGACAGGGAGGCAGAGGTCGGCCCCGAGGCGCCTCACATGTGGGGTGCCGCAGGGGTCGATTATCTCGCCCCTTCTGTTCAACATCTATATGAAGCCGTTGGGTGAGATCATCAGTGGCTTCGGTGTGAGGTACCAGCTGTACGCTGATGACACCCAGCTGTACTTTTCCACACCGGGCCACCCCAATGAAGCTATCGAAGTGCTGTTTGGAAGCCGTACGGGTCTGGATGGGGAGAAACAGGCTCAAGCTCAATCCTTCCAAGACAGAGTGGCTGTGGATGCCGGCATCCCGGTACAGTCAGCTGAGTCCTCGGCTGACTGTTGGGGGCGAGTCACTGGCCCCGATGGAGAGGGTGCGCAATCTGGGCGTTCTCTTGGATGAACGGCTGTCTTTTGAAGACCATTTGACGGCCGTCTCCAGGAGAGCTTTCCACCAGGTTCGCCTGGTGCGCCAGTTGCGCCCCTTTCTAGACCGGGATGCCTTATGCACGGTCACTCACGCCCTCGTGACGTCTCGCCTGGATTACTGCAATGCTCTCTACATGGGGCTCCCCTTGAGGGGCATCCGGAGGCTTCAGTTAGTCAGAATGCGGCTGCGCGGGTGATAGAGGAGCCCTCGTGGCTCCCGTGTGACACCTATCCTGCGCAGACTGCACTGGCTACCTGTGGCCTTCGGGTGCGCTTCAAGGTGTTGGTGACAATCTTTAAAGCGCTCCATGGCATAGGGCCGGGCTATTTACAGGACCGCCTACTGCTGCAAATACCTCTCACCGACCCGTGCGCTCTCACAGAGAGGGACTCCTCAGGGTGCCGTCAGCTAGGCAATGCCGTCTGGCGACACCAGGAAGGGCCTTCTCTGTGGGGCTCCCACCTCTGGAACGAACTCCTCCAGGACTTCGTCAACTTCCGGACCTCCGAACCTTTCGTCGCGAGCTTAAAACACACTTATTCATCTGCGCGGGACTGGATTAGATTTTAAATTTACTGGTTTTAATGGGTTTTTACTATTTATACTGTTTTTAATAATTTGGCTATAGAATAAGTTTTTTAATCGTTGTTTTAATCTGTATTTATATGTATTTTAACTGCCTGTGAACCGCCCTGAGTCCTTAGGGAGATAGGGCGGTATATAAATATGAAAAAATAAAATAAAATAAATAAATAAATAATACTCTGTACTTTCAGTCATACCTAGGTGGTCTGGAAGAGGGTTCAGACTAAGTTCATGTCTCACATCTGTGACAACAGCCCTTCCCATCACGCTATATGACTTTTCCTACTTACCATGTTATACAAATGCTTCATGTATAAAAGAGGAAGAATAAAACTGTGTGAACAGACTTGCTCGCATGCTTGCAACCATCTCAAGTCTTGTGTGCAAATATTGAAACCCAACAACATTATATTGTGTTTATTATTCGGAGGTTGCCACTTTGCCTATTCCTATGCCACATTGCCCACTCTACCAGATATTTTAGGTGCTGCCTTCTACAGCAACTCATCATCAACACTGTTTTTCCTTGCACCATTAGTTAAAGATGGAGCCCTGTTGTTATTCATTGTTACTTCCTGCTTTATCTCACATTCCTTTTCTGCGTCCTGTTATCCAGACTACTTATGTGGACAGGGATAGCTCTCTTTCAGAAGAGTTTAAGCTGAATTCAAAAATAGCCTGACTGACATGTACAGGTATGGAGCACCTCTGAAATTGCTACCTGTCTATTAAGCAATTTGTCAGTTGACTAAACCAGATATTCTAAGAACAGGAATCAGCAATAATGGCTGGGCAATTTATGCCAGTATGCATTCCTGCCAGCTCGGCTATTGGAGGATAACATTTACAACAGTCAGTAATTATGACTAATTTCCAGAAACACTTGTTGAGATTATTGAAAACCTGTTATAATCAGCATAGACCTTCGGTAGTCCCCTGTGCAGTGTTTTGACCCTGTCAAACTCTTATTTGCCCGCTAACATGTTTAGCATGATACAGGCCTTTACAGAGACAGTTGGTAAATAGAAGGTCAGCTCTATTTACACCATTTCTCAGAATCCTGTCTAGTTTGGGGCAGGGTTCAGTAAGTTCATTTGATGACAGATAAATTTACAAATGCAATACCTGTTTCAGAGTTTTATTCATTGGGTGTTATGTAAGTGCAGTGGAACCTTGAGCAAAACAACTACACCTTTTTGTAGGCATAAAGATACTTGGTGTCCCTAAACCCCATTCAAGCTTTCTATATTATTGAACCAAAATAAATGTTGATTTAGACTTTCATTCATAAGCTCTCATGCATCTTTCAGATGAGAATGATACACATCTTTCCTTGGACACATATATAAATATATCCAGAACCACCTTCAAAGCATAAGGCTAAAAGTAGTAAGCCTTGTGACAAGCAAAGGAGTGGTCAGATGAAAGGTCTCCTCAGAAATACATCAGGAAATGCAGAAGGGAAATCTAAGAAAGGCAGTACTCAGTGGTGGAATTCAGTCAGTTTGGGCCAGTCCAGGCGAACTGGTAATTAAATTGCTGGCTGGCCCCTCCCCTTCCCACCCCTTCCAGGAGTCCCCACACATCCCATTTTGGCTCCTAGGTAAGTGCAGGGAAGCCCCTAGGCACAAAACGGGGTGCGGGGGGAGTGCAGTGTGCCTCCCCGGCCCGTTTTCACTCACAGGAAACTGCAGCGACCCCTACTAGGCTGAAACGGGGCGGCGGGGAGGGAGTGCATCCATTTTTGCTCCCAGGGGGGTGAAGGAGGCTGAGTGCTGCCTGTCACACCATCTGGCCACGCCCACCCATTAGGGCAGAGAACCAGTTGTTAAATTATTTGAATCCCACCATTGGCAGTACTGTGTTAAAGTTTTTAGATGCATGTGCCATGTTTCCCCAAAAATAAGACCCTGTCTTATATTTTTTTGAACCCTGAAATAAGTGCTTAGCCTTATTGCCATGCACTCAAAAGCCTGATTGGGCTTATTATAAGGGGATGTCTTATTTTGGGGAAAACAAAGTAAACCAATGCACAGAATAAGGGAGACAAATAGCGAGAAATGGGTCCTAACATAGAAGAAGGGAGGGAATATGACTGGTAAAATGGAGCCTGTGATTGGATTAGGGTACTGGAAGGATACAATTTGTTCAAAAGAAACAGACACAACAAAACAAGTGGAAGGGATGTTATTATATGTGAAGAAATATTACACCTGTTGTCAACCCTCAAGTGAACAGTATTACACCTATTGTCAACCCTGAAGTGAACCCTGAAGTGGCTGAGGCCATCTTGGAAGTTTCAGGGTTGCAACATAATAATAATAATAATAATAATAATAATAATAATAATAATAATAATAATAATAATAATAATAATAATAATAATAATAATAATAATAATAATAATAATAATATTTTAATTTGTATACCGCCCTTCTCCCGAAGGACTCAGGGCGGTGAACAGGCAGATAAAATACAGACATACACAATAATTAAAACAACCCTTAAAAAACTAATTTAAATTAGCCCAAAAATTAAAATAATAAACACCCCCATAAAATTACAAAAATTTTAAAACCCATCACATTCAATTAAAATTACAGATAAAAATCAAGCTAGTCCATAACAGAACATAAAACATAACAGAAGGAGGGGGAAAATAGTTAGACGGGGTTTGATAGCCAAAACAATAAAAATTTTCTGTGGGAACCAAGGACATTCTCACATGTGGCTAGCCAGAGGAGGAGTGAAATAACCAAGCAATTGGCCAGCAACTGAATTGGACAGCGTGACCAGTGACTTGGGGGAAAAGGTAAATTTTTACTTTTTAATTAGGTGAAAGTTGTGGGAACTTTAGAGTCGGTTTTTACCAGTTGTGCCAATATGATTTTTCCAATAAATTGTCCTTTGAAGAATTTGCCTGCCCCAGAGTTGTTCTTTCTATGGGTACATTACTTGGAACACTGACACCTGTATGGGAATCAGAAGTATCTGATTGGATATGAAGAAGGAAAGAAACAACAATGTCAGTATTGTGCACTACAAGCCACCCAACCAACAGAAGATATAGATGAAATGGCTATGGCATCAAGAAAACATATTATTTTAAAATGAAAGATTTCACCTATCCCCACATCAGCTAAGAATCAAAGTCTTCAGCAAGTGGAAAACACAATAGTTTTTTTAAAAAAAATTATCATCCAAAAGATGGAGGAGAAAAGATGGACATCAGCGATACTGGACTTAATGCTAATGGCACAGAAATGGTTGAGGAAGTGGAATTGGTAGGAATCTTGGGAGGGAATGTCTGTGTGGTCCAGAATAATTGGAAAACAATGTTATTCTAATCTTTTTAAAAGAGAAAAAGTACAGGAAGCCACAAATCAATCAGCTTGATTGACACCAGCACCTTGCACATTCCTAGAAAAGATGATCAAATTTAAAAATCACCTAAAAAGAAAGAAAGTGGTTAGTAGAAGCCAGCCTGAGTTTATTAAAAATAAACTACTGCTTTTTGACAAATTGATTAGACTAATCATCAAAGGGAATGTTGTAGATATAGTGTATCTAGACTTCAGGAAGTTGTTTAATAAAGAGACCCATAGTATCTATTTTGATAACAGATAACAGTGGGGGATAAGAGTCCCAGTATCAGATGCATTTGGAATTGATTGAGCAACTCTACCAGGCACATGATATAACAACACAGAAGGCAAGTTCAAGATTTAAAAGGATCTTGATGGACTACAGCATGAGCTCTATCTGACAAAATGGTATTTAACAATGAAAAATGCATAGGTACAAGATAGGAAATACTTGGCTTGGCTGTAGTATTTATCAGAAGGATCTGGGTGTCCTGGTAACCATTTATTAAGCACAAGCCAGCAGTCAAACAAAATAAAACAAAGCAATCTTGAGCTGCATCAACAGAGAAGAATGTCAAGATCACAGGTAGTGATAGTTCCACTCTACCCTCCACCGGTCATACAGTACCTACAATACCGTGTCCAGTTTGGTTGCCAAAATATAAGAAGGATGCTAAGGAATTGGAAAGTGTGCAGAGAAGAGAAATCAAGATAATGAGGAGCTGAACACTAAATCCTATGAAAAATAGTTAAAAGGTCTGATAAGTTTTTCTTATCTCTATCTATTTTCTTTCCCTTTTTTAGTTCTGCTTTTAATTTTTAATGCTTTTAAAAATCATTATTAGATATTATATAATGATTTTAGGTAATTTTTATACATATTCCACTAGGTGGGCAGCCATATAAGATAGATAGATAGATAGATAGATAGATAGATAGATAGATAGATAGATAGATAGATAGATAGATAGATAGATAGATAAGTTCAGCCTAAAGAGAAGTCTAATGGAAGACATGATAGCAATCCTCCAGTACTTGAAGGGATGTTCTAGGGAAGAAAGTCTGGATTTATTCTCCATGGTGGCTAAGGGTAGAAGAAGAATCAGCAGGTAAAAGCTTTATAGAGAGAGATCTAAATGTGAAATAAAAAGGAATTTCCTGACCCCAGAGCAATTAAGCAGTAGAAGACCCTGCCTCCTGGAGTAGTGGTGGCTCCCTCACAAATTGGAGGTATCTTGTTCTGGGCAAGTATTGGACTAAAACACTTGTGCAGAGTTGGACACCTGAGCAAGTTAAATGAGCTCTACAAGGCACAATCTTGTGAAGTTATCTAGACTGAGTTTAAATCTGTGATGGTAAGGAAGTGGACAAAGTCCTCCTGTCTCTTAGCCTACTCACCAGTCTGTTAGATCTGATCTCTCCTGAGTTGTTAAAATGGCCCAGGAGCTGAACAAAGGATTGGTACCTGAGGAGGTATCTGGTCTTTGAGAGAGCAGCTGGGCCTGCTGGCAGACACATCTATGTTGGATAATTATTGTTTCTATTCCATTATTTCTCTCCTGGATCTGTTTCAGTTGGCTTTCAAACTGGTACAGGTAGTCCTTGTTTAGCGACGGCATTGCTGTGTAACCATTCACCATTACAATGGTGGTGTAAAAGTAACTTTGTGACCAATCCTCATATTTACCATCTTTGCTGGTTTGTAAAGCAAAGAAAAGATGAAGTAAGAACATAAGCACAGGTGTGGTTTCATTTAGTGTCCATGTCACTTAACTGAATTGCTGGTCCCAGTTGTGGTCACATGAGCCGTGGTGGCACAGTGGTTAGAGTGCAGTACTGCAGGCTACTTCTGCTGACTGACTGCTGACTGCAATTTGGCAGTTCAAATCTCACCAGGCTCAAGATTGACTCAGCCTTTCATCCTTCCAAGGTGGGTAATCGAGGACCCAAATTATTGGGGGCAATATGCTGACTCTGTAAATTGCTTAGAGAGGACTGTAAAGCACTAAAAATGGTATATAAGTCTAAGTGCTATGGCTACTGCTAAACAAGGACTACCTCAGGGATGAAATCCAGCAGGTTCTGACAGGTTCTGGAGAACCGGTAGTGGAAATTTTGAGTAGTTCGGAGAACCGGCAAATACCACCTCTGGTTGATCCCAGAGTGATTTTGCAATATCCTTCTCCCAGGAGTGTGGAGAGAATGGGGATTTTGCAGTATCCGTCTCCTGGAGTGGGGTGGGAATGGAGATTTTGCAGTATCCTTCCCCTGCCATGCCCACCAAGCCACACCCAGAGAACCGGTAGGGAAAAATTTTAGATTTCACCCCTGGACTACCTGTATATAATCTGGAGACAGTGCTGGTTAGAACTTGTTGATGATCTTTGGTGGACTACCTCTGTGGCAGAGGTGGGTTTCAGCAGGTTCTGACCAGTTCTGGAGAACTGGTAGTGGAAATTTTGAATAGTTTGGAGAACCGGTAGTAAAAATTCTGAGTGGCCCCGCCCCCATCTATTCTCTGCCTCCCAACTCCAGAGGAAATGGGGATTTTGCAGTATCCTTCCCCTGGAGTGGGGTGGGAATGGAGATTTTACAGTATCCTTCCCCTTCCATGCCCACCAAGCCATGCCATGCCACGCCCACCAAGCCACACCCACAGAACCGGTAGTAAAAGTGTTTGAAACCTACCACTGATGGTAGTGGTACATTCATCCTGGTGTTCCATGATCTCTCAATGGTTTGCAGTGCCATTGATTATTGTATCCTTCTAAAGTGCCTGTGGGGGATAGGAGTGTGAAACACTGTGTTGCAGTGGTTCACTTCCTTCTGTCTATGGTTGTCATTCTGTCTATGAGATTACTTCTGCAGGCCCTCACTGGTGGGGTGCCTCAGGTCTCCTCTCCTGTTGAACATTTACATGAAACTGCTTAGTGAGGTCATCCGCTGGTTCAGGATTCAGTATTATCAGTAAGATGGTTTCAGTTCACAGAAACTGAAAAGAAATAAATGAAACTATTTTAAATCCTCTTGAGAATGTGACAATTGTACAAGCAAGGAAATGCATATGAAATCTTTGATTCCCTGCCATCCACCCCTTCAAAGCTAGATATAGTAGCAATTAAGCCAGGATCATTAAAGGAACAGTGATAATTTGGTAGATATTAACACTGTTTTTCTCCAAGCAGTCAATCATTAACTCATTGTCTCTTTGTACCATGCAAATATGATACACGGTAGTCAAACATAAGTAGTTAAAAACTTAATTTGCCAAATGCCACTTGAGAAAGAGGAATAATAAAAAGTATGGCTTGTTGTTAACTCAAATTAATCCTTCAAAGATAGTGCAGGAATAGAAGGTGACAGTCTCACTGAGCTCTTGTTTTTATCTTTATTGATTGGCCATTTACCAGATGCCAAGTGCTTGCTTAAGGTAATTGTAGAGCTAATACCCTTGGTTAAGTAAAGCAAAAATAATTATAGAAACTAGAGTAGAGAGACATGATGTTATGTTCTAGGGAAGTTCTGTGAATGGTATTTTATAGTTTGTTTTCTGCTTGAGTAGAAATTGAGGGCAGGAGGTGTTTTTGAGGCAGAGAGGTTCTAGCATTGCCAACCAAACTGCTCATCTATTTAGCGGTTCCATCTCAATGGATTTTGGATTCCTGAAAAGAAAAGAGCAACATCCAGAAGACAAGGGGATAATTTTATCACATAACTAAAGAAACAGAAATCTAAGTACCCTACCAGGTTTATTCACATAATATCAAACCACACTTAGCAAATCCTGCTAGGTGCACAAACTAAGGCCCTTGGATGCAACATGAATAAACTTTCAAATTTGTGAGATCTGAAATTTACAGTTTGACAGATGTGGAAGATAATTAAATAGCTGAGTTGTAATCATATCAATGACTTCAATATATAGTAATTGCAGAGCAATATAATGATGTAATATCTATGGTAAAAAAAAAATTTCCTGTGCTTGTGCATTTACTTTCTATTGATATATAGAAGAGTCATTTTAACAGATAAATATATTTGTCTCTGCCACTATTTTTTAGCAATCAGGATAGATAAGACTTTAATAGCTTGGGGGCTATTAAATATTTAATTTTTTGCTCTCCCTGAAGGACATGGCTGATGACAAGACATCATCAGAATAGGCAGGAATGAAATTTTGCTCTAACACATGCATATTTGAAGGCTGCCAAGTAGTGGTGATGATGATGCAGTTAAGGGCCAATTCAGTGCTTTTAACAAAATGAAAAACACCAGGAACTCTGGAGACCATAAATGAGGTGCGGATTGCAAGCAGACCCAAACTGCATTAAAAAAAAAAAGGTATAAAGCCCTGCATTTTGCAATTCTGTAGCTTGACAGATTTAGCAACTGATCTGTCAATTCCCCATGTTAATTGACTTCCTCTCCACCCCACCCCCAATGTTTTTCCTCCCATAAAGGACATGCAAGCCTGCTGCACTCTCATTCAACCTGACACCTGCTTCATTTTAAAAGAGACTCCTATAAATAGAAAAGGGAATGCAAATCTCTGGGGCTTTGAATTCTAGAACATACGTTTTGCAAGCCTGGGGATGGGATAGAAAGGGGGGGAGGAGGAGAGAGAGAGGGGGGGCCCCTCTATCATGCCTAAAAACCTGGCAGCACTGTTTTTTAAAAAAATCTTTGCTTTTCATTAAAACGCTCATTTCTTATTCTATTTTCAGATCCCCTCTGGGATTTTAGGAATGTTGAGACGTGCTAGTTACAAAGCCCTAAATGCAACATGGTCACGGATGGCTAGAACGAGGCATGTTCTAATGGAAACAAATCACTTGTCAGTAAGGAGTCTTCAAACTCTGAACAAAAGCTCCGAAAAAGGCATGTTTGTTGGCTTTAAAAAAATTGTCTGGATGCAAGTCTGCAACACAAAAAAGTTTCACAATTATTTAGTGCCAAGTAATGGCTGAGTAGCTGACAGGAAGATGGTACCCATCAGAAATTGCGAAAGATCTGATAGCTTGGGTATTCATGTCACTATTTTCAATCAGACAACCCAAGTTTCAGTTCTTTGTTATGCACCCAACCCTCTCCTAGAAGAATGAAATATTTTAGGAAATATTAAAAAGGCAGACTATTATATTTCCCTAAATGAGAAAAGGAAAAACGTGTGTTTAAAGACAAAGAGCAGCTCCCTGCCTCCAGCAGATGTTTGGTGCCCACTGAGCAGTACTGGGCCAGCCTATGTACAAGACAATTCAGCTCCAGGGTGATGGGATTAAGACATGACCCTCAGAACATAATAGGATTAATCCTCTACCCATCTAGCAGCAGAGCTCACAGTATTTCAAAATTTCCTAAGACATTGCATCACCCAGCAAGGTTCAACCAAACTTACCTCAGACAACCTCAGCTATGACCAGACAGGGGAGTCTGACAGCAGCCATTAGAATACATTTTCTTGAACAGGAAACTCAAGTTCAAAGCCCAAGAGAGGGTATAAATACCTCTCACTTTCCACTTCATGTGGTCAGGACTTCAGACCCCTGTGGTCCTGTCCCTCAGTAAACCATCTTTCCAAACAGCCTCCATGTTTCCAGTGTCTTTATCCCCACTTGAAACTGAACCAGATGAATATTTCTTCCAACAGTTGAGACCTCTTTTTATTTATTTACCTCACAGGTGTCAAAGTTGTGATGTCACATTGCTGTCATGTGATGTATTGCATTTTCCCCTTCATGGAGCTGGCGTGGCTGTGACCTGCATATGACGCATCCGGTCTGCTAGTTTGACACCCCTAATTTACCTGATCCCTCAATGGGAATTAATAATGGCTAATGTCTTTCCCGACCAAAACAGGCAAACATTTTGCAGACTACGATTGCATAGATTCCTTGTTCGTATGCCAAGGCCACACTCAAAATGTGAGTCAAAAAGGGAAAGCAGAGAAATGAGGGGAAAAATGACTTCTGTAAATCAGATACTACCCATATGGCTCCCAAAAGATCTAGGAAAATGACATGAAAGATTTATCAGAGAGAACTGCATGTTATTTTTTAAACAGTTCGGATACTTAAAAGAGCATAGATATACAATCTATTTAATCATCAAAGGGTATTTAAAAAGAAGGGGGGAAAACCAATATTAAAATAATGAGATCACAACCTTTCTTCAATTCCACTTAGTGGGTGGACTTGTTTTGAAAGTGAGTTGGAAGAGTTGTTCATTAGTATATGCTATAGCTCTGTTGTTCATTAAATCAATTGATTTTTTCAGCAGTTTGTTCCCACATCCAAAGTTGCAGCTTTATGAAATCTCATTAACTTTGATGCCTTTTTTTTCGGTAAGTGCATGAAAACCTGCACTTACAAAGGCAAGCCATTTTAATGAATAACAGAGAGGTGAACACGGTATTTGTGCAAGAGCCAAAGCCATTTTTCCAAATCTTTTTCAAAGTGTGGACAGCCCAAGATAAAATTCACCCACTGGTCTTACATGCAATACCATCCTGTCTATTTTTCCATTTAATTTCTCTTTGCTAACTCTAAATGTTTCTGATAATTAGAAGAATGCAGCACTGGAGAATTTCAATGCTAAATGATATAACTGCTGGAGATAACACCAAACCTCTTGGACATGAGGATTAGGAGCTGCAACTCCTCCTCTATTAGATAATTCTACTAAATATCTATGCTTTCTATTTTGGCAGCTGCTAAGGCAATTGCAATACATTTTCAAAGACTTTCCCTGCAAAGTCATTATTTCTTGAGCTAATACATCATCCTGGAACCTGGGTTATTACTGGTGACCTGGTTAAACCTGTTCAGCATATAGCTGAAGAGAAAATATGCATTGTCTGTTTCAACACAAGTGGGATTGCCATACTCCAGCTGTTACTAACTCATTCTGAAGAGATATCCTTGATGATCTACAAATTAAGAACCCTGTTCTAAGCAGTGAAAAGTCCAGTTTTCAAGAGACTATTCCCCTGTATAAACTGCACAATAATTTAAGTGGGTTAGCCCACTTAAAATATTCAAATGACAGTAATATATCTCCAAATATGGAGATATGTAACAGTGTGACTTTCCTACAACAATTCTCCCTAGTCTTACTCCTTTTATATTGCCTTGAAACATAGGGATTATTTATATTCAATTTAACCTGCTTTGCTAATCAGCAAATGATGGATGAATAATCTGCTAATATAAATAATCCTTGATTTGCAATCACAGTTGGAATCAGTATTTATATTCTTAAGCAAGGCAGTTATTAAGTGAGCCAATGCCTGATTTTACATTCTTTTTTTTTGCTGTTGTTTCTTAAGCAAATCACTGCAGTTAAGTGAATCATGTGGTCATTAAGCCAATCCAGCTTCCCCCCTTGACTTTGCTTATTGGAAGCTGTCTGGGAAGGTCAGAAATGGCAATCACATGAGCCCAGGATGCTGTTATAAATACATGCCAGTTGCCAAGTGCCCAACTTTTCAACATGTGACAGAAGGGATGCTGTGACAATCATAAGAGCAAGGCCTGGTTGAAAATTACATACCTTTTTCAATGCTGTTGTAATACTGAACAGTCCTTGTAAGGCAAGGCTGTCCAACTTGCACCGTCACGGCGGTGTCATGTGATGTATTGTGACTTCCCCCCCTTTGCTAAACCGGGCATGGGCATTGCCAACGTGTGATGCCTGCGGACCGGGAGTTTGACATCCCTGTTGTAAGGTAAGGACTACCTGTATTTGTTTACCATGCTGAGAACTCACTTAAGAGGGGGGTGCGGACCCCTTGGGCATTTCGGAGACCTGGTTGGGCACAGAAGGGGGGGTGCCCCTTGTTGAAATGTGCCCACCGGGCTTCTGTGCATTTCATCAGCCGAGGGCCCAGGGGAGGGGTGGGGGGGTGGCGGTTATTGTTAGAGAGGGTCTGGACCCGAGGGAGATCACTGTACCACAGGTACCTGGATGTGAGTCCCTTTTTGTGAAGTGGGGCCTGGGGATGCAGGTGGGCTTGCTGATTACGTACCTGGCTCCTTGCTACGTGACAGCAGCCCTGCCCGAGCTGCTGGAGGCGATAACCGGGATGGCGGTTGATACCTCCAGACTTATGGTTATGGGGGATTTCAATCTGCCATCGGTTGGTAAATCGTCAATGGTGGCTCGGGACTTCATGGGTTCCATGACGGCCTTGGTGTACTCAGTCATTGTTAGTGTCGTGTCCCACTCCTCCGCTGACAGCCGGGTCAGGGAAATCCGAATCAGGCGTGCCTCTGCAGCTCTGCCAAAATCCTAGCAAAGTCCTCAAGGCAGGCAGGAGACCAGAAAGTGACTTCAGCAAGATATGTTCGACTTTGCCTGACTCAGAGACTGCCAGAAAGCAGATCCTTTATATAGGCCATGGGGTGTGGCTGCATGACTCAGCACTTATCCAGGCCTGCCCCTCCCTTCCTTCTGACGCTGCCGCCTATCAATTCTTCTGAAGCGAGGGTCACTCCAGTCGGCAGCTGTTGGTAATTGGCCTCCCTCAGGCTCACATGCTGTGGGGGAGGGGGAGGGGTCTAGTTGCTCCGTTTGCCTGGGCATGGAGCCAGGGCTGGAGCCGGGAGATGCTCCCTCCTTCGCAGCCTGTCTGGGCATGGAGCCAGGGCTGGGGCCGGGAGGTGCCCCCTCCTCCTCAGCCTGTCTGGGCATGGAGCCAGGGCTGGGGCCAGGAGGCATACTAGGACATTCCTCAGCGTTCGGAAGCAGATAAGAAGACCCCGGCTGCGGTGAGAGTGGGCAAGACACAACAGTTAGAAGCTATCTTTACCCCCAGACAGTACTTTTTAGAAGTACAAGAAAAAATAATAATGCAGAACTGTCACTTGAATATTGAACTCTAGATTCCGGCCCTATCACGTTGATAGGAGAGCTTGAACCTGACCCAGTTAGTGGAGGGTCCCACTCATATCGGGGGAAACACACTGGATCTGGTTTTTGTCTCTGGACAGTGGTTGAATGATCTAGAATTAGGGGATTTAATCATCGAACCCCTGTCATGGTCGGATCATTCGCTCCTTCATCTTGACTTTCGAACAGCCAACCCTCACCACAGGGAGACGGGGCCGACTCGTTGGTTCCGTCCCAGGCGCCTGATGGACCCGGAGAGGTTTCTGATGGAGCTTGGGCCATTTCCCAAGGATCTAGCTCACGGCTCATCTGAAGAACTAGTGGCCGCCCGGGAAAGAGCGGAGGCTGGGGCTTTGGATCGCGTCGTGCCTTTGCGGCCTCTGACCCAGTGCTGGTCTTGACCGGCTCCTTGGTATTCTGAGGAGCTGAGAGAGATGAAGCGCCAGAAAAGACGCCTAGAGAGTGGTTGGAGGGCCAGTTGTTCTGAATCTGATCGAACACTAGTAAGGTCTCATATTCAGACCTATCTAGTGTCAATAAGAATGGCAAAATGGGAGTATTTTTCCGTTCTTATCGCATCGGCAGATAATTGCCCAGCCGCCCTGTTTAGGGTGATCCTCTCCCTCCTTTTTCAGGGAGCATGGGAGGACCCCTTGCAAGGGCATGCTGAGGACTTTGGACAATATATGTATGATAAAATCACTCGGATCTGGGACGGTCTGGATGCGGATTGGGAAGATGTGGGAGGGATGACGGAGGTAGATCTTGGTGACGTTATTTGGGAAGAGTTCGACCCTGTGGTTCCCAAGGGCATGGACAGGATACTGGGGAGGCTGAAAGCGATCACATGTTTATTGGACCCGTGTCCCTCCTGGCTGGTACTGGCCACCCAGGAGGTTATGTGAGGCTGGCTCCAGGGAATTGTCAACGTGTCTTTGAGGGAGGGTGTCTTCCTGCCGCCTTAAAAGAGGCGGTGGTGAGGCCCCTCCTCAAGAAGCCCTCCCTGGATCCAGCTGCTTTAGAGAATTATCGTCCTGTCTCCAACCTTTGTTTTGTGGCGAAGGTTATTGAGAGTGTGGTGGCTCAACAGCTCCCCCAGTACCTGGATGAAACTGTCTATCTGGACCCGTTCCAGTCTGGCTTTCGGCCTGGGTACAGCACGGAGACGGCATTGGTCACGTTGGTAGATGATCTCTACCCTGGTTCCTCTGCCCTGGTCCTATTAGATTTTTCAGCGGCTTTTGATACCATTGACCATGGTATCTTGCTGTGACGGCTGGAGGGGTTGGGAGTGGGGGGCACTGTCTTTCGGTGGTTCTCCTCCTACCTTTCTGACCGCTCGCAGACGGTGTTGACAGGGGGGCAGAGTTCGACTGCTAGGCGACTCATGTGTGGGGTGCCACAGGGGTCTGTTCTCTCGCCTCTCCTGTTCAACATCTATATGAAGCCGCTAGCTGAGATCATCCGTGGTTTTGGGGTGCGATGTCATCTGTACGCGGATGATACACAGCTGTACATTTCCACCCCTAACTACCCCAACGAAGCCGTTGAAATGATGTCTCAGTGTCTGGAAGCCGTACGGGTCTGGATGGGGAAAAACAGGCTTCGACTCAATCCTTCCTTCCAAGACCGAGTGGCTGTGGATGCCGGCATCCCGATACAGTCAGCTGACTCCCTCGCTGACTGTAGGGGGTGAGGCATTGGCCCCTGTGGAAAGGGTTCGCAATCTAGGCGTCCTCCTGGATGTATGGCTGTCTTTAGAAGATCATATGACGGCCGTCGCCAGGGGAGCTTTTTATCAGGTTCACCTGATACGCCAGTTGCGTCCCTTCCTAGACTGGGATTCCTTATGCACGGTCACTCATGCCCTCGTCACTTCTCGCCTAGACTACTGCAACGCTCTCTACATGGGGCTCCCCTTGAAGAGCACTCGGAGGCTCCAATTGGTCCAGAATGTGGCTGCGCAGGTAGTAGAAGGAGCAACTCGTGGCTCCCCCGTAACACCTCTCCTGCACAGGCTGCACTGGTTGCCGGTGGTCTTCCGGGTGCAATTCAAGGTGTTGGTTACCATCTTTAAAGCGCTCCATGGCATAGGACCGGGTTACTTACGAGACTGCCTGCTGCTTCCAAATGCCTCCCATTGACCAGTGCGCTCCCATAAGGAGGGCCTCCTCAGGGTGCCGTTGGCCAGACAATGTCGACTGGTGACCCCCAGGGGGAGGGCCTTCTCTGTGGGGGCTCCTGCCCTCTGGAACAAGCTACCTTCAGGGATACGTCAACTTCCTGACCTCCGGACCTTTAGACGCGAGCTTCAGACATTCTTGTTTCGTCGCGCAGGGCTGGCCTAATAGTTTTAATGGGGGCTTTTAAATTGAGTTTAATTTAAGTTTTAGTTTTTTATTGAATTTTAGCTGTTAGCCAAATTGAATAAGTTTTTTAATAATGATCTTAATTTTTATATTCCTGTTTTATTTGGCTGTAAACCGCCCTGAATCCTTCGGGAGAAGGGCAGTATACAAATAAAAACAATAAAATAAAAATAAAATAAAACAGAGTTTTTTTAAAATGAATCTATCACAATTAAGACATTGATTAAATTTACAGCTGTTTATTAATCGTTAGGGAAAAAAAACTGCTGAAGTGTACTCAGAGTCATTGTTAGAAGCTATCTTTACCCCCAGACAGTACTTTTTAGAAGTACAAGAAAAAAAATATGTAGAACTGTCACTTGAATATTGAACTCTAGATTCCGGCCCTATCACGTTGATAGGAGAGCTTATAAGGAATTGCAGGCACTGCAAAATCCTCCTCTTGTAAGAAAAACAAGTCTGTTTTGGCCATGAACAAAACTGACTCTTGCATAGATGGCATCACTGCTGCAGAAGTTGGTTTCAGCAGGTTCTGACTAGTTCTAAAGAACTGGTAGCAGAAATTTTGAGTAGTTCGGAGAACCGGTAGTAACCTTGCCCTGGATTGGAAAGGGAATGGAGATTTTACAGTATCCTTTCCCTGGAGTGAAGTGGGAATGGAAATTTTACAGTATCCTTCCTCTGCCACTCCCACCAAGCCATGCCACGCCCACCAAGCCACACCCACAGAACCGGTAGTAAAAAAAATTGAAACCCACCACTGCACTGCTGTGAATGAGGTGGTCTCACATCTGGAGATATGGATTGGCCTGGAAATATCTGGACTCTTGAGTGACTGGCATGTTAAGCATAGGAATTATGAAACAGATTTTAAAAATAATTTTGGAACCCAGCCTCTTATTTCTGTTTATTTTCAGGCTTATTTGCAAGGGATAAGGTGTCTCTGTCCTGAAAATGAACCTATCAACCTAATAGGTTCTGACCAATAAGGTCATTCCTTGAAGCAGGACTCAGCATTAAGAACATCCACAATTGTTGCCAACACTTTCAGCATTCTAATAAGTTTACACTCCTGTTTCAGAAGGTTAGATCAGGATATCCTGGACAGAAAGAGGAGGAAACAAGTAGAGAACTCCCTGTCTCCTTGACCTAACAATATGTAATTCCAACTGCACCAAGAACCTTTACATTATCTTTGCTCCCTACTGTTGAATGATATTTAATGAGGTATAACTAACTTCCTTATATTTTTTTCCCCCTTATGAATCTCTACTGTCAAACTGATTTTCATATTTTGACTCAGGAGTGGTGTAACTGACATGGCAGGCAGGCAAATTTTCTTGCATTTTGACCATGACACTGTAAAATGTACTTTCTCTGCACTTTCAGACCTGGCTTAAGATCCCTTCATTGGTGGTTTGTTTTTTTAAAAGATTGGTAAATATTCCTTCTTTACTGAAACAATGGTACTATATTCCACACAACTTTGCCACTTTTTTAAGCTCAATGTATGGAGAGTGGAAAGAAATCAGGAAGGAAATGTGTATGAGGTTGTCTGTTTTACCATGCAGAAGGGATAAAAGGCCAATCCAGTGAAGCCAACATATGGAAACAATGATGGCCAAAAAATATGGGTTTAATGGGGATTTTTTTTTTCAAACTGTGTATGTTAGTTTTTGACAGGAGCCTTCCTCCTCTAAAACCATACTTCTCCTGATGCAAACACAATCAATCATGGCTCTTTAGGTAAATCCACTGGTGCTTCCAGTGTTACAGATCAGGTTCCGATTAAGTGAACTTTACTCCATCTTAAAATCACCATGCAAATCCTGCCAGGGAAAAGCTAATCAGCCGAGGGTGCTTTAAGTGTAGGAATTGGGACATTATGTTATTAGAAATGCATTAATTTCTGCAGTGCAGCCAGCGTGTACTCAGATGAAAAAAAAAAACCCCTCTTCCATATGTGGGGTGATACTGTTTGCTGTGAAGGGACACTGCGTTGAGCTCCTGGAACATTATGTGCAGTGCAATCCCTGCCTGTAAGAAGTATGAATTCTTTCCATCTTAGCACGAAGGACTTCAGGAGCAGAATGTCACTTCAGTGGATGGGGGAGCAGGCAGTAAAGCTGACCCATTTTGCCAGAGTCGGAATTATCTCACATGCTGGAGGATCATTAATCTGATATGCATATAAAATATAATTTAGGGCAGGGGTGAAATCTACTTACCTTCCCTACCGGTTCGGAAGTGTACACGCTGTGCACGCACACTTGCTCTGCTCGTGCACACACCATCATCATGTCCGCAGAGGCTCAAAAGCAGGAAGTAACACTCATTACTTCCTGGTTTGAACCAGGAAGTAACAACGTCTGGGTGGGTGGGCAGAGCCACTGCTACTAGTTCACCAAACCATGCGCCACCGCTACCTGTTCACGTGAGCTGGACAGGATTTCACCACTGATTTAGGGACTGGGAAATGTTTTGCAAGGTCATGCATAATTTTTTCTATTCAAATTGCAGAGAGGGAAAAGTAAGGGCAGGATCATGATGCCTTTGAACTATGTACAGTCAGACAAATTTCATCAAGAGGATTTTGTAAGTTTGTGGAATAAAGTAGGAAGGTGATCCACACATTTGATGAAATTCAAATCTCTCTAAATCATGTAAGGTGTGAAGAAATAACACATAGAAGAAAATGAATACCGTATATGGGCAAGCAAATCTTTTTTTTTTAATTGAACCATTGTAAAGAGTAAGGAAGATGGCCTTAATGGAGATATGCAGGAACCAAAAAGGGTTGAAGCATTTTTAAGTGCAGAATAATGAACTAACATTTGGAAACATCTGGAGTAGATGCCTCTCTAATTCATGGAACTGTAGGAAGGAGGAGGAGAAAGTACAGCATAATCAGACTTGCAGCATTCTGTTATTGTAGCCCATCTGAACAAAAAGTAGTTTTAGCCTTCCTGTGGAGTTGATCCTCTATCTTTGTCTACCTACTGAGGCTGACAACTATTCTATAATTCACCATTCTTTGAAAGGGTGCAAATGCTGGCATCAGAAGGCGAACGACAACAGTAAGACACCAACAAGAACGTCTCAGAAAAATGAAAAAGTTGAAGGTGGCAAAATCAAAGCTTTGCTGGCTGGGGTATTCTGGGAATTGAAGTCCTCCAGGCTTAAAGTTGCCAAGGTTGGAGAATCCTGCTTTAAAGTTAAGGCAATTGATAACACAGTGGCGCCTTTTCGGCATTAGAAAGTCAGGGTTCTTTAACAAATGGCATGGCTGTGTTCTGCTTCTGTGAAATAAACATAGAAGTCATAATTGCTGAAATTCCATATTGGGGTCTTGAGTGCATTTCTGTGGGTTATTTAACATTCCCCTTGCCGTCTCATTTTCCATTATCTCTAGCCAATAGTGAATGGAATTCATTAGGACTCCAAGGGCAAAAATTACCAAAAAGCAGACAACTAATTCTGGTTTCTTCCAATCTCTCTCAGTGGCAGAGACACTACAAACACTAAGCCCTGCAAGTGCATTTCATTCCTTGACGCTTCACTGAATCTTCTCCCTTGAATCAGTAATCTTACAAGTTATCAAAGTCTGATCTTTTCAATTCATCTTTCTTTCCAGCCAGCAATGCCCTTCCATTAGCTTACCATTACAAAGTGCAAAAGGGCAGTTCTTAGAAACCGAATAGTGCCCGAGGCATAGGCAGCTCATTGGGAACTGCTAGACCCAACAGAAGCATGTGAACCATTTAATTAATTGGCATTGGGCACTGTGGCAATCATCCACTTCACTGGCCTTAGGCTCATATTACAAGACATGAGAACAAAGTCTGGCTGCTCACCATCATCTTTATTAAGAAAAATCAGTTACAAAATAAGTTAAAGCAACCCAAATACACCAAAAATATAGTAATGTAACAGTTTAATATATGGTTTAACCAAAGATCTGCTCTTTACACATCTGAGTATGATATACACCAGGGTGTCAAACTCAAGCGCCAGCCTGAGGGTGCTTAAATCTGGCTTGTGGGGCCGGCCTGGAAACAGCAAAGAATAGATCTGGTGGTGCCTCTGCTAGCGAAAATGGGATGCAGTTTGGGGGGTGAGGCTGTGTGCAGGCCTCCCGTGCCCAGTTTTCAGCCTGGGCAGCCTCCTGCTAGCCAAAATCGGGTGTGTGGGGGCTGCCAGCGTGCCAAAACAGGGTGCAGGGCAGAGGTGGGTTTCAGCAGGTTCTGACCAGTTATAGAGAACCGGTAGCAGAAAGTTTGGAGAACCGGTAGTAAAAATTCTGACTGGCCCCGCCCCCATCTATTCTCTGCCTCCCAAGTCTCAGCTGATCAGGAGGAAATGGGGATTTTGCAGTAACCTTCCCCTGGATTGGGGAGGGAATGGAGATTGTACAGTATCCTTCCCATGCCATGCCCACCAAGCCATGCCCACCAAGCCACGCCAACAGAACCGGTAGTAAAAAAAGTTGAAACCCACCACTGGCACAGGGTGCCCCGTTTTGACTGGCAGAGTCTGCAGGAGGTGTCTGTCCTGTCTGCCATCCGTCCTGTCTCCCCCCCATCCCCCCCCCCGGCTGGCCCACATAGAACAACTAAATGCTGATCCAGCCTTCGAAGAAATCCAGCTCGACACCCCTGATATAGACTTATCACTAAGGTACAAAATGTAGCATTTTAAAAGATAACTTTAGTACACTGGTAATTTAAGACCGCTTCCAGGTAATATTGATTGGGGATCTGGGCTACTGTAAGCCTATTCTTTATGAAGGAAACCAACTTATATTTTAGAATATTGTCCTTAAAGTATAATTATGAATATCCTGTATACACTGATGATATGCTCTTGTGAGATTTCCTGGAGTGACAGAATTAGAATTAGAAAGTATTGGATAGACATCTCCTGCTATCATTGATTAAGTCTACCAGATGTGGGCTGCAAAAATTCATATAACCACCAGATGGGAGAAAAGGGACACTGAGTACATGACATGATTGCTGGATGGGAGGATTGATTTTTGGCCCAGCTATTTGTTGACAACTAGTGGGCATCTGCGTTTCTACAGCTAAAATCTGGTAGTCCTAGTACTAATTGAATCAACTCTCTTTTGGACATAAAGTTCTGACCCAGAGATGTCCACCCTTGGCAACTTTAAGACCTGTGAACTTCAGTTCACAGATTTCTGGGAATTGAAGTCCACAAGTCTTAAAGTTGTCAAAGTTAGACATTCCTGTTTTAGCCTGTAGAACTGCTCAGGGGCCTGTTATTTCTTCGTTAGAATTAACTCCTAAGCTTCTATCTGTGCCTCTTGTTGGCTAATTCATGTTGTGCTTATTCAATCACTTTTAACAGCGGGAAAAGTGAGGGCTTAAGATTAGATTGCAAAGCTTTCTCTTTCCACCACAACTGTCAATATTTCTCTGTTTAAAAATGAAAATTAGTCTCCAACCCCCTGCAAATTTATTGTTCATAGAATTACAATCACTGGGGGCAAAAGAATCTGTTCCCTGAGTATTAAGTATTTTCATCCAAGCAGAAAAATGTGCTTTGCTACTAGAGGAATTAAAGCTCAAAGTAGGGGAAAAAACCCCAATAATTCCCCTATGTCAAATTACAACATATACTCCTAAGTAAAGCAGATTGGTCTTCAGCGGAAATTGTTATCCTTCTAAGTATCCAACAAATTAATTTATATAATAATAATTCACTCAATATGTCATTCCTATAATTGTTCTTGTTCTTTTACTTTTTTAGGGACAAAATGGCCTCTGATTTACTTTTTTTAACAGTGGTTGAGAAGATGAGGGATATTAGTTTTTTGAATGAAATAAATCCTGCTATTAAATAGCAGGAAAGAGATACAGACAAGGTTACTCATTGCTGTCATTTTGGGCTACCATATCAGTGGTGGGTTTCAAATTTTTTTACTACTGGTTTATTTTTATTATTTTATTTTATTTTATTTATTTGTCAAGCACAACAGTATATATAAGTATAAGCATGAAATAACCATACGAATTGAATACAATCAAAAGGAACATTAGGACAGGAACAAGAATAATTAGAACAATTAAAAATAAAATTAAAACAATTTAAAAATAAAATTAAAAATAAATTAAATTAAAATTTAATTTAATTTAATTAAAAATAAAATTAAAAATAATTAGAACAAGAAGAAATAGGACAGGAATAAGAAGTTCTGTGGGTGTGGCTTGGTGGACATGGCAGGGGAAGGATACTTTAAAATCTCCATTCCCTCCCTAATCCAGGGGAAATACTGCAAAATACCCATTTCTTCCTGATCAGCTGGGACTCGGGAGGCAGAGAATAGATGGGGGTAGGGCCAGTCAGAGGTGGTATTTACCGGTTCTTTGAACTACTCAGAATTTCTGCTACCGGTCAGAACTGGTCAGAACTTGCTGAAACCTGCTGAAACCCACCTCTGTGTAACCATATTGACTGAACATAACAGTAACCCTATGGTTACATCCCTCTATGTGAATTAGTTTTAAGCAAGGAACCAGACAAAAGATGCCCTCAGGGGACAGGTGAGTCTAGTAGTACAGGTCTCCATTTACTCTAATAGACCAACCTTCACTTTTCCCAACTTTTGTAGGTGAAAAATCAGGGTTCTGTTCACAGGAGGCGGGGTTATATTTGTTAGCTTGCTGCCGCCTACTGACAAGAGGATATGTCACTGCCAACATAATCCCCTGATACATTATTCTTGCCAGAAGAAATATTCCTCTACTCAATACCATATTTCAAATTTAATCTATTATGACTAGTGATTATCCATCTCTTTAGAATATTACATTTTGAAAAATTGTGGTATTTTAAACTCTGATTATCTCATACATCAGACTCATGTGAACACTAAATTTCCAGAGGCCACTGAATGACAGTTCCTATCAACCCTGATCTTGACTATTAAGGAGGAAAATGTTGGACATTGAAGTTCAGTGATATCTAAGATGGCACAGATTCCCCATCTCTGCCTTATCTCTTCTGTGTTTTCCCCAGATTTCACCCCCCTGTTGATATGCTTCATTTTAGTCTTTCTCAGACTTATCACTGCTGCATTCTTCCATCAGCCAATTTCATTTGGGCTCAATTTTATGTTCCTCTAACCAGTTTTCAAGTAATGTTTTCCTTGTTCTGATTTCTTTCTTTTTCCATGGATGCCATATGGTAGCTTTCATCAATGATGTGGTTGCTGACAGGGCCAAGACTTTGAATCTAGCGAACTTGCTTGGCCAACTATTGGTCTGCTGCAAATATGCACCCTCTGATCCAGTTGCAGAATTCTGACATCCATGGCCGTTGTGGTCTAGTCCACAACACTATATTGTCACATTGATAAAGAGGCTACTAATTGCTATGTAAAAAATATGCGTGTAGTCTGGGCTACCTCTTCAGAAGAGGTGGATTTCCTTCCCTTGCACTGGAAGCACAGGACAAAAAAAAGTAAGAAGCGAATTACTTTGGATTGCATATTTATAAGACTCACATTTAAAAAGCAAAAGTACTAATTGGAATTCTTGTGCTATAGCTAAATCAGAACTCTGAGACATTTATTCCATGCTTATTTATTTCAAGTCCTGATGGTTGCTAGAGAGTTCTGACATGCAGGAGAAAAAAAAAACCTGTCTTCCTTATGCCTTTTCTTGAGTAATTTCTTGATTGGCATTCTGTTTATATATGTGGGTTTAGTGCTCTTCAGAAAGAATGCTAGACTTGAGTTTAAAAAGTAGAGTTTGTCCTGTGTTACATAAAAGATCAATTTAAATCAAGAAGGAAAGTTGCCAGTTGTATCTTGGTAATTTTTTCACCAAAGGAACTGTAATCAGGTTTTCTACTGCTTCTGTCACAAGGAGCTTCATTTGTATATTTTATTGTTTTAAGAGAGTTTGGTTAGGGGAACCATTTTGTCTACTTGCCTACAGGGCTGCTTTTTGTCAGTACTGCCACTTTTTGTAGCACTAATCAAGGACAAAACTCAATTTACTCTTCCACCTCACCTCATGCTTCTCTTCCACATCTGTGACACCTTAAATGGATTATTTCTGGAGCCTAACACTTCCTCAAAACACTGCTTAACCCATGTTCAGCTGACTGACAGGTGTGGAGCTCCTCCATGCCTGTGACTGTCATTGGGTAATTTAACTGGGGTCTAAAGCAGCCATTCTGAGTGCCTCTGTACGCTAACTATTCCTTGCCTTACCAAACATTAAGGAGAACATTGGTAGTAGCTTTCCCCTGGTGAGCGATGCTGGCAGGTGGTGTGAAATGAAGCCAGGAGAAATCTCCATAGCTACCTTTAACTTAACTTGGACTAGCACATCAGCCTGAAGAAGAAATGGCAATAAGGTCACCACAATTTAATCTGGCACATTTTCTTCTGCTTCAGACTTTGCATGGTAGTACTTTAATGTGGTTAACCAACTGTTTCTTTTGGTTTCTACATATTTTTGTTAGTTTTCTGAAGTTTTGAATTTTATTTGTAATTCTCAGCAATTTTAACCTCTGACAAACATATCCATATTTTCCTTACATATATTGGATGGGAAAACCTTACATTCTTTGATCAACTGAATATTCTGAAACACTTCAGTACAGTTTAGTTTACAGCAGCCAGTCAATTTCTGAAGTGCAATTCTTTTAAAATAATAAGTAGAGATTGTGGTTTAACAAAGGAATATGTTTTTAAAGCAAGCCTTTCAGATGTTAACCTAAAAAGTGAGTTATGAACTTCTTAGTCATGCACTGAAATATAAAGGCATATATTAATAAAGATAAGGGATATCATTAAAATCTATACGTGTGTCTTAAAGAAAAGATAGTTTAGTGATTCATGAATAGTATCCATAAATATTATGAATTATTTTTTTAGCACACTATTTATTAGAGGATAATACAAAATTCAACCACACAGACTCCTCAGAAGTGTCAGATTAAATCCTTGCTCAGTCATGCAATTCATGGACTTAAACCATTCATTTCCTCACGGGAGCAAAGTTAGATTAAAATGTAATTAATAAATAAACATACAATCCATAATTTGATCTTCCCACATATACCGTTTCAGCATTTACTGTATTTACAATTTGTCTAACAAAGCTTTATGGTAATTATCAAGTTAAAACAATATATAATGTCAAACCAAAAATAAGGTCTCCTGCTCCTCTGTTTAATATTTAATTAGATAAGGGTTCTACTCTTCCTGGCAGTTTAGTTTGAAGATATTTCAACTCTGCTTATATCTATCATCCTCTGCAGCTGCAGACCTTGAAACAATATCAACCTTCTCGAAATGATTTGACCATGTATTTTCCAGGAAACATGAAGATGGAGGATGGAAAAGTCTCCGCCCTCTTAGTCATATTGATGCGCTCGGAATCCATTGGTGACAGCCATTTTGCTCTCTGATCTCATAGAAACCTAACCCTAATCCTAGATGGATTTGCTCTCTGGGATTTTACCATGGATTTTCCCAGGAAATGTAGATAGCATGGGCACAAAGAGTCTCTAACCCTCTTAAGCATACTGAAGCAATAGGAATCCATTGGCAATGTAAATTTTGCCCCCTGAGTTCACGGAGACCTAACCTAATGCTAAGAGCATTTTCCCTCCAACGGAATTTTCCTATAAATTTTAACAGGAAAGGGCAGGCTTGAAAAGTTGGTGCCGTATCAATGGACTCAGAATTCATTGGGGGCATCCATTTTGCTTACTGAGTTCATGGAGACATAACCCAGTAGTGGGTTTCACTTACCTTTGCTACCGGTTTGTGAGCGCGCATGCACAAAGCATCCATGATGATGTCTGGGCGGGTAGGTGGAGCCTGAACCAGGTAGAACTGGTAGAAACCCACCACTGACATAACCATAACCCTAAATAGGTTCCTCCCAATGGGATTCCCCCTCTAGTCCTATAGAGGTGCTATAGATTTGCTCTATTCCTGTAGATGTGCTCCACCCCTCTATTCCTATAGATGTGAATTTGTTGACAATGTCCATTTTGCTCTCTGAGTTCATGAAGACCAAACCCTAAACCTAAATTAGTTTTCCCCCAATGGGATTTTACGAGGAAAAGTCTAGAGGGTGGGCTGGAAAAAGTCTCCACCCTCCTAATCATACTGATGCGCTAGGAATCTATTGGTGACATCCATTTTGCTTTCTGAGTTTCATGGAGATCTAACCCTAACTCTAAGTGGGCTTTCTCACAATGGGATTTTCCCATGTATTTTACTAGGAAATATATAGAGGATGGGCTGGAAATGTTTGTGCCCTTCTAATGACACTGATGTCTGAGGAATCAGTCACCTTTTTCCTCTATAAGTAGGAGAGGTTGAATCTATACAGACCTCTTCAAAAGAGCAAAATCTTCACACTGATTGAACCCCAAGGTTATGTATGTGTGTAACAAAAATACTTTCATATTTCCTGCTCTTCTCATAAGAAAATCAGAGCCAAATCTATCACATCAGTTAGAGTTGTTCAAATAAACTCCAACTTCTCTGTTCATTTACAGCAACTATGCTATTTTCATACCTCATCATAAGAACCACTAATCCTAAGCAGGAGAATAGACGCATCTACTTCATGACAGCATTTCCAGCATGCAGTGGGATGCAAGGGGCACTCTATTAGAAAACACCTGTTTAGTACAATGGAAAAGCTGCCTCCAGTGATTAAAAGATCTCTTTGTGACAAATGCTGCACAACTGTTTTACTGCAACTGTAAAACAAATGGGCTATTTGCATATGAAAGGAAATAAAAAAAAACATTTGTGAGAGATGGAATAAGACCTCTCTCCGATAAAGAGAATATTTTTTTTCTCTTATTACTATCAGTGCAGTGAGGGCTTTGCATTTTCTATTCTGGGGTGATGATTAATAACAGATTAATTTCTGGATTGGTACTAAACAATTCATGCAACAGGTGTCAGAATTAGGCATGATGTAGCTAAGAGACGCTTCAAATGGATTGATTTAATATCTATCGATATAGCAAATATAGCAAGGGAGATTTACAAGAGCTTGAAATAAAACCTGTACGGTACACAGTGCGCATTATTTGTGACAGCAGCAACACTGATTATTTACCTCAAAGGTAAGTCGACTAAATAGACTTAAATGAGAGTCTTTAAATGAGAGTCACCTCCTGACTCCACACAAGCTCTGAGAGGAAGTACAGGAAAGAAGAAAAAAACATACAATATCCCAAGTATCATTTGTCAAAAAGGCTAGCAATGGGAGCTTCTCCTGAGTTGGGTGAACTCATTTTTTATGATGGTGGGGAAATACCAGTCACTACAAGATTTTTTTGAAAACACTGCATAGAAGAAAAGATGGGGACTGAAGTGGTTTTGGATTGGCACAGAAAGGAGAGAACATTAAAGATCATCTTGAAAGCCTGCTTTGTCTTTCCTCTCCTCACAGGATCATTACCACCAATTGTCCGGTGGGAAGGAGCTCGAAAATTGTTTCCTTATAAAATATTGTTTTAAACATAATATTTCAGTGTGCTTTTATTTAGGATTGTTGTCACTGCTGAGTATAAGCAGTGGTGGGATTCAGCCAGTCCGCACCACTTCGGGAGAACTGTTTGTTAACTTTCTGAGCAGTTTGGCAAACAGGTTGTTGGAAGAAATCATTAGGGCAGAGAACCGGTTGTTAAATTACTTGAATCCCACCACTGAGTATAAGCCACTGTATTAGAATTGTATTGGGTCAATTGAGGGGGGCTGTCCTTATTTCGAAACAAAATCAGAATAACAGAATGCTTATAGCTTTCAAAGAAATGGGGTAATGAATTATAGAGCAGTGGCAACCTTTGTGTGGCAGTGTGACTGTAACATTTGAATTCTGGGACATGGCAACTTGAGAATGGTAATCACATGGTGACTTAGTCAGATGGGGTGAGACTGACAGTATAAGCTCTCATTCTTTCATGTTTAAAATGTGTATGTGTGTGCTGTTAAACTTTTAAGCCCATCAGAAGATTATAACACTCTTTAGCTCTGTTAAAAAAATAGTTCCAATTAAAATGGAATTTAACTTGGCTCTGGTTTAAGAATAATATGCTGCAGAGGACTGATAATTTGTTGTCATTTTCAGACATGAGATCTTGTAGGCCCCAGGGGCTGCAAAATTGAATTTGGGCCATTTACAATCCATGGTCATGGCTTGCCTGCTTCTAATCGAGAGCAGATGAAGTTAGCATTAACAACTCATGGCAAACATCCAGAAGACTGAGAGCAACTCCTGATTTGAAGTGGTTCTTGTTCTTCATTCCCTTCTTTTCTTGCTCACTCACAGATGGCAGCTGAGCAGACAATAACAATGGGGACGAGAAGGAAGACCAGGAAATGATCAGGAATGGCCATGAAAACCACTTTGGGGGTGGGGAGTCTGTCAGAATATTCATGACAGGGAAGACATGGTAACAAGCTCAGCCAATGAATAGGCGTAGCAACTAAGTCAGCAAAATGGGAGCTCAGACAGACTAGGGCCAGGGTGTGTCTAAGTCTGCAGCTTCTAATTCTGTGCAGAGAAATGAAACTGAAACGAGTGTCTCTGTGAACTTGTCTGCTGATCTGATCTGAAATGAAACTGTTCTCTGCTGTTGGTATTGTATATATATTTTCTTGTATATAAAGAAGTTAATGAATCCTGCTGCATCAATTTATCTGTGTGTGTTCTGGATTTGTTTTTTGCAATAAACTCTATCAGAGTCTCAGCTGGGGCCTGTCCTGACGTCTCAACTGCCTTCACATCACCTTCTGGGAAGGAGTTTAAAAGTTCAACTTACAAAATGTAGCATTCCAGCTAATTAGTAATGAGGTTAGGTTACACGGTGCGCGTAACAATACATATTGTCTAGCAGTTTGAAAGCATGCAAATATGAGTAGATAAATAGGTACCACTTTGGTGGGAAGTTAACAGCTTTCTGTGCATCTCAGCATATGGACATGCTGGCCACATGACCAAGGAAGTGTCTTTGGACAACACTGGCTCCCTCGGCTAGGAAACCGATATGAACACCACTCCTTAGACATGGGCATGACTGGACAGAGAAAACCTTTACCTTTTTATACTTTATATTTGTAAAGTTCTTTACATATTACTAATTAATATAGTGTCATAAGTATAACAGAGCTGCCTAGGAAATGCCTATCCTATTTCTTGAGTAACTTCTGGTACTTAGTTATAGTTGAATTTATAAATGTTGTTCAAATAAGTAACATCAACAAAATAAAATAAAAAGAGCTATTTGGTGTAGTGGTTAATGAGCTGGCTTAGAGACCAGGAGACTATGACTTCTAGTCCCACTTTAAGCATGAAAAACCATCTGGAGGTCTCTCAGCTCACCTCACCTCAAAGGATTGTTATGGGGAAAATAGGAAGAGAAAGGAGCTTGTTGCCTTGGGGGGGAAAAGGCAGAATAAAAATCTTTTTTAAAAAAAAAAAAAAGCAGTACTGTATGGAACCAGCAATCACATTTTCTTCCAGTCTAACATGTTCCTCATACTTTTTCCCCCTTATCTGCTTCCTTTCCCCTTTTTCAATGTTCAGCCAGTATTTTGTGGACTTTAAGCAGTCTCATTAAACCGTTCTTCTTCTTTTTTTTTGGTGAAGCAGTCATAGGGAGTTTATTTATTTACTTATTACCTCGCAGGAAATTTAAGGTTTTCCTGAAACATGCTGATTACAGTTTGGCTACATAAGAACTCACATTTAGAAAACAAGCTTGCTGATTTGAGATGTAGTGTGTTTGTATGATTTTATTAATATGGATGAAGTCTTAACTACTCCAGCAGGCACCAGACCCACTGCTCCACATAAATTTTCTTCAGACAATCAGCCAACTCCCTTAATGAGATTGAAGTTCACTTGTTTTTTTGGTGGGCTTTTTTTTTTTTTGCCTCTCTTTCAAAATCAGCAGCTTCTCTCTGGAAAATGCTTCAATAATTTTCTCACTTATACCCTAGTTGTCTTTCTTTGGTGTGAGAGAGGTTGGTAAACATAATGAGTCATCTTCTCCAGCTAGCTCTTAGCCTTTTTAGGCTAATTCCTGTAACAACAGGTGTTCCTGGCAAATTTGTCACAGCCTGTTAATTGCTCTAGTCACTCTGACCCTCATCAATATTTTATATTAAGGATTTTTATGTTATTCGTACTATGATGTATAACATATTTTAAAACTAGACAATTCAGTTTTTCATTTTCTGGTGTTTCACTGGAACAGATACTAATATGCAATACGGATATTTATCTACGGATGACTAATTTTATGAAACAGCAAGCAATAAAGAAAATTGTAAAGAACCATGCACAAAGGCTAACCCAACAGTACACGGAAAACTGATCCAATTAAATCATACGTTTACTATTCATCTCTTTTAATTAATGTTTTGCTGCCTTCTCTACACCCACATTAAAAGAGCCAAGAATAATGGCTCTTGGCTCATATACATTAGTATGACACAAGTCTCTATTAACCTTGTAAAGAGGAGGATGACAGGAACAAAAAGGCATTTATGTGACAAGAAAGCAAGAACTCATATCTAGCATTGCACATGCTGTGCAATTCAGACTCTCTGCCTTGACGCTTCCCAAGTTCTGCTAAGTGAACAGAGTTAGTTTTTAAGGAGCTAAGAGTTGCTCAAATTAGGGGAGATATCAGAAATGGCAGCTAACATTTTCAGGATGTTTAAAGAAAAAATTATGAAAACCTATTTGGTAACAAGTCAGTTCTAGAGGAGATCAACTCTGACTGCTCTTTAGAAGGCCAGATCCTGAAGATGAAACTCAAATATTTTGGCCACCTAATGAGAAGGAAGGACTCACTGAAGAAGAACCTAATGCTGGGAAAGATTGAGGGCAAAAGAAGAAGGGGATGGCAGAGAACAAGGTGGCTGGATGGAGTCACTGAAGCAGTAGGTGTGAGCTTAAATGGACTCCAGAGGATGATAGAGGACAGGAAGGCCTGGAGGAATGTTGTCCATGGGGTCATGATGGGTTGGACACGACTTTGCAACTAACAACAACAACAATTTTGTAACAATATACTTACCCTGGCTGTTCTTCACGTTGCACATTTATTTCCAAGAGTATCGTTTAATACAGGGAGGCCTTCATACCACAATCCTTATAATATATGGAGTCACTGATTCTGCCATATGCATTATTGAGGGCATGCATGTGGATGGTAAGGGTGATTCCTTCCAGATTTTTCAGAATCAAGATCCCATCCTAAAACAATATCCAAAGAAAGGGTTTTTTAAAAAATGAAACTATGGAATAACAAGGGAAGATTTTGGCCTGAAATAGTGCTTTCTGCTCATTTTATTTCTCTTTTTCTGTACATCAGACAGGAAATGGGACTGGTAAAAACAAATAAAGTGTAGGGCAAATGTAAACATATAGCTGAGCTCTCTTTTGCATCAATGAAAAAAGAGATAAAACTTTTCAAACATGCCATTTATGTAACTACCGGTAATGGAAGTTTACCATGCATAGAGCTGGATTTCATTCCACTGAAGAAACTGAATGTGCAATATGTATATGCCACATACATGTGATTGATTGTCCAGCTATTTCACATGAATTTGAGGCTTATAACCAACTGCATATACTTGTTGAGCTGTTGCAGTCCTACTTCTCTCACATTTCTGCAGACACTTCTGTTTCCTACCAAAAGTAGGTAAATAAATAGTATTTAGGCATCTCCCCAGGAGTTCATTTTTTTCACCCTATGCTTTAATTTACAACATATTTAGTTTAATGAAGAACCATTTTTCCTGGATTCTAGTGAATGTTTACACAATATGTAGTTAGGTGAATCCTTAACAGCTGGCAGCAGCTAGAACATAAATACATAAAGCTTTCCATATCAGTGTTATTGGATTCATAGCTCACACTAAGCTAGGGTTTGTTTTATCATGGTTAATAGGCTAAGCTAAGCTGATTGGCTTTACATATTATGTTAGTCATAAATAATATTTACAGAATTTAGTAGTTGGATTTACACTATGCCAAAACCAAACAAATCACATTATGGCTTGGTGCAATGCTTGAATCCTATCAGTGTCTAAAGCTAGGAAGAGACAAACTTGTGTTATTGCTGCTTGTCATTCAGCTCTTGTCACGTAAGTCTTCATGAACTGTAATATTTTTCTTTCAGTAACTTCAAAGTGAGGCAGAAATCTGGCTTCACTGGTAAGAAAAAAATATAACAAGACTTTAGGCATAATGTGTTTACTTGTTGATTGAAAATGGTTAAGGTATAAACTACAATTTGTAATTAGGCAAGGAACGAACACATTTGATTGATAATTAGAAGGCCTATGAAAAACTCTGAGAGGGCTTACTTTATGACAAAATCATAGTTTGGTTTGTTTGTGGGTTAGGTGATATATGTATCAATTTATACTAAAACTTTGGTTAGCAAGCTATGGTTTATCATCTTCATGAATACAGGCCTATATCAGACACTTTGATCAACATATGGTTTTTTTAAAAAAGAGATTATTTAGTTGTAGGGAGACAACCCAAGGAAAGGTCTATATCAGTGGTTCTCAACCTTTATAGTGCTGCGACCCCTTTAATACAATGCCCTACGATGTGGCGACCCCAACCATAAAATTATTTTCGTTTTGAATTTATCGCGCCTGAAGCTGTATTGGCTAGCGATCTGAACTGCTTGCGATTGCCTTGAGGACGGAGGCATTAAAGCAGAGACTCCTCCCCTATTAAGTTTATCGCACCTGAAGCCAGATAAGGCTAGTGATTGGGAATGATTGCAGCTGGCTTGAGAGGAAGACATCAGAGCAAAGATTTCTCTCTTTTTTTAATTCATCGCGCCTGAAGCCGAATTCAGCTAGTGATTTGAAGAGCCTGCAGCTGGCTTGTGGAGTCAACCATTGGAGCGCGATTCTTCGACTCGCAAGTATACTTCCCATATTTCCGATGGTCTTAGGCGACCCCTGGCAAATCGTCATTCGACCCCCAATGGGGTCCCGACCCACAGATTGAGAACCGCTGGTCTATATAGAGAAATAAGTCGTTAGTACATATTGTAAGATCCTGTGGGAAGATTTGGAGTCCTCAGTGCATGATTGAACAGAATAGAGCACAATGCCAGAAGAGGTGGGTAAGCTTTGAAAAGACACTTCATCACTGGAGATCTTCAAGGATAGTTTCATGAACTAGTTTGTTGTAGTGGAGAAGATATAGGATTAGGATTATGAAACCCAGGTTCAATTCCACTTTCAATCATGCAAACTCACTGGATGATTTTAGACTAATCATGATCTCCCAGGCAAACCATGTTTATCCTCCAGGCTGGGGAATTCTGGGAATTAAAAAAACTACACATCTTAAAAGTTGTTAAGGTTGAGAAGCAGTGCTAAATAGGACTCTGCATGCTTTAAAAATTCTTAGACAAAAGCTTCAGAGCTAACACGAGCATAACACTCTACTAAAGCAGTCCAAACTTTTTTTTTTTTTAAGATTTCCATCCAATCCTGTAGAAAAATATGCTCCTGTGGCATATTTATTTATTTTATGACAGGCTCCCACAGAAGCCTGAAAAAAGTTAGGCTGCTTTAGTAAATAGCAGAGAAATGTTATGTTTGTGCTCAACGGGTCTAAAATATTACTTTGAAATCATTTCACAAGAAATCATAGCTATAGTGCTATATATATATATGGCCTTCCTTACCAGAGTAAGGACAGGATATAAATCAAATAAATATCCTGAATAGCTGCTGTTGTAGAAATTGAAGGAAAGAGTACCGAATAAGCTGCCTGGCATATATAACCTACACAAAGAACTGGAAGCAGTGAAAATGGCAATAAAAGATCTGTTTCTTATTAGGAGGACTGGAAAGAATTTGGGAAAATCTGTTCTGAGGAAAAGTTATAGCGTGTTTAGTAGCCAAGGAAATTTCAGCTAAATACTAAGTAAGGTAAGCAAGCTCAAGGATATTGAAGTACTTTTAACCAGTTATTTGAAAAGCAACACTTTATTTTCTTCTTAACATAATTATTTTGATAAATACTTAATTTTATTCATTAAGGCCTAACTACACTGCATCCTTTGAATTGCCCTATCTTTTGCTCATGCCAGCTCAGTTCTAAACTGGGTTAAAAAAAAAATCCTTTCTGGACTGAAGAGTTTGCAAAAAAAAAAAAATTCAGTCCAGACTTCAGGCTACTACATCCTCTCATGGACAAATTTGTCTGTTGCCATGCTCTCTCACATTTATTTTCCAGAAGGAAATTAACAATCTTTTTCCTTCCTGTGATGGGTCTTCCTGAAGAGTGTGTGTGTGTGTTTGTGTGAGCTGACCAGTCTAAAATACCCAATGAGGTTTTATGACTGAGACTGGACTTACCGTAAGTCTGGATCTCACTGTCTTTATCGTTACAATACATTGTATTAAACACACACACAGTTGAAATGCATCAAAATACGAGGTAAAACAAGTTTTAAAATAAAAAAATCCCTTCCTGTGCCTAATACCGGTAGGAGTTTTGTAATAACATTTGCCTAGCATGTAGAATATTGCTGGTTGGAGAGTTAGCAAAAATTATTTCAATGCTGTTTTTCCTCCTGTAGGCTACCTATCTTTCAGTGGTTTATTTAAATGCATTTAAACTAAGTACAACAATGTTATGTTGTATTATGTTTCATCATTTTGCCAATCTCTTAAAAAAAGAGGGTGAGACCATTGTATAATTGATAGAAGTGATGAAACATCAGTTAAATTCTGAGAAGAATCAAATTACAGGCTTTATAAAGCAAGAATGGACACTGAAGTGGCTTCTGAAATAATATTGAATTTTAGAAAGACCCGTACACTCTCACAGAGAGGGACTCCTTAGGGTGCCGTCCGCCAGGCAGTGCCGACTGGCGACACCCAGAGAAAGGGCTTTCTCTGTGGGGGCTCCCACCCTCTGGAACGAGCTTCCCCCAGGGCTGCGCCAACTTCCCGACCTCCGAACCTTCCACCGCAAGCTTAAGACACATCTATTTATTTGCGCAGGGCTAGCCTAGGGTTTTTAGTTTTAAATTTAGTTTTAATGGGGTTTTATACTATTTTAGTGATATTTTAATTTCGGCCTAATTAATAAGTTTTTTAATTGTTGTTTTTATTTGTATTATTCTTATGTTTTTATTTGGCTGTACACTGCCCTGAGTCCTTCGGGAGATAGGGCAGTATAAAAATTCGAATAAATAAATAAAATAAATGAATAATTGCCTAAAGTTAGCAGTATAATTTCCCACTAATTCGCTTGGCCTGTCATCCTTAATGGCAGGTTGAATATTAGCATAGATTCATAATTCAAAAGCAAGAGATCTTCCAACCTTCCCAAGCCAGGAAAAGTGGGGAGGGGGATGACTCAGGGCTATTCCATGTATGTGCTAAGTAACATAGTTCTATCTCCCCGTTATATTTTTTTACCTTCCCCTCCAAAGTTACATGTGACCCATGACTGAAAAGCCTGCCCCTGTTGCTAAGTAGAAAGGGTTTGCTTTGGTGGTAGCCATTTTACAGATGAAAGTATTATAGTTAAGAACGCATTTGTTAAGTGTGAGGATGGGTGAGAGCTCATAAAATTTGGCAGGGAATTCTACATATGTCACTTTAGGTCTGCTTTCTATAAAGGTTAAGATTAACCTGGTGTGTCATTGTTTCAAAGTAATAAACAATCCTAGAAATAATCTGAAATTACAAAAGCAGTTGGTGATGGTGATTGTCTATATCCAAATGAGCTGTTAAAGAGTAAACAATTGTATTGAGGATTTAAAAAAAAATAAAATACTTATCCCTTATATACTCAGGAATGAGTGCAACGTATAGATCAGGCGTAGTCAACCTTTTTATACCTACAGCCCACTTTTCTATCTCTGTTAATAGTAAAATTTTCTAACTGCCCACCGGTTCCACAGTAATGTGCCATGTATTGTCGTCTGCTCAAGGCCTCTTGCGCATCGTGGATTGGGTTTGGGGGGAGAGGTGCGAGCTATTCTGGGACGAGGCTCTTTTGTTTGCGGTCGCACTATAGCTCCATTTAGTTTCACTTACGTAATGTAAACTAAACTTATGCGTGGGCGATACAAATAGTATATTTTCAGAAATTTAAATTGTCATGGGGAATTTTATGAAAATCTAATGAAAATGTTTTTAAATAATGCTGTGAAAATTTTTTAAAAAGTCAATTAAATTAAAAAAAAAGGAAAGTGCTTCAGTCTTGGACAAAACTACCCCTACCGCCCACCATGAAAGCTGGAACGCCCACTAGTGGGCGGTAGGGACCAGGTTGACTACCACTGGTCTAGATTGATATTGAACTCTTAAACAGAAGAAGGTCTGATTAGTACTTTGTTGGGGATCAATAAGAAAATGCTAGTAGACTGGACTGGAAAGTTAAAAGAAAACTGTAAGAAGAAAGTGGTGAAAAACAATTTCAGCACTGTTGCAAAAAAACCCAGCATTGGCATATATAGGAAGAGCGGTCAATTTAAGCAACCTTGCCAGGGGTGAAATCTAAAAATTTTCCCTACCGGTTCTGTGGGCGTGGCTTAATTGGTGGGTGTGGCTTGGTGGTCAGGTGACTGAATGGGCATGGTCAATAATAATAAATAATAAAAATAATAAATATACAAAACTTGGGAGACACCGGTCTGCCTTCTTTAAAAATAGAGGCCCTGGTCTACCAATGACCTTTTACTGAGAGGCACTCGTCTACTTCCTTTAAAAATAGAGGCCCCGGTCTACCAATTGCCTTTTACTGAGAGGCTCCAGTCTACCAATTGCCTTTCATTGAGAGGCACCGGTCTACCTTCTTTAAAAATAGAGGCACTGGTCTATTAGCTGCCTACAGCGCTGATCAGCTGTAGTGCGGCCCTTTGAAGTGCTGCGGCAGTCATTTAAGGCCGTTTGCAGCTATATCACCACCGAGAGCTTCAGGGACAGAGAAGAGGAACAGCGAGGCATGGGCACTGGGGGTGGGCAGGGATTTTTGCTACCGGTTCTCCGAACTACCTGCCCCCATCGCTACCGAATCACGTGATCCGGTCTGAACTGGAAGCATTTCATCCCTGAACCTTACCTTATTCTAATGGTGATTTAACATATTTCCTTTCTTCTCTGTGAAGTCTCTACAGTAAAACCTTACCCTACATAAATTATTTCTGCTTGTAAATAATTATACTTGATTTATCAATCTGTGTAAGTATTTGAACAGTTTTTGTTTTCAATAGGGGTGACAGGCCGAGAGAAATTTTTCACTCTAGTCTTCATGAAACAATTGTCATTCCTAGGAATGATTATGGTTTTTTTTGTTTTTGTTTTAGAGTTGAAAACAATACAGAAAATGTAATTATAAAAGCTTTTCAGATTAGCATTTGACATTACTGTACATACCCATTCTTCAAAATGTAGGTTAATAGCACTATTTTTTTAAAAAAAAATCAATCTGAAGTGCTTAGACCTTAGGGATTTAAATTATTTCAGAACATATTTGTTTGAGTTCAAAGTAGCTAAAATATCTGCAAACCTGATATGCTATACATTCATGGCACGGATGAAATGATCTAAAGAGCAAACAAGTAGCGATTAAACCTTTAATCAGCAGCATTATATGTTGCTAGGTTCTTCTTGTGGCTGCAGGAAAAGATGTTGTAATACATCTTTAAATAGAAAACCTGAGGCTAAATTCCACTTCATCTATCAAAAGCAGCTGCTAGGAGATTACCTAATTTTAGCAGTTTATCAATTCCTTAGTGCTTATTGGTTGATGTAACTCTGATCCTCTGATGCTAGATGACTTTTGTGCTGAATATAGCTAGAATTTAATGTGAATCTTTTGGAAGGCTGCCCAGCCAAGCTGTACTGTATAAACCAAACGAAAAGAGAAGTGGAAGAAAAAAATAAAAGAGAACTACATGATTCAATAGATCACGCGTACAATAAAGTATCTCTACATGTGGTCACACGTGTCCACACAGCTGGCCACATGCGCCATTCATGTTGCCAAACACATATTTTATACATAGCATGTTAATTTTCTCTTCTTTTCCAAACAATGTCTTTGTTTTCACCTGACAAACACCTGCATGTTGTGGGATTTAACTGCTGCCAAGTAGTAATGATAATTACAGAATGCCTATAATAAATGTTTTCCAACCAAATCATAGGCATTTCTTTGGACTAGTATTTCTGTTTATTTGCAAATTAGTTGCCATCAAAAAGAAAGGAAAGAAAGCAGGGGTTTCAATGTTTCTTTTTGTGATGTCTTTTGTTTCCTTTTCCTGCCCCCCCCCTTTTTTGTTTATTCTCTTTTTGGCTTCTCCGTAAAACCATCTGGGGCACAATTGCGCCATTGAGCATGTGGCTGACTGCTTTACATTTTTTCCTTGCTCTACTTGGCATCCTTTGTTAATCATGTTAAACGAGGAGACTGGTGCCCTATTTTTTAAATATTATGAAAAACTTTATATAAAAGAGGGATACAAGGCTGAAAGACAATTTGAGATGCTGAGATGTTAAGATGCTGAAAGTCATAATTGAGTCATAATTTTTTCTCAGACCTAGCTGTAGTCCAGTATTCACAATCCCTGGAAGTTACTAGATATTATCATCTAACTAACATGAACATGACTGTGACTCACCTTGTGAACTCTTTTTCTTTTATAAACTATTTTGTATCCTAGGGCAGTGGTCACCAACCGGTGGTCTGTGGATCACTGAAGGTCCACGAGAAAATTTTGGTGGTCCACAGAAAAATTATTTGCATTTTTTATATTGCACTAAATACTATTTATCTTTTTTTAAAAATTAATATTAGTGGTCTGTGGGATTTGAAATTATGAATTTAGTGGTCCCTGAGGTCAGAAAGATTGGTGACCCTGCCCTAGGGTACTCCCAAGTGAAAATTCACCGATTCAAAAGTACCTTAGACCTCATGATATCATGAGGCTGACTGATTTCTCTAACTGAGCTGAATTGTGATATATCCAAAACTGAAATCAATATGTAAATCAAAAGCAACAATCCCAATAGATCATTTCTTACATCAGTGAAGTTCTGTAACAGATTTCTCCATGAGGGGAATACTTGCCCTTTTCTTCCTTCAAGCTCTTGAGTTCCAGCAGACATACCAAACAAGTCCTTTGAAGAGAATACCACTGTAGTCATCAACTAGAAAGTTGGGTGTTTGCCCCTTATCTTTGGTAAAAGACAAACTTGAACTGCTGGGGCTTTTTTGTCTTTGTTTTTAATTCACTTTTGTGTGAATTGGGGTGGATTGGAAGTTTGTTGTTACTCCAGTGGAAATGCTAATCCAAAATGTTTCAGCAATTGCAGACTAAATTATTTCTGCCATCACTGCATTAGAAAAGGTTTTTTTTCCCAGCTTGGAAACTTAAACAATGTATGGTCTTCAACTCCCAGAATTCCTCATGCTGGCTGTGGGGGTTCTGGGTATTCAAGTCCATACATCTTAAAATTGCCAGTTTGAAAAACAGTTTGAGGGATTGAGAATAGCAATTGGTTGCCAAACCAATGGCATGAAATAATGCCATAATTACCAGTAAGGCTTTTAACACAGCTTGGAATCCAATATCTTTACTTTATAAAAGCAATTAAGGTGGTGATGTGTGTTTGTGTTTTTTCTACAAACTCTTATCATGGATATAAATATCTCTGTGCTGAATGGAAGAGGAAATGCTAACAATTTATCTCATTTCCATTTTGTAAGAACTAGATGTGAAGAAATACATTGTTGTTCCAGAGCTAGCAGTATCTTGTGAGGGACACTGAATAAATTTTGTGTTTTGGACTCTCCCATTGATCAACAAGAAGGACAGCACCGATTGGCTCCTTATCAGGGGTGAAATGCTTCCGGTTCGCACCGGCTCGCCCGATTAGGTAGCAATGGCAGCTGTTGGTTTGGAGGACCGGTAGCAAAAATCCCTGGCCCCGCCCCCTGCCCCTGCTGAGCCACACCATCAGCAGAGGTTTTTTTTTTACTTTTAAATGTTTTTCTTCAGCCAAAAACATACCTTTAAAAGTAAAAAAAAAAACAACCCTCTGATGATCGCGGGGCTGAGCAGAGATCATCAGAACATTTTAAAAGTTTTTTTTTAAAAAAAAACCTCTTCAGCTGAAGGGGAAAAAAAGGAAAAGTGGGAGGGGGCTTTAAAAGGCTCCTCTGGCCATCCCAGCTGAGTTCCTCATCACCAGAACCTTAAAAAACATGTTTTCTACATGTTAAAACAATTATTTTAAGAGGTTCTGGGCTGCTATGAGGGAACTTCAGCTGAGATCGTCAGAGGAGCTGCCTTTAAAACTTTTTTTCCTCTGACGATCCCAGAGGAGTTTCCTGAGCCTAGCAGGCTTTTAAAATCACTTTTTAACAGCCCCTACTTACAAGAGCCCCCACCCATGTCCACCCAATGCCCCCTCCTCACTTACCTATAATTACTGCTCTTTCGGGCTGGTAACGCCATGCTTTCTTCAGCTACTGAAGAAAAAAAAAAGCTTTCTTTGACTTCCTGCTTTGCTGGCTGAGGAACTCTGGGATTTGAAGTCCACAATAAAATAAAATAAAATAAAATAATAAAATAAAATATTTGTGCAGCTTTCTGAGATTTGGTGTGTTTCTATAGTGTTTCACTCTAACTACACAAACACACAAAATCTCACAAAGCTGTATGTGGCATTTTGTGTGTGTGTGTGAGTCAGTTGTATTGTGTTGTGTGTAAAGTGTGAAAGTGTGAGGTTCCTGCTTGTTGCAGGGGCCATTTTGGGTGAAGTGCAGCTGCTTTTACATTGTGTGTGAGTCAGTTGTGTTGTGTTGTGTTGTGTGTGTGTAAAGTGTGAAAGTTGGTTTTTGGTACCTCTTATTGTTTTGTATACTTCGTTAATTATTTTTATTATTTACTGTTATTGGCCACGCCCACCCAGTCATCTGACCACCAAGCCACGCCCACCAATGAAGCCACACCCACAGAACCGGTAGGGAAAATTTTTAGATTTCACCCCTACTCCTTATGCTCTTACTGTCTGAGGTGGCAGGAATGAAGATGATTGGCAGGTGTGCGTCCAAATGCTTTGATTGGAAAGTATATGCTGTACCACATGGAAGTGCCCATACATTAGTCATATCATCTAAGAATGACAGAATTATAGCGCCATGAGGGAACTGAAGGTCATGTACATTCAGCTATCTTCTTTCACCTTCTCTGTGTCATGCTCAGGCCCTGAGTTACAATTGTCTCCTAGTAATTGCATTTACATTGCACCCATAAGACATGTCATAACAAGAACTTATGCAGGCCTTTTGAAAAACCAGCCGTTAGTTGTAAAGTTACTTGCATGGCTTGACTGGACAAGAAATTGGGGCACATACTCAATCAATCAATCAACCAACCAACAGTAGTTTAATTTATTTTATAGAATGATTGTGAGGAAAAAATATTTTTCCCATATGTCATTTTAAGCCCTTTAACAGAACAGCAAGATATAAATATAGCTAAGTCAGTCAGGTTCTGACAGCTGGTTTAAGATGTGGGTGCATATATGAGTCATTTTACATTTGGATAATCCATTCGTTCACATTATCAGATACATTTTTGGTTTTTTATTTGTCACATCCATATTTTGCTGTACCTCATTATGCAAGTTTCTTTATTCTGGTAGAACTTCCATCTCATCCTTTCCCCGCACATAATTATTGTAGACATTTTTTGATACCTGCTACTGCTGGCCAGAAGTAGCACAATTCTAGAGTGTTTGGTGAAAACTGAAGGTGATCTTTATTAACGAACTCTCCGTCTCCCCATCAGTAATGCCTATAAATCCTATTTTGAATGAGTGGTAAATGGGATAAGGAATTGTATGCTAATTTATTGTTGTATAGTATTCAGGAATAAAGAGATTGGAACCAAATAAGATCTGTCTCAAATAACACTTCTTTTGTTCCAAACTGAATCCACATGCCTATTACGATGACTAATCGGGCTAATACTAAAAATCTATGGAGTGTTGGTTACAGAAAGTCTCACTTTAATGAACAGATTATCATGTTTTAGTTGCAGTGCAGTTTTGCACACTATTAAAATTGGCTCCAACTAGAAGTTTCCATTAAGTGATTCACTTGCAAGCTGCCAGATCCCCTTGATTTTTATATGGTCTGCTTCCTGATTCTGTTAACCATTTATATAACAATCTTAATTGAGTAGCTGGACATATTTAATGGTGTTCTGCCATCTGAGAAAGAGTTTACTTGAGTTTTTTAAATCCGAGCTCAAGCTAGGGGTGGCCACATGTGAAATTTTGTCAGGAGAGTCCCAGTAACGCAGTTGTTGTGTCTTGCCCGCTCTCACAGCAGCCGGGGCCTTCTTATCTGCTCCCGAACACGGAGGAATGTATGCCTCCCGGCCCCAGTCCTGGCTCCATGCCCAGACAAGCTGAAGAGGAGGGGGCACCTCCCAGTCCCAGCCCTGGCTCCATGCCCAAGCAGGCTGCAGAGGAGGGAGCACCCCCCGGCCCCAGCCCTGGCTCCATGCCCAGGCAAACGGAGCAGCTAGACCCCTCCCCCTCCTCCACAGCATGTGAGCCTGAGGAAAGTTTATTTCCAACAGCTGCTGATTGGAGTGACCCTCGCATCAGAAGACTGGATAGGCGGAGGCAACAGAAGGAAGGGAGGGGCAGGCCTTAATGAGTGCTGAGTCATGGAGCCACACCCCATGGCCTATATAAAGGATCTGCTTTCTGGCAGTCTCTGAGTCAGGCAAAGTCGAACTTATCTTGCTGAAGTCACTTTCTGGTCTCCTGCCTGCTCTGAGGACTTTGCTAGGACTTTGGGCAGAGCTGCAGAGGCAAGTCTGATTCGGATTTTCCCTGACCCGGCCGTCAGCGGAGGAGTGGGACACGACAGCAGTGGTTCTCAACCTTTATAGTGCTGCGACCCCTTTAATACAATTCCCCACGATGTGGCGACCCCAACCATAAAATTATTTTCGTTTTGAATTTATTGTGCCTGAAGCTGTATTGGCTAGCGATCTGAACTGCTTGCGATTGCCTTGAGGATGGAGGCATTAAAGCAGAGACTCCTCCCCTATTAAGTTTATCGCGCCTGAAGCCAGATTAGGCTAGCGATTGGGAGTGATTGCAACTGGGTTGAGAGGGAGACATCAGAGCAAAGATTTCTCTCTTTTTTAATTCATCGCATCTGAAGCCGAATTCGGCTAGCGATTTGAAGAGCCTGCAGCTGGCTTGTGGAGTCAACCATTGAAGCACAATTCTTCGACTCACAAGTATACTTCCCATATTTCCGATGGTCTTAGGCGACCCCTGGCAAATCGTCATTCGACCCCCAATGGGGTCCCGACCCACAGGTTGAGAACTGCTGCAGTAACGGGAGGGATTTTAGGTATCAGTACCACAAATTACAGAAATGGCATTGGATAATCACACTTTCATCGTAATGCTTGGATTTTTAAAAAGATTTACCAGCTTTGGGGAATGCTTCCTGGTGAAAAGATGGATGAACTAGGGGATCTCAAGTTTTTTCATCTCCTAACTAACAGATAGATGAATAGCTTGTTAGCATTTACTAGTTCAGTAAGTTCTATCAAGAGCTGCTTTATTACAGAGAAGCCTTGTTAAACATGAACTTATTTTTTTCTAAACATTTGCCCAGGATGCTTAGGAAATTATGCTTATAGATATTAATAACTATACATTTATACCAATTCTGAGTCGCAGTTTTTATTTTGGAAGTCTGGTTGCCCTAGTTCAAGATTCTGGATTACATCTGCCTCATGCAAGCTCATTAATTCCTAAAATGACTAAACCTGAGGATTTTTTTTATTCTTCTAAATGTTACAAGTGGGTTGCTAGATGAGTATTTATATATTACATGCACACAAATTTAGAGAAAAGGAAGAGTTCTATGATGCAGTGAGTCTAATCTGTGCAATGTGCTGCTAGGCAACGTAACTAACCAACTTGTTTGGCAGATTTCTGCAATAGATCAGCAAGAGTAATTTGGTAACCCAGATGCAGCTTGTAACCCTGAATATAACAACAATAGCTTTTAATACAATGACATGGTATCTAGATCTACAGATTAATTTAAAAGCTCTCAGACCATTTCTGTGAATTAGTCTGAAAGTGCATTTATAGTCACAGAAATTCATAATTAACTAGGTCTCTCTAAATATAATCAACCAGCCAAATACATCATAACTTAGGTTGACAGAGGAAAAGGTGACCTGAAGTTTTGAGTGGATCATATTGACCTTGGTGGATTTCCCTGCTTCTATTCCCTTCCTAGACCAGTAAAAAAGAGATTAAGACAATTTCTACAAAAATTTTAAAGCTCGGCCTCTTTCTATCATTCCTATAGCTCTACACATTAATGCAGCATATTTTGTATTTTTAACTTCAGATCATAAATCTGGGCAAATGAACAAATTATAGTTCTGTTATATAAATTTGGGTTCTCTTATTAAAAACAAAACCACCAAAATACATTCTATTTAAAGTCTTTGCTATAAATATATCTACTGTTTATAAATACGCTGTAGAAAGGACTGCTGCATTGAGGTAAGTTAAAAGAAATATTTCCATTATTAATATAAATAAATGAAGAAAGGGCCTGATAGTTCTGCTGCCAACTTAGAAGGCTGACACTGTTTGAAATTACATAGTTTGGCAACAGAAATTGTGCCATTGAAAGAAATAGACTATTTTCCTTATAGCATCACTGGAATAAATTCAAAACGAACCCAACAAAAGTAACTGCAATTTTCATCCACCAAGAGTTTCAAATAGTGAATACTTTATTGATTAACAAGTAAATGGATGTTTCCATGTGACTAGAAAAAAGGAGCATAACTCTAAAGGAGACCATATACAGAATTGCCTAGTTTGGTCTCCACTGCTATTTTTAGATTTTTCTCTTATCATCAGGAAACATTAAATGTCTGAGTATTCCATTTAGATTTTCTATTAAGATTAGCATTGTTCACTCTGACTGAAGTTCCACTAAAAGTTGCTTGAATCCTAGCCCTTGCTTTTTGTTGGGTTATTAGTTGTTGTTAAAAAAACCATTGCTTTTTATTATTTCTTTCATGGAGAACAAAAGAGTCAGGAAGGGAGGGAGAAAGGAAGGGAGGGAGGGAGGGAGGAAGGAAGGAAGGAAGGAAGGAAGGAAGGAAGGAAGGAAGGAAGGAAGGAAGGAAGGAAGGAAGGAAGGGAGTCACATTACTTACAGAGATAAACAATGGTGCACAGTCACTCACGCGCTCGTTACCTCTCGCTTGGATTATTGTAATGCTCTCTATATGGGGCTCCCCTTGAAGTGCACTCGGAGGCTTCAGTTAGTCCAGAATGCAGCTGCGCAGGTGATAGAGGGAGCTTCGCGTAGCTCCCACGTAACACCGCTCCTGCGCAGACTGCACTGGCTACTTGTGGCCTTTCGAGTGCACTTTAAGGTGTTGGTTACGACCTTTAAAGCGCTCCATGGCTTAGGGCAGTGGTTCCCAACCAGTGTGCCGCGGCACTAAGGGGTGCCGTGAGATCTTTTGAGGGTGCCGGGAACTTTTGAGCTACGGAGATTTTAAATATCTATTTCCTTATAAGGGTGCCGGGAACTTTTGAAAGGCTTTCCAAGGGTGCCTCAAACAAGAAAAGGTTGTGCCTCAAACAAGAAAAGGTTGGGAACCACTGGCTTAGGGCCTGGGTACTTATGGGACCCCCTGCTGTTACCGTATGCCTCCCACTGACCCGTACACTCTCACAGAGAGGGACTTCTCAGGGTGCCGTCCGCCAAGCAATGTCGGCTGGCGGCCCCCAGGGGAAGGTCCTTCTCTGTGGGGGCTCCCACACTTTGGAACGAACTTCCCCCGGGCTTACGCCAAATACCTGACCTTCGGACCTTCCGCCGCGAACTGAAGACACATCTTTTCATTCGCGCGGGGCTGGCTTAAATTTTAAATTTTAAATTTTAAATTACATAAATTTTATCGATTTTAAATTTTTTACTAATTTTAAATGGGGTTTTGGTTTTTATAAATTTTTAAAGTTCTAGGCTAATTATAATAAGTTTTTTAACTTGCATTTTAAATTGTATACTGTAGTGTCTGTATTTTATTGTTGCCTGTACATCGCCCTGAGTCCTTCGGGAGAAGGGCGGTATAAAAATAAAATAAATAAAATAATAATAATAATAATTACTTTTTAAAAAAAAATGCTTTTTAAAAAAAAAATAACATTCCCCCTATTCATGCTCACAGGAGTATTTGCCTCCTCCTTATTAATTGACTGAAGCACTGCATGTTCACTTGATAACTCTATCGTCAATCAATGAAAAGCCTGGCTCCACTATATATAGATTTGTTATTCATGCTTTTAGTAGCATATCAATACTAATTGAATTGTTCAGTTTCTAGCCATATTTAATTTGATTTCGGTCTAGATGTCAGAAGGATATGATGATTATGTGGCCCAATTATGTGATTAGCATATATATTCCTAACCATATCAAGGTTCATAATATCCCTCTACGCATAGGGTGACTCCAGAACTTGAAATCGTTGTCCCTTCTATTCCTCTTCCTGATATGTTAGAGAAGCAGCTTTTGCTGAAAGATAGCGATAGGTTCAAATTTATTTTATTTTATTTATTAAATTTCTAAATTGCCCATCTCATCTAAGTGACTTTGGGCGGATTATGAACAGCAATGAGGGCTAATAAATCTGGCTGCGAAAATCCAAATCATGCCATTGCTAGCAAAAAGATACAGAAAATATAACTCTCTGCTGTCATTTAGCAATCATCTTTGACCTTTCCAAGGCTAGCTTGTTAACATCAGGGTTGAACAGATTTAAAATGAGGCTACCAGTATTTTATCACTCAATAACATATTTGCTCTGCTATACATAAGAACCTGATTAATGGAGTAATGTTAGAATTACTGGGCTTTTTGATGGCAAATATGATATAATACTTGATGCTGAAAATCAAGTTTGAAGTTCTTGCTCCCACGTTATACTAAAAATATAGCAATACGTTATAATAAATCATAATGAAAGTATAACAATTAAAAATTATGACAGCTGTTCCCAAGTCTGATCACATAAACAGAATTGGAAGGGACCTTGGAGGCCTTCTAGTCCAACCCCCTGCCCAGGCAGGAAACCCTACACCATCTCAGAGTGATGACAAGTAAAATATTTTTGATAGGCTGTGTTAAAATTGCTAGTCTTTAAAGTTAAGAAATTATGCTTGTTGTGTTTTCTTTAACATAAATAATGAGGTAAACCAGAATCCCTCGTCCCTTATAAGAGTGATGCAATCTAGGTTTTGATGTAGGATGCAAAGAAAGAGACTGAGCTTTTGTGAATAGCCAAGACAGGCAAAAAGCCTTCTCCTTTCTAGTTGTTAGTTTTCCAGCCTATCTTTTACAACAAGGATGGCCACAGATGGATGCATGGATTCCCCCCTCTCCCTCCCTCCCTCCCCCCCCCCCCGTACACACCTATTTATAACTGACAGGAAATAACATGTAGGTTGCCTGCTTGCAATAAAGCAAGATGTCAAAGATAGTTAATTATTTCACTAGATAGTTAATTATCTCAAAACCCTAGTCTATTTTTTACCTGTACTGTATTGTACCATGCTGTACCATATCATACCATACCATACCATACCAATGGGGAAAGGAGGCAGTGGCAATTGGTTTTGTGAATGTAGTTTGGTGTACTGGTTCAGGCATTGGGTAGAAGCTGGGAGACTTCTAGTCCCAACTTGGGTACAAAGCCAGCTAGATGACTTTGGTCCAGGCACTTTCTCTCTCGCCCTAGGAAGAACGCAACGGCAAACCATTGCTTCAGTTTTTTGCCATAAAAGCAGCAGGAACTAGTCCAGGCAATCACCACCGACTTGAAATCACAAGAGAAAAAGGCAGAAAGAGACTACCTTGCAAGCAGTTAGAGCATAGGGGATTTTAAATAAATAAATATTGACCTTGATATTTTCTGTTATTTCTAACAAGAGAGCCTTTACGTTCTGATAAAGCCACCCTTTGTATATCCATTTCATAGGAAAAAGTCTTGCTTCAAGAATACACTGGTGGAAAGAACAGAACCTCTGGCATTAGGACAAGGTCACAACACAACAGTGCCACTAGCCTTCCCCCCCCCCCCACCCCCGTTACAAATATCCATCAGAGTCACACATTTTGGATCCATGTACTTCAGAGGATTTCCATCTGTATGGTGAATAGTTACAACTCTGAAAACTTTTTGAGTACAATATGTGTATCTTGTTTCACTTCAGCACACTGCCTCATTACTATGGTAATCTTCTTTCTCTGTGTGTTTATATTAGGCTTGTTCCCTTAGTTAGGAAACAAGAATTGCTTTCATTGTTGGGCTTCCTCCAGTATCTCCATCATTAATTATAAACACATTTTCCACGTCAAATCTTTTCACACCCTTTGATCTCCAGCTAGCTATTTAAAGACCTGGATAACAGCACATCACCAATGTTTGGCAAGAGCCATAGAGCCTGAAGGGGGAAAAAAATCCTGCATGGAAACACTGATCATTCTTATTGTGATTATTTTTCTTCCCTCAGCCTACCTCTCTCAATTGTTTCTCTGCTATTTTTCTCATGTACAGCATTCATTCACTTCCAATTGTTGAGGTAATAATGACTACTACTACTATATGACTGAATTTTATTGACTGATACTTCCACACTGCAACTCTACAGGACATTGTTGTGCCAGACAAAAGACATCCATTTTCAGATTTACAGCTAGTTTCCCCAAATTCTAAGAACAAGTCAAAAGTGTTTAGCTCTACCATCTATAGCATGGGTGTCAAACTCACTCACATCACGTGACGTCATGTGACACATCATGACTTTTTTTGCGGAGCCGGGGTGCATGTGGTCTGTTGTGATGCATCTGGCCCATGGACCACCAATTTGACACCCCTGATATTCTATAGTAATTTTCAAAAGGATGAAAAGTATTGCTTTTTCCTCAAATTAAAGGGACAGTTTTATGAATTACATTTGTACTTTGCCAATCTCTACTTAACAGACTAATAATACTGTATTCAAATTAATTAAAACCAGAAACAGGTGAACATAAAAAGCACTTACATGGAATGGGTGCAAAGTACTGATACTCTCTCCGTTCTCTGAAAATATGAATGAGGAATAAATGAATGAATGAATGATGTGTAGAAATAATCTTAGACTTTCAGTTCCAGTATACCATTCTTCCTTTCCTTACCCTATTAAGTCTGCAACTCTCAAATTATCTGCAGTTGAAGTCATATCTTGTTAGTTTGTTGAATGAATGAATATGAAATGTAGTAGTCAAAGAGGATGACATCCTGTACACTAATACACATCTTGAATGACATTTTGCAATGTATTCAAGAATTCATTATGTTGGGATCTTTTATTGGGCAATGCATTCTGTCTCTTTCTGACACCAAAGAATAGGATAGAGTTTTTCATTAGGACTTTGTTGAAATTAATGATGGTTTAGTCCTTGATAGAAGGATTTTGCATCTCATTTACCTGCCATTTCAACTGCATACTCTTTAAACCAGTACAGCAGAATCATCAAATGATGCTATATAATAAATGGAACTAGAGTAAAGTATAATCATATGTCTTGTATGCAACATATTACGATATAAACAACAAAAGTGGTTAGGAATGATACATGCTCGATTCTCATATTCTCTCAAATGGATACAGGGAGAGAATAGACAATGTATTTTTTGAACTTACTAAAATTACTTACTAGTAATTTTATATCAACAATTCTATATCAACACATTCCTAGTATATTATCCATTATCAAACTGTTCTGTTAAGTTTGGATTTTGCAAGAATGTACAAAAAGAAGTTTTGAACCACTGTCTTCATGTTCTGGTTGTGGTGATCAGATCAAACATGAGTTCAGTAATAGGAAGCAAGATAATGTTTTAGCAGCTGCAAAGGATTTGAGCTATCCATGACAGATATATATGAATATGTACCTTATCTGTGTATTTGAACTTTACTTGCTTAGATAAATTGTGATATTGTCCAGGAAACAAAGTTATAAATACATAAGCCTTTCCCAATCTATGAACATCAACATTTTATTTCAATTTATTTTAATGGTTGTAGTCATTTGTTTCATCAATAACTTGCTGACATTATACATGCCTTGAACAGAACATTTTTATGTCGGTCATTAAACCATGGTTATTGAGAAACAATAATTTTAAATATAAATTTTTACTTCTGGCACTTTGGATACTTGAAAACATATGTGATCTTATTGATGTTTTGCTACTATAGACAACATATTAACTGCTGAGCAACTGTACTTTCTTTTCATATGACATACCTGAAATGTTCTCAAGGCCTGGGGGCCAGATTAGGCCCACGGAGTGCTTAGATCTGGTCCTCAGGGACACCCTGGAAACAGCAAAGGACTGGCCTGCAGTGCCTCTGCCAGTGAAAACGGCACTTGGGAGCTCCGTTTTCACTGGCAGTGGATTGCAGGAGGCCATCATAGCCAGAAATGGAGCTCAGGAGTCTGTTTTTGCTGGCAGACTGCTTGGGCCACCAAAAGTGCCCCGACACACATGATATCAAACTGGCCACTCCTACCTTGGCCATGCCCCCCTGGCCCCCCAAGGTCAAACACAACCCTGATGCAGCCATCAATGAAATTGAATTTGACACCCCGTTCTATACTATTTATCACTGTAATGTTATTTAAATTAATGAGAACGTACCTACATTTCAGTACCAAAAGGGTACCCATATTGCTGTTATCAAATGCAACTGAGAGATCTAAAAGCACTCAGGAAGGTGTACTCCATTCAAGACTCAACAAATGTCACCCACACCTACAATCAATACTATTTTGATCTGAACCCTTACTGAAAGGGATGTGATAATTCATTTCCTATAGGGCATTTTGCAGCTAATTCTCACCATCCTTTCCAAAACCTTAGAAGAAAGGAAGGTTGATTGAGTAATTCTTTCCTAATATGGTTGGATCGAGAAAGGGCCTCTTGAGGAGGAAGCAAAACTGCAGACACTGTCCATTCCTTCAGCAAGCATTGATGATCCCCATATCTATTTCATCATGACCTGCTTTCTACTGCCATGCAGAAACCAGGAAGGACATGTATCTATCCCATAGGTGGTAGCAGTCAAGCTGGAGTATACCTTATCTACTTCTTTGGAATCAATAGGCCATAAAGAATTCCAGCTAATATGTTGACACATCCCCCTAGTTACCATGATGGATTCTATCAATAAAGTGTCAAGACTTTGGCCAATGTTAGCAATTTCATCAGTAAAATGGTTACAATAGCCAGGTAGAAGAACCACATACTCATTTTTACCATAAGGGAGTTGTCTGTTGTAAACAAGGCTACTGATTAACAGTACATCAATACAATAATGGAGGAGAAGCAGTGATGCTTGGCTGTAGCATACTTGTTCAATATGGTTAGGTGTAGGCTCAGACTAGAGCATGCACTCATTCTCGGTCATTACTTTTGTTTTCCTCTACCAGTAACTTCAGGCTTCTCAGCCAATTCAAGGTGTTAGTTACCACCTTTAAAGTGCTCCATGGCATAGGACCGGGTTATTTACGGGACCACTTGCTGCTACCGGTGGCCTCCCATCGACCAGTGCGCTCCTATAGGGAGGGTCTCTTCATGGTGCCAGACAATGTCGACTGGCGACCGCCAGGGGGAGGGCCTTCTCTGTGGGAGCTCCAGCCCTCTGGAATGAGCTACCTCCAGGGATACGCCAACTCCCTGACCTTCGGACCTTTCAACGCGAGCTGAAGACGCTTTTATTCCATCACGCAGGACTGGCCTAATAGTTTTTAATGGGGGTTTTATTAGTTTTTTAGAATTTTCAGCCAATTTTGAATTCAGTCTTTTAAATTTGTTTTAATTTTTGTATCTACTGTTTTTACCTGGCTGTAAACTGCCCTGAGTCCTTTGGGAGAAGGGCGGTATAGAAATTGAAATAATAAATAAATAAATAAATAAATAAATAAATAAATAAATAAATAAATAAATAAATAAATAAATAAATAAATAAATAAATAAATAAATAAATAAGTTGGGACTTGTGACTACTGAAGAGAGAGGTCAGTGAGAACAATCCCAATGAGAACAATCCCATTGAGACCTAGTGTCAGGCCTGGAAACCATATTAGACTTTAGGTTTCCAGACGCTGCCACATTTTTCTCCTGAGGGGAGGAGGGGGGGGTTGTGGGGTATGGTAACATTCTTCAAGCATTCAAGGTCGGATGGCGTTCACGTCTGCAGGAAGAGTGGCAAGAAGATACTCGAGTGAACTGGGAGAACGTGGGACCATGTGACCATCAAAGGGGTCAGGGGGGTGGGACTCTTGGGGTTTGTATAACTGGGGAAACGAATCCGGAACTTCAGTTTTGGGAATTGCACTCATCGCGTGCCAGTCTCCTCATGCTAGTAAAGAACTTTGAGAAAAAACGAAAAATGCCTTTGAGTTTCTTTTACGCAGAAGAGGTATTTCTGGAACCTTGACACCTAGTCCATCTGTCATTATCAGAGGCTAATTCAAGTAATTAATGGAACTGCCTGCCAAATCATTGAGAAATATCCCAAGGATCCTCTAGAATGCTATGCTAATAGGTCTATTCATCCCATGAAGGTCTGCAATGATAATCAATGTAATCTACACCAATAAATTATCTGACCATGTCAGACGGATTTCCATAATAATGTCCTCCAATTCAAGAACATCTTTCTGCTATTCTGAAGTAAGGATGAAGTCTAGCACATTCACATCCACTTTTAACTGCTATTAGCCCTTATTTCCAGTTCTCTGGCATAGAAAATGAGAAAATAATGCCTGTGTTCAGAATATACATGGTTGGACTTTTATCTGTATGTTCTCTCTATTTCTTCACCAAAACTAATTTTGTAGTATAACATATTACAAGTTGTATGAAATATACTGCATCTTTTCAAATGTCTTTGAAAAGTCTTTGCAAAGTCTCCCACTGTTATTCACCTGGGCAATTCAGCAAAATGATATCTCACAAGTGAACTGTTGTTGACTTGGACCAGGGAGAACCAGATTCAAGACATTTCAAGAGGAAGGCTCACTGGGTCATTGAGTCCATCCATTCTATCTTAGAACAATCTCCCAGAGTGGTTGTGATAAAGATAAAATTAGTGGATACCTTCATTTGTATTACACTGAATTTTCAGGTAAAAGAATTGATAGTGTACCGATAATATTCATGTGATTAAACATACAAAAGCACACACATTTACATCTACTAAATTATAATTTGGGTTACTGGGCCAATTCCCTCTAGTGCTTTGTCAGAAGACTATTTTAAACCTACAATTTCTCTATTTCTTTGACCAAAAAGAGGTAAATTCATGGTAAATCCAATGAATCAAATCAAGTATTGATCTGAAGTGAATTTATGGACACTCTACCCCCAAGGTTTGCTATGAATCAATATTTTGATTAGGTTATTAAAGTTTAAAATACAGGAGGAGAGACATTTCTAGTTACTTGGGTGGAGACTACTGAAAAATTAAATAAAAAATTAGGCCAGTTTTTGCTAAAAACAACAACATCAAAACAAGAATTCTCTAGGACAGGGGTCTCCAACCTTGGCAACTTTAAGATTCTGGGAGTTGAAGTCCACAAGTCTTAAAGTTGCCAAGGTTGGAGACCCCTGCTCTAGGACAGGGGTGTCAGACTTGCAATGACACATTGTCACATGACGTTTCACACTTTCCCCCCCCCCCTTTGCTAAACCGAGGATGGGCATGGCCAGCGCGTGACACATCTGGTTCACGGGCCGCAAGTTTGACAACCCTGCTCTAGGACAAATGGTTTGAGGCACAGTTTTAAACTTTTATATGCCATCATTCACCAAATAGCCAAAACAAAAAAACAAAAAACCCATCTCTTAGTACTTGCACCTCCTTCCATATTACCAGCAGCCCTAGAAACTGGTGAAAGATGTCTCTGTGTGTCGTAAATAGCTCTCTTGTGCAGTTCTGGAAAAGAACTCAACAAGACAGAACTTAGACTTGTTGTGACCCATCTGTTTGTTCCCTCTTCTGTGATTATTTTAGAAGAATTTCTTCAGACTTCTGATAACATAGTGAAGAGCAGGGGTCTCCAACCTTGGCAACTTTAAGACTTGTAGACTTCAACTCCAACTTGTAGACTTCAACTCCAACTCTGGAAGTTGGAGTCCACAAGTCTTAAAGTTGCCAAGGTTGGAGACCCCTGGTGAAGAGGAAAGTAAAAATATGTTCTATATATGTTCATACTGTATCATACATGAGCTACATTTGCACAACACAGTGAATAACTAGCTAACCATAGTTTAGCCTAACTGACTGATCGGTCGTTTATTTCTTGTGGGCAGTTGGAGAAGGGTATAAATAATCCAATTCTATTTTAATTGTAACTTACACTTTTGAACTGTAAAGACTTTGAGAGTTCTCTTTGAAAGATGGTACATAACTGCCACGCATTTAAGACTGAAATATAAGTATGTACCGCAACATGTCTTTCAGTTATGCACAGAGGTGTTAATTCCTTAGTTATTTAGTCATGCTTAAATGAAACATGTTTTCATTGGGGAAAATTTCCATTAATGGAAAAATATTTATATTTCTGTATATAAACAGTTGACTTGAGCTTTGTAAATTTGGAGATTTATTCCAATGTTGGATCATGAATTACTCAAATGCTCTTTGGAGTCCTGCGTTAAGGAGGCCTTTCCACTTTTTTGAACAGTAGCCATTTTTTTTCACCTATCAAATACCACAGTGTTTTAAGATGTCCCCAATTTCCATAATTTTATTATAGGCAAACCCAGACTTGAATAGAAGAGAATAACAGAGCTGGAAGGGACCTTGGAGGTCTTCTAGTCCAACCCCTGCTTAGGCAGGAAACCCTACACCACTTCAGACAAATGGTTATCCAACCTCTTCTTAATAACTTCCAACGTTGGAGCATTCACAACTTCTGGAGGCAAGTTGTTCCACTGATTAATTGTTCTGTCAGGAAATTTCCACTTAGTTCTAAGTTGCTTCTCTCCTGGATCAGTTTCCACCCATTGCTTCTTGTTCTGCCCTCAGGTGCTTTGGAGAATAACTTGACTCCCTTTTCTTTGTGGCAGCCCCTGAGATATTGGAACACTGCTATCATGTCTCCCCTAGTCCTTCTTTTCATTAAATTGGAAACAAAACAGTTCTGGATTTTCTGAAGGACTCTGATTTAGTCTCCAAATTGCTAGAGCATTTCTCTAGGTAAAAAAACCAAACAAACACTATACCCAGATATGCTCACACCAAAGTCTATCTGAATCCACATCCCAGGTTGATTTTCCTATGATGTGTCTTTGAATAGGTATTGCAGTGGAATATGTGGATGACTTTGAGGAAAAGAGGGAAGAGATGCTGCCTAGAAAACAATCAGACAAGAGAGGCAGAAGCCCCGAGTACACAATATTCAATCCACTTTGCATCAGCACCAAAATAGGATCAGTGACTGGAACTGTAATTTGCCACAATTCAGAATAATTAAGGAATCAAGGGTGTGACACACAGATAAACTAATTTAGCTCTTGAGTGAATGAAAGTTTTAATTTTAATTCAGACCATTCAATAGCCCTGGGATAGAAACAGTTCACAGTCCAATTACCACACAAGTATTTACTTCCTAAATGCCAATCTTTTTGTAAATTAAGTCCCGTCAATAAAATCTATCCGATCTTCCTTTAAAAAAATATTTTGGGTAATATGGGCAGTTGTCTCAAGCAAACTAAATGAAGCACACTTAGTGGTGTACCCAGAAATGCTTGAAAAAAATTCACCGGAAATGTATCTTTGTAAATTAATGTACACTTTCTTATTTCTCCTTTATATAATATATTTACTTCTTTTTCTTTCATGGAACAGAAGAGGTATCTAGGAGATAATATTCAAATGTTTTAATGGTTTTTAATGCTCCTTCTTAAATGAGTAGAATGTTACTCCATTGATGTAATAATATATCCTATTAAGCTTTTAGACATTTATTTATTGATGGCGGCCGTCTACAATCGGTAGCATAGAGGAAAATAATAATGTGATGTCACTGCTAATCAACATGTGATGTCACTGCTAATCACTGCTAGTTTTCATTTCACATGAAGTAAATTGTTGCCATTAGTGCAGGCAGTTCTTTTTATAGTACAGAATAGGACTGTGCCGCAATCTAGATCCAAAGAGGTAAAGATTCAGAAAGTATTCAGTGTGTGGGTAGCCTCTATGAGTAACTCCTTCAACCAAATATATCTTCCGGGGATTGCATTGGAGTTGTGGGAGGAGCACCTGTGCAATCCCTGGAAAATAGATGGATTTTTTAAAGGAACCAGTTCTATGCAACACTGTCTACTGTGTACTGAGATGAATGTAATGCATTGAATTTAAGAACTATTTGCACCTAAACTGTTTGTATAACTTACTAGCCGCTCTCCAGCTTTCACCTTTCATATGTTGGAGCTCTAGCCTCCAGAATTGCCAGCCATTTTTAAGACACCTAAAGAAGATTATGGTGGGAAAGGCTGGATTGCTTTTGGAGCAATCCAGAATTCCTTTCTACTACAGAGTAAAAGCTTACAATAGCTAAAGAAAAATGGTGTTGTATGACTGCCACCAAGTGTTCTTTAGAGGGTGTCAAGGTCTCTATAAATGTCTGATGATAATATCTCAACGGATAGGATAAAAAGATTATCTTATCAGATCGATTATTATCCCACAAGGCAGATCACTTAAAACTGACAGGCGTGCAAAGTTTGTACCCTCCCTGTCACTTATTTCTTTCTGTACATTCTGTTATATTTCTGGATTGTTCTGTCCAGCAAATTAGCCTTTGCTTTTTTCTAGCTTCTAGTTCAACATTTGATCTCAAAAGGTGCAGGGGCTATTTGTGTTAGATTGGAGACATACTTTATTTTCCCAATGAGAGTTATTGGGTGCTAAGAGACATTTCTCATATGCTTAGTCATCTGTTTATAATCTATTAGGCAATTTCTCAAGATCAGAAAAAAGATCTACCACGCTAGCATTTTATTTCCTGAATGGAAATTTCCTGAACTGAATTTCCTGAATTGAATTTCCTGAACTTAAAGATAAAGAGGATAAATATATATTTTAAAAAAAATAGAAAGAGGGACACATACTGTAATTAAGGCAGAATACCAGCATATAGTCTGAATCTGCAAAGAATCTGAAGTCAGGAAAGCTAAGGCTCAGAATGAACTAGGACTTGCAACAAGTCTAAAAAAATAATTTAAAAAAAGTTTCTTTCAGTATGTATAAAAGCAAGAAAAAAGTCAAGGAAATAATTGGTTCACTAATGGAAGAAGATGTCAAGGAAATGAGGGGCAGTAGGGAGAAAGAACTGCTTAATTCTTCACAGAAAAGGAAAAAAATAGCCCAACCAATCTAAAACAGACCTGTAAAAGATACGATTAGGAATACAAATTAAAATAGGCAAGGAAATGGTTAGAGAACACCTGTCCATCCTAGATGAGTTTAAATCACCAGGATTGCATCCCGGAGTGTTGATAAACTGGCAAACATAATCTCTGAGCTATTGAACATTTCTTTCAAAGATATTGGAGCACCAAGGATCTACCAGAAGCCTGGAAAAAAACCTGACATGGTTCTTTTCAAAAAAGGGGGAGAAATGGATACAGGAAACTATAGACCAATTAGTCTGACATCAGTATCTGAGAAGATCCTGGAAAAGATAATCAGGTAACAGATCAGAGGTTGGTTTCAGCAGGTTCTGACTAGTTCTGGAGAACCGGTAGCAGAAATTTTGAATAGTTAGGACAACCGGTAAATACCACAACTGGCCCCACCCCCATCTCTGCCTCCCAACTCTCAGCTGATCGGGAGGAAATGGGGATTTTGCAGTAAACTTGCCCTGGAGTGGGGTAAGAAATGGCGATATTACAGTATCCTTCCCCTGCCACACCCACCAAGCCACGCCCTCCTAGCCACACCATGACCACCACACCATGCCCACAGAACCAATAGTAAAATTTTTTGAATCTCACCACTGTAACAGATCTGCAAAACACCTAAAAGCTATAGTTTACTTTAGTTACTTTTATAACTTAAAGTTATAATCAGAAGCCAAGATAGGTTTGTAAAAAATAGATCATGCCAAAAAAAAAAACTTATTTCATTCTTTAACAAGGTGATTAAATTAGTGGACTAGCAAAATGCTGTGAACATAGTATACTTGGATTTCAGCAAGACATTTGATAAAGTAGATAACCTACTTCTTAGTAAGTTAGAAAGATATAGGTTAAACAGCTTCACAACCAGATGGATTCACAACTGGCTGACAAACTGCACTCAACATGTAGTCCTTAAAGGAACTACATGTACACATAGGGAAGTAAGCAGCGTGGTAGCCCAAGGACTCTTCAATATCTTCAGAAATGATTTAGATTAGGAAATAGAAGGGGAACTCATCAGATTTGCAGATAACACCTCACTGGGGGGAATAGCTAACACCCCAGAAGATAAGCTCAAGAACCAGAAGGATCTTGACAAACTTGAACACTGGGCCCAATGGCTAATGTTGCAGCTGCAGTCTGACTTCTGGTCCTTAGTCGCTGCAACATTAGCCATTTCTAACCCCTCCAATCCATAGCCATTTCAAACCCCTCCAATCCATACATGCAGCAGACTGACACCCACTATGAAGATGTAGCACGACCACAAACACGAAGCCAAACAACAGCAATGCAGCTCACCAGCTCAAATCCCCCTGCAAATCAGACTAATCTGAGCACAACCAAACCCCAACCCAAACAGGACACACCCCCATCTTATCAGAGCACAAAACCCCCCCCATCCAATCAGAGCACAGCCAAGCTCCCACCCAATCAGTTCAAACCCCCACTAGCAGTTAAAAAGGAAGAAACGGCTGCAATCACACATTGCTCCCAGAAGCACGAAGCTGAAGCCTGAAGATGATGAATGAGACTTTGTCGAAACGTCGCCAAGACACTTCCAATTTTACATGGGAGAAAACCCGAATAACCAAAGACCTACACACACACACACACACACATATACACAAATATATATATATAAACCTATGAAAACATATATATAAATACTATATATATAAAAATAAATATGTTTGGGTTTGTGTGTGTATTGGTATGTTTATCTATGTGTCTCTGTGTTGTGTGTGTTGGTATGTCTATACATCTCTCATTCTGTGTGTGTGTGTGTGTGTGTGTGTGTATGGATATGTATGCACAAACAGTTCTCAGACTAGAGAGCACAGCTTTGTTTTTCATTGCTAGAAGAAAAATGCTGTTCTATACTACATTGTTCAACAAAATAAATAAAACTGAAGTAACTACAGTGCTTAATGATGTTCATGTTAATACATAATACAGAGATTCAGAAGAATCAAAACTGGGTTTAGAGCAAAAAATTATTGTTAACTAGTTTAAGTACTCCATGTAAAAATAAATAAATGGACTGATAGTTATGTTATTCCAAAGCATATATTATAACAGTAACCAATATACTGAGATAGGCATTGTTTCTATATGTAAGTCTCACATGACTTACATATAGAAACAATATGTAAGTGAGAAGGCTTCAGAATTCCTTTGTGGTAACTTTTGTATTTTCAAGATTGTCCTTATTTTTATGTATGCAATTCCTTAGTGTTAACGGGAGACACATTATTTGGTTAGATGGATACACATGGCCCCAGAGAGTGTTTCTCAATTACAAGAATATTAGTATGAAACTTAAATTAAAACTTAGAAATGTTCCTCTGTTATAAACAAAATATTCCCTTTGGTAATTAAAAAATATTGTGATTTTAATTAAAAGGGCTTATGAGCTTATCAGAGAAATAGCAGATTTTCAGCCATGCTAATTATTTTTGTACATTTGCTATTTAGATTTGCAAATTACTCAATGGTTCCTTTAATTGCTTTTAAGGGGTATGATTATTTCATTTCTGTACAGTGCTTGAAAAAAAATAATTCTCTCCCTCCCTCCCTTTCTCTCTCTCCCCTCCCTCTCTCTCTCTCTCTCCCCTCCCTCCCTCCCTCCCTCTTGCTAATAACTTAAAAGGCCAAAATAGTGCAGGGAGTTTTCTGAATGCTGAGGGGAAAAAAGAAGGTTCCATACTCCTGAGGAACAAATTAAGTAAAATACATATAATTCGATATAGTTGTTAAAGACACCATTTAGTTTGATATACGCTTGGAAATCATAAGTTCTAGTTCTGGCTTAGGTACCAGGCCTGCAGGATGATCTTGGGCCAGTCATTTTCTCTCAGCCCTAGGAAAAGCAATGATAAACCACTTCAGAAATCTTGCCAACAAAACTGCAGGAACTAGTCAATGCTGACTCAAAGGCACAAAAACAAACAATCCCCTAAACAGTTCTTTCCTTAAGGAGCAAGCAAGGGAATTCTGCTGGAGAGCTAATAGGCAAGGCTAAGCCAAAAATTAATAGGGAATGTTTTTCTGATAGCCCCCTTACTTCTTGCCATTCTTTTTCCTGTTACTTCTTTTTTCCCCCCCATCAAACAAGATAGTTTAGAGAAGTGCGAAATATTTCTTATGAGATGTTTGAAGTGGGAAGGCCACCCTGCATGTTGCCCACCTCAGGTTAAAGCTCAGTGTAATTTTAATGAATCTGTCGGGGTCTAAATTTAATGAGGTTTAGGTTGCAGTTTTCTTCACTTCTGGGTAAAGAATTAAAGAAATATATTGTTAGAGTTTTATTTCTAGGAATAATACAAGAGTTTTTAAAAAGAAATATTAGACTTTAAAATAATGGCGTATGTGGCTTTACTTTACTTTATTTCCATTTACTTTGTAAATGATTTATTTGGTAGATTTATATTTCTCTCAAGACATTGCACATGCTTTTCCAATTTTTCCATTCAAATCTCTGCGTAGATTTTCCATTCAAATCTCATTGGACTAGCATTCAAATATTGTAAGAAATTAGAACACTAGCATCCCCAAACAACATGATAAAAAAGAAAGCAATTATCAGGAGCAATTGTTTTAACTACTAAATGCACCTCCATCTAAAATATTAATAACAATCACCCTGTAACAATAGGAGATAATGGGAAAGGAAATTCTCCTTGCCTTGGTTTGCCCTAGGCCTAGACATTAGGGAGCTACGGATAAGAAATGTCTCTCTCCACAGTATTTGGCAATACATTTCTTTTTCAGTTTCTGCAACAATCTCATTGTCGCCAGTTTTGCCCTCCTTTACTTCTTCATCACCATCTGGGTCTCATGCATTCAGGAAGAAGACAGAGCATGCACCAACTGCTCTGCCAATTTTAATTATGAAAACATACCTGTTAAGTTCGGGCAATGAAGAGGCAGGAGACCAGTGAGTGACAACAGCTCTTTAGTTTATTGTGACCCCAGCAAACACAACCGGCAAAAAACCCTCTTCAACCAATCAGCAATGTGCAATTTTCCCGCCCAAAATTCCCTCTCAAAGTTCAAAATACATTACACTCCTTCCCTCCCAGAACACTTGGTACCTCTATTTACATAATATTTGCATGCTATTTCTCTATGTAGTCACGCAGGTAGACAGGGCTCCTAACTCTTTCTGACCTGCGCAGTTCATTCTCTGGGAGAGAGTTGAGCTGGTCGGAGGGACTGTTTGTTCCTCCCAGCTCCTCCTCTAGGCCGTCCGGCCCTGGATTATTGGCTGAGTTGTCCCTGTTGCCTTCAGGAGGAACCTGTTGGCGTCGCTGGACTTCATCGGAATCAGATAAGTCCTCCGCTCGCCTCGGGTTTGAGTCAGCTGCAGATTCAAACAATTGGTAGTCAGGGCCTGGTTGTTTGGTTTCTAGTTTGTTTGGTATACGTTTTCTTAACTGGTCTATGTGGCGTTTCCATACCCGGCCGTCCTCCATGTCTACTACGTATGATTTGGGTCCGGTTATGCCCAGAATTTCCCCCTTTAACCATGTTGGGCCCTCGCTATAGTTGTGTGCCCATACTGGGTCACCCACTGTCATTTCCTGGTTTTCCTTGAATACCCTTGTACCCGTCTGGGGTATAAGTTGGGTTTAGTCGGTCTAGTGGGCACCTGAGTTTCCTGCCCATTAAGAGTTCTGCTGGGCTGCGCCAGTTGTTACACAAGGGTCCTGTGTTGGACGGCCAGGAAAGTGTCTATTTTCGTTTGCCAGTCGCCTGGCCTTATCCTAGATAGCGCTTCCTTGGTGCTCTGAACGAAACGTTCTGCAAGTCCGTCCGTTGCCGGGTGGAAAGGCGCCGAGAGGACATGTCTGATGCCCTCTCCAGCTAAATACCCCTCAAACTGGTTTGCCGTAAATTGCGGGCCGTTGTCAGAGACTAGGTGTCGGGCAGGCCGTGTGTTACGAATAGATGCCTTAGGACTGTGATTACTGCTTGGCCGTTGTGCTTTTCATGAGGATGATTTCTAACCATTTTGAGTAGGCATCTACTACAATTAAAAGGTCTGCCCATGGAACGGCCCCGCAAAATCTATGTGAATCCTGGACCATGGCCCTGGGGTTTCTCCCACTCTAACTGGGGCTGTAGGGGTAGCGACCTCGACTCTTGGCAGGATTGGCATTTCCCTACCCTGTCGCTGATGTCCTTATCCATTAAGGGCCACCATACATAACTCCTCGCTAAACTCTTCATCCTCACAATCCCTGGGTGGCCCACATGCAACAGTTCCAACACATTTTCGCGTAATTTTTCTGGGATAACTACCCTATCCCCCCATAACAGACACCCCCCTTGAACCGACAGCTCTGATCGTTTTTTCGCAAAGTCTTTGAAACGCTCGCCCGGCGCAGCGGGCCAACCCCTTTGCACCCAACCGATTACAGTCCGTATTGTAATGTCCCTGTAAGATGCCCTAGCCACCTGCTTGGATGTGACTGGGCCAGAGTCCAAAGAGTCAATTAGCAAGACGGGTGTCCCCGGGGTGGGGTCTTCAATTGTCTCTGGTAAAGGGCATCTGCTCAGAGCGTCCGCATGCCCTAAGTCTTTTCCTGGGCGGTGGAGCAATTTGTAGGAGTATGCCGCTAGGAAAATAGTCCATCGGGTCAGCCTGGGAGAAAGTGCCATGGGTGTTGGGCGGTCACCCGCTAAGAGTCCTAGAAGGGGTCTGTGGTCCGTGACTATCTCGAAATCTCACCTGAACAAGTATTCGTGGAATTTCTTAACCCCGGAGACTATGGCCAGCGCTTCCCTGTCTAGCTGGCTGTAGTTCCTCTCCACAGAGGACATCGTCCGGGAATAATACGCTATAGGGGCTTCTGTTCCATTTGGTAACCTATGGCTGAGCACCGCCCCCACCCCATATGGTGACGCATTGCAAACTAACACTAGTGGCAACGTGCCATTGTACTGGATGAGGAGGCTATCACTGGACAAAAGGTTTTTTACCCCCTCAAATGCCCTAGCCTCTTCTCTCCCCCAGGACCACACAGCTTTCTTTGCTAGCAACTTATGTAGCGGTTCGGCTACTGTTGCTTTATTCTTCAAGAATACCGCATAGAAATTAACAAGCCCCAAAAATGCCTGTAATTCTGTTTTATTTTTGGGGGCTGGGACCTTTCTAATGGCCCGTACCTTGCTCTCCGTGGGGTGGATCCCTTCCCTGTCTATTCGGTATCCTAGGAATTCTACAGATTTCACCCCAATGTGGCATTTGTTGAGCTTAACTTTAAGCCCCACGGACCTAAAAATGCCCAACACCTTCCTTAGTTTTACCCCGAGTTCCTCTAAGTTTTCAGCTGATACCAATACATCGTCGAAGTATGGTACCACTCCTGGTAGGCCCTGTAATAATCGTTCCATTATGTTCTGGAAGAGCCCTGGGGCCACGCTAACTCCGAACTGGAGTCGCGTACATTTGAAAGCCCCGCGGTGCGTGACAATTGTCTGCGCCTCTGCTGTGCTGCTATCTACAGGTAGCTGCTGGTAGGCTTGGGCCAAATCGAGTTTGGCGAAGACCTGCCCTTGCCCTAATGAGTGTAGCAAATGTTGCACCACTGGAACGGGGTATGCACTTTTCTGCAATGCTTTGTTAAGCGTTGCTTTGTAGTCAGCGCAAATCCGGACCGATCCGTCCGGTTTGACTGGGGTTACTATGGGTGTCTCCCATTTTGCATGATCGACGGGGACTAGTATTCCCTGGCTTACTAGCTTGTCTAATTCTCGGTCAATTTTGGGCTTTAGGGCGAATGGAACCCTCCTAGCCTTTAACCGGATGGGGGCGACTTGGGGGTCAAGGTTGAAAGAAATAGGGGTCCCCACGTACTTGCCCAGGCAATCCTTGAAAATGTCCTCGAACTCCTTCAGTAGTTCGTCTCTGAGGATGACGTCGCTCCTGTGGACCCCGGTCACTCCCATGCCCAAAGCTCGGAACCAGTCCAGCCCTAGCAAGCTCGGTAGAGTTCCGTTTACTATGGTGATTGGCAGGGTCTTTTTGAATTGTCCATATTTGACTTGGACGGATGTGACTCCTCGAACAGGGATCTGATTCCCTTGGTAGTCCTGCACTCTCAGCTTCTGGGTTTGTAGCTGACGTTTTGCGATGGCTGGCAGGTCTCTCACAATGGTGTCCCAGGACATAATTGTGATTGAAGACCCAGTGTCTACTTCCATTGGGCACTGCACCCCTTCAATGTAGACTTGGGTAAATATTTTCTTCTCTAGTCGTGTCGATGCGTGGCCCACTCTCACAGTGGTCTGGTTTAACCGCCCTTTTAAATGGACCAATCCCGGGCCGCTTCGCTGCTCCCGCACTCTGATTGGTCGGTTTGAATTTTTGGCGGGAAGGCTGGGGGGCTCGGCAGGCCCGAGCTATGTGTCCTTTTTTTTCACACCGCCGACAAACCGCATCCTTGAATCTGCAGTTTTGCCATTGGTGTTGCCCCCCACAACTCACACATTCGTCCCAGTCACCTCTCTCCAGCCTCCCGGTGTGGAACACCTCTTCCTCACCTTCCGATTCGGCCTGGACTTCCTCGCTGTGGACCGGTGTAGTCTTTGTCCTGGCACCCTGCGCGTTTGGTTTTTGCAAGGTCTCCGCCACCTTGGTGGACATCTCATGAGCTCTGGCTTCGTCCAGGGCTATCGCTAAAGTCAGGTTGCTTTTGGACAGCAGCCGCCTTTGTAGTCTGATGTCCCTGACCCCACAAATGAGTTGTTCAAGTAGGGAATCCTCCAAATCTCTGTACTCACAGTGGTTTGCGGCTTCCCTCAACGCGGCCATGTACACACTTATTGATTCGCCCTCTCGCTGTACCCGTTGCCTCAACTCGAACCGTTGGACAAACTTTGAGGGTACCGGTGCGTAGTGTGCTCGAAGTGTTGTTTGCAGTGTCTGCCACGATTGTACCGTTGGCTCTGAGAGTGACTCCGCCGTATCGAAGACCTCTGGACCGCAGTGGCTCAGGAAGTATGCTCGCTTCCGATTATCTGAGACTCCCTGTAATTCGTTTGCTTCGAGGAAACACTCGAAACGAGCCATGTACGACCCCCATTTCTCCTTTGCGGGGTCAAATGGCGCTGGCAGCGTGTAGCTGGACATCGCTATTTTCCGCCTTCGAGAACTGGCTGGGTTTGCGAATTCCTGGTTCCGTCAGCTCTTTTCGCAATCTCACTGCCTCAACATCCCACCCTCGTCGCCAAATGTTAAGTTCGGGCAATGAAGAGGCAGGAGACCAGTGAGTGACAACAGCTCTTTAGTTTATTGTGACCCCAGCAAACACAACCGGCAAAAACCCCTCTTTAAATACTCTTTTGGTCGAGGCTTCAACCAATCAGCAACATGCAATTTTCCCGCCCAAAATTCCCTCTCAAAGTTAAAAATACATTACATACCTGTCAAATGTTATAAAGAAATCTGGCTCAAAACAGTTTAGACTTTGATTAAGGTCCCACTCTCCTTATTTACATGAAAGTTTATGGCCACATGGGATTATAAGAGCCAATGAAAGGCAGTGATGAGGTCAGGAATAGACAAACTTGCTCATGCTGTGCGCACATTTAGTTATTGTGAGCACTTTCCCAAATTGCAAAGTGACTGTGGCTAGAAAAGAATCAGTGAGATGGCTCCCTATCAATTGTTCTAACTAACTTCTGGTTGCTTACTTTTCTGAGCATCTGGGAACACCTGCAAAGTCCCCCATCCCTGTTTTTATTGTCTAGGAAAGCATGTGGACAAGGGGTCAAATGATCCCGGATCGGACAGGATCGCACGATCCAGTATCAATCGTGGCCAGTAGTTCGGCAATCTGGTAGTGATGGCGGAGCGAAGCTCCACCCACCCGCCCAGGTGTCATTACTTCCTGGTTTTAACCAGGAAGTAATGTGTTTTGCGCATGCGCAGAAGGCCTGTGCATCCATGTGATGTGCGTGTGAGCACCTGGGGGCAAAGTGAGAGCACGCACATGGTGTGTGTACTTCCGAACCAGTAAGGAAGGTAAGTAGATTTCACCCCTGTTATGGACCATGTGTGTGATATGGAGAATTGGCTGTAAATGAAGTTAACGTTACTTAATGGGGCTGAGTCAGGGACACAGTAGAACCACTTTCAGCCATGTGTGAACAACCTCATTATATTACCTTATTGTTTGGTCTATTATTCATGTTGTAAGCCATCTGGAATCTGTGTGAGTTGGGCGGCCACCTAAATTTGTAAATAAATAAGGCAGCATCGGACAATGAATTAACTAGCATCATCATTCTTCATGTTGTGGAATGCACTGATTGGGTGACTTACCTTCCTCTCAGCATAATCTTTCTCAAAGGTTTGATCAGAAGATATCATGTTGAGGGAGGCCAAGTACACTATCGGAGCTCCATGGAGAAAAGTTAAGGTGAACAAACATAATATATGAACAGAAATGGTTAAAATGCAAATAAAAAATAATATATAGAAATCATAAATATTTGAGTGGCTACCTCAGTTGATGTGAGAAGACTAGTCTGCAGGCATAAGAATTTAGGATTAGAATGTAAAACCATAAGGCACATATACAGAAGCCTTATGACGTAAACATGCAACAATAGCCATCTATTTTGTAAAACGAAAAGCCTATCTGGCTTTCAGATTTGATGCCTTTCCTCCCTTGGAATTGTATTGTTGTGATACTTAAAGTACTGCAACTAACACTGTTATCAAAGCTTCCTTCATTAAAACCTTCCAAGCAAACTAATTATGAGGAGACTTCAGTGCCTCTTTTCCCTGATGCAAAACTCTCGAAAGGCTCTGTGGCCAATTGTAGCAGAGTGAAATTTTGAAAATGTTTTCCTGTTTTCTGTACGGAATTAATTAGAAAGCATATTAAACAAATGGTGAATTTAATTAATTTTGCTAACTCTAAATGGAGAAGCTCATTATTTCTGGGAACAATTATAATATCGACTGCTAAATAAAGGTAACTCATCCCAAGGTCACTTTCAATTGCAAAATCACCTTTTGCTAATACATTAATGCTGGCAAGCAAGTGCTTTTTTTATTAGAATCAGTTATATACATATTAAAATGACAATAACTGTGGATATTTAATAGAAAGCAACACCAACAGTAATAAATACCTTTATCTACAAGTAAAGTCAAAATCACTAGCAAGAGAGGTTCTAAAGCATCTTGAGAATATACTAAAAGTATAAAAAAAGAGACCTCTATTTCAGGGAGAAATAAGTTCTGAGAAACTGTGAGGCAGATTTCAGCATAGTATGACAACGAAATGTAATCAAGATTCAAAATTACTGAATTCAGTAATTCAGTAATTACTGGAATCTGTGAATTCAGTCCATACTTGCTAGAATCTAATGGCGAGGTTAAAAATAGCCTAACATGCCGAAGTGTCTTTGTGCAAATTAATATGCTTCTCTGTAAACTGTTTTATAAGGTTATTCTGCTTTGCTTCATGCATGCTTACAGGTAATCCTTAGGTTATGACCACTTGTTCAGTGACCATTCAAAGTTAAGGCAGCATTGAGCAAGGTGACATATACCTGATTTTCAGAGTTCTGGTTGTCACATCATCACTTAGTCCTGTGATCGCAATCTAGGCACTCGAATCAGTGGTGGGTTTTAAATTTTTTTTACTACCAGTTCTGTGGGTGTGGCTTGGTGGGCGTGACATGGATTGGTGGGCATGGCTTGCTGGGCGTGGCAGGGGAAAGATACTGTAAAATCTCCATTCCCACCCCACTCCAGGGGAAGGATACTGTAAAATCTCCATTCCCTCCCCAATCCAGGGGAAGGTTACTGCAAAATCTCCATTTCCTCCCGATCAGCTGGGATTTGGGAGGCAGAGAATAGATGGGGGCGGGGCCAGTCAGAATTTTTACTACCAGTTCTCCGAACTACTCAAAATTTCCGCTACTGGTTCTCCAGAACTGGTCAGAAACCTGTTGAAACTCACCTCTGACTTGAATGCCTACCTTGCAGTTATGATGATGCAATCAGCTATGGTCATGTGATTGTGATTTCCGATGTTCCCTGCCGACATCTAAGAAGCAGGAATTTGGAAGTTGCTCCTGGTCCTCCTGCTTTTTCACCTGCCCATATTCCTTAGCACTTGACCATCGACCTCTTCCCAGCATCCCATGCACTCTTCCGCCAGCCTGCTTGCTTAAGACTCTGACCTCTTCCTGCTTAAATATTCACGCAGACCTGGGGTTACGATGGTAACTGGGATTGCCAGGAGTGTCATTGCTAAGCAATGCCATCATGTGACATTGCACTTTGCAGCTGCATTGCTTAGTGATGGAAATGCGGGTCCCAACTGCCATTGCAACTTGAAGACTATCTGCAGTGATAAATCCACCAATTTAAGAGAATGGATTCCCATAAGGGATCCCTGGGCCAAGGGGATCAAAAAGTCAACATGGCAAGTGGGCAATTGAAGTCCTGCCCTCTTTTTACATTAAAATAAGAGGCAGCCCTTCAGTCCTGGACTCCCCCTTATTCTAATTCTAATTAGAATAATAATTCTATTATAATTCACCTAATTCTGTTGCCAGCACATAAACTGTAGAAAATGTTACCTTCACTCCCTGGCATTTTTGTAAAGGTTTTAATATGTTAAAAAGCCATAGCTATGGCAGTAAATGGTTCCTTATAATTTTCTCAGGACTGCTGTAGCTTTAAAAAGTTAGCTGTTTTCTCATTATTTTGGAATGAAAACATATTATTTATATTCCATCAGAGACTTTCAGTTATTCTTTCTGACATTATGATTCAAGACATATAAATATTATTTATTTATTATCCTTCCAGGCATAATCAAATAATACAGAGCAGGCAAAAAACTTCAGGCAAGCAACTCAAAACATTTTATTTTGGCCGAGTTTTTAATGAGGATCACATTTTAGACTTCTTGGTTATACTTAATTATTGTACTTCCTCTGTTTGAATGCATTACATTGTTGATCACAATTTATAGTAGGTTTTTTGTAACTTTTTGTTCTTTTTTTGAAGAAGCTATTTTTCAGTTTATTTGATAAAATGAAGAAGATGCAGACTGAACTTAAAAGCATTTAAGCATTTATTTCTTTTTCCTGCTCAGGGATGATTCTAAATCTAGGTTCTCTAGGGCACCAAATTTTAGGGGGTGCCAAAATTGAAACAATTCTTAAAATATACAATAGGAGTATAAATTTTAATCATCTTTCTTCATTGCTTTAGAAACAGAACTTCTTTCTGTTCAACAAAAGGTCAAACAAAAAGTCATTTGAATGATATTGAACAGTACACACTAACCACATGATGCAAGTCATGAAAAATGAATTACTATTACAATTATGATCCTCAGGAAGTTGATATTTTACCAAAGCAATACAATGTTCTGATAGGAAGGTACTGAGCAGGCAAATCCTGTGACTATTGGGATCATTTAAATTAAACTGTATTTGGAAACACAAAAATAGTATATTTTTTGTGCCAGTGCGCCAGCTTGAAGGTTAATACAATTTTGCAGAATTGTTGCCATATGACAACAATGGTTGATGATGTCATTAAAATATTATGATTCACAATAAATAGGAGGAATATGTCTGCAAAAATAAACACAAATTGGAATGGAAAATTATAAGGGTAAAGTTGAAAAGCACAAAGAGGAGAGGAGAGGAGAAGAGAAAATGGCACCTTTCTTAAATTCCTAACAAAACTAGAAGATAAGCCAAACCATAGGTGGTGCCAAAATATGACTCTGCTTTGGGTACTGGCTTTGTCTATTGCAGAGGGTTGAATATCAGAAGCCGAATCTACATCTTTCTGGCCAAAATTGAATGAAGTATATTATTTTTTGCAAGCAATAAGAAAAACTGGCTACTGAAGAGAGGCAAGTTTTGGATGAAACAGTGACTCAATTAGAGAGTGGAGAAAATCCTCCCCTCTTTTGATTAAGCCGTTTTTCCTTTGAATGCTGCCATCACTTAGCATCATTGCTGAGGCTCTTCTGACTCTCTTGTTTATATAGTACATTTCCCTGCTAAATGCTGTCATTCTTTAGCTCCTTTCTTTAGTACAGTAGTGTGGGAAGGAGAAGGGAGCTCATAAGGATGCCATTTAGAATTGCTCTTAGTTTCCTTCATTTCATTCCTTTCAAATGCTCCAACCTACCCCATTATTTGTAAATTATTCAGAATCAGGCCTTTCCTTCAATGTTTTCCTTCATCAATTAGAGTAGTCCTGTTCAAAAATTCCATGGGGATGAATTACTTTTCCTCTCTTAATGTTTTCCTAAGATTTTTCAAACACTTTGATCTTTAAAGGCAAAATTCAACTGCTTCACTCTCCTCAGATCAAATTATATTTCTCTTTCAAATTCTTTTCTTCCATCCTCAAGAGATCCTTCTTTTCTCTGTCATTTTACTAATATCACCAAAGGGCTTTCCTAAAATCCTCCAGGTGCTCTCTTTCCTTGCACTTTCACTTCCGTGTTTGTAACAATCTGCTTCTCTGCTTCACCAAGAAATAAATAAACTCAGTAGAACTGGACCCAATCCAATCTATTTGTTGCATTGCCTGCTTTCTATGTCTTGAAGCCAAGCTATCTTTCCAGATATTTTGACTGTGAATGATCAGTGTTGTATCTGCAGGGCACAGGCTGGGATAGGCCAGATAAGGAAGACATCAGTGCACTTAGCGGAACTAAGAATAGTCTTGGATTTCAGGCTATTTTTTTTTCCTTATAGTAATCACAAGACAAGCTAACAAATTAAATATCTAAAAGAAGTCTCTTGCAGTTACAGGCAGGGATTCTAACAGTTACATTTTGGCAGTTGAACCACCAAGGCTTCCCATTCTTCAGGCATTTTTATTAATGTGTTCATGTTCTGCTTCTTTATGGCTTTGTATCTCTATTTGTGTCACAAAGGCACATGGACACCTGCTTATAAAATCAATTTTTTCCTATAATTAGTCAAAGCACATTTTGTGGTTCTGGTATTTTGTTCTGTAAGGATAAGGCTGTACTAACATTTCTCACAAAAAGTCAGTTTTGGTCCTTCCTTTGTTTTTTCTTGAGGGGAATGGGTAGCTCATATTCTCTGTTTATCACTAAATGCACATCCGAGGAAAACAGACAAGTTGATTTATGTCAGCTTTATATGACTTGGGTATGGGTGTCTTTTCCTCATTAGCTATACCTGGTTGTGGCTTTGTCGGCTTTCGGAAGGCATTTGAGTTGTGTTAACTCCCACAACTGGTGCCTTGTTTCCGGCAGATGTCCCAGAGGCAAGCCTCTGGTATTCCACCACAAAAAAACAGTTCTGTAAAATATGCTTGTTCTAATCTGTCAATGGAACTGATTTAAACTTAGCTGTGCTTTTACAGAACCTGCCCAATTGATGGAGTGTGGGTGGATAGGTGTCCACTAGATATTTTTTTGTGGTTTGGCTAAATGACTTCTGCTTGAAAAAAAATAAAATGTGAGGATGTACTGTATCTTTCTTAGGATGTATCTTTCTTAATCATCCTTAAGATTTGGATGGTTTGTGTGCCAACTCCATTCTCCACTTTGTAGGCTTAGTGAAGGCCTGCTTGGCAGAACCAAAGCAAGTTTGATCTTGTAAACTCTTTGGGAAAACTAATGTTATTCACCATTATTGGGCAAAAACCTAATTGGTTTCTCACCAGGAATGAGCTGCAGTCAATATAAATTGTCAGTAGTAGTTGAATCCAATGGCATTTGAGCATGTGTTTGATTCCACAATATATGCACCGAAGTAGTAGGACTGGCATCATGATATCACAATGCTTCTTTCAGTTGTCTAAACCTACTTAATTCTCCTTCCTTGGTTGAAGCTTGGTAGTTCTCTCTTGGCTGATTAAGCTAATAATCAATCAGCTTACAGTTCTGGAAGCAACGCTCATTCTCACTTATCCTTTCCAGCTTTCATTCGCATTCATTTGGTGAGCTGTAAAAGTCTGTCACTGATGATATTTACTGGGAAATATATAACAAGACAAATTTAAATGTTGCAGAGGAACAGAAAGGAAGAAACAAGAATACAGGGCATTTAAGAGCATATAAGGGAAAGAGATTTGGTTTGTGTGAGCTCCATGACTAAGAAATGCAGGATAGCCATTCTGCTTGATTTTCTGCATCATGTTCTATTTGTTCAATACTTCAACTAAAGAACATGGAAGTTATGAGGAAGGAAGAGAGGAAGGAAGGAAGGAAGGAAGGAAGGAAGGAAGGAAGGAAGGAAGGAAGGGTTTCTCAAAGCACATGAGACAACTGATTAATTTTGTTTTAGGTAACAAATGAATATTTCGTTTATTGAGTCAACACCGAACAAATATAATGTTTGAAACTTGCTAGTGGCTATGGATTTTCCCTTTTGTTTCCTAAAATTGCATTTTCCTACATTGTGCTTATAGCATTAAAACTCATATCTGCATTCCATTATTGAAATTTATCAAAGATTTAGAGTGCATTCCTAAGTGGAGATCTTGCTTTCTTGTGTTTCTTGCCTATGCTTTTTGAGTTGTATGGTTAGTATATAATGGTTAATAGTGGCTAATCCTGAACTATACACTCAGTGTATCCATATGTGAATCATATGCAAATGGAAGCAGTTGAAGAGGTAGTACTAGTTAGGTTGAAAAATATGTGCATAAAACTCTCTGAAAGCAATTGCTTGGTAGCTAAGGATAAAATTGCTCAGGTTCATTTTGAGTTGGATGCAGCTGGACAAGTCTTATGGAGTTCTCATAAACTCATGAAGTTATTTGGAGGAAATTTGAGCTGTTGGTCCAGAGGAAATGAAGAATATTATCCCAATCAAAGAAGCTTCTTCAGTTCTGAACTGTACTTCAGAACTGAAGGAGCTTCTTGGATGAGGAGCAAAACATCTTCAAAGAAAAACAAAGGAAGTCCACTTGCCTTTTGAAAAAGCACCTTTGGGACAACCATGACCTGGATGACTGAGAATCTCCAAAGACATGAAAAACATTATCTGCAATATCAGTCCTGCCCCCAGCAGCTTGGATCCCTGGTCTTCTTAGTTGGCGAAGGCTCTAGAGAGGTAACAGGAGGCTGGATCAAGGCAATAGTGACGGTATCCTTACAGGGGTGGGCTTCAAAAATTTTAGCAAGGGGTTCTCTGCCCGTTTGCTGGGTGGGCATAGCATGGTGGGCGTGGCCTAGTCTGCCTCCTGGACGGGGGGGGGCATTTTTTCTCTCCCTGGCTTCCGGAGATTTTCCTCAAGCCTCCAGGAGGGCAAAAATGGGCGTTTCCAGCCTTCCCAAACTTCCAGTAGGCCCCTTTTTCACCCTCCCTGAGCCTCCATGTGCACCCTGCACTTACCTACATCCAAAATGGTCTGCGTGGGTACTCCTGGGAGGGGAGGGGTGAGATGGATGGGGCCAGCCAGGAGTGAGATTTGGGGGTTCTTCCAACTGCACAGAATCTTAGCTAGAGGTTCTCCCGAACCCCTGCGAACCCACAGCAGCCCACAACTGTATCCTTAGGAGCACAGCTATAAACCTGCCTTGAAAGAGGCTATGCTCCTCAAGAAGCCATCATTCTTCCTCGTAATTTTAGACAACCGTTGCCCATTCTCTAACCTCCTATTTTGGGGAAAGGTTCTTGAGAAGCTGAGCTGTGCGGGAAACAGATCTTCTGGACACTTTTTCATACTTCTTTCAGGGCATATTTCCCATCAGATAGTTATCTCACTGTTTCTTTAAAGACCTTTTATATAGAAAAGCAAACACAGTATTTTAAATAAATTAATGCATTGCAAGGCTTCTCTTAAGCCTGCCAGGCATTTTGATATTCCTGCTATCCCTGTGTTGATACTTAATAAATGATCAGCCCCAATGGGATTGATCTGCCCCACTCGTTCTGTCAGAAGTGGCTTGCTACGGACCCTGTTTCTCATCAGGCTGGGTCTACGAGAAGAGCCTTTTTGGCCATGGCTCCTGCCTTTTGAAACATCTTTTTGAGAGAATGAGATCCATCCCCACTTTCTGGCCTTCCAGAACAGCCTCAAAACTTGGCTCTGATAAGGCTTTTTATGTTGGAGGTGGTGGGTATTTTTGGTTTTTATTTAACTCTGGTAATTTTAACTGTTTTTTTATATTTGTGTGTTATTGTATTGTAAGCTGCCCCGAATCACTTTGGGTAGTGAGATGCGTGGCATATAACTTAATGAAAAATTCATAAAAATTGTTTAAAAATAAAGCACCAAGCAATATAAACAGCAAGTTAAGGACAAGAGGAATAGGTTCAACGGTAAGTTGCTAGAACTGAATCCTATTATTCTAATATTGTAGAAAAGCTTAAAGAACTTAAGTGAAGTGCTGCTTTTCTTATGACAGCCTGGCTCTTCCCCACTGACATGGTTGAAGTGGCCTGAAAGGCAAAGTATTTGGGAAGTGCATGCATTTATCTGAATTTGGCTTCGAGTTTTCCATTTCAATGGTATGTGTTAAATAGAACCCAATTGGTTAGATATGTGCATCATATTAAAACATTACAAAACATAATGGTTGCGTTCATACAACATAAGTGAAAACCAAATGAAAATACCTTATGTCTATTTGAATATAAAACTATCTGTAGATTGCTTGAGATTTATTTTCTCGGTTTATCTGTAAGGCAATGTTCAGTTACTTAAACTGAATGGATGGCAGAGAAGATTATTGGCAGTTCACTTCCATCTAGCCAGGACATAGCATATAAGTGATGCTTGACCAGCGTCTGCAGGATTGTCTGGGACACTACGCGTCCTCTTCATGACCTGTTTTCCTTGTTACCTTCTGGGAGGCGGCTTCTTGGTATCCGAAGCAGATTAAATTTTGTTTAGTTCCATATAGTATCAACCTTGTGAGCTCTCAAGCTTCCTGTTTCCAATATGTATTCAAGATGGATACACACACACACACACGTGTGTGTGTGTGTTTGTGTGTGTGTGTGTATATACACACACACATAGGTTTTCACAGGTATAGGTATGTAGGTCTTGGCATATTCGGGTCTTTTCCCCTGTAAGGTTGAGAGTATCTTGGCGACGTTTCGACAAGGTCTCACTCATCATCTTCAGGCTGGTACATTCAATGGTACATTCAATGAGGTCTCATTGAAACGTCACCAAGATACTCTCAACCTTACACGGGAAAAGACCTGAATATGCCAAGAACTACATATATGTATGTATGTATGTATGTATACGTATATGTATATGTACATATGTAGGTCTTTGGTTGTTCGGGTTTTCTTCCGTGTAAAATTGGAAGTGTCTCGGCGACGTTTCGACGAAGTCTCATTTGCCAAGACACTTCCAATTTTACACGGGAGAAAACCCGAACAACCAAAGACCTACATACAAACACCCGTGAAAACCTCAGAAAACACACACATATATGTGTGTGTGTGTGTGTGTGTGTATGTGTACATACACATACACACACATATATACACACACACATGTATATGTGTGATGTGTGTAGACTTTTGAGAGCAGGCAATAGAAATTTCTTTTCAATGTGTGCCAGTGTGCCTACAGTAAAAAAAATGACAATAAAAGTCATCTATCTATCTAAAACTGAGCAACAGGCTAAATTTAAAAATATTTCAGTTCAGGCAGGATATACTTTTCACTAGACATGCATACATTTCATATGCACGACGTGCATAAAATTTACTTTTCATGATTTCAGAATGCTGTTGAAGGGACTGCATGCTACTCACTAAAATGGAAACTAAAATAAGAAATGAGCAAAATCTATTCAAATACTGACACCTGCTGGTCACAGGCATGTCATACTTTCTTTGGCCGGTATGGGAAGGACATGGTAAACATTACATTAGTTGTATTCGTATATGCAAGGTTTTCTCCTGAAGGTTCTTCATGGCAGAAGTTTCCCTATTCCTTCTGAAAATAAGTGAGTTGAAAGACATAGTGTCTGCAGATCACCTAATGAGCTATTTGAAAAAACTGCATGAACTACAAGAGACACAAATATTTCATCAGAATCTTGAAACGCTGTTGGCAGTCATTGGAATTGAGATTGAAATATACCAATAAAGGAGATTATTTGTAGTTTAGGGTTGAAATGAAGGGTCCTTGGTGCTCTGAGAACCTCATTTCAACCCTAAACTACAAATATTCTCCTTTATTGGTATATTGCTTGCTTGTTTTCTTGCACACGTTTCATTACCCTAACTAGGTAACATCATCAGTGCTAGTAAGCAGTGCTGTTTGTTGTCAGTTTATATTCTGTCTGTATGGTTGGGGGCAGTCATAGAGATTCTTTGGTTGAGCTGTTTACTGATGGCTCTTTGGCAGTTTCTTGACTGGGGTATTCCTTACTTGATTGTTGGTATGAAGTTAATTTGGAGCTAATCTATGCCGATCTGAGTGCTGATTACTGATGTCTTGTCTGTCTGTCTAGATATCAGCAACATATATAGACTATGGAAGAGACAATCAACCAGCCCAAGACTCCAGCACTTCTCCATCAGTAAGACAGACAGAATATAAACTGACAGCAAACAGCACTCCTTACTAGAACTGATGATGTTACCTAGTTAGGTTAACGAAGTGTGTGCAAGGAAACAAGCAAGCTCAGAGAGCACCAAGGACCCCTCATTCAAATATACCTTAGTATATATCTCTTGGTTGCAGAAATTCCCCTATATCCCTCAAATCTGCAGTAAGGCTGGGATTAAAAAAAACACATCTCGAAATTTTTAGAGATCTCTGCCAATCAGTATTTATAACAATGAAACAGTGGTTGGCCATGCTAGCCCTAGAGCAGAGGTCACCAACCTTTTGGACCTCAGGGGCCACTAAATTCATTTTAAATCCCACAGACCAATAATATGAATTTTTTAAAAGGATAAATAGTATTTAGTGCAATATAAAAATGCAAATAATTTTTCTGCAGACCACCAAAATTTTCTCACGGACCATCGGTTGGTCGCCACTACCCTAGAGAGTAACAAGCACAAGCTACAGGCTGAGTTGTAACCACCATACATACGTTGAATGTTTGTAAAATCAGTCCATTGCCATCTGTAAAATATCTTTTAATACACAATGCACTTCATACAGAAACTGAAATTGTAGAAAGAGAAAGGCAGCTATTTAGAAAAAAAACTAGGCAAATATAAATTTAATTTTCAAAACTGCAGACAGTGGAAATAAGGTAACAAAAACATTCTATTCATTTGTGGATGATAAAAACAGAACATAATTTAAGAAAACATTTTAAAAATGCATACAATGGCGCCTTTTATTTAGAATATCAAGGTTTAAATGTCTGAATGTATTAAATTGCATTGTGATGTATCCTTTATTTTGGCTGGTGTTTTTTTTTATTTTCTCACATTTCACAGGCATTCTTTATACAAAAGTTTTATGTGTCAAAAGAACTAATTCTCTACATTCAAGAGAGAAGAGGGAAAGATTATAGCAGCTCTCTCTTTTGTACACATTTACATTGAAAGCCTCTCAGAAAGCATTCCAGTAAGTAGTTGGTGATGAGATTCTGAATGTTTATTTGCTATGCTTCTTTTTTCCCCTCTGGCAATAAAATCAAAATAAAGGGAGTTGTATTGTTTCCCTATTGAATCATTTCTAGAAATGGAAGCCCATTTTTCCTTCAACCCACAAAGAAGTCTAAAGAGGCAATTAAAAAACAAGCCTTTTAAGTATGTTTGGAAACTCCAAGGAATTCAAGGTGTATGGGCTTAAATAAAGAGGAGTTTTGTTTTGTATAAACTATGTATAGTCAGTAAATTGTCTTTTAATGGTTTCAGTCACCCTTGTCAGCCACACATTTATCTCCAATGGTTTATTACAAACAAGAGAAACAATATTTTAAGGTGTTTAAAATAGGTACAAAAGATATTAAAAGGCCTCACTTCAATTTTGGTAGGTACATCAGCTTTTAAAAAGTCTATATTGTTGATGGTTGTGACAATTTGCTGTTGACAGATTGTGATAATGGATGTCTAATCAGAGATGGGAAATCTTTATCTACACATACTATTTCTCATTCAGGAAATGTATCAGAATTTTTAAATAGATACACTCATCTTATTACTATGACGATATCTGTTATACGCAGGTGGGTTTGAATTCATCTGCCTCGTTACAAATATATTTACCATAGAAACAGATAAAATAAGATTTTGTGAATGTATATAAAATTAACAAATGATAATTAAGTATTATTCAATTCTATTATTACCAAATATTTTTCTTTATGCCTAAAGAGATTTAAAAATAAATTAAAGTGAAAATGCTTTATGTCCAGTTATTTGAAATAATATACATTTCTATTGCATAATTTAGTTTATATTACTGTAGTTCTTAAATCTTCATGATAGGATGTATGGCTACATATACCAGATGTCTTCAGGGATAAGATTAAAAACTAATAACATTTTTAAAAACATACAGAAAATAAAATTGATCAAGAGTTGTTTAGGGACTTATTCATCATAAGCAATACATAAATCATTAAATGCTCAGCCAATAATGATGTTTTTTTAAAAAAGTTTGCTAATACTATCAACCAGATGTTTTGTGGTATTAGTCAAACTTTCCCCTTTTAGTGGGCTTTCTGTGGTAAGAAAAAAATGCAGGATTACATAAATGTAAGAGAGTTACACACTAAGGTGTGTATTTTTTCTTCTGTTTGATCCTGTCTGATTCTCAGAGACTACCTGGAGAAGTCCCTGCAGTTTCCTTGGCAAAGTTTTTTTGGAAGTGGTTTGCTCTTCCTTTTTCCTTAGAGTTGAGAGAGAGCAATTGGCCCAAAGTAAGGCTTCATATACATTGTCTCCTCTTTTCTAGCCAGGTGCCTTAACCATTACACCAGTGCTTCTCAATTATTTTCTGTCATGCCCCCCTAGGAAGAAGAAAACATTTTAAAAATGCATACAATGGCGCATTTTTATTTAGAATATCAAGGCTTAAATGTCTGAATGTATTAAATTGCATTGTGATGTATCCTTTATTTTGGCTGGTGTTTTTTTTTATTTTCTCACATTTCACAGGCATTCTTTATACAAAAGTTTTATGTGTCAAAAGAACTAATCCTCTACATTCAAGAGAGATGAGGGAAAGATTATAGCAGCTCTCTCTTTTGTACACATTTATATTGAAAGCCTCTCAGAAAGCATTCCAGTAAGTAGTTGGTGATGAGATTCTGAATGTTTATTTGCTATGCTTCTTTTTTCCCCTCTGGCAATAAAATCAAAATAAAGGGAGTTGTATTGTTTCCCTATTGAATCATTTCTAGAAATGGAAGCCCATTTTTCCTTCAACCCACAAAGAAGTCTAAAGAGGCAATTAAAAATCAACCCTTTTAAGTATGTTTGGAAGCTCCAAGGAATTCAAGGTGTATGGGCTTAAATAAAGAGGAGTTTTGTTTTGTATAAACTATGTATAGTCAGTAAATTGTCTTTTAATGGTTTCAGTCACCCTTGTCAGCCACACATTTATCTCCAATGGTTTATTACAAACAAGAGAAACAATATTTTAAGGTGTTTAAAATAGGTACAAAAGATATTAAAAGGCCTCACCTTCAATTTTGATAGGTACATCAGCTTTTAAAAAGTCTGTATTGTTGATGGTTGTGACAGTTTGCTGTTGACAGATTGTGATAATGGATGTCTAATCAGAGATGGGAAATCTTTATCTACACATACTATTTCTCATTCAGGAAATGCATCAGAATTTTTAAATAGATACACTCATCTTATTACTATGACGATATCTGTTATTCTCAGGTGGGTTTGAATTCATCTGCCTCATTACAAATATATTTACCATAGAAACAGATAAAATAAGATCTTGTGAATGTATATAAAATTAACAAATGATAATTAAGTATTAGTTATTCAATTCTATTATTACCAAATATTTTTCTTTATGCCTAAAGAGATTTAAAAATAAATTAAAGTGAAAATGCTTTATGTCGAGTTATTTGAAATAATATACATTTCTATTGCATAATTTAGTTTATATTACTGTAGTTCTTAAATCTTCATGATAGGATGTATGGCTACATATACCAGATGTCTTCAGGGATAAAATTAAAAACTAATAACATTTTTAAAAACATACAGAAAATACAATTGATCAAGAGTTGTTTAGGGACTTATTCATCATAAGCAATACATAAATCATTAAATGCTCAGCCAATAATGATGTTTTTTTTAAAAAAAAGTTTGCTAATACTATCAATCAGATGTTTTGTGGTGTTAGTCAAACTTTCCCCTTTTAGTGGGCTTTCTGTGGTAAGAAAAAAATGCAGGATTACATAAATGTAAGATAGTTACACACTAAGGTGTGTATTTTTTCTTCTGTTTGATCCTGTCTGATTCTCAGAGACTACCTGGAGAAGTCCCTGCAGTTTCCTTGGCAAAGTTTTTTTGGAAGTGGTTTGCTCTTCCTTTTTCCTTAGGGTTGAGAGAGAGCAATTGGCCCAAGGTAAGGCTTCATATACATTGTCTCCTCTTTTCTAGCCAGGTGCCTTAACCATTACACCAGTGCTTCTCAATTATTTTCTGTCATGCCCCCCTAGGAAGAAGAAAACATTTTTCGCGCCCCCCACGCGACTGTAAACACGGGGCTTAGCTTGTTATGACAGTGTTTGCCGAGGTCAAACGCGCCCCCCTTTACGGAGCCTCGCGCCCCCCCTGGGGGGCCCGCCCCACTATTTGAGAAGCACTGCATTACACCAAACTGGTTCTCTGAATAAGATAATAGGGGACATCTAAAATTACACTTATATTCTGTAAGCACACATGCAAAAGAATTCGCCTTTATTCTCCTTGTAATGCCCACAAGAGGCTGCCATCTTCTGCAGCATCCTTGGATAGAACATTGGTAGAAGAATATATTTCACTGCCAGATATTAAGCTAACAGGGGAAGCATGTATAGTCGGATATACCCTACTGTCTGAACACTTAATATTGTTCTGAGAATAAGGCAAGATGGCTGTTTACTAGAAACATTTCAAGAAACTTAAATTCAGATGCTAAGGCATGAACATTCTAGTTCTTTTTCTGACAGCTCTCTATTACAGAAATTACAAAAAAGCACAATAGTACTATTGCCCACTAATGCAGTATTAGAAACTCTTATTATGTGAATCAGTTCAGTAACAGTTTCTCCATGCCTGAGCTGAGAAAGTTTTGGTTACTTGCAGATATTTGTTATCTAAACATCTTGGTCACCAGCCATGGAAGGATTTCTAGTCACCTCATAAATAACATCACCTCATGATCACAAGCTAATATCATGAGCTTACAGCTGGTCATGAAGATGGTAGATGGCAAGTCAGCTTTTGGGTTCACAAAGTAAAGTAAAAGTAATGAGTAAAGAAAACATTCATCTTAGGAATAAATGCTGTGGAAAAGATGGCCCTCCTCTAAGGCCTAATTCAAGTGGCTATGTTTGAGTCAGCAGAAATCAATATTGGCATAAAATATATTGTCCCATTGCCAATCCAATTCCTGGATTGGAGAACCTTCACAATTTATTAAATTCTTGATGAAATTGCTGGGTCTGGAACAACTATGCCCAGTGCTTTCTGCCAAAGGCTAAGAAAAGAGAATGGTGACAGAAGGTACCGAAGGGAAATGTGTAACTGTGGTAACTTGAAGCTGATCCTACCCTCTAGAAGTCACCTGACTGTGCTGCTGACAGAATAGTCCATGAAGCATCTAAGATTTTACACACTTTGGGGTAACTAAGGGGTTCCGCTTCCTATAAGAGAGAAAGCATTGCTTTGATAATGGCTGAGAACAACTTAAGCCTGTCTAATGAGTGGGCTGGGAGCAAGATGAAGACATTATGGGAACACGTAGTATAAAGAAGTTGCTAAAATATGTTTGTATTATTGTTAGATGCAAGTGGGTAAACACCCTCACTGAAGGATATTTTACAAAAGAATATTTGATGACAACTGTGATCAGAATAGTTAAAGCAATGATCTTTCCATAATATACTGCATATTGATACTGAGAAAGAATGAGAGAATCAAGTTCAGATGATGGATCTAAAGACAGTAAGAATACCTGGCAAAAATGATTATTCAGTCCTGAGCCAAATAAAGGCTCACTGTCTTTTTGAGGCAACAATCAGTAAGGTAAAATTCACAAACTTTGAAACAAACTTTCTTTGTCAAGATGGAGAAATGAAAGAGAGGGTGGATAAAGGATAAGGTAGAAGGAGAGGATAAAAGAAAATTTTGCATGATTGTCTTAGGAAGAGTTATGGGTTATTGTTGGAAATAAATTGAAATACTGAGCAATACCCCAGGAAATAAGCCTGACTCAATAACACCTAATTAAACAATTAAGGTTTTAATATAAATAGATGGGGTTCTCAGCGCCTATCAGTGTTTTGATTATATGACACAACAGATTGAGGTTAAGTGCTGTTAATTCATCTATACTTATTTTTTTAACTTTTATTATTTAATTTAAAGATTAAAACAATAATAGGGATCTGTTGTTACTATATGAAACAATTTGCCATTTTTTTATAGATGTTTATATTTTTCCAAATAATACATACCAAGACAGAAGTGGAGATATAGGTTTTGTTTTGCACATATATGCCATATGTTTTAAAGCTATGATTTATGATTTCTAACTTTATTGGCTCATTTCTAATTTAAAACCAATCTCTGCTCTGAGTATTCAAAAGTGAAAGTATCCGATTCTCTTAACAGCAACAATGAAGAAAATACAAGTGTTCTTTTGATATCATAAAAGATGGTTCATTTGAACAGCAAGACAAAAAGCAACTGAACAAAACCCATTTTTAAAATAGACTTAAGCAAGTATAATTAATGCCAGATCTTTGAACATCTAATAAGCTCACTTTAAAAATATTACCATAGAAACTAGCAAGTTTTTAAAAGTAGCAAGGTAATTCTACTGCAATGGTCTTTTCACAATGATACTTCTGGAGTGCATTTTGGTATTTCTGCAACTTATTTGAAAAGTCAACTTTTGTATCTGTGTCTCGGGACGTCTTCATTGTAATTCCACTGTATACTTATTGAGCAATGTCATAGTAGTAGTTGCGTAACTTTAATTCAACAGTAAAAAATGATGGCCGATCATCAACACTGGAAGAAAAAAGGAAAATATTTTTTGTAGCCAAGAAGACTCTTTATTATTTGTCTGGCAATTTCCAGTCAATATGTTATCTCTTTAACAATAACATTTACCAGCACTTCCTCTTGCTTCAGAAAAGCTTATTGTGTAACTGCTATCCTTATCAGATAACCTAATAGTGGTTTCTGAGGACTTAGCAAGAAGCAGCCATCAGAATACTGCATTGTGAAATGACATTTTGGAAACACTGGAAAGGACCACAAATGTAGACAAAGTCATGATCTGTATTTTTCTTTCATCTTTTTGCCTATCAATACTATCAGATACTTCCAAAAGAAGCTGATCTGCAGGGTGGAGGTGGAAACAGAGAATGGGTCAAAAAGTCAGGATGGCGGTCACAACCAAGAGATCAAATCATGGTGTTTACCATATTTTTCTGAGTATAAGACACCCCCATGTATAAGATGCCTCCATGTTTCATGTAGTTTCTTGTAGTAAACACGCTACAAGCCATAGCTGTGAAAAAGCCACCTTGTTAGAGTGAGTAATACAACAAGAACAGGAAATGCATCACAGGAACAATAGAGGTGAAACCTAGAATGAAACCAATGTGGTACGGGAAACAACTACAATAGAGAGGAATGATAGAGCTGCATATAAGATAAGAGGCTCATCCGGCATATGTGGCCTTCTCCTCGGTCTCCTGTGTAGAAGACGCACCTCAATTTTCAAGTAAATATTTTAAAGAAAAAGTAGTGTCTTATACACGGAAAAATACGGTATGTTATGATGCATGAAAAATGAGATGTACTACTTCTCATTTGTTAAAACTGAAGGGCAAAGGGCAAACTGAAGGGCAAAGAATGACTCTATATCAGGGGTCTCCAAACTTGACAACTTTAAGCCTGGAGGACTTCAACTCCCAGAATTCTCTAGCCAGCAAAACTGGCTGGAGAATTCTGGGAGTTGAAGTCCTCCAGGCTTAAAGTTGCCAAGGTTGGAGACCCTTACCTTTTATGCTGGTTTCAATGGAATATTTAATTATGGACAACGAGCCTGATAAGCTTCAAGAAACTATTGATATGAGAATACTTACTTATATGTCCAACACAATTTCATTAATTCATAGATATCAGACGAGCAACCCACTGGACATTCCAATCGTTCACCTCTTTCAATCATCTGAGCAACGTCAATTCCTTTCATACCCTACAACCGAGTGACACAGAAAACTGAGACACTGTTGGCTTCGACTGAAATAAGAATATCACAATTTCTGAAATATTTTCTTACAAAGGTGTGTCGTAGTGGACATTGGAATAGCATCTCCATCTTGGTTTATTTTTTTTAATCTATGATTGGAATTAAAAAGGAAAGTTTAATAATGGTAAATAAAGTTTGTTTACCTTATATGGCTTTTGACCATAGGAAAACGTCTCCCACATTAACACGCCAAAACTCCAAACATCACTCTTGCTAGAAAATTTGAAGAAGTTCATGCATTCTGGAGCATACCATTTAACTGGCCATTTGCCATGATGTTCTGCCTGTAATAACACCCAAAATTAAAGAAAACAATAAAAAAATATTGGTGTATTATATCTATCAACCACAATCTATTAAAGAACCAGAAAACATGTTCCATTGTAATTGTTCAATGAACCATAATTATTTGTTGCAAATTTGTGCATAAGGCATAAGGCTGAATGACAGTGACACCACAATTCACATTGACATTTGGTGATAAAAATTTTAAAACATGTTAAAGGATGGAAAAATTACCTTGTAATAATCATTAGAGCCAAGAGCTTTTGAAAGTCCAAAGTCACTGATTTTGGCATAATGTTGTGTAACCAGAAGCACATTTCTTGCAGCTAAATCTCTATGTACAAAATTATTTTCCTCCAAATATTTCATTCCCATGGAAACTTGATGCACCAGCTCTATTAGGTTCTTTTCTGTGACATCTCTGAAAAATCAAACCAGACTTTTAGAAATCTATTTCTTTTTACATTCTTCATTCCTCTCACCCACCCAGTAGAGAGTGGATGCTAATAATACATTGAATAAATATCATAACTTTATTGCTTAGAGAACACAGTCCTTATGCATTCATTTTTTCCATACATTATTGCTAAATTTTTATTATATTATGTAACATCCAAATAGTCTAGATCAGAGGTAGAGTATTTCCCCCCTCCATCTTGTACAGCCTCAGAAACCTTCAGAATTGTCAATGGATTATAAATTGTAATGTGACATAATTATAATTTGACAAGTTGTTGTTGTTGTTGTTGTTGTTGTTGTTATTATTATTATTATTATTATTATTATTATTATTATTTATACAGGAAATAAATATACTAGTTGAATTAATCTTTTAAACTACATTTAAATTAGAATAAAATTAATATTTTCTTGCTCTTTGTTTATTTCTTTGTCCTGATCCTAACAAATGTTTGGAATATGCCCTGAAAAGCTTGACTTAGGTTGCTTTACAAGCAAATGCCAACCATTAAATAGAGATTTTCTGGGAAGTAGACCTTGCAGAAATCAAAGGTTTATCTAAACCAGTGGTGGGGAACGAAGGCCCTTTTATGATTTGTGGACTTCAACTCCCAGAATTACACTGGCTTGTCTTAGCAAGAATATATACTGGATCAATATCACAATTAATATGAGATAATTAAGAAGCATGATGATGGTGTAGACCAAGGGTGGGGAACTATGGCTCTTTTTTGACCTGTGGACTTCAACTCCCAGAACTGAATTCAGAACTCCAGAATTGAATTGAAATCCACAAGCCATTAAGGGGCCATCGTTCCCCATCTCTGACCTAAACAGATCATTTAAATTTGTCACTTTTCTACATTGCAGTGACTTCCATGCTCTGTAAATGTACCTGTGGAATACTAAATCCAGCAAAATTGTAGCCATGCATTCAGGTAAGCAGGGATGGCAAGTCAAAGTATATCATCCTTTATATGAATACGGCATAGCTATGTATAGTTGCTAAACAAATAATTCCCTCAACACTATCAAACTATTTACTAAATCTGCACTACTATTAATCTTTTCATCGTTCTCATCACTCATCTCCATCCACTTATGACTGTATGACTGTAACTTTGTTCTTGTATCCTTACGATTTATATTTATATTGTTTCCTGATTGCTTATTTGTACCCTATGACTACCATTAAGTGTTGTACCTTATGATTCTTGATGAATGTATCTTTTCTTTTATGTACACTGAGAGCATATGCAGCAAGACAAATTCCTTGTGTGTCCAATCACACTTGGCCAATAAAAAATTCTATTCTATTCTATTCTATTCTATTCTATTCTAATTTGTATTCAGTAAATTCACTTCTAGTGAAAATAAGTGGTATGTCACAAAGCTGCATATACACCTTCAAAGTAAATTGAAGAAGAAAATGTTAATTTTGAAAATGTCACTGTTTATGAAAATGTTTGCTTTTGAAGTATTCAAAGAAACACCAATTTCAGCAATTCGTTGGATATTACAAAAGCTGTTATTTTCATACCTGCACTTTCCAATGAAAAGTGGTCATTTTAATTATCAATTTAGATTCCATCCATTATTGGTCAAAACCTGCAACTTACTGTCAACTCACCCATGTTTTAGCAAATATTTATTCAAGGGGCCAAGCTCAGCCATTTCCATTACCAACATCCAAGATTCAGCTTCACATATGCCAATCATTCGGACAATATATGGGTTATCAAGTTGTTGCATTACATTTGCTTCTCTTAGGAGTTCATCTTTTATTGCTGGATCATTGCTTTCATTTTTGAGAATTTTCACAGCCACAATTTTCTTTCCTCTGTAACAGGAATTCCAGGAAAACATAATTATGTTAAGCTTTGGAGAAGGGTAGATGGCTGAAAATGAGGTGGTCTATTTCTGTCCTAAAATAAATTTTGCTTCCTTTGTTTTGCTGACATTTTTCAAACAGAGTTAGCCTTAATTTCAAATCTGTAGATAACATTTAAAAATTTTAAGTTCATGAAGACGTGTTTAAGTTCATGTTTAAGTTCATGAAGCCAAATTTTAAGTTCATGAAGTGGCTTTATCATAAATTCCAATTCTTTAGTCTATGTTTGAAATATCACAGAAGAGTCCAGGTCCAAATTTTTTATGAGCTTTTGATAGAGGTACAGTATGTTATAGCAGGGGTCTCCAACCTTGGGAACTTAAAGCCTGGCGGACTTCAACTCCCAGAATTCCCCAGCCAGCAAAGCAAAGCAAAGCAAAGCTGGCTGGGGAATTCTGGGAGTTGAAGTCCACCAGGCTTTAAGTTCCCAAGGTTGGAGACCGCTGTGTTATAGTGTAATGGATTCCATCAAATAAGAAAGCAACTCAGGTGCCTTTGAGGCAACTAAAGCATCTGGTCCATATCGATCCTTTAAAACACACTTATGCTGAAGACACTTCCCCTATTACAAACTGAGAAGCCAAAATTCAATTTTAAGTTGGAGAAAATCCTTAAACTTGTCATTATATCATAGTTGATTTAAAATCATGACCCAGCTTGTATCTTAGCTTTCCAATTAAATAATTTACCAAAATAGAATTTTCCCAAAGAGTTACATACTCTTGAGTCCCTATCACAACTCAGTTTACATCCTAAAATTGCTCAAAGATTTCTCACCACTAGTTCTTCTAGAAATTTTGCTTAAAGAACTTGCCATGGAAAATAGCACAAAGGAAATAGATAATAATTGCCAAATTTATAACAGATAATAGGTGTTATATTGGTGGCTAATAAAAATCTTGGCCCAATGCTATTTTTGACCCATATGATATAGTATTTGACCCATATTGAGTCATATTATAAGGTAAGGTGATAATTTAGTATCTTTTGGGGAATAGTGAATTAATGCATATTAATAGATTTATGGGAACATCTTTAAATGTTAAAAATAAGCTAATATTTTAATTTAAAAGGGCCTCTGGTGGCTCAACAGACTAATGCAGTCTGTTATTAACAGCAGCTGCTTGCAATTACTGCAGGTTCAAGCCCCACCAGACCCAAGGTTGACTCAGCCTTCCATCCTTTATAAGGTAGGTAAAATGAGGACCCAGATTGTTGGGGGAAATAAGTTGACTTTGTATATAATATACAAATGGATGAAGACTATTGCTTGACATAGTGTAAGCCGCCCTGAGTCTTCGGAGAAGGGTGGGATATAAATGCAAATAAAAATATATATACATAATGTTGAAGCTTTGAAATTTGGCTGTTTATCAAGAATTGTGCTTGTAATCAGCATGGGAGTGGTGCAAAACAATTCTGTTAAGAAATTGGAATCTGTCAAGGAATAGTTGTCAGAAATGTGTGACCAATCTGTTTTGAAAAATGCAAAACAGATTATTTTCTATCAATCAAAGGATGCAATAGCATAGCACAGGTTCTGTCATATCTTAAAATAATATTTTGTACTATTCATGTTATAGTAGTGAATTTATTGGTAAATCAGTGACTACTGAGAAATATAAAATATTAGATTTTTCTTTTTTCTTTCTTAATTTGTATTTTTTTCAAATTAGATTTGTTTGTTATGAAAAATAAATAATCATAAATAATAAAATAGAATAAAATATAAATTGTGCCCATACTTTTTCCAACAGAAAGAGCAAATATATATAGAAAAAAATGTTAATTATATAGTTTACTGCTATGGCACCAGATTAAAATCAAAATGCTGATTTTCATATGAACAAATTATAACAAATAATTTGAAATAAAAATACTGTTATGTTAGGCTCAATGGTGGGATTCAGCCAGTTCGCACCACTTCGGGAGAACTGGTTTTTCACTTTCTGAACAGTTTGGCAAACTGGTTGTTGGAAGAAATCATTAGGGCAGAGAACTGGTTGTTAAATTACTTGAATCCCACCACTGGTTAGGCTGCAATTCAAACTACTCTTTCTAGGTTAATTAAATGGCATTTCTGTGTAAACGTACACAAAACTGAATTTTAAAGATACAATTATATCCATATTCACAAGGAAGATTCAGCTGAAATTCGGTAGGCAGTTATTGAATTTAAGGAGACTTCTGACTGAGCTAGGAGATAATAAAGCTGCCTGTGTCTTTGGTTTAAAGGTACCATGCTAGATTTTTGTTATACAGCTGGAATCCAGTGCACATATTTGTGACTTGAGAGTTAATGTAGTTAAAGCAATGTACTACTGGTTTATGGGAACAACTGTCTATTCATTTTAAATTACCAAATGTTTTGGAAGGCTATAGCAAATGAACAATATTCATTTAATTGAACCTAGTTAATTTTTAATTCTATATTAGATAAAGGGTCTCATATAATTTTTTTCTAATAATTATTGTAATAACAGTATCAAAATCCAATAAAGAGGAGGATACTAAAAGCATACAGATGGGGAACAATAACCTACTTTTTCATTTCATAAGTGCCTTTTTTTACTGTACCAAAATTACCAGAACCAAGTTCTTTTTCTTCCAAAGTCAGTAAATTTCGGTCAAGAGTGACATTTTTAGCTTTTACTTCTTCTGGATCTGCATATGGACTTTCATAAACTTCTGTATCCATAGGCAAAGGTTCCCTGTGTTCACCTGTTAAATGAACAGCAGAACTTACTTTATTACAACACTCCTTGGTAATCTGTCCTTACTGATTGAATTTAAAATATTAACTTTACATTATTAGCTCAAAATGAGACACATCTTTTCAAACAATCATAATTATATTTTACTTTGAACTTTGGTATTGAACTATAGTGCTATTTTAGGCATATGGTTCTCATTTGCTTTTGTACATCTTAATGGATCACATACAGCAGGGGTGTCAAACTCTATTTCATTGAGGGCTGCGTCAGGACTGTGGTTGATTTCGGGGTGCTGGGTGGGCACAGCTGACTGGGTGGGCACGGCCAGCTTGACGCTGCTCACTGGGCGTGGCTGACTGGGTGGGCATGGCCCACTGGGTGCGCATTGCCAGCTTGACCTGCTCCCTGGGTGTGGCCAGCTGGGTGGGTGTGGCCAGCTTGAGGCGCTCACTGGGCATAGCTGATTCATGATGGCTGGGTTGGGACAGAACAAGTCATACCAGCTAATTTGATGTGGAGACAATTTGGTACCCCACGAGTTCCTCGCCTCCCCAAACTGCTGGCAGCCAAGTGCATACGCGCACACATATACACGGTTTCCAGGTTTGGGGACTTTTATCCACATAGGAAGGAGAAGGCCTTCTTCCCAAGCCCAAGCATGATTGGCAGTTTGTAAGCTCAGATGTGGATAAAACGGTCCAAGCTTAGAATGGTGTGTCTCTGTGTGTGCACGGCATGCCAAAGGAGTCGTTCTTCTCTCAATCCCAGACATTGTTGGCATTTCCCTGTCTAATGCACCCTCCCAGCAAAGGAGGAGGTGAAGGACGCTGCTGCTGCATGTGCAAAAATGGAAGAGAAACTTTGCAGGAAGCAGTTTCCTCTGAGTCCAATTTCTGCCTTGACAGATCTCTGGACAGCAAGCGGAGGCGGCAGGAGAGCAGTGCTCCCTGGTCCTGCACAAGGGAGGCTGGCCCTTCTCCAAAAGGAATCCCTGTTTCCAATTATGAGTGGTAAGGAAAGCTGCCCCTTGTTGGGGCAGCTTTCCCTCATACTGCTTCCCCACCCACACCTCCTCCTCTCCATGGCAGGTCTCCACTCCACTCCACTCCACTCCACTCCACTCCAGAGATCTTTCAAGGCAGAAGTTGGACTCGGAGGAAACTGCTTCCTGCAAAATTTCACTGCATCAGCACTATGGTTGCCCTCAAAAACCAGTTGCATGTGAAGACTATTGTATCATATTAGTTCAGGAGTATATTAGCATGGGACAAACAGGATTAACATTTCAAATATGAACAAATATTTCAAATAAAGCTCCAAAAACAAATTTAAAACAAACATAAGCTTTTAATATGCAAAAACAAATTTAAAACTAAGAAAAAACATAACATTTTAATTCTCTCTCTCTTTTATGCTGTTTTGTCCAAGCCGGATGCTTAGCATCTTTTATTGGCTACAAGTTCATCCATGTTTGGAGTTAGGTTCTGAGCTGTGGAAGCTCTCAGGATAGAGTGGAGGTGTGCATCAGTGAGAACCCTTCTATGTGTGCTTTTGTTCACCCTCATCTTGGAGAAAAGTTGTTCACACAGGTATGTACTTCCAAACATACACAGCATTCGAGCAGCTTGTAGGTTGAGTTGGGAAATTGTTTCAGGGATGAACCTTGTGGATTGTGTGGGCCCTACAGAATCATATTTTGATTCTGACCGAGGGAGGTCGCTGTCCCGCAGATAGCCTGCTGTGAAACCCTCCTACTGAAGTGGGACCGTGGGGTGCAGGTGGGCTTGCTGATTGTGTACCTGGCTCCTTGCTACATAATGGCAGCTCTGCCCGAGCTGCTGGAGATGATAGCCGGGGGAGGAACAGGCTCCAGCTCAACCCTTCCAAGACTGAGTGGCTGTGGGTTCTGGCGTCCCAGTACAGTCAGCTTACGCCATCGCTGACTGTTGGGGGGGAAGTTCTGACCCCCAGGGGTAGGGTGTGCAACTTAGGCATTCTCCTGGATGATCGGCTGTCCTTAGAAGAACACTTGACGGCTGTCGCCAGGGGAACATTTTATCAGGTCCACCTGATTCGCCAGTTGCGCCCCTTCCTTGACCGGGACTCCTTACGCACGGTCACTCATGCCCTCGTCACTTCCCGCCTGGACTATTGCAATGCTCTCTACATGGGGCTCCCCTTGAAGAGCACCAGGAGGCTCCAGCTAGTCCAGAATGCGGCCGCGCGGGTGATAGAGGGAGCACCTCCTGCATGGCCTGCACTGGCTGCCGGTAGCCTTGTGGGTGCAATTCAAGGTGCTGGTTACCACCTTTAAAGCGCTCCATGGCTTAGGACCGGGATATTTGCGAGACCGCCTTCTGCCACAGATTGCCTCCCAATGACCTGTGCGCTCCCACAGAGCGGGCCTCCTCAGGGTGCCGTCGACCAAATAATGTAGGTTGGTGGCCCCCAGGGGGAGGGCCTTCTCTGTGGCAGCACCGGCCCTATGGAACGAGCTACCTCTGGGGTTACGCCAACTCCCCGACCTCCAGGCCTTCAAACGTGAATTGAAGACCTTATAATTTCATCGATCGGGACTAGCCTAAGAAATATTTTAGCGAAATTTTAAATGGGTTTTAAATCGGTCTTTGACCATTTTAGTGATTTGGCCATTAAATATCTGGTTTTAATTGTTTTTAAATATTGTTATTTATTAGATTTAAATTTGTATTGGTTTATGTATTTTAATATGGCTGTAAACCGCCCTGAGTCCTTCGGGAGATGGTGTGGTATAGAAATGTAATTATAAATAAATAAAAATAAATAAATATTTTGCCTTAAGTGTGCTACATTCTATCAGCTCCATCCACATGCTTACAGGAGATTTCTCCAAGTCAACTGCAAATAGATTGCAGAGCCATCCAAAATTGAACATCTGTGCTTCAAAATCAACAAAGCGACGTGTAAACTCCATTTGAAGTATGCTCAGTTTATCAACAAATTGAGCATCTGAGAACACAGCGGTGGGGATTTGGCTGATGAGTGTTTGGCAACAGGGAAAGTGACTCAAGTTTGTTTGCTGCATCTGAGTCTTCCACAGTCGCAGCTTTACTCGAAAGACTCACACTGCATCGTACATGTTCGTGATCACACGGTCCCGTCCCTGAAGTTTAAGGTTTAGCACGGTGCCACTATAAAAACAGCTTTCACAGCAGCTTCACTTTGTGACTTTGCTTTTGTGAAATGTGCTGCTGTGACATCAGACTCTTTTTCAACTCTTCCACCTTCTTTAGCTTCTGGTGTATGTCCAAGTTTTTGTACTTGTCCTGAGGTTTTGTCTCATAGTGTAGTCTCACATTATATTCTATAATTACAGCCACAGTAGTTCTGCAAACAAGGCACACAGCCTTATTTTAATGTCAACAAACAGGTACACTGTCACTCTCCATAGGTGCTGTGATGTTGCTAAAGCTGCTCAAAACATCTGGACTCACAGCATCCTAGTGAACCTCAAGAGCACTCAGTACAGTTTATATGTTTTTGGACTATAATGGAATTCTTTGCTTTTATCTGGTCCACTTCCCAGAGTTTATTGGATAGCTGGATGACCATATAAACTGGATAAATAAATAAACTGAAATCCAGCATTTTTCTGGGCACCAGGTTAGAGAAATATTGGAGAAGTTTGGTCCACAGTTTTACAAAGCACTAATATATCTCAATCAGTGTTTATAAGTCTTAGGCCAATGTGAGACCTGAACAAGTGATTTCACTTGTAGTGAAATAAATAAGCACTTTGAACTTGTGAATAGTTAACTTTCTTCACTGCTGTATTTTAGACATTATCAGAAATGACACAATATCATTACATACCTCGTTTTGCCCAAGAGGGCGCATAATTGTTAAACATTGCAAGTAGTGCAGAATCATCTCTCTGGCCACGAACAGAGAAAGAAGTCTATGATAAAAAGAGATAGATAGATATATATATATTATTTCAATCATTTGGGGTTAAAGAGAGGGACAACATTAAGAAGAAAATTACTTGACAAACATTAAGCAAAAACAATGTGCAAGCCGAGTTGAAGAGAGAGAGCAAATCTTACCTAATCTTTTCAAAAGTTATTTGCTGCTTATATTTGGCAGTAAAGAAAGACTTGCAATGCAAAAGCATAAAGATTTCTGCAAATATTTTAAATAATTTCCTAAAGAAGAAATTAAACAATAGTTTTATATTTCAAGAAGACAACTATAGATCCTATTTTGGAATCCCTATTTTGAAATCCCGAAAAAAGAACTGCTCAGTGTTTTTTTTCTAATATACTGCCATTTTTCATTTTATAAACCATTCTTCAAAAGTGCATGGACTTTGAAGCAGTAATTTGGGAAATAAATGTAATCTACTGGTCTAGCATTATTTGAAACTAACATGGATAAGTTGGGTCAACTGAATGAACTTATCTCTAAATAGTCTTATTGCTTTTCCCAACCATTGATCTATGCTTTTTTAATGCAAGTGAATAAAAATGGAAAGCTGAATAACACATTAAGCTTGCTTGGAACACTAGAAAACGTAAATACAGATGTACGAGGATAAACATGATACAATAGATAGTTGTGGTAGCCATAAAATCAATCCATCCATCCTTCCTTCCTTCCTTCCTTCCTTCCTTCCTTCCTTCCTTCCTTCCTTCCTTCCTTCCTTCCTTCCTTCCTTCCTTCCTTCCTTCCTTCCCTCCCTCCCATATTTTTGCACACCAATATCTATTTGAATCAAAACAACGTCTACATAGATAACAGACAGAATGAAATATACTAGTTGTAAGTCTACATTACAGCAATAACAGCATTTTGCTAATATGTCTAATTGTTTTTATCACTTTATCTGTAAATTCAATTTTAACATGCTTCCATGTTAAATTGTAGAAGTTTCACAAAAACTGATATCCCAAGAAAGTGGAAGGTTTTGCGACAAATTTGATTTAAAAAGCCAAGCTGTAAAGAAATTATATTGCTAGCAAAACAATTTAAGTATCTTTTTTTAAAAAAAAGACAACTAGCAACCTGATACGTTTGTTTATAAATAAAATGACTACTTCATAAATATTTACAAAGTAACATATATTTAGAGCTGCCTCTGTGATGGCAATTGGAATCCTGAGTACTATTTCAGCATCACTTTTCAAGGAAAGAATGGAAATGAGTTACAAATGCTTTTAACATAAAATCTGCTGCTACTAAATCACTTATAAATAGTTTTATTTGTTATATATGCCACAGAAAAGGAAAATAATTCTTACTGGTGCTGAACCTTTTAAAGGGAATTAATAGATGCCTATGAATTTCACAGTACATACACTATGTAAATACCTATATTTGCTAGAACAGGAGTGTTTAGATCTGGCCCGCAGGGCTGCCCTGGAAACAGTGAAGGACTGGCCCGTGGTGCCTCTGCCAGCGAAAACGGAGCTCGGGAGGGCTGCACGTGGCTCTCCTGAACTCCATTTTCAGCTGCGGCTGGTTCCTGCAGCCCTCTGCCAGAGAAAATGGAGCTTGGGAGGGCTGTATGCGGCCTTCCTGAGCTCCATTTTCACTGGCACAGTGCTCGGGCCACCACAGATGCCCCCGACATGAGTGACATTGAGCTGGCTGTGCCCCTTAGCCACAACCTCCCAGGCCCCCGAGGTTAAACACAACTCTGATGTGGCCCTCAATGAAATTGAGTTTGACACCCCTGTGCTAGCAAAACGTAAGAGCCCTACTTTGAATGAAACAGAGAAAAACAGAGATAGGTAATCACTTAATGTTCCTGTCTTCTCCAAAGCACAAGGTAATTCTCTAATGTTATTAATTAATTTAGTTCTGTCAGTTTCAACACTCTCAGGTCCCCATTGCTAAAGACAGAACTAAATTGATTGATAACATTGGAGAATTACTTTTAAATATGAAACTTATTCGTATGAGACTTTAACACAATTAAGGAGAGTGGTAAAATTAATTAACTTTTCCCTATTTAGTTATGAAGAGGTGACTATGACCCATGTGATGGGAAAAGAAACAAGTGTTTGTAAATCAGGCCTCTCCTTTACATCTAACATTTATGTAAAATGCCTAAAACTCATTTGTCATAATAGGCTGTGAATAAATACAATATTTATGTTTGTTTTAGATTCATCAATATATTTAATATATTAATAAAATCTTTCTAACCCTTTTCCATTAGAAGAGTTTCCACAATGGGATCCACGAACCATTTTGTTTATTGTATATCATATAGGAATTTGCATTGGACTAGGAAGCTGGAAGGCCTTGAAAGAAATTACAAAATGGCAATCAAATAGCACCAGCAGAGTTATTATAGTTTGAGAGGTAAGTAGCAGAAATTAGTGTAATGCTTTGCTTTATGTAGGCAAGGGATTCATAAAGTCTGGGTCATGATCTCCTGGTGGAGTCACAAGTAGCTTTGAAGGAAGTTGCATTTCTCCTACTGAATCTAGAGGATGCAGTCTATCTGACTGCTAGCTTAGGTTTGAGCACTTGTTCAATGACCTTTTCTGGAACTGTTTCTACTCCAGATGGCCACCCAAGCAACATAGCCAAGATCACAGTGCTCTTATCTAATACCTTTGTTCTTTTCTTGGGCATCTCTAAGGGGTTGAGATGGGAGTTGGTCTATTAAGCCCTGCACTTACACTCACTCCACTCAAGCTAAAATTACTTCTCAGAGGAGGACAATGCATTGCAATGGGAGCCCAGTAAACTTAGGATGCCTGATGTTTCAGAAATTAGACCTGCTTGTAAAAATATTTATTTTCTTTCTAAGCAACATAATTATTATAAAACAAATCATTGTTGTATTTCAAAACAAATAAAATGCAAGCCCAAGAATAAAATAGCCATGGGTTAATTATATAAATTAAGAAGTAAAAGCTGAAGAAAGGTGCTAGATGCTCAGAGATTAGCAACAAGAAGCAGAATAAACTACAAACAGTTTTGAAAGTCAGCAAAATGAAGGTAATTTTTAAATGTATGGTAGGACTTAACCAAACTAAGTTTAATTGCACCTTTTGGCTTCCTGGCTTTGGGAAAGTGTATGATTTGATTCTGGTGATAAGTCCACCTGTTGACCAAGTCTAGAAACCATAAAGGATATCAAAAAAATAAATAAATGTATGAAGAAAATGTGAAAAATCCATTATCTATTTTTTTCAGTCGTTTACAATAGGTCTGTTCTAAGTATAGCATATTTTGTGATGTACATTATAATCAGTGGTTTTAAAGTTAAGTGGATGTTTGCTTCCATCAAAACACTGGCTAAATTCAAACTTTGATTTATTTTAAAAGAGATCCACTAAAATAAATAGATCTTAAATTATTCATTTGCAGGTTTATTGATTACAATGGCTTATTATAAGTAGAAACAATTCTGGATTTCATGACAATGGTTGCATTTTTAATTAGAACTTTTGGCTTTGTAGTCAGCTTGCTCTGTTGCTAGTAAAGGTCATAACTGGGACATACAGCCTTATGATTATATATTTAGCAATAATATGGGAGATATTAAGAAATTTTCTTGGTTGGAAAACTTCAATTTTTTTATTTCTTTTCCCCAATGGTATAATTTGTTTTATGTATATTCGAATATTGGAAATGGAATTTAATTTATTCATAACATACACCATCCTCATGCAATCCATTAAGAAAAAGTTTGATCATTTTGGTCTAATTAATACATTTATGAAAAATCAGTTTTTGGAGATTCTTCCTAGAGGAATTTACGATACATATTAATTCCCTTCTGGGTGTAGGTATCTGAGTAACTGCTTCACAAATCTATCACAATAGCCATCTATACACAAATTTAAGGCCTGGTTTGTTAAAAATGTTTGCAGATAAACATAATTGGTTGGTATCATGCTAAATCATAAAGCACCAATTTATAAGGCACAATGATCAGATTTACCAGCTGGTTACATTATAACTTATCACAATTAATAGATTATGTCTAACATAAGAGATTAAAGTATTTTAACTAGTGCAAACAAGTTTAAACAATCACTTTCACTTACGGTACATGCTTGTTCTAGCACGAAGTGAATGGAAAGGATAAAATCCAATCTTAAAAACTAGGACAGGAATTTCCAATAATGTTTAATGTTTGGGACCAAAAGCCTTATTGGATTGTGCTTATTATTTTCTCCATTTCTTCAAATATAATATATGAATTTCTGTAACTGTCACATACAGTATTTCTTTTAAACATAATCCCCGTTATTTTATTTCATATTCTCCAATTATACTTTCTGCTTCTAATGTATTCAAATCCTATATGCACTTGCTTACAGAGCAAACAAATATATCTAAAATTACTTATTTCATTAGTTATTCTGAAAACAGAATTAATATTTCAAAATTTGAAAAATGATAGCTAATATTTTATTTGTACCAGATACAAACCCATGTATGAATTTTCGGTAATCACTGAATAAGTTGCCTTTTAACAAATTAATATTACTTTAATTTAAAAACAACAACAAACATATTTATGAAAATGCATAAATGCATAAAAAGGTAATTTGCAACTTATTTTTGAAACTTATTTTAATTCACTATTCAGCAAGAATAAATATATAAACCACACAAAATGCTTAAATATTGCCAGACTTTATATTATTTAAAATATGACTGGTTTTCGCCAGTACATTTTCTTACCGTGGAGTTGCGAGGCTTAGAAACATTTGGGGGTAATGTATCTAAGGTAAAAAGATATATCAATTACTATAAAAATATCAGTTGTGACTTATTAAGATCAGCTTCAAGGAGCAAAGACAGACTTTATCTCCATGCAAAGACAAATTCAGTTCCCATTAAAAAATGAAAGTATACAAATGAGCACATGTGACTTGGTCCTGGAACATATTTTTCTGGAATAGAAAAGGTTATGTATAAACTTTTGTCTGCTGGTCAAGAGGATCTTGTAGTTTTGCAATTTACTGGAGGGTTTTTCAACAGGCTGAAAAGTAGAAAAGCCTCATTACAAGTTCATCATCAACAAAAGATTGGGAGGCTATCGGTGGCAGTCTCGTAGATAACCCGGTCCTAAGCCATGGAACACTTTAAAGGTAGTAACCAACACCTTGAATTGCACCCGGAAGGCTACTGGCAGCCAGTGCAGGCCGCGCAGGATAGGTGTTATATGGGAGCAACGCGGTGCTCCCTCTATCACCCGCGCGACCGCATTCTGGACAAGCTGGAGCCTCCTGGTGCTCTTCAAGGGGAGCCCCATGTAGAGAGCATTGCAATAATACTCAAAGGTGATGAAGTACCCTGATATCACTAAGATACAGCGAGTGTGACACAGGAGACACTGCTCAGAGGCCCAAAACCTTTCACTGGCATACCACACATGTTAAACCACTGGAACCCAACACCTGATGAGCATCCTCTCCCATGAGCCCTGATTCCCTGGGCCCCCACACATACCATGCTCCAAGGCTTTGTGGAAAATGTCTGGAAGTCAATGGAGGGAAGCTTTGGTTCCCCCCCCCACCCAAAAGACAAACACACAAGAAGGCCCTGAGGGATTTAACCAGCGTTGCCTGAAAAAGCTAAATTTTGGGTGGATATTAAGCTTCTTGAATGTTGGAGAGTTGTTGGGAAAAGATGGAGACTGTGCTTCTCTGTTTCCTATTTTAGAAAGCTGGATGGTGTCTTGGGTTTTTCCCCCCTACAATCAGAGGCATTGAAAGGCAGCCCTGAAAATATCAGCATCTGATCAGAAATGGAGATAGCTTAACTAGAGAGATTGACTAGCCCTTGTGGCTGCTGGACCAGCTTCAGAGTGAACTGCTGAAGCTGGTTCAGCAGTTGGACTGCTGATTTTTTTCCTCCATCAACAATTCACCAGGTTCATCCCTGAAACGACTCCCCAACTCCACCTACAAGGTGCTCAAATGATGTGCTTGTTTGGAAGTACATGTAAGCAACTTTTGTCTATGATGAAAAAGCGCACACAGAACGATTATTACTGATGCACACCTCCACTCTATCCTGAGAGCTTCCACAGCTCAGAACCTAACTCCAAACATGGATGAACTTGTAGTCAATAAAAGATGCCAAGCATCCGGCTCAGACAAAACAGCATGAGAAAGAGAGAACTAAAAAACTTATGTTTTCCTTTGTTTTAAATTTGTTTTTGCATATTAAAAGCTTATTTTTGTTCTTTGTTTTTGCATATTAAAAGCTTATTTTTGTTCTTTGTTTTAAATTTGTTTTTGCAGATTTATTTGAAATATTTGTTCATATTTGAAATGTTAATCCTGTTCGTCCCATGCTAATATACTCCTGAACTAATATGCAACTGGCCCTTTGAGGGCAACCATAATGCTGATGCAGTGAAATTTTGCAGGAAGCAGTTTCCTCCAAGCCCAACATGTGACTTGAAAGATCTCTGGAGTGGAGTGGAGTGGAGACCTGCCATGGAGAGGAGAAGGGGATGGTGGGAGAGCAGCATGGAGAGGAGAAGGGGATGGTGGGAAGGCTGCCTCAACAAGCTAACATCCTTACCACTCATAATTGGAAACGGATTCCTTTTGGAGAAGGGCCAGCTTCCCTCGTGCAGGAGCACTGCTCCCCTGCTGCCTCCTCTTGCTCTCCAGAGATCTATTAAGGCAGAAGTTGGATTCAGAGGAAACTGCTTCCTGCAAACTTTCTCTTCTTTGTTTCCACACACAGCAGCACGGCGTCCTCTTCCTCCTCCTTTTCTGGGAGGGTGCACCAGATAGGAAAATGCCAACAATGTCTGGGACTGGGAGAAGAACGCCTCCTTTGGCACACGCACACACCATTCCAAGTTGGAGACTTTTATCCACATCTGAGCTTACAAACTGCCAAGGGAGAAGGTCCTCTCCTTCCTATGTGGATGAAAGTCCCCAAACTGGAATGTGTGTATGTGTGTGCGCATATGCACTTGGCAGCCAACAATCTGGGGAGGCAAGGAACTTGTGGGGAACCAAATTGTCCCCACATCAAGTTAGCAGGTATGACTTGTTCTGTTCCGACTCAGCCATCCTGAGTCAGCCACGCCCAGTGAGTGGCATCAAGCAGGTCACACCCACCCAGTTGGCCACACCCACCCAGTGGACCATGCCCAGTGAATGGGGTCAAGCTGGCTATGCCCACTCAGTTGTCCATGCCCACTTAGTCGGCCACACCCAATGAGCTGTGTCAAACTGGCCACACCCACCCAGTTGGCCACGCTTGCCCACCCCTGTGAGGTCAACCATAGCCCTGATGCGGCCCTCAATGAAATCCTGCAATAGTTTGACAGCCCTGCAATATGTACTTATCTTTTTTTAAGAAACTGTATTTCAGAAAAATTAAGTTAATTATGCAAATAATGACATTGTTAGGGTATTTTTAATTTATTACTAGGAATTTTCTTCATCTTCTTGACACAATCAGATGTTAGTAATGCACACAGTGTATGATTTGACTTCCATATTTTAAAAATATAAGTCACTTACTATTTCTTGACTGAAAAGCTGGATCTTTAACGGGCTCTGTGATTATTCTTAGAAGTCCATCTGCTTTGTAGGAATAATGTTCCACTAGCTGTCATTTGGATAAAATAAAATACCAGTAGCAGCAATTAAATGAAAACAAATGCATGCACAAGCTATTAAATGTTTAGTTCCAGCCCACAACTAAAATTCTGGATTATGATTTCTACTTAATACTGCACATATATCAGGTTTCAGTGAACAAGCAGGACTGGAAATAACTTGGCAATTTCATAAGAAGTTGAGAACTTCTGATAAGTAATTTTATTAAAATTAGAAAGCTATCATGAAAAAAATTGCAGCATTTCAAGTACAAGAGCCATTTATAGATTAACTATTCAAACCTTTTGTATTATGTTATATTGTTCATTCTTTTTAATGGGCTACTTGGCTTCTTGGAGCAGGAGGTCCAATTTCCACCAATCTTGTTTTAATAACTATGTGATATCAGACTTTCTTCTAAAGTATGTGAGATTTAACTCTCCTACTAAAATTTAAATAGCCCTGTTGAGCTACGTATACGTTTCTCTTTTTCACCAACCATTGACTTAAATAGATTTTTGTAAACTTGTATACCCCAAGATTAGAAATATGATGAGGCAACATCGTTTTTATTTGCTAATATGCAAACTATCTCATTTGGGAAAAGAATATAAGTATATAAGCATTAGAAAATTAGATTGTATGGACCAAATTCCTATACATTTTGCACGTTTGATCAAAATAAACTTGTAATCTCATTGAAGAACTGTGTACTTAAAAACAAGCTGCCCAGAGAAAGTGAAAATTTGGCTTGTTTACCACTCTTTTAACTCAGTTTTCTGCAGACAGAATAGTAGTACATGTAGTCCTCAACTTACAACAATTTTCTTAGTGACCATTCAAAGTTACAACAACATTGAAAAAAGCAACTTATGACCATTTTTTACACTTATGACCATTGCAGCATCCCCATGCTCATGTGAATGACATTCAGCTGCTTAACAACTGATTCACATTTATGACCATTGCAGTGTCCTGGGGTCATGCAATCATCTTTTTGCAACCTTCTGATAAGCCAAGTCAATGAGGAAACCTGATTCACTTAACAACCATGTTACTAATTTAACAACTGCAGTGATTCAGTTAACAAAGGTGGCAAGAAAAGTCGTACAATGGGGCAAAACCCACTTAACAAATTTGTCACTTAGCAACATGAATTTTGGGCTCAATTGTGATCATAAGTTGAGAACTACCTATACAACATTTATGGCACAATTAGAAGTAATTGCCTTTCTCTTTTTAACTGTCCTTTTCCATCAACAAGAAATATGAGTAAAGTTTTAGTATACAAACTAAAAGGAATCCACTCTACACAGGGGTGTCAAACTCAAGGCCCATGGGCCGGATCTGGTACTTAGATCTGGCCTGTGGGGCCAACCTAGAAACAGCAAAGGTCCAGTCTGCAGTGCCTCTGCCAATGAAAACGGAGCTCCGTTTTCGCTGGCAGAGGGCTGCAGGAGGCTGTTGTGACAAAAAATGGGGCGTGGGGGGCGCACATGGCCCCCTGGGCTCCGGTTTCACTGGCAGAGGCCTATCAAAACAAACTAAAAACAAAACAAAAGGAGAAATGTTTCCCCTTTTGCATTTGAGCATACAAGAAGGGACAAGAAAGGAGAAAGGGTAAGAGGAAATAAAAAGAAGTTTAAGATGGGAACAGAGCAAGGAAGGAAAAATAAGGAGGAAAAGGAAGAAGAAAGGAGAATGAAGAGGGGAGGAAAAAGAAGAAAAGGAAGGAAGGAAGGAAGGAAGGAAGGAAGGAAGGAAGGAAGGAAGGGGATTATAATGAGCGTGAGGTAGGGTCTCAGGGAAGTCCTGCCTTAGCACTTGGACACTACAGGTGCCCTGGTACGAGTGACGTTGATCTGGCCACGCCTAGCATGGCCACGCCCACCCTCCGCTATGCCTACCTTCGGCCTTCCAAGGTCAAACACAACCCTGATGCGACCCTCAATGAAATCGAGTTTGACACCCCTGCTCTACAATGTTATATAGGTGGTATGAGATAGGGCTGTCCATCTCATTGAATGTGAATCTGGGTGAAGTTCAACCAACAATTAAAATAATGTCACAAATCATTAAAACACTTAAAAATAGATAAAGGCAAGAATTATTATCTTTCAAATATATTTATCAGTATTCAATTAGGGATGACAATTTAAATATATTTGTTTTGTGTTTTCCTTTATGCATGTTTTTGTATATAGTCTTGTCTCAAATAATTTTTTTTAAAAAAAAATATTTATTTATTGCGATTGTTTGCCTCTTTTCCAAGATTACAATTTTCCAAGGTAGTCTCTTTTCTGAGACATTTTATTATTGAAACTCACTCAATATAAAGAAAATATTTGAAATATTCTGAAATGGAATCCTAGATTTTTTTCAATAGTTATTTTCATTTAGGTATAAATAAAAATCTAAATAGATCTAAATATAATAGACCTGTAATAGAACTATTATTACAAATATCTTTCTGAATCTGCTCTGCCACAAAACTTGCTGGGTTATCCTAATTGGATAGGTTAATTTAATCAGTATTAAACATAGTATATTTTATACACACAACTACACACAACACACATACATAAGGCTTCAACAAATCAACTATCAAAATAATTATAGAAATTGTTAAAAACTGTGGACGCTTAACAGCAACATAAATATATATACAACCGGCGAACAAGTTAAATAGTTAAGTGAATACTATTCAACAAACCTGACATAAAGTATCAAATTTCTTTCCAGCTGGTATTGAAAGTTTTCCTCTCTTGTCTTTATCAATGCGATAATGTGCTACCTTGCCTTCATTGAGTAAACAAAGAGCATAGGATCCACTGTTATCTCTTTCCCTAATCCTAAAAAGTAAAATAATAATAATAACAATAATAAGGTAAATTATAGTCTATATAAAGAGAAGGGCTATGAAAACCTAATAATATTCATGGCAAAATATGTTGGAACATAGTGCCCAAACTACAATTGTTAAGTGCTCCTGCTACCAGTAGGTAAATCAGAATGATGATTATGTGGTCCAGACTGAGGGTGGTTTTTTTAAAAGAATAAATAATTTATTTTAAAAGGAAAAGAAGAAAAAAAAATAGAAATTGCAAATTAAATGGAAAAGTTTGCAGAATAACGTCAGGATAGAATTAAAATGAAAGCAGAACTTATTCCACTGAAAGAAACGTTATCCTTATATAGCCATTTATAATTGGATCAAAACAATTATAAAGTTAGTTTCATGACATTTTAATAGTTTAGCAGTTTCAATATTGTTACGTTTAATTATTATTAAAAATAATTTTAAAATAAAATTTAAAGATCTATCTATTGAAAATAAACCATCTTAGTTTAAAGAACTTATTTTAAGAGAACCCAAATTTCAGATACGGCAGCAAGCTATCAACAGAATGATATGTGACTTACAAAATATCCTGGCAGCAAATATCATATATAAAGACAGTTCAATCTATTTTGTATGTTTATGTAAAATTTAGCAATACCTAACAGGAAAATAACTGGTCGCAAACAAAAGTCAGTATTTATAATTTGGTTCATCCTGCAGTTGATAGTTTGCCACAAAAATTGAACACCAGATATAATAAAACATTTCAACTTGATTCTTACATTTTCAAAAATTTCTGAATATATATCCCTATTTTAGAAATCACCACTGGGCTAATATGTGTATATTGTGTATTATTAATTATAGTAAATTTGATGTTTGCCTTCCATGACTCATTTGTGGATACTGAAATCATGAAAAGTTTTATTTTGGAGGTGGGGGGAGAAATAGGAAAAAAATGATTTCTCTAGGCAATCTCTCCCATATCTGATCCCTCCTCCTTCTTGCAGAACAGAGAGATTGGTAAAGAAGGGATTACAAGAGAGTAAGTGGCACACAGTAGGGAATATATTTATCAAGAAGAATCTGTTTAGCTTTACAATATCCCTAAGAAAAGATATTAATATCTACAAAGTGTCTTATCATAACTGTAACACCATGATGTTTTATAGCAATCTACTGTACTTCAATCTAATGTCTTCCAAATGCTTTGGGCAAAAATTGCACTTTAATGTACCCGAATGACACCAGATAAGGAGACTATCATATAAATTGGTTTCATTTTTACTTATCCTTCTCCCCGAAATCATGGTCTGAGAAGGTTATATTTTTAAAAGTTGTAAAATAAGGAAAAATGAAGGCTAGTTAAAAAAACCCCATGTACTGATTTATACTCATTCTGTGATCACAATCTATAAAAAAATATAACTTATGTGATCTTAATACATTATTTCCAAGCTTCCATGAATGATTAGTATATTCCAGTTCCTGATTTACTATCATTCTGTGTATTTTTTGATTGACCTATAAATAGTTTAGTTCCAATAAAAAAGATAGGAAATACAAATAGATCATAATATTTTTATCTGCAAATCACAGCATTTTTCTGCATTTACAGAATTTAGACATTCACACAATCTAATTCTGGTTTTCAGGATACTAGAAAAGAGTTTTATAATAAAATCACATATATTTATTTATTATATTGGTTTGTTACTTATTTAGTAAATTATTAGAGATCTATTACTAAGATCACAGTAGGTATATTTGCCTATCTCTTGGGGCAACTGCAATCTGCTTTCTAAATGGTAGATGAAATCAATGAACTGTAACTTTTCTCTTGATTATCCTCAACAGGTAAGATTTGCTTCAGGGTTATTAGGTAATTTATTATTTTTTCTTTCAAGCCAGAATACAGGTAATAATAAAAAACTTTAAGAGCTTTCAGCAACTATCAGGCTAACTGTAGAATTCTAGGTATAGAAGGACCTTTCTTAGGTCAAGCTTAGAGTAACTTTGTAAACAGCACAGCAAAAAGAAAGACAATGCTTTCAGATCGGAGTTCAAAGTATGTAATACTAATCTAAAAATAATACTGCAGAATGAAAGAAGATTAAATAGTGCATGATATTGTGTGGGACAATACCTATTTTGAAAAATTGTATAAATGGTATAAATATGACCAGAAAGCATAGCAAACTAACTATAGTTTTAGAGAAAAGAATATGGAAATATCTCTCAAATTCACTATCTTTCAATGTAAAATGAGCGATAGAGGGAGAAATAGTATTAGTATTGTTGTAAAGAGTTTTGATCTCACAATAGCTTCTTCCATTGAGCAGAATGAAGAATGCATTATTTTCATGCAAAAATTAACCCAGGCCATAGTCTATTTATTTCAGGATCTACTTTTTTCAATCCAATCCTCTGGATGCACAAAAGGAGAGCATGAAGGCAACATAGGTTTTTTTTTCTTTACATTTATATCCCGCCCTTCTCCGAAGACTCAGGGCGGCTTACAGTGTATAAGGCAATAGTCTCATTCTATTTGTATATTTATTGCCCCCCCAACAATCTGGGTCCTCATTTTACCTACCTTATAAAGGATGGAAGGCTGAATCAACCTTGGGCCGGGCTTGAACCTGCAGTAATTGCAGGCTGCTGTGTTTTAATAACAGGCTTCTTACAGCCTGAGCTACCATGGCCAGTTCTCAACTAGTTCTCTAGTTGTTCATTCAGGTTCTGACATTCAATGACAAATGAACTATGAACTAACTGAAATATGGACCTTCTATTTAGCTACAGAGATTATCACCACCACCTACCCTTAATTTGTCCATTTTATTTTTTAGAGACGGTGATAGTATATGAAAAAACAAATTTCAGCTCCATAATCGGTGGACACGACGTTCTATATACTGTAAAGAACTGATCATGCCACTGTAAAGAAATCACAAATGCTGTTTTAAGTAAATGGAACTGCAATGGCCGACATTACAAAGAAATGTTGGAATGGTTAAAAACATTGTTTTGATTATTTTTCCTACTCTTCTTCTGTTTAAGTCATTAAGTCATGGAACCTGTAGGAAAAAATATATATACTTACAAAAATTTCCCATTGACCTTTGTACCCAGAAGTAGCCGTTGCTCTGAATCCTCCCGAGATATCATTCCATGGAACCAGGGCATTTTCAAGTGTGCAGTTGTAGCAATTAGTTTCTCCAGTTGCGGTTTCTGACTAATAATTGCTTGCTCAAGGGCAGGTCCCTATATAATTGACAGGAGGGCAAAAAATATACAAATATAATATAGTTAATTATGGAAGTTGATGTATGAATGATTTTGACATAAACAGAGCCGTTTACTAAGATTTTAAAGTATAAACATTCCGGTTGTAGAACTTTTAGGATAAGTTTTAGAGATCATCTGAATATCTGGCTTGCCCTGAGAGAAATTTACCCTACTAATCCTTTTTTGAGGAGTTAAAAGTAAGATATTGCTCTCAACCATCACTGGCTCACTGCAAGGGCAAACTGTCCATTTCTTTTCCTTGTCCCTTATCCTTTTCCTTGTCCCTTATCTAAAGTGATGTCTTCTAACTTCTGCCTGCAGAAGCAGTACTGTGAAAATGATTGGCAGAGATGGTGTAAAGTCATAAAAAATAATACAAATAAAATAATACAAATAAAATTTAAAATAACTGAGAAATGAATTACAAAATCATTAAACAAGAATTTTGAAATTCATATTTAAAGTTGGATTCTAGCCAACTTCACCAGTTTAGGTGATTAGATGACAAAGCGGTGAAATGAATGCTAGAGAATATGAATGCAGAAAAACTGAATTAATACTTTCTACCTGCTTTTGCTGTAGAACTCACAACCCACGGGATGGATGCATCATGTGCTGGCCACACCCATTCTCCGTTTAGCAAAGGGGAAAAAGTCACATGATGACGTGATACAACTAGTTTGATACCCCTGATGTAGAATATATAGAGATCGTCTTTGACTTACAATCATTCATTTGTTGATCATTCAAAGTTATGATGGGCTGAAAAAAATTGACTTACAGCCAGTCCTCATATTTATGACATTGCAGCACCTCTGTGGTTGCATGATCAAAATTCGGACACTTGCCAACTGTCATATATTTATAAAAGTTACAATTTCCCATTGTCACATGATCACCATTTGCAATCTTCATAGGGGGCCTCCAACAAGCAAAGTCAGTGGGGGAATTTGGATTCACTTAACAACTGTGGTGATACAGTTACTGTAATGACTGCAGCAAAAAAAGTTGTAAAATCGGATACAACGTACTTAACAACTGTATCACTTAGTGATGGAAATTCTGGTCCCAACTGTGGTTAGAAGTTGAAAACTACTTGTTGGACTGATACCTGAACCTGTATTGACTTTCCCAGGAGAGAAATTAGGACATCCAAAGCACATTGTATTATCAGAAGATGTTCTAGCACATCTCGAAGATTAGAGTCTATCAAGAGTTATGAATTTTAGCATGTCCCAAATACCGGTTGCACATAAACATCAGTAAGACAGGAGTATGGCTCCATTTTGTGAGCAGCCCAGAGGCATCTCGTTGGACACCGTGAACAAGGAAATGCTGGACTAAGATCGATCTTAGTCAGCTCCAACAGGAATGTTTTTATGAGAACAAATTTGAAACATGGAAAATAATACAATATATCTGAAAGTAAAAAAATATATGAATAAATGTTGTCTAGAAATATCATGGTCAGTGTTTCCAAAATAACAAATTGAATTACATGTATATATAACTGGGAAATTCCACGTATTCTGAAATCCATTCTCAAATTAAAAGAAAAAATGTTCCACCCAGCAATAGTAGTATGTTAATTAGGGAGTACAACAAGCATGCTATTCCAAGTTGTGGTTTTGGTTCACCTCTTTTTTTTCTTACGCTTTTACATTCAGTGGTGCTTTAAAGTTTGTAAACCTTTTGAATTTTTAATATTTCTCCCCAAGTATGGCCTAAAATATGGTACGTTCTGCACACGAGTTTCAAAATTAGGTTCACCTACTTTTGCCCCACTTAAATATGTAGCTTTGGATTATTTTCCTCAATAAATAAATGAATATGTATAGTGTTTTTAACTCGTTTGTTTAATTGGGTTCTCTTTATCTATTTTTAGGATTTGTGTGGAAATCAGATCACAGGTCACACTTATGCAAAAATACTGAAAATCCAAAAGGGTTCATAAACTTTTAAGCATCACTGCACTTCTTATTTGTGGAACAAGGACAGCGGCATGTCAGAAGGTGGGTATGTGGCAAGCCTGATCTATTTTTGCAGTTCACAGAAAATGCTCAAAACAAAATGGCTTAAATACACGCCAGAGTTCCCCACCATTTTAAAGGGATAAATACATGTATCACTTTAAAATGGTGGGAAACTATGGCATGTAGTTTATGGTGGAAATTAAAATGGTATGAAGTTAAAATAGTGGGAAAATATGTCAAATGTAGTTTAAATCCTAAAATAAGGTTCAAGTAAAGGTAGTTCTCCACTTAAAACCACACTGAAACTGGAATTCCCACTGATAAGCAAGATGGTTGTTAAGTGAGATACGGCTGATTTTATAACCTTTTTGCCATGTTGTTAAGCGAATTACTGCAGTTGTTAATTGAATCGCGCAGTCAATTCAAGGGACGTGCATAAGAGCACCAGCGTGCCTACCGTTCCTGTCCTAATGTTCCCTTTGATTGTATTCAGTTTGTATGGTTATTTCATGCTTATACTTATATATATTGTTGTGTTTGACAAAATAAATAAATAAATAAATAAATAAATAAATATCTTTAAAAGGCTCCAGTTTCCATCATTGACTTGCTTGTCAGATGCTGGGTACGAATGTCATGAACGATGATGACATGACCCCAGAATCTGCAATTGTCATAAATATATGCCAGTTGTCAAGCACCCGAATTTTGATCATGTGATTGTGGGATACTATGACAATAATTAATGTGAGGATTGGCATAAGTCACTTTTTTTCAGTGCTGTTGTAACTTCAGAAGGTTGCTAAATGGATGGTTTTAAGCTGAGGATGTCTATACTGAACAAATACAGTATAGGAACCAACTTCAATTTCCATCCCAAAACTCCAGAAAAATTGGAAATCCTGGCTTTGTCCACGTATATGACATGCTCCTGGATACTTTCCAACTATAGCCACTAACCTCCCCAAAGCAAAAGAGGAAAAACTACAGAAAATGAACCCTAAAGGTGCTTTTTCAAAAGAAAACTGGACTTCCTATTTTTTTTTTTGAAGATGTTTTGTTTCTCATCCAAGAAGCTTCTTCAGCTCTGAGGAAGAAGCAGCTTCCAGAGCTGAATAAACTTTTTGGATGAGAAGCAAAACAGAAAGTCCATTTGCCTCTTGAAAAAGCACCTTTGGGACAACCATGACCTCGATGATTGAGAATCTCCATAGACGTTCAGAAAAGGACAAAAAAAATAATCTTACAGATAAATTCCAGGTTTGTTTAACGTATTCTTTGATTAGATTTTCCTTCAAGTCCTCAAATTGACTTGTTTTTGGTTCCACTCCTGGCGGCCGATTACATGGTTTCCTGAGTAAACACACGAGACCATCAATTTCATCTGAGTGGTAGTCGATGAGTTCCACAGGACTCCGGTGAGATTTCCCTCCAGTAATAGCATAAGTGCCATTAATTTGCCTCTCAATGGTATAATGATAAACCTTTCCACAGTTTGCCAGAGATAAAGCAAAACCACCCAGATAGTTTCGGCTCTGTCGCAGCAAGTACAGTCCGTTGTTTAGTCCTTCATGCAACAGGTAATCTTCAGCTTCTTCACGTGTGATGTTGCCAAAAAAATAGGATAGGTGGCTAACAGAATCAGAACTTGCCATTTTTCTCCCACTACTTCTCTTTACTTGTCTGCTTTTGAGGCTATATTACACCTAGAAAGAATTTTAAAAAAACACAAGTTAGTGACACTTTTGTGTGAATGTATGTTATTTTGTATGCTACCCTGATGATCTTATTGAAACCAAGAGATGGAAATATACACAATTCGATCATGAAAAATAATCAACGGCTCATAATCATAAAAATCAAAGGGAAACAATATTTTCGCTGCCAACAATATGCTCATAATGCCCATAATGGGGGAAAATGTTTGTTTGTTTTTTTAAAAAACTTTTTCAATAAAAAAAAATAAAATAAATCTCCATTCCCACCCCATTCCAGGGGAAGGATACTGCAAAATCCCCATTCCCTTCCCACTCCTGGGGGTAGGATATTGCAAAATCTCTATTCCCACCCCATTCTGGAGCCAGCCAGAGGTGTATTTGCCAGTTCTCCGAACTACTCAAAATTTCCGCTACCGGTTCTCTAAAATCTGTCAGAACCTGCTGAATAGCACCCCTGATTCTGTGACTTCTGAAATGCCTTCTAACCCTTTAAGAATACCTTCATTCTTGGTCAAAAGAGGGAAGGGGCTTGGAGTAGAGCAAGTACCCACACAAGAGCACAAACAGATTCCAGCAGCTTAAGGATAACCTGACAGGAGGTTAGGAGATAGGAGAACCTTCTCCATTCTTAAGGGTCCCAGCTGAAATCCATTTTTGTGAAAACAATGAAAAATATGAAACATTGCACCATTTGTGTTGAATTATTTTTCCATCATCTGCTTATTCAAATGGCTATATCTAAACTATATATTCAAATATATAACATGAAGTTTCCTTCAGCTCTTCTATCTCCTCAGGAAAAGCATTTGGAAAAATATTACTAAATTTCTTTTTTAACTGAAACTATTAGCTAACTCTGGCCCACTTCTTATCTAAATACTTCTTTTGCCAACTTCTTTGCCCATGTAATTTGCTTCAGGTTTTTTCATATATATTTAGCTGAAAGTTTCCCAAAGTCCTTTAAGGGTTTTTTTTTTTCCTTTTCAACATTCTATTGAACTGGAAGTAATTTTTAAAAATCGTTGATATGTTTTGGATTATCAGATTAATTCCCAATAGAGTGAAAAATCCAAAAATAATTTTGTTTTAATAACTTTGGTTTTACCCTAAGTTAACTCAGGTAAAAGAAACATTTGAATTAAAATGGCTATAATGTAGAATTGTCAATAATGTAGATATTTCACCATCCTTCTATTGCATACAGGCTGAAGGAGTATACTTTCCTTAAAAGTTTATAGGTACATGTACAAAACTGCACATCAGTTCTGAAATAAAGAACTTTCTAGCTTAGCTTTATTCACTGAAGTGTGACTTGTTTGCATATGAATCCAAGCAAACAGTTTGTCTATACTGGTGCACATTACTCAGACATATATACTACTGATGTACTAAGCCTTCTAAAAACCAATTGCTCTTTTATACTAAGAGCTGCTGAATGATAGAAAAACTGTGTTTGCTTAGAATTCTGCAGTTATGACTGTATCTTTGGACTATTTCTTAGAAACTGTTTATATTTTATTTTATTTTTTATTTTATCAAACTTGTATGCCACCCATCTTGCTAAGACGGGCTGAGGGCTATTGGAATATCCTTTTAAAATTATTTTAACTTTACTCAGTTTAATTTTATTTTAAATTAAAAATTCATAGTTTCTAAATTAATGTCTGATCTGAGAATATTAATAACAGATGAGCATTATTTGCTATGATTCTTAGAGATTTGCAGTGGGGTGGGAGAGAGGGAAAAATAAGATATAAACGTACACATGGATAGGATGTGGGAGGAATTATACAAATATGTACATATTAATATACATGTAAAGCAGTGGTGGGTTGCCCCAGTTCAGGCGACCTGGTAGCAGCAGGAGGCTTCGCCCACCCACCCAGATGTCATCAAAAATGCTCTGCGCATGCGCAGAAGCGCCGTGCGCTTGCATAGCAAGCGTGTGCGCCTGTGCGCTACTGATAGCAAACCAGTAGCCCTGGGATTTGAAACCCACTACTCATGTAAAGATGTATTTTATAAATGTATTTACTGTATAAAAAGACAAAAAATATGAGCAGACAAGACCTCTTACAAATTGAAGTTGAAATGGGACAGAATTAATATGTGCTTTTAAAAATGTGAACATCAGAGAACAGATTTGTCCCAGATTAGGCAGTTAGTACAAATCTTTTTCACTGTTCTTATTACCAGTATAATTTTCAAACTCCCCCCCCCCAACTAATATCATACATCAATCTTTTCAAGTAGAATGGATGAGCAGTTAGCAATTTTCTACTAAAGTCCAGCCACATGTATTTCATGTACTTCAAAAAATTTACCTGCAGATTTTGGAATTATTTCCAGCTATATACAAAGAGAAAGAAAAAATGCAACATGACAATATTCTTCAGCAAATAATTGCATTTCAATTGAAAGTAAATATGATTAAATTAAAATTCTTGCATGGACATATATCCTATCTTGCGCAAGCTAAAATAATAAATAATTGTTAAGAATAAAGTTTTTAAAAAAATTATTGGGAGTCTTATGCATATTTAATCGAGTCTTATGCATATTGGCATCAATAAGAGAGGCCAAATTTCAAGTACCAAATTAAGAAAGCCAGTTAGACTTTTTTTTTTAAAACAAGAAACCTCTAATTTTTCAAAGATTTTTTTAAAATGAAAACTTAGAAAGGCAAAAGTGTTTTCTGTCAAAAACTAGAAGTATTTCAGTGACGGAAGAGTCAGGATTATAGTTACAGTTAGCAAAACATGTCAGCCAGTAAAATAAGAGAAAAATCCCCTGAGAATTTTAATAGCCCATCTGCCTTCATCTATTTTTATAAATAATTTGTTAATGCTAGCAAACCAACACTACATGAAAAAGCCAACACTACTCCAAACGTGTTAGCTGCATTTCACTCTCCTGAAGATAATATTTAATATTGAAAATAAGATGCTATTTATGAAGTTTACAGTACAGCAGAGGAGAGGAAGCAATGGCTTTGAACTTAGCCTACCAAACATCTAAATGTATAAAGCAGAATGCAGAGAGTGATGGGGGGAGAGAGATTCATTCCAAAACAGATGGCTGTCCAGGATCTGCTTGAACACATCCTGTGAAAAGCAGTTGACTTTGTGTGTAAGTTAAAACTAGAACTCATGGCTTCCTGGTTTCTAGCTGGGTGCCTTAACTGGTTCTCATATAATGATTTCAAAGGTAATCAAATGACAGAACTGTCATATTCACACAACAGATTATAACCAGAATATATAGACATATAAATTACCGTAATAAATGGGATTATGGGTGGTGAGTCCTGACTTTGAGTTTATTTTTTGTGAAGGCAATATTTTATATCTTAACCTTAAAACCTGGACTTTTTATTTTACTATACATACAAGTAGTAATTATCTGCCAATTCTGTGAATAAACTGATAAAAAGCAACAAATCTCATCAAGCATAGCATAAAGAAAGAAAATTGTAATAATTTGCATATATGTGAAAATGTAGAGCCAGCATCTCGGGGAATCAATACATGACCATTAAAAGGTATACGTAATTTCAGAGCCAACAAAGCAATAAGCAAATATAAAATTTTACACATGAAAGTAAAGAAAATCAAGTGGAACAAAGTGATCTTTATGTATGTTCTACAGAGGAATTACTGAGTCTGTCATTTGCACCTCTATAACTGTCTGGTTCGGTTCTGCAACCCAACAAGAAAGACACAGACTTCAGAGGATAATTAGAACTGCAGAAAAAACAATTGCTACCAACCTGCCTTCCATTGAGGACCTGTATACTGCACGAATCAAGAAGAGGGCCGTGAAAATATTTGCAGATCCCTCGCATCCTGGACATAAACTGTTTCAACTCCTACCCTCAAAACGATGCTATAGAGCACTGCACACCAGAACAACTAGACACAAGAACAGTTTTTTCCCGAAGGCCATCACTCTGCTAAACAAATAATTCCATCAATACTGTCAAACTATTTACTGAATCTGCACTACTATTAATCTTCCATAGTTCCCATTACCAATCTCTTTCCATTTATGACTGTATAACTATAACTTGTTGCTGGCAATCCTTATGATTTATATTGATATATTGACCATCAATTGTGTTGTAAATGTTGTACCTTGATGAACGTATCTTTTTTTTTTTTTATGTACAGTGAGCGCATATGCACCAAGACAAATTCCTTGTGTGTCCAATCACACTTGGCCAATAAAAATTCTATTCTATTCTATTCTATTCTATTCTATTCTATTCTATTCTATTCTATTCTATTCTATTCTATTCTATTCTAATGATCTAAATGTTCCTCAATGTAAGTGAAGATATTCCTATTAAGCATGTCACTATAGCAGAATAGCTAAAGCCCATCCACTTCAATCTCCATAATCATGGATTGTTATATATAGCAATAACACATGATGAATTTTGAGCTTACTTTATGTTGCAAAGTTGCAGAGGATTTGATTTTTTCTTGTTACGCATCACTCTATTGCTCTGAAATCTCCCACATTTCTTGGACTGAAAAACCCATGTGTTTCCTTTAGAAATATTCCCATGGGATTGATCAAACATAAAAAATTAAAGAAGATGCAGGCAGAAATCTACAATAAGAGACAAGCTACTAACAAATACTTCTGCCCCCTAATTACTTGCAAAACCCTGGCATTCTACCCAATATGAATGTCACCAAAAGATTACTACATCGATTTAAAAAAAGTTAAGCAAACCAATCAAATTGAAAGACAATGGTAAAAAAAATTAGAAAAGATTTTATCACAGAATTACTATACAGTATATATGTATATATTATACAGTATATATAGATGCAGAATAATAATAACAAATATCCAGAAATACTTTGCAACTTCAAATTAAAAGCTGTTCATCAGCTGGATAATTTGGGTATCTATTTTTGCTGACCCATGAACTGAGGACAAGAACCATCTAGACTGCTAGAACACCCCTAGAATTTATATGCATAAATTGTGCACATAAATAATTCTCAAGCACAGTATTTTTAACTTATATATATTTTTTAACTTATATATACTTTTGTGACAAAAATTTAAAAAAAAACTATCTGTACGGTTGAAAATTAAAATTACTGAATTTAAAGGGTACAGATGGCAGGGTAAATTGAGGAAGAAGCAATGCTTATTTCTTTTTTAATTCTTCCTAAACAAATATCTTCTGAATACTTCCCTTTTGGCTGGTTTCATTTTTGGGTTAATACCTTGAAAGGAATAGATTAGAAACTACTTTGGGGAAGGTCCTTCAGTGAATCTTAGGCTTCTTTCAACATACTGTCCAATGCCCCTTCCTATTGGTCCTAGCAAATTTCATATGGTCTGACAGGGGAGTTTCCAAGATTGAATTTCTTCGTTTGTAATCGGTACTCCCTTTCCATTCCTGAAGGCAAAAATCTGACAAAATTTCTATGCTTCCGTGACATCATCAGAAGTTTTTTAACATAAACTTTATTAAACATAACTAAATGTGTCATTATGTAACTGTTAAAAACCTTGAGGTAAAGGCAGCATAATTTAAAATTGTCTTGCAGATCCAGTTACATGATACAGTACTTCTCTTTAAAATTCAGCCACAATGGAGCAGAGTATGTGATTCAGGCCTATGCTGTTGGCTTAGTCTAGTGAAGGACACAAGTGTTTTATTGTCTTGCCAGCCTGACAACTTACTGGCCTTTGGACACCTCCCCCCAAAAGGGGCATCAGATTCTTAATTACAAATTTCAGGGGGAAAATGAGCAGCAACTGTTGTAATTTATAACTGTGCTCATACAAGTAATGACTGACAAAATGCAATCCACAGATTCATAATAAATAAAACCAATAAATAAGATCAGTATCACTCAGCAGAAACAGAGAGATCTGTTAGGTTTGATTTCTTCTTCACTAGTCTTTTTTATCTCAGATTTGGTCCCTCTCATATGTAAATAAATCTGAATTTTTGATAACTCTTCATTGAAAGATCTTAACTAAACAAAATGTTCTCTCATCCCTATGTATTCTTGTATTGGTCTGGAAAACAGCCAAACATATAATGAGTGAATATTTATAGGGTAATTTAGAGTTGGCCAGATAAGGTTTGCCACATGACCATTACCTGAAAAACATTGACTGGAGTCTGAAACTCAGGCCTCACAGAAAAATGGAGGGTAAGTCTTATATCCCATTAGCAAAATTAGGTCTAAGTCCCTTCCCTGTTCTCACTGGTTACTGAAAAAGTTGTAGATACCTGTTTTGAGACCCATTATTGGGTCTCAATCAGTGTTGGGATTCAAATTTTTTTACTACTGGTTCTGTGGGCATGGTTTGGTGGGTGTGGCATGGCTTGGTGGGCGTGGCAGGGGAAGGATACTGTAAAATCTCCATTCCCACCCCACTCCAGGGGAAGGTTACTGCAAAATCCACATTTCCTCCCTATCATCTGGGACTCGGGAGGCAGAGAATAGATGCGGGTGGGGCCAGTCAGCAGTGGTATTTACCGCTGAGTTCTCTGAACTACTCAAAATTTCTGCTACTGGTTCTCCAGAACTGGTCAGAACCTGCTGAATACACCTCTGGTCTCAATATACCCAATATACTTCCATACAGTTGTGGTTGTCAAGCACAAAGCCAGCTGGTTGACTTTGGGCCAGTCACTCTCTCCCTCTCTCAGTCTTAACAAGGAAGCAATGGCAAACCACTTGCAAAAATGGTAACAAGAAAACTGCAGGGACTTGTCGAGGCAATTGCCAGGAGCCATGACTGACTAAAAGCATGCAGGTGCACACACGCACCCAATATTTTCATACACTAAGATTAGACAGTCTTATGAAATTCAGTAAAATTAGTCTGAGGGAAAAATGTACACATTTGTAGTTTTGCAGCCAAATTGTATGTGTCAACAGGATTGTTAAATGAATTTAAATATATAAGGTTTAAAGGATATATTAAGGGATAGAAAACAATTGCCCATAAGATAACCATGACCATTAACATAACATGACCATTCAGATAAGAACATAACTTCTTATCTGAATGGTCTAAAACTTGGCAACTCCAAATCTCAACCAGTAAATGCTCAGTCTTACATATTGGAAAAAAGAACCTAAACACTAAGTACAAGTTTGATGGACATTACCTTACTGATTACCCCACCCTGTTAAAGAGCTTAGAGTTTTCATATCAAATGATCTAAATGTCAAAGCCCACTGTAACTACATTGCAAAAAAGGCTTTAAAAGTTGTAAACCTAATCTTACGTAGCTTCTTCTCCAAAAACACTACACTACTAACCAGAGCATATAAAACATTTGCTAGACCAATTCTTGAATACAGCTCGACCGTTTGGAACCCATACCATATTTCTGACATCAATACAATTGAACGTGTCCAGAAATATTTTACAAGAAGAGTACTCCACTCCTCTGAATACAACAAAATACCTTATGCCAACAGACTTGAAATCCTAGATTTAGAAAATTTAGAACTACGCCGCCTTCGACATGACCTGAGTTTAACTCATAGAATCATCTATTACAATGTCCTTCCTGTCAAAGACTACTTCAGCTTCAATTGCAACAATACACGAGCACACAATAGATTTAAGCTTAATGTTAACCGCTCCAATCTTGATTGCAGAAAATATTACTTCAGTAACAGAGTTGTTAATGCTTGGAATACACTACCTGACTCTGTGGTCTCTTCCCAAAATCCCAAAAGCTTCAACCAAAAACTATCTACCATTGACCTCACCCCATTCCTAAGAGGTCTGTAAAGGGCGTGCATAAGAGCACAAACGTGCCTACCATTCCTGTCCTATTGTTTTCTTTCGTTATATCCAATTAATATAGTTATTACATACGTATACTCATATATATATGATTATATATTGTATAATTATTTCATGCTTATGCTTATATATACTGTGTGACAAAAATAAATAAATAAATAAAACATGTTTATTACAGGGGCTGAAGTAATCAAAATCTTTGCATGCAATCAACAGCCCTATTTATTTATGGTCTGCATTCATGTTGCCTGGTTACCTATGGTAAGGCAGAGTTGTTTTGAATTACTTTCTCACACTTTCTCAGGACTATTGTAATTTTTTCTCCCTTAACGATTCAATCAGTCTTTCCGCAAGATAAACTCTAAGAAAGGTCAGCAACCTGCGGTGTTACAGTTAAATCAGATTAATGGATGAATCACCTCTCCCTAGTTGTACTGTATCCCATTTCACCCAGTAGGAGGGGATGATCCAGGTGTCATCTACTAAGATGTGTCATCTGTTCAGGCTCAGGAAGAGAACTTCTTTATTGTGGTACCTGGTCTTTGGACCCCCTCTTCCCCGAGATTAGATTGCAAAGCTTTGAGGAAGCGGCTTTGCCTCTGGACTTGGAGATCCAGATGTGTGGCAAAACCTGCCAATGGCTATACTGAACTTTGCTGAAGTGTTTCTGGAACACTGCTATTGATTTTATTTAATAATTTTAATTATAATTAAAATTATATGCTTTTATGTGGTTTTATACTGTATTTTTATTGTTTTTAGTTCTGCTTTTTTCATTGTTGTGAGCTCCCCAGTTAAATTTTCGAGATGGGCAAATATCGGTAAATGAATCAATAAATGGCCCATCATCCCAGGGCTAGGACCTCCATCCAGCCATGGGCTCTGTATTTCTATTTCTCCTCCATCTGCCCAAGAGACCAAAACCCCAGTTCTTTTTCCCCCCATGGACAAAAGGATACTGTACTGACTTGGAATCCCTTGCACAAGGTCACTATTTTCATTAGTAACATCCATAAAACCTGTCACTACATCCCACCCTAATATTCTTTCTACCTAGCCTCCCTTGCCATATCTGTTTCATTCTTTTCTTAGCTGCCTGTCCTTGGAGAAGACCATCACTGCTCTCAACTGCAGCAGCTAAATTGAAGAATTTGCAACCTTTGTTTAGGTCCAGTGGTGACATGCTGCCCACTAATTGCAGAGGGAAAGGGGGCAGTTTACAGAAAAGGGAGAAGATTTGGACTTATTGGGAGACAGACAGAAAGAGAATCTCTCTTTACTCAGTCCCCTCATGGCAGCATCAAGAAGTACTGCCCACCCCTGTGAAGATGGCAACTGTATCTTGAATCCTATTTGATAGGGCCTACAGGTTTCTGAGTTATTCAAAAGTGAAATTAGCCTGTAACTTAGTCTATCCGTTTCCCACCTCCAGAATTTGTCAATAGTACCCATTCAAAGTCATGAGGGTGTTTCTCTGCAGAATAATTCTAAGGGGATAAAACAAGGAAAAAACAAAGACCCCAAAGGACTGTTCTTAAATAACAGTGATATACAGACTGCAATACAAATTGAAGGTTTGTCCTAAATTGATACGAAAGCCAGTCTGGTGTAGTAGTTAAGACATCAGGCTAGAAACCAGGAATTCTAGTCCTGCCTTGGATTCTAGGAAGGAGGCAGTGGCAAAGAAAATTGCAGGAACTGATCCAGGAGTCAACACTGACTCACAGGCACAAAACATCCAAAACACAGCCTAAGAAGTTAAAAATCAGACCTAACCCCCCCCCCCCCCCAATCAAGCATGAGACAAAAGCAAATGAAACCTGTGAAGTTGTTCGTGAAGGATCTTAACTTCCAATCCCATTTCATTCTCTCCTCCTGTAGGCAGATGGATTATGATCAACAATTCTGTACACATTATTCTGATTCCTGGTTTCCCCTCCTGCCATCTGCATCAAGCCACCCTATTTCTGCACTTATTGTAAAACAGCTTCTTTTACTTCCCTATCTTGTGTAGCCCAGAAGGCATTTTTACTTTTTTTTTTTTTTGAAGCACAACTCACTGTGTTAAGATTCATCCGCCAAACAGATAAAATCACGCCTATAAGGGCAACTTTTGTCACATTGATCTGCGCACTAATATAACAGGCAAGAAAAACAACAACAATGTGAAACAAAATTGTGCCTGACAAAACAATAACAACAAAAAAAACCCCTTCCACTTGTAGTCTGTATATTATGAAATCTTTCACAAAGAAAAGCTATTTTGAGTTGACTTCAGGAGCAATGGAGTTTTCACTTCAGTTCTGTCAATGCCTGTATGAAACAAAACAAAAAAAATCTTCAAAAAAAACAACAACCCTACTGTTTATCTGTGCTTCCACCTATCTATTATCCATAATTATCCATAGACATAAATCAACCTGTCACAGCCTAGTGAAACTCCAGTTTCGTTGGACCATAACCACCAACCATTTCGAGTTGGTTGTATTGGACCAACCATTTTCAGAGAGAAGGCGAGAACTGTAACCTAACGCAGCCGCGATTTTTTCAAGCAGTTTTTCAAGGAGTTCGCCCCGACAAACCTGCTTTCTTTTCCATCCTCCTCTTTTCACCATGGGGCACGCCTCTTTCCCCGAAATGATTCATTCCCTTGCCTTGCTTCTGCTGAGCCCGATCCCACGTCCCGCCTTCCAAACGACCTTTTTGGCATATATTTCTTGCTTTGGAGGGCATTCTCCTCCAGGTTACTCACACCTTCCCAAACTTGACAGAAGTAGGGAAACTTGAAGTCGGACCTCGGGTTTTCCTCCTCCCCCTCCTCCTCCGTCTCCCGCAGTTACCCAACTCCAAATCTTGGCTGACATTAATCTAAAAGAGGGGGATCCCGAAGCCCCTTTCTGTCACCACCATCCCCCCCCCGGTCTCTCGAAATTGGGAAAGGAACGCCTCTTACTTGAGAAACCGACGGGTGGTGGGAACCTCCGACAGGGGCGTCTCCTCACCAGCCCCTGCCTTTGCAGCGGAGGGAGGGAATGAATTTGCGCTCGCAAGGGAGATCCTCGTCGGTTTGCGCCTTCAGGATCTCGGCGGCGAGGTTTCGCCCACCCCACCCCCACCAACCCCTTCCAGCTTCAGCTCCCAAATCGGCGCGCTTCTTGACACGACGCCTCGGCTTTTTTCTGCCCACGCCTGCTAGGCGCCTCTGAAGTCCCGGTTCAGGATGAGTGGAGCGCTCGCTTCCTCATTTTCTCCCTCGCAGCCCCAACTATTTCCTCAGCGCGGAGGCTCAGCTGAGCAACACTTCCTCGACGGACGACGGACGCAGCTGTCTTCATTTGCTTAAGAGCCTTTCGGGCCGATTAGGGAAGGAGCGGAAAAGAGCCAGCTTTAGGCAAGCAACCTGTTCAAACCGGGCAACGGGCGCTTCCAGGACTTCCGTGGCACCTTCAAACGTCGAGCTTTCGCCTGCAAGTCTGGCAGAAAAGTTTGGGGAATTAACATTGGTTGTCACAGTCCACCGCCTGCTTCTGAAACCGGTGAACCCGCAGGACTTTGGCTTATGTTTAAAACTTTCCAGAGGGATAGCTGGATTAGTCTGCCACTACAAAAACAGCAGACTGATTGTAGGTTTCTTTTAATACCGATGTGGTTTGGCATGGACTTTGTGGATTACCTCCACTTGTTTTATTAGGTTTATTAACTCGATAATAAACGTGAGCCCTCTTTTCTGTAAACTCTTAAACTGAAAACAAGATACCTAAGACCACAAATAGGGGATACTTGATTTGATAAGATTTGTTTGATTTTGTTCCTCAGATTGCCTGCTATGTTGACTCTGAAGGAAAACAAAAAATCTGACATGAGAAGTGATCTAACTCTCTTTCGTTTTTTTTACTTCTTCAGCATAACTTAAGGTACCTGGAAGAAGGTCTCTAGGGGAGGCTTCCCAGATAGGCAGCGGCTAGCGGGCCTTTTGCTTCTGTCCCACTTCGTAGGATGCAAGAAAGCAAGAAAAGGCACCGTCTTGCTTTTTCTCTCAGGGAAGCTAGTCAGTTCATAGGGCCCACATTGGTAACCTGAGACATGAGCGCAAACAGTTCATCTTACTCAGTGGTGAAATTCAAATTTTTTAATTACTGGTTCTGTGGGCGTGGCTTGGTGGGCATGGCAGGGGAAGGATGCTGTAAAATCTCCATTTCTGTTGTGTCTTGCCCGCCCTCACCCACAGCCAGGGTCTTCTTATCTGCTTCCGAACGCTGAGGAATGTCCTGGTATGCCTCCCGGCCCCAGCCCTGGCTCCATGCCCAGACAGGCTGAGGAGGAGGGAGCACCTCCCAGCCCCAGCCCTGGCTCCATGCCCAGGCAAACGGAGCAACTAGACCCCTCCCCCTCCCCCACAGCATGTGAGCCTGAGGGAGGTCTATTACCAACAGCTGCCGACTGGAGTGACCCTCGCTTCAGAAGAATTGATAGGCGGCGGCGTCAGAAGGAAGGGAGGGGCAGGCCTGGATAAGTGCTGAGTCATGGAGCCACACCCCATGGCCTATATAAAGGATCTGCTTTCTGGCAGTCTCTGAGTCAGGCAAAGTCAAACATATCTTGCTGAAGTCACTTTCTGGTCTCCTGCCTGCCTTGAGGACTTTGCTAGGACTTTGGCAGAGCTGCAGAGGCACGCCTGATTTGGATTTCCCTGACCCGGCCGTCAGCGGAAGAGTGGGACACGACAATTTCCTCCCCACTCGGGCCAGTCAGAGATGGTATTTGCCGGTTTTCCGAACTACTCAAAATTTCCGCTACCGGTTCTCTAGAACCTGTCAGAACCTGCTGGATTTCAACCCTGATCTTGCTCCGGGGGGGGGGGGTTGGGTTAGAAAATGGAACAATAATGAGAAACCACTTCATTCACTCACTTGCTGGTGCTCTCCCCTCTCCATGGCATCCTAATGAGAACTGAGCCAAAATAGCCCATATTTACATATCAACCAATGAGAGAATTGAACTTGTGCAAGAATATAGTCCTTTGTAAAGGAGAAAACAGGTGAACCATTACTCTTTGGAGGACAGGAAAAGTACAACATGGAGGCAAGAAGCAGCTATTTTTGTGAATGTGGATGGAGTAGATAAGTGTGCTAAAGAAGAGAGACCAATAGTTCTTACTGAACTTTTGCACTGTTCCAAAGCCTAAGACAGAATATAATAATGACTCTTTTGCTACTCAATCTTTCCTTTGATTATTCAACATGCACGTTGAGCATGGAAACAGCCTTCTCATCTGCAGACCTGATTTTTTTCTCCAGGCAATACACTGGTATGCCAAATGTTGTTTGTTGTGCCATTCAGAAAAACGGCTTTTGTTGAACCTCTCCAAAAATCAGGCAACAGGTACAGTCTGTCAGACTTCACAGTTGGGTAGAGAAGGTCCTGTATCAGTGGAGTTTGTGCATTTATTTATACACAGTAATTTTTTAGACATATTTAGCTACTATCTTGAAAAAGTACCTGAACCATCTGCATCAAATTCCTTAGGTTTATGTTAAATGAGCCCATGGAGGGGGGAAAATATCAGGGCTTTCAAAAAAAAAAAAAAGTCCTTAGCCTTTACATGTAGTCTTACAACCATTCCTTTAGTGACTGTTCAAAGTTACAACAGCAGTAAAAAAAGTGACATCTGACCATTTTTTACCCTTATGACCATTGCAGTATCATGGTAACATGATCAAAATATTTGGATGCTTGGCAACTGATGTGTATTTGATGGTTGCAGTGCGCCAGGATCATGTGATATCCCCTTTTCTGACAACCAAAGTTAATGCAGAAGTGTTCACTTAACAACCGTGTTACTAATTTAACAACTGCATTGAGTCACTTAACGCCTGTGGCAAGAAAAGTTGTAAAATGGGACAAAACTGACTTAACAACTGTCCTGGTTAGCAATGGAAATGTTAGACTCAATTGTGCTCATAAGTCGAGGACTATCTGTATTGTCTATATTTGACACTCAATTCCATATATTCCAGTTAACAAATGCAGCAGTATCATACATAGTACCCTGTTTCCCCAAAAATAAGACATCCCTTGATAATAATTAGGCTTTTGAGCGCATGCGCTAAAATAAGCCTCCCCCTGAAAATAAGCCCTCCCTGAAAATATTTAAATACAGAGCTGGAAATTGAGTAAGACGGCAAGAGGAGTGCCATCTTGCTCCATGTGCCTCAAAATAATAAGACTTCCCTGAAAATAAGACCAAGTGCTTATTTCGGGGTTCAAAAAAAAATATAAGACAGGGTCTTATTTTCGGAGGAACACAGTACACTGAAAGCTTTATACTGTGCTTCTTTTCAAATTGTGTTTAGGAACATTTTTTTTTCCAATTTTCCCTGCAGTGAATTCCCAGAATGCCAGGACATTCACAGCCACTCCTATGCAAAGGTGTGAACAGTGAAAAAGTTAAGAATAAGTTATGCAAGATCTGGATATCTGTCATTTCAAAATTTCCCAACCAGCTGGTTAAGTCAGTTTCTTTCTTTCAGATATTATATTGTATTGACAGGAATAAGAGGAATAATGATAGTAAATGTATTGGAAATAGATACAAAAACACACTGCTTTTATTGTTTCATGTCTCTGGAGTGAAAAATAGTTCCAAATATTGATATTAAACAGTTAAGTTAAATTAAATAAAGGTATTAGCCATTATGTTGAATAAATCTTTCATAAAATAAGTATTTGCTTTCTTCTGAGTCACCCAGATATTTCACTGATTGTATACTGATGATTCCTCTCTGTATAGGTAGTCCTTGACTTATGACCACAATTGAGCCCACAATTTCTATTGTTAAGTGAGACTGTGTTAAGTGAGTTTTGCACCATTTTACAACCTTTCTTGCCACACCTGTTAAATGAGTCACTGCAGTTGATAAGTTAGTAATCCGGTTGGTAAATGAATCCGACTTCCCCGTTGCCTTTGCTTCACAGAAGGTCGCAAAAGGGGATCACATGACCCCAGGACACAGCAATGGCCGTAAGTATGAACCAGTTACTGAGCATCTGAATTTTGATCATGTGATCAAGGGGATGCTATACAGGTTGTAACTGTGAAAAATGGTCATAAGTCACTTTTTTCAATATCGTTGTAACTTTGAACAGTCACTAAATAAACTATTCTAAGTTGAGGACTACCTGTAGTTCTGTGTAGATCTCATGCTGCTAAAATGGTTTCTTTCGATGTGCATAGAGTATTGCCTTTATTGACATTTGGAACCCATTTGCTATCATCACACCATTTAATTCTGTGTTTCTTCAAGTGTTTTGAAATAAGCTTAAAGATGCAATTCTGCTAAACAAGAATTTCCTTAGGTGGAATTCAATAGACACAGTCCTAAAAACACATCAATTGGGTCTTCTCTAGCAGATTTTACCAATTTTCTGTAACAAGGGATTCTGACAGGTGGATTCTAGAATGTCTTTGTCAAATATGTGGCTCATCTTGTAACTTGGGAGAGAGAGCTACTCTAGTAGTAAAGATGCCTATAGATCTTGTAATGAATAATCAGGGATGAGTATGTAAGGGGCAAAATTTAATTTAAATTAAGATGTATTATTTTTGCTCCTTGGATATTTTTGTGGTTTTCTATACTTGTGTTTGTTTTAATTAGGGATAGTTTAATATTAATCTTACTCAGTTCTCAAGAGGGCAACCTATTAATGGAATTGGAAGACACCAATTGCCCCAATATTCACAGATGGAGAAAACACTTATCAGCCTTCCAACCTAGTGACCCCCAGTTGTGTTGGCTCGTAACTACAAACATCTTGGTGAAAAATGATTGTAGCAGTAAATCAAACACAATGGCAATTCTTTAAAGTATTCTTTTAAAAATGGCACCCCTTCCTACTACAAAGATGAAGCTGCTTTTTTATCTGTTCTCTGCTTAATATGCATTTTTTTCTTCGAACTCTTCATCTTGCTTCTTATGTGTCTTGCTTCATCCTCTTTCCAAAATTAGCCTTTGCTATTCCTGTATTTCCAGATTAATATTAATGACTCCCTCTCCCAAAGTTCCCAAGCTTTAAATCATTTGAGACATAAACTGAAGTGGACATTTCTTCCCTCAAGTTATATTAGCCTGCTCTCACCTCCAGTGCAGGATATTAATTCAGGGGTGAAAATCCAGCAGGTTCTGACAGGTTCTGGAGAGCGGTAGCGGAAATTTTGAGTAGTTCGGAGAACTGGTAAATACCACTGGCTGGCCCCAGAGTGGGGTGGGAATAGAGACTTTGCAATATCCTTCTCCCACAAGTGGGGAGGGAATGGGGATTTTGCATATCCTTCCCCTGGTGTGGGGTGGGAATGGAAATTTTGCAGTATCCTTTCCCTGCCACGCCCACCAAGCCACAGCCACCAAGCCACACCATGCCCACCAAGCAACGCCCACAGAATCGGTAGTAAAAAAAATTTGATTTCACCACTGTATTAATTCCTCTGTTTGAGGGAGAGAGAAAAAGTAGGAAACCCCTAGGAAGCCTTTCCTTGCAGGTCCCAGTATTTGTGGAAGGGCATGTTATTAAGGTGAAACCCCGATCATTCAGATGGATATACTTCTTTGTGTACTAAAATTTGCATTTTTTTTGGTCCAAAAGCTCTCCCTCCCTCTCTCCCTTCCCTCTACTGAAATCAGTTAAAAATGAGTGGAACACTCACTTCCTCATTTTCTTTTTGCAGCCTTAAGCATTACTTCTGTGCCAAGGTTCAGTTGAACAACAGTTCAGACTTTTCTGCATTGTAGCCTTAAACAGCTTGTTCTTCCATTTGTAAACTGGCTGGAAATAAAGCTGGTTTAGAACATTCCTTTCTGAGTTCTAACTCTTTTCTTCTCTTTGGCCATTGTGATAGATGGCAAGATGAGGTGTCCGGATCAGGACAATGTTGTAAAATGGTCACAAGGCAGAAATGGTATTCAGCAGGTTCTGACCAGTTCTGGAGAACTGGTAGTGGAAATTTTGAGTAGTTCAGAGAACTGGCAAATACCACCACTGGTTGGCCCTGCTCCTGACCTATTCTCTGTCTTTCAAGTCCCAGCTGATTGGGAGGAAATGGAGATTTTACAGTATCCTTCCCCTGCCACATCCACCAAGCCACGTCCACAGAACTGGTAGTAAAAAATTTTTTGAATCCCACCACTGTTGCAAGACATAGACATGCAAAGTGCCATGCAAAGTGCCATGCCATGCACTGTTGCAAGACATAGACATGCAAAGACAAAGATAATCCCACCACTGTTGCAAACAGACATGCAAAGTGCCACATAGAAACTAAGAAAGAAGCTTCTTGCCTAATGTTGTATGTACAGGCCCTCTGCCTTTTGGTGCAAAGATATAAAGGACAGACTTCACAGGCAACAGAGGAGAGATATTTGTGCTATGGAGTCTGGAAGTGATGCATGGACAAAAATGGAGAAGGAATCTGCAGCAGAGCAACCAGCAAGGGCAAGCGGAATTAGGAGAGGTCTGCAGAACAGATTGGTTTGGTGCGCGTGCACAGAAGCTTCCTGATATTAGTGGGGTCAGTGGGCAGAACCTCCTGCCGGTTTTACTACTGGTTCTATAGAACCGGTCCAAACCGGGGCAACCCACCACTGGAAGGATACTGCAAAATTCCCTTCCCACTCTTTGAGGAAGCAGGGGTGAAATTTAAAAATTTTCCCTACTGGTTCTGTGGGTGTGGCTTGGTGGATGGGTGTGTCCTGTAACTGAGTGGGCATGGCCAACTCAATGTCACTCACAGCCATGCCCACTCAGTCACAACCCCCCCCACCAAGCCACGCCCACAGAACCCAGTAGGAACATTTTTTTTAATTTCTATTCTGCCTTTTCCCTTTTTGCGAGATGACTGCTGCTGCAGCCTCTCTCATTTTGGTGCACCTGGAGGCACTTCTTGTGCAGAAAGATTCAGTGGCTGCAGGCTTCTTGCAAACGAAAGTTACCAGAGTCACTCCCCTTCTTGAACGTGGCCTTGCCCTGGAGCCTCTGTCCACTTGCCACCCATTCACCCTTTGCCTTGGGTCGGCGGCTGGGGCCCAGGGATGCACCATTCCTGGAGGCCCCAGAGCAGCTGCATGCCTCAACCGGGTCAGGGAATGCACCATTCTCTTACTCTGGCCTTTTCCCAGAGCTGCCGTCCACTCGCTGCCCGCTCGCTGCCCACTCGCCCTTTGCCTTCGGTCATGGGCTGGGGCCCAGGGATGCCCCATTCCCTAAGGCTCCAGAGCCGCCACCTGCTCACCGCCTGCCTCAACCAGGTTGGGGAATGCACCATTCCCCAACACCAGCTTGCCCCGGAGCCGTCGCCTGTCTTCCTTTGCCACACAGCGTGTACTTACCTTCCGCCAGCGGCTGGCTGCCAGGAAAGGCAAGCGTCCAAAAGTTACCGGAGCTGTTCTCTTTCTTGAATATGCTGCCACCATCGCCGCCTTCTTCCATGCACCAGCTGCACAAGCACACACCAAACCTGCCACTGATAAATGAATGAAATAAACGGTGTGCGCTTGCGCAGCTAGCGGCGGCATATTCAAGAAGGAGAGTGCTTGTCTTTCATGGCAGCCAGCAACTGGAGGAAGGTAAGTACATGCCATGTGGCGAAGGAAGAGCAGGTGGTGGCTCCGGGGCAAAGCTGGTGTTGGAGAATGGTGCATTCCCTGACCTGGTTGAGGCAGGCGGTGAGCAGGTGGCAGCTCTGGGTCCTTAGGGAATGGGCCCCAGCCCCTGACTGAAAGGTGAAGAGGCGGCAAGCGGGTGGCGAGCTTCCTTCCCGGTGTCCAGCTTGCGAAGGCAGGCAATTGGAAGCCCACATGGAAGGCAGGCAAGCATGGCAGGGCTTCAGGGAAGGGAGTAAGCTGCTAGCTCCTTCCCCGAAGCCCTGCCATGCTTACCTGCCTTCCAAGTGGGCTTCCAATTGCCTGCCTTCGCAAGCTGGTCACTGGGATGCTGGGAAGGCAGCGTGGAAGACAGGCAAGCATGGCAAGATTGCGGGCCATGGACTGGTTCAGGGGCATGGCCAGCCAGCGACTGCTACCAGTTCGGCAAACCAGCCCCAATTTCCGCCACCTACTTGCCCGATCCAGTCCAATCTGGTAGTGTTTCACCTCTGGGGTATTGCAAAATCTCCATTTCCACCCCACTCTGAGGCCAGCCAGAGGTGGTATTTGCTGGTTCTCTGAACTACTCAAAATTTCCACTACCAGTTCTCCAGAACCTGTCAGAATCTCCTGGATTTCACCCCTGTTTAGAGTAATAGTCACATTTTTACAGTTCAGGACACCTGGTAAGAAAAATGCATTCAGAGAACTACATGATATGAGTTTAGTAGATCAAAAAGTTGGAGAGGTACTAGTATGTCCATTATTTATTTTTACATACATACACACGTATACGTATACAATTTATATCCTCTTTATTATTGAAAAACATACTCAACTAAGTAACACAGAATGCTCGTATAGTAACACTCTAAAACTAAATGTAGAATATAATTTTCCAAAGCACAAATCTGCCTAGGTGGCACAGTGGTTACAGTGCAGTACTTCAGGCTAATTCTGCTGATCACCAGCTGCCAGCAATTTGGCAGATTGAACCTCATCAGGCTCAAGGTAGACTCAGCCTTCCAACCTTCCGAGGTTGGTAAAATGAGGACCCAGATTGTTGGGGGCAATATGTGACTCTGTAAACCGCTTAGAGAGAGCTGTAAACACTATAAAATGGTATATAAGTCTAAGTCAGCGGTTCTCAACCTGTGGGTCGTGACCCCGTTGGGGGTCGAATGATGATTTCCCAGGGGTCGCCTAAGACCATCGGAAATATGGGAAGTATACTTGCGAGTCGAAGAATCGCGCTCCAATGGTTGACTCCACAAGCCAGCTGCAGGCTCTTCAAATCGCTAGCCAAATTCAGCTTCAGGCGTGATGAATTAAAAAAGAGAGAAATCTTTGCTCTGATGTCTCCCGCTCAAGGCAGCTGCAATCACTCCCAATCGCTAGCCTAATCTGGCTTCAGGCGTGATAAACTTAATAGGGGAGGAGTCTCCGCTTTAATGCCTCCGTCCCCAAGGCAATCACAAGCAGTTCAGATCACTAGCCAATATGGCTTCAGGTGTGATAAATTCAAAACGAAAATAATTTTATGGTTGGGATCGCCACATCGTGGGGAATTGTATTAAAGGGGTCGCAGCACTATAAAGGTTGAGAACCACTGGTCTAAGTGCTATAGTGCTGTTGCTATAACCTGGGAAGAGTTAGGGAGGATCCACCCTGGCTCTCTTCCTGCATACCAAGGATTCCAGGCTAATCTGCTTTTATCTCCTTGGCTTCTGAGACTCTGAACTACATTCCATCAGTTTAGCTATTGTACCAGGTCTTTTTTTTTTTTGGTAAGATTTTTGTTGCTAAATAGATGCTGTTTTATTTTTGGTGGTAAGTTGCACAGCATTTAGTACAAGGGGGCGGTGTTATATAAATGTTTTAAATAACTGTCTCCACATACCTCAGCTTATGGAACTCAGGAGATCTCCACACATCATTCCTTGGCATGCATCACAGGAAGGCAATTTGCTTACTTGAAGCCACCACCTTCATTGTAGACAATGCCCCCCATCCTATTTGGGCACTGAGCAATGGGGGAGAAATATTCTGTTCCCTTCAATCAGTGGTCACCGCTCTCCATAGCCAAGCTGTCCTGGACAGTTGAGTTGCTGCCTGCTTCTGAAGGGATGTGGACTAAGACTTTTTTTTCCTTTATCAAATCAGGCAATGATGACTGGCGACCCCCAGGGGGAGGGCCTTCTCTGTGGGGGCTCCTGCCCTCTGGAACGAGCTATCCACAGGGTTACGTCTGCTCCCTGACCTCTGGGCCTTTAGACGTGAGCTAAAAACATTCTTGTTTCGGTGTGCAGGGCTGGCCTGATAGTTTTTAATGGGTTTTTTTAAAAATGTCTTTTAAAGGGAGTTTTTAATTGAATTTTTAGCTCTATTGGATTTTAGTAGCCAATTTGAATAAGTTTTTTAATAATGTTCTTAACTCTTATATGTTTATATGTGTGTTTTATCTGGCTGTAAACCGCCCTGAGTCCTTCGGGAGAAGGGCGGCATATAAATTCAAACAATAAATAATAAATAAACAATAAATTCACTGGTAGCACAGTAAAACCTTTGGGTGGCGGGGTTTCTTTCCTTTTTTAAAAAAATTATCCACTTCCGAAGGTACCGAGTACTATTGTTGTGTCTTGCCCGCCCTCAGAGCAGCCGGGGCCTTCTTATCTGCTCCCGAACACGGAGGAATGTATGCCTCCCGGCCCCAGTCCTGGCTCCATGCCCAGACAAACTGCAGAAGAAGGAGCACCTCCCGGCCCCAGCCCTGACTCCATGACCAGGCAAACGGAGCAGCTAGACCCCTCCCCCTCCTCCACAGCATGTGAGCCTGAGGAGGGTTTATTACCAACACCTGATTGGAGTGACCCTCGCATCAGAAGACTGGATAGGCGGAGGCAACAGAAGGAAGGGAGGGGCAGGCCTTAATGAGTGCTGAGTCATGGAGCCACACCCCATGGCCTATATAAAGGATCTGCTTTCTGGCAGTCTCTGAGTCAGGCAAAAGTCGAACTTATCTTGCTGAAGTCACTTACTGGTCTCCTGCCTGCTCTGAGGACTTTGCTAGGACTTTGGGCAGAGCTGCAGAGGCAAGCCTGATTCGGATTTCCCTGACCCGGCCATCAGCGGAGGAGTGGGACACGACAACTATGAAGACAAGTATGAGGAGGGGGCTTACACAAAAACCCTATCAATGGAAATCACATGTTGTCAACTCCATCCCCATGAAAAAAAGTGACGGGTGCTTGCTTTACCACTGCAGACGGGATATGTAAATCAGCAGCAAACATGTGGTAAGCATGTTTAAACAAGCCATCGTACTGAAGGCTGGGAAAAGGGATGGGAACTTTCCAGAGGTGGGTTTCAGCAGGTTCTGACCAGTTCTGGAGAACCGGTAGTAAAAATTCTGACTGGCCCCACCCCCATCTATTCTCTGCCTTCCAAGTCCCAGCTGATCTGGAGGAAATCGGGATTTTGCAGTAACCTTCCCCTGGAGTGGGGAGGGAATGGAGATTTTACAGTATCCTTCCCCTGCCATGCCCACCAAGCCACGCCCACAGAATCGGTAGTAAAAAAAATTTGGATTTCATCACTGATTCTAAGGTAGGTGTGCCAGCAACAGCCATGTCTAAAGTTAATGAGGGTATCTGGAAGTATGGTAATTGGTTAATTTAGGTTCTAAAAGTTCATAACTAAGCACAAATAGGTTTCTAAGGTTGAAGATAGTATTGCAAATGATGTCACTTTGAATGGCATTCAATGATGCCTGTATATTGTAATTTTTAGACAAACCAGTTGCTGACTATATTTAATACCATCCAGATAAAAGTAGATTAATGAAACAGCTGTGGGTATAAACTGTAGAACAAAACTATGAGAAAGAGATGGTGTTGAGAATGAAATAGTTGCCATGAACCTGAACAGTATTTTAAATCAATGTTAGAATCAATGATCTAATTATTTAGGCATTTAGCTCATTTCAAAAAGATTGGCGGGGCTGAATTTCATTAGTCCTTAAAAAACAATCCCAGTGCTTTAGTCTAGATTGGGAAGCTGAAAAAAACATAGTGAAAGAACTTCTCTTGTGGTCAAGAAAACTACTGAATAAGGCCATGAAATCATTTAGCAATAGGTTTGATTTGAAAGTGGTGTCATTTTCATCTTAAATATAAAGCTAGCTTCCCCCTATAACCAAAGGGATATATTTATTTATTTTATTTATTTTTCAAATTTATATACCGCCCTATCTCCCTAAGGACTCAGGGCGGTTCACAGGCAGTTAAAATACATATAAATACAAATTAAAAAACAACAATTAAAAAACTTATTCTATTGCCGAATTTAAAAAACAATATAAATAATAAAAAAACCCTTAAAACCAATAACTTTAAAATCTAATCCAGTCCCGCGCAGATGAATAAGTGCGTTTTAAGCTCGCGACGAAAGGTTCGGAGGTCCGGAAGTTGACGAAGTCCTGGGGGGAGTTCGTTCCAGAGGTGGAGCCCCACAGAAGGCCCTTCCTGGGTGTCGCCAGACGGCACTGCCTGGCTGACGGCACCTTGAGGAGTCCCTCTCTGTGGGAGCGCACGGGTCAGTGAGAGGTATTTGGTAGCAGTAGGCGGTCCCGTAAATAGCCCGGCCCTATGCCATGGAGCGCTTTAAAGATTGTCACCAACACCTTGAAGCGCACCCGGAAGGCCACAGGTAGCCAGTGCAGTCTGCGCAGGATAGGTGTAACACGGGAGCCCCGGGGGGCTCCCTCTATCACCCGCGCAGCCGCGTTCTGGACCAACTGAAGCCTCCGGATGCCCCTCAAGGGGAGCCCCATGTAGAGAGCATTGCAGTAATCCAGGCGAGACGTCACGAGGGCGTGAGTGACCGTGCATAAGGCATCCCGGTCTAGAAAGGGGCGCAACTGGCGCACCAGGCGAACCTGGTGGAAAGCTCTCCTGGAGACGACCGTCAAATGGTCTTCAAAAGACAGCCGTTCATCCAGGAGAACGCCCAGATTGCGCACCCTCTCCATCGGGGCCAATGACTCGCCCCCAATATATTTCGCTTATTGTATTGAAGAACTGAACGCTATTGAGGATTGTCTCTCAAAGTCAATTTTTATTCAATAAATATGATTATTATTGCAGTCAAGAAAATTGTAGAATTGCATCATGCCAAAAATTCCCCCAGGAAACAAGATCTAATGAATTCAATCATATTGACTTCCATATTATTTATTAAGGGACGCGGTGGCTCAGGGGCTAGGATGTTGAGCTTGTCGATCGAAAGGTCGGCAGGTCAGCGGTTCGAATCCCTAGTGCTGCCGTGTAACGGGGTAAGCTCCCGTTACTTTTCCCAGCTTCTGCCAACCTAGCAGTTTTGAAAGCGCATAAAAATGCAAGTAGAAAAAATAGAACCACCTTTGGTGGGAAGGTAACAGTGTTCCGTGCTCCTTTGGTGTTGATTCATGCCGGCCACATGACCACAGAGACGTCTTCGGACAGCGCTGGCTCTTCGGCTTTGAAACGGAAATGAGCACTGCCCCCTAGGGTCGGGAATGACTAGCACGTATGTGCGAGGGGAACCTTTACCTATTATTTATTGCCAATATGTAACACACTCACCATCTTATTTAAATTGCAATTAATTTGTCAATGGATAACAAATGCTAAAAACATCTTTTTAAAATGTAAGACGTGTCAATTTAAAATGCCACCAAATATAAAAAGGACAACATTCAATGGTATCTTTGATTTTGGCAGCATTAAAGCACCTGCAGAGAGGACCAAAAGTACTTGCAAATTTTCAAACCGCATTTGGAGGTTATTTTTGTTGTTGGTAAAAAAAACCATAATGACTTGGTTTCCAAATGTTGTCAGTTTTGATTATTATCCTGCCAGCAGTTATTATTAACTGCTATTAAAATCACACGAGTGTTTTTCTCTGATCAAGTATAAATTCAGATTCCTTGTCACAGGATGGATTGGACTCTGAACCTGCATTTTTATAGGGCCTTCCTTCCTTCAAAAACTTACATGTAGTGCAAATCATACTTGCTTCCTTAAGAAAAATGAAGCTTTGTACTTAATTATCACTTTTTATTTCATGAATAATCCACCAGTAATTATAAGAACTGCATGCAGTTAACACAGGATCATTATATTTTCTCCCTGAATAGTGAATGGTATACAATTCTGTAGAAGTGTTACACCACATAGGCATCGTCTTAAGAAAAGCTGTTTGATACCAGATCTAGAATTCTGCTATTCAGCATCATCTATTTATGGAAATTATAATTAGCTTGGATAAAAAGATCATAAGCCAATTAAGAACCCATGCAGACATTTTAGTGCACAACATAAAAACTAATCTTTCTATAGCTGGAAAATATAACATTAACATTGTTAGTAGGCATTTGTGTTCCGATGTATTTTTTGGATTCCTGTAATGGATATGGAAATTCTCTGTTGGATTTGTTTTTTTTCCCAGCAGATGGCACAATACATTGCAGAAATTTAGAACAATAATACAACTACATTTTTTAAAATTATTGAATGGTTTTAAGAGGAATAACTATGTTTTTTTATTTGCATTTGCATTAGAAGATATTCTCTCTTTTGTGACAGCACTAAGAAAATGCTGCAAACGCTGCTTTTAAGTATTTTATGTAACTTTAGTGAATATTTGTACTTTTATCTTTACAGTCAAAGCTTAGAATCATTAACAAGTAAGCGTCTGTGACTTTGGATAAAATCCAAAGATGATTCGCAACTGACTTTGTAAACTGCTCAGAGAGTGCTATAAAGCACTATGGAGCGATATAGCAATAGCACCTAGACTTATATACCACTTCATAGGGCTTTACAGTACTCTAACCCTAACCCTAAGCGGCAATTCAACATATTGCCCCCAATAAGCTGGGTCCTCATTTCACCGACCCTGGAAGGATGGAAGGCTGAGTGAACCTTGAGCAGTTCAGAATCAAAGTCCTGGAGTGGGCACCGAGTTAGTCTGAAGTACTGCATTCTAAACGCTGCTCCACCACAGCTCTTATATATAAGTATATATAATATAAGTCTAAGTGCTTTTGCTATCTTTTATGCTGAAAGTGAAATATAATTAAGTGAGAAATAACTGATTTTGATATTGTAATCAACCTTATCCCCATATCTCACTACCTGTTAATGATAATTAATAATTATTGATCTCTAAGGGCCAAGTCCAGGGATGAAATGTAAAATTTGTTACTACCGGTTCTGTGGGTGTGGCTTGGTGGGGGTGGAATGTGACTGGGTGGGCATGGCTAACTTTTTTTTTTAACTTTTAAAAGCATTTTTTCTACAATCTCTTCAACCGAAGAGGTTATAAAAAAATGCTTTTAAAAGCCTGTGATGATCAGGCAACTCAGCTGGGATCGCCAGAGGAAAAAAAGCTTTTAAAGAGTTCTGACAATCCTAGATGAGCTGCGCGATCATCAGAGGCTTTTTTTTACTTTTAAAAGCATATTTTCGGTGGAAGAAAAAATGCTTTTAAAAGTTAAAAAAAAACCCTGATGATCGTGTGGCTCAGCTGGGGGGGGGGCAGGGATTTTTGCTACCAGTTCTCCAAACCACCCACCGCCATCACTACTGGATCAGGCGATCCAGTCCAAACCGGGAGCATTTCACCCCTGGCCAAGTCTGATAGAATCATGGCTTGGATTATACTGAAGCTAAACCAGAATCTTTCTGATACAATAGTAGCTACTGTATTCTGGATTAAGCATCGAAAGCTGTGACTTGATTCATGAACATCAGCCTCTTGTAATTCTAGGATACTTTTATGTCTTCTCAAAATACATAAATATAATTACTTTTGAACAAATCTATCAAGTAGTAGTGCAAAGGAAGATGCTTCCAATTCAAAGTAGAAGCTGATTTAAAAATTTAGATGGTCATTATTTGGATAACAACAATAAACCTGAACAGGGTAGCTGATGCTAGGCATATATAAGAAGATAGATGAAAAGGACTAGAGAATTCAATACCCTGGGAACAGAATGCTTACTTTCCTTAAAGAGCTGAGGGAATTGAGCAGCATCACCAATGACTTTTAAGCAGGTTCTACATACCAATGGCAACGCTAACACATTTATTTTGCACTGTACAACAAAGAAAGGAAATTAGGTACAAATATGATACCTATTTAAGTAAAGGTAGTCCTCGACTTAAAACTGTTTGTTTAGTGACCATTCAAAGTTACACCAGCACTGGAGAAAGTGACTTATAACCAATTTTCACATTTACAACCACTGCAGCATCCCCATGGTCATGTGATCAAAATTCTGCCGCTTGGCAACTAATTCATATTATGATGGTTGCAGTCAGAGGTGGGTTTCAGCGGGTTCTAACCAGGTCTGGAGAACCGCTAGCGAAATTTTGAGTAGTTTGGAGAATATCACCTCTGACTGGCTCCGCCCTCGTCTATTCTCTGCCTCCCGAGTCCCAGCTGATCAGGAGGAAATGGAGATTTTGCAGTTACTGCAGTAACTTTCTCTTGGAGTGGGGAGGGAATGGAGATTTTACAGTATCCTTCCCCTGGAGGGGTGTGGGGCTCCCCCTGAAGTGCACTCGGAGGCTTCAGTTAGTCCAGAATGCAGCTGCGCGGGTGATAGAGGGAGCTACACGTAGCTCCCATGTAACACCGCTCCTGCGCAGACTGCACTGGCTGCCTGTGGCCTTCCGGGTGCACTTTAAGGTGTTGGTTATGACCTTTAAAGCGCTCCATGGCTTAGGACCTGGGTACTTACGGGACCGCCTGCTGTTACCATACGCCTCCCACCGACCCGTACGCTCCCACAGAGAGGGACTTCTCAGGGTGCCGTCCGCCAAACAATGTCGGCTGGCGGCCCCCAGGGGAAGGGCCTTCTCTGTGGGGGCTCCCGAACTCTGGAACGAGCTTCCCCCGGGTTTACGCCAAATACCTGACCTTCGGACATTTCGTCGCGAACTCAAGACTCATCTTTTTATCCACGCGGGGCTGGCTTAAATCGGGATTTTAATGTTAAATTTATTAATTTTAAACGGGGTTTTAGTATGGTAAATTTTAATCACTGGGCTAATTTAAATAAGTTTTTTAAATCGTATTTTAAATCTGTATATTGTATTGTCGGTTTTTTATTATGCCTGTACACCGCCCTGAGTCCTTCGGGAGAAGGGCGGTATAAAAATCAAATCAAATAAATAAATAAATAAATAAGATCTTACAGTATCCTTCCTCTGCCATGCCCACCAAGCCACACCCACAGAACCGGTAGTAAAAAAATTTGAAACCCATTACTGGTTTCAGTGTCCTGGGGTCACGTGATCTCCTTTTGCAACCTTCTGACAAGTTAAGTCAATGGAGAAGTCAGGTTCACTTAACAACTGCAGTGATTCACTTAACAACTGCGACAAGAAAGGTCATAAAATGGGGGCAAAGTTCACTTAATAATTGTCTCAGCAACAGAAATTTTGGTCTCATTGGACTCGTAAGTCAAGGATTACCTGTAATTGGTAACTGTTTCTTTTCTTTGCTATTTAACCATAAGTGGGTTATCACCCACCCAACAAATTCCCAGTGAATTTGTTGTACTCTTTAGCTCTCCAGCCTGTCGTTCATGCTAAGGGAAGTTGTCCTATCATATATAAATTGCAAACATTATTTTCATGGCTTTTAAGAAGGGGAAACTGATTGGCTTTTTCTCACACTTAAACATATGACTATTGATCTTTTTGTAAAAATAGAACCAAAAGTGGTTTGTAAAGGAAGTATTTAGACCTGTTGTTATTAATATATTTGCATGTGACATCTCAACAGCCACAAGCTCTACACTGTCCATATCTATGCATTTCCAAAAAAGGCACTCTTTATAAAAGTGCTAATTTTTCATGTCCCAAATTTAGCATTCATCACTTTGTCATTCTATTCAAGGATGACACTTCCCATCAGATCCAGTCTTTGAGAGATAATTTAACTGACAAAAACAGTAATTGCAATTTTCACATTTTTGTTTTTTCTCTGTTGGTAATGTAGTTGCTAAATCCATAATTTCACCTTTGGCTACAAGAACTGGACATGACAAATTGATCTTACCGAACTACTGTAACCCCACAATAGAGAGTTGATTTTAAAGAAGATGAGGAATACATGGCTATTTATCTGAGCTTGCTTTCAATGTTTAGCCTGCTGCTGATATATTGCAATGAATTGAATTATAAAAAATTATAAAATGTAATTATGACTCATGCTGGGAACACGAATGTCACTTTATAGACATATGTCTATCAACTCACACTGGATCAATGTGGTAGATTATGATCCATAATGTTTAATGAAAAGGCTTTTTTCCTGCACTGGATTTATTTGGGGAAATAATAATAGTAGCAATAATAATACAGGATCTGCAAAGCGTTTGACTTTATTCTGAAGACATCAATTGCATTTAATTAATCAAAACATCAATTTCAATTAATCTGAATACAACATTTTTATTTAAGATTTCAGCAATAGGCATTTTTGTGACTGATAGAAAGATACCATATTTCTTTGGGCTGATATAGTGGTCATTGCGATACTTGGCAAATAAAATTTATTTTACTCCACTTTGTATAAGCAAGTACTATGTTCCAGTGATTTTGGTGCCAAAAGTGGAACACTGCGTCCCAGAGCATCGCACTTTATTCAAATTATATATGTTACCACAATTACTGTTTTGACTTTTGTAATATGTGATCCCCCAACTTTCTGCTAATCATATTGTCCCAATAATTATCTTTTAAGGATACCTTCCATTCATATGCTGATTTTTTTTCCCTTTTCCATCCAAACTTCTTATTAGAAGAAATATCCAATGAATAACTCAAATTCATATATTTTGAGGGTGTATCCAAAACTGCCTTACTAGTTTCTTATTGCTTTTTTTCCCACTGAAGAATGATTACTTCCAATTATTTAATGGCTCGTTTTGAACTGACAGAAAAGGTAAAGGAGTCCCTGAAGATTTTACTGCGCTGGCCAAAGCCAACTAGAGGGGGCAGACGGGTGGTGCTTATTTTTAATTGGCTGGTGTAACTTGGGCAACCCTTGCACAGCTATTTCAGAATGGACAAAGCATTTCCAAAGATCTGGAACGTTCTGGGTTGTTCAGTCAGCCTCGAAGGTTTGTTAGTCAATGTGATTTAACTTTTGAACAGTAAAGCTTCAGAAATTTTATAATCAGTTATTAATATTTCAAGCTACGCAGTTAAAAAAGAAGACATACATTTTTTTCTTATGTATTACGTAATTCTGGTGATTAATTTTAATGATCTAAATAAATTAGAATTTTGTTAAGCACAAATATCAATCCAGACGAGCCTATCAATTGGGAATAGAACAAGAGAGAGAAAAAAACTTCCATTGGAGACAGCAAGAAATATATTTCAACTTAAAAGAAAAAAAGAAAAAAGAGGAGTCGGTTTATTATTAATTCCCAAATATATACAGTATGTAAACAAATACCTGGTTTGGAAAAGAGTATAGAGTATTTTCATAATAAAATGTAGAGATCAATAAAAATAATTATTTAATATTTCTGAAGATGAAAAAAATGACGCAACATAGAAACCAAAACTGAGTAACTCTCCAGGGCCAGGTGCTTTTTCTGCAATATATTATAACATCAGGTTTAAAAACTTATTCAGTATCTAGTGTTTTAAATGTCTGATTGGCCATAGAATAGTGCTTCAGTTTATTTATTTAGAAATCCTTGCCAATTCCTACTGTATTAATTTGACTTAAAATTCTAATCTGGGGTGTTTTTATCATTTTCTGATTTAATTTTAATAATAAAGTTCTGAACTGACACATTATTTTCTTTGTATTTGCTCTAATTCAGTATTATTTGAGGAAAATTTGGTGGGATTGTTTTTTGCTTTCTTTCTATTAAATGCTTAAATAGAATAGAATAGAATAGAATAGAATAGAATAGAATAGAATAGAATAGAATTTTTTATTGGCCAAGTGTGATTGGACACACAAGGAATTTGTCTTGGTGCATATGCTCTCAGTGTACATAAAAGAAAAGTTACCTTCATCAAGGTATTTTTTCATTTTATATTTTGTATAGTTTCTAAATTGTATTTCATTATTTTCTTTCTTTTTCTGCCTTATAAAAAACTTTTTTAAAAGTCCTACAGAAAATACTTTTTTTTGTTTTTTATTGTATCTTTTGTTTTTACTAGAACATTCTGAGAGACATACATTCGCACTGCTGCTTCAAGTTGCGTTTTATTCATCTGCTCCCTTCCAATTTAAGTTGTGCTTTCTATTCAATTTCTTGTTTGTTTTGGTGTATTTGGTATCATGGCGTTCTCTTGGCTTCACATCTTCTACTACTTTTGTAAACTGCTGGAGGATTATCAATACCAAAGTGCTCTCGTTTTATTGCATTTTTGAAAGGATGGCCAAAAATATAACAGATGGAAAAGGCAGAAGAAATGGCAAAAAGTGAACATCTTATCAAAATACCCATCCCTGAAGCTAGTGTCTCCCTTTTTATTGTCAACTATGATTTAATAGATATTGCACATTTCCCCCTTATTCCTCCAGCAAAGCCTGTGAAATATATTCTAGGCAAATCAGAAATAATACTTCCAAGTCATAACTTTCAGATCAAGAAAAATCCACTTGCCCCCCAATTTTTGCATATTGCCATAATTTTCAGAGATATCCAAAAGATTTTTATGTAACAGCACATAACAGCACATAACAGCACTAACAAAATAGATCGGGCATGTTAGGCACATTTGTGAAACTGTAGCAAATGGAGAAGAAAAAGCACATTTGTCGTATTCTGAGATATCATGTTACTCCTAGGATGAGGAAGAGGCAGCAATTAATGAAACTGCTTTTTGCCTTTTTGTCTCTGCCAATACAATTGATTCAGGCAGCATATTCTAGCCTTTATCCTTGTTGCTAGGATGGAAAAATCTAATACAAACATCGTAAGTCTTTGGCTAAGTGCATGGCATATACTGAAAACAGCCAATGATAGCCAACTCTTACAAAATGTTCACCAGCTTTGAAATTGAGTAGGACACACAAGAATTATTTAAGACAAGCACAAATGAGAGGAATATAAAATGGTGGTTCATTAAGATGAAATGTGTTTGGAAAGCTGGCACGTCAATCATGGGGCCACTGGTTGCTAGAGCAACTTCTATGTACAATATGCTCACCCAGAAAATTCCAGGACTCAGATGGTGGTCATTTAGAATTAGCAAAGAACAGGTTTAAATAGCTTGAAACACCACTTTAAGATGTACTGAGTGGTACCTAGATGATGAAGCAAATCCTGTTTATTTTTTTTCCATCAAGCTTTCTTATATGACTTATGAATCTCATGAATACCAGCTTTATACTGCAGTGTTATGAACCTAGAAACTAATGGGAGATGACAGACACGGAAAGATTAATTCTGAGTTGGGGAATGTAGAATGTAGAAATTGAAGAAGTGAATGATGGAACTTCTACAATGATACAAAGGATTTTAACGATCAATCAAAACCAAAACTTTTATTTCTGATGGACTGATGGAAATTCAATTAGAAAAGGGCCAAGGAAGATTTTTACTTTTGCATGCTTAGTATATACTAGCTATTTCTATAATAAGAAACATATCTAATCAGCAAGTCCAAAAGTTAGAATTTATTTTTTTCCTGTTTCAAGACAGAGTCTTACAGTGTAAACCTGAAAATGGGCATGAACTTCATTCATGTACTTCCTAAATATATGTGTTTTTGTATGCAGAGCTGTTTACTGTTTGCCTGAAAACGACATGATTTACAGTCAGTGTTAGATAGATTATAGAAGATAATGCAATCCAGAGCATGGATCTGGAAATTAATGTGACAAAGATTAAAGCAATCTTGTTTGACAATGAAAATGGAGTGAAAGATTACCAGTTATATATTAGTAGGAAAAAATTATTGTAAATAGATGAATTTGTGCACCTTAATATAATGTTGAAAAAGATGAAAATATGAAGAGTGTTTAAAGGTAAATGTTCCCCTCGCACATACATGCTAGTCGTTCCCGACTCTAGGGGGCAGTGCTCATCTCCTTTTCATAGCCAAAGAGCCAGCGCTGTCTGAAGACATCTCCATGGTCATGTGGCCGGCATGACTCAATGCCAAAGATGCAGGGAACATTGTTACCTTCCCACCAAAGGTGATCCCTATTTTTTCTACTTGCATTTTTATGCACTTTCGAACTGCTAGGTTGGCAGAAGCTGGGAGAAGTAATGGGAGCTCACCCCGTTACACAGCAGCACCAGGGATTCTAACTGCTAAACTGCCGACCTTTCGATCGACAAGCTCAGCATCCTAGCCCCTTGAGCTACCGCATCCCCTTATGAAGAATGTTTAATATGTGCCAAAATATAATATATGGTAATATATGTTCTGTTGCAAGGAATAAATGTTGATGAAAGTAAGTAAAATGTTATGTATAAAATATGCTGCCTACTTTTTATATAGAAGTCAATTGTATATGTAAAGAAAAACCAAAGTAAATTGGATGGAATGGGCATGGAATATAGGTAGTCCTGACTTAATGACTCTAATTGAGACTGGATGAGGTGGAAGGGGAGGAGGAGGAGGAGGAGGAGGAGGAGGAGGAGGAGGAGGAGGAGGAAAAAATAATCCTCTAGTGGCATTAAAATCAAGTAACAAAATCATAATGTAACATTATGAAATGATTTTGAATTTGCAATAATAATTTAAGTTCAAGTTATTGTGCTGTATGTAATACCTCTAGTTTTTATTTCTAAGAAAAGAAACTCTCTTTTTTACATCTGAATCCCAGGTGATGTGAAACATCAATACAAATAGTTATAAATAGCATTGAAATATTTTTCTGCAAAAGGAAGTTTCATCCATGCATACTAACCAGCAAGTTGTAAACTTACTTGAACCAGAAACATCTGCTTGCTTTTCCAACAGGCACCACCTGTTTAAGTTACTTTTAACAATTTAAAGAAGATGTTAAAGTTCACAAGAATTCATAAGAAGTTGCAACACATCAGCCCTCCTTTGTTGCCTGCCTGAATACACATCCTTCAAAAAGTGTTAATTTATAACTTAGAATTATGATGTATGTATATTGTGGAAAAGTTGTTACTGAATTATTTGCCACATTGACAATTGAAGATCAGCAGTTCTGAGCTTAAAAAATGAATAAAATGGATAAAAGGTATTGTAAGTATAACAAATATTAAATTAAATTGGTAAAAAAATTGTCCCAGATTACATGACTCCTTCCTTCCCTACTTTTGAGTCATGACAAATGGAAGGAAATGAACTCAGCTTGTCACTTAACTGCTTCTGGCTATCCAAGTAACATTAGCTTCTATAGTGCTATCATCACTCATCCTTTCAACAGAGACAACAATTTCTCCTTTTCCATAATGAATCCTGTGTCCACTGGCTTCCCACACTCAGATATGGTTGGAGCAGCTGGATTGAGCTGTCAAATGAGAAGAGAGACTGAATGGTGAAACTTCTGAGCCTATTTTCAAATCATCTTTTGGCCATGAAATTTGTAAGCCACATTTTCTTAGCAAGGAACTGGTTGCATCTATAGAGATAAACAAACACAAATTATAAGTCCTTTCTACACTGAAGTGTGCTGAAGGTTCAAAGATGCTGGCTAATTGGGAACTTGCATTAATCACAACTAAGCAAGCCAACTTTTTCTTGTTTTCAGTTTTCATACCCCTTATTAGCATTTTTACAATTATATGTTCTTAACACTTCGGAAATATCTTAGAAGTGCCACAAATAGCTCACTTTTAACACATTTGTTTTTCTCCTTTCCCCATGAAGATTTTTTAAAAAGCTCATTAGCACTTCTTCTCTGGCTTTGCAATGAAGGTTGAAATGGCAAAAGAGAATGCAGTAACTATATTGGCCAAGTGTGATTGGACACACAAGGAATTTGTCTTGGTGCATATGGTCTCAATGTACATAAAAGAAAAGATTTGTTCATCAAGAATCATAAGGTACAACTTTTAATGATTGTCATAGGGTACAAATAAGCAATCAGGAAACAATAGCAGTATCAATTGTAAGGATACAAGCAACAAAGTTACAGTCATACAGTCGTAAGTAGAAGGAGATGGGTGATGGGAATGATGAGAAGATTAATAGTAGTGCAGATTTAGTAAATAATTTGACAGTGTTGAGGGAATTATTTGTTTAGCAGAGTGATGGCGTTTGAGAAAAAACTGTTCTTGTGTCTAGTTCTGGTGTGCAGTGCTCTATAGTGTCGTTTTGAGGGTAGGAGTTGAAACAGTTTATGTCCAGGATGTGAGGGGTCTGTAAATATTTTCACAGCCTTCTTTTTGATTCGTGCAGTATACAGGTCCTCAATAGAAGGCAGGATGGTAGCAATTGTTTTTTCTGCAGTTCTAATTATCCTCTGAAGTCTGTATCTGTCTTGTTGGGTTGCAGAACCAAACCAGACAGTTATAAAGGTACAGATGACAGACTCAATAATTCCTCTGTAGAACTGTATCATCAGCTCCTTGGACAGTTTGAGCTTTCTGAGTTGGTGCAGAAAGAATATTCTTTGCTTGCTTCTATAACCATTGTAGACTTATAACTTAACTGAAGGCTGAGTGGGTGGGCTCTCTTGTCCCCAAAAATAGAATCACTCTCATTCCAGATGACCTTGAAAAGATCACTGTATCAACATCACCAAAAAGGCATTAAGAGTTGTATACCTAATCTTGCGTAGCTTCTTCTCTGGTAATATTACACTACTAACCAGAACATACAAAACATTTGCTAGACCAATTCTTGAATACAGCTCATTTGACTGGAACCCGCACTGCATATTGGATATTAATCAGTGGTGGGATTCAGCCAGTTCGCACCACTTCGGGAGAACCGGTTGTTAACTTTCTGAGCAGTTTGGTGAACTGGTTGTTGGAAGAAATCATTAAGGCACAGAACCGGTTGTTAAATTATTTGAATCCCACCATTGATATTAATACAATTGAGTGTGTCCAGCAATATTTCACAAGAAGAGTCCTCCACTCCTCTGCTCAAAGAGAATACCTTATGCCACCAGACTTGAAATTTTGGGCTTAGAAAACTTAGCACTATGCTGCCTTCAGTATGACCTAAGCATAACTCATAAAATTATCAGCTATAATGTCCTACCTGTCAATGACTATTTCACTTTAACCACAGCAATATATGAGCACACAATAGATACAAACTTAAGGTGAACTGCTCCAATTGTGGAATTGTGGAAAATATGACTTCAGCAACAGAGTGGTCAATGCCTGGAATGCACTACCTGACTGTGGTTTCATCCCAAAAACCCCAAAATTTTAACCTAAGACTGCTTACTGTTGACCTCACCCCATTCCTAAGAGGTCTGTAAGGGGCGTGCATAAGAGCACCAGCATGCCTACCATCCCTATCCTAAATGTTCCCTTTATTTGTATTCATTTTATGTATTCAATTCATGATTGTACTGATATATATTATCTAATACGTACTTGACAAAATAAATAAATAAAAATAAATAAATAAAACATATGATTTTGATGAACAGCAACATTTTCAGGCCCTGTCATTACTAAAAGTCTAGAGCCCTCTCTCCTCCTGAGGTTTTAAAATATTCAAGAAGCCTTTTAAAAAAATAATTTAAAATATTAGAATTATTTTAACTTTAATTTCATTGAGAGCTACAAGGATCCTTTTCATTGTTGTGGATTCCCCAGTACTCATATATATCGTGTCACTGACCTCTGTTTTAAAGAAAGCTGTCAGTATAGTTCCTTCCTCTTCCTAAGGCTTCCTAAGTAAAATAATCATTCCTTTGCAACATGTATTTTAAAACTTAAGTTAATTGATTTACCAGTACATAAGGAACAAAAAGGTAAAGGCCAGCGTGTAGTGGAGTTTAATGTGTGGCTAAAGGAGTGGTGTAAAAGGGAAGGCTTTGGTTTTATTAGTCATGATGTCTGCAACTGGTCCAATGAAAAATTGTACAAAAGAGATGGATTGCATCCATCAAAGAAAGGGACTGAGTTACTTAGCAATACATTCACAGATTTTCTGGATAAACATTTAAACTGAACAGTGGGGACAGAGAATTAACTGATATAGAAAATTTCTGTCCCCAGCAATCGAAAACTAAAAGGGTTATCAGTGCATGTAACATAGATGTCTGTATGGGTAAGACTATCAACCATGCTATCAAGCAAAACCAAGCATTTAACAGTGAGTGCCATACCATGTGCACTAAACCAACAGGTGGCATGAAAGTAGGGGCAGTCAACACAGGTTATGTAGACAGTAAACACAAAATCAATCCAAATGGACTCAAATGTCTATACACCAATGCACAGAGTATGAGGAATAAACAGGGTGAATTAGAAATCCAAGTAAATGAGGGTAGATATGATATTGTTGCCATTACGGAAACTTGGTGGGATGAAACTGACAAATGGAACATACAGCTAGAGGATATAAATTATTTAAAAGAAATAGACCAAATAAAAGAGGAGGTGGAGTTGCACTATATATAAGAAATAACTACATCTCTACAGAAATAGAGCACAACAATGATGAAAATCATCTTGAATGTATTTGGGTCAATATAAAAGGGTGAAAACGATATTGCCATAGGTCTATACTATAGGCCACCCAACCAAACAGAGGAAGTAGATGAACTTTTTGCTAGTCAGCTAACTAAGGTATGTAGGAAGCACATCACAGTAGTAATGGGGGATTTTAACTACCCTGACATCAACTGGGAAACAAACTCTGCACCAAGTGGAAGATCCAACAGGTTCCTAACAAACCTAGCAGACAACTTTGTTTCCCAAAAATAGAGAAGGCGACAAGGGATCAGCCATATTGGACTTAATTCTCACTAACAGAGATGAAATGATAGAAGGTGTTGAAGCTACAGGAACCTTGGGGGCAAGTGACCACGCAATATTGGAATTCAACATTAAGCAAATACAAGTAGTAGAACAAAGTCAAACTAGAGTCTTGGACTTTAAGAGAGCTAATTTCAATAAACTTAGAGAGATCTTGAGAAGGATTCAATGGATGAGAATCCTCAGGGGGAAAACAACTCAAGAAGCTTGGGAAATTTTGAAAAGTGAGATTATAAAAGCACAGTCTAACACAATACCAATGAAGAAGAAAAATAGTAGATCACAAAAGAAACCAGCATGGATGCATAAAGAACTATCTGACAAATTGAAAGACAAAAAGGACAAATATAAAAAGTGGAAAGAGGGGCAAATAACTAAGGCAGAATATCAGCAAATAGCCCGAGCCTGTAAAGATGAAGTGAGGAAAGCTAAGGCTCACAATGAACAAAGGCTAGCGACAAAAGTAAAAAATAATAAAAAAAGCTTCTTCCAACATGTTAAAAACAAGAAAAAAGTCAAGGAAACAATTGGCCCATTGCTGGGAGAAAGTGGCAAGAAGATGACAAGCAACAGGGAGAAAGCAGATCTACTTAACTCATATTTTGCATCTGTCTTTACACAAAAGGAAAAACAATCCAACCTATCAAAAACAGCACTACAAAAAACAGATTAGAAACACAAGTTAAAATAGGGAAGAAAATGGTAAGTGAACACCTGTCTACCCTAGACGAGTTCAAATCACCAGGACCGGATGGATTACACCCCAAGGTTCTGAAGGAACTGGCAGACGTGATCTCAGAACCACTGAACTATATCTTTCAAAGATCCTGGAGCACAGGAGCTGCCAGAGGACTGGAAAAGAGCTGATGTAGTTCCCATCTTCAAAAAAGGGAAAAAAACAGATCCAGGAAACTACAGACCTATCAGTCTGACCTCAATACCGGGGAAGATTCTGGAAAAGATAATCAAGCAACGAATCACCGAACACCTAGAAGCAAACAAAGTAATAACCAAAAGCCAACATGGGTTTGTCAAAACAGATCATGCCAGACTAATCTTATCGCATTCTTTGACAAAATGACAAAATTAGTAGACCAGAGGAATGCTGTTGATATAATTTACTTGGACTTCAGTAAAGCATTTGATAAAGTAGACCATAACCTACTACTAGATAAAGTAGAAAATGTGGGTTAGACAGCACCACCACCAGATGGATTCGTAACTGGCTGACCAACCGCACTCAACGTGTAGTCCTCAACGGAACTACATCCACATGGAGGAAGTATGCAGTGGAGTACCCCAAGGCTCTGTTTTAGGCCCAGTACTCTTCAACATCTTCATCAATGACTTGGACGAGGGCATAGATGGGGAACTCATCAAATTTGCAGATGACACCAAGCTGGCAGGAATAGCCAACACTCCAGAAGATAGGCTCAAGTTACAGAAAGATCTTGACAGACTTGAACATTGGGCGCTATCTAACAAAATGAAATTCAACAGTGAAAAAGTAAGGTTCTACATTTAGGCCAAAAACAAAATGCACCAGTACCGTATATGTGGTACCTTGCTCAATAGTAGTACCTGTGAGAGGGATCTTGGAGTCCTAGTGGATAACCATCTAGATATGAGCCAGCAGTGTGCAGCAGCTGTTAAAAAAGCCAACACAGTTCTGGGCTGCATAAACAGAGAGATAGAATCAAGATCACGTGAAGTGCTAGTACCACTTTATAATGCCTTGGTAAGGCCACACTTGGAATATTGCATCCAGTTTTGGTCGCCACGATGTAAAAAAGATGTTGAGACTCTAGAAAGAGTGCAGAGAAGAGCAACAAAGATGATTAGGGGACTGGAGGATAAAACATATGAAGAACGGTTGCAGGAACTGGGTATGTCTAGTTTAACAAAAAGAAGGACTAGGGGAGACATGATAGCAGTGTTCCAATATCTCAGGGGCTGCCACAGAGAAGTGGGAGTTGGGCTGTTCTCCAGAGCACCTGAGGGTAGAACAAGAAGCAATGGGTGGAAACTGATCAAGGAAAGAAGCAACTTAGAACTAAGGAGAAATTTCCTGACAGTTAGAACAATTAATAAGTGGAACGACTTGCCTTCAGAAGTTGTGAATGCTCCAACACTGGAAATTTTTAAGAAAATGTTGGATAACCATCTGACTGAGATGGTGTAGGGTTTCCTGCCTGGGCAGGGGGTTGGACTAGAAGGCCTCCAAGGTCCCTTCCAACTCTGATGTTATGTTATGTTATGTTATGTTATGATATTTTTTTCCATCAAGGTCCACATTTGCTTAGCATGAATTGGTCATGCGTGAAAAGTTAAATTGGCCAAAGGCCAATCTCCTCATTTCTGCCCTTTTTCTTGCCCGATGGAAGGGAAACACAGATCATTCCTAGCAGATGGTTTCCCTGGTCACTGGCCATAATAAAGTTTGTTCTCTTACCAAAAGTCTGAACTGATGTTCTGCAGAAGGACTCTCCAATTCTTCCATCAGGTTGGTTTTCTTCCATTTGTAAAAAAAAAAAAAAGCATTTCCTTGTGACTTTCCCATCCTGATCAAAGTTGAATAAAGATGGATGGAGGGAAAGCATATTATTCAAGCCCAGGTGACTAAATTCAGCTTTAAAACAACAACAACCAAATGATTCCCCCTCCTCAGAAAAGAAGCACATTATGTTGGGAGCTAGTTAGAGCAGGGGTCTCCAACCTTGGTTCCTTTAAGACTTGTGGACTTCAACTCCCAGGGTCCCTCAGCCAGCAAAGCTGGCTGAGGAACTCTGGGAGTTGAAGTTCACAAGTCTTAAAGGGACCAAGGTTGGAGACCCCTGAGGTAGAGGCTCTTTTCCTGTAAAAAGAAAACCATACTATTTCAGATTGCATTTCATTTAAAGGGCTCTTGTAATTGATTCCCCCCCTCCAAAAAAAATCAGTTTGAAACAAAATGTGGCCTTTTCTTGATTATTTGTTAAGAGAGGGAGGCAAGCTCTATTCTGAAGCAAAAGAGAGTTTTTTTAGGCAAGCACTGCTCTTACAAAATATTTTTATACCTCAGAATGACCCTTTTCTCAGCAAAGCATATTATAAAAATGCAGGTCAATAGGAATAGTCCCTTTGACCTAATAGAAACAGAAATATGGAAGTGCAATTCTAAGTTTTGTCCAAAAATTACATTTTGCACATAAACATGATACTGAGCTTCTGTATATATTACAGTATCACATGTTTATGTTTTGGAAAGGCATGATGTTGAGGCAGCAAATGCTTATTTATGTGAAATGGTCACATCTGTTTATTAAACCTTTTTTTTTCTATCTGGAAAAAAATGTGTCACTTTTTCTTTTTTGCAGCTTCTGGGTTCAAAATGTCATAGCAGGCAGACTTCCAAAGAAATATGTTCCTCTTTTACAAGAAAGAACTATCCAAATCTCTACATTTGGTCTCTATTTTTGGTAGCACAATGCAGTTGTGAGAAAAGTATCTAGCATAATTCTCTCCTGTAATGAAATGAAACTGCAACCTTGAAATTGCAGAATAACTATAATGGCACAGATTGTTATGGACAATTGAGATTCTGGATAAAATTCCTATGACCAGGCTATTTATGTCAAAATTAGGTTGCATATGGTAAAGCAATCTAAAATGATAAAATTGCTTTAAGGCTTTTGTGTCCCTAGAACTAATGCTGAATCCAAGAATTCTGCTAAGCTGATTTCCGTGGAATGCCATTAGACCCTGTTCATCTGGGATGTGCAGATCAGTATAACAATCCTTTTTCCTATAAAGCTTAGCATGGAAGCATTTTGGTTTGTTTTTTTCTAATGATTTTTAAAAAGATTTGTGTCAGTTTATATTTGCAGGTTTCCTTGCGTATGGAGTTTTGGCATATAATAATTCCTAACATTGGTAGTTAACATAATTCTTTCTGTAATTTTCATTTAATGCAAATTTCTCACTGTCATTCCTTGTTATTATCAATTTCCTGGTACAGGGTTTTAAAATATAACTCTACTCGTTGTACTTTCCTTTATAGTTAACATAGCAACCTCTTTTGTATTTAGTTCGTTAAAAAGAACGAGTTGTTGGATATTTTGGAAGTGAGCTATTGACCAGTAAAAGCCAATTGCTACTATACTCTATTCGGTACTTTTCTTTTGAACTGTTTCAGAATCCATTTGGCAGATATTACAATCTGTTGCCATAGAAATCCATAGCAGATTTCACACTCCTAATGCTGACAGTCTAGCCATTTTGTCTTGACGGAGTCAAAATTTACTGACCCTCTTTTAATTCTTACTGTTCTCAAGAATTGGTTCAGAATATTAATGGTTTATTCTGGATTTGGAGAAAAGGGTTAATGGGTCTGAATATTATCTGCCTATTAATGTCAAATCAGGTCTGATTTTCAGATAACTTTTTGCAGCAGTTAGATCTGGAATTAATCAAAGTTGTAGAACTGAAGTTGGAGCATGTGTGTTTGCATGTGTGAATGGCAGAACATTCAATATACAACTGTGTGAAATTGTAGCTTGTTAGCTTCAGTCTCTGCTTCCATATTGCTCCTGTAAAGGCACTCTTACCCTGAGAATGTTAATATACTGAAGCATGATCCGTGATGTCCTAATGAAAGCTCCATCTTTTCATACCTGCATCATAAACAAATATAAAATAAACTGCACCACAATATATTTTTTGTTGCATGGCTCCCCTTGGCTGATATCGCAAATGGCTATGTGCTTTTGGAAGATTAATCCTTGATAGAACATGGCCTCTAGGGGTGAAAAGGCTATAGAAGGAATTGTATCCTAAGGATCCTTTTGCATTCAAAAAGATGAAAAATATCTACTGTGTTGCTTACCTAGGTGAGGCAGGAGGAGATAAGTATGGACATTTGGAGAGTGTATTAAGTAGGTTTCTGAGCATCTTCTCCCTCTACTTCAGGGAAATACAGTTCTTACTTTCGCAAAATGCTGACAAAAAAAAGAATGTTCCTTTATGTTTTGGGCTTTTTGCCACAAATAATCATCTCAGGTACCAAGGCTATCAATTCCAAGCTGTCTTTTAAAATAAAGACATGAATAGGAATCTGTTTAAAGATTTCACACAGATAGTGGGTGTGCTGCCTTTTAACTTAGCTCTTAGAACAGGCCTTGAAACTAGGACAGTGTTATTTTTAGGATAGTTTTTAAACACACAGCTCTGATTTTTAAATATGACAGATGTTTGTTTCAAGAGCTGTGCAATCACAGGAAATCAAAAGCACTTGCCAGAAAGATTAACAGGCAGTGCCTGACATTAATCTGAAAAGTTGCCTCTGCAGCAATGCAGGTTTTTCTGCCCCCCCCCCCTTGTCATGGATCTAATCCTCATAAGTCATAGATCAATTGAACTGTAACCCTTCAGAATATTTATAATTGGGTGGGCTGCACCATTTCAGAAGGTACTGTATGTCAGGTCAGAGAGATGTAGTCATTTTGCTGACAAGTCTATGTAAAGACCAGTTCAACAGCATTCCCGTAGATAATGTGGGGGGAGAATTAGAGAGTTTGCTAGCAGAGTGAACATGTAATATTCAAGATGTAACTTAGAGTCCTTACTATTCATAAGAGCAGCTAGGTTTATAGTAAAGGATTTTGGGGAGTAAAAGTGGGTGTGGAAGATTCTTACTTTCAACTGAATCCAGGCTGAAATTCCCTCAGAATTGTATGATTACCCAGCTGATGTTAAAGCGTAGGTGACGATGAGACATTTCTCCATCTATAAGGGTATGTATTTATATATATATGTTCCTGCATACATTTGCAAGTAGGATAGGCTTGGATGTGTGAATGCTTACAGAGCCAAGGGAAGAATGAAATCAGATGGGGACTGGTGTGGAAGATGGGGATGCTTACATTTATCTTCCTGGTAATGCTCAAAACACCCCTAACCCAGTTGCTCTCCAAAGCTAACCATGTTATCTATCTGTCTTTGTTAATCCTGCAGTTTCTGTTTCAATCACAACTGTAATCTTATTTATTTTATTTGTTATTTATTTGTTGGTATTTAATCTGTATTTCCTCTAAAGATTTAAGGCAATTTATACACCAGCAATCTCTTTCTTCCGATATTAAACCCACAATCCTAATCCCTATAAAATGGGTTAAGTGAGAGAAAGTAATCAGTTTGAATATGCTCCGTAACTTTCATAATTGATAGTGGATTTGAACCTTGGTCTCCCAGTCTTCTAGCACTTGGTGTATGTAGGAAATATAGAAGAAGAATCATAGTGGCATTGTTTGGCTTTCGTTGGGTTTTGCTTATCCTTTCCTCCAAGTTGTTAATTTTCTACACGAAGAGACTTTTGAGAGTCCCCAAATAAAGTCTGAAGTGATATAAGCCAGAGTGTAGGCTCAGTGAGTTTTTGTCCAAATAAAATGTGAATCAAAATAGATTCCATACTTTACATTCTGGAAATAAAAGTTACCATTTCCCCTGCCTTCCCTTTCTCCTTTCCCCCCTCCTTCCCTCCTTCCTCCATCTCCCACGGTCAAATTCTAAAGTTTACCCATTGTAATAAATAGGATTAAGTAAACACAATAAATATATAAAAATATTTTTAACTGAAATGGAAAAGAGAACTGTCAAATAAACATTATTAACATGAGTTATATGTGAGCAAAGAATTAGGATTGAAGAATCTGTGCATGTGCATCTAGAAAATAGTAGGTACCCATGAGACTTAGCATGCACAGAATCTCATTTTACATTCTGTGCTAAAGAATAATGTTTTGGGAAAGCCAAAAGTCCATTCCATAATAGTGCCAGATGATTTCATTACAGTTCTAAATGATTATCCAATGGCAATCCCCCCTCCCAATCCAAACAATTAAAGGGGGGAAAATGATATATTTGAGCCAAGCTGATTCCAGAAATGTGCATTAATGTTGGCTGCCAAGATGGCTCTTATTATTATTGTAACTGAGTACCTGAACTGGGCTTTTTATTTTACTGAGGCTCTTTTCTGAGATTGCTCATAGGCTCCTAGGGTAACTGATAATTATGGAGAAGTGATTCCCTTATGCAAAATCATTTCTATCCAGCCCAAGCCAATATTTTCAAATTGGAAGCAATTTACTTATGATATACATGGGATATCTGGCAACAGCTGGGCCCAGGAGAACTCAAAGTCAATAATTTTTCAATCTGTGCATATCATATCCAAGCAGAGATTTCTTCGACTTGTGGGTTTCATCACTTACATTTGATAAAGCAGTTAGTTTTTCAATAGCTTTCCTTGGGGGCCTGAATACAGATGTTACTTTGGTAGCATCGCAGGTATGTAAATGGATTTTTTTTAACCTAGGTAAGCCAATTAAACTGCTAGGTATCTGGGTTCTTGAATGAAAGCACCCTAAACAGAAAAATAGCTTTTTTGTTTCATTTTGCTAATTTATGAATGCACTTACTTGCCTCGTTTTTGAATGTTAAAGTAGAGCTTAAATAAATGAACCTAGCTCTTTATTCCACTGCAGGGGGCATTTTCATCCTTTGTCAAGATGTCAGCAAGGAGTCAGCTTATGCAGAAATACAGTTAGTTAGTTACACTGGTGCCGAACTAATCTTGGAGAATGAATATTCGTGTACGCCATGAAATCCTTTTTGGCTCCATTTTCACAAAAGGGCAGATGTTTGAAGCAGAGAAAGCATATTCCCATTTCTGAAGCAATTGGTCATAGATTTACTGCAGGGATAGGCAACGACAGCTTGGTAGGCAGCTCTTTTGGGACTTGCCAGGCTCTTTGCCCCACCTGTTACTGTTTTCATTAGGTTCTTTTAATTAAAAGAATGAATAAATAGGAAGTGACATTTTGCAAACCGACCATACAGGCCGCTCAAGCATTCTGAGATGGGTTTTACATAATCCAGTTGATTCATTTAATAAATTCACCCACATACAAGGCTGACACAGTACATCGAATGAGAAGAAAGCCAAAGACGTTCTGTTTGCACAACATGCTAAATTATGAATACACTAAACAAAGTTAAAAATGAGTGTTTAGTGTATTGTGCAAATGAGGCTGCTAGGTTTTTAATTAACCCGGTTATATGTGCTGTCTGAATTCAACCTTAGAAAATGAAGAAAAAGGTGAAAAACTGTATTCTATTTGTAAATATCCCAATGAGGTTAGACTGAAAGATAAATGGGATGCAGCAGTATCCAAAACAAGCCATGATGACACCAAGATGATGACATGTATTATGATATCATTGAACAAATTATGTAATTCTACCATGATATCTGGCACAAGTGCACAATTCACATCATGTGTACACAGAACAAAAGGGTTATTTTAAAATTACATTATGTAGTTATGTCCTGGTCTAGTCTTCTCAACCCTGGACAGTCTTCTAACTATATAGAATAGAATAGAATAGAATAGAATAGAATTTTATTGGCCAAGTGTGATTGGACACACAAGGAATTTGTCTTGGTGCATATGCTCTCAGTGTACATAAAAGAAAAGATACGTTCATCAAGGTACAACATTTACAACACAATTGATGATCAATATATTAATATAAATCATAAGGATTGCCAGCAACAAGTTATAGTCATACAGTCATAAGTGGGAAGAGATTGGTGATGGGAACCATGAAACGATTAATAGTAGTGCAGATTCAGTAAATAGTCTGACAGTGTTGAGGGAATTATTTGTTTAGCAGAGTGATGGCCTTCGGGAAAAAACTGTTCTTGTGTCTAGTTGTTCTGGTGTGCAGTGCTCTATAGCGTCGTTTTGAGGGTAGGAGTTGAAACAGTTTATGTCCAGGATGCGAGGGATCTGCAAATATTTTCACGGCCCTCTTCTTGATTCATGCAGTATACAGGTCCTCAGTGGAAGGCAAGTTGGTAGCAATTATTTTTTCTGCAGTTCTAATTATCCTCTGAAGTCTGTGTTTTTCTTGTTGGGTTGCAGAACCGAACCAGACAGTTATAGAGGTGCAAATGACAGACTCAATAATTCCTCTGTAGAATTGGATCAGCAGAAATGGACTTGAAATCTCATAATTTTAAATATTGACAAGGATAAATGTGCGCTCTCACAGAGAGGGACTCCTCAGGGTGCCGTCAGCTAGGCAGTGCCGTCTGGCGACACCCAGGGGAAGGGCCTTCTCTGTGGGGGCTCCCACCCTCTGGAACGAACTTCCCCCAGGACTCCGTCAACTTCCGGACCGCCGAACCTTTCGTCGTGAGCTTAAAACACACTTATTCATTTGCGCAGGACTGGATTAGTTTTTAAATTTATATTGGTTTTAAATGGGTTTTTATTATTTATATTGCTTTTTAATTCGGCTTTGTAGAATAAGTTTTTTAAATGTGGTTTTAGTGTGTATTTATATGTCTTTTACTTGCCTGTGAACCGCCCTGAGTCCCTCGGGAGATAGGGCGGTATATAAATGTGATTAATAAATAAATAAATAAATAAATAAAATGGAAAATCAGGGATTATGTCTGTATATAGTATACATAATCAGTATATAGTATACATAATCAGGGATTATGTCTGTAAACTAACAAAGCGTAAGCCACCCTGAGTCTTCGGAGAAGGGCGGGATATAAATGCAAATTTAAAAAAAAGCCAATTACAGACTTCTGGGGCACGACTGCTCTAGCTTTTATTAAATACTGCATTCAAACTTCAAACATTTCTTCAAAAATGTTATGGTACCAATGTTACAGACAATCAATTTGTTTATAAATATGTTTACTTTTTTCCCATTAAGTTTATACTAAATTCAGCTTTGTGAGACAAACATTTCATGATGGACATATATTCAGTGGTGGGCTCCAATTAATTTAACAATTGGTTCATCCTAAAGACTGGGTGGGCGAAGATAGGGGGGACAGGTCATGTGACTGAGTGGGTGTGGCCAACTTGATATCACTTATGGCAAGGTGGGGCGACACAGGCAGGCCAAAGTGGCAGTGGCTGGAGCCTTAGACTTACTTTTTTGCAGCAACAGCAATGATGATTCTCTGATGCCCCATCTCTTGCTGTATCTCGCTGCCCGACAGTCACAATTTTAAAAATGTTTTTTGCAGCAGGAAATGGCAGGTGGCCACTTCTGGCCTTTGTTGGTGCAGCTGGACACATGACCCTGACCTGAGACACCGGCCTGCAGCCACTGCTGCTCTTTTTCAGTGTGAAGAGCCTGCAGCCACCAGTTTTTTCCAGCCCTTTGCTCGGGTCCAGGAATGCACCAGTCCCTGGCTCTGGCCTTCCCCTGGGCCTCCACCTATATGCCACCTGCTCGTGCTTTGCCTCGGGTCGGGGGATGTGCCAGCCACTGGTCTTTGCCGGCAGCAAAGACCATGGTGGGCGAGGCAAGATAGGGTGGGGTAGGGCGGAATGGGGAGATTAGCCAGTGGAGGGATTTACCAGTTTGCCAAACTGTGCACAATCTTTTTTTTTCTTCTGTATTTTTCTTTTTTTTTGTTTTTTTTGTTTTTATTTATTTTATTCTTTCTTTCCTACCTACTTTCTTCCTTCACTCTCTCCTCTCCCTTTCCATTCCCTTCTGAAATGGCAGCTGAGCAGCCCCGATTTCATTTCAAATTATTTCTATTTCTTAATTACATATCTTCAATCATTCCTTTACATTGATCCTTCATCTCCCCCCCTCTCCCCCCTTCCCCTCCCTCTGCCCTCCCACCCCCCGAGACTTCCCAAAACAAAGTACAGGGTATAAGATTAACAATCATAAATTAAAATACAACATAAGTCATAATCCATAGTCACTCCTCTCTCTAAGACCTTAACTCCCCTTCCAGAAACAAAAAAGTACATTCTTCTTCCAGTCCATTATATATCAGTCCATTCCACTCCTAAAATCTTCAGAATCTTCCAATTAAATTAGTATTTCCAGTTCATCAATAAAATACATAGTTTTTAATATCCAATCTTCATCAATTAACACCAAATATATATCAATCCATTCCACTCCTGAAGTCTTCAGAATCTTATAGTTTTTAATATCCAATCTTCATCGATCAAGACCAGGACGATATTCCATCTTTCAGTATTCATCAGAAATTCTTTTATAATATACCTTTCTTCCTTAAACAGTCTCCCAAATATAATTCATATTTCCAGCTTAAATTCTTAAATTTTTATCCAATCTCCAAAAATAAACAATATTCTATCTTCTCATATCTTTAATATCACTTACATAAATCAAATAACATTGCTAATATTAATATTTCTTCAATTTACCTTACATCTGTCAAATAACATTATTAAAATTATAACTTATATCCAAAATATATCAATTATAACAATTAAAATTAATTAAATTGATATATTGACCATCAATTGTGTTGTAAATGTTGTACCTTGATGAACGTATCTTTTCTTTTATGTACGCTGAGAGCATATGCACCAAGACAAATTCCTTGTGTGTCCAATCACACTTGGCCAATAAAAATTCTATTCTATTCTATTCTATTCTAAATTCTATTTAACCAAATACCAACATTACATCCATAAATTTTTCTATCTGTCCTCCAAAAGTTAAACAATATTCCATCTTCCCATTCCTTTATACCTCACATATATCAAATAGTAACACCTTATACCCAAAATAAGTCAGTTGTAAAAATTAAACCCTATATATATATATTAAAAAAAATACCATCAAAATCACATCTTAAGCATTCTCCTTCCCCTTGTCTTCTATCTTACACATTTTCCACCATCTGCTCACCAATCAGCTTAACATCTAACAATAAAGAATTTCCAATCTTTAATATATTGGTGTAAAAATCTCTTGTTTAAAAACTTATTAAGAAAAGATAAGCCTCCAAAAGTTCCTATAAAAAAATAATAATTCCATATTTGAAGTGAAGAAGTTTCCAAGATTTTAGTAGTTAGTTCTGTTTGCTTAAGAGCCATTCTTAAACTGTAAAAATCTACCAAAAAGAGAAAAAAAATTCAATCTTCTCATATCTTTAATATCACTTACATAAATCAAATAACATTGCTAATATTAATATTTCTTCAATTTACCTTACATCTGTCAAATAACATTATTAAAATTATAACTTATATCCAAAATATATCAATTATAACAATTAAAATTAATTAAATTGATATATTGACCATCAATTGTGTTGTAAATGTTGTACCTTGATGAACGTATCTTTTCTTTTATGTACGCTGAGAGCATATGCACCAAGACAAATTCCTTGTGTGTCCAATCACACTTGGCCAATAAAAATTCTATTCTATTCTATTCTATTCTAAATTCTATTTAACCAAATACCAACATTACATCCATAAATTTTTCTATCTGTCCTCCAAAAGTTAAACAATATTCCATCTTCCCATTCCTTTATACCTCACATATATCAAATAGTAACACCTTATACCCAAAATAAGTCAGTTGTAAAAATTAAACCCTATATATATATATAAAAAAAAATACCATCAAAATCACATCTTAAGCATTCTCCTTCCCCTTGTCTTCTATCTTACACATTTTCCACCATCTGCTCACCAATCAGCTTAACATCTAACAATAAAGAATTTCCAATCTTTAATATATTGGTGTAAAAATCTCTTGTTTAAAAACTTATTAAGAAAAGATAAGCCTCCAAAAGTTCCTATAAAAAAATAATAATTCCATATTTGAAGTGAAGAAGTTTCCAAGATTTTAGTAGTTAGTTCTGTTTGCTTAAGAGCCATTCTTAAACTGTAAAATCTACCAAAAAGAGAAAAAAAAATCAATAAATTTTTCTTCTTAAACATTATGATAAAGAAAAAGGTAAAAAGAAAAAAAAATCATTAACATATTATTAAGATTAAATCATTAATCTTATTCATTCCATTTAAAAAGTAGCTTGTTATGTTCTTCTTTTCCTTTGTCCTTTTATAGTTTCACTTTCCTTTGTATATTGCAAACGCCATTTTAAATCCACTCAAGTTGAAAATTAGTTCAAAGGAAAGCTATTTAAGAGCTGAAGTTAAGATTTATTACTTGCAAATCCTTGCTAGTCCTCCTACTTTGTTCTGTCTGTGTTGAGTTCTCTTTAAAAATAAATCTTGGCACAGAGATGGTCGCGGCCATCAGAAGCACCCTGGGCACGGAGCTTCGTCAGGCTAAAGGGGAGCTCTCACCCTTCGATCCCCTGGTTAAATTCCAGGGGCTCCCGGGGAGCTCTACCCAAACCTGACCACTCTTCCCTCCCCCTTCTCCTGGGGGAGAGAATTCCAAACCGTTTGACAGCCCATTTACGCTGTCAGGGACGGTTTGACGAAACCCAGGGCAGACGATCCCAAAGGAACGTCCACGAAGCCTGCGTTGCCAGCGGAAGTCTCTAAACTGTGCACAATCTTAACAACCGGTACGCCCGAATCAGTGCGAACTGACAGTGGCCCACCTCTGCATATATTACTATGAGCCCTTCAAATAGACCAGATAAAGATGGCAGACTTACGAATGCTAATGCTACTTTATGATAAATTTAAGAATGTTAAATTGGGGGGGAATGTTGCCCCCCCCACTTACCTTCAAGGGTCTTTTGCTTGACTGTGGATTGGACTAGAGTACCTCCAAGGTCCTTCCAAATCTTTTAAAGCTGCCAGATTAAGAAACATTGCTTTGGACACTATTCTACACTATCTCTCTATAGCATATTCACTGGTACAATTTTCATGTATTCTGAATACCAGAAAATTTATAAACAAAATAGGAACATTCTTGAGAGTAACAAGCAAAGATTCAATTGTTCTAGGATTGCGAAAATGGATTTCCAGGTCCAAATGCTACAGCCTTTTCACCAGGGGTGTCAAACTCAATGCCCAGGGGCTGGATCTATCCCGTGGGTTGCTTAAATCTGGCCCACAGGGCCACCCTGGAAACAGTGAAGGACCAGTCTGCGGTACCTCTGCCAGCAAAAATAGAATACCATTTTTGCTAGTAGAGGGTTGTAGGAGGCTGTCATAGCTGAAAACAGAGCTCGGGAGCCTGTTTTCGTTGGCAGAATGCTCAGGCCACCACAGGCACCCTCGACACAAATGACATCATGCTGGCCATGCCCCCTGCCTACACCTGCTCTGGCCCCCTGAGGTCAAACATAACCCTGAGGTGGCCATCAATGATATTGAGTTTGACACCCCTGATCTACACCCAACATCTTCCAAAGCCAAACATTCATTATTATTTTTATTTTTTTTAATTTATATCCCGCCCTTCTCCGAAGACTCAGGGCGGCTTACACAGTGTTAAGCAATAGTCTTCATCCATTTGTATATACAAAGTCAAGTTTTATTGCCCCCAACAATCTGGGTCCTCATTTTACCTACCTTATAAAGGATGGAAGGCTGAGTCAACCTTGGGCCTGGTGGGACTTGAACTTGCAGTAATGCAAGCAGCTGTTGCTAATTTATAATAGCAATGGCAGTGTTGTTATTGCTTCTGTTTATCTTTCTACCCACAGAACATTCATTGTTCTTATTTGCATCCTTTTTTCTTGCTTTTTTAAAAAAAAAAGTTAGTCTAAAGTGCAGAAAATGAGTTTTGACATCAAAATTCCTTCAGCACCAAACTGACCACAGGACATTTTCTGGCAACTTTCTATACAGATAGTCCTCGACTTGTGACGACAATCGAGCCCAAAATTTCTATTGTTAAATGAGACATATATTAAGTGAATTTTGCTTTATTTTATGACCTTTCTTGCCTCAGATGTTAAGTGAATCATTGCCGCTGATAAATTAGTAACATGGTTGTTAAGTGACTTCCCCATTGACTTTGCTTGCAAGAAGGTCACAAAAGGGCGATCACATGATTTTAGGACACAACAACAGTCATAAATATGAACCGGTTGCCAAACTTCTGAATTTTGATCACATAATCATGGGGATGCTCAAAAGGTCGTAACTGTGAATAATGGTCATAAGTCACATTTTTCCACTTTTTTTTTTTGACCCAGGCCCAAGTAGGTAATAGTAAACTCAGTCAGTTTAAAAACAAACAAACTTTATTAGAACAGCTGAGAATAACTCATTCTCAGCATAGTCCAAACTAAATAAAAGCAAATTCTTCAGTCTTATCACCAACTTAGGCCTAATTAGGCAAACTGCCAAAGGCTTTTCTTGGCAAAAGTTCAAAAGCAGAAGACGCCAATAAGAAATAAATGCAGCAAGACAAGGTTATCAACATTGTTTTCCGGCAAAGAGCCCAAACACCATTAATCTTTATGAGAGGAGTTTGCTTTGCTTTAGCTGCTCTTGCCTTCTGGCAGCTCTTCTCATGTGTGCACTACAAACAGGCTCCTCCTGTTTCTCTGCCTCACGACTGTCAGCCTCTGGAGGCTCCGGAATCCACACAACACTCCCAGATGGCCCTGGCCCCACCTCTGCCTCCGATGCAGAGCCCTCAGCCAGGCCTTCCCCAGTCCCCAGGACTGGCCCATGTTCTTCTGTAGCCTCATTGCTGTCCAACTCTGTTGCTATCTCCGCGGGCTGCTGGCGAACCACAACACTTATTTCACAAGGTGAGATCAGGCTCTTTTGACTCTTTTAGGCTATCAGAACAATAGAGGGATATGTTTGAGATTCCGAAGTGCTAGTAAAGAGCTAACCAATAAAAAGTTTGAGAGATGCATGCTGAAAAATCTCAATCAATGAACCCTTATCTACTTAGTAACCAAAATGTCTTGTCCTGCCCATCTCACTGAGACACTGCCCCCCACAATCCTTTTTCCTCTATAAAAAAGAATACTCAGAAGTCTTGTGATGATGCTGATCTGCTTTTACTGTATTATTCTAAGTCCTTTTTCAATCTAATAATGCATTATTAGCAGTGGTGGCTAGGGAATTCTGGGAGTTGAAGTACCAGATGTCTTCAAGTGGCTATATTGAGAAGTGCTGCTCTGGTGACTGCCTCAAATGTCCCACCCATCCATTACAATGAAACAAAGCAGTTTCTCTGCTTGCAAATGGGTAGCTGCTATTGAACAAACACCCAGCAGCTCAACTGTTTTTTTTTGTTTTTGTTTACATTTATACCCCGCCCTTCTCCGAAGACTCAGGGCGGCTTACACAATGTTAAGCAATAGTCTTCATCCATTTGTATATACAAAGTCAAGTTTTATTGCCCCAACAATCTGGGTCCTCATTTTACCTACCTTATAAAGGATGGAAGGCTGAGTCAACCTTGGGCCTGGTGGGACTTGAACTTGCAGTAATGCAAGCAGCTGTTGCTAATTTATAATAGCAATGGCAGTGTTGTTATTGCTTCTGTTTATCTTTCTACCCACAGAACATTCATTGTTCTTATTTGCATCCTTTTTTCTTGCTTTTTTAAAAAAAAAAGTTAGTCTAAAGTGCAGAAAATGAGTTTTGACATCAAAATTCCTTCAGCACCAAACTGACCACAGGACATTTTCTGGCAACTTTCTATACAGATAGTCCTCGACTTGTGACGACAATCGAGCCCAAAATTTCTATTGTTAAATGAGACATATATTAAGTGAATTTTGCTTTATTTTATGACCTTTCTTGCCTCAGATGTTAAGTGAATCATTGCCGCTGATAAATTAGTAACATGGTTGTTAAGTGACTTCCCCATTGACTTTGCTTGCAAGAAGGTCACAAAAGGGCGATCACATGATTTTAGGACACAACAACAGTCATAAATATGAACCGGTTGCCAAACTTCTGAATTTTGATCACATAATCATGGGGATGCTCAAAAGGTCGTAACTGTGAATAATGGTCATAAGTCACATTTTTCCACTTTTTTTTTTTGACCCAGGCCCAAGTAGGTAATAGTAAACTCAGTCAGTTTAAAAACAAACAAACTTTATTAGAACAGCTGAGAATAACTCATTCTCAGCATAGTCCAAACTAAATAAAAGCAAATTCTTCAGTCTTATCACCAACTTAGGCCTAATTAGGCAAACTGCCAAAGGCTTTTCTTGGCAAAAGTTCAAAAGCAGAAGACGCCAATAAGAAATAAATGCAGCAAGACAAGGTTATCAACATTGTTTTCCGGCAAAGAGCCCAAACATCATTAATCTTTATGAGAGGGGTTTGCTTTGCTTTAGCTGCTCTTGCCTTCTGGCAGCTCTTCTCATGTGTGCACTACAAACAGGCTCCTCCTGTTTCTCTGCCTCACGACTGTCAGCCTCTGGAGGCTCCGGAATCCACACAACACTCCCAGATGGCCCTGGCCCCACCTCTGCCTCCGATGCAGAGCCCTCAGCCAGGCCTTCCCCAGCCCCCAGGACTGGCCCATGTTCTTCTGTAGCCTCATTGCTGTCCAACTCTGTTGCTATCTCCGCGGGCTGCTGGCGAACCACAACACTTATTTCACAAGGTGAGATCAGGCTCTTTTGACTCTTTTAGGCTATCAGAACAATAGAGGGATATGTTTGAGATTCCGAAGTGCTAGTAAAGAGCTAACCAATAAAAAGTTTGAAAGATGCATGCTGAAAAATCTCAATCAATGAACCCTTATCTACTTGGTAACCAAAATGTCTTGTCCTGCCCATCTCACTGAGACACTGCCCCCCACAATCCTTTTTCCTCTATAAAAAAGAATACTCAGAAGTCTTGTGATGATGCTGATCTGCTTTTACTGTATTATTCTAAGTCCTTTTTCAATCTAATAATGCATTATTAGCAGTGGTGGCTGGGGAATTCTGGGAGTTGAAGTACCAGATGTCTTCAAGTGGCTATATTGAGAAGTGCTGCTCTGGTGACTGCCTCAAATGTCCCACCCATCCATTACAATGAAACAAAGCAGTTTCTCTGCTTGCAAATGGGTAGCTGCTATTGAACAAACACCCAACAGCTCAACTGTTTTTTTTTGTTTTTGTTTACATTTATACCCCGCCCTTCTCCGAAGACTCAGGGCGGCTTACAGTGTATAAGGCAATAGTCTCATTCTATTTGTATATTTTTACAAAGTCAACTTATTGCCCCCCCAACAATCTGGGTCCTCATTTTACCTACCTTATAAAGGATGGAAGGCTGAGTCAACCTTGGGCCGGGCTCGAACCTGCAGTAATTGCAAGCTACTGTGTTCTTAATAACAGGCTTTACCAGCGTGAGCTAAACCGGCCCCTGTGGGTCTACTCAGGGTCTACTCAGGGTCTAGTACTGCCGGGCTCGAACCTGCAGTAATTGCAGGCTACTGTGTTCTTAATAACAGGCTTTACCAGCGTGAGCTAAACCGGCCCCTGTGGGTCTACTCAGGGTCTACTCAGGGTCTAGTACAGTTTACACAGTAAACTGTGGGTCTACTCAGGGTCTAGTACAGAGGTGTCAAACTCAAGGCCCGTGGCCAGGATCCGGCCCACAGGGTGCTTAGATCTGGCCTGCAGGGCTGCCCTGGAAACAGTGTCACATCCAGAAATGGATTTCGAGCTGGCCATGCACACGATGGCCATGCACACGATGGCCCCTCCCTGGTCCCCTGAGGTCAAACAACCCTGATGCGGCCCTCTATGAAATTGAATTTAACACCCCTGGTCTAGCACAATAGAATTTCCCTACAAAGAGCATTCAAAAATTGCCAGAGGATAAACTTTCATCTGTGTTTGGATCTGCACCTCCAAATTGCCACAAATGTGCACCCCACGCCAATCAAAGCTATGAACCCGACCACCTTTTTAGGTTTTCTGGTGCTGAAATTCTGTTATTCCTGATCCCGATTTCCTCCAGTTGAGGTTGGAAGAAGAAGAAAGCTACTTTCCAGGCACAATTGGAATCCAGAGAATCCAATCCAATCCAGAGCTGTTCATGGAATAATACTTCTGAGCTCTGGAAGACTCCCTGCATGACATAAAGGAGTGACCAGAAATCAACCACCAAATAAATATATAAAGGCAGAATGCAGCTCCTTGCAAAAGATGTGCATCCCCTATTTATTCAGTAGGTGGCAGTTAAAAGCTTAGATGAGATCTGCTGTCGCCATTGAGGTACTAATAGCAGCTGAAGCAGCAGCTAAAGCTACAACTGGTTCACCGCCGAGAGGAAGAAGGAGTGTGACTGGAGGGAGCTTGTCACTCCCTAGCACTAGCATTAACCACAACCCCAGCATCCAAATAGGAAGGCAGAAGGTAAGCTCATGAGCCCCATAAGCAATGCAAAAAGCCCCCCAGAACAGTTGCTGATTGGTCATAAAAGAGGAAAAGGGAAGTGAGTTTCAGCTGGAGAGAAGAAAATCAGCCAGCTATCTTCATAGCAAAAGATTCTATCTGATCCTTTCTATTTCTCTCTCTCTCTCTCCCCCAAATCTCTCGACTACTATGACAGACAAAAACTGAATGGTATAGGTCAGACTTATTTCCCTCAGGTAAGTTTCTATGTTGTTGTTGCTTTAAATTTAACCCTTTTGCAGATCTCTGTTCTATAAGGAACACATAATGATGCTCACTGAACGTTACAGATTTTTATCTAAGGAAATAAATGTGCAATGGATGTATAGTACTGCCCAAGCATTGGAAATAGGAGAGAGAAAAAAGGGAGATTATTATTTTTTTTTTGAAGGAAGGGGAGAGGATGTGGGGAGAAATCATCCATATATAGATAGATAGATAGATAGATAGATAGATAGATAGATAGATTTTGAAAGGCAAAAAGAGGTTTTGCAAGAGGGAACTTTATATAGCTCAGCATCTTTCAAAATGTTCTGAATATTTAGTGATGGGCTCAGGAATTTTGCCTTACATGCCTTGGCAAATGTGTCTGAATTTATTCGAACCGAAAGAGGCAGATACCAGGATATTATTTTAAACAAACAATCAAAAAATCTCTAGTATGTTTACAGCAAGTAATCTTTAGAGATGCCTTTCTATTTATAAGCCAAGGCATGTCTTAATAACCCAGATAATCATTTTCCCGAAGTTAATTTTAATCAAGGAGATATGGAAAATCAGCTTTTTATGATTATTTTGTTGCTCATTATTTTTGCCCTTTCAAAAAGAATATGTGAAAAATCATAATATCTTTAGTTTCTGGCATTGCATGTTTAATACGAGTGCCTATCTTGATAGGTATTTATGTTTCTGTTCATGTAAGCATACTTTTTAGAAGTTTGAGTAATAAACTTCTTTGTTTTGACAAAAAAATGAATGTTGATTGATATTGATATGAATTCTGGATAGTTTTTCACTATTTACACAAATCTATATATTCAGAAGAAAGCCTCACTGTGTGTTCAACTGTATTTCTATGTCATAGCATAGTATTAATATAGGCATAGCCATTGATGAAATTCTGCAAAATGATTTTACTATATACAATCACTTATAAGCAACGACTATAGCTCAATAGCGATGCACAGATGTTCAATTTTAATCCTAGCCAACAAATGAAGAAATGCATACACAGAAGCATTTGAATTTAGCCATACTGGCATCTTTTGTCAAAATCTTGAGGAAGACTTTTTAACTCTACACTAGGTTATTAAAACAATATATGGCCATAGAGTATTGCCTGCAAGAAATATCTAGTATGGATGTGCTAGTCTGTGACCAAATCTTCTATATATTTTTATCAAGAAACTATAGTTATTCATATGGTTTATTCTTTTTCAAATCTGCTGATTCTGAAGCTCTCTTTTAGTGTTGTAAAGTATTACCGTCATCAAAAGCTTTCATTTTTAAAAATCTGTAATGTTAGTATGGACTGTATAAAATGAAACAGCTTTAAACTGGAGAAATTTCATTACAGGAGTATTTTATTTTTTTAAAAAACCCCAAATTCTATGTAATAATGAATAATCTGAAAAAAACTGCTTAGGGAGATTATAATGTTTGTACCACACACATTGGACTACAAGTCATAATCTAACCTAACCAGCATGGAGGAGAATTGCACCCCATCCCCCAAAGCTTCTGAGGGCCCACAATATATTTGCTGACTTTTAGGAGACCCATTGAAAGAAATTAGTGTTACGTGCTTAATAAAATGTGCCAGATGTTGCAGAATAGCTCCAGTGGGAAAAGCAACAACAGGTAGTCCTCAATTTATGACTACAATTCAGCCCAAAATTTCTGCTGCTAAGTGAGACATTTGTTAAGTGAATTTTGCCCCATTTTGTGATGTCTCTTCCCATTGTTGTTAAGAGAATCACTGCAGTTATTAAGTTAGTAACACGGCTATTGGGTGAATGTGGCTTCCCCGTTGACTTTGCTTGTCAGAGGTAATTGACATGACCCTGGAACCCTGCAACTGTCATAAATATTTTGCCAAATGTCTGAATTTTGATCATGTGACCATGGAGATGCTGCAATGCTTGTAAGTGTTAAAAATTGTCATAAATCACTTTTTTAAAGTGCCATTGTAACTTCGAACAGTCACTAAATGAACTGCTGTAAGTCAAGGACTACCTGTATTGGTAGACAAGTCTATGTCTTTTACTGCTCAAACTTTTAAAACCACAAATTCAGCCAGCTCCATAATGAATCTTGCAACTGTCATTTTCGAAGATTTCGAAGATTCAGACTAATATTTAGTTTTTGCTTTGCGCTACCATTTGGTTTCCTATGGAGATAATCAGGCAGCTGTGATGCTTCTATCCTGATTGTTATAAACAATGCATAAAAACTACTGGATAATTACCCTACATTGAGTCATTGTTCTCTCTATCTACTGTCTGTCTGTCTAGCTTGTTAAAAGATACAAATAATTACATTTATAACCATATCTATAGCTATCACAATCTGAATTTTTTTTTAAAAAAAAAAAGATAATTCATCTTTTCGATCTCTGCTGCATTGAGCATCTAGATCAAACGGAGAAGTTAAGGATATAAAGCATTTCCATAATGTGAGGGAAAGATTCCAGGAACCATCCTCTAAATTTCTTGCCTCTTTTTTTTATTTCTTTTCTGAGAGGCCTGTCAGTATTCTTTATGTTTTTTACATAATAGAGTAAACTTTGCATTAAAGTTGTAATGAAAAAAAATGCATGAAGTCCTTAAAAATAAGTGTCAAAATAAAACAGAAAAAAGGGAAAAATATATAGTACAAATGATTTTGTGTCTTGTACCTTTTGTTTTTTTTTTCTTTTTCTGTTATTATTTTAAAAAGCAATAAAAATGTATATTAAAAACACTTTGCATAAAGACTGTGGAAATACAGTGGATTATCTGCTACTACAATGCTAGCACTCTTTCTAAAATGTTTTCTAAAGCGTAGGAACGGAGATAAAAGCTTATCAAGTTCCAGTTTGCTTCAAGTGCCTTCCTTGAACGCTCAACAACTCACACTAAAAATCAGTAGTGCGAAGTAATGAGATTGCATAATTATTTCTTTATTTTTCCTCCTTAATGCAGATTTCTAGTGGTCCTGGAAAAATTACTCTAATTCCCATTATTTTTTTAAAAAAAAACCTCATTAGATTTTATTTTAAAAATATACTGTCCTTTCCATTATAGACATTATAATCAACCCTATAAGCAAAGCTATTACATTTCACAAGGGATCCTAATATTCCAGACCTAAAATATTTTTTTATATTTATCATTTTGAAATGATTTGTTTTAATAATCTGTTTTCTTTTTTCAAAGTCCCCAAAGCTCTGCATTAAAGCATCCATTTATTAACAATTAAAATATTAATTACACTCTAAAGCTCAATACAGAAATTTGAATTTCGAAATTGTTTGAGAAACCATTGGGAAATTATTGCACGTCAAAAAAGTTATATAAATGAATTCAATCCGTTTTGAATTTTTCTAAAAAATTAATGTTTAGAAATTAGAGACTTTCCAAAAGGAAAGCATTTCAGAAAGCATTTTTACATGACAGATTAAGTATGGACTTTGGTGCTAGACAATGTGACAGCACCCATAAATTTAGCTGGTTCTAAAAGGGGATTGGAAAACATTGTAGATGAATGGGCTATCAATGGTTACTAGTCCTCATAATTTTAGGTGGTCTTGAATTATTAGTGGCTTTGCATTTCCAACAGTTTTTTAATGGTTATTTTAGTAGTCAAAGCATCTTCTACCAATTTTCTTTCAATCTAAAGTTCAAAGTAAATTGCTGACATTTTATGACCAGTTGGATTACTTGTTTTTGGTAGCAATTTTATAAAACAATCCATGTTAAAAATGAGATAAATATTACAAGCTGAATTCTCCCTTCCACCTATAACTGTGATGGCGAACCTTTTCAGCACCGAGTCCCCAAATTGGAATGTGTGTGCATGTGTGTGCACCGGAGCTCCAAAAACTGGAAAAGCAGCTGGCCAGTGCATATGTGCATGCCAGCCAGCTGGTCTTTGGGTTTCTGGCACTCCAGCGCACCGGTCAGCTGGTCTTTGCGCATGCTAGAGCACTGGAAACCCAAAGACCAGCTGGCCGGCATATGCATGCATTTTTTGGCCTTTTTTCAGGACCATTTTCCAGGCCATTTTCAAGCTGTTTTGGGGCCATTTTCAAGCCGTTTTTCAGGCCATTTTCTGGCGCATTGGCACTCATGAAGACCAGTTGAAAATCAGAAGAGCAGCTGACAATATCACGCATGCCCACAGAGAGCGCTCTGCTTGCCACTCTGGCACGCGTGCCATAGGTTCACCATTCCGGGCCTATAACATTCATATTGAACCTTACCCAGTGGTGGGATTCAACCAGTTCTCACCACTTTGGCAGAACCGGTTGTTAACTTTCTAAGCAGTTTGATGAACTGGTTGTTGGAAGAAATCATTAGGGCAGAGAACCGGTTGTTAAATTATTTGAATCCCACCACGGACCTTACCAAAACTTCACGGAATCCTGAATTAATCTTAGATATGATAACTACTGCAGGAGTACCATATATTTCTTACTGAAAGGTATCTAGCCCTTCAATGGAGGAATGACTAAAAAGTTGTGGGGGCATGCTTCAATGTTCAGAACTTTGTACTTTAAAAGGAAGCCTGACACAAAATTCAACTTAAACTGGAAACCAGTCTTAGACTATTAATACAATACATGGATTGCCACCACAATCCATGTATTTAAATTAAATAAATTAAAAATGATTATCAAGAATCATGTTCAATGTAATATAGGTTTATTGAACATATTCAGTGATCTGTATTACATTAAACATGATTCTTGATATTCATTTTTAATTTATTGGTAATTGTTTGCATTTTAGATGTTATATAAAATATACTTAACTATTTACAACTAATTAGCAGCATGTTAGAAGGGTATATTCTCTAAGACATTTTTAAATCTGTGATTTATTCACTTGTATTATATTGTCTTATTCTTTTTTCAGCATTTTTTCTTGCTTATATATTTTCTTTAAAGTTCATTTAAAAAAAAATCAACAATTCGAATGACTAGATAGAGCTATTGCTTTCATGTCTGGCTTGTGAATTTCCCCAGATCTATTTGGTTGATCATGTTATTACAAAAAGATGTATTAGATAATGACACTGGCCTGAGTTTCAGTCAAACTCTTCTTATGTTTTTATACTCTTCTCTGGCAGTTGCAATGAAATTATCATAAGAAAATGGTCCATGTTTATATCAATTTATGAGTACTGATGCCAAACTAGACTAGACTTTAAGTAGCACTGCGTGATCACTACTAGAATAAAAAAGTAGAAATTATGATTAGATAATTATTTTACCTTTGCTTATTAAATTATTGCAGACATTTTTATTAAATAGTTAATTATATTAATTATTTAATAAAAATAGAAATACACCTAGCAATTTTGCATAAGACACTCTAGAAGAAGCCATACTTGTTACCGAGCCAGATTGGTCAGGAGACAGACATGCAAGAAGCAGATGCCATAGTAACAGAATTTTAAAAGTTAGACACAATTTCTCTTCTCCCTCGGTCTCCTCCCCCTATACAAAAAGAATCAAGAGGGGTCAGTTTTGAGTTTCTTCCTTGCCCACTCCTGTCTTTCCAGACTAAATTGATGTTTTTGAAAAAGCTGCTGTATATTTTCTTCAACATCATTTCTGTACTCCTCTACATTACTATGAGCAAATTGAGGCAATTACTTTTAGATATATAATAAGGAGAGTTGAAAGGGACCTTGGAGATCTTCTAGTCCAACCCCCTGCTTAGGCAGGAAACCCTACACCACTTCAGACAAATGATTATCCAACATCTGCTTAAAAACTTGCAGTGTTGGAGCATTTAAATCTTCTGGAGGCAAGTTGTTCCACTGATTAATTGTTCTAACTGTCAGGAAATTTCTCCTTAGTTCTAAGTTGCTTCTCTTCTTGATTAGTTTCCACCCATGGCTTCTTGTTCTACCCTCAAGTGCTTTGGAGGATAGTTTGACTCCCTCTTCTCTGTGGCAGCCCCTGAGATATCGGAACAATGCTATCATGTCTCCCCTAATCTTTCTTTTCATTAAACTAGACATACTCAGTTCCTGCAACCGTTCTTCATATGTTTTAGGCTCCAATCCTCCAGTTTTGATAGCAGATACTGGGTGCAGAACAATCTCAGGAAGAAAGCAATCAGCAAGTTTAAAGTTAAGAATCAGCCATCTTTTTCATTGCCTTTGAGTTATAGAATAAGAGGAAGGAAATATTATTTCAACTTTTATAGTGGGAAGACAGGCTATAAACTGATTACGTATAACAGTGATTTAGGAAACATATCAAAGAAATTTTCAAAGTTGAAGCTGTCACATTAATACAATAAATTTAGTATATATTGAAATTCTATCTTTTTTTATTTTATTTTTTACCTGTGGAACTTGATCACCATCACTTCAAGGCTTGGGATAACAAAGACATTTTAAAAGTTTGGCAAAAGTCAATATGCTCTACAAAGTTCTACATGAAATTAAATAAACCAAATGAAAAATTTCCCCTAAACTCTTTACTGAATTTGAATCTCAAATATATATTCAAAAACCACCATAGAGATTACCTAATGCATGCTTCTGTGTAAATCCTTGGATTACCTTAAATTCTTTAAGAACGTTATCTGCTTTAGTGGCCTCTGTTATTTGTTGGCCTATGCGATGGTTGAAGAATGACTTTTTTCGGTGCCATTCACCTGTATTTTGTAATCATAGTTCCTTTTGATAATTGATCTGTGAAATACAGTATGCTCAAGATCTCATCTGCCTTCATTAAATCTTTGCCTTGTTTGAAAGTCAAATTAACATCATACCACTGAAGTGCCAGTGATAACTTTGTACCTTAAAAGTAAGCCTGATTCAGAATTCAACTTAAACTGGAAACCATTCCTGGACTATAATACATGAATTGCCACCATACCCCAACTTTGGCACATACAATGGTTCAAGATTGGCTCTTTTCTGTGCCATTCACAGGCATATTCAGTATTCTGAATTAGTCTGGCAGTCAGGCAATTACACTAGGTTTCTGCAAAACTGCTGCTGCACAACATTCTTTATGTAATTTGGGTCCTTGTCATTTGCAGAGATCCAGTGCTAGATGGTACCTTTGCAAAGTAGCAAAATTCCTTGGCATATAACTTTGGGCACATGGTTATTGAATACGGGTCTAGTTTAAACATTAATTTGTTCTACCAAGTTTCAGCAATTAGATAACAATTACACACTACTATCCAGTTTATAAGCTATGGAGATTCTGTTTTCTTTTTTTATCTCTCTTTGTGTCTACCTTGATCAGGCTATGAAGAAATTACCTTCACAGATTCAGGCTCTTTGATACTTATGAATAGGAATTGTTTATATAAATTTGGACACTTTAGCCATGTTATGATACTTCTCAGGCTCAGAATCTTTTCCCTGTATGTTCAACCCAAAGCATACTTCATACTGTACTAGTAGCATTAGCTGCATACAGTTTGCCCTGCCTGCTGCTAGTTCCTTTGCTAGGGCTAGATCCATGCTTCTGATTCGAATTTGCTGGTCTCCTTTGTTTCCATTAAGTTTATATAACAGACGATTGCCAATATTAGTAGTGCTGTATACCATAATTTTCTAACTATGTGCAACTTCTGTGTTTGACATATATAGATGGTATTTTCTAAACACAAATTGATCTCTCTATAAAAGTATTCTGGACCCCCTCACTATGCCCCTAATAATTTAATGATCAAAGATTAAATCAACATGCCATATTAACCACACTTACTTTTTAGGTCAGGTTTTTAAAATTACAAATATCTCTGCTATCCTAGTCTCCTTTTCTTTAGGTGTGATCAGAAGATCCTTCATATGCTATTTTTTTTTCACAGCACACAAAAGCCTCATATCTCTGCATTAAAGTCCCTTTTTATGCATGAATATTCTTTTACACAAAGGCATTTCTGTTAGTATAATACTTCTTCCTGGTTTACAAGGAAATTGTGGGGTCTATTTTATATTTTTATTGTATGATGCCCAGGGTGACTTTTTTGTGAGATAAGCAGCTATTTAAATTGAAAGAAAGAAAGAATGAATAAATAAATAAATTGCAGTGATTCCAGTCACTCCCTGAGGGTGTTTTTCATGATGAAGGAAGAAATTTGCATGATAATTTGGTATTCCTATTCCAAATGCTATTAATATATTTCAAGATTGTTCAGATGTCTCAAATGGACTAAAACCAACATAGAAATGATTTGCTGGCCTCTGCTTCCTTTTTAGACTATTTCAATCTGAGAAGATTGAATGTGTCAAACAAGGAAAATTCTTTAAATTTTGAAACATAGTTTTAATTCCTCCATTCTAGTATGGTCATAACTGATTGGCAGTACTTTCCAGGCTTTCTTTGATATTGAATTTTCAAAACTTTCTGTTTTCTTGTAATTACATATTTACCAACAGCACAATCCTATATTTTTATGATCTGGGAATGCACTCCAATAAATGTATATTGCATAATAGCCTAAGGCAGGGCTGTCAATCTCACAGCCCATGGGCCAGATGCATCATGTGCTGCCACGCCCATGCCTGGTTTAGCAAAGGGGGAAAAAGTCACAATACATCATGTGACGCTACTCTGATGACACGATTTTGACACCCCTGGCCTAAGGCATCACATATCCTTGAGCAATATATATTATTTCAATATGGTTTTAAAAATAGCCGATGTAAATGCTTTTTCTTCTATAATTAAACTGAGCTCAGTGAAATCCAAAGATTATTTTGATTATTTTTGAAAAAGCAAAATGAATAAATTTGTATTTTTGGTGTAATTGGAAACATGGTCTAGTGGCCAATCAGTGATAGACATGTCCACCACATGTTTATCGAGACAAGAATGACAAGACATTCCCTAGCTTGAAAACAGCAAGTGTGAATGATTGAAACTGTGCCCCTTTTTACACATGTACTATGTATGTAATGCATGTTTAAAAGGTTGGGATTTTTGATTGTTCTATTGTATTCAGTGTTTTGAATAGGTCACTACAGATGGTAGAAAAACCATGATGTAAACTCGTTTTGGCTCTGAATCAACTTTTTTGATTTAGCAATCTCCAGATTATTGGATTACAATAATCTTTCAGAATTCTTGGCGTTATAATTTAGAGAACACCAGATTAGGATATTCTGCAAATGGATAGCCAAAGGCATTCAGAAAGTTTACAAACATTTATAGGAGGCAAATATGTCTCTTCAATTGTTGTTTTCTAGCAGTTGATATTCAAGATATGTGGACTGAGATTGTAGAGGTAATAATAGAATAGAATAGAATTTTTATTGGCCAAGTGTGATTGGACACACAAGGAATTTGTCTTGGTGCATATGCTCTCAGTGTACGTAAAAAGAAAAGATACCTTATCAAGGTACAACACTTACAACACTTAATGATAGTCATAGGGTACAAATTCAACACTTAATGATACAACACTTAATGATAGTCATAGGCTACAAATAAGCAATCAGGAAGCAATATCAGTATAAATCGTAAGGATACAAGTAACAAAGTTACAGTCATAAGTGGAAGGAGATGGCTGATGGAAATGATGAGAAGATTAATAGTAGTGCAGATTTAGTAACTGCTGTAATTTGACTTTGCTTGACTTTGTCCAGTCCCTTTAGAAGCCATCTAAATTGATTTGGCTCTACCCTTGAAAATGAACAAGAGTTGGCTTTAGCTTGCAATTCTAGGGAACCTGTTCCTTGACATATCATGGTCCTTCTCTTGCGGAAACCTGTGCAGTCAGCATTATCTTCGGTATCAGTTGTTACCTAATAATATTCCTGAATCTAGAGTATTGGTTGTTTAATTCAGAGCACATTTAACCAGGGAAGATTAGTTGGAAATGAAGTGGTGAATAATCCATTTTCCCTATTTGGCTGGGAGTGGGCACAATGTAGAAAAAGGTATTTAACCTTCTGATTCTCTTTCCTAACATTTCTCTGCTTCTCCAGTCATTCATTCCAACCAGAATTCAATTTTCCATAAAGGTTTTGAGCAATAGGATTCTGGAGCTCCAGGAAGAATGGAAGGGCAAATTTACAGCCACCCCATTCTATCTCCATCCCCCCTCCCAGTGGATATAAATGTGATTGCTGCTAGCCTCTAATTTTATCCTCATAGAGTTGGGAGCATGCTGTGTACAAACTATCATAACCTTTCTTTGATAATGGAGAGGCAATTCAGTCTGCTCTAATCTTTGTGGGACAGCATTGAAGGACAAAAAGAATTGCACTATAGGGATCTTATTAAAGAACCTGCAGTATTGCAATATTTGTTTGCTCAGGAAAAAGCTCTGAAGAATTCTAATTATATTTCATTAAATCTGACATTTTTGCTTCTTAGCTAAATTTAGTATGACTTGGCTAGTCTCATAAACTATACTAAATTGATTCAGGAAACTTTTTTAAAAAATCATTAATTCTTCTGATTAGTATTCTGCTTAAAAAGCGGTTCTTTTGTAGGACAGTAAAAATGGAACAGTTCCCACCAGCAAGATTTTGCATATTCACAGCACAAAAGCTATGCTTTGATTGGTTTCTAATGATGCAATCCTGTTTTGCCTAATCAAAGATAGACTCCAGTTTGGTGGAGTTTAATCTCAAGTAAGTATGCACTTGCAGCCTAAGCCTTTTACCCTCAAGATGGGCAACTGAGACATATACAGATGTACAACACCTCCTCAGGTTTTGTTATATTTGTAAACATGGCATTGAAATCTTATTGGCATTTTGTAACATTTGGAAGCTCAACTTAAATTTCCAAGAAAATCGTTTGTTCATTGATCCATCCATCCATCCATCCATCCATCCATCCATCCATCCATTCAACCTACATGACAGTCCATCTTACAAAACAAAAACCTGGGTGGCTTTCAACAATAATAAAAACCCCAGAACAGAAAAAGCACTTCTTCAATATCAGATGTTGAAGACAACGAATTGCAATTTAAGATGCTTACAAAACCAACATCCCCAGTCAGAGGTGGAAGTTCTGCAGCTAAAAGACACATGTTGAATGTTGAAATAATGTTGTGATTGCATTCAAGATAGGATTGTCTCTTCACTAAATGTATTTCATGGTTGAAGGCAAATTGATGCCTTGTGGTTGCATGATATGGGAGTTTTGTACCCATAGATATCAAAGAAGGATCAAGTGGACATATTCAGGATTTGTTCATCGTAACCATTTTGGCTTAGCATGATGTGCAATTTTAACAATTTTGTTTATTAAATATGTAAAACATATTTATAAAAATTAATGCATAGCCATAACAGTATATACAAAATTATACATATTAAAATAATTTAAAAATAAAGCTCATTCAGAAGGAGAGCAATTTCTATATGGGAAGATTTGTGGAATGAACTATGGAATGAACTATGTGGGCTGTCCTGTTATCAACACATAGTAAACTTGATTAATACACTATCTCAGAGGTCTTCAAACTTGGCAGCTTTAAGATTAGTGGAGTTGAAGTCCACAAGTCTTAAAGCTGCCAGGTTTGGGGACCCCTGACTGACTGATAATATTACTATTGCTAACATAAAGATAGTAGGAAAATGAGACAAAACTTTTTATAATAAGCAGCAAGAAAAGACTACATTTCTTGCCTGAGAAGTATTATGCTGAAAACATTTTTATTTTGGGTTTTTTTACCTATTGGATTTGCTCGGAATGATGGGAACTGTGGTGAGGCACATTTGGAAAACACCAGTTTGGGATGATAATGATGGAGACACTCCTTTTGGAATATCCTGATTTTAATTTCATTGGTGGATCACCCTTTAAATATTGTACCCTTTAAATATTGCACAAACACAGGAAAGGAGCATACAAAAATTATTCTGAAATCAGCCTTTTTAGAGCCTGTAATTAAAATGTTCATTAGTGAGATTCTTTAATAATTACTTGCACTGACTAATGAGAATTGTAATATTAGACTTATCTTTTTCAGCCATATTTAGCAATTAGAGTGCCTCTAAAACCTTCAGAATCAGAGCTCATAAAAGCAATTTAAATACGGTGCTAATAAATGTGGCAGCATGTACAGAATGCAATCTGCACATCTCAGAGCAATCTTTGCTTGTTTTTTTTTTGCTTCAATCTTCTTTTTTTTTTTACAAAACTTTAATTTGAATTTTGTTAAATCGGTTTAAGTATATGCATTTTTTCTAGTTTCAATTTGCATCCACATGATGAAGCTGGAGTGTTACATGAATTCATTTATTTATTTATTTTATTTATTTATTTAATCAAATTTTTATACCGCCCTGTCTCCCGAAGGACTCAGGGTGGTTTACAGCCCGATTAAAATACAAATATAATACAAAGTAAAACACTAAATTAAAAAACTTATTTAAATAGGCCTAAATTTAAAAATACAATTAAAATGATACAAACCCCATTAAAATTAAATTTGAAATTAAAATTCTAATCCAGTCCTGCACAGATAAATAGATGTGTTTTAAGCTCGCGGTGGAAGGTTCGAAGGTCAGGAAGTTGGCGGAGTCCTGGGGTAAGTTCATTCCAGAGGGTGGGAGCCCCCACAGAGAAGGCCCTTCCCCTGGATGTCACCAGTCGGCACTGCCTGGCGGACGGCACCCTAAGGAGTCCCTCCCTGTGAGAGCGCACGGGTCGGTGGGAGGCAATCGGTGGCAGTAGACGGTCCCGTAAGTAGCCCAGCCCTAAGTCATGGAGCGCTTTGAAGATGGTTACCAAAACCTTGAAGCGCACCCGGAAGGCCACAGGCAGCCAGTGCAGTCTGCGCAGGAGTAGTGTCACATGGGAGCTACGAGGGGCTCTCTCTATCACCCGTGCAGCCGCATTCTAGACTAACTGGAGCCTCTGGGTGCTCCTCAAGGGAAGCCCCATGTAGAGAGCATTGCAGTTCAGGTCAAGGAATTCAGGTCAATTCCTACACACATTCAAAAGCTGATGAGAGAAAATATGCACACCTAAAATGGCAGTTCACTGTCTCTCGAAAGATCTTTGTAGCCCCAATCACATACCCATCTAACTTTTAGGATAGCAGCTAAATTTCTGCTGCAATCCTATAAATGCTTTCCCAGCATTTTTAGAGTGGTAAATGCATTATTCAACTGAAGCAAAATTGGTTAAGAGTTTCCATTTGAATGGCTCAAGTAAGCAGTTTATTACTTTTACTTGTTTTGCATCAGACTCAGAATGCTTTGATTTTCCCCGCTCCCACTCAGAACACTTCCATAATATAATCGCTATTTTCACTCTCCACTCCATCAAACACATTTTGTAAACAACTCATAATTGCCATCATCTCTACTAGGAGACTGATTCAAAGCCAACATTTCCCTTGTAAGATTATTACAAGGTGAATGAAATTCAGGGACAATTTCAATGCGGAAAACAACGATTCCCCACCCCTGCCCCAAGCCATGTAGAGGACAAAGCATCAATATTTTCTGCTGGAAACATGTAATATTGGTTCTTGTATTTCAGCTGGGTTTGTAATAAATCATTTCAGCTGTCAAGAGAAATAGCAGAAGAAGATCAGCACATGGAAGTGCCCTAAGGAAGGTTGCACAGAGCTAGAATGTTCTTATCTTTACAGTGAGATGAAAGAATTTCCTTCTATTCTATTCTTTTATTGGTCTATTGACTTACTTTGACTCTCACTTGGGAAGTTTTGCAGCCTATGCAGCATTCCATTTCTTCAACTTCCTCTTTCCCTTGATAGACCCTCTTCTTGTATAACCAATAGTGTGAACATGCATGTGTAAATGTTGAAAAACATATGTGTAATTTAGCCATTTATTTCCTTTCAATGTGATATTTTGCTGATATTTACATGTACAGTAGTGGCCAAAATTGTGGAAACCTTTTGGGAAAAGTGTATTTTATAAAACTAGCTAATAACACTACTTTTTTTGGGGGGAGTAGTACAATATTTTTTTTAAAAAAATTGAATTTATATCCCGCCCTTCTCCAAAGACTCAGGGCGGCTTACATTGTGTTAAGCAATAGTCTTCATCCATTTGTATATTATATACAAAGTCAACTTTTATTGCCCCCAACAACCTGGGTCCTCATTTTACCTACCTTATAAAGGATGGAAGGCTGAGTCAACCTTGGGCCTGGTGGAACTTGAACTTGCAATAATTGCAAGCAGCTGTGTTAATAACAGACTGCTTAGTCTGTTGAGCCACCAGAGGCCCCTATTATATATATGGGGACAGATAATGGACAGATAATTTAATCAAGAATGTAATGCAATAAATTTTATGAAGGATTTGCTATTAGAATATCAGTTACAGTATAAAGAAGAAAAGTGAAACACGTAGAAAAAAAATGAGTTATACAAAAATGATCACGTCATGCCTTTAGCATGAGTTACGGCCTTACAAAATCTTCCCATGGAGTGAACCAAGTCTTTTAGTTCTGCAGCTGTTATAATGTGAAACCAAGATTGAATTCTATTGCTTCTATTAGCTGGGTTTTATTGCTGGGTTACTTCTGACTAACAAGTTTCTTTACTCGGCTCCATAGATTTTCAATTGGGTTAAGGTCTGGGCTATTCCCAGGCAATTCTAGCAGTGGAATATGATTATTTTGAAACTCCCCCCGAAAAAAGTGGTGTTATTAGCCATCAAACCTCAAAAATATACTTTTCCCAAAAGGTTTCCACAATTTTGGCCACAACTGTAGTTTTGATTACCAGTGCCACAAACACAAATCTTGTCAATGTTTCATTAATGCACATGAATCCACAGGATTGCAATGGTTTCTCAACTATGGAGTTTTATATGCAAATGTGAGTGGAGGAAAAGAAACAAAAGGGACTGAACATATTAAAAACTTCAGAGGGCTACCCATTCTGCAAATCAAAGATAAAACAGAGATTTATATAGGATTATTGATGCACCAATTTCACTTCAAAATCAAGATCAAGAAGTTCATACTTCCCTCAATTTGAAGAGAAATTTTCAAAAAAAAAAAATCTTGATGAAGAGTTCTTGAAATTTTCTAAAATCATAGATAATATCATATCCTCTCCATACTGCATTGCATGTTTTTAGAATTGATATACAAGATTAGTTACCTATAAAGTAAATTGCCGTAAAGTAGGCCAGTGATGTTCATAATTCCAAGACGAATTTTAACTAATCACCCTTGGCTTTCAGCAACCATGTTGAATCATGCTTAATTTACCAGCATTTATTATAAAATACATTTGAAATTAACACAGTAACAAAGGTAAGAAGTAACGAATGCTTAGCCTGTTCAGAGCAGTGCCATTATCCTCTTTGTCAAGAAAAAAATGACAATGTAATTTGTGTCAATTAAGCAGTTTGCATCACTTTAATTTAATGTATTTGATGTAGGTGCATTTTGAAGCCTCCCCAAGCCTCTTATCTCTTCTATCATTTGCAAATTCAGGAGAAGCTTCTGCACTAGTATGACCAAAGTGAAGAAGTCTTTTCTTGTTTTTGGGAGAGAGAAAAGATTCTAAGCCAAGGCTGCTAAGAAAGGTCTTATCTTGCAATCTTGTTTTAGCAAGACAAAATCCAAAGCATCTTTCATTTTTAGCATCTCCTAATGAGTTTTGTCTAATCAGAAACCAAGAAAATAATTAGGTATAGAAATATGGCTGTTACCCTCGGTATAATCACAGCAATGGATTAGCTTTGGCAGATCTGTAAAATCTTTCATCGTTATGCCTAACAGTCAGCAGTTATATAGCTTTTAATGTGAATCTGATAAACATTTCTGTTTGCATCCTGAAATCAAGTAATCATTGCATCAATAATGACTATTAATTCACTGATCTGATCTGTACTCCAAGTTCCAAGTCAGATGAGAGAGACTCTCTCACAGGGGAAGTTTCATGACTTTGCAAACAGTTCTTTGTATATTTCATTCTGAGATGTTGGATGAACTATTGAAAAATAGATTATTAATAACTTTTTAAATATTTTTTTTATCACTGCAGATTTTCTTTCCTGGTTGAAAAAAATATATCAGAAAACATGCCCGAGCAAAGTAATGATTACAGGGTGGTGGTGTTTGGAGCAGGAGGAGTTGGCAAAAGTTCACTGGTCCTGAGATTTGTTAAAGGCACTTTCAGAGACAGTTACATCCCTACAATTGAAGACACTTACCGGCAGGTGATCAGCTGTGATAAGAGCATATGTACTTTGCAGATTACCGACACAACAGGGAGTCATCAATTTCCTGCCATGCAGCGCTTGTCTATTTCCAAAGGACATGCATTTATTTTGGTCTATTCGGTCACCAGCCGGCAGTCTTTGGAGGAACTCAAACCTATTTATGAGCAGATATGTCAGATCAAAGGGGATACAGAGAGCATTCCAATCATGCTGGTGGGAAACAAGAACGACGAGGACCACAACCGAGAGATACAAACCGCTGATGGAGAAGCCATGGCTAAAAAATGGAAGTGCGCCTTCATGGAGACCTCAGCTAAAATGAACCACAATGTCAAAGAGTTGTTCCAAGAGCTGCTGAATTTGGAGAAACGTAGGACTGTGAGCTTACAAATTGATGGCAAGAAAAGCAAGCAGCAGAAAAGGAAAGAAAAACTGAAAGGCAAGTGCGTGGTCATGTAAAGGATCCTCATTCTGGAGCAGTCATGCCGATGTTATCTTCTGACTGTACCAGATTTCATGCCCCTAAGCCATGGGAAAATTGGTGAAAACTGTTTTATTAATAGCAATTTTGAAAGAAAAGTACTTGAAGTAAAAGTACTTTCAAGAGGTTGTCTTTTCATAAATTAGCCATTAACGAGAACAATACATTGTTCCAAAGGCACAAAGATGTCTTAACTTCCAGATCAGAAACAATAACATGTCCATGTTCACTGGCATTACTATTGCAATGAAAGGATCTGGTAAATAATCATTTAAAGATAAATGCTAGTGTTTTATACAGAATCATGAAAGATGCATGTGGGTGTGTACACACATCCATACAAAAATATTTGGCAGACTTAATTTTATTTTATTTAGGCATTAGAAAAATGACTTTCCTAGATCGTAAATTTTTTCTGCTTCTACTATGTCTTGTTTTATTCTCACTGATTCCTTGCCCTCCTAAGTAATGTGTAGAATAATCTTCCCTCTTGCAGCCAAAAGAACTGCTGAATGCATGGGCAAAACTCAATAACCTTCAACTCTACTTGCAGATAGTTCAGTTCAGAGATAGCAGTTCAACATGGCATGAAAATTATTAGAAAATAGGATGCCTGAGAGAGGAAATATTTTTGATCAAAGGGTAAAGTTAAACAATGTTGCTATAGTTCTTAACTTTCTGTATATTTATTTTTACCAAATACCAAATAATACTAATGATGTTCTATAATCTGAAGAATTTCTAATTTATAAGCTTACTGAGTAAATTACAGTTATAATCCATCAATTGTGAAGAATTAAAACAATTAATTTACTATAGGCTGATTAGGAATATTTGTGCTGGGAAACAATCATATGTTACCTGGAAAGCAGTGGTATGATTCTACCAGTTCAGACCAGTTCAGGTGAACCCGTAGCTCCAACGATCAGCTGGGAGCGAACTGGTTGACCCCGACGATCAGATGGGTTCACCTGCCCACCCACGCTATTTTCCTACCTTTATCTCCCCAGCTGACTCATGCGGAAGAGCTGTGTTACTTCTGTTGTGTCTTGCCCGCTCTCACCGCAGCCAGGGCCTTCTTATCTGCTTCCGAATGCTGAGGAATGTCCTAGTATGCCTCCTGGCCCCAGCCCTGGCTCCATGCCCAGACAGGCTGAGGAGGAGGAAGCACCTCCCGGCCCCAGCCCTGGCTCCATGCCCAGACAGGCTGAGGAGGAGGAAGCACCTCCTGGCCCCAGCCCTGGCTCCATGCCCAGGCAAACGGAGCAACTAGACCCCTCCCCCTCCCCCACAGCATGTGAGCCCGAGGGAGGTCAATTACCAACAGCTGCCGACTGGAGTGATCCTCGCTTCAGAAGAATTGATAGGCGGCGGTGTCAGAAGGAAGGGAGGGGCAGGCCTGGATAAGTGCTGAGTCATGGAGCCACACCCCATGGCCTATATAAAGGATCTGCTTTCTGGCATTCTCTGAGTCAGGCAAAGTCTAACATATCTTGCTGAAGTCACTTTCTGGTCTCCTGCCTGCCTTGAGGACTTTGTTAGGACTTTGGCAGAGCTGCAGAGGCATGCCTGATTCGGATTTCCCTGACCCGGCCGTCAGCGGAGGAGTGGGACACAACAACTTCTCCAAAGAAACCCGGAAGTGAAGATTTCTTCTAACTGTGCACACGCGCAAAGCACGCGATTACCAAACCGGTTGTTAAACCGGGAGGATCCCACCACTGCTGGAGGGCAACCAAAGAGCATACTTGTCTCTATGGCATAAATAGGAAGGTCCATACCTTTATGCCAGAAGTGCACTGATACAAATTCAACTGATGTAGATAGATGTGGATGTTTTGTCTGTAATATTCAGCCTCAGGAAGAAAGTAGAATGGTAACATCCAAACACTAGTTCCAAAACCTGATTGTTCCCCAGACACATAAAATAAAACCTCTCAGGCTATACAAGCCTGGAGCTGGTGTAGATAATATTTTTACCAGTAAAGGGAAGAAGTAAGAAGAAATTGCTCTTCTCTAACCATCCCCCTTAAAATAGACATGCAGTACATCCCACTCTGGTTGCAGCAAACCACAGAAGTTGTGAATATGAGGATGGCTTCACCAGGAAATTTTAAGTGACCTGCATGTCTATTAGGAATTAGGAAATTTCAAAAACAAAAACACTCTCATTCCTCAATAAATCCTTTTCTGTGCATAGTAGATATCAAGGAGGGTCACTAAGGAAGAAATGGATTCAACATTCGCATGAGTGGGTTGGCACCACTGAGTAGGGGAAAGATACACTACCAAAACATTTGGATGTAGCCATGCAAGAACTCAAAAAATTATCAGGTTATCATTTCTCATGTGAGAGAAGGGGGTAAAAAATCTTAAGTACATATTTTATGAAAGGAGGAATTGAATTTAAATGGATCCTCCAAGGAAATTGGAGGGAAGATTAGATAGGGAAAAAAACCTCATCTGCCTCCTCATCATATTCTCAACAAATGTAAGATGAAGCTTTATTTTAAAGATGAATCATTTAGTTATATTTAGTACCAAAAAATAATAATCTTAACTATGTTTCATAGTAATCAAATATTAATTTAATTTTTCTTCCTTCTACACTATCCATGCTATTTCTTGAATTGGTCTCTGGTTTACCCTTCAGGCCAAATATGGTCCTAAATTCAAAGAAAAATGGACACCCCTTGGAGAAGAGGATAAAATTCTTTGAATCTTATTTGCAAACAGATATGGATTCAAGTTAGGCTTGATTATCTTAAGTAGACAACTGAAACCTCTGCATTTATATTATAGCCCATGAATCAGAACATTTCTCTCTTTTTTAAAGAGAATATAAGGAGAATGGCGTCTTTTGAAGCAGTATATTGGTGTTTTAGCAAATGCATATATCAAAAGTGAGGCAAAGCATTCACAAAAGTAGGGTGTATATTTCACTGTGAACGTCACTGAAGAGGTGCTTTTAACGCATTGTCTGCTTTTAACTAGGTATTGCTCATGGTGATGTTAATGGTGTGAATCCTTCCATTTTAGCTGCCCCAAACAAATTTCTGTTCTGCACAAAAACAAGAATTTCAGGCAAGCAGGAACCTGCCATACAAAACCATAGCTCATTTCAAATGGAACTTTCCCCCCCATTTTCTGTAGAGGAGAAATAAAAATGGATGAACCTAAGGTGAAGATAGATGTCCTTTATAAATGTTTGATCTTGATAGAACAAATGTGTGTGTGGTGGGGGGGAGTGAAATGTTACAGCAACAACTTGCACCTTTAAACTACACAGATTCATTTGAACAAGAAAATTTGTCATCTGATGTTCCAGTAAAGGAGGGGTGGGAGAGGAATACTACTCTAATGGTGCTGCTCTCATATGGTTATTTGTTCCAAGCTGAAAGCCGGAGATGATTAATGGTGTTCTCTGAAATGTGGTGGAAATTATTTTGACACCCATTCAGTACATTTTGAAGCATTTGTTTTCAGGACATCAAAGCCTGTTAAAACTTCCTCCACATTTAGGAACTAAAAGATGGATCCAAAGGCTTCTTTTTTGTCTAAGTCAGAATCTCCAGGAGAAGGAAACCAAGAGCTGAGTTCATATAACACCCTTAGTCTAGTTCAGTGTTTCTCAACTATGGTGACTTTAAGATCTGTGGACTTCAATTCCCAGAATTCCCCAGCTAGCTGGACTTGCTGAGGAATCCTGGGAGTTGAAGTCCACAGATCTTAAAGTCACCATAGTTGAGAAACACTGGTCTAGTTAGTGAAATCTTGTGATCGATTAGGATTTTGTTGTAGCTTACTCTGATATAAGAACCCATCCAAATTTATGATTTAAGGTATTGAGTGAACCCAAATAGAGCTAACAATGCTTGTGGCTTGGATTCACTGGACACAGTGCATTGGTTTCACTCAACAAATGCTTCCAATTCAGTCTTTTTTTTCCTAAGGAACAATATATCTTGCTTTCAAATTCTCTTCTAATTCTATTACATCTGGATTGTCATTAGAAAGAATCTCTTTAATACCACATAAAAGCATATGTACATTTTTAAATTTTATTTTCTGTTAAACAAGTTGATTTTCAAACTATCACAAAATCCAACAGCATTTAGTAGGTCAATAATTCCATATAGAACCACATTATTGGTTTCTTTTGTTTTTAAGCATGCCTTCATTAAAAAGGTTTTCACCCTTTCCATTTGAGGCTCCATTAAGGAAAATAAAAACTCCAGACTGAAATACATTTTGAAACATAATCTGGTAGCTGCTTTGCTAAAAACGCATGTTACATTTAGAATCTACTTATAAGCAATGAATATTTTGAATTAGAATTTCAAGACCAACCTAAACAAGATGTAAGAAAACACAGCTCTTGGTTCCTCTTTCCTTCATACATTCTGGCAACTTCATTCCCAGGTCTATTTTTCATAACCTGCAGAAATTGAATAAGCAACTCCAATATATTTCTTTGGAATCATTTAGTACTTTAAGGCATCCTTGAACATTAAAGTCATCCGGTAACTTTTCTCCGGCTTCCTGTAGCAATATTTGCTCCAATGACACCTATTTATCAGGGATGCTTCCTATTTTATGGTAATAATTGTTGGCTAATTAGTGTTCTTTGTAATTTAGAGAGTAGTTTTCTAGCCACTTGCTGTACTTACTATTCTTCAGGATTTATCTTCTTTCTGAATTAACTCGGGGGATATGGGAAAGGTAGCCGAGGCTGGACTTGATCTGAGCCATTTTTTTGGCAGTTGTGTCACTGAAAAAGAGATGCTTTAGTGATGATTAAATTAAATCCCATTGTTTCATGTATGTAGTTGTGTAAAACTACATACAGATATTAACCATGATTTATTCTAATGGCAATGCATGTGCATGAATATAGAGACACCAGGAAGCACATAGCCTGCCAATTCACAAACTCACAGATGCTAAAAAAAAACCCAAACAGCTTTAGATCTTCCGTTAGGGCAGGACAGTTTGTTTCTTTTTAATCGAGCCAAAGAGCTATGGTTTTAACTTGGTTTAATGTGATAAGCCGCGCACAAAATAAAACCTTCAGAAATATCTCATAGCATGTTTGTGTGAGAGAAAGGAACCCCACTTGGATGCTACAAATATGCTTTCATCACTGTAAGACTGGGAGATAACTAAAAGCAGCGCTACGGAACAGCCTGTAACTCCCAGAAAAGCTATTAATAGAACTTTCCTTGTAAATGCATGACATCCCTGTCAAAGAAGCTTGTACAAATCCTTCTTAGCTTCATTCAGTCTATATTATCTTTAAAAAATGACAGTTCATGTATTTCCCAAATCCTGACTGTGATGGCAAATTTAATCACTTATACCAAGGAGAAACTGAAACAACCAATTTTAAACATGTAAGTATCCTATTTAGATACCAGAAATTAGAAGATATTTTAAGTAGTTATGCATATTAGGCTCTTTCCAATCAGTCATCTCTTGGAGGACATTATTTAAATGGAAACATACAATTCTTCTGTTGCTTGTTGATCCCATTCTTGTAATAATAGAATAAGCCATGACTATATTTCATAGCCTTGCATTTGCTGAGGCAAGGCTACTATACAAGCAATATTTATTCTTCGACCAGTAATTCTAAGGAAGGTATGTTTTATATTATACCCTTTTGTTGTAATTTATAATAGATTTTACATATATGTGTGTTTATCAAAATACATGTTCACTCTTACAATGTAAAGTTTTGTGGGAGTTTTTTGATAGAAGACAGAAATTCTTAGGGAATAAATAGTTATTTGGTTTGTTACATACGTGCTTTATTTTCAAGTGTGATACTAATAAATATGAAATGTTTGAAAATCAATATTCACACACACACAAAAATAACTTGTTTAAACTTGTCAAGGGATGCCAGCATCATGAAAATGTAATATGAAAAAGTATGCTGTTCAAAAAGCATGAATTGTATATAAGTCTGCAAGCTATTAAGATGCATATTCAAGTGTATTTATTGTTATAGTTTCATTCAGTAATATTTTATTCAATAGCGTTTATCATGTACTTTGTGCCTCCAAGTTTCTATGTTCCCTGTGATATTCTATAGATAAAGCAGAAAAAAAATAAACATTTTAAATGACAAATTTTAGATTTTGTTCTAATTCTTTATTCATCAAGTTTAAATGTCAATTAAATTGCAACCAAGTCTAAATGAAATCACACCTGTATTGCATTGATAACAAAAATTAAAGTAAATAGCAAAGTATTTTATAAATAGAATAGAATAGAATAGAATTTTTTATTGGCCAAGTGTGATTGGACACACAAGGAATTTGTCTTGGTGCATATGCTCTCAGTGTACATAAAAGAAAAGATACCTTCATCAAGGTACAACATTTACAACACAAATGATGGTCAATATATCATAAGGATTGCCAGCAACAAAGTTACAGTCATAAGTGAAAAGAGATTGGTGATGGGAATCATGACTTCTACACTGAGAAAAAGACCCAATGAAAATTATCAATGATCTGTCCACTCTACTCTTCAAAGGTTTCCTGGAACAGGCATGTTTTAATGGATTTCCTAAATCCTAAAGAGCTGTTTAATAAGAGGGGTGTAACCACAAATAAGGTCTCCTTACAAGCCTCCTTACAAGCCCCTAATATAATACTTCTTCAGATTAGGGACCTTTTGCCAATTTTACAGGGTGGGCAGATACTGCCAGGAGCAAGCAATCTCAAAGATACCACTCCTGTTATAAATGAGCCCAAATAACTATGGGAAGGCAAGCACCAATAAAAAGACCAAGATGGTGAATAACAGGAAGGAGTCTAAGCAAGTAGGTATCTGAAAATAACACCACATTTCACATTGGAAAAAGGGAGTATGCAGGTAAAGACAAACTATTTAAGAGCGAGTTCTAGAGATGATTTACTCAGGGGCAGAGTTTGTGAATCTAGGTAGGATATAAAAGGAAGATGGAATCATAAACTTGCCGGAACGCTTCTGACATGGGTGTCAATCTGCAGCATGTTGCATCTTCTGAAAAAGTTGCTTTTTCAAGAGGTGACTGGACTTTCTGTTTTTTCTTTGAAGACATATCACTTCTCATCCAAGAAGCTTCTTCACCTCTGACTGGATGGTGGGTAATGAAAGGATTTATACTCCTTGCAGACAGCTGGTCATTTGTATTCTTATGAAGAGTCGTTGAGGCCACCTGGAGGTTTATCTGTTGTTAGGGTCACCTGAGTAGTGCAAATGGGTATGGAGCCTTCTTGGAACTGCTGAAAGGACTGTGTTGTAGACTGGAGATAGACGATGTCGTATCCCTCCCTCTCTGTTGAGAGAGGGCTGTTCAATTTTGACATGGACGGCCTCTTTGACCCCTCTTTCAAACCAGTGGTCCTCTCTGTCCAAAATGTGGACTTTGCTGTCTTCAAAAGACCAGTGTGGTCTTTGTCTTTTAAGTGCAGCCTTCAAAGAAAAACCAGAAAGTCTAGTTGCCTCTTGAAAAAGCACCTTTGGGACAATCATGACTTGGATTACTGAGCATCTCCATAGACATCTTCTGCAAGACCAGTCAACTGGTCTAACCAGTTCCCAAACAACCTGATTGAATGATGGTACAGGTAGTCCTAGACTTACGATCACATGAGCCCAAAATTTCCATTGCTAAGCAAGACAGTTGTTAAATGTGCTGTGCCCCCATTTTACAATCTTTTTGCCACAGTCATTAAATGAATCACTACATTTAAGTGAATCATATGGTTGTTAAGTGAATCTGGCTTCCCCCATTGACTTTGCGTATTGGAAACTGGCTGGAAGGTTACAAATGGTGATCACATAATCTGCAACTGTCATAAATACATGCCAGTTGCCAAGCATCCAAATTTTGATCACATGACCATGGGGATGCTGGAATGGCCATAAGTGTGAAAAATGATCATAAATCATTTTTTTAATGCCATTGTAACTTCAGATGGTCACTAAACAAATGGTTGTAAGTTGAGGACTACCTGATGTAAGAATGAGTGGATGAGAGTAATGGGAATTGATTATTGAAACAGTTCAAATAAATCAATTTTTATTATTTTGGTGCCTGTGATCTCATGTCTATGCTGGGTTTCACATAATTTTACCACCGGTTCGCAGCACACCGAAAATGTGAGTGTGCGTGCATGCAAGCTCACTTTGGTTGCATGTGCATGCATGTGCAAGACATTCTGCACATGTGCGTTGCTCGCATGCATGGCTTGCACGCATGCACATGGCTTAGAAAACATGGCTAAATAGGATGGCATAGCGCTGGGGCGGGTAGGCGGGTGGGTGCAGATCGCCACTACCAGTTCGTCAGAACCGGTCCAAACTGGCTGGATACCACCACTGGTTGTATCAGATTCAAAACTTTTTAAATTTGGCCCCGATGTTGAAATAGAGAGCAAAGATGCTCAGGTTAGACTCTAGATATATTCTGTAACAGTCTGAAACAATACAGGGCTTTAAATGTGATAATCAGCATCTTCGAGACCACTCAGAAGCCAAGTAGTAACTAGTACACCTCTCAAAGTCTTCTTCTTTTCTTTACTTCTTCTTTTACCACTTTGGAGATCTCTCAAAGTAACATGTTAAATGAGCAAAATATGATATGTCCATAAGTATTTGAGTTGCTTATTTTGAAGCAGCTGTAATTTCTGGGTGTTCTTCAAGAGCAGTCCCTGGTAGAGCTCACCATTGTAATCCAGTTGAGATAGATGTGAATGAATGACCCTGGGCAGGGGTTCCTAATACAAGAGTAGCTATAACTAGTGCATTTGGTAGAATGATGCAAAGGTTCTCTCTTATTGTCTAACCTCACATGTTGTGAAACAAGATCAAGAAAGCAACACTAAATTTGAGTGAGGTCCCCTTAATAATAGTTTGGACTGTTGAAAATTGTAATAGGAACTCCATAGCCTCAATTACAGTGAGTTAATTAATTCTGAGTCTTATCGAAATTAGTTTCCCACTTCTTTCAGCAGCCAGATTGAGTTACCTTTTCTGAGAAAAATATTCGACTGATTCTCTCCTACCTTTGCACAATTTATCACACCTACTTGGCTGGCCACTTGCTCTTTAAAAAGAGCTATGATTTGAAGAAGATCGTCAGATAATGAATCAGCTCCAAATGAGGGAATGTGACCACATCTACCACCACATCCCAGTGTAGACTGAACCCAAAGCCAATCTGTTCTTCCCCATCCAGACCCTAATAGACTCCAAGCACATTTCCTCTCAGCCTGGGGTCAGGCTGTAGAACTCAATATCAGCATACTGATGATATTGATTCCATTGGCTTTGTGTAGATGTCAAATGGAAAGAGGAAGAGAGACCAGAGCATGCAGCATCTCACAATGTAGAGCTTTAGGACTTGACTTCTTCCCTTCTACTACAGCTGAGTGAAGCTAGGTTCTAGAATTGAGGGATCAGTCTGAGTGTCCAGATTCAGAGGAGTCTGACAAGTTGAGCCTTAGTCTATGAATCAGGAAATTTAATAGAGAGATGCTTATTAGCATATCAAAGCATGAACTACCCAAGGTCCCAAGCCCAGGAACAGGTCACAAATTAAGGAAACAAGAGCAAAAATGTCAAACCATCTACAAAAAGAAAGAGAGAGAGAAAGAGAGAGAAAGAGAGAGGGAGAGAGAGAGAGAGAGAGAGAGAGAGAGAGAGAGAGAGAGAGAGAGAGAGAGAAGGCTCAGCAAATTAGTGAAACTGTTAGTAAGACTTATAGAAAGAAATTGCAGCTTGACTGGTTCTTTGTGGCAATCAGTGTGTATCTCCAGCATGTTGCTTTGAGTTCCTTCTTTGACCCAGCTGAAATTTGGACTGGACTAGCCACTCTCCAATCACTTTGGAAGAGATGGTCTCTTTGACCATCTGAAAAGTAACCGTTCTTGTTTTCATTCCCTAAGGAGAAAATCTACAGTGTGTTTATGTTACAATGGTTGAGGATTTATGAATGCAATAAACACCTTAGCTTTGTATCGTAAGCTGGCCCTATGTGTGTAATTGGCCGCACAGAATGTAGAATGAGAAGAACCGTTGCAGCACTACATTTTCCAATCCCTATAGCTGGTCCAGAAGATATCATAATCTGTCATATCTAAAGCAGCAGGGAGATCAAGAACCAGGGCAAATTTGGGTTTACAGGAGATCTTGGAATGCAGAACTGATGGTTTCATATGCAGGATAATGTGCTGAGATCATCAAGTGGTTTTTCTCCTTCTCCAAGCATTCCCCTGTCTGTGATGTAGTCTTCTGATAGACATTTAGATTAGTCATGTATTACTTCTTCCACAATGAAGCGTTTGTTCTTTATGCCAGACTTGAAAAGATGATCTGAGGGGGAAAAGGCAACAAGTATAATTCTGATTCATAAAAGCACTTGATGAGACAATTATATTGCAGGGAAAAGAATAAAAGACAATGCTCTTACTAGCTTCAGCTCCTTGGAGGACCACTGGGAAATAGCAATAGCTGGTCGTTCCTTAAAAGTATGACTAATAAACTGGACCAAAGCAAGTTTAGAGCTAATCCTGCCATAAAGCTAGCTATAAATCAATAGCTGACATGCTTTTATGATTATTTATCTCAAATGGACAGATATTTCATGATTAGCAAAATAGGAAATTTGTATTGCTCCTGTAAAGTGCTATTCACTTGGCAGGCAGGGCCTGCTTTTTATTAATTCAGTTCTTGCCAAGACAGAGCAAAGTGCTTAGCCTTAGAATGAAGTTGCTTAGTGGAAAGCAAAGTTGCTCAGTTAGTACTATTATGCAAAAGCAGGACTGTATGCCAAATTTCCACTTGGCAAGATCCAAGTTGTTTGCAATTTTCTTCTAATGAAATAGAAATGCGGTGCAGAGGAGGGATCTGAGAAGCAGGAGTCAGGAGTGTGTTAGGCAGCACAAATACATAAATTTTAGCTATTTTTTATATCTTGAGAAATTTTAATACGCTCATTATTATTTTGGGAGAAATTATTCTATGGAATAAAATGACCCCAAGCGGCGGGAAGCATAAGGATCCTCAGGGGGTGGGGGAGATCTTGGGACTGTGGTAGGTCTCTGATGGTCCCTCTCAACCTTGAGGCACCCTATGCTCCACTTTACAATATCAATTTAATGACCACAGATATTGTAAAGAGAGAACCAGGGTGAGGTCATTAAGTGAGGTGATCATGTGGTTGCTTCACTTAATAGCAATTGTGATTTGTGGACATGATGAGCAGGCTTCCTTATGGACATAAGTCAAACACTACCTGTGATGACCAGGGACAAGGCAAAGAGGTCACAACAGCCAGCTGAGAGTTCAAACTTCCCTTTAATGCTCCAATTCCCCCCCCCCACCAATACTTCCATATTATGCAAGTCACACATACAGCAGCCTCTGGCTGCAATCAGTCCAGCAAACACTAGTACAATGGCTTCAAAGAAGTCCAGCAAGGCAAAGGAACAAAGAATGAATCCATGAAACAAGGAATAAGCAATGAGTCCATGAAGCAAGGAAGAAGTAATGAATCCAAGAAGCAAGGAAGAAGCAATGAGTCCACGAAGCAAGGAAGAAGCAAGCAGTCCTGTAAATGCCAGACATTGGCAACGGCACACAAAACTCCACAAATTCAGTGTTTGTTCCTGACAAATGCCTCTCCCCACAGCAACTCCTTAAGACTCAGTCCCCAGGTGTGCCTTATGAAGAGGGACGGGCGCTTTCCTCCCAAGTCTTTGGGTTGGTCTTTGCTGTTCCTGCCTCCTCTCCACTCTCCATGCTCGGGGATCAGGAGGGGTCAGTCCTCTTCATCTCCACTGCTTGCCCTCTCTCAGTTGTGCTGCCCCCGTTCCTCCCTGCTGGCAAGCCATCCCATACCCCAGGGGCCCAGGGCTCCCTGCTCCTGCTCCTCCCCATATTCCTCTGAAGCCAACGAGGCCACCCCCTTGACTTCTGTCGGCCCCTGCTCTGGCCCAGCCTCCGTGGATTCAGGCTTCTACAGGTGCATGACTCTACCTGTATGTGGAATGAAAGGATATTTGAAATGTCAGAGAAAATATATTCCTAATGCGATTCAGAAGCATCTAAAAGTTCTTACAGAAAAGTTCATATTATTACTGAATGCACTATTTACTTATGCAAAATGTAGAATGGCAAACAAACTAATTTTCTTTAGGGATCAAGAATGTTAGAAAATAAGCCATTTAATTTCCATAACAACTGGAATATAATAATAAGGAAGCTGTCTTATGCGAGGAAGAAAATAAGAACATCAAAAATGCTATGCTGAATCAGATTAAAGGCTTACCCAATGCAGTGTTTTGTGTTTACTGTGGAGAGCCCTCCAGAAAGCCCAATACTATCTACTGTCTTTGATTGCTTTTGTCAGAATGATGGAAGCAATGCTGCAGCTTCATGCCTCCATCATACAGATCATGCATGTGACATCAAAATGTATGCAGAAGGAAAGTGAGCCTTGCAACGTGATGCCACAAGGCTGCTCTCACCATTCTGCCCCCACCCCCATCCCTCCCTCCCTTGTCTTGTTGCTGCTAGGAGGCTCCGTTGTAGAAGAAACTTCTCCTCCACTCATCGCAATCATCATTACATATCCCTTGTTCTCCAGTCATTGCAGTTGCTTCTAGAAAGCTTGGTTATAGACGAAATTTACATGCTCCTAAGTAACTGATATCCAGTCACACTGCTTCCAGTGCACAATTCCACCCTGCAATTATGAATATATCATACTTATATTCATAATATAACTAATAGTTATCTGAACCAGACTTTTGCCAATTTCTCTTTTGAAGCCTCCAAAGTCACTATATTTTATGTCCTGAGGATAAACACTGACTTTCTGAAAGCAAATATTTTATTTGAGATGAAAACTACCCTGTGTGAAGGTATGATATGAAAAGTTCTATATTCTGATATTCTGAAAATTAGATTCAAGGAGACTGTATTTTTCCACAAGCCTTCCTCTTCTGAATTTTTCAACAAGTCTGAGGGTGCATTTAACGACAGCCATAATTTTCCCCTACTTTTGTGCTATATACACCCATTAGCTTCTGCTTATTATAATACTATATTAACTTAATAAATCATAGAAAAACAACTCGTAATCATATACCCACACAACCTTCAAAGTAAGAAACAGATTGATTAGTAAAAGGAATGTTTCTCTCAGCGCATAAGTCCCTTTATTTTTCTCTTGCCAAGAATTATGATTCAAAGGAAACTAACAACAAATAATTTTATCAGATGATCCACCTACAGTCAAAGTTAAAATACACTAACTGCAGCCATCCCTGCAGAATAAATAGAGCAACTGAAGTTAATGCAGCACATGAACAGATTGTAAGATTTTAATAACAGAAATAGAGCAATCATTTCCTCTTTCTCTTCTATGCTAATCACCTTGAGAACAAAATAAGGTCACCATCCAACAGGCCTGGGAGAACATTGAGTTATATGATAGATTTTTTTTTCAATAGAAATCACTTCTCGCCATGAAAAGCTCCAATACGTTCCTCAAAAGAAAAGAAAATTGTAGGTTCCTGCTGCCCTTGTGTGACTATAAAATTTTGTAGAGATGTAGAGAACAGATGCAAGCAGTAACTACAGGAACTGTTCTGTGCTTAAGGGGATGCATCTGTTTGGCCCTGGAATATGCATTAAAGAAGGAACGGGAGAGAGAAAAATTGACAGAATGTTATGTTGTCCTGATTTGTCAGGGAGCAAAGATCCTGGGTGAAGTTGCCTGATAGGCAGAGAGCACAGTTTTTTTAGCCTAGGTATAGCAAGCATTTTTGAACTGATAGGCAATAAATTGGGAGAATTTTAGGCTTGGTCTCACTGACCCCTTCAAAATCTCTCGTAGCTTACTAACCACAAGGGACCATTGTGTGTAAATAGACAGGAATTTCCTTTATGCACCCTTTGTATCTTCTACTCTGCCTGCTCTTTGCCTGTGGGATGCTAATCTCAGGGTTTTTTCCTTCCTGCCTTTCTTGTCTCAGCATGGTTACTCTTTGGCCCTGCCTGACAGGATGTAGCTTACTGGCAACTAGGCTCTGCCTCAGCCTCCACTCATTTCTCCATAGAGTTTCCTGTAATAAAACATCATTTCTGTTAATATTACAAAGGGCTGTCTTTACTCATCCTTGCTCAAGTTACATTCCCATTTTTCAACAATACACTCAAACTTGAATTTGAAAACCATGGTAATGAAACCTCTCATTAAGTGGGGAAGGTTTTCAGCTCATATAATATAATTTTCAACATGATATTTATTAAAAGCTACTAAATTGGTTCCCCGCCATTTTTTCTAGATGCTCTCAAGCACTCTGTCTTGGTCTTCATGGTAGGCAGATAGATCCTCAAACATGGCTACTGTTTCTCCATTGATACCTCAGGATGAAAATCAGGATGATTCCAGAGACTGTTGTCATGCTTTCCAGCAGTGGTGAAATCCAAATTTTTTTCCTACCGGTTCGGTGAGTGTGGCTTGGTTAGTGTGGTGTGGTTTGGTGGGCATGGCAGGGGAAGGATACGGCAAAACCTCCATTCCCACCCCACTCCAGGGGAAGGATACTGCAAAATTTTCATTCCCACCCTACTTTGGGGCCAGCCAGAGGTGGCTTTTGCCGGTTCTCCGAACTACTCAAAATTTCTGCTACCGGTTCTCCAGAACCTGTCAGAACCTGCTGGATTTCACCCCTGCTTTGCAGTAAGTTTCCATTTTTTTTTTAAAAAAAGTGATTTTTCAAAGAAAATCAGATGGTTCAAGAAACTTGAAGGCAGCAAAGTTTTGTATACACAAATACATTTAATCTGAAAAAGAAATGACGTAAGCTTTTCTCAACGAATGTTTACTGATTTCCAGTAAGAAAATAATAAGTGAAGTGAATTGAATTGACATGAAATGAGGCACAAAAGTGAAGTCCACTTACTGGTGTGGCTATTTTACTGATGGCCAGAGGTGTTGGCATTTGCTCAAATATGTAGGGTTTGGGGCTTCTTTGCATACACACATCCTCTTTTTAAAGCTATTCAGAACAGAACTCATTTTTCTTTTTCTATATGATTGCATCTAAATGGTTTGCTTGCTGCATTTGTAACCCTGCAACTGTCACTCTTCCTTTAATCTATTAGAAGTAATTAATTATATGAAATATAGATAGAGGCACTGGAAAATAAGGCAACACAGCAATGATATGCATGGCAGCTCAAAAGTTTCAATTTGTTGGAATTTACTCTCAGGCAAATGATGACAGAACGGCAGTTCATGACACAGAATTAATAAGAAGATGAGACCTTTCAAATATGCAACTAGTATTTCTTTTAATACTGATCATAATATTCTTAGAATTTGTGTGTTTTATATAACCATGTCCACATTTTGCAACAAAATTCATCACAATTTTATATTAGTTATATTAGCTAATATTATTCTATCTTGAGCAACTAATTATATTGAATGGTAGGACCTTGTATAAATAAAAGCATAATATTTGCTTAGTTGACTCTTTTTTTTTTTATTGCAGGTGAGACTACATCAAAAGCTTATTAAATAGAAAGTAACAGAGTTTTTGTTTTCTAGTGATGTTTAGACCATATGCTTCCCAACTGCTGACAAAATGCCCCTTTTCAATTAAAAATGGATAGTTCAACACTTTCAGGCTGAGTTAAGATGCATCATTTCAGAATAACCCAGTTTCTGGAGCAACATCTGCAACATTACTTTGAAATATATTTTAATTCCAAGCTGATCAACTTAGTCAGGGGGAAAAAATTAATTTTTTTTGAAAGAGTAGAAACCTCATATAAATTTTTCTGATGAAATAAGAAAAGACTGAATTGATGATTTCTGGATTCAGGGATTAAAATGAGACCAAAAAGGAAGGGTAAAATAATAAGATAGTAATTACTCAATAGAAAGAAGAATGGAAGGCATAATTATTTTTTCTTCTTGTTTCATTTCATTTCATTTTTTTCTTTTTCTTACTTTCTATTTTTGTTGTTGTTGTTCGTGTATACTTTTACTCTGTTGAGAAAAGAGCCAGCTCAATGGGAAGAAAAAGATCCATGCTATCGGCACATACAGGTATGCCCTGCTAATCATCTGAAACCCAGCTGAGCTAACCAAAGGAGGACATGGAAGCTGCTTATACAAAGACCTGGAAACTCTTTACAATGTATGGAGCTTTTCACCCCAAGTCCAACGCCCAGAGATTGTACAAAGTTGGAAAAAGGGCAGGAGGTATGGTATTAAAGACACTGTTCTGGATGAAACTAAGAACATCCAGGAGTACATCAATAAGATGGCCCCAATGATGAGCTGCTGAGGGAACTCTTGAAGCAACAGCAGACATGGCAAAGAAAATGCCATGGAAAAGATAAACATCTGCATGGGATGTACCTTCCATAGAAAGCTGAGATAGCTGACATGGGAAATTAGGAAATCCTACCGGTAGCTGGAAAGGGCAAAGGACAGCAGTAGTCATTGATTATAGCTGCACAAGAAGAGGCACTAAGCATCAGATGCATAGAAATGGGTCTGGCATATTCCTTGTATGGTAGGACCCGAACTACCGATTATGCAGAGTGGTCTCAGAGACAGTCTAAGAGATAGTGGCAGATGTAAGATTTAGGCAGGATCAGCAGACACTGAATGGCACAACCAAGTAGCTGATACTGTGTACAGGAACACTTGCACCAGCTAGACCTTCCCAAATCCAGATTGAGTTCACACAGAAGGTCATAGATAATAGGAGGGTTAAGAGTTAATAAATTAACAGAGTTGGAGGAGACCTTGTAGGTCATCTAATCCAACCACCTATCCAAGCAGGAGACCCTACACTATTTCTGACAGATGGCAGTCCAGTCTCTTCTTGAAAGCTTCCAGTAATGAAGCTCCCACAACTTCTGAAGGCGAGCTGTTGCTTTGGTTGATTGTTCTCACTGTCAGAAAATTTCTCCTTATTTCCAGGTTGAATCTCTCCTTGATGAGTTTCTATCCATTATTGTGTGGGACTTCCCAATCCAGACAGACCAAAAGATACCATCCAATCAACTAAACATTGTGGTAGTAGATAAGGACCAGGAGATAGAGATGCTGATAGATATAATGGTGCCAAGTGACAGCAACATCAGGAAGAAGGCTATGAGAAACTGGAAGTACCAGGGTCTGGAGAGGATGTGGAAAGTGAAAAGAAAAGGCCATAGTAGTCCCAACAGTGTTACAGACACTTGGGGCTGTAGACTCCTAAACTGAGAGAGTGGCTCCAACAGATTCCAAGAACAATATCACAGCTCTTTGTCTAGAAGAGGTAAAATATCAACAGTTGGTATAAACTGCCTAAATATCTATACATTAACAATCCACCCAGAATTGTTTCATATTATTATCCCCAAAATACCCTTATGCTTCAGTTTACCTGGCTTTCTTATTTTCTTGGAAATTCTGTGGACTAGGAAGATGTTAATACCCACTCATTTCTGCTTCAGTCCAGCAATTTATCTTCCATTTCTTCCTGAGTTCTGTATCAGTCTTTTAAAAACCTACCAGCATTTCTCTGTCCCTTCCTAACATAAAAAAGGCCTGACCTATATGAAGGTATATTTAGATTCAGGTGCTGTCTTCTCTATTTAGGAATTGGAGCTGACTGAGAGGTGACCTCATAACAACTGTAATCTTGCCATGCTGGCAAATAAACAATCAACTCCAAGGAAGTTAAAAGGTAGGAAGGTAGCATATATGAAAGTAAATATGCCAAGTAATTGCTGTAGTCTCATGAAATGCCTAACTTGCAGAGACAAAACATCACTTGAAGTGAAAAACAAACCTGCAAAGGGAAAATCTCTTGTGCCTTCAAATGCACACATGTATATATAGAAAGAGAGAAGGGAAAGATGTAGATTCAGTGGAAGTGGATTCAAAATTGCATTGTTCAACTGCATTGAACTGCATTCAAAAATAGGGCAGAACTATGCAATAACAAAACAAAGACAGCTTTATAAAAGGAAGATTTCTTTCAATCTTTCATTCAGGCCAAATTATGTATTATGAAGCATGGATTTCAGTGTCATATTTTAGTTTTAAAAAATTCCAGTTGGCCCTTACAGTTATTCTCAGACTGTTTGTGTGAAGAGGTAAGGTAGCTCTCTCTCTCTCTCTCTCTCTCTCTCTCTCTCTCTCTCTCTCTCTCCCCCTCTCTCTAGAGGAAGTGTCTGGGTTCCCAGACAAATTAAGAAATTTTCTGATTGAGATATTAGAGTTCAGACAGTCAGTGTTGTGGTGCACCAGCAGCCTGGAGAGCTGGCAGCAGAGTCGGATAGTGAGGAGGCTGGGGAGGAAGATGGGCCAGTCCTGGAGTCTGGGGAAGGCTTGGACGAGGGCTCTGCATAAGATCCATCTTATCCAGGGGGAGGGCCTTCTCTGTGGCAGCACCGGCCCTATGGAATGAGTGGCGTCCGGGGTTACGCCAACTCACCGACCTCCGACCTTCAAACGTGAACTGAAGACTCTACTATTTCATCGTGCGAGATTAGCCTAAGTATAATTTTAATTGTAATTTTAATCGGGTTTTATGTCGGTCTTTGACCGTTTTAGTAGATCTGGCCATTAAATATTTGGTTTTAATTCGTTTTTAAAATTGTTATTTATATTTGTAGTTTTAAAATGGCTGTAAACTGCCCTGAGTCCTTCGGGAGAAGGGCAGTATAGAAATTAAATTATAAATAAAATAAATAAATAAATAAATCCCAAGAAAGAGCCATCTGGGAGATACTTGCTGTCTCTGGAGTCTCCAGAGTCAGACCTCAGTGAGGCAGAGGAACAGGGGGAGCCTGTTCCCATTGCGCGCATATGCAGAGCTGCCAGAAGGCAAGAACAGTTAAAACAAAAGGGATGACTCAGGAGTAGGGCTTGGAGATGATTGGCCCCTCCCATAAGACTTCAAAGAGGAGCAAAGGCATGTGGGCCTTTGCAGGAAGCAATGTTTGTTCATTCTGTTCAGCTTAAAGCCTGAAGCTCTGTTTGATTTTGGACTCCATGTGGCTTTGCCAGTTAGGTCTTTGGCAGTGTGTCAAGGGAGATAAAGGTGGGTGAATAGTATTAAATATTGTGAAGAGTGGGCAAAGATGAGGCAACAGCAACAGAACAACAGACTTTATTAACCAGCACAATAGGTGCTGAACTGGAACAACAATTGCTTCAATAGCCGCACGGAGAACTCGCTGAGAGAACTCTGACAGCTCTTAAATAGGAGGCTGTCAGGAGGCGGTTCTAAAAGACGCGCCTCGGTTTTCCCGCTCTTTAGCCGGCTCGAGCTTAAGCCAATCAGCAGCCGTCTGCTGAAGGCAAGGCTCGAGCCGGCGTCGTAAGCCCGAGGGCTCTACACCTCCTTCCCCCCAGTTAGCACATGCGTAGTCTGATAAATACGCCGGCCGCCGTCGGCTCCGCCCAGATCTTCTGAGGGCAGGGGCGGCGCCCGGCAGGGAAGGAGTCACGGAGGCCTTGTCGGGCCTTGCCTGGGGAGCCGCCCTCGCCGCTGACGGAGGACCAGACACCGCCCTGGATCCCGGTGCCTCCGGTAAGTCCTCCGCCGAGAACGCTCCGGGTTTTGAGGGTTGGAGTCCCTCCAGAACAGGTCGTGGTACGGAAGGGGCCTGGCAGGCGACGGGCTCGGGAAGTGACGAGTCGGAGGCCTGGAAATAGTTTCTGTAAGCTGCAGGACATTGGTTTAGTAGTTGTTGCTTTGCGTCTTGGGGTGTTGATGATTTGTGAAGTTGTTGGTCAGTGTCATGGAGCGTTGACAGCCGTCTGCGGATTTGATTCACATGTCGCCGCCATTCTCGTCCGTCTTCCAATCGGACCCTGTAAGAACAGGGTCCGGTTAAACTTACTATGCGGCCGGCCACCCACTTGGGAAACGACCCGTAGTTTTGTGCAAATACCGGGTCCCCCACTGCGAAAGATCTTGTGCCCCCCCCCAATCAGGGCAGCGTTCTGGGCAGTAGGAGGGATGGAGCCGATCCAGATTAGTCCTGATCCGGCGTCCCATTAATAGCTCCGAGGGACTCTGGTTCGTGAGCGGGCAGGGAGAAGCGTGCTGTGCCTGGAGATACAGGCTGATTTTAGAGTGCCAATCCGCAGGTCCTAAACGGCCCAGAGCTTCCTTGGCCGATCGCACGGCCCTCTCTGCCCGGCCATTAGCGGCCGGATGGAAAGGCGCCGTGGGTGCATGGCGAATGCCGTGCCTGGCAAGGAAAGACTGAAAGGATGCCGATGTAAACTGGGGGCCATTGTCCGACACTACGATGTCGGGCAGTCCATGGGTTGCAAAAATCCGCTCCAGTACCCTGATGGTCGCCTCTGCTGTTGTGGATTTCATTTGTGCCAACTCCACCCAGCGGGAGTAGGCATCAACTAACACTAAGAAAGTTTGACCCTGGTATGGTCCGGCGAAATCCAAATGGATTCGGGACCAAGGCGACCTGGGGGTATCCCACTCCCTAACAGGGGCGGCCGCGGGAGCTGGTCTAGAGGACTGGCAGAGCTGGCATTTCCCTATCCACAGCTCTATGTCGCTGTCCAATTTGGGCCACCACACATAGCTGCGGGCCAGGGCCTTCATCCGCACGATGCCTGGATGGGCATTGTGAAGGCTGTTTAAAATTGGCGCCCTAAGCGCCGCGGGTGCCACTACCCTGTTTCCCCACAAGAGGCATCCCTTCAGCGCAGACAACTCATGCTGTCTGCGCTGGAATGGTAGGAACTCCGGGGAACGGCTGAGGCCGGCCACCCCCTGAGCACCCAGTCCCGGACCTGAGAAAGAATAGGGTCTGCAGATGTGTCTCTAGCTATGTCAGAGGCCGATATCGGCCCCTGCCAGGGTCCGGTTAAACTTACTATGCGGCCGGCCACCCACTTGGGAAACGACCCGTAGTTTTGTGCAAATACCGGGTCCCCCACTGCGAAAGATCTTGTGCCCCCCCCAATCAGGGCAGCGTTCTGGGCAGTAGGAGGGATGGAGCCGATCCAGATTAGTCCTGATCCGGCGTCCCATTAATAGCTCCGAGGGACTCTGGTTCGTGAGCGGGCAGCGAGAAGCGTGCTGTGCCTGGAGATACAGGCTGATTTTAGAGTGCCAATCCGCAGGTCCCGTGCGATTCTTGACGGAGCAGGGGCATAATGATTTTTTTAACTTGACCAGTAGTACCTCCCACGAGACCTCGCGTAGCATCTGTGGCGCTGCTAGTGCCTTAGCTGTCTTGAACATTTCTCTGCCATACAGGCTGAGGAAATACCCCTTCTTTCGCAGGTCAGACATTTCCGTGTATTCGTTGGCTTGTAAGAAGCACTCGAAACGTTCAATAAAAATGTCCCATGTTTCAGCTGCAGGCTCAAACGGGCCGAAGGAAGGCTGGTTAGCCATCATTAATCGAGCGATTAAATTAGCCTGCGTAATGTGTTCTTCACTGTTGTTATCCCACCCTCGTCGCCAGTATTAAATATTGTGAAGAGTGGGCAAAGATGAGGCAACAGCAACAGAACAACAGACTTTATTAACCAGCACAATAGGTGCTGAACTGGAACAACAATTGCTTCAATAGCCGCACGGAGAACTCTGAGAGAACTCTGACAGCTCTTAAATAGGAGGCTGTCAGGAGGCGGTTCTAAAAGACGCGCCTCGGTTTTCCCGCTCTTTAGCCGGCTCGAGCTTAAGCCAATCAGCAGCCGTCTGCTGAAGGCAAGGCTCGAGCCGGCGTCGTAAGCCCGAGGACTCTACAAATAGCCCGAAGGACTTCTCCCGAAGGACTCTTTACAACTAAATGGGACTCATCTGTGAATGAACAGACTTCACAGCTGTTGCAATAAAAGAGGTTTTTGGGACTACTCGTGTGTTTTAATGACTCAGAAAGCCTAGGTCAGAACACAGAGTTATAAGGAATTGGTGATAATGACTTTCCCTTTTTCATGGATGAGGAACATTTCAACTGCGGTGATTTTCAATCCTACCAGACAGCATTAACATCTCAGTGCTTGAGCTTCAAATTCATCCTTCAGTAAACATGATAACTCAAGACAGCTTCACAATGCAGGAAAGATAAAAAAATCTCAGGTCCATGTAATGCTCAAGAAACACACTGTACACATAGATATTTCTGAAGACCCAGATTGTAGAGTGCTTAATTGAAACTGATTATATTCAGTTCTGGGTAATTTGATCAAAATGCAGATATCTGCTTTACATAATAATATATAATATACAGGAGATTCTGCAAACACTGAAATGGTTCAGAAGATGTCCTTTCGATCTGACCAAATCTGAGCAGTGGAGTCACATGGGCAGAATGAGACATGTCCACTTCTGCCTGCACCAGAAATACTCTGCCCTTCTCTCCTCTTATTGCCCATTGCAATCCAAACAAAATGTTTGGTATTCAGTTTTGTGCAAACCACATTATCTGAAAAAAGTCTAACTACTATTCAGGGATTGCAAGTTAAGGGTTTTTTTTTAATCAAATTAGTGATAATGTGCCAGGTTCTTAACACATGATTGATTGATTGATTGATTGATTTAGTTGAATACATATTAAATAATATATATAAGTATAAGCATGAATTGAATAGATAAAATGAATACAATTAAAGGAAACATTAGGACAGGGACAGTAGGCATGCTGGTGCTCTTATGCACGCCCCTTACAGACCTCTTAGGAATGGGGTAAGGTCAACAGTAGACAGTCTTAGGTTAAAGTTTTGGGGATTTGGGGAAGAGACCACAGAGTCTGGTAGTGCATTCCAGGCATTAACAACCCTGTTACTGAAGTCATATTTTCTGCAATCGAGATTGGAGCGGTTCACTTTAAGTTTGAATCTATTGTGTGCTCGTGTGTTGTTGTGGTTGAAGCTGAAGTAATCATTGACAGGAAGGACATTTGATGTTGATTTGTTATAATCAACTACAGTTCCTTTATCATTTGTTTTAAAATGATGCTTCCAATTCCATCCTGCAACTAAAAAATGAAAAAGGAAGGAAATACAGTAACTGGCAAGATTTTTTCACAAAAATAGAAAACCATGCAGTTCCATTATCTCTAAACCGGGACATGTTGTAATGACCTCACTTAAGGTAATCCCATATCCAGTTCTCCTTTTGATAATTTTACCCAGCAAATTCAAATGATCCTATGTTCATAATTCAGATAAAAGATTGAGAGTGATCAAAAATAGATGGATTTCCTGATGATTTCTTGACGATGTGGGTAGATCAATAAGGATTTCTGACTCACAAGTTTTGTTGACTAACTGTGAATCAGAAAACCTTCTGGAAATATTGCAAATCATTTCTGACTCACAATTATTCAAAACAGCAGCAAGAAAGTAGCCCTCTATCCTTTCTGACAGAATATCAGCATATAACCAGTGTATAACCATGGATTGAAGTTTGTTTCTCAAGAGTTAGTTTTTTGTCAACTTAGTTGTTTTGCAAGGAATTCATTTCAGATGTGTCTCCTAAGCAAAAAACAAAACAAAACAAAAAAAACAAGAAGCAAACCCTGCTTAATTGTATCACAGTTTTATTCAAATTCTTTATAACTATTGAATAAATTGCTTATTTTTATAATTTAACTTCTGAATTCATGAAAATAAAGGACAGAGAATGTCTACTCCTGCTATTGTTCTATTTCAATCTTTTCCATCCCCCTGAGGCCTCCTTGATTGCTTATAATTTCCAATTTTTTGGAGGGGGAATATAGGCAAAAAATATGGTCTTCCCTTGGGATTTAACTGAAGCTGAGAAAAGCAGAAAGGATGCATGTTGGTAGCTAAATTGATTGTGCAGTGAAAAATAGGATACTTACATCCCGGGGTCACTTTATAACTAAATAAATGTGAGGCCATCACACTATTACACTCTACTCATGAAAATTTCACCACATTCTCTTCTCAGTTGAAAGAAATTTGACAAATCAATTACCTTTCTTCATTCTGTAAGAAATATGCTTTTGTCAATGCAAATTGACCCATTAGGATTTCAATCTGAATCAGTTTACAAAGTAAATTCATAATCTTACTTAGAGTTAATGGAGTAGTACAGGTTTTAAGGAAGCTTTTTTCCTCTGCCTTCTTGTTATCATAGAAACCTCAAAGCAGCACTTAACAATGTGAGGATGAGTATTCTGGAGCCAACATTGTCAGCAGCATTCGAGACACCAGGAAAGAGTACAGCTGAAAGAAGATTTAATCTTAATACCTGATATCACAGTGGAAAATTTAAAAGTAAACTTCTACATGACACTACACAGGTTGTTTTTAGAATCAACTCTGAAATTGCAGTTAATGTCACAACAAAAGTAAAAAGGAGATCTTTCAGTATGTAAGCCTTCCCAAACTGAGAACAAAATATTGATTGTGGATTAAAATAACCTTTAAAAAAAAAAAAAGAGGCAAGTAATTTGTAGAAATGGCCATATTTGCTCAGACTGCACTGGCTACCTGTGGCCTTCCGGGTGCACTTCAAGGTTTTGGTGACCATCTTTAAAGCGCTCCATGGCATAGGGCCGAGCTATTTACGGGACCGCCTACTGCTACCGAATACCTCTCACCGACCCGTGCGCTCTCACAGAGAGGGACTCCTCAGGGTGCCGTCAGCTAGGCAGTGCCGTCTGGCGACACCCAGGGGAAGGGCCTTCTCTGTGGGGGCTCCCACCCTCTGGAACGAACTTCCCCCAGGACTCCGTCAACTTCCGGACCTCCGAATCTTCCGTCGCGAGCTTAAAACACACTTATTCATTTGCGAAGGACTGGATTAGTTTTTAAATTTATATTGGTTTTAAATGGGTTTTTATTATTTATATTGCTTTTTAATTCGGCTTTGTAGAATAAGTTTTTTAAATGTGGTTTTAGTGTGTATTTATATGTCTTTTACTTGCCTGTGAACCGCCCTGAGTCCCTCGGGAGATAGGGCGGTATATAAATGTGATTAATAAAATAATAAAATAAATATTTATTATGACTACAAAATACCCAGTAATTTAAAAATAACAGTAGCCAAAAAAACACTCCACAATGCCGAAACCACTTCTGCTTTGCAGAAGTGCCTTTTGCTTTATGAACTTCTTTGAAAATCAGTCTGCAGGTACGTTATTCAATGTATAAAGTATATTGTATAAAGTATACATAAAAAAGAATAAATGACAACATTTTTCTTATGCTACAAAAATATCAAATATTTAATCCCATCAAGGGATAATATTATCCCTCTAGACTTTCTCTTCATTGCAGGATAATGTTGATTACTGTAACAGAGTTGGAAGGGACCTTGGAGGTCATCTAGTCCAACCACCTGTTCACGCAGGAGACCTGTATTAGAGATTCGAACTGCTGAACTGCCGACTTTTCTGACTGACAAGCTCAGTGTCTTAGCTACTGAGCCGTCTAGTCAGACCCATACCATTTGGATTACTGTTTATTGTAACATGCACTACATGGCTCTGAACTTGGTCTGGTTGTTGTATGTTATAGTTCTTAATCCTTGTACAGTATGTCACCCAGAGTCACTGTTGTGAAATGGGTGGTCATATAAATGATTTGAATAAATAAATAAAAGTTCCTTTTAACTCAAGAAAATTAATATCCCTAATATTTCTCAGCAATTTCATTTTTCCTCTCAGGCAAGTGAAAGCATTATCTTTGTTTCTCGAATATTCTCCATTGTAGAGTGTTGGAAGAAATGTCCATCCGGGTTCAGTTCCAAGTGGGGAAAAAGACACTTGAAACATGGAGACTGCTTAGAAAGATGGTTTAATGGTGGACAGGATCACATGGTTTGAGTTCCTGAACAGAAAAGGGCCTAGATACTGAGCGTGCTTTGGTTTTATGCCAATCCTGAGCTTTGAACTTCCTGGGGCACAGGAAGAGTACCCTGATTGGTTGTCAGACTCCCGGGGGTGGGGGTCTTAGCTAGCCTTGCTGGCTGATGTAATCTTCCCAGGTGTCATGTGATCAGTTTCTCTTGCTAGATGGGTCCTACTGTGTTGCAGATGATGGTCCATTGGCAAGGGGGGTGGGTGGGAATTGGGTTTCTGCCTCTGGCCCATTGACAAAGGGGGTGGGAGGTAGGAAAGTGGGAGCTGCTTTGTTTTTAAAACATGTTTCTCCATTTTTCCCCAAGGGAAATATATTCTGCCTTTTTAATATTTCCTAAAATATTTCATTCTTCTAGAAGAGGGGTAACCTCCTACAAGAATTTTCAGTGAAACTGGAAATCACACATGCTGTTTATTAGTGACCTACAGGATATTATGTGATCTATAATTATGACTCTATAATTATTTCAACTTAATAAATTACAGACCTGAAAAGTAGGTGAAGATATTAATGGAAGGTTGAGTACTAAGATCTATTTCAGTCTAACTAAAACCCCAGCCATGAGGCAGAATGGGGAATCTGGAACAGATTTTCTTTTATTCAAGGCAGAGAGGGCAGATCTGATCTGGATATCATCTGTTTATAGACTTCCATAAAACTTCATTTATGATCTGTTTTCTTTTTTTTTAATGTTGTGCTCTGCTTTAGGTAAAGCAATGGGATGGGGTCAAAACACTGGAAAAATGTTAGAGTTAGGGATTAGCAAATTTGCCTTCAAATCCAGATGATTCTTCTAATTAGGCTACTGTTGCATGAGATCTTGCTTGAAAATCATTTAGGTTTAATAAACCTACAAAAATAACATAATTCCAGCAGAACTGAAAAGAGTGTGATGTTAGCTCCCTTGGTGGGAAGGAAAGTGATGTCTCAGTGATCCACTGTGATTTATTTAACAGTAGGCTGCCTAGGAAGGCACAGTAGGCTGAAGGTCTCAGATTGCTGTGCTTGCTTATATTATGGCTTATGGCAATGAGGGAGGCGAGGCGTTCTTACGCCTCCACCCTCATTGCGTCGGCAGATAACCGCCCGGCCGCCCTGTTTCGGGTGACCCACTCCCTCCTTCATCAGGAGGTGCGGGATGACCCTTTGCAGGGACGTGCCGAGGAGTTTAGTGGTTATCTATACGATAAAATCGCTCAGCTCCGGGATGGTCTGGACGAGTGGGATGATCAAGCGAGGGAGAGGAGGCACGTCTTGTTGAGCCTGTTTGGGATGAGTTTGACCCTGTGGCTCCGAGGGCGTGGACAGGTTGTTGGGAGGCTTCACGCCACTACATGTTTACTGGACCCGTGTCCTTCCTGGCTGGTACTGGCCACTCAGGAGGGGACACGAGGCTGGCTCCAGAGGATTATCAATGCTTCTTTGTTGGAAGGGGTTTTCCCTGCCGCCTTGAAAGAGGCGGTGGTGAGACCCCTCCTCAAGAAGCCCTCTTTGGACCCAGCTATTTTGGGTAATTACCGTCCAGTCTCCAACCTTCCCTTTGTTGCGGAGGTTGTAGAAATGCTGTGGCGACAGCGCCCCCGCTACCTGGATGAACCCGTCTATCTAGCCCCGTTCCAGTCCGGCTTCCGACCCGGATACAGCACGGAGACAGCTTTGGTCGCATTGGTGGATGATCTCTGGAGGGCCAGGGACAGGGGTTATTCCTCTGCCCTGGTCCTATTAGATCTCTCAGCGGCTTTTGATACCATCGACCATGGTATCTTGCTGCGCCCGTTGGGGGGATTGGGAGTGGGAGGCACCGTGTATCGGTGGTTCTCCTCCTATCTCTCCGACTGGTCGCAGACGGTGTTGACAGGGGCAGAGGTCGACCGCGAGGTGCCTCACTTGTGGGGTGCCGCGGGGTCGATTCTCTCGCCCTTCTGTTCAACATCTATGAAACCGTTGGGTGAGATCATCAGTGGCTTGGGGTGAGTTACCAGCTCTACCCTGACGACACACAGCTGTACTTTTCCCCCCCGGGCCCCCGCAATGAAGTTGTTGAGGTGCTGTGCCGGTGTTTGGAAGCCGTACGGGTCGGGATGGGGAGAAACAGGCTCAAGCTTAATCCCTCCAAGGCGGAGTGGCTGTGGATGCGGGCACCCCGATTCAGTCAGCTGCAGCCGCAGCTGACTGTTGGAGGCGAGTTATTGGCCCCAAAGGATAGGGTGCGCAACTTAGGTGTCCTCCTGGATGAGCGGCTGTCGTTTGAAGATCATTTGACGGCCGTCTCCAGGAGGCCTTCCACCAGGTTCGCCTGGTTGGCAGTTCGCCCCTTCCTTGATCGGGATGCCTTGTGCACAGTCACTCCGCTCGTTACCTCTCGCTTGGATTATTGTAATGCTCTCTATGGGGCTCCCCTTGAAGTGCACTCGGAGGCTTCAGTTAGTCAGAATGCAGCTGCGGGTGATAGAGGAGCTTGGCGTAGCTCCCGTAACACCGCTCCTGCGCAGACTGCACTGGCTACCTGTGGCCTTCGAGTGCACTTTAAGGTGTTGGTTACGACCTTTAAAGCGCTCCATGGCTTAGGGCCTGGGTACTTACGGGACCGCCTGCTGTTACCATGCCTCCCACCGACCCGTCGCTCTCACAGAGGGACTTCTCAGGGTGCCGTCCGCCAAGCAATGTCGGCTGGCGGCCCCAGGAAGGTCCTTCTCTGTGGGGCTCCACACTGGAACGAACTTCCCGGGCTTCGCCAAATACCTGACCTTTGGACCTTCCGCGAACTGAAGACACATCTTTTCATTCGCGCGGGGCTGGCTTAAATTTTAAATTACATAAATTTTATCGATTTTAAATTTTTTACTAATTTTAAATGGGGTTTTGGTTTTTATAAATTTTTAAAGTTCTAGGCTAATTATAATAAGTTTTTTAACTTGCATTTTAAATTGTATACTGTAGTGTCTGTATTTTATTGTTGCCTGTACACCGCCCTGAGTCCTTCGGGAGAAGGGCGGTATAAAAATCAAATAAATAATAATAATAATAATAATAATAATAATAATAATAATAATAATAATAATAATAATAATAATAATAATAGAAAAATAGGCTGCAATAGAAAATGAAGTGATTTCATTAAGACTGCTAAATTTAGGCTGCCAAAATCCAGACTACAACTAGATAATAGCAAAAAGATGCAAAAAAAACTTTGAATCGGGGTGAAATACTCCCGGTTCAGACCGGCTCACCCGATCTGCTAGCGATGGTGGCGGATGGTTCAGAGAGCTGGTAGGAAAAATCCCTGCCCCCGCCATGCCCAGCTGAGCCGCGCGATCATCACAGGTTTTTTGTTTTACTTTTAAAAGTATTTTTTCTTTGGCCGAAAAAATGCTTTTAAAAATAAAATAAAAAAAGTTGGCCATGCCCACCCAGTCACATTAGCCCCACCAACACCAAGCCACGCCCACAGAACCGGTAGTAACAAATTTTACATTTTACCCCTGCTTCGAACCCATTGCTGTCATCAGTGGTGAGATTCAACCGGTGTAACAACTGGTTTGCTTCGCCCCAAATGGGCAACCATGTGTCCGCAGTACATTTGAAAACAGCACCTTCTACTGCAGCTCCGGTGAATAAAACAGCTGAGGCACAGCAATCCGCACTGCCCCGCCAATCATCTGGGCTTCAAACAAAGGAAATAAAGGTAGGTATACTGCAGGGGCAGGTGGGCGGGCCCACCTGATCATCAGAGTGAAATGGTTCACTCTCAGCTGATTGTCAGAGCTACTTGTCGTGTCCCACTCCTCCGCTGACGGCCGGGTCAGGGAAATCCGAATCAGGCTTGCCTCTGCAGCTCTGCCCAAAGTCCTAGCAAAGTCCTCAGAGCAGGCAGGAGACCAGAAAGTGACTTCAGCAAGATAAGTTCGACTTTGCCTGACTCAGAGACTGCCAGAAAGCAGATCCTTTATATAGGCCATGGGGTGTGGCTCCATGACTCAGCACTCATTAAGGCCTGCCCCTCCCTTCCTTCTGTTGCCTCCGTCTATCCAGTCTTCTGATGCAGACCCCGGCTACGGTGAGAGCGGGCAAGACACAACACTATCCCTCACCGCAGGGCCCTTCCTCTGGGGCTGACGATCGGGATGCAGTCGGGCCGGGTTCTGCTCGTGGAAGGCCCGCACCAGGTCTGGGGCGTGGATGTCGGAGGCGTCGACCCAGGTGAACTCGGTCCCGTACCCCTGCCACGCAACCAGGTATTGGAAGCGCCCCTTCAGCCAGCGGGAGTCGCGTATGCTGTGCACCTCGTACTCCTCCGCCCCGTCCTCGTCGACAGCGCCGGGCGCCAGAGGGAAGAGCTGCGGATGGTACCCCAAGTTGGCCAGGAACGGGGTGGTCTGGGTGGAGGTGTGTTGGGAGTTGTTGAATGCGAACTCCGCCAGGGACAGGTAATCGGCCCAGTAGTCCTGCTGTTGGTTCACAAAGCACCGGAGGTACTGCTCCAGGACGCCGATGACCTTCTCCGTCCCGCCGTCGGTCTCCAGATGGTGCGCCGACAACAGGCACACTTGCACCTCCAATGCGGCCATCAGGCTCTTCCAAAAGCGAGCCGTGAACTGCACCCCATGGTCCGACACCACCCTGTCCGGCAGACTGTGGAGGCGGAAGACGTGCTGCAAGAAGAGACGGGCCGTCTTGGTGGCGGTGGGCAGCCCGCGGCACGGGATGAAGTGTGCCATCTTGGTGAGCATGTCCACCACCACCAGCACCGTGGTGAACCCGAGGCGGCGGCAGGTCCGTCAGGAAGTCCATAAATCGCCCCAGGGTCTGTCAGGAGTCGGCAAGGGCTGGAGGAGACGGGAGGGGCCCCGTGGCGGCCTTGGCTTGCCGGCACGGCACGCAGGGCGTCACATAGGCATGGACATCATGCCACACCGAACCACCAGAAGTAAAATCAAATAAATAATAATAATAATAATAATAATAATAATAATAATAATAATAATAATAATAATAATAATAATAATAATAATAATAGAAAAATAGGCTGCAATAGAAAATGAAGTGATTTCATTAAGACTGCTAAATTTAGGCTGCCAAAATCCAGACTACAACTAGATAATAGCAAAAAGATGCAAAAATTTTTTTGAATCGGAGTGAAATACTCCCGGTTCAGACCGGCTCACCCGATCTGCTAGCGATGGTGGCGGATGGTTCAGAGAGCTGGTAGGAAAAATCCCTGCCCCCGCCATGCCCAGCTGAGCCGCGCGATCATCACAGGTTTTTTGTTTTACTTTTAAAAGTATTTTTTCTTTGGCCGAAAAAATGCTTTTAAAAGTAAAAAAAAAAAAGTTGGCCATGCCCACCCAGTCACATTAGCCCCACCAACACCAAGCCACGCCCACAGAACCGGTAGTAACAAATTTTACATTTTACCCCTGCTTCGAACCCATTGCTGTCATCAGTGGTGGGATTCAACCGGTGTAACAACTGGTTTGCTTCGCCCCAAATGGGCAACCATGTGTCCGCAGTACATTTGAAAACAGCACCTTCTACTGCAGCTCCGGTGAATAAAACAGCTGAGGCACAGCAATCCGCACTGCCCCGCCAATCATCTGGGCTTCAAACAAAGGAAATAAAGGTAGGTATACTGCAGGGGCAGGTGGGCGGGCCCACCTGATCGTCAGAGTGAACTGGTTCACTCTCAGCTGATTGTCAGAGCTACTTGTCGTGTCCCACTCCTCCGCTGACGGCCGGGTCAGGGAAATCCGAATCAGGCTTGCCTCTGCAGCTCTGCCCAAAGTCCTAGCAAAGTCCTCAGAGCAGGCAGGAGACCAGAAAGTGACTTCAGCAAGATAAGTTCGACTTTGCCTGACTCAGAGACTGCCAGAAAGCAGATCCTTTATATAGGCCATGGGGTGTGGCTCCATGACTCAGCACTCATTAAGGCCTGCCCCTCCCTTCCTTCTGTTGCCTCCGCCTATCCAGTCTTCTGATGCAGACTCCCAGCTGTGAAATAAGAGGCAGAGGAGGAAACACTATCCCTCACCGCAGGGCCCTTCCTCTGGGGCTGGCGATGGATGCAGTCGGGCGGGTTCTGCTCGTGGAAGGCCGCGCAGGTCTGGGGCGTGGATGTGGGCGACCCAGGTGAACTCGGTCCCCAGGTATTAGCGGCCAGCGGGGAGGTGTGTTGGGAGTTGTTGAATGCGAACTCCGCCAGGGACAGGTAATCGGCCCAGTTGTCCTGCTGTTGGTTCACGAAGCACGGAGGTACTGCTCCAGGGCGCCGATGACCTTCTCCGTCCGCCGTCGGTCTCCGGATGGTGCGCCGACGACAGGCACACCTGCACCTCAATCGGCCATCAGGCTCTTCCAAAAGCGAGCCGTGAACTGCACCCCGGTCCGACACCACCCTGTCCGGCAGACCGTGGAGGCGGAAGGCGTGCTGCAAGAAGAGGCGGGCCGTCTTGGTGGCGGTGGGCAGCCAGCGGCCTGGATGAAGTGTGCCATCTTGGTGAGCATGTCCACCACCACCAGCACCGTGGTGAACCCGAGGCGGCGGCAGGTCCGTCAGGAAGTCCATAAATCGCCCCAGGGTCTGTCAGGAGTCGGCAAGGGCTGGAGGAGACGGGAGGGGCCCCGTGGCGGCCTTGGCTTGCCGGCACGGCACGCAGGGCGTCACATAGGCATGGACATCATGCCACACCGAGCCACCAGAAGGTCCAGCGTCACCAGGTTGAGAGTCTTGAAAAACCCGAAATGGCCCGGCAGGGTTGTCGTGGCACTGGGCCAGGACAAGGGACGGAGGCGGCCCGTGGGCACATACAACCGCCCGGAACTTGAGTACGTCGTCTTCCAATGTCCACGGAGGCGTGGGGCCGCCTCCGCTCGCCGCTGCTGAGACCAGGCGTCTTGGCGCTGCGCCTCTCGCACCGGGCCCGTAAGTCCACGGTTCCCGGCGGCGGCCAAGGCTTCCGCTGGCAGTACGTCCGTGGAGGAAGAGGGTCTTGGCGCTCAGGTACTCCGGCTTACGGGACAGGCGTCCGCCCTCGGTTGTGGCCGCTGGGGATATAGGTGGCGGAAGTTGAACCGGGCAAGAACAGCGACCACGGATCTGCCGCTGGTTCAACTTCCGAGCCGTGGTGAGATGTTCGAGGTTCCGATGGTCCGTTCGGACCTCCATCTGATGCCGGGCCCCCTCCAGGTGGTGCCGCCATGCCTCGATAGCCTTGATAGCCAGCAACTCCTTCTCCCATATGGTATAGTTGCGCTCGGAAGGGTTGAGCTTCCGCGAGTAGTACGCGCAGGGAAAAGAGTGCCGCCATCCGCCGGGCCTGTAGCAGCACCGCTCCGAGGCGGCGTTGGGCGTCCGTCTCCACCACGAAGGCCGGTGCGGGTCGGGATGTCGCAGGATGGGCTCCGTGACGAGGTCTTCATACATTAGGCGCAGTTGCCCCCAGAACCCCTGGTAGTCCGCCAGCAAGGGGCTGTCCCTGAGCACCAAAGGCGTGGCCCACTGCGCAGCCTGGCCAGACAACAGGTTCATCACGAAGGCCACCCTGGCCTGGTCATCTGGAAAGTCCCCCGGCCGCATTGCCATGTAGGTCTGGCACTGGGCCATGAAGGCCGGGAACATCTCCATCCGTCCTGAGAACTTCTCCGGCACTGGTACCGGGCTGTGGCGCTGAGGAGGAGGAGGAGGAGGTTGGACTGCTGGGGCATTCCCAGCAGCCAGTTGAGCAGTCAGCTGGGCGACTTGTTGTTGCAGTTGCTGGTTATCTGCTTGTAGCTGCTGCACAATCTGCGCCAGCTGTTGCTGATCCATCTTGTAGATGTGTGTGGGGAGTCAGGCAAGATGTCGTGTCCCACTTCTCCGCTGACGGCCGGGTCAGGGAAATCCGAATCAGGCTTGCCTCTGCAGTTCTGCCCAAAGTCTTAGCAAAGTCCTCAGAGCAGGCAGGAGACCAGAAAGTGACTTCAGCAAGATAAGTTCGACTTTGCCTGACTCAGAGACTGCCAGAAAGCAGATCCTTTATATAGGCCATGGGGTGTGGCTCCATGACTCAGCACTCATTAAGGCCTGCCCCTCCCTTCCTTCTGTTGCCTCCGCCTATCCAGTCTTCTGATGCGAGGGTCACTCCAATCAGCAGCTGTTGGAAATAAACTTTCCTCAGGCTCACATGCTGTGGAGGAGGGGGAGGGGTCTAGCTGCTCCGTTTGCCTGGGCGTGGAGCCAGGGCTGGGGCTGGGGGGTGCTCCCTCCTCTGCAGCCTGCTTGGGCATGGAGCCAGGGCTGGGGCCGGGAGATGCCCCCTCCTCAGCCTGTCTGGGCATGGAGCCAGGGCTGGGGCCGGGAGGACATTCTTCAGCGTTCGGAAGCAGATAAGCAGACCCCGGCTGCGGTGAGAGCGGGCAAGACACAACACTACTGGTACGCCTGAACCGGTCCAAACTGGCAGAATCCCACCCCTGACTGTCATCTTCTGCCTATCCATTGTTTTGCAACCTTGATATGGTGGCCTTGGGCTTCACTGAGTGTCACATGTTTTAACCCTGATTTATAGCTGACCTTAAAGAAAGTCATGTGGAATTCAGTAAGGCTTACTCTCAAGTGACTGGTTGTAAGCTCATAGCTTAAATTGGTTATGTAGCAGGGATGGGCTGATCCTTTTTCATTACCAGCTGTAACGGGGTTTTTTAAAAAGGCATTTAGGAGAACATCATTAAGTGAAGCAATTCCCTAGCTTTGCTTTTGTTCCCTTTGGTGTTTTGTTTTGTTTTTTACTTTTTTTTAAAGAAGCGGCATGGTAGCAAAAGCCACATCTTCCATTTTGCTCTCAAACCTGGTACATGCACCTAGAATTACTTCATTTGTAAATGAAGCTTCAAATGTCTCAAATAAAATGAAAGAAGAAATAAGATAAGGAGGAATGGGCACTACAATCTACTGTACTGTCGTGTCCCACTCCTCCTCTGACGGCCGGGTCTGGGAAGTCTGTATCAAGCGTGGCCACGAAGCCTCTGCAGCTTTGCCAAATTCCTGTCAGAGTTCTCAGGGCAGGCAGGAATCCAAGGTGTGACTTCAGCAACCAGATGAGACTTTGCCTGACTCAAGGAATGTGTCGTGTCCCACTCCTCCGCTGACGGCCGGGTCAGGGAAATCCGAATCAGGCTTGCCTCTGCAGCTCTGCCCAAAGTCCTAGCAAAGTCCTCAGAGCAGGCAGGAGACCAGTAAGTGACTTCAGCAAGATAAGTTCGACTTTGCCTGACTCAGAGAATGCCAGAAAGCAGATCCTTTATATAGGCCATGGGGTGTGGCTCCATGACTCAGCACTCATTAAGGCCTGCCCCTCCCTTCCTTCTGTTGCCTCCACCTATCCAATCTTCTGATGCGAGGGTCACTCCAATCAGCTGTTGTTGGAAGTAAACTTTCCTCAGGCTCACATGCTGTGGAGGAGGGGGAGGGGTCTAGCTGCTCCGTTTGCCTGGGCATGGAGCCAGGGCTGGGGCCGGGGGATGCTCCCTCCTCTGCAGCCTGCTTGGGCATGGAGCCAGGGCTGGGACCGGGAGGTGCCCCCTCCTCTGCAGCCTGCTTGGGCATGGAGCCAAAACTGGGGCCGGGAGGCATACATTCCTCCGTGTTTGGGAGCAGATAAGCAGACCCCGGCTGCGGTGAGAGCGGACAAGACACAACAGAATGCCAAAAAGCAGATCCTTAATATAGGCCATGGGTGTGGCTCCATGACTCAGCACTTATCCAGGCCTGCCCCTCCCTTCCTTTTGCTGACGTCGCCTCTCCATCCAGAGTGATTTTAGTATGCTGTCTAGATTTGCCATAGCTTTCCTCCCCAGGAGCAAGCGTCTTTTAATTTCTTGGCTGTAGTCCCTATCTGTGGTGATCTTGGAGCCCAGGAAAATAAAATCTGTCACTACCTCCATTTCTTCCGGGCTGGATGCCATGATCTTAGTTTTCTTAATGTTGAGTTTCAAGCCAACTTTTGCACTCTCCTCCTTCACCTGCATCAAGAAATGCTAGGGATGCTAAATTGGCCAATTTCTGGATCTTTCTCAAATGCCCTGATACCAAAGTAAGCATCATTTTATTCCTCTGTTCTATCCAAATTCAAATTGTAATTATAACAGTCACAGCACAACAAGCTTATGTAAATGTCTTGCTTCTATGGCACTGTTAATGGGAAATATCAGGAACACCGCATGTGTGCCTAGGAAGGATCTCAAATACCATGCCTGAGCAAAATTAATCATTCCAGAGGACATTCTGTGCAGCTGGAAATTCTCACCATCTGCCTCCTGTAGAATTTTACAACTCTGTACTTTGTACACTATTCAGTAAAATAATCATACAGCTATTTTTTTAAAATTCACTCCACTACAAAGCACTGGATCTAGAAGAAAGAGACCCTGAAGTACTGAATGAGCCTGTGTTTTATCTTGGACAGAATTTAATATTCTTTCCATCTAATGAGTAATTTCAAACCATTTGTATCCCATATATGAATGTTTGCTTTAGCGTGGAAAAATGATGAAACTGATCCCTCAGCAGGCCCTGTAGAAATTATAATGATCAAAGAAAAAGTGGGAAAAAAACAATTCCAATAGGGAATGAATGTTGGGTAATTTATTAACGCCGTGGGATGCTAACTAAATAATTAACTAAATCCTGCTGTGTTTTTAAAGCCTTTGTGTCAGTTCAAAGCAATGAGCTGGTACTTTTATAGAAAGAAAAAGAAACTAGAAACTGCAGTGGGAAATAAGATGATATAGCTGAGAATCTTTAGGTTTGGGATTTCAAAGAGCGAACTCCATCCTATCCTTTTTCAGAAATCTGGCTTTTGAATATTATTTTTCCTATGACAATGAACATGCCTATATGAGTGATATAGTAGAATATAAAGTTTTTCCTAGGTATTTGCAAACATTGAATGAAGTTTACTGGAGTCTCATTAGTGCAGCTCAGGAATGATAGCATTATAAAATGTTGACAGCCTCTGAACCATTGAATTCTTCAATTCTTCAATCCATTTCTTTTTTCTTTTTTCCTGTCAAGCATCTTCTCTTTATACATTTCATTCTGTGTAATCTGGCTTTATTTCCACATATTCCCTCTTGTGGCAGTTTCCATATATATTCTCCACTTTCGTCCTCTGGAATCCCTAGCCACTAATGAACAGAGACAACAGAGAGTTCTTTATGCTATAAGTCCTGTCCTGTCTCTGACTTCAAATCATATAGAAAAATTTCAGCTGAATATCTCTCACAATCAGCTTCCTGACAAATATTATAAACCTTTCAGTCATGGGTGGCCTCCTTAGATGGGTTGAAGTACATAAAGTTAGATTTAAGGGCTTGCTGCAAGAGCCTGCGAGTCAGAATGGTCCCAAGCACCACCAGAAACTGGTGGAAATAGTGCACTTTTGTGTTGCCCAACAGAACCACTCAATTGTGGGGACTATATAATTAATGCGGCCTGAGGGGACAACCTCTTGCTACTCACTGTTGTCTTTGGTAGTATACCTCACAAAGAGAGCAACTAATTAGGCCAACTGCAGCTATTTTGTTTTTCCAGGAAGAATCTTGAATTATGCCCATTTTAGCCACAGGTTGAAGTTATATCCTTATGGACAATTAACTCCACCACCACTTCTGTTAAAGGCAATTGGCATTCTGTAAAGTGATCAGGATAATCTCCTCATTACAGTAGATTTAGAAATGGTGCCAGTGGTTTTATTAGCATCCTCCTTCCCTGAAGGATGCTTCATAGCCTTAGGCAACTGTCCCATTTTTGCAAGCTCAATTCTTGTTGTGTAGCAAGTTGGTGTTGTTAAATAACATGCTGAGCTTTTTATAGATAAAAGAATTGCATCACTAGCTTTTTGAGCATTTTAGATTTGTAGAATGTCACTAATCAGGAATACAAGAGCTTGTCTTTTGTCTTGTAGTAAGTTTTATATTCCGGCATGTAGAGAAGGATATACTCCTTTTCGTTATTATTATACTTTTTTTCAGCACAACCTGCCAGGTATTTGAAGAAGCTGTCAAAATTCAGAGTTTCTGCAAATAGAATATCTGCATAAATCATAATCCCATAGGCCCAATATATGGGTCTGTGTGCTGCAAAGCACCAAGTCTAATTCCCAAACCTTTAGTTGGAGAGATCAGATGACAAGTTCTCCACCTGAGGCCTTTGGACAGCCCTTGTGACCTAACATTGTCAGCACTGGGTTAGGTAGCTTCATTTGCTGGAAGGCTGCTTGTTACTGTTTTGTTCTTTAATGCACGGGCAATGAAAGAATGGCAGAGAATTTGGTCATAATTAGGAAATGGATTCTCCCAAAAGTAAAATGACCATTGAACTATATAGTTCCTGACTTTTGTTACAGTGGCCATTTTGGCTAAGGCTGCAAATGTTGGGGGTTTCAGCTACATCCAAAGGCCAATGTTCATAACTAGGGTAACTCAGGATCAGGGGTGGGTTCTACTTATCTTTACTACCAGTTTGCAATGGGACCAGTAGTAATAGATCCAAATGAATAGTTCCAATTTATTTGGATAACATCTAATCAGAGCTTCCTCTGCTTGAAGAGGTGATCAATTATAATCCTGTATGAAGGGAAAGAATCACATGAAGGGAAAGCAAAAAAGCGAGAAGTTAGAATAGAATAGAATAGAATAGAATAGAATAGAATAGAATAGAATAGAATAGAACGGAATAGAATAGAATTTTTATTGGCCAAGTGTGATTGGACATACAAGGAATTTGTCTTGGTGCATATGCTCTCAGTGTACATAAAATAAAAGATATGGTCATCAAGAATCATAAGGTACAACACTTAATGATAGTCATAAGGTACAAATAAGCAATCAGGAAAAAATCAATATCAATATAAATCATAAGGATACAAGCAACAAAGTTACAGTCATACAGTCATAAGTGGAAGGAGATTGGTGGTGGGAACGATGAGATTAATAGTAGTGCAAATTTAGTAAATAGTTTGACAGTGTTGAGGGAATTATTTGTTTACCAGAGTGATGGCGTTCGGGAAGAAACTGTTCTTGTGTCTAGTTGTTCTGTTGTGCAGTGCTCTGTAGTGTCGTTTTGAAGGTAGGGATTGAAACAGTTTATGTCCAGGATGTGAGGTGTCTGTAAATATTTTCACAGCCCTCTTTTTGACTCATGCAGTATACAGGTCCTCAATGGAAGGCAGGTTGGTAGCAATTATTTTTTCTGCAGTTCTAATTATCCTCTGAAGTCTGTGTCTTTCTTGTTGGGTTGCAGAAACAAACCAGACAGTTATAGAGGTGCAGATGACAGACTCAATAATTCCTCCGTAGAACTGTATCAGCAGCTCCTTGGGCAGTTTGAGCTTCCTGAGTTGGCGCAGAAAGAACGTTCTTTGCTGTGCTTTTTTGATGACATTTTTGATGTTTGCTATCCATTTTAGATCTTGTGATATGGTAGAACCTAGAAATTTGAAGGTCTCTACTTTTGATACTGTGTTGTCTAGTATTGTAAGAGGTGGCAGTATGGAAGGGTTTCTCCTATAGGCTACCACCATTTGTACGGTTTTGAGTGTGTTCAGTTCCAGATTGTTCTGGTTGCACCACGAGGCTAGTTGTTCAACCTCCCATCTATATGCGGATTCATCATTGTCTTGAATGAGACTGATCATTGTTGTGTCATCTGTGAACTTCAGTAGTTTAACAGATGGATCGTTAAAGATGCAGTCATTGGTATACAGTGAGAAGAGAAGTGGGTAGAGCACATAGCCTTGGGGGGGGGGGTTTGTGCTAATTGTACAGGTATCTGATGTGATTCTGCTTAGCTTCACCTGCTGCTTCCTGTCCAGAATCCCAAATAAAAAGGAAGATCACCTGATTGCATTCTTTCCATTTCTATGGGAAGAATTATTACTTTAATTATAGTCCTTGTTTAATGACTAGTTGATTAATTCAAAGTTATGAATTAACTTTCATAACTCATAATCAAACAGTGATTTATGATTAATCCTTGAAGTTACAACTGAATGTGATTGCATTTCAGGTGCTTAGCAACTGGCTTACATTTGTTGTCAGTTGCAGTGTCCCGTGGCCACGTGACTCAATTTGCAACTTTTTTTGGTGATCTCTAGCGTTTTTTGCTGATTTCTCCCAAATCCATTGGGAGAATGAATGACTATGTGATTCACTTAAGGGCTGCAATGACTCACTTTATGGCCATCCTAAAAACAGTTGTTAAATTGAGTCAGGTCATTCGGTGATCTGCTTAATTATTGCAAATTCTGGATTCGATTGCAGTTCTTAAGTAAGTGTTTCTAAATTCACTCTTGGATCTATGTATTAATTTGCATCTTTTTTATACAAAGATCTGCTCTCTTTTGCCTTCTTATATGTAAATGTGATACAGACATTTGAAAGACCTTGACTTATGGCCATTTGTGATTGTTCAAAGTTATGACAGCACTGAATGAAGTGACTAATCAGCCACGGTGGCACAGTGGTTAGAGTGCAGTACTGCAGGCTACTTCTGCTGCCTGCTGGCTGCCTGCAATTTGGCAGCTCAAATCTCACCGGCCCAAGGTTGACTCAGCCTTCCATCCTTCTGAGGTCAGTAAAATCAGGACCCAAATTTTTTGGGGGGGGCAATATGCTGACTCTGTAAACTGCTAAGAGAGGGCTGTAAAGCACTGTAAAGTAGTATATAAGTCTAAGTGCTATTCCTATATTCCTTATGACTTGTGCCTGAAGTTATGGTCATTGTAGCACCTAGGCAGACAGATGATCAAAATTCAGATTCTCCCTGCCTGCCTATCTCCACACCATCTATGCCCATTTGGTCCCCTACCACCCTAGGTTCCATTGCCCCAGTTTACCTTTGCCATCATCTTCACATGGAGAAAGGAAGGAAGGAAGGAAGGAAGAAAAAAAGAAAGAACGAACAAAGCAGCTTAAAGGAACTGAAGAATGCCCCTTTTTGCCACAGTCTTGTACCATTTGGAACTGAGGAAAAAACAATCATTTTTTGCTGCTTTAAGCTAACCAGACAATGCCTGCTACATGAATATGCCATTTTTTAATCAACTGATGTCGCTGTTGTTTACTATGTCATAATCAAAGTAAACAAATTCAAAGTGTAAAGTTTTAATGACTTTTTGTATTAATACGTGAAATTTAATTAGTATTCTTTGGGGTATTGTACATGAAGATTTTTATTTTATTTTATTTTTTTCTGGAAACCTCATTGCTTACTTAACAGTCATTTCTCCTCAAACTGATCTTTCAGTTTATTTTTTCGTGTTCACAGGCTCACTCTCTCCTCTCACTGATAAATCCCTGTTCCCTTGCTAGTTTCTACTTTGCAGTCTGTGTTTTCTTCCTTTCTTGATTGGGCATTTTCTGTCCTAAGTCTAATAATTTAGAATTTGGACAGCGTTTCTCAACATGGGCAATTTTAAAATGAGTAGATTTCCATACCCAGAATTCTCCAGCCTGTGTATTGAGGGATTCTATTATTTCTCCTTGTGAATTCACCAGAATGAACAAGATCTCATCTATGTAATAAAGATAGATACTTCAATCTAAAATCAGACTGCTGTGGGCATAGGTGGCTGGCATGCATTAGCTACTTCTGCCTAGAAGCTGGTGTTTGTTGTGTTTTGTTTCTGCACAAAACTGTCCTTCTATCTTTCCTAAAGTCTTGCTTAGAAATGCAGTTGTAGAAAAAGTCAAACTCTGGGACTTTTCCTTTAAGGGAGCGCCTCTCCAGTGATACTACTGCACAGTAAAACAATTCTCAGTTTTACTGAGAAAAAATAACCCTTGCAAAAAAATAAAAATAAAAATCTTCATGTACAACACCCCAAAGAATACTAATTAAATTTCACTTATTAATACAAAAAGTCATCAAAACTTTACACTTTGAATTTGTTTACTTTGATTATGACATAATAAACAACAGCGACATCAGTTGATTAAAACTGATGTTTTCATGTAGCAGGCATTGTCTGGTTAGCTTAAAGCAGCAAAAAATAATTGTTTTTTCCTCAGTTCCAAATGGTACAAGACTGTGGCAAAAAGGGGCATTTTGGCATTCTTCAGTCCCTTTAAGCTGCTTTGTTCGTTCTTTCTTTTTTCTTCCTTCCTTCCTTCCTTCCTTCCTTCCTTCCTTCCTTCCTTCCTTCCTTCCTTCCTTCCTTCCTTCCTTCCTTCCTTTCTCCATGTGAAGATGATGGCAAAGGTGAACTGGGGCAATGGAACCTAGGGTGGTAGATAGTGTGGAGATAGGCAGGCAGGGAGAATCTGAATTTTGATCATCTGTCTGCCTAGGTGCTACAATGACCATAACTTCAGGCACAAGTCATAAGGAATATAGGAATAGCACTTAGACTTATATACTACTTTACAGCCCTCTCTTAGCAGTTTACAGAGTCAGCATATTGCCCCCCCAAAATTTGGGTCCTGATTTTACTGACCTCAGAAGGATGGAAGGCTGAGTCAACCTTGGGCCGGTGAGATTTGAGCTGCCAAATTGCAGGCAGCCAGCAGACAGCAGAAGTAGCCTGCAGTACTGCACTCTAACCACTGTGCCACCTTGGCTGATAAGTCACTTCATTCAGTGCTGTCATAACTTTGAATAATCACAAATGGCCATAAATCAAGGTCTTTCAAATGTCGGTATCACATTTACATATAAGAAGGCAAAAGAGAGCAGATCTTTGTATAAAAAAGATGCAAATTAATACATAGATCCAAGAGTGAATTTAGAAACACTTACTTAAGAACTGCAATCGAATCCAGAATTTGCAATAATTAAGCAGATCACCGAATGACCTGACTCAATTTAACAACTGTTTTTAGGATGGCCATAAAGTGAGTCATTGCAGCCCTTAAGTGAATCACATAGTCATCCATTCTCCCAATGGATTTGGGAGAAATCAGCAAAAAATGCCAGAGATCACCAAAAAAAAGTTGCAAATTGAGTCATGTGGCCACGGGACACTGCAACTGACAACAAATGTAAGCCAGTTGCTAAGCACCTGAAATGCAATCACATTCAGTTGTAACTTCAAGGATTAATCATAAATCACTGTTTGATTATGAGTTATGAAAGTTAATTCATAACTTTGAATTAAGCAACTAGTCATTAAACAAGGACTATAATTAAACTAATAATTCTTCCCATAGAAATGGAAAGAATGCAATCAGGTGATCTTTCTTTTTATTTGGGATTCTGGACAGGAAGCAGCAGGTGAAGCTAAGCAGAATCACATCAGATACCTGTACAATTAACACAGCCCCCCCCCCAAGGCTGTGTGCTCTACCCACTTCTCTTCTCACTGTATACCAATGACTGCATCTCTAACGATCCATCTGTTAAACTACTGAAGTTCACAGATGACACAACAGTGATCAGTCTCATTCAAGACAATGATGAATCCGCATATAGACGGGAGGTTGAACAACTAGCCTCGTGGTGCAACCAGAACAATCTGGAACTGAACACACTCAAAACCGTACAAATGGTGGTAGCCTATAGGCTATAGCCTATCCTTATGATTTATATTGATATATTGACCATCAATTGTGTTGTAAATGTTGTACCTTGATGAACGTGTCTTTTCTTTTATGTACACTGAGAGCATACGTACCAAGACAAATTCCTTGTGTGTCCAATCACACTTGGCTAATAAAAATTCTATTCTATTCTATCTTGACTTTGGCAGCATTCTACCTGTTCCTGCTGCTCAGTGAAGTTCTTATCCACAGAGTGTTGCCTTGCGAAACAGACTCTAGACTGATGGTACATAGAATAGTGAGCTCACACCTGGGGTAAAATTGGGCTTTGATTGCAGATTCAACATACTGGTAAAAATGTGCCAGAATTTCTTAGTATCCTCCTTACTGTTAGCAAGGGATGCTCCACCTTGCACGATATCAAATTTAGCCTTGATCTTACTAAAAAGTGTTATGATAAAACCTTAATTGACTACAGCTCTGATGGGCAATAGTCATCAATATTTATTGGTCCATCGCTTGATAGCCAAGGAATATGAAAGGCCGTGATTTAGAATTTAAAATATGGTAGAGTTATGAATTAATTAATCAAATGAATGATTAAAGTTAAAAAAAATAGGGTTTGCACTTGGGAAATTGAGAGAAAACAAATAATATCCTAGTGCTGTGTAGTACAGTTGTTGAATATATGCATGGGAATGAAAATATAAGATTACTTACGGTGGAAAAGGCTAAAACAAATATCAGAAAGTATGCACAGGAGTTATCTAAATCAATGTTTCTCAGCTCCAATATCTTATAAGATGCGTGGATTTCACTTCCCAGAAAAACACAGCCAGGTTTGGAGACAGTGATCTAAATTGTTTTAACAATTAACGATTTTTATTGATTTATGTTATAATATGTTACAAAAGCATATAGGATAGTATGAAAAATAGGGACAGGAAAAGGGAAGGGAAAATTGTGGAAAAGAAGTGGGGGGGGGAGAAAGAAAAGGCACTGACCTTCAACACCCTTTAGTGCTGTAGAATAGAGTAGTAATATCAAAGCACAACTTTTTACTTTTACATAATAATTTATGCTAGCCATTTCTATAACAATCTTCTGTGCAGGTAGGCACATATACACCTTCTTTCATTTCTGCAAGTCATACAGCCGTGTCAGTCTGCAAAGCTTCTATCAAAATAAATTACTATGCCTACTACAAGTCTTGCTGCCAACAATTCAAATGATTTACAGCAAACTCTACAGAGTATGCATGATAGAATGAAAAGCAAGGATCTGAACATTAATGTACTAATGACTGAGTTATGTTAGACAGGTAATTGGTAAATAAGACTTGAAGTTGTACATAAATCACACACACACATAGAAACACACACACACACACACACACACACGAGCAGTGCTCTTTCAGGTTTCTGCAAAGTATTTTTTTCTTATTTTCATGCCCTGCTATGACTAGTTCTGTAGGAATTCAACAGGAAAATGAAGGAAAATTGTGGAAAAGAAGTGGGGGAGAAAGAAAAGGCACTGACCTTCAACACCCTTTAGTGCTGTAGAATAGAGTAGTAATATCAAAGCACAACTTTTTACTTTTACATAATAATTTATGCTAGCCATTTCTATAACAATCTTCTGTGCAGGTAGGCACATATACACCTTCTTTCATTTCTGCAAGTCATACAGCCGTGTCAGTCTGCAAAGCTTCTATCAAAATAAATTACTATGCCTACTACAAGTCTTGCTGCCAACAATTCAAATGATTTACAGCAAACTCTACAGAGTATGCATGATAGAATGTAGAAACACACACACACACACACACACACACACACACACACACACACACACACACACACACACACACACACACGCACACACACACACACACACACACACACACACACACACACACACACACACACACACACACACACACACACACACACACACACACACACACACACACACACACACACACACACACACACACACACACACACACACACACACACACACACACACACACACACACACACACACACACACACACACACACACACACACACACACACACACACACACACACACACACACACACACACACACACACACACACACACACACACACACACACACACACACACACACACACACACACACACACACACACACACACACACACACACACACACACACACACACACACACACACACACACACACACACACACACACACACACACACACACACACACACACACACACACACACACACACACACACACACACACACACACACACACACACACACACACACACACACACACACACACACACACACACACACACACACACACACACACACACACACACACACACACACACACACACACACACACACACACACACACACACACACACACACACACACACACACACACACACACACACACACACACACACACACACACACACACACACACACACACACACACACACACACACACACACACACACACACACACACACACACACACACACACACACACACACACACACACACACACACACACACACACACACACACACACACACACACACACATAAAACCATCAAAATTAACCCATAAAATTCATAAAAATACCCCAATTAAAATTATTTAAAATTCAAAAAGTTTAAAAAATTTAGGCCAGTCCCGCTTGAATAAATAAGTTCCAGCCCTGGATTATCCTCTGAAGCTGGATTGTGAGTTACCTATACAGCCACAGCTGAGCTCAAAATTTCCTTTGCTAAGTGAGACATTTATTAAGTGAATTTTGTTCCATTTTACTACCTTTCTTGCCACAGTTGTTAAGTGAATCACTGTGATTGTTTAGTGAATCTGGCTTCCCCATTAACTTTGCTTATCAGGAGGATGCAAAACGTGATCACGTGATCCCAGGACACTGCAACCATCATAAATATGACTCAGTTGCCAAGCATCTGAATTTTGATCATGTGACCATGGGAATGCTGCAACAGTCATATGTGTGAAAAATTGTCACAACTCACTTTTTTAAAATGCCATTTTAACTTTGAATGAACTGTTGCCATTCAAGGATTATCTGTATCAGACAGAGAAAACGAATGTAATAAAATAGAGAAAAAGACAGAAACTCACTAACAATGTCCTGCTGGAGCAGGGTTGAACTAGATCAGAGGTCTCCAACTTGGCCACTTTAAGACTTGTGGGCTTTGCTGGCTGAGGAATTCTGGGAGTTGAAGTCCACAAGTCTTAAAGTGACCAAGATTGAGACCCTGGACTAGATTTATTATTATTATTATTATTTATTATTTAGATTTTATACCACCCTTCTCCCGAAGGACTCAGGGCGGTGTACAGCCAGATTATAAAAACAATGCAATATACAAATTAAAACAGACTCTAGACTGATGGTACATAGAATAGTGAGCTCACACCTGGGGTAAAATTGGGCTTTGATTGCAGATTCAACATACTGGTAAAAATGTGCCAGAATTTCTTAGTATCCTCCTTACTGTTAGCAAGGGATGCTCCACCTTGCACGATATCAAATTTAGCCTTGATCTTACTAAAAAGTGTTATGATAAAACCTTAATTGACTACAGCTCTGATGGGCAATAGTCATCAATATTTATTGGTCCATCGCTTGATAGCCAAGGAATATGAAAGACTGTGATTTAGAATTTAAAATATGGTAGAGTTATGAATTAATTAATCAAATGAATGATTAAAGTTAAAAAAAATAGGGTTTGCACTTGGGAAATTGAGAGAAAACAAATAATATCCTAGTGCTGTAGAATAGAGTAGTAATATCAAAGCACAACTTTTACTTTTACATAATAATTTATGCTAGCCATTTCTATAACAATCTTCTGTGCAGGTAGGCACATATACACCTTCTTTCATTTCTGCAAGTCATACAGCCGTGTCAGTCTGCAAAGCTTCTATCAAAATAAATTACTATGCCTACTACAAGTCTTGCTGCCAACAATTCAAATGATTTACAGCAAACTCTACAGAGTATGCATGATAGAATGAAAAGCAAGGATCTGAACATTAATGTACTAATGACTGAGTTATGTTAGACAGGTAATTGGTAAATAAGACTTGAAGTTGTACATAAATCACACACACACATAGAAACACACACACACACACACACACACACGAGCAGTGCTCTTTCAGGTTTCTGCAAAGTATTTTTTTCTTATTTTCATGCCCTGCTATGACTAGTTCTGTAGGAATTCAACAGGAAAATGACAGCAGGCAAAGCCAATCAAGGACTGGGGGAAAAGGATCATGCCCACATCAGTTTGAAACAACCAATGAGTACTCCTGAGCCCAACCTGTCCTGGTCATTTGAATTTGCCTCTGATGTAATAAGTGGCAAAGCACAACAGAGAAGCAGTAAATCTGTTTCCTGAACTTGAGACACATTCCCTTAAACCAGGGGTGAAATCTAATTTTTTTTGCTACCGGTTCTGTGGGCGTGGCTTGGGGGGGGGTCATGTGACTGGGTGGGCGTGGCTATATAAGCAAGTGACTGGGGGATCAAAAGACAGAAACTCACTAACAATGTCCTGCTGGAGCAGGGTTGGACTAGATCAGAGGTCTCCAACCTTGGCCACTTTAAGACTTGTGGGCTTTGCTGGCTGAGGAATTCTGGGAGTTGAAGTCCACAAGTCTTAAAGTGACCAAGATTGGAGACCCCTGGACTAGATTTATTTATTTATTTATTTATTATTTAGATTTTTATACCACCCTTCTCCCGAAGGACTCAAGGCGGTGTACAGCCAGATTATAAAAGCAATACAATATACAAATTAAAACAGAGACTTAAAATAACATATTCTATAAATGGCCGAAAATATAAAACCATCAAATTTAACCCATAAAATTCATAAAAATACCCCAATTAAAATTATTTAAAATTCAAAAAGTTTAAAAAATTTAGGCCAGTCCCGCTTGAATAAATAAGTTCCAGCCCTGGATTATCCTCTGAAGCTGGATTGTGAGTTACCTATACAGCCACAGCTGAGCTCAAAATTTCCTTTGCTAAGTGAGACATTTATTAAGTGAATTTTGTTCCATTTTACTACCTTTCTTGCCACGGTTGTTAAGTGAATCACTGTGATTGTTTAGTGAATCTGGCTTCCCCATTAACTTTGCTTATCAGGAGGATGCAAAACGTGATCACGTGATCCCAGGACACTGCAACCATCATAAATATGACTCAGTTGCCAAGCATCTGAATTTTGATCATGTGACCATGGGAATGCTGCAACAGTCATATGTGTGAAAAATTGTCACAACTCACTTTTTTAAAATGCCATTTTAACTTTGAATGAACTGTTGCCATTCAAGGATTATCTGTATCAGACAGAGAAAACGAATGTAATAAAATAGAGAAAAAAAGACAGAATCTCTGGGCCAGAAGCAGAGATATCTAAAAATATTAAAAGGTAGAAATTTTAATTGTCCAGATAAGAACCTCCTAGTTCACACTGAAAAACTGTTTTTAAATGTCTTCAGGGATTGCACAGAGATCTGTGAAAAAAATTAAAAACTCATTTTAGCTGGAAATGAGCATAAGATCTTTGACCCTCATGGGCATTTCTTTAGCCACAGCTGGAAGCAGAAAAAGCTTTGATTTGATCTAGCTCGGCAGTTTTGATGTTAATAATCTGTCTGTAAGGTATCATAGGACTATGGGTCTTTCATTAGCAGACTTTCACAATTGCTTCTTTGCAACTTATTTTAAACTGCAGATTGAAAAAGAAAGAAAGAAAGAAAGAAAAAGTTCTCATTTAGCAAGATTTTGTAAAGCTTCAAACAAAAGATTGAACATATTTCAGATGGACACATCACGAGTAGAATTTTTCCTCATAAATGTCATCACTGGATGCCATTACAAGAATTGGATTTCATAAATGTCAGCGCTGCAATTCCTATAAGATGCATGCTGTACTCCTGAAAGAAAACAAATGACATTTGTGTTCATCGGTGATTCCGTATGACCAATCACTTCCCGTATGCTAAAGTACAGTAAAATAAACGGGATCCTGATGCATCATCTGAATGTCTTGTCACCATGAGGAAGACTGGAAACCTGAAACAATTCATTCCTACCAATGGCAGAAACTGATGTTCTGACCCAGCCTTAGCAAGTACTGGTAAGCCATTTTCTCGTGAGTAATTTATTCACATGGATAAACACAAATCAAACTTAATTAGTTCCAACAGACTTGGTCAAGAAATCCAAATTGCTTGCTGTATCCTCAAAGTAAACAGTTGTCTGTGACAAATGGCCACTCCCACACCTCCCTATTTATTTCCCAGCTAGGAAGGGGCTGGCTAGTGTCCACATCTGATTTTCCTTGAAAGCTGGCTTATTACTTTCTGTTGCTCTCCTCTCCTTTCCTCCCTATGCATACACGCATCTGGGATGGGCCCCATCTGTTCCTCCACACACACACTCAGCTCAGGCCCTGAAGACAGCTGCCTCTCCACTTGAGGGAGGATGGAAGGTCCTGCCTCTGCCTCTGTCTCTGATGCTGTTTCCTTATCAGAGCCTTCCAAAGGCTCCGAAGCTAGCCCAAGCTCTCTCACCACCTCTTCTTCATCTGCCTCTGCAGTTAGCTCTGCTAACAGCCGATGGGCCACAACAACTGAAATATGAAGTAAGCTCTGTATACAGGTAGTCCTCTACTAACTGGTCACTTAACAAATTTATTTATTTATTTATTTATTATTTAGATTTTTATACCGCCCTTCTCCCGAAGGACTCAGGGCGGTGTACAGCCAGATTAAAACAGTGCAATATACAAAATTAAAACAACAATTAAAATAACATATTATATAATTGGCCAAAAATTAAAACCGTCAAATTTGACCCCAAAAATAAAATACCCCAGTTAAAATTATTAAAATTCAAAAAATTTAAAAATTTAAAAAGTTAAGCCAGTCCCGCTTGAATAAACAAGTACGTTTTCAATTCACGGCGAAAGGTCCGAAGGTCAGGTAGTTGACGCAAACCAGGGGGAAGTTCGTTCCAGAGGGTAGGTGCTCCTACAGAGAAGGCCCTTCCCCTGGGGGCCGCCAGTCGACATTGCTTGCGGACGGCACCCTGAGAAGACCCTCTCTGTGTGAGCGTACGGGTCGGTGGGAAGCATAAGGTAACAGCAGGCGGTCCCGTAAGTACCCGGGCCCTAAGCCATGGAGTGCTTTAAAGGTGGTAACCAATACCTTGAAGCGCACCCGAAAGACCACAGGTAGCCAGTGCAGACTGCGAAGGAGCAGTGTTACTCGGGAGCAACGTGTGGCTCCCTCAATCACCCGCGCAGCTGTATTCTGGACTAACTGAAGCCTCCGAGTGCACTTCAGGGGTAAATCCATGTAGAGAGCATTGCAATAATCCAGACGAGAAGTGACAAGAGCGTGAGTGACTGTGCATAAGGCATCCCGGTCAAGAAAGGGGCGCAACTGGCGAACCAGGCGAACCTGGTAAAAGGCTCTCCTGGAGACGGCCGCCAACTGATCTTCAAACGACAGCCGTCCATCCAGGAGAACGCCCAAGTTTTGCACCCTTTCTGTTGGGGCCAATGACTCGCCCCCAACAGTCAGCCACGGTTGCAGCTGACTGTACCAGGGTGCCGGCATCCACAACCACTCAGTCTTGGATGGATTGAGTCTGAGTCTGTTTCTCCCCATCCAGACCCGTATTCAATATTTCAACTTTGAAATATTCAAAGTTACAACTGACCTCCAGGGGGCGTGTATATTTACACCCCAGTTTCTAAATTACGATGGAGCCGTCCTCCATGTGATCATAGTTTGGATATTTGGAAACTGGCTTGCATTTACAGCCATTTGCAAAACCCCCACAGTCATATAAACATGAAATTCCAGAAGAAATTTACTTCTAGGTTTTGGTATAACCTGCCCATAGCAAACCATTGGTTTGCTTTAGTAACTGTGGTTTAATGATTGCTGTAATCAGGTCAGCCATGTGGATTATCCACTTTATGACCGTTATTGTCCTACAGCCTTCATGAGCAGGATGCATTATGGTCATAAGTCAAGGACTAGCAATAGCACTTAGAGTTATATACTGCTTCACAGTGCTTTACAGCCCTTTCTAAGTGGTTTACAGAGTCAGCTTTTTGTCCCCAACAATCTGGGTCCTCATTTTACTGATCTCGGAAGGATAGAAGGCTGAGTCAATCTTGAATTAGTGAGAATCGAACTGCCAAACTGCAGCCAGCAGTCAGCAATAGCCTGCAGTACTGCATTCTAACCACTGCGCTACCTGAATCTAATAAGTAATAAGGTATAGGAATATTTGTTCATCATGTTTCAATTTAAAGTATCAAGAAATTAAAAACCCTTCAGAGAGCCAATTCAGTGTAATGATTAAGACACCAGGCTGCATAAGACTGCATAAGACTGCAAGTTCTAGTCCTGAAATAGGTAGAAAACCAGCTGGGTAATTTTGGGCTAGTGTCTCTCTTTTAGTCCTGAGGAAAAGGCAATAGCAAATCACTTCTGAAAAAAATCTTGCCAGGTAACCTGCAGGATTAATCCAGGTGTCAACACTGATTTGAAGACACACCCATGTACGCACCCCAGCACATTATCTTATGAGAGGGCAGCAGTGGTGGGTTTCTACTAGTTCCCCCTGGTTCGGGCGAACTGTGTAGTGGTAGTGGCAGGAGGGTCTGCCCACCCGCCCGGATGTCATTTGCATTGCAGATGACATGCGCATGTCATTTGCATTACAGATGACATGCGCATGCACAGAAGTGCCACATGCGAAGCAAGCACACGCACGCACACACTCACAGTTTCGAACCGATAGTGAAGGTAAGTGGAACCCACAACTGGCGGGCAGAGTAATCCTTCTACAAGCTCTAATCTTGAGTCCCTAGCATGGCAGATTGAGAGAAGATGCTAAAATAGGACTGTGCATGGCTGGCCGTATCATTAGCTGGAAGGAGACAGTTGCCTCAGGGAGCAGATACAGTTCTGAGGACCAGCAGTGGCAGCTGTCCAGATGGATTTCTTTTTGCATTCTCCTCTTAAGGATAGATTTGCAGGCTTTCTGCCTTCAGATATGATGGAGGCCATTATCCTTCTTCAGTTCCATTTGAATATACTGCCGGTTGAATTGGCAGTGGAAATGGAATTGTAGGATGAATTGAGCTGCTCCTTCATAAAGGAGTCTGAGCAGGCATAGAAAAGAAAATTAGCATTTTGTTTCTTTTCCTCCTCTTCACGCACCATTCCCTCATAGATTCATAGCGGCAAAAGATAATCTAGCTATTGATTATCTGCAATTCAGTGTGTGGGTTTATGATCTGTGGTAGGCATTTTGCAGTGTGTCTTGTGAATTTTGTTTACTGTATCACCAAGAGATTTCTTGGCATTTGAGACAGGAATTGATGAATTATTCTTTCAGAAATCATCAGTCACTCACATTTGGGAAACTATTGCTACATCTTCCAGATCTATCACACTCCAATATTACACACCACATAGTCCTTATAAATATATAGGCTAGGTCTATCTTTATATCAGTATATCAGAGCAAACCTATTATGATTAAAATAATTGCTTGTAAAGTAATATATATTTTCAAAGAAACTTCCATATGCATATTAAATATTTTTGAGGAAAATGCACGTCATTGGCACATTTTTTTCACTTCATTTTTTAAGCTGGTATTTCGATAAGTATTTTTTTCTTAGCTGTTAGCAGTATACGTTACTACTAAATCTTTTAGGAAGAAACAAAATATTTCATAACAAATTTAATATCTTAAATTTGTTATGTATCTTAAAATACATGCAGAGATCATCAGAGATTATCAGAAATACATGCAGAGATCATCATGGAAGGCTCCCTTACCCTGCATGAAGGATCTAAAATGCTTTAATTTGGAGCCATGTTTTTTTCACTGGTTAGAGTATTTGAGGAAAAGTATAAATCCTGTTCTCTTTTGAAATAGATTATTCATCAGAAAAGAACAGAACAGAATAACAGAGTTGGAAGGGACCTTGGAGGTCATCTAGTCCAACCTGCTGCTCAAGCACCCCGATTCTCCCACCCCGTTTTTGGTCTCAGGACACTTCAGGGAGGCCTGGTAACACCAAAATGGTTGTGTGCACGTGTGTGTGTTGGGGGTGCGGGGTGGTGGTGGTGTCACACGTGCATGTGCAGGGGGGCAGGGGAAGCAGAGGGCCTTTTGGGGAGACATTGCATTATGGGTGTCACACGCACATATGCACTTTTGGCACCCAAGGGAAAAAAGGTCGCCATCACTGATTTATAGTATTCATCTCAATTCCGCCCTTGTAGAATTTGCTATATCACTATCATGATGCAGCTTAAATTTGAATTTGTCTTTTTGCAGCCATAGCACACTGCTGGCTCACATTCATTTATAATCAAGTACTATATCACAAGTATTATTGCCTAACCCATAAATAAATATCTTTGTGTTTATTTTTTGTTTTCAAAGTGCTAACTTTGCATTTGTCTGACTTAAATTTAGAAGCTTTTTCCAGCCCATTTTTAGAAAAATCAATACCATTTGGAATTTTATTTTTAACTTCAAGATATTACCTATTCCATACAATCTTATATGATTTGCAAATTTGAGATTCTGCCCAACTTCTCATCCAGCTTGTCCTGATAGAGAAGGCCATTTCCTTGACTCTCATATAGAGTATAATATATCTAATATATGTTATGTTATGTTATGTTATGTTATGTTATGTTATGTTATGTTATGTTATGTTATGTTATGTTATGTTATGTTATGTTATGTAATATAGTATAACCTGACTAGGTGGCTCAATGGCTAAGACACTGAGCTTGTCGATCAGAAACGTCAGCGGTTCGGTGGTTCAAATCCCTAGTACAGGTCTGTGTTAGCAGGGATTAGACTTGATGACCTCCAAGGTCCCTTCTAACTCTGTTGTTGTTAATCTCCTAATTGTGGAGCATTGAGGCAGACTCTTTATAGATCTGAAGGTACATGGATTACATGTGATATAGATGGTCCTTATTCTTCTGTTGGTTTGTCCAATGTATGTGGTGGGGCAGGCGGTGCATGGGATTTCATGAACCCCCCACTAAAATCCAAGACAGAGAACAAGAAAACGGCACAGCCCTCCTCCCATATATAAAAGGCACCACAGACAGAATCAGCAAGATCCTCCACAAACACAACATCAAGACAGCATTCTGCACAAACAGAAAAATATCCACCATCCTAAGAAACCCCAAAGACAAAATTGAGTTAGAAAATCAAGGGGTATATGAAATCCCATGCACCGCCTGCCCCACCACATACATTGGACAAACCAACAGAAGAATAAGTGCACGCATTGAAGAACACAAGAACTCATTCAAAAAAGAGGAACCAACTTCTTCCCTGGTCCAACACTTTAAAGTCACAGGACATGATATTGACTTTAAAAAGACCAGAACTATCGCCAAAACTGAACACTTTAACAACAGAATAATCAGAGAAGCCATTGAGATAGAAAAACGCCCACACAGCATGAACAAACGAGATGACACCTCCCGCCTCCCAGCCATTTGGAAACCCGCCTTATTGACAAACGAGTCCCTAACACGAGGAATGACACCAGACCCACACTCACGAGGTCCACACAGGATGTCACCACCACATCCACCCAGAAAGCAGACCCAAACCCACACTGATCATGAAGCACGACCAAGGACCAGAAGCCAGACCGCAGCTGCAACATTAGCCATTTCAAACCCCTCCAATCCATTCATGCAGCAGACTGACACCCACTATGAAGATGTAGCACGACCACAAAGCCAAACAACAGCTATGCAGCTCACCAGCTCAAATCCCCCTGCAGCACAGACTAGACTGAGCACAACCAAGGCCCCACCAACACAGGAAACACCCCAGCCAATCAGAGCACAGAAAAAAACCCCATCCAACCAGAGCACAGCCAAGCTCCCACCCAATCAGTTCAAACCCCCACTAGCAGTTAAAAGGAAGAAACAGCTGCGATCACACATTGCTCCCAGAAGCACGAAGCTGAAGCCTGAAGATGACGAATGAGACTTCGTCGAAACGTCGCCAAGACACTTCCAATTTTACACGTGAGAAAACCCGAACAACCAAAGACCTATATACAAACACCCGTGAAAACCTCAGAAAACATATATATATATATATATATATATATATATATATATATATATATATATATATATATATATATATATATATATATATATATATATATGTATATATATATGCCTATACCTCCTAATATTTACTAATATATATGTTTATATACTATATAATCTTTCTGTATGATACTTACATATATCGTTGTGACAAAATAAATAAACAAAAATAAATAAATGAGCCAGGTCTCTCCAAATCTTCCAATTTTGCACTACTTTGAGTTTTTCTATGCTCTGGCTGGTGTCAGCTTTGATGATGTCCAGCCAACTTATTCTTTGGCAACCTGGTTTCCTTTGGCAACCTGATTTCCTTTTACCCCTAACTCTTCCGAACATAATTGCTTTCTCCAATGAATTCTCCCACATGACACGGCCAAAATAAGTGAGACACAGTTTTGTGTTTTTGCCTTCCAGTGTTATTAGCTGCAGTACTTACTTGTTGGTTACCTTTGCTGTCCAAGAAATATGCAGGACAGAGGTAGGTTCTACTTACCTTTACTACCAGTTTGCAATGGGCATGCACGTGCACAGATAATTCATTATGATGTCCAGGCAGGTGAGGGGAGCCTTCTGTAGCTTTTCCTATTGGTTCAGAAGAACTCGACCGAACCAGGAGCAACCCACCATTGATGCAGGAGCCTTCTCAAGCACCACAGCTCAACCCAATCAATTTTTCTCCTGCTTAGAAGTACCTTTTCTAGCATTATTGTTGTTAGTCTCTGTCCATTCATAAACAAAACTGGGCTGGATAATGAATGTGATGTGCAATGTTTTGGAACCAATCTAAATTGACAGCTCTAGGTTGTTATCTTTTCACTGTTTAGCAGGCAAACCCTAATTCTACAAGAATTATTGGGAATATAAGACAAAAGCTAAAGTATGGCTATCTTCTTGTAGAAGTCCCAAGTTGCATTGTGGGAATGCAATGACCCAATTTATAACTCTGAACAAAAGAAAGCATATTTTTATCATTTATGAAGAAAGTTTGTCACTGGTGATCTAAATGAAATCCCAGCTGAAAGAGGTCCAAGCAGGGGTGAAATCTACTTACCTTCCTTACCGGTGTGGAAGTGCACATGCTGCGTTAAAAACAGGAACTAATGACACTCGGGCGGGTGGGTGGAGCTTTGCTCCGCCATCGCTACTGGATCACCAAACCACCGGCCACAATCACTACCAGATCATGCAATCCAGTCCAATCTGGAAGGATTTTACCCCTGGGTTCAAGTAAACATAGAAGAGAAATATGCTACACTACAAGCACTCCTGTTGAACTCAGTGTGTAGACTGATCTGTACATCTACAATGTTTAATTTAGGAAACAAAGCAAAACTGCCTTTTAGTGGGAATGTTATATGGCACTTCTTACATGGGAGATTTTCTGATGATTGTGTAAATCCAACTTGGACAATTAGTTTAGAATAATGGCATGGTGCTGATTAAATACTATTTATAAAACCTTCAGGTTTAAAAAAAATTAATATATAATATAAACCTATAATATGTTGCTAAAATTGTCTAAAATAAGGGATCCTTGGCACTCTCTGAAATAGGTTGTTTTCTTGTAGATTTTTAATTATCCAAAGTAGGTAACATCCGTGTTAGTGATAGCATTGATGATGTTATCTGGTTTGGGTAATGAAAAGTCTGCAACAAAACAACTAAGCTCAGAGAGCACCAAGGATCCCTTATTTCAAGCCTGAGCTACAAATATTCTCCTTTATTGTGAAAAATAATTTGGAGTCATAAAAGAAATACTGAAGAAAGAATATATATATTTTAAATTGTACTGGTGTATATTTTGATGTGTATTGTAACTTAGCTCCACATTTTTCAGTATTACTATTCACAGACCATTTGTATATTTAAGATAAGAAAGAAAACTTGTACATTTAAGTTAAGAAAGAAAAAGAACTTGTTAACTATGGAATAAAAATTAATATCCCCCTAAATCCATTTTGACATTATGAATAATTTATACCTGAGGATATTATTTGTTGTTCTTGTAGCATATTTTTTTTATATCCAGAAGAATATGTGAACTCATCTCAAATTTCTTGGTGACTCCAGCAACACTAAATATTCAGATGTGTTGCTGAATTCCCTTTGGGTTGGTTGTGTTTTCATTTATCCTATGTCCCCAAAGAACACAGTATTATGGAAAAGCCTTTATCATTTCAAGTTTGCAAATACTTTATGTTGTTTGTTCTAGATTCCCCAGGTTTTTGTTTATCTCTAAAGAATGAAATGTAAAAATCCAGGAGGGAGATGTAGAAACGCAGCGAGTCATGAGTGCAGGCTGTTACAGAAGACTAAGTCATTTACAATGCCATTACAGAATAATTAGTCAAGTGATTAGCTTCAATTAAACTTTAGACGTCAAAAAAAGAAGAGAAACATTTCATAAAAAGGCAAGTTCATTAGAGATATCTGTTCATTAGAGATATGTGATGATAATTCCTATTTGATCCAAATTGTCTAGAATAATTCCCTTTTTCCAACAGAAAGACTAATGATCTCTTCATAAGATAAGGGGCTCAGCAGTAATCCCAGTGAAGCTTCTACTGTCGAATACAGTTATGCTTGAGTTATGCTCTCCCTTGATTGGAGAGCAGTACATTCCCAGTGCTAACGAAAGAGAACTCTCTCTGTTGCTTACAAGTTATTGATAAGGTTCCTGAAAAGTCCCATTGGGTGGTTCTCAGATACTAATAATAAATTTTAAGGACATAAAAATGCAACAGTGTTTCTACAGTAATTACTGTAAAATAACGAATGAGAACTAAGTGGAACAGAGTCTCTGTGAGAACAGAGCTCAGCTCAAACCAATTACTATATTAATACAGTATAAGGACAGAGATCTATCTAGCACTAAATATTAGAACGGAACAGAACGGAATGGAACGGAACAGAACAGAACAAAACAACAGAGTGGGAAGAGACCTTGGAGATCTTCTAGTCCAACCTCCTGCAGACAGAAACCTTTTACCAGTGATGGCTAACCTTTCTGCTTCTCGTGTGCCAAAAGCCGGGTGGAGTGCAGGACGGTCACCCATGTGCGTGGCCACACCCATAATTCAATGCGCCATTTCCCCCCCAAGCACGACCCTCTGCGCGACCCCTGCTTTTGGCACGCAATGGCACAGTGGGCCCGGGATGCCTGTTTTTCGCCCTCCCTAGGCTTCAGAGGACCTCCGTGTGTGTGTGTGAGGAAGGCAGTTTTCATCCTCCCCAGGCTCCTAGAAAGCCTCTGGAGCCTGGGGAGAGTGAAAAATGGGCCTTCTGATCCCACTGGAAGTTGGCAAATGGGCTGTTTCCGGCCTCCAGAGGGCCTCTGGGGTATAGGGAAGGCCTCTGGGTGGGTGGCCTCTGGGGGGTCCTAGAAAGCTTCTGGAACCTGGAGAGAGCGAAAAACGGGCCTTCTCCATTCCTGCCAGAGGCCCTCTGAGGCCGCAAACAGCTTGTTTCCCAGTGGGCCCGGAAGGCCCGAAAATCAGCTGGCTGGTGCTGGAACAGAGCTAGAGCAATGCTTGTGTGCCCAGCGATATGGCTCCGTGTGCCATCTGTGGCACACGTGCCATAGGTTCGCCATCACAGCTCTATACCATTTCAGACAAATGGTTGCTCAATCTCTTTTTAAAAACTTCCAGTGTTGGAGCAACCACAACTTCCGGAGGCAAGTTGTTCCACTGATTAATTGTTCTAACTATTAGGAAATTTCTTCTTAGTTCAAAGTTGATTGATTATTATTTCATTTTGATCTCTAAGCTAAAATATCTCAGAGGATGTTGCCAAAACATATAATCTATGGGAACTGGTTACCATTGGGACCATCAGCTCTGAGATCAGAGATCCCCTCTGACTGAACCTCATTTTCCAACCAGTTTTTAAGGCATTGTTGTATCAGTGACTTACTGATGCTTTCTTCCTCCTCTTTTCAACTGCTTAGTCTAACTGCAGCTTTGGAATTTGCAGGTGATTCCCACATCCAGGTACTATGCAATGTGGTCCCTGCTTTTTGAGATCAGCCAAGGTTAATTAAAAGATGATAGTTGTTGTGGCCTTCATCAAAGATAAATACAATCTTACTTCAGTGCCGCAATATCTCTGTCAGGAATCTTATGAAGCCAAAATAGCATTGCCATAGCTTTAGGAGATTAAGAGCAAATGGGTAACCCAAGGATTTCAGGTAAATTAAGGAATCCATTTTATCTCTTAAAGTTTCTGAATGCCTCTCTCATGTTTAGAGTGGCATTTAGAATAGAGCGAGGGAAGGAGGGAGGGAGGATGGAAGGGGAATGTTGAACTGTGTGGCTATAGTTTTATGATAGTTATATAAGAGCGATAAAATATTATATTTGCACACTGATAGACTATGCAAAAAATAGGCATTAATGCAAAGGATTATGTATTTCTTTTCTTTTTAATTAATCCCTATATATTGCAGGATCCAATCTGGGTGGGTCACTGGGATCAGAGGTTTTGTTTTCCGAGCTTTTGGACTCGTGCTGGAGCCTATCTTCAGAGAACTTCTCTCTAGCAGAGTTCTCTCTAGAGAACAGTACACACTCTGTTAGAGAGAAGTTACCTGAGGATGTGCTCCAGTATGAATCCAAAAACTTAGAAGATAAAACCTCTGGTCCTGGTGACTGGATCCTGCAACATTATCCTGGGACATGTATAATCCCTATATATATCTATTAGGGGGCATCGTGGCTCAGCAATTATAGATGCTGAGTTTGTCAGCTGAAAAGCTGACAGCCCAGTTTCGAGACCCAATTGCCACATGATGGGGTGAGCTCCCATTACCTGCTCTAGGTTCTGCCCACCTAGCTTACAAATGCAAGTACAAAAATAGGTACCACTTTGGTGGGAAGATAACAGTATTCCATGTGTTCTGTGCATCACGGCATTTAGTCATGCTGGCCACATGACTGAAAATGTCTTTGGATAATGCTGGCTCCCTCGGCTAAAAAGTGGAGTTGAGCATCACTCCCTAGACTTGAACACAACTGGACAGAAGTAACCTTTACCTTTATCCTTATATTTGTCTATTACGTTATAATTCAGTTTTTGATTTTTTTTAAAAAAAAAAGAAATGGACATTTACAAATGTATTTGAAAACAGAAATATGACTTTAAAAAAAAGATGTGGGAGAAAGTAGAACAAGCTGAGTTATGACTAATAGATATAAAAATAGAAAATCCAATTCTTTCCATTACATGATCAGTGGTGGGTTGCCCCAGGTTTGGACCGGTTCTTGCAAACCGATAGTAAAACCAGGGGCAGGCTCCACCTACCTACCCCGACGTCATCAGGAAGCTTCTGCACATGCGCAGAAGCAAGTGCGGGAGCAAGCAAAGCGAGCATGTGCATGCGACCCTCTGCGAACCAGTAGTAAAGGTAAGTAGAACCCACCCCTGTACAAGATTGTGAGGTCATTAGCAATAATTTAGATACAGTACCAATTTTCTTACTATCCCCTACCAAGAAAAAATAAATGTGGTTGCCTTTGATTTCATTTTTCAATTACTTTGTTTTATCTGCATGAATTGAAAAAATGGAACTAGATTTATCTAGTTGGATCTTGAAACCACTGTTGAAAACCCTGCTTCTAATACTTTTTATCCAGACCTGCTCCCAGTAGCATATTCATGAATGAAGTTTCCCTACAACATATAGAGTTTGTGAATGCTTTGGGAAATAAAAGTAGGCAAGAAATAACCAGAAATGTGTGGATTCAGGAATACAGAGCTGGTAAATCTAGATATTTTTTACAAGATGCTGTGCTTCTTTTTTTTAACACATTGGGTTGTAAAGCCCCAAAGGATATGGTGGAAGCTGTGCTAAAAGCTGTGTAATATTCAATCTGACTGCCTATAGATGTATTAGATGAGTGAAAAATTTTAATAGCAATAGCAATAGTGCTTAGACTTATATATCGCTTCACAGTGATTTACAGCCCTCTCCAAGCAGTTTACAGTGTCAGCATATTGCCCCCAACAGTCTGGGTCCTCATTTTATTGACCTTAGAAGGATGGAAGGCTGAGTCACCCTTGAGCTGGTGAAACTCGAACTGCCAAACTGCTGGCGGCTGGCAGTCAGCAGAAGTAGCCTGCAGTACTGCATTCTAACTACTGGGCCACCACGGCTCTTAATGCCAAAAAGATACAGCATGCAAGCTCTATAGTAGCTTAATGCACACACTTTTATTCTTAATTTCAATGTCAATAACAATAAAAACAGCATTGACATTAATCAATCATTAGCCACAGAATTGCAACATTGAAAATTTGGGGGATCCAGGATCACAGAATGGGGCAGGGGTTACAGAGTATGGTGATTGCTCACTCCTAATCTAAAAATCTAAAAGTCTTTGGAATACTGGAGCTTGAAAAATGGGATCTGTGAGAGTTAAGCAATATTGTATTTATGGGAAAGAGTTGATTTTCACATGTTCATTTGTTTTCCCCTATGGATTAACCTCTCTCTTTTACGTGCAGTTTAGAAAGTATGCGCTAAAATAAAAATAAAGCTCTTCGTGCATACACGTTGCTTTTGCAAACTTTTTTGTTCATGCAATCAGAGAGCTTTTTTTTTAGTAACTTCACTTTGTTTACCAAATAGAAATTTTCTTTGCTTGTTTCAGTGTCACAAGGTACAAAGAAAATAATTCTATTGCGACTTTCATTGTGTCTCCTCATTCCCCAAAATGTTAATTAAGAGGCAAATTACAGTTTATTCATTGCTGCCTGCAGTAATTCTAGGTGGCTCTTTTTGCTTGAAAAGAGTTGCATAAGATGGAATGTCACAAAGCAGATGCTATTAATTCCCAATGGCGGCAAAAGACTTGACCCCCAGCACAATCGTTGTGTACCACAGGCCTTGTTCCATAATATTTTTTAAAATTTCTGCTATTCCTTGCTATTGATTTCATAAAATTACAATTATAAAATTCACAGGATGTTAACTAATTAGGATATTTGCTTCTAAATTAAGCCGTTAATTTAATAAAAGTCTATTGTTTAGTGAAGAGACAATATTGGCTCTCAGATTTCAGTGTAGGTAAAAGGGCTTCTATGAGTGATTCCCTCATAGTGATACAGTGAATACAACACTGCATGTGATCATGTAGCCTGGAGAAAATTCACACACCATGTTCTTGCTACCCAGTTTTTTTAAGAGGAAGAAAGGGAAAAAATACAAGAATATTTTTATATTCTTAATATAAATATAATATAAATATAATATAAAATTATAGTATAAAAATACAACAAAATACCTTATACTGTCTTGTGCACAGTCACTCATGCGCTCGTTACCTCTCGCTTGGATTATTGTAATGCTCTCTACATGGGGCTCCCCTTGAGGTGCACTCGGAGGCTTCAGTTAGTCCAGAATGCAGCTGCGCGGGTGATAGAGGGAGCTACGCGTAGCTCCCATGTAACACCGCTCCTGTGCAGACTGCACTGGCTACCTGTGGCCTTTCGAGTGCACTTTAAGGTTTTGGTTACGACCTTTAAAGCGCTCCATGGCTTAGGGCCTGGGTACTTACGGGACCGCCTGCTGTTACCGCATGCCTCCCACCGACCCATACGCTCTCACAGAGAGGGACTTCTCAGGGTGCCGTCGGCCAAGCAATGTCGGCTGGCGGCCCCCAGGGGAAGGGCCTTCTCTGTGGGGGCTCCCACACTCTGGAACGAGCTTCCCCCGGGTTTACGCCAAATACCTGACCTTCGGACCTTCCGTCGCGAACTGAAGACACATCTTTTCACTCGCGCGGGGCTGGCTTAAATTTTATCGATTTTAAATTTTCTATTAATAATTTTAAATGGGGTTTTAGTTTATTATATATTTTAAACTTTTTAGGCCAATTATAAAATAAGTTTTTTAATTTGCATTTTAAATTGTACATTGTATTGCCTGTTTTTTACTTTTGCCTGTACACCGCCCTGAGTCCTTCGGGAGAAGGGCGGTATAAAAATCAAATAAATAATAAATAATAATAATAATAATATACCGCCAGGCTTGAAATCCTGGGATTAGAAAACTTACAACTCCGTCGACTTCGACATGACCTGTGTTTAACACACAAAATCATCTATTGCAATATCCTTCCTATAAAAGACTACTTCAGCTTCAATCGCAATATTACAAGAGCAAAAAATAGATTCAAGCTTAATGTCAACCGCTTCAAACTTGATTGCAGAAAATATGACTTCTGTAACAGAGTTGTTAATGCTTGGAACTCATTACCTGACTCCATAGTCTCTACTCAAAATCCCAAAATCTTTAACCAAAAACTGTCTACTATTGACCTCACCCCATTCCTAAGAGGACTATAAGGGGCGTGCATAAGAGCACAAAAGGGCCTACCGTTCCTGTCCTATTGTTCCCTTCATTATATCAAATTAATATAGTTGATGCATATTTTTTTACTTATATATATATATATATATATTCTTCAAGATATGTTGTTTTATTTATGACAATGTTTGTGTATACTGTTGTGACAAAAAGAAATTTAAAAAAAAATGGAATGAAGCCAGTATGCATGAGCATTTTCTAATTCAGTTTAACAGAATAACAAAGTTGGAAGGGACCTTGGAGGTCTTCTACTCCAGCCACCTGGTCAAACAGGAAACCCTATACCATTTCAGACAAATAGTTGTCCAATCTCTTCCTAAAAATTTCCCATGCATTCACAATTTCTAGAGGCAAGTCATTCTACTGATTAATCATTCTAATTGTCAGGAAATTTCTCCTTAGTTTTAGGTTGGTTCTCTGCTTGATTAGTTTCCACTCATTGCTTCTTGTTCTGCCTTCAGGTGTGCTTTGGAGAATAAGCTTTGGAGTTTTATTGGCATGCTTTTCTTACAATATGTGAACAGTGTTATTGTTGATCTGAAGCATCTTTACACTACCTTTCATCCAGGTCCAGTGAAGGAAAATCCCAAGTGTATGATATCCGTAGAAGGGGTATTCATGTATATATTTATTTTGTAAATGAGAGGATAGGAGGTACATCTATTGCCAAATTTCCACCCATCAAACTGAGCACACCTCCTCTAGTTAAATGTGACTTTGAATGAAGTTTACTCAAGCCTGGCTAAGCAGCTGGTCTGCTGCTACAGTATATTTGATGTCCTTATATATCCCTTTCATCTTCAAACAGCTAAAAAGACTTTATCTTTCTCCCTCTCTCTCTCTTAGGAAGTGCTTGTCCATTCTTCCTGAGCATTCTCCTACTACACATAATATATTAAACTGGGAAAAAGTAAATTTACATCAGGCTTCATATCACCCACATTTTGGCAACAAGATCTTCATGATTCCAACCACTCCGAAAACGTACCAAGTTGACGGTTATAAATAAGTGTACATTGTCAGGTTATTCCCTTAGATAATAATGACCTGCACTTCATAAAACAGTAGTACTTAAATCTCCAGAAAATGGAGTCTTTCTCTTCATAAATGTTGCAACACTTACTCTCTGGAATTTTATCCCACCACAGGTCTGGGGAGCTGTCACCATAATTATGCACTGAATCTCTTTAAAACTTGGCTTTTCTCACAGGTATTGAAGCAGGGTGGTTGTGGGAGTTCTGTTGGTTGTATTTATGGAGTATGGTTTGTTTATATATGTTTTCTTATTGATTAGTAGGTTTTTTTGGGAATATGCTGCCAATAATCATTTGAAGTTGGTCAGCTTCTAAATTTTAACAACAACAACAGCAACTTTCTCATGTTCAGATAAAGGACGCAATTTGTCCAGTTGCCCAAGCAATGTAGGAGATGAACAAAAAGCCAACTAATGTTTAGCCTATCTCCAGAAAACAATTGTTGGAAGAAATATCCAGGTGCACTTCCAATCTGGGAATAAAATGGAGGCTGATTGGAAAGAAAGATCCTGCTTATTAGTGAACATAACCAACACACACACACAGCATGCAGTTCTAGGACAGCTGACAAAATGGAGTAGGATGGGTTTTTATACCTTTTTGATTTCTATGGGGTTATGTAGGGGTTATAACTGGCTCTATAGGCAAAAGAGTCTGAGCTAATCTTGTCTTGCCTAAGTGCTTATCTGGAGTTTCTGTCTGACCCAGTCTTTCTGCATGGATTACCAAATCTGTATTTCTAAAAGTTAGCCTCCTCAGTTTCTGCTTGCGACAGGGAAACTAGTGCTGGTGTCTGCCTCCCTTGATATTTTTTTCCCATTTCTCCTTTAGGAGAAATATCCTATCCTGCATTTTTAATATTCCCCAAAATATTTCATTCTCTAGGAGGGTGGGTGGGTGCTGAATTTCTACACAATTCAGAGAATTTTGAAAAATGTGTAAGAAAGTTGGACATGTTTTTTCACTTCAAGAAGATCCTATCTGGTCATAGCAGTGGGAACATTTTCTTGGCAGAATTTCTTCAACTGGCCAACTGGCCATAAAAAAAAAGTGGTCATATTGCTGTTCCAAGAACTACTTCAAAGAAGGCGAAGTCTTTCAAGAGCTCCCATATTGGTGTGAAAAGGCAAAGCCTTAGCTACCTTGTACATTTTCAAAAATAAAAAATGCCTCTCTTCTATTCCCCTAAACAAACTAGCAAATTTGTCTCCAGATTTTTTAATATTAAAAAGAAAAGAAAAAAAGAAATTCTGGTCATAAATCTTCTACAGCACATATCTGCTCTACAAATTGGGCAATAAAGAAGGTATGGTTCGTGCAGATCTGCATATTCTTCTATGGTAATATCACCCTCTGCAGGAGGGAGAGAAGAGGATAAGCAGGTGGAGCAGGATGAGGAGGAGGGCTAATTGAGAGACAGTTGCCTCTGTAAACAGAGGAGTGTGACAGTGCAAACAGCAAGAGACATGCAGTATTTAGCAGGGATAAACCATACCAAGGGAGTAGTTCTTGATCTAGCTGTTCATTTATTATACATACTGGATTCAACAACAATATGCTAATTAAGGACAATAGAATATTGATGGAAGAAGAAAGATTTCAAGCAAGATGGAAAATAATATTTCTTTTATAAGTAGGTTCTAAATCTATGGAGATTTAGGGTTGGATCCATACCCCCTATTTGTCTCAGGCCAAGGACAGGCTAAACATTATTTTGGAAAATCAAAATTAAAAGATATAGTTCTCCATCTGTCTCTAATTTGTTGAGAAACTCCATTAGATTTCTTGTTCTGACTCAGAATTACAGGTACTGTGTTTTCCCGAAAATAAGACCTAACCAGAAAATAAACACTAACATGATTTTTCAGGATGCTCTTAATATAAGCCCTACTCCCCAAAATAAACCCCAATTAAGATCATCAGCCAGATGGACGCATTTAGTACTGTATTTCCCCCAAAATAAGACCTAATGCATCTTTTGGAGCAAAAATTAAACATGATAGTCTTCAATTGGGGACTATACCACAGTTGGAAATGGAACTTCTGTTGTTAAGCAATGCAATCATTAAGTGAGTCATGCCCAATTTTATGACATTTTTTGCTGTAGTCATTAAGTCATGGAGGCCATTAAACGAATCATGCAGTTGTTAAGTGAATCACGTGGTCCTTAAGTGAATCTGGCTTTCCCTATTGATTTTGCTTGTCAGAAGCCAAATGTTGCAAGTGGAGACTTCGGGATGTTGCAACTGCTGTAAATATATTTGGCCAAGCACTCAATTTTTGATCATGCGATTGTGCAGATGCTGCAATAGTCATAAGTGTGAGGACCAGTTGTAAGTCACTTTTTTTAGCACTGTCAAAACTTTGAATGGTTGTTACTTGAATGGTCATGAGTCAAGGACTGCTTGTAGTACTTTGCTCCTCCACTGGTCCAAGCAGGCCAAACTGGTCTTCCTGGCACACTTCATTCTATATGAAGTGCCTCTTTTCCAATTAGCTGGGATGCATTTTGATAGGTTGACCATTTCCTCTCAACCTTTGAGGCAGCTTGATTTTTTTTTCCAGATTCAGTAATGTAATGAGGAATTGTTGGCCTTTTGTTACTTTTTTTTTTTAAGTGGATGAAATGGACACGAGTCCAGCAAAAGAAATAGGAAGAAATATAAAATGAATTCATGTTTTGTTCAAGAATATTTTTTTTCTTCAACTATCATAGTGGAATCAAGTGAACTCTTAGATTGGGTAAAAGCTTCTATTTTCGTGTATAATGTTATACTTTCAGCTCTTTCATTTCAAGTATTATGATTTTCCCCCCTCATTGTGTTTTACCAAAGATTGTGTTCTGATATGACATTGTTCTACGTCTTTTGGTGTCCTTCAGAGATGATAAGGGTGACAGGAAGAAGATAAAAACAGTCTTAAGCCAAGATCTTTAGGGTAACCTCCTTCAATAAGCTTATTTCAAGGAATTTGCTTATTCAAGGAGATTACTCTAAAGATCTTGGCTTAAGACTGTTTATATGTATGTATGTTTGCGAGATGTGCTGGCTCAGTGGATAAAACGGTGAGCTTGTCGATCAGTCTCTAATTTGTTGAGAAACTCCATTAGATTTCTTGTTCTGACTCAGAATTACAGGTACTGTGTTTTCCCGAAAATAAGACCTAACCAGAAAATAAACACTAACATGATTTTTCAGGATGCTCTTAATATAAGCCCTACTCCCCAAAATAAACCCCAATTAAGATCATCAGCCAGATGGACGATTTAGTACTGTATTTCCCCCAAAATAAGACCTAATGCATCTTTTGGAGCAAAAATTAAACATGATAGTCTTCAATTGGGGACTATACCACAGTTGGAAATGGAACTTCTGTTGTTAAGCAATGCAGTCATTAAGTGAGTCATGCCCAATTTTATGACATTTTTTGCTGTAGTCATTAAGTCATGGAGGCCATTAAACGAATCATGCAGTTGTTAAGTGAATCACGTGGTCCTTAAGTGAATCTGGCTTTCCCTATTGATTTTGCTTGTCAGAAGCCAAATGTTGCAAGTGGAGACTTCGGGATGTTGCAACTGCTGTAAATATATTTGGCCAAGCACTCAATTTTTGATCATGCGATTGTGCAGATGCTGCAATAGTCATAAGTGTGAGGACCAGTTGTAAGTCACTTTTTTTAGCACTGTCAAAACTTTGAATGGTTGTTAATTGAATGGTCATGAGTCAAGGACTGCTTGTAGTACTTTGCTCCTCCACTGGTCCAAGCTGGCCAAACTGGTCTTCCTGGCACACTTCATTCTATATGAAGTGCCTCTTTTCCAATTAGCTGGGATGCATTTTGATAGGTTGACCATTTCCTCTCAACCTTTGAGGCAGCTTGATTTTTTTTTTCAGATTCAGTAATGTAATGAGGAATTGTTGGCCTTTTGTTACTTTTTTTTTTTAAGTGGATGAAATGGACACGAGTCCAGCAAAAGAAATAGGAAGAAATATAAAATGAATTCATGTTTTGTTCAAGAATATTTTTTTTCTTCAACTATCATAGTGGAATCAAGTGAACTCTTAGATTGGGTAAAAGCTTCTATTTTCGTGTATAATGTTATACTTTCAGCTCTTTCATTTCAAGTATTATGATTTTCCCCCCTCATTGTGTTTTACCAAAGATTGTGTTCTGATATGACATTGTTCTACGTCTTTTGGTGTCCTTCAGAGATGATAAGGGTGACAGGAAGAAGATAAAAACAGTCTTAAGCCAAGATCTTTAGGGTAACCTCCTTCAATAAGCTTATTTCAAGGAATTTGCTTATTCAAGGAGATTACTCTAAAGATCTTGGCTTAAGACTGTTTATATGTATGTATGTTTGCGAGATGTGCTGGCTCAGTGGATAAAACGGTGAGCTTGTCGATCGAAAGTTTGAATCCCGAGTGCCGTGTAACGGGGTGAGCTCCCATTACTTGTCCCAGCTTCTGCCAACCTACCAGTTCAGCTTTGAAATGGAGATGAACGCTGCCCCCTAGAGTCGGGAACAACTAGCACATATGTGCGAGGGAACTTTTACCTTTATGTATATATGTTACTTCAAAGAAGAAAAAGTAAACATAAAATATTTCTCAGCTCATTCCCGACTATTTGAATTGAGCCTAGGAAATGGGAAAAAACAGACAATGATACTCTGAGTATAAAGATAAATGCTCAGTGGAAATTTGTGAAGTGGGATAAATAAATCTGCTCCACTGTTTTTCTCTTTTTAGTGTAGATTTCTGACACTCCTAATTTCTGGCCTGATTTCTTTTATTGATTGGATCAGACTGGAGAGGATTTAAGCCTATAATTTAGAAGGACGTTGCAATTTAGAAATAAAACAACACAGCTGGGGTGCATCAGTTAGGGATAGCATTAAGGCTTAGCTTATGAACATAACTACAAAAGGTTAAAAGCAATTAAGTTTTCATTGGATCAGGATTGGCATATGAATGGAAAAAGGTTTGAAAGCCATAGAGTAGGAACAATGGAAAAGAAATGACACCACCGTAGATCAAAAGAAGCAGAACAAAACACCTGATATTAATTCAAGACAAAAATATTGAAAATAGCTTAGCTGCCATCAACATATTGTCTTCACTGTACAAATGAGTCTTTGAAACCCTAAAAAATGGACTGTCTGTTCACATTTGTACCAGAAAATTAAGTAGCAATTTTAAAGCCACCCACATCTTTGGGCAAAGCTTATTTATAAAGCTGTTTTTCTGTGTGTATACCCTTTTTAATATTCATCTCCATCCCTAGAGAAGTGTGCATAGACACCCTGCAATTTAGTGGTGTGCACTTATAGTGCCTCTTAGAAGAAAGAGCCCCAGAGAAAATACTGAGTTGCTATAGCAATCTGTTTTGGTTCTGAAATGCTACAATACTGCCTTCTTTCCCAGTTTACATTTCCTGTAGGTTGAAAATGGTTGCTCACTTTAGTAAAAATTATTGGTAAAATTTACAGCCGTTATTCTTTGCCGTGGCTATATTGTTCAGAGGTCCTGCCATTAACAAATAAGTTGAAAAACTGTAGTGAATAAATTGTCTTGTTGGCCAATATACACTTGGGGTCATTCATGACTAGCACAACGAGTGAAAACTGGTTCACTCCAGCAAATACTGATTGAAATATTAATTTTCTTGTACTTCTGAATACGGCGCAGAGAAGCCATGCAGTTGCTGCAACAATAGTTCAGGTATGATTTGATTATGTCACATCAAAGAAAGAATAGATGCTCACAATGAAATCCCAGCAAAATATCGCCTGCTATGAAGTCTCTATTCAGTTCCAATGGTAAGTTGTCATCATTAGATAGAGACATAACATTTAAGTGATAATTTAATATGGCTTATACAGGTAGTCTTCACTTACTCATCACAGTTGGGACTGGAACTCAATCACTAAATTGTGCAGTCATTAAGAAAATCATAAATGGTGATCATATGACTGTAGGATGCTACAACTGTCAGAAATGTGTACCAAATGCCAAGTGTTTGAGTCATGATCACTTGACTGCAGGGACGGAGTGATGGCCACAACTTTGAGGACACGTTGTAAGTCTCCTGACTGCACTTCCCAAAAAAGGAATTGTTTCCCACATGGTGAGCAGCATTATGACATTCTCAGATTCCTGAAACATCTTCCTAATAATTATTACTTCTTCTCTTTCCAGAACTCTCTGGGCTAACAAAAGGTCTTTGCTTTTTTTCTCCTCCCATTCTGTTTTCAGGGTTCAATCAACATTGATTAAGCCTTTAGACATTTCACTCAAGGTACAGATTTGTTAACTCGCTACAAACTACTCTGTCTTGGTCTCTTTTCAGAAGGCAGCTGTTAGTAAGCCAAGCAATCTCCATGGTCTTGGAAACTGAAGCTATGACTTCTTGTTCTAATGCCATATTTATGTACAATGTCTGCCTCTTACCATATGCAGGATAAGAGAGACGAGGCATCCATTTTTTCTCAGCCTAGGGGGTTCCAGTTTATCTCAGGTCAATTTGCACAGCACAGGCAGCCTAATTTTACAATAGGAGCTGCTTAAGACAGATTTATTTAAGGGCACCATGAATCAAATGATAAGAACTGTCATGGCTCCAAAAGAGCTATTGTAAAGGAATATGCTATTAATTGGTCATGAGACTATTTTAAAGAGTCTCATTAATACATTCCGAACACTGTAGCTGAACCATATCTTGTATGACTTTTCATATATTTTCAATGATAACCTAATGTGGCTGAATGAATTAACTAGATCTTAAATAGCTCCAACAACCAAGAAAGCTGTTTTAGTACTGTAAAAACAACAACAACCAGGTAAGTAAATATATGGAGGTCATAAGTTTAAAAATCTACTAAATACAAGAATTTGATGGAAGAACTACACACAAGAGAGGATGCGGTGGCGGAGAGACGACTTCCGGTATCCGGTGGCAACGGACGTCTGGAAGGCTTCTCCTGCCTCCAGTGTCCGAATCCGGCCGCCGCCGGGGCCCTCAGGGGCCAGGTGTTCCGAAAAGGACACCTGCCGCACGGACGGCTCGCCAGGGGTCTCCCAGCCGATATACAGGACTGGGGGGACCGATGCTGGCGCGTCCTAGGCTCGGCGGGGTTCGAGGCCACAGGCCGCGCCATTATTTTGGTCGCCTGGGCGCGGTGCCCAGTGACACCGGGGCTTTGGATTTATAATTGCAGCAGCCTGGTGGTGAACAGGGAACGGAGAAGAATTGAGGAATGAAGAAGGGAAGGGGATATCGGCAAACGTGAGTGGAGTACCCTGGAGTGCGGGGGGGTTTTCCTCCCCTGCGACTGGAAGGAGTACGAATCACTTTGGAGAGAGGAGAACTTAAAATAACAAGATTACCGGTTTTGTGGAGCTCTGGAGAGAAGAGGTGATGGAGAAATTTAGGAGGGAGGGTTTGAGGCCCCCCCTCCCTCTGGGGAACAATGGTGGCGTCCAGCTTCCGCCTTCACTATGAGAATCTTGATGACATCACTTCCCTTCGGTTTCCTGGTTGACTAACTGTACTCTGGACTCGTTGCTCCTGTGAGTGCCCCCTGGTGGATCCGGAGGAAATTATAAGGATACTGTGCTTGCCTGAGGACTTTAAAAAATTTTTTTTAAATGGCAAAAGGTCAGAGACCAACTGCTGGAGAAATGGAGAGAATTTTGGAAAAGTTATCTAATATGGACAAGAAACTGGATGAAATAAGAGCGGAAATTGTGACTATCCAAAAGGACTTAAAGGATACTCAACAAGTCTCAGCAGAAAATAAGCAGAAAGTGGAAGGTTTGGAGGGTGAGATGCGGGCAGTGCAGAAAAGAGGAGGCGACAAGCAATGCTGTGCTTGGATTACAGATGGATAAAATGTCTTATTTCCTTAGGTTTCAAAATTTGGAAGAAGTGGACCAAGAAGATTTGAGAGATGTTGTGACTAAACTGTTGGGAGAATTTCTTGGGAGAGGTGTTGATTTTATGAATTGGGATGTGGATCGAGTTTATAGAGTTAATTCACAATATGCACGCACGCATGCAGTTCCTAGAGAGGTTCATGTCAAATTTGTGAAAAGAGAGACGAGGCATCCATTTTTTCTCAGCCTAGGGGGTTCCAGTTTATCTCAGGTCAATTTGCACAGCACAGGCAGCCTAATTTTACAATAGGAGCTGCTTAAGACAGATTTATTTAAGGGCACCATGAATCAAATGATAAGAACTGTCATGGCTCCAAAAGAGCTATTGTAAAGGAATATGCTATTAATTGGTCATGAGACTCTTTTAAAGAGTCTCATTAATACATTCCGAACACTGTAGCTGAACCATATCTTGTATGACTTTTCATATATTTTCAATGATAACCTAATGTGGCTGAATGAATTAACTAGATCTTAAATAGCTCCAACAACCAAGAAAGCTGTTTTAGTACTGTAAAAACAACAACAACCAGGTAAGTAAATATATGGAGGTCATAAGTTTAAAAATCTACTAAATACAAGAATTTGATGGAAGAACTACACACAAGAGAGGATGCGGTGGCTCAGTGGCTAAGACGCTGAGCTTGTCGATCAAAAGGTTGGCAGTTCAGTGGTTCAAATCCCTAGTGTCACATAATGGGGTGAGCTCCCATTACTTGTCCCAGCTTCTGCCAACCTAGCAGTTCAAAAGCACGTAAAAAAAGCAAGTAGAAAAAGAGGGACCACCTTTGGTGAGAAGGTAACAGCGTTCCATGTGCCTTTGGCGTTTAATCATGCTGGCCACATGACCATAGAGACATCTTCGGACAGTGCTGGCTCTTCGGCTTTGAAAAGGAGATGAGCATAGACCTCTAGAGTTGGGAATGACTAGCACAACGAGTGAAAACTGGTTCACTCCAGCAAATACTGATTGAAATATTAATTTTCTTGTACTTCTGAATACGGCGAGAAGCCATGCAGTTGCTGCAACAATAGTTCAGGTATGATTTGATTATGTCACATCAAAGAAAGAATAGATGCTCACAATGAAATCCCAGCAAAATATCGCCTGCTATGAAGTCTCTATTCAGTTCCAATGGAAAGTTGTCATCATTAGATAGAGACATAACATTTAAGTGATAATTTAATATGGCTTATACAGGTAGTCTTCACTTACTCATCACAGTTGGGACTGGAACTCAATCACTAAATTGTGCAGTCATTAAGAAAATCATAAATGGTGATCATATGACTGTAGGATGCTACAACTGTCAGAAATGTGTACCAAATGCCAAGTGTTTGAGTCATGATCACTTGACTGCAGGGACGGAGTGATGGCCACAACTTTGAGGACACGTTGTAAGTCTCCTGACTGCACTTCCCAAAAAAGGAATTGTTTCCCAGATGGTGAGCAACATTATGACATTCTCAGATTCCTGAAACATCTTCCTAATAATTATTACTTCTTCTCTTTCCAGAACTCTCTGGGCTAACAAAAGGTCTTTGCTTTTTTTCTCCTCCCATTCTGTTTTCAGGGTTCAATCAACATTGATTAAGCCTTTAGACATTTCACTCAAGGTACAGATTTGTTAACTCGCTACAAACTACTCTGTCTTGGTCTCTTTTCAGAAGGCAGCTGTTAGTAAGCCAAGCAATCTCCATGGTCTTGGAAACTGAAGCTATGACTTCTTGTTCTAATGCCATATTTATGTACAATGTCTGCCTCTTACCATATGCACGCACGCATGCAGTTCCTAGAGAGGTTCATGTCAAATTTGTGAAAAGAGAGACGAGAGATGAAATTCTTAGAAAACATAGGAGTGGGACACTGACTTATAGGGGCAGGGAGATAGCCATTCTGAGGCAGATTCCCAGACAGGTACGTGAAATGAGAAAGAAATATTACTTTTGTCAAGCAAATTGTACCAGAAGGAGTAGGCTTCAGATGGCTGATGCCAGAGGGATTGATGATTTTCCGGGAGGGCATTACGAAAAAATTAGTACAATTATGGAGGCTACGGCCTACGTGGAGGAACACAAAGCCCTCCTGGAATCAGATGACCCAGGAATTGAAGAAGGGAGGTTATAGACCATGGGCGGAGGCGGCTGCCGCTGTTGCGGCCCTGGAGTTGGGTCAGGCTGAACCCAGAGTTCTGAGATCCAAAACTAGGAGGTGACAAAGATATTTGGTATTGTGTTGGTTTTACTTATTCTCTTTCCTATGATATTCTGATTATTCTTGTCCCTTCTTTATTGCGTATGTAAGATTGGTAAACTTAGCTACTCCAGATACCTGCTTGCCATATGGCTGTTGTATGTGTTTAAAATTTTGAGTAAAATTCTTATCATGTATAAGAAAAATGAAAATTTACCATACCTGATATGTATTTGTATAAACTTTTTTTTGACCAATAAAAACTTTTTTTGGAAAAAAAAAAAAGAGAGGATGCGGTGGCTCAGTGGCTAAGACGCTGAGCTTGTCGATCAAAAGGTTGGCAGTTCAGTGGTTCAAATCCCTAGTGTCACATAATGGGGTGAGCTCCCATTACTTGTCCCAGCTTCTGCCAACCTAGCAGTTCAAAAGCACGTAAAAAAAGCAAGTAGAAAAAGAGGGACCACCTTTGGTGAGAAGGTAACAGTGTTCCATGTGCCTTTGGCGTTTAATCATGCTGGCCACATGACCATAGAGACGTCTTCGGACAGTGCTGGCTCTTCGGCTTTGAAAAGGAGATGAGCATAGACCTCTAGAGTTGGGAATGACTAGCACATATGTGCGAGGGAAAGCTTTACCTTTACCTTACCTACTCACAAAGATTATGCAAGGATGGATGGAACATGTAAACAGTTGAATCTGGAACCCTGTTTGAGAGTTACGAAGGAAAAAACGTGATGTATCAGTCTTACAAGTAGGTCCCAATTAATGACCTCTCATTTAGCAACCATTTAAAGTTATGGCGGTGTGGAAAAGTTCTTCAATGTTACAACCATTGCCAGTGTTCTGACTGGAAATCAGACCAGCTTTATGTCCACTGTCAGGCATCATGCTTTCGGTAACCTGGGATGGGCACATGGCTGTTACGGTGGCAATGAATTAATCGGTTGATTCAGATTCTGTCCCCAGAGAAGGCAGATTGAAGACTGAGGAATTCTACCACCTGTCTGACCAGAGAGTCCAGGAGCTCATGCATGGAAGCTGCTATGTAGCAGAGAGGTTGGTAAAACAGCAACAATCCCAATGATCTCCAGAGCCCAACCTAACAGGTCTCACATCCAGTAATCAGTGGCGCAATCCTTCCTAATGCAGCTAAGTAATCTCAAATAACCATAGATACTCCCTCACCCAACCTACCCAACCTTGAGTTCTCAGCTGATGCCACAATTCAAATCTGGGTGAGCATATCTCCAAAAAGGAACACATACCACCTTAGAGCCCAGCCAAATACCTGCCTTTTCATCCATGATCAGATCAGAAATAAAGGACAACCTATTACAGATATATTTAGTGTTCAGCTGCAGGACCCCAAAGCCAAGGCTGTGGTGATCTGTTGACCAGCAAATGGGGTTGAGCCTGAAGGACCATAATGTGAGATTAGTATAAGTAACCTGAATTTTGCCTGCTCGCTTCCTTCCACCATACCTCCTCCTAGCTGTCACCACACCAGTCATTCATATTCCTCATATTGCCATTTAGTATGAATAGACAGGTTACGGGCTACCTTTGAAGTCTTCTGAGCTCAAACTTTATTTATTTTAGAGATTTTTTAAAAATGGAAAAGGCTAGCTCTGCTGAACCAGTAAAGGTTTTTTGTTTTTTTTTTAAATCTCTTTATCCATCCTAAACCTTTTCATTGGATTCCCTCAGCATCTTCCTAATTCTCAAATTTCCTTTTTTCAACACCCTATCTCCACTGAATTTCCAGGCCTTTATTTGTTCTCCTCATTTGTCTGTCAACTCTGTTTCTCCATCTGTTATTGGCTTTGCCCACATTTGGCAGTTCTGTCTCCAAGAGCTTTCTGTATTTTACTTCCTCACTCTTCTTCCAACGTAGTTTTACAATCACTGTTGCTTTTTTCAATAGAGCTTCACCTTCTGCCCCCACAGCTCCTGTGGCACCTAGATCATTGGGGACTTCTTTCCCTTGTTAAACTGTCTCTTTGCTTCCACAAACAACTGCAGACACAGTTATTTGAAGTGGCTGGAGTTTTATACAGTGATAGCCTGCAAAGAGATGGGCTCGCACTGCAATTTAGGGGCTTGTTGCAACTCCAACCATTTAACAACAGAGTGATAATAAATTGGAAGCCTATGGCAGCTGAAGAAATATAAATTATCTGATGGTGTATAGATCTAATCGACTGTGGATATGTACTTTATCTGGGTGTGTGTAAGACCTTACATGCTTTAATTCAGGAGTTTTCCTGTTGGAGAAAACAAATTGTTCCAAATCAAATCTTGGACTTGAAACCAATTTCCCCCAAAAATATTACCTGTAGATGTTGAAAATTTCTTTTTACCATTGGAAGAATCTCTACAAGGCAACATGCCAAGCATGTTTAATTCATCTGTCGTTATTGGATTTCCACTGAGAGTCTGATGTGACCCAGCACGATTAATTTAATTAATATGTGCTGCTTAGATTCACTTTGCTATAAAATTAACATGCTATAATTTTGGATTAGCACTAGCAGCTGCTTTTGCCTAAGAATATGTTTTCTAGTAACCAACTTAGAGTGTGAATGTACCTGGCAATACTAAACTTAATCTTCTCCCAGAAAAAAAAAGCAATTAGAGTAATTCCTAAATTAAAAAGATTCAAACATAGGAACTGCTTAATACACAAAGGATAAATCTTTCTTAAAAGAGAAAAAAAATCTCATAAAATACCATCATGACCCACTAAAAGGTGAAGCACTCCTCCAAAATCTATAGTTACAAACTGCATATATTATACCAATACAAGTACATCCTCCATTAGAGGAATTGTCCTCTTTAGAGGACCATAATAAACAAAAATGTAATCTTTCTTCTCCTCTCACAGCTGCTGCTTCTGCTGCTACTGACACCCACTAACCATCTGATGTCCTGTAATATAGACTCCAATTTACTGCTGGGGAAGGGTTGAGTCAGGCTAAAATATCCAGCACGAGAGTAATGTTTTCCTGGTTTCACAGCATAGGATTTCCATATGCACCTTTCAAGCTAAGGTGCATGAAAAAAAAATCTTTTAAGGGTGGGCTTCTTTTGACGTAGAAGATCTGTGGAATTGACTCTGCCATCTAGTTACTGATCACTGTGCTTCCAAGGTCATTTGTCTCTGGCTGCAAAAAAAAAAACCTGGCTCTCATTTGATTGATTGATTGATTAATTGATTGAATAGGTGCCATCAAGTTGGTGTCAGTTCTTAACAACCACATTGATACCGGTAGATATCACTTGGATAGTCATTTTCTTGAACAACTCATAGATTACCTTCATTTATTCTTTATTCCATTCTTTTATTCTTGAAAGTAAGTGAATATTAGAAGCTTTTCCCTCAGCACTTCTTTTTTTATATCTCCTTCCTCCTCTTCGAGGGACGCAGTGGCTCAGGGGCTAGGACGTTGAGCTTGTAGATTGAAAGGTCAGCAGCTCAGCGGTTCGAATCCCTAGTGCTGCCGTGTAACGGGATGAGCTCCCATTACTTGTCCCAGCTTCTGCTAACCTAGCAGTTTTGAAAGCACGTAAAAATGCAAGTAGAAAAAATAGGGACCACCTTTGGTGGGAAGGTAACAGCATTCCGTGCGCCTTTGGCATTGAGTCATGCCGGCCATTACTCTTCGGAGAGCGCTGGCTCTTCGGCTTTGAAACGGAGATGAGCACCGCCCCCTAAAGTCGGTAACGACTAGCACGTATGTGCGAGGGGAACCTTTACCTTTACCTTAGTTCCTCTTCCTCCAATTTAGTTAAGTCCCAAGGTGTAAATAATAGAATAGAGAGGTTCCGAAGGACTTAAATTACCACTGTTTTTTCTATTTACATTTTACTCTTGGGAGATTGATATTTCTCTAAGCATAACTTTTTAGGCAACATTATGTGATGATCAGCTCCTATAAGAATAAAAGCAGTCCATTCCCAGGGTGGTATAACTTCTTGTGATGATAAACACCTGATTCTCATGATAAGTAAAAAGTTAAAATAATTATGTAATAAAATGAAAGCTTGATTAATTAATATGTATTTGTGTATGTATGTGTGTGTGTGTGTATATACACATACATACATACATACATACATACACACATACACACACATATACATACACACACACACACTATACACACACATAAACACATACCAGTGATTGCAGCTGTCACACATTGCTCCCAGAAGCACGAAGCTGAAGACTGAAGATGACGAATGAGACTTCGTCGAAACGCTGCCAAGACACTTCCAATTTTACGCGGGAGAAAACCCAAATAACCAAAGACCTACATACAAACACCCGCAAAAACCTCAGAAAACATATATATATATATATAGAATACTTGGAGTATAAGACACACTTCCGCCCCACAAAAGAGGGTGGAAATGTTGGTGCCTCTTATACACCAAATACAGCCATTGTTGGCCTCCCAAAACCCTGCCCCGCGGATCCTGTTTTTGTGAAAACCGGGCCTGTTTTTTGCAAAAATGGGCCGCGCAGAGGGTTTGGGAGGCATACCATATTATCCCAGGATGGAAGGCTGAGTCAACTTTGAGCCCCATTAAGACTGAACTCTAGCCAGTGGACAGAGTTTGCCTACAATACTGCTCTTTAATCTCTGCTCTTCCAGGGCTCTTTCTGGGATTAATGTAATTCATATTGGTGGCACAGGACCATTCTTTACTCGTTTCACAGAAAAAACGAATCCCCAACATCACTCAAGTATAGCAGGCAGTGCTCCAGCATCCCATCCTCTACCACCAAGGTAATGTGGAATAAAGAAACTATTCCAAATTAGTTCCATGCTGAAAGTTCCTCTGTTGTGAAGGGATATCCAGAAGCAGTCTAAAATCGTGCTAATTGGGTGATGTGCCTTTGCACAAACAATGCAGGAAGATATTATACAATTGCTTTCCAGTGACTCTGAGATAAGCAAAGCAGAACTCAGAGCATCTGCACACAAGATTAACAAGCTATTCATTTGTTTCAGCCTTCTGGTTGCATCATTTTAAAGTAGCCATTCATGTTTAATAAAGAAGATGCAGGAGGACTTATTCAAACCCTAGGAAAAGAAATTGTGTCACCACAATGCTTCGGCAAAATATACCAAATACACCTTAAAAGTACAAAGAGGCTAAGCACAATTGTGTGGCGTAAATTCCTTTTGTCCAGATGGCGTATTTGCTATTGTTGATTAAAGCCAGAGTGGAGGTTTATGAGGCTTTCATACGGAGGGGAATTACTGGTTGATGAGAACTGGAGAGAAAAAAGATTAAGCAGAGCTTTTCAAGGTCAACTTAATTCCCCTCCATTCAGATTGACCATCATTTTTAATGCTTTCTGCTGAGATATATAGAAGCTTTAAATATGGGGCAGAATTAGAAAAACCAACATCCTGTTCAACTATTGCAGCTGTATCCAAATCCATGCCTGAAATCTGTCTTGTTCCAGTGGTTGCTTTTTTCCAATGACTGTGGCATGAGAAATTGATTATTTTCCATTAAACAAAATAAGAGGCAAAAGTAAAGGTGATTTATTGAAATGAAAATTCTGGCTGTAAAATACTAGCGGGCACTTCCAAGCAAGGCTTTTATTGTACAAATAACCTAACGTAAGGCTTCACCAGACAGTAATGCATTGTAACACCCTACTTCTAGATTTTCTTTCCTCTAAAATATTTCCTTTAAGTGCCTAATGGTCCGTCAGATTTAAAAATATGTTCATGGGGATAGTCTTTTAGCACAATTGTTCATAAAAATTACATCTCCCAAGAGTGGTGTTTTTTTAAGACTCCTGGGCCAGTGCAACTGTTTATTGTATATTCTGTGTAATAAAATGAATGAATTAAAAAAAAAAGTTGCTGGTGGCATGATGTAAATCACCATACATGGGAAGGGAGACCTAATTTCTTGTCCCAGCACCAGTAGTGGGTTGCTACCGGTTCTCCCCAGTTCGCAAGAACCGGTAGTAAACATTTTGAGTAGTTGGGAGAACCGGTAGTAAAAATTCTGCCTGGCTCGCCCCCAATCTATTGCTGCTTCCTGACTCCCAGCTGATCGGCTAAAAGGAAAAAATCAAGACTCACTTGTCAAAGAAGAGGGGGAAAAAACAAGAAACCGTCCCTTTAAATTGAAAAGCCAAGAAGCCTCCCAACTGATCAGCTCGCTTCTCAGCCAGGAGATCGCTTGGCAAAAAAAAAAGGGGGGGGGGAAACGCTGTCGCTTTAAATTGACAGAGCAGCTAGAAGCTCCTTTCTGGGTCGGCTGAACAACAAATTGGATAAGAGGAGGAATTCTTATATGGTTCACTGTTTTTGAAGTTCTGGGGTTTGTGCAACATGGGCTTTGTGTTTCTAAAAAGGTTTGGGCGATTTCCATTGTGAAGTATCCTGTCTTGAATGAGTTTTCTGCCTGCTTGTAAATGGAGCCGAACTTCCGGCTTCCACTTTCTATGATTTTATTTTATTTATTTTATTTATTTTATTTTGTCACACAGTATATATAAGCATAAGCATGAAATAACTATACAATATATAAGCATATATATAAGTATGAGTATGTAACAACTATATTAATTGGATATAAGGAAAGGAAACAATAGGACAGGAATGGTAGGCACGCTTGTGCTCTTATGCACGCCCCTTACAGATCTCTTAGAAATGGGGTGAGGTCAATAGTAGACAGTTTTTGGTTGAAGTTTTTGGGATTTGGGGAAGAGATCTCTAAGTACCAGTAGCTGTTTTCTGCTTACAAAGTTTCCTTTATGCAGCTGGCAGGAATGTGGAATTCCAGGCAGGTTCCTTGCTAGCAGCTTGATTATTCCTTAATTATCTGGGATATTTTATTTGGGAAATGAAGTGGGGGGAGTTTGATTCCTTCCCAGAACAGATTAGTGGGGTGGGGAGGAAACGGGGATTTTGAAGTAACCCTTCCCCTGGAGTGGGGAGGGAATGGGGATTTTAGGCTTGCTGTCAAACATCAGCCATAATACTAATGATTGTTTTGAACAATATGCAGGTTGTATTACATGAATGGCTATTTTATATGTGAAATTATGACTGAAACCTATATAGGTTCACACTGTCAGAAAGTTTGTCCTTAGTCTTAGGTTGCTTCTCTCTTTGTTGAATTTCCACCCATTGCTTCTTGTTTTGCCTTCTGGTGCTTTGGAAAATACTTCCCCCACTTCTTTCTAGCAGCCCCTTAAAAGCCTGTTGCCTTTCACACTCTTGGGCAAAGCATGTGAGCCATTTCCTCCTTTCAGTGGTCCATGAAAGTGCATCTATAGCAGAAGTCTCTAATCTTGGCCACTTTAAGACTTTAAGACAGCAAAGCTGGCTGAGGAATTCTGGAAGTTAGTCCAAAAGTCTTAAAGTGGCCATGTTTGGAGACCCCTGATCTATAGTATGTAGATAATAAAGTTGAAAAAAGGTGAACAACATTTTTGCAGAACTATAGATATGTTGAGGCTGGGTGTGACAAGGAATGGCTGGGAGGGGAGGGGCCAGGCGAGGTACCCCTTGACATGAGAGACATTGAGTTGGCCAACCTAGTCATATGACCATCAAGCCATACCCACTGCCACATGACTATCAAGCCATGCCCACAAAATAAGCCATGCCCACAGAACCGGTAGTAAAAATTTTTAGAACCCACCGCTGCCCAGTGCCCTTGCTTGAAAAAAAAATGAGAAACTAAAGTCAAATTGAGTAAAGAAAAAAAGATAATTAGAGCCCAATGGTACATATTTCATATATGATCTCATTTAGCTCACAGCCATAAACACTTTCATTTTTAACCTTTCCTTTTTTTCACAGGCAGGCTACAAAATTGTTTGAACTTTAAAAACAAGAAAGAAAGAACGAAAGCCCTTCAAGGACAATTAGTACATAGCATTGAGAAGACATGAAAAAGACAGCCGTTAATATTCCAGTCAATTGATGGTGCTTTGAATTAAGTCAACCACAAAAACTGTAAAAAAAAATGTTTGGGAGAAAAAGAAAATGTTAGCAGCCATTGCAATAACTTCAACATAAATACCGGGCTTGTCTTCCTGGCTCATACTAAGGGGCTTGGGGGAAACTACCCTTTCCTATTTATGAGAAGTGACTAAAGACTGCTTACACAGGAACCTCTATTTTAACTTGCCAACAATGCATTCAGGTCAGTGGTGGGTTATCCCCAGTTCGGACCGCTTCTATAGAACCGGTAGTAAAACTGGCAGGAGGCTCTGCCCACTGACCCGAACATCATCAAAAGTGATCTGCGCATGCGCGCGGGCATGATGCAAACCAGTAGTAAAGGTAAGTAGAACCCACCCCTGATTCAGGTGTTACTTCAGGTTCTTATTTAAAAAAAAACACTTTCTTCGATACAATTTCTTATTTTTCTATTTTCTATTGTTTTTTAATGATTTTTTAATGATTTTTAACTTGGAAGACAGAACAAATCGATTTGTCAATATCTTATGTTAAAGATGACCTAGGAATGTGATAATTTTTTTTAAAAAAAATCAAAATTTAAAATTAGATCAGATCTTAACTATCTGGGGAAGGCTGTTGAAACTACAGTAGGAGGATGTGATGAAAATAACAAAATAATCTATATACTGCTGAAATTCTGATGTTTGATACTTTGTAACCATCAAATAGGTGAAATACTCAGAGTATTTTACTCATAAAGTAAAACTTTTCCAACAAATGTATCTCAAATGGACTAACTTATGGAATGCCAAGATTTATCACTCCTGAGGGAACAAAATTTAGGATTCCCCCCCCCCTTCAGTGCTGAAGTGCTGCTGCAATTCAGCACTGCAGTAATATGATTCTCATTTTCAATGTTCCCTGACAGATTCCCACAAGTCAATGGGGAAGCAGGATGATATGATTGTCAACGATCCTGTGCTCCTTGGCGCCTTCCCACTAGGAAAGTCTAGGAAAGAGGTAGAGGAGAAAATTATAGGTTTGAGGAGAAGGAGAAAAAAAAACCACTTTTCCTGGCAGCGCTCAGGATAACTGGTCTGCATATGAGTTGTCCAAGACAAAAAGGAAGAGAGGCATGTTAATCTACATGCCAAAAATCAGGTGCCTGGAAGCAGCTTTTCCAAATGTAGGAAGTTAGCACCCACCCCTCTCCTAGAAGAATGAAATATTTTAGAAAATATTAAAAAGTGCAGAATATTATATTTCCCTGGATGAGAAATGGAGAAACATGTTTTAAGAACAAAGCAGCTCCCTGCAGCTTCCTGCCTCCTCCCCACCTTTGTCAATGGGCCAGAGGCAGAAACTCATTCTCCCCACCTTTGTCAATGGACCATCATCTGCAACACAATAGGACCCATCTAGCAACAGAAACTCACCACATGGCACCTGGGAAGATTACACCATCCAGCAAGGCTAGCTAAGACCCCCACCCCCTGGAGGTCAGGATACTCTTCCTGTGCCCCAGGAAGTTCAAAGCTCAGAGAGGGCATAAAACCAAGGCACGCTCAGTATCTCGTCCCTTTTCTGTTCAGGAACTCAAACCATGTGATCCTGTCCACCATTAAACCATCTTTCCAAGCAGTCTCCTTGTTTCCAGTGGTTTTTTCCCCACTTGGAACTGAACCCAGATGGACATTTCTTCCAACACAAATAACATGTTTTATTAAAAGGTATGAGCTTTTGTTTTGCTCATGAAAGCTTATGTTTTAAATAAAGTTTATACCATTTAATGAAATGTACTAGCTGGAAAAAGTGCTTCCAGGAGCCTGACTTTTTTGTCAAGAAAAAAAAAGGAAAATATTGGGAAAGAATATTAATGCTAAAATATAGGAAGAGCTTAAGAGAGAGGGGGAGGGACTAGCAGGAGCATAACCTACTTTTTTGGGGAGGGCAGTATTTATGTCCTGAGAAATTCAGGCTTGACTGAATTTCGGGGGGGGCGGGGGGGAGTAGTAGAAATTAACCAAAGAGCATCAGGAAGGGGCAAAGAAAAGAGTTTTGTTGGATATTTGAGTTCCTTTGTGACATGGAAAATAATAGCAATAGCACTTGGACTTATATATCATGTTGTGTCCTGCGTATCAGCCAATCCGAGCACCGCTCAGTCTGATTGGCTGAGACGCAAGCAACAGAAGAAGCGGAAACCGGGAGCGTTGTGATTGGCTCCCCAGTTGACAGTTCGCAGTTGCTGAGAGAAAAAACGTTCGTTCCTGTCAGAGTCAGTTCTGCTCGTTGTGTTGGAGCACCGTTTGCTGTTAGTTAGAGAGCTTTCTAAGAATAAAGCTCAGTTGTTGATTCAACGTGCCTCTGTGTTATTTGAACCCAACATATCACTTCACAGTGCTTTACAGCCCCTCTCTAAGCAGTTTACAGAGTCAGCATATTGCCCCCAACAATTTGGGTCCTCATTTTACTGACCTCGGAAGGATGGAAGTCTGAGTCAATCTGGAGCCGGTGAAACTCAAACTGCCAAACTGCTGGCAGCCGGCAGCCAGCAGAGTTAACCTGCAATACTGCATTCTAACCACTGTGTCAGCACAGCTCTAAATAAGGTAATACCATATGGGGAGGACACGGTGGCTCAGGGGCTAGGATGTTGAGCTTGTCGATCGAAAGGTTGGCAGCTCAGGGGTTCGAATCCCTAGTGCTGCCGTGTAACAGGGTGAGCTCCTGTTACTTGTCCCAGCTTCTGCCAACCTAGCAGTTTCGAAAGCACGTAAAAATGCAAGTAGAAAAAATAGGGACCACCTGTGTTCCATGCACCTTTGGCGTTGAGTCATGCTGGCCACATGACCATGGACACGTCTTCGGACAGCACTGACTCTTCGGCTTTGAAACGGAGATGAGCACCACCCCCTAGAGTCAGCAGCGACTAGCACGTATGTGTGAGGGGAACCTTTATCTTTACCTTTACTATATGGGGGGGGGGGACTGGCAAAAAAAATGATCCAGGAAAAAGTTGTGGGTCAGTCATTCCTATAGCAATGCCTTTGTCATTGATCTGTGACAGTGGTGGGTTTCAAAACTTTTAACTACCGGTTCTGTGGGCGTGGCTTGGTGGGCTTGGCAGGAGAACATTACTGTAAAATCTCCATTCCCTCCCCACTGCATGGGAAGGGTACTGCAAAATCCCCATTTCTTCCCAATCAGCTGAGACTCAGGAGGCAGAGAATAGTCAGAGGTGGTATTTACCGGTTCTCCGAACTACTCAAACTACTCGGCTCTCCAGAACTGGTCAGAACCTGCTGAAACCCACCTCTGATCTGTGGCTGTTTTAATCAGAATCTAGCAATCCATGTTTGCATGCTCGTATACAGTCATCCTATATCTACATGGGAAAGACATGCAGATTTTACCCTCACACCATTTTTTGCCCTAATGTTCCTGGCTGAGCTGGACTCACAGAAGGGTCTCTGAAAACACCTAAGTTTTATGCAGGGCTTTTGAAAGCTGACCAGGCAAGTCTTCATCCTAGCACATCAACATGCTATCTAAATTATAAAGCAGCATTTTGGCTTCATTTCTTGACCTGAGTATTAAGGCTACATAAGATTTGTTCAAAGCTGGCAGGTGCAATTAAAGATGAGGTAGCAGATCAAGTATTTGATGGATTCCCCTAAGTCCCTTTGTATAAATCAGAAAGACAGAAGATTATGCAGAGCATGCATTTTGTAGGAAGGGCCACATCTGTCTATGGCTGGGGTCTGCAAACTTGGTTCTTTTAAGACTTGTGGACTTCAACTCCCAGAGTTCCTCAGCCAACAAAGCTCTGGGAGTTGAAGTCCACAAGTCTTAAAAGACCCAACTTTGCAGACCTCTGGCCTAAGGTGACCAAGCCTCAGGAATCTCGCAGCAAAATATCAAATTTCACTAAAAGACATGAGCTTTTGGGTATCATAAGAGCCATGGTGGCCAAGTGATTAGAATGCAGTATTGCAGGCTAATTCTGCTGACCGGCGATGACAGTTCAAATCTCACTGGCTCAAGGTTAACTCAGCCTTCCATCATTCCGAGGTGGATAAAATGAGAACCCCTATTGTTGGGAGCAATATGCTGACTCTGTAAACTGCTTAGAGAGGGCTGTAACGCACTGTGAAGCGGTATATAAGTCTAAGTGCTATTGCTATCATAGAATTACATATTTCTTTTAAGGAGCTGAATGAGGAAAGTAATTGAGCAAGGAACCGTTTCATTGCCTTTTATATAAGTGTGCGCATGGAAATTAAATATCCAGTCCAAGCCAATAGAGTATTTAGATATAGTATTTAGATTGCAATATTTTATTCCAAAGGTGGGGAAGTCCAGTCCATGTGCCACAACCGCAACTGTCAAAGCCAAGGAAAGATTCCTCCCCAATCTTTGCTATTCAGAGAAGTACTTGGGAAAAATGGCAGCTGGTTGTGGCAGTTCTACTTCTGTTGTGAAAGAGCAGCACTGACTCAAAAGCAATATGGTAACTTCCTCTCTAGCAACTGGGATTTTATTTATAGAGAACAATGGTACATCATAAATGATGCTTGCCCAGCACCAATGAAAATTTTACTTGGACTGGTAGTTTTTATACATATTGTATGATGTTCTGAAAAAGGAAAGGAAGCACATTTGAGAGCTCTCGTTTGTAGTCTTTTTGGTTCATTAAGAGAATATTTTAAATATTTACATTTTTAGAGAGGGGGGAGGGAGGGAGAGAGAGAGGGAGGGAGGTGTTATAAGACAGATTCCCAATAACTTACAGAAGGTTAATAGACATATTAGGGATCAAAACTGTTCAGGTGCTAAGAGCCATTCCATAATTTTACCCAATAGCTTGGCAGAAAACCGTTATTTAAAAAAAATAAAAAGCTATGAGATTGTTAAAGTTTGCAGGTTTTCTGCAAGCTGATCATTGATATATTGTACAATTTTGTTCATGAATACCAAAAAGCATGTGAGATTTTTCCATTCTGACCAGGAATCTCATAATATTTTATGTAGGATCATTGAATTATTATAATTATTATAATAATCTTGAGATTTTATACTTTAAAAATAAACATTTAATGATTTCTTCTGTCACTTAGGCTAGAAGGAAAAATGGGAGAAGTCTTCTCAATTTTTTTTTTAAGAGATTAGGGACATATTTTCCCTGTCCTTTCAGTGAATCTGAACAGACACATTTTAAAAAACTAAGGTTTGTTGTTTCCTTGTTCCATTGGTAATCTTGTAAAAAGAATGGTTTTGTGTCCAGTGTCTGGACAGAAGGGAGTTTCCTGACACCATACAGTTGCCAATTGGAGTGGAAGGATTTTCCACAATGAAACGAAATAAATGATAGATGAATAGTAAAACAAGATAAAGGGAAGCTGACTTCCTGATGGGCTAAGGCGGTAGAGGATGTTGTTGCATTCTGCCCTTAAGAAATAGTCAGAGGCCAACACTTATCCTGGGACAAGATAATACTAGAAAACAGCCCCTACCTAGATGATGAAATGTGATATAAATTTGCCCTTAAGGGCAGGGATGCTATCTCAATGCCTCCCCTCCCCCGCTCTCCCATTAAGGTCAGGAAAAAGAGAAAGGAAAGTCCTTTCTCTGTCAAATTACTGTTTATAGGAAAAGCAGTTCATTTTTTCTTTTACACAGACTTGTTCTTTCACACAAGTTCTTATATCCTAGGCTCATGATGGCGAACCTATGGCACGCATGCCCGAGGTGGCACACAGAGCCATCTTTCCAGGCATGCGAGCTGTTGCCCAACTCACCTGCATCTGAGCATGTGTGCACACCCCAGCTGGTCTTCAGGCCTCTGGTGTGCATGCATGCACATTTGCGCATGTGCGTGAGAGTGTGATTTCACACGCAATGCATGGGGTAGCCACACAAACCCTGCACACATGTGCAGATGGTGTGATTGCGCAGGCAGCGCATGGGGGAGCTGCACGGAAGCCTCACGGAAGCCATATGCATGCATAGATGGTGTGGTTGTGCACACAGAACACAGGGGGCATGCAGAAAAGCTGTGTTTATGCGCAGATGTTGCGGGTGCGCTCAGAGCACACGAGGAGGAGCCGCACGTTGGTGCGGATGGCACACAAGCGTACAAACATGCAAAGCGGGCGCCTGTGCTGCACTCAGTGAGTAAAAGGTTTACCACCACTGTCCTAGGCTAAATGGTTTTCCAGAGCCCACCTGGAATAATTGTTAAGGCACCAGGATAGAAAACAGGAGACTGAGTTTTAATCCCACTTTAAGCACAAAACTAATTGGGGGTAACCTTGGGCCAGTATCTCTCTCTCAACTCTAGGAATGAAGCAATGGCAAACCACTTCTGAAAAACCTTGCCAAGAAAATTGCAGGAACTGGTCCAGCAAACCCAGGAGTCAGCAATGTCTGGAAGGCACGCACGTACACATACACGCACACACGCACACACACACACAGAGAGAGAGAGAGAGAGAGAGGGAGGGAGAGAGAGGGGGGGAGAGAGAGAGAGGTTTGCTAGCTATATATTGTACTTATATAGTTAAAAAGATCAATTTTTAAAATTAATATGAGATGTATGAGGGGAAGTGGAAGTTTAAGTATGCCATTCTTGGCCATGACCATCTTCCGTCTGCAAAAGCAAAGCAAGATATCCAAACTCACACTGACAGCCAATCATTGCTTTGGATTCCTGTGAAAATTATTGTCAGTTATAAAGATTTAGGCTCCTCCATTACGTTACAGCATAGAAGATTTATTCAAGCATATATATACACAGAAATCTAGTCAACTAAAGTTTAACACTAAATTGGCACTAGATAAGAGTCAGTGGAATTCGGGAGAGGTTGGACTTGGACACTTGTAGGAATGCAACAACTCTAAGTTGAATACACACTTAACTCTACCCCCCAGCTCTGCCTGATCCTGTCCTACAATCATCCCCATTATATTAAATTGGGGAAATATGGTTTCTAAATTAAAGTTACAACTAGTTGACCTAGTTGTAAACTAGGTTCATCTGAGCAGCAAGGAACCCTCATTTCAACCTACAAATGTACCTTTATTGGTACAAAGTATGGGCACAAACTCTTCAGAAGGAGCACTGATGATATTATCTAGTTTGGGTAATGAAATTTCTGCAAGAGAACAAGCAAGCTCAGAGAACATCTTATAATTATCTTGGACTATTTCAGTCCTGTTATTATTACTGTAGTTCTGTTTTTGAAAAAAAAGCATCCATTTCTCTAAGGAAGGGGTGTCCAATTTTGGCAATTTCGTGAGCTTGACATCAACTCCCAGTAGTCTTCAGCTAGCCATGTATAAAAGTAAAAATGAACAACTGCACTTATATAAACAGCAGTTTGGCCTGGGAATTCTGTGAGTTGAAGTCCATAGGTCTTAAAGTTGCCACGGTTGGGCACCCCTCCTCTAAGATGTTATGGATAAGCTCCATGTGATATGAAAATTGGACATTGAAGACTCTAGTATGAACACATACTTTGCTTTGACCTACATATTCTACAACATGATATTCACAAATATGATAGTTCTCATGAACCTTTTTCTTTGAGAATACATTCATGAGAAGCTGTTCAAGAGTTGCTAAATAGAATCCCAAGCAGAGCATATGTCCTCTAAACTTCTTTATTTGGATACCAGATCTTCTCATCTGAACCTCCCATGTGAACATTTTTCCAAAATTATCTTAGTTTCTTATTATATCTGGATGGAAAAAACTGAAAGGTAAACTTTAATTTAAAAAAAAAGAAAAGAAAAGAAACAACATATGGAAAGGCAGAAAATTATAGCACTCCCTATTAGAAGTTCATCTCACTTTGCAGCAGAACAAACTTACCTCATGTGTCCAGGGTTTGCTTAAAAGATATTTGTAGTCTCTGGCTATCCAATCCCGCTCCCAGTGCCTATCCCAGGTCTTGCAGAAGGATAGACAATATTTTCTCTTGAACAGTGGTGGGATTCAGCCAGTTCGCACCACTTCGGGAGAATGGGTTGTTAACTTTCTAAGCACTTTGGTGAACTGGTTGTTGGAAGGAATCATTAGGGCAAAGAACCAGTTGTTAAATTATTTCAATCCCACTACTGCTCTTGAAGGAAGAAATAGGAATATTTGGATCCCTAGGCACTACAGGATTGCTATTTCCTAGTGTCAGGAAGGATATTACAGTACTGTACTTCCATTTTTATTCTGAACAGTTTTTCTATTAAGAAAAAGTAAAAATTGGTATGGAAATGAAAGGACTAGAAAAAGAATGCAAGTACATCTGGACCTTTCTGTAAGAGTCATGAATAAAACCAGGCAATTAATCAATAAAAATATCATCTGGAAACCTGCTTAGATTCAGAAATGAAAGTATGTATTGTAAGCAAAAAAAAATTGATACAGGGATTCAGAATTCCACTGTAGTGATGGAATAATTAAGATTAGAACTTCCAACATAGTTCAGAGATGGAGTAACCCCAGAACTAATCTTATACCTTGGGAAGTTAGAATAAAAATATCAGTGTGATATGTTCCAGATTAATTTATTCAAAAAATTGTACTCCAATTAGATTTCAACACAAATCCTGATCTATGCATGGAAGGCTATGTCTTACAATATGTAGCTGCCCTTCTGGATGGCCTTTCTGGAGGGTAGAGAGACAAAGAAGGAAAGACACAGTAATATTATTAAAATACAACATGTGATGTCCTTCTGATTAGCACTACATATCTATTAAAAAATAAGATAAGTAGCCATCTTCTTATAGAAATGCTTGAAATAAAAAAAATGTTATATAATATTGTTCAGTTTATTTGTAGCCTCTTATCCTATTAGATGTGTTTTCCTTTGTCTAAGTCAAGAATTCATGAAAGGTTGAAAAAAAAGTGGTCATGTTGATTGTCTAAGTTCTATGAATGTCATGCCTTTGCTATATTGTTGTTTTGAACATTATTGTTCAACAGCACATTGTTTTCACAATATTATCACTAGGAACCACCTTGCTTGGGTAGATAGAAAATAGCACTAAATAATATGCCCAGTGATCGATGCCCTTCAGATGAAGCCATGTGTTGTGGGTCAAAGATACTTTTGACATTTGATTTCCTACTTTTATGTGAGATTTAGAGATTGAGAAAGAAAGAAGAAAAAACAGACAAGACTGGCACAGAAATACAGCCCTCATACACGCTGAATTATAACAGGAGTAACTGCCTAAAGTAATTGCTTCACATGATATTTTTAGGCTTCTCAAACAAACACCACCCACACAATCCCACCATCCTGTTGGAATTAATTACAGCTACAGTGAATTAAACAAGACATGAAGATGTCTAGCTTTTGAGGTGGCTTAAAATAAGCACACAAATTAATTAACTTTAAAAAAACATTTGCAGGAAACACTGATGTCTCCACTCTGAGTAGGTTGATTCTAAACATGGGAAATGCCAGTAAATAGTGCCCTTTGGCTCATAATCATTTTTTTGTCCAACATTGCTGATGGAAACAATCATGATAACTTCTCTGCTGGGCTTTCTTTCCTGCAAACAGAAGGAAGGAAGGAAGGAAGGAAGGAAGGAAGGAAGGAAGGAAGGAAGGAAGGAAGGAAGGAAGGAAGGAAGGAAGGAAAGAAAGAAAGAAAGAAAGAAAGAAAGAAAGAAAGAAAGAAAGATGGAGTGTCAGGTTTCTACCAGAGAAGGATATCCTGAAAAGTTGGAGAGGACTACATCACTACACTGCCCTGAGTCCTTCGGGAGAAGGGCGGTATAAAAATCGAATAAATAATAATAATAATAATCTATTTTTCCACCATTTCCTTGCATAGCTGCAGATGAAACCTTATTCTGCTTACCACAAAATCACTGTCTTGCTGGAATGAAAATTTCATGATCAGCAAGATTAGAGTACTGATCAATCAATATGTGTGAGTAATCCATGCCCTACAACCACTGGTGGGTTGGTCCCAGTTCAGTCCGGTTCTTGCGAAATGGTAGCAATAGAGTCAGGAGGCTCCGCCTACCCGGCCAGATGTCATCATGGCCAATCTGCGCATGCGTGCTCGCTCCTGTTGCGAACCGGTAGTAAAGGTAAGTGGAACCCATCCCTACCTACATCTGTTATGGAAGAGCATGCATTGATGCTAAAAGAACACCCATTATGAGGGAACAATCTTTTTGAAGAAAGTATCTGATCACTAGGTTAATTAACAGTGATCATTAAATGGTTTCATTGCCTTTACTCCAAATGTAGTAAAAAGAGGCAAGGAATGGGCAACTATGACTCTTCAGCAGTCACTGATTTTTCATGTAAACATTTTAAACATTATTTGAAGAATAGTTCTGCAAAATTTAGAACTTTGTGAATATTGAAGACCATAGTGTGTCTGTAGCATGTTGCACGATGGTACTTTGATTAAAATATAACTTAAATAAATTTCTCTTTTGTTTCCAGCCTGGCAGTTATGGTGACCTTTTCCCCTGCTGAGATGCTTGCTAGAAATGTATTGTCTACATTTTCAGAAAATAACAGGTGATGAAAGATAACCAAAAAAGACCTGCTTTTTTATTGTGATGAGTCATGGTATCAGCTGGTGTAAAGGTCAAACTTGCAAAAGAGAAATTATTTGGTATTTGGTACAGGACTAATCTGCCTTCAAAAAAAGTTGGGCGCCTTCCACTGAATTTTGGTGAACAAAATATATCAATCATGACCTGCAGAAACGAGGAATCAAACACCAGGCAAGTTGGCATTACTGACTCGTTCCACTTTAACTGAGATACTAATGGAGATGCCACAGTTATGACAATCAAATGTATTTCTTTGTAATAGCGCATGTGTGGTCACATCTCTCTAGGAAGGTTATTATAATTATTGATAATTATAAATGCTAACTGAGGTAAGCAAAAGGTGCTTTAGCTTTTGTATATCTGAACACAAAACATAGAATTGTGTTCTTGTGCATATATTGTAATACACATACACAAAACATACACGAAAGATTTGACATGGAATATTTTGTCCCTTTACTTTTTTGTCTCCGTTATGCCACTTGCATTCTTTCCCAAAAGCCAACTGAAAATATGGTCCTGCAGTTCCACATTGCCTTCTTAGCAGCGATAGTAAAATGATGAGATTTAGCTCTGATAGCAGCACAACTAAACTCCAGCTGATGAATATGTCAGGGAAGGATAACCCAGCATACATATTTATCAGCTGGAGTTTAGCACATTAACACAGAGGTGAACAATGACATTTGGTTGTCTAAATCAAAGCTGTTGAATGAAATCTGCTTAATTATATAGAATAGAATAGAATTTTTATTGGCCAAGTGTGATTGGACACACAAGGAATTTGTCTTGGTGCATATGGTCTCAGTATACATAAAAGAAAAGATACCTTCATCAAGAATCAAAAGGTAGAACATTTAATGATAGTCATAGGGTACAAATAAGCAATCAGGAAAAAATCAATATCAGTATAAATCATAAGGATACAAGCAACAAGTTACAGTCATACAGTCAAAAGTGGAAGGAAATGGGTAATGGGAACAATGAGAAAATTAAAAGTAGTGCAGACTTAGTAAATAGTTTGACAGTTTTGAGGAAATTATTTGTTTATCAGAGTGATGGTGTTCGGGGAAAAACTGTTCTTGTGTCTAGTTGTTCTGGTGTGCAGTGCTCTGTAGCATCGTTTTGAAGGTAGGAATTGAAACAGTTTATGTTTCATATGTTTATGAAACATATTTATGTTTATTATTACCTTACAGATGACCCCCACCCTATTAAAGACCTTGGAGTTTTCATATCAAATGATCTAAGTGCCAAAGCCCACTGCAACTACATAGCAAAAAAGGCTCTAAGAGTTGTAAACCTAATCTTGCGTAGCTTCTTTTCCAAAAACACTACACTACTAACCAGAGCATATAAAACATTTGCTAGGCCAATCCTTGAATACAGCTCGCCTGTCTGGAACCCTCACCACATTTCTGACATCAATACAATTGAACGTGTCAGGAAATATTTTACAAGAAATGTTCTCCACCCCTCTGAATACAACAAAATACCTTATGCCACCAGACTTGAAATCTTGGGTTTAGAAAACTTAGAACTCCGTCGCCTTCGACAAGACCTAAGTTTAACTCATAGAATCATCTATTGTAATGTCCTTCCTGTTAAAGACTACTTCAGCTTCAATTACAATAATACAAGAGCAACCAATAGATTCAATCTAGATTGCAGAAAATATGACTTCTGTAACAGAGTTATCAGTGCTTGGAACACATTACCTGACTCTGTGGTCTCTTCTCATAATCCCAAAAGCTTTAACCAAAAACTTTCTACTATTGACCTCACCCCATTCCTAAGAGGACTATAAGGGGCATGCATAAGAACACAAATGTGCCTACTGTTCCTGTCCTATTGTTTTTCATTCTTATACATATATGCTTATACTTCCTCATATTTCCTCATATATATGTTTATATACTATATAACCATTTTGTGTGATGTTTATGTATATTGTTGTGGCATAAATAAATAAATAAATAAATAAATAAATAAATAAATAAATAAATAAATAAATAAATAAATAAATGTCCAGGATGTGAGGGGTCCTTAAATATTTTCAGAGCCCTCTTTTTGAGTCGTGCAGTATATAGGTAGGATCTTTCCACTTTACCTAAGGAGACCATTTCTGGTTCCGTTTTGAGGACAATGAAAAAAATATCCATTTGTTTCTGAAGCCAATGAAGCCACTGACAAGACCTTGACAAAAACCCTAGCAGGGTTTTTATTTCTTCTTTCAGATCCTTGATGGTGTACTAATAAAGACACAACAATATTTCTGTGTTCCCTGTTTTTACGCTTCAAAATTTTTCAGTCTGAGCAAAGGAAAATAAAATTACAAGGCCTCCTGTAATGAGTAGAGAGCAAGGAGAGTGCTCTGCCACTTTGTAGGGATAAATAAAGACTAACTTTATGATAATTTGCAGCAACTAGTCAATTGTAAAATCAAGGCCATAGCCATACAGTTAAAGATCGAAACTCACAAAGCAGGTGTACCCATTTCCTTGCAGAATGAAAAAGAAGATATATTTCATGTTTGCATGTCATAAAATTATACCTGGCTTGCTTCTACATGGATCACTAAAATGATATTGGATGTAAATCTTTATTGGCAATCTGTGGGCAACTAGGAGGCCCTTTGATTTGCTGTCTATTAACTAGAAGAGTTTCCTGACTTGCAGTATGTATTTAGTGTTGCTTAACCCAAAAGAAGCATTTTTGAGGTTCAATGGTGAAAATTATGAATATTTTTTTGTCTGCTTTGTGTTAAAACTGGAGCTGAATAAAAGTTTACTGTTTTTTTTTGTTTTTTTTTTGTTTACATTTATACCCCGCCCTTCTCCGAAGACTCAGGGCGGCTTACAGTATATAAGGCAATAGTCTCATTCTATTTGTATATTTTTACAAAGTCAACTTATTGCCCCCCCAACAATCTGGGTCCTCATTTTACCTACCTTATAAAGGATGGAAGGCTGAGTCAACCTTGGGCCGGGCTCGAACCTGCAGTAATTGCAGGCTACTGTGTTCTTAATAAGCCTTAATAACAGGCTTTACCAGCGTGAGCTAAACCGGCCCTGTTTACTGTTATTTATCACCCAGGTTTCACCCTCTTATAATTGTAATTAAGGGTCAGGGAAAGGGAGGTAGGAAGAGTCTTTTTTCTCTTTCCTCTTTTTCTTGCATTGATAATATGTCAGGATAAAAAAAGAAATAAAAATCTCTCATAAATGTGGCTAGGCCTCTACATTAAGAAAACAGCTCTGCCTTAGAAGAAATAACTGTTTCTATTCAACTGATCAGAAATTGGGTAATATACAGGTAATCCTTGACATACAACAGTTCATTTAGTGACTATTTGAAGTTGGAATGTCATTGAAAAAATGACTTATGACCATTTTTCATGACAGTGTAGCATCCCCGTGATCACATGATCGAAATTCAGAATGTTTGGCAACTATCCCATATTTATGATGGTTACAATTCCTGGGGTTATGTGATCACCCTTTGTGATCTTCTCACAAGCAAAATCGATGGGGAAACCCATATTTTGGAAGAGGGAGAATATTTTTAAAGATTTGAAATATTGAAATCTGGTTTTAAAAAAATAGCAACCAGAGAGATCTGCAGTGTTTCTCGCATTTTAGTCATAAAACCAAAAAACTTTGTGGTGGGAGGTTGGGAAGCGAAGTGAAAAAACTCTCAAGACAAACTCACTTTGTAGCCTTTTCCACACACATACATACTACAATTCCTCTTACCATCCTTTTGTTTAATGTTTTAATGATGGGTGGAGATTTTCTAAAATTACTCTGGACAAAGGGGTTTTTCTTAGCATTTTTGTTTAACCCAGCATCTAATCTGAAGAGTCAAATAAAGCTTGCTGGCTTATCATAATGTTGGAGTTGATTCTAATAATGAATTATCCTAACAGCGTGTTATTTTTTTCCTAACAAGCCAACACAGCTTCAAATATTTTATAAATAGATTAGTTCATGCTAAATTGTTATTATTTTTTTACAAAGATCAGCTAACTGCTATATTTTAGATCACATGCTGAGAGTTGCAAAAAGGCATGGATTTGTTTGGTGCTGGTTGTATTTTTTATTTTATTTTGGAAAAGCTTCTGTTGAATATGTTAGTGCCTCATCTATCATTTGAAAACATTATATAGAAGTCTCATTATTAGACCCATGACAGCTTTTCTTCATATTCCGTTTGCCACGGGCATATTTTCTATATCAAACTTATTTTCAGCTTGTTTTTGTTCATCGACTTCCCCATTTAGTGAATTGCCCACGCCAAACTGCAGAAGGCTTAGTCTGCTTTGAAAAACTGTTTTGTACATTTGCTCAGCACAACACAAAGAAGAAAAAGATTTGTGTTGCTTCTCCATGCCAGCTATCTCCCACAAGCTGGTCAGCTGTTAGTCAGGCTTCATTTGAATGCATTAGTCAGTGCAACATCCACTTTCTGTCATCTGTCACTATTCACTTCCTCTGCATCCCTAATTCACACTGAGAAGGAGGAATGTTCGTTCCCCACCCCCATCCTGGCTAGTGACTTGGGTGGGAAAGAAACAAAGTTGTGAGGAATCAATTCAATCTTCTTTTTTTAGGCGTTCTGCACTATTATATTTGGCAGCTTCTCAGAATAGCAGATAAACAGTAGCAGAGGGATGACAGGATGTGGGTGTGATGTATGCTTAGTAAAAAGTCAAAATAGCTGCCACAATCAAGAAGTGATTGAAACTCACCTCTCTCCCCTTTTTATGGGTGTCATGAAGAGGGCAGTAGTTCAATCGCAATTGCCATCTTGACTTTTTTTTACTCTTCCATAGATGCCAATGAGTGGTAGCAAATTATAAAGGTAAATGTAAAGGTTCCCCTCACACATATGTGCTAGTCGTTCCTGACTCTAGGGGGCGGTGCTCATCTTCGTTTCATAGCCGAAGAGACAGAGCTGTCTCCGTGGTCATGTGGCCGGCATGACTAAATGCCAAAGGTGCACGGAACGCTGTTACCTTCCCACCAAAGGTGGTCCCTATTTTTCTACTTGCATTTTTTTATGTGCTTTCGAACTGCTAGGTTGGCAGAAGCTGGGACAAGCAACAGGAGCTCACCCTGTTACACGGCAGCACTAGGGATTCGAACCGCTGAACTGCGACTTTCTGATAGACAAGCTCAGTGTCTTAGCCACTGAGCCACCGCATCCCACAGCAAATTATAAACTGGTCAAGGACAGATGGACCCATCCCCCCCACTTTAATGTGGCTGCATCCTGACTTTCCATTACTCATTTCTTGTCCCATAGAGTTCTCCAAAGATACATGCACACTTAATGCTTGGGCCCTGATTTTTGAAGAAAAAAAATTAACAGCAACTTTGTATTTTAAAAATCAGAGTACAGAATAAAAGAGTTGGAAGTGACCTTGGAGGTCTTTTACTCCAACCTCCTGGTTGAGCAAGAGATCCTATAAATCAAAGTCTTCCTTTTTCTCTTGTGTTAGGCTTAACAGAAATAACTACTATGGTAAGTATATAACCTTAGTTTAATGGGGGAGAACTGTCATTTATTCTGAAAAATAAAACTACAATACAGATTTATTTGAAATCATCAAAAGAACATCGAAAAATGGGCTTGAAATATCAATTCAGTTATAGATTCTACCTTGGGAGTTTCATAATGAAAAAAAACAAAAATGGAACATAAAAGCTAAGCATGCTGTGTTCCAATTCTCAATGACAGCCAGCATGATCCACATTTAAGATAAAAGTCATAGATGTGGATGTAAATGCGGAGCCCCAATTTTATCCTCACATCTCTTCTTTAGGTTACTTAGCTTTGATGGCTCCTAGTTATTTGTCTGCCTAAATAAAAATACTACGTCTTGCTTATGGTATGTATGTATATGCACAGTCATTTTGAAATATGAAAATAAAATATCTACTCAAATACTTTATTAGTATATTAGATACTCATGGTGCTCCTCTGTATTAGTTCTTTTATTAGTTTTACCAAAGGAGTAAACTATGCAAAGGGAAATTAAAAGAAAAGCCGCTGGGTAATTTTTTTTTCCTAGCATTACAGTACAATTTTATCATGGATGATGCACATGTCATGCTCGTTCATAATCATAAGGGTAGCTGAAAACTGTACTTACCAATTTTTTTAGAAAAGTTTTTCTTTGAGTGTTATAAAACAAAAAAATGTCCCTCATAAATGTTTCTCCTTTCCCTTCAAAAATTAACTGATTGATTATGTCCCATCAAATTGACTCTGAATAACCATCTTGAAGCTGTGGATTTTTTCCCCCATGATGATCTGGCCTTAACTTCATCCTTCAGAACTTCCAAAAGGGTACCCATCACCATTGTAAGTTAGCTCATCCACCTTGCTGTGGATTATCATCTTCTTTCTACCTTTCCTAGCATTAGAAACTTCTCTAGACCAGCGTCCTCAGTCTTTGCAGCTTGGCGTCCCAACTGGAGTGGGGAAGAGGGAAACTGGGCCACATGAGTGGCAGGCCAGCATGCACATGCATGTGCAGCTCAAGTCACACAAGCTGCGGGCTGGTGCAAACATGCATGCACTTGTGAGCCAGCCCACTGCTCACGTGAGTCTAGCTCTGCGTGCATGCACACTGGCTCGCCTCTCACATGGCCCCGTTCCAAATAGGCCACAGCCTGGTACCGTGGGCCGTGGCTCAGGGGTTGGGAACCCCTCCTTTAGACAGCTAGGTTTTTTGCATAATATGACTGAAGTAAGATAATTTTAACCTGGTAATTTGGGCCTTAAATAAGAATGCTGGGTTGGTTGGTTTGATGACATTTCTGTTTTCTTGGCTTTCCATGGATTCTTAGGAGTCTATTCCAATAACTAAGTTTAAAAGTGCCAATATTCTTCCTTATCCTGCTTCTGCAAAAAACAACTTTCAGTTCCACAGAGGGTCACAGAGAATACCATTACTTGCACTGTTCTTATCTCTGTAGGTGCAGACTCACCATGGCATCTGAATCCAATGCCTTTACAGCAATCTACCAATTGCTAACCAGTAGCATATTTCTTAAGTGCTTGTTGTTATGTATTAACAGTTGTGCCTTTAAATATTTGAGCGGGAAATCAGCACGTTGCTGATTGGACGAAGCCTCCAGCAGAACTGTATAAAAGGAGAGGTTTTTGCCCCAGCCTGTTGCTGGGTTCACCCTATATTAAAGAGCTGTTGTCACTACCCTGGTCTCCAGCCTCGTTACTTCCCGAACTTAACATTGGCGACGAAGGTGGGATTTCGAGGCTAAGGAGAACCAGAACCGAGCTGAAGCACGCTAGTCCCGAACCCAGCAAACTCAGGGCAGAAACGCGGAAATGGCAAACACGCCACCCGCACCGTACAACCCGGGCAAGGAGAAATGGGGAACATATATGACCCGTTTCGAAAGCTTTCTAGAAGCCAACGAACTACAGGGGATCCCTGATAACCGCAAGCGGGCTTACTTCCTAAGCCATTGCGGGCCGGAGGTAATCGAGATTGCGGAAGCCCTGGCAGAGCCAACGCCGATACAATCGGTATCGTGGCCGACTCTGCAGACTTTGCTGAAGAATCATTTCGCACCAACGCCGTCCAAATACGTGCAGCGGTTTGAATTCGGAGAACGTAGACAGATGGAGGGCGAGTCCATCGGTGACTACATGGCCGCTTTAAGAAGAGCGTCCAAGGACTGCGGATACCGAGACTTAGACGAAGTGCTACTCGAGCAACTCATCCGAGGGGTCAAGGACATCCGCCTACGGCGACGACTGCTAGCCAGGAGCAACCTGACACTAGCCACCGCTCTGGACGAGGCCAGAGCACACGAAATGTCTACTAAAGCAGCAGAGACCCTGCAAAAGCCTCTTCAATCCAAGGCGAGCGCAAAGCCAACGCCAGTACACCAGGAGGAGATTCAGTCCGAATCCGAAGGTGAGGGCGAGGATGAGGAAGGGGTCTGCCGGACCGAGAAACGCGACACTGAGGACCGTGACGAGTGCGGAAGCTGCGGAGGGCAGCATCAGCGCCAACGCTGCAGGTTTAAAGACGCAACATGCCGGCGGTGTGGGAAGAAAGGACACTTAGCTCAGGTTTGCAGAGCGGCCCAACCTTCCCGCCGAAAATTCAAATCGGCCAATCAAAACGCGGAACCGGAAAGGCGGCCCGCGATTGGTTCAAACAAGAAAGGCGCGAAGTCTAACCAAACGACTGTCATTATAGGCCGCGACACAACCAAAGAGGAAAGAAGATTTTCACAAAGCCCAAGATCGAGGGAGTACGGTGCAGGCTTGAAGTGGACACGGGATCAGCGATCACCATCATGTCCTGGGACACCCTGGCGAAGTCGCTGCCGTCCGTCGCGAAGCGCCATCTGCAAGCACAGCGGCTACGAGTGCACGACTACCAGGGGAATCGCATCCCTGTTCGAGGGACCACCTCCGTCCGAGTCGAGTACGGCCCTCACAAAAAGACCCTGCCCATCACGATCGTCGAAGGAACTCTGCCCAGTCTGTTGGGACTAGACTGGTTTCGTGCCCTGGGCATGGGAGTGACTGGCATCTACAGAAGTGACTGCAATTTGAAAGACATTCTCTTTAACGAGTTCGAAGATGTCTTCAAGGACTGCCTGGGCAAGTACAAGGGGACCCCTATTTCCTTCAACTTAGACCCCCAGGTAGCCCCCATTAGGCTTAAGGCGAGGAGAGTCCCTTTTGCCCTAAAACCAAAAATTGATAAGGAGCTGGACAAGCTCATAAATCAGGGGGTTTTGGTGCCAGTCGATCACGCAAAGTGGGAGACGCCAATCGTCACCCCCATCAAATCGGACGGGTCAATTAGAATTTGCGCTGACTACAAGGCGACGCTTAACAAAGCCTTACAGAAAAGCGCGTACCCGGTTCCCGTAGTGCACCATTTATTGCCCTCCTTGGGGCAAGGGCAAGTCTTTGCAAAGTTAGACTTGGCCCAAGCCTACCAACAACTGCCAGTAGACGCCCGCACAGCCGAAGCCCAAACGATTGTGACGCACAGGGGGGCATTCAAGTGCACCCGATTGCAATTTGGGGTTAGTGTGGCACCAGGGTTGTTCCAAAACCTGATGGAACGACTACTGCAAGGGCTCCCAGGGGTAGTTCCTACTGATGATGTCCTAATTTCAGGGAAAACATGGAGGAATTGGGGAGCGGTTAAGAAAGGTCTTGAGCATTTTCCGACAGCCGGATTAAAAGTCAAGACAAATAAATGTCAGATAGGGGTCGAATCGGTCGATTTCTTGGGCTACCGGATAGACAAGAAAGGAATTCACCCTACTGAGAGCAAAGTTAAGGCAATTAGGAAGGCTCCAGCGCCCAAAAACAAAGCAGAGCTGCAGGCATTCCTGGGATTGGTTAATTTTACGCGTCTTTTAAAGAACAAAGCAACTGCTATGGAACCGCTGCATAGGCTCTTAGGAAAAATACTGTTTGGTCTTGGGGAAAGTCAGAAAATAGGGCTTTTGAAGCAGTAAAGAACCTGCTCTCAAGTGATAGCCTGCTCATCCAATATCACGACTCACTACCCCTAGTGCTGGTTTGCGATGCCTCCCTTATGGGGTGGGGCTGTACTCAGCCATAGACTTCAAACGGCACAGAAGCCCCTATAGCGTTCTACTCTAGAACGATGTCCTCCCAGAGAGGAACTACAGCCAATTAGACAAAGAAGCATTAGCCATTGTATCAGGGGTCAAAAATTCCATGAGTATGTCTTTGGGCGGAATTTTGAAATCGTGACTGACCACAGACCGTTACTGGGATTACTGGCTGGCGATCGCCAACGCCTGTGGCACTTTCGCCACGCTTGACTCGATGGACTATATTTTAGCCGCTTACTCATACAAGCTGCAGCATCGACCGGGAAAGAAGTGGGGCATGCAGACGCATTGAGCCGATGCCCACTGCCAGGGGCGATCAAGACCCCACTCCGGGACACCCATCCTCCTTATTGACTCGTTGACTCTGGCCCAGTCACATCAAAGGAAGTGGCTCGGCATCATACCGACATTGTGTTAAGGACTGTACCGGTTGGGTACAGAGAGGGTGGCCATACCGGGCGAACGGTTCAAAGAATTTGTTAAGAAACGTGATGAGCTCTCGGCTCAAGGGGTGCCTGTTATGGGGTGATCGTGTAATAATTCCTGTTAAGTTAAGGGCAAGGTATTGGACCTCCTCCACGAGGGTCACCCAGGCATCGTAAGGATGAAGGGTTAGCTAGAAGCTATGTATGGTGGCCACTCATGGACGCAGAGATTGCTGAGAGGGTAGGGAAATGCCAAGCTTGCCAAGAGTCCAGACCGCTACCCCCAACAGCCCCAGTCAGAGAATGGGAAAAGCCCCAAGGGCCTTGGTCAAGAATCCACATTGACTTTGCTGGCCCCTTTCACGGCCAAACGTTCCTAGTGGTGGTGGACGCATTTTCCAAATGGTTAGAGATCATACTTATGAAGTCCACCACAGCCGAAGCAGTAATCGCAACCCTGCGCCACCTATTCGCAACTCACGGGTTGCTGGGCACTCTGGTGGCCGACAATGGGGCCCCAATCACCGCAGCCCAGTTTGAAGAGTACCTGGCAGAGGAAGGCATCCGACATGCCCTCTCTGCACCTTTCCACCCTGCGTCGAATGGCCTTGCAGAGCGTTCCGTCCGGAGCGCTAAGGAGGCATTGTCCAGGCTCAAGCCAGGTGACTGGCAAACAAAAATAGACTTTTTCCTAGCCGTCCAGCACAGAACCCCAAGCACAGCCACGGGAAAAAGCCCAGCCGAATTGCTAATGGGACGAATACTCCGTGCCCACTTGATCGCTTGAACACCCATTACACACCCGAGGGTTACAAGGGGGAGCTAGAAAAAACAAGGGAAATGAGCATAGGCGACCGGGTGTGGGCCCGAAACTATGGGGACGGCCCGAGTTGGGTCGCCGGACAAGTAACAAAAGTAACAGGGCCAAAATCGTACGTGGTAGAGCTACCAGACAACCGAATGTGGCGGCGCCACATAGATCAGTTAAGGAAACGAATAACTGGCCAAACCAAACCAACAGAGACAGGTAATGACCAATACCACTTTGAATCCACAGCCGACAATGACCCGGGGGAGGCGCAAGACTTAGCTGAGGTCCCAGAGTTCCAGCGACGCCATCAGGTCCCCGAGGGAAACAGCAAGGAAAATTCCAAAATTAATCCAAGGCCGGATGGCCAAGAAAAAGAGTCGGCCAATAATCCAGAGCCCGATGGCCTAGAGAAAGAGCTGGGAGGAGAAAACAGCCCCTCCGACCAGCTCAAAACACCACCCAGAACTGAACCGCGCAGGTCAGAAAGAACTAGGAGACGCCCAGGTTATTTGCGTGACTACGTCGAAAAATAACATGTGAATAAATATGTAAATAAGACCAAGTGTTTTCTGGGAGGGGAGGAGTGTTATGTATTAACAGTTGTGCCTTTAAATATTTGAGCGGGAAATCAGCACGTTGCTGATTGGACGAAGCCTCCAGCAGAACTGTATAAAAGGAGAGGTTTTTGCCCCAGCCTGTTGCTGGGTTCACCCTATATTAAAGAGCTGTTGTCACTACCCTGGTCTCCAGCCTCGTTACTTCCCGAACTTAACACTTGTCTCTTTACTGTTGAAGGTTAATCCTAAAAGATGGAAAATATCTACCACTTTGATATCGTCACTACGAATTCTGAGGCTGCTTTGGTACCTGTCATCATTAGTTTGGTTTTCTTTATGTTTAATTTTAAATCTGTTTTTTCCTATGCTCCTTGATTTTTACTTATAGAGCTTGCAGGTTTTTTGGGTTTCTGGCTACCAATGTAATATCATCAACATCCTGCAGATTATTGGTGTTTCCTCCACTTTTAAAACCATACACCTCTTCATCTTAATCCAACTAATAAATATTCAGCATATAGGCTGAATAAATAAGAGGAGAACATAAATAAGAGACCATGTTTCAATGCCAACCTAGAACAGTATATTTTACCATGTTTTGTCCATTCTGTGGCTTCTTTGCCTGCATATAGGTTTCACAAGAGGAAATGAGCTGTTCTGTGACATTTTTCTAAGCACATTTAACAGCTTGATGTGATCAACACAATTAAAGGTCTTTCTATAATCAGTGAAACACATACTGACTTTTTAGAGCATTCTTTGGCTTAGTCAACTATTCAGCAGCTATTTAGTAATGTACTGTATCATGTTCCTTAGCCTTTTCTAAAGCCAACTTGAACATCTGGTATCTTATTTTTTCCATGTAGGGCTCTAATCTACTGTACATTGCATGATTGTAAGCATTATTTGCTGGCATGTGAAATTAAGCCTTTGTATGGTATTATATAAGAGTTTGCAAAACACTCTCTCTCTCTCTCTCTCTCTCTCTCTCTCTCTCTCTCTCTCTCTCTCGTATTAGAATATAGATTGATCTCTCCCAATAGGTTGTGTCCTTCTTCTGATTTCCTAGCATAGCTTGTTTAGAAATTTTACTGATTCTTCTGTTGTTTGCCACATTTATGTAGGTATTCTGTGAGTTCCTGTAGCCTTCCAACTTGCTAATGAGCGAAGTTCTAACTTGCTAATGACCATAGCCTTCCAACTTGCTGAGGGAAGCCACTCCTCCTAAAGGAGTGAAATATTTTAAGAAATATTTTAAAAAAGCAGAATATTATATTTCCCTAGGGGAGAGGCATGTTTTTGAAGACAGAAAGCAGCCCCTAAGTCTTTCTTAATAGCCCCAGCAGGATTGGGTCAGCCTATCTACAAGGCAAAAGACCTTCAGCTCCAGGGCGATGGGATTAAGACATGACCCTCAAGGACACAATTGGTACAAAACCCTCAACCAGCCGTCGTTCAGCCAACCGTCACTCAACCAACTAACATCCATCCATCTTTCTTACAGAACCCCCAAACATCTATTGTTCAATCATCCACTGCTCAACCAATCGTAGTTCAACCAACCAACCTCCAACTGCACGTTGAACAGAACCTCCAACCATCTGTGGATCAGAACTTCGAACCAACTATCATCAATAACTAGGTACGCACACCCCTTATTTCCTCTTCACCTAACGCTGCAGATCTTAAATGCAAATTAATAAACACAAGAAGCATTGTAAACAAATTGCCTGAATTTATACTCATGTTAAACATTTGATATTATATTTGTATGCGAAACATGGCTGAACTCATCCATCCCTGACTCCATTATTTCAGACAAAGAGTACCATGTTTTTAGATCAGATCGTGAAATCCGCAGAGGAGGTGGAGTAGCTATCTTTCATAAAAAGTCACTGAATCTAAAAAATGTTCAAGTTGTACATAAACTTGCTATCCCTGCAACTATTGTATGTGACCTGTCGCTTAACACCATACTTCGATTCCTACTATGCTACAGAGCCCCTGACTACGACATCACACATGCGAACATGTTAACCTCACTACTAACTTGGGCTACCTCTTGCCCATATCCTCTCATCTTCCTGGGTGACCTCAATCTACCTCATATTAACTGGATAACAAACGAATGTACAACTGAACCCATCCATATCACCCTATACAACGCTGTCACAAATCTAGGTCTTGAACAACTAGTAACTAACAATACAAGAATCAACAACTGCCTTGACCTCATCTTCTGCAACAACACAAACTCAATTTATGGACTACAAATAAAAGAACCCTTTTCCAACAGTGATCACAGCATGATAGACTTTTGTCTCAATATACGCCCTTACAAAAATTGTCATAATAATAGTATTTCAAACTACTATTTCAAAAAAGCCAACTATGACCTTACAAACAACTACCTCTCATTTCTTGACTGGCAAAATCTATTCTCATCCTCTATCACTGCTGAAGACCACTACAGAGTTTTCCTACTCGAAATCAATAGAGTCATTAAACTCTACGTACCACCACAAAAATCAAGAAAAACAAATTACCCATATCAATAAAAAAGTTTCAATCCAAAAAAAAATCCCTTTGGAGAAAAAACAAAAAGGGACATGTAGCTAATTTCAAAAACCGATACAGAGATATATGCAACCAAATAAAAATTGAACGCACCAATTACCACACCAAGCAAGAAGAAGACCTTCTGCGCACAAATTCCAATCGTGCTTTTTATAATTTTGTGAACAACAAACTTAATGACTCGAGATCCATCCCACCACTAAAAGAATCTAACGGCAAAGAAAATAATGATGAAACAGTTAAAGCAAACCTCTTTAACACATTCTTCGGCTCAGTCTTTGTTAACAGTGATGACTCATACCCGACATTCCCCAACCGCACCAACAACAACCTAACACAAATAGATTTCACTGAACAAAATGTTGAAAAAGCTCTTCGCAAACTAAAACCATCCCTATCTATAGGACCTGATGGACTATGTGCATACTTCTTAAAAAAGCTTTCCACTAATATAGCAGAATCCCTAAGCATAATCTTTGGAAATGCCTTCATGATCAGCTCCCTTCCCAAACTTTGGTCACTAGCCATGGTCATCCCTGTCTTCAAAAAAGGAGAGCCCAGCTTTGTTGAAAATTACAGACCAATCTCTCTATGCTGTGTCACCTGTAAAGTTATGGAATCTATCATCAACCAATCCATTATCCTCCACCTAGAAACAAACAATCTACTCTCTAATAAACAATTTGGTTTCAGAAAAAAAATTATCATGTAACTTACAACTTCTTCACTGCAAAAACATATGGACTACAAATCTTGATCAAGGCAAAACAATAGATGCATACATAGACTTCTGTAAAGCTTTTGACTCAGTGGTACATGACAAACTTCTCCTAAAACTAAAATCCTACAGCATCTCCGGACCCCCCACAATTGGATAACAGCGTTCCTGTCAAACAGACAACAAGTGGTCAAAATAGGCAGTGCCCTATCAAATCCTGTTCCTGTCAATAGCGGTGTTTCCCAAGGCAGTGTTCTTGGACCAACACTCTTCATATTATACATTAATGATCTCTGTGACCATATTAAAAGTAATTGTGTTCTTTTTGCTGACGATGTCAAACTATTTAACACTACCAACAATACAGCTACCCTTCAAAAAGACCTTGACTTTGTGTCAGAATGGTCAAAAACTTGGCAACTCCAAATCTCAACCTGCAAATGCTCTGTCTTACACATTGGAAAAAAGAATCTAAACATTAAATACAAACTTGATGGACAGTACAGATGACCCCACCCTGTTAAAGACCTTGGAGTTTTCATATCCAATGATCTAAATGCCAAAGCCCACTGCAACTACATCGCAAAAAAAGCTTTAAGAGTTGTAAACCTAATCTTACGTAGCTTCTTCTCCAGAAACACTACACTACTAACCAGAGCTTATAAAACATTTGCTAGACCAATTCTTGAATATAGCTCGCCTGCCTGGAACCCATACCACATTTCAGACATCAATACAATTGACCGTGTCCAGAAATATTTTACAAGAAGAGTTCTCCACCCCTCTGAATACAACAAAATACCTTATGCCACCAGACTTGAAATCTTGGGTTTAGAAAACTTAGAACTCCACCGCCTTCGACAGGACCTGTGTTTAACTCATAGAATCATCTATTGTAATGTCCTTCCTGTTGAAGACTACTTCAACTTCAATCACAACAATACAAGAGCAAACAATAGATTTAAACTTAATGTTAACCGCTTCAATCTTGATTGCAGAAAATATGACTTCTGTAACAGAGTTATTAATACTTGGAACACACTACCTGACTCTGTGGTCTCTTCTCAAAATCCCCAAAGCTTTAACCAAAAACTATCTACTATTGACCTCACCCCATTCCTAAGAGGTCTGTAAGGGGCGTGCATAAGAGCACAAACGTGCCTACCGTTCCTGTCCTATTGTTTCCTTTCATTATATCCAATTAATATAGTTATTACATACATGCTTATATATATGCTTATAGATTATATAGTTATTTTCATGCTTATGTTTATATATACTGTTGTGACAAAATAAATAAATAAAATAAATTAATTAACCCACTGCCATCTAGCAACAGAGCTCACAGCCTTGCACAATCTCCTAAGGACATTGCATCACCCACCAAACTTAACACAGACACCCTACAGAGCTAGCTATGATCCCTACAACTGCCAAGAGGATACATGTTCTTGCACAGGAACAGGAAACTCAAGTGAAAAGCCCAAGAGAAGATATAAAAACCCCTCACTCTCAACTGTATGTGGTCAGCTGCTCAGGACCATCCATTCTGCTTCATCACTAAACCATCTTTCCAATCAGCCTCCAACCTCCATTTTGTCTCCAGTGCCTTTTTCCTGGCTTGGAACTGAACCAGATGGGGTTTTCTTCCAACATTGCTAATGACTGAAATTTTTAGTACTAGAGATTCTTGTAAATAGGGAGCATTTACTAAAGTATCTGAGATGTTGACAATGGTAATTCAGTATATTCCATTTTTGTTTTATCTCTTTTGTCTCAATTTCTGTATTATTACTACAAGCAACTGTTAGCATTTGGATCTTCGTATATCACAAGCTGTTATGTGATATAAATGAATTGATAAATCAATCAGAATTGATTATTATATTATATTATAATTTTCCATTTCTATACTTTCCATAAAGTATAAATAAAATAAGCGAAATATTTAAAGTATTTTTAAAAACTTTAAAATAAAGTATATATATTAAATAAACAAAATTGTATAAAATAAATATTTAATGGAAACATCTTTAAAAGCAATATTTTCCTTTCAAAGCACAACTATTTAAACATAATATGAAAAATATTTGTGCAGGAATTTCAAAAGGTGGTAGGCAATGAAAATTCTAATGTGTGTGGATAAAAGCTGTATGTCTGGTCAATTCAAATTCATAACCAGAATTACAACTATCAGATTCCTGAAGTCTTTATTTTTATATTTATTTAAAGTATGATTTTTATCATCCTACCACATCATAATTTCCAGTTTCTGGACAACAATAGAGGTTTTTTTCTTTTTTTCTTCTTTATCCTACTCTTTCTTCAATATATCCCCTCATTAGAATTCTTGAACAGCCACTAAAGAAGATATTAATGTTATCCAAACAAACCTTCAACAAAGAGCAACCAGGCCTTTTGATCCAGCATCTTTGACTTCTCTCCTTTGATTAGTTCTCAGATTTTCTTTGAACTTTGCCTCACACCACACTGTTTTATTAAATAGAAATTGTTCTTGGCATGAAGGGGAACCCCTGCTGTTAGACAGCTCACAGAGCTTTTAAAAAGGCTTGATGGCGTATGCTGAAAAACTTCAGGAATAAAATTCATTCATGGTATTTCTCTCATCTTACATGTCAGCAAAATTTATAATTTATCCTTTACTTTTAATATAAAAAACATTAATAGTGCAGGCCAGATGTCAAAGAGGAATATTTAATTAAACGGGGCTAGTTTTTCAAAAATGGATGGTTCCATCAGTTATGATCATTGTCTATATCCGTGATGGTGAACCTATGGCATGCATGACACTGGTGGCACGCAGAGCCCTCTATGCGGGCACACGAGCTGTTGTCCCAGCTCAGGTTTGCCACGCATACACGTCCGCCTCCTGCTGGCCAGCAGGTTTTCGGGTCTCTGCCACATATGCATGGCGGATGGGACACATGCAGGAGATGTGCGCGCATGCGCAGGGGTGGGGCACATGTAGGGAGTGAGCGCATGCATGGGGGCGGGGCGCACGTGTGGGTCATGCATAGATGTGGGGGGCACATGCATTTTCATGTCCAGATACATCCAGATGAAGAAAGAGAAAAGGAAGATGATTCCCTCTCTTTAGTGCATAAATCTTTTGGATAGAATTTACTATTTTGCTGAATAATGACAAAAGTAGAATATCTCCCGGTATGCTTTGATCTCTGCCAAAAAAAAAAAAAAAGTACATCTCAGTGATCCAGAGAATACAAATGTGCTAGAGTACACAAAAATAGGGTGTGCATGGAAAATGATATTCTTCAAAAAAATGTCATACAAAAGAATGAATGCCAAAATCTCTGCAATATTTACCGACTCAAGAATGTAAAATATGCAAGTCACAGGCAGATTTCCAATGAATAAGAGGAACAATTTTCTAACAGTAAGATAATAGCAATAGCACTTAGACTTATATACCACTCCACAGTGCTTTACAGCATTCTCTGAATTGTTTAGTGTCAGCATATTGTTTCCCAAAAATTGGGCCTTCGTTTTAATGACTTCAGAAAGATGGAAGGCTTTGTCAACCTTGAGTCAGTCAGAATCGAACTCCTGGCAGTGGGCAGAGTTAACCTGCAATACTGCATTCTAACCACTGTGCCGCCATAGCTCTAGGGCAGCGGTCACCACCAGTGGTCCACGAGAAAATTTTGGTGGTCCCCAGAAAAGTTATTTGCATTTTTTATATTGCACTAAATCAGGGGTCCTCAAACTATGGCCCCTGGACTGGATAAATGCAATGAACACTTGTGTTGCTGTAGAGAGTCTCCCCCTTCAAGGTCTTTTTGTATGGGTTGGGGTCTGCTTCAGCCTCCTGGTGTGGGACTTTGGGCGAAGGCTAGAGGGAAGTGCTGCTGGTGGTAAAGAACTGGAGGGTCTTGTTCTAATGGAACTGCATCATGGCCTGAAACTGGCTGACCATCTCAGCCCGCTGAGCCTACAGGCGCCAGGACCTGGCCTTGCACTCCTGCAGGTTTTCCCTCTGCTTGGAAAGCCTATACTCCTAGTCCTCAGTGAGGTGCTTCTGCTCAGCCTCTTTCTCGGTCAGATCCAATTTGAACTGAGCCAGCTGTTTTGCCAACTCTTTCTCATGGTGGCTGCTTAGCTCCAACAACTGCTTCTTGTTGGGGCCCTAAGGAGCCTGGGCAGGCAGGGGAGGAGTGGGTAGGAGGGGAGGGGTAAGTAGAGGCTGGTGAGGTGCCCCACGACGTGAGTGACACCAAGTTGGTCATGGCCACCCAGTCACATGACTACCTAGCCACACCCACCCAGCCAGTCATTAAGCAGATCATATTAGTAGTCCACGGGATTTAAAATTATGAATTTAGTGGTCCCTGAGGTCCGAAAGGTTGGGGACCCCTGCTCTAGGGAACCTGCCACTTATGGAGGTAAAGGGCTTCTATGTACATCAGGGTGAGGATAACAATGTCGCTTTCTTTTTCTTGTTCTCCTCTAGTTTGGTGGTTTTGTTGTTTTTCTTGCCATCTTTATTCTTTTGTGCTCTTTTTATATTTTTATATTGTAGTTTGATTTAAAATGTTTTTAACATTTGTAAACCACTCAGAATCATCACTAGGCATTGGTAGACATATAAACTTAATAAACTATTATTATGATTGATTGTACTATCAGCCAGGTGCTTAAGTGGATTTGGCATTTCTGTCCCCTATCAAATCTTTTCCAAAGACCTGGATAGGCAGATGTAGTTGTTTAATAATATTAATGAAATTGTTGCAAGATGTAACCTGTTCCAAGCACAGCTATCTTTTGCTATTGACTGATGATGATGATTATGTCAATGCTAATAGTGTTCAAGTGGTACTCCAGATGTTTTGGGATTACACCCAAGATGCCTATCACTATTAGTAGTATCTTTTGCCATTGTTGTGGCCAGCCAGTGGCCAGTAGAACTGGTGGCAGACTTGGAGAAGTGAGGAGGTTGGGGAGGTACATGGGCCAGTCCTGGAGTCTGGGGAAGGCTCTGATGAGTGCGTCTGAGACAGAGATGGGGCCAGGGCTGTCCGACAGTTATCAGTTGCCTTTGGAGTCGGATATCAGTGGGGCAGAAGAACAGCTGGAGCCTGTTCCCAATGTGTCCATGCGCAGAGCTACCAGGAGAAGGGAACAGCTAAGGAACAAGGGTCAACTCCGAAATAAAGGCACAGGTGGACAGTGAATGGCTCCTCCCATATGGAATAAAGAGGAGTGAAAGAGGAGGGGAGTTTGCAGGAGACAATCAGTTCAATTCATTAGGGTGAAGATCTGCTCCTGACTTCTTGCCAAGTAATTGCTGCTACAGCATGGCGTTTGGAAGATATCGGCCTGGCAACTCTCCAAGCCTGATAAAGGTCTGTAGTTAAGAAATCTCATGAAAGACTGTTTGCTGGGACTTTGCTGGAGAGGAATTTCCCTTTAACCTAAATAAAAGAGGTTTTATCAGGACGAGAAGTCTCCTTCATGCTCTTGGGAAGCCTAGGACAGAACAGCCACACTCATTCTACTTCTATTTGCAGGTATGTGTATTTTGAGATTTTCTCCAGTTCTTTCTCTTCTCTTCTACTATCTCCAGGTGCTATCTTGTCCATTTCTCCACAATTTTTTGTCTTTCTTATCAAGATTTATTTAGTCTGTTATGTGGCAGATGTTTGCTTGTTTTGAATTCTAAAGACTCAGAGCACTTTAGCTTCCTCACTTCTTATTACTTTGACTATTTTGTGGTCCCACCAGTTCTTGCTTAAAGGCAAATGGTATTTTTTGCAGTTATTCCATTGCACCATTGTTGCTGCTTGGTCTTGCCATTGTTTGGAGTCAGTTTGTGCAAATATTCTTGCAGCAACTAACCAGGTGTCTACTGTTTGTTCAGCTTTTTTGCAGAAGCGGCAATTGCTGTCTGTTGCTGTCTTCTCAATTCTGGCTTGGTACGCATTTGTTCTTAGGCTTGGTTTTGTGCAGCCAGAATTAGCCCCTCCAGCTGTTTCTTCAATTTTCCTGCTCTTAGTCATTGCCAGGTCAGGTTATTATCTGCTTGGCCTGCTTTAAAAAAAAAAACCATATTGGCCATATCACACTTATTATTATTATTTAGGGCATTTCTACATAAAAACATTGTGCCATTTCAGAATTACCTCCAGATCTGTAAATCTCAAAATAGTGCCTGTGTCCAAAAGCTGAACTGATTTATTGCTCTCTTACTGTAGTATGTCTGAAATCATAGCAAAAACAAAAAACAAAACCCTGATCTTTTGAGATTCAAAATTACAGAACTGCAGAATTAGAATTGTTTTTTTCTTCACTTCACCTCATCTTACCTCACTTCATCATCTCATCTCACCTCATCTCACCTCAATATCATCTCTTGTTTCTTTTCTTTCTCCCACAAAGATTCAGTCACCGCAGTGTTCTGCTCAATGTTTCAAGATCCGTAGAAGTGGAGACAATCCTAGATGACTGAAATTGCTTTTGAGATATTGAGAAGTGGCAGCAAGGGCTCTTAGGATTTCTTCACGAAGTTGGATGGCTGGAATCACAAATCTATCTTCGTATGCGCTCGTGTGACTATAACTCCACATTTGTGAATGGATGGATTAAAAACCAGCTGAAATAAAGACAACAAAAGAGAAAGTGGAAGAAGACACTGTTGACTCTACATAATTAAAAACTGTGTATGTGTTATTGGCATTTTTACATTCTGTTTAAAAGGGACGCTGTAGCTCAGCGGCTAAGACGCTGAGCTTGTCGATTGAAAGGTAGGCAGTTCAGCAGTTCGAATCCCTAGTGCCGCGTAATGGGGTGAGTTCCCATTACTTGTCCCAGCTTCTGCCAACCTAGCAGTTCGAAAGTACATAAAAAATGCAAATAGAAAAATAGGGACCATCTTTGGTGGGAAGGTAACAGTGTTCCATGCACCTTTGGCATTTAGTCATGCCGACCACATGACCATGGAGACGTCTTCACACAGCACTGGCTTTTCGACTTTGAAAGGGAGATGAGCACTGCTCCCTAGAATTGGGAACGGCTAGCACATACGTGCGAGGGGAACCTTTACCTTTACCTACATTCTGTTTGCATTTCATACTTTATACTTTTCATGGGACAGGTCATTGCATTGCATTGCTTTTCTTTTAAAGTTGTTTTTCTATAGTGCTTTAGCTTCTAGTATATGAAGAAATGAAATATAAAGTATATTTTCTGAAATAGGAATCGAATTTAATATGACCGTGTCACATTTTCTTTTATTTACCAATGTACATATAGTGCCATCTAGGCTTCATTATTAGGAAAATATACATCTCCCTTTGTACTTCCAAAAATGGACTTTTCTTTTTGCTAAGCTATATACAGAAAGACCCCAGAATTTTTGAGGCAGTCATTACCATGACATGCTTTGACTCTGCATATGACACTATAGGAATCCAAAGAATAAAAAAAAAAGTTCTATAAAGTTATTCAGATATGTACAGCATAATTTTAGCAAGTTCTATGCCATCTACCAAATCTATTGATCAAATGTAGAAGAATTTGATTGCAGTACTGGCTTTATCGTGTTATATGGTTGTACTAATTGGATTTTAAAGGAGGTATTTAAGAAGAGATTGGACAACCATTTGTCTGAAATTATATAAAGTCTCCTTCCTGAGCAGAGGGTTGGATGAGAAGACCTCCAAGGTCCCTTCCAAATCTGTTATTCTGTTATCTATTAATATTAACATTTAGCTGTTTAAGAGCAAATTTTCCATAGAGTTTTCCGAACAACCATTCAATCACCCACATTCTCATTAGATAATAGATAACCCTGACCCTTACCCATTCCCATTAGATAATGGGAATGTCCAATTTTCACAAATGATTTTTAAAGACATTGATTATAGAACATCATCAAGTTAAAGAATTGATCTCCCTCTCAAAGTGGTCATTCTCAGGATGTTTTATATTATTGGGTCCAATCTGGAGTTCAGAAAAGATTCATAGTGGACCTCAGGAAGTCTGTGTTATGCTAAACACTGCTAGCTTTGAGCGATGTAATTAATCCATTTCAAAACAGCAGGCTTTGGTGCAACATCCTTTAACATCCATTAAAGAGTTGACATCTGTTTTCCAAACGAACCATTCTAGGCTGCTTGATGACACTATAAATATTTTAGATCAGGGATTCCAAATTTCCCAAGTGGAAATTTTAAAAAAATTGAAAGCATTTTGCAGGTACTCTAACAAAATATTGGGGGAAGAGCATTCAAAACATGGCTAGTATCATAGATTAGGCCAACGATAAAAATTTATTTATTTATTTATTTATTTATTTATTTATTTATTTATTTATCAAACTTCTATACCGCCCTTCTCCCGAAGGACTCAGGGCGGTGTACAGCCTCCATTTAAAACAATTAATATACATATTAAAATAACAATTAAAAAACTTATTCAATAAAAGGCCAAATTAAAACCGTCGATTGACCATAAAAATACCCAATAAAATTACCATTAAAAGTTTAAAATTTAAATTTAAAATTTAAAAATCAGGCCAGTCCCGCTTGTATAAATAAATAAGTTTTCAGTTCCCGGTGGAAGGTCCGAAGGTCAGGCAATTGGCGTAAACCGGGGGGAAGTTCGTTCCAGAGAGTAGGTGCTCCCACAGAGAAGGACCTTCCCCTGGGGGCCGCCAGCCGACACTGCTTGGCGGACGGCACCCTGAGAAGACCCTCTCTGTGAGGCGTGCGGGTCGGTGGGAGGCATGTGGAACAGCAGGCGGTCCCGTAAGTACCGGGCCCTAAGCCATGGGCGCTTTGAAGGTGGTAACCAAAACCTTGAAGCGCACCGGAAGACCACAGGTAGCCAGTGCAGACTGCGCAGGAATGGTGTTACCGGGAGCAACGCGGTGCTCCCTCAATCACCAGCAGCTGCATTCTGGACTAACTGCAGTCTCCGGTACACTTCAGGGTAGCCCCATGTAGAGAGCATTGCAATAATCCAGTCGAAGTGACGAGCGTGAGTGACCGTGCATAAGGCATCCCGGTCAAGAAAGGGGCGCAACTGGCGGACCAGGCGGACCTGGTAAAAAGCTCTCCTGGAGACGGCCGTCAAGTGATCTTCAAACGACAGCCGTTCATCCAGGAGAACGCCCAAGTTGCGCACCCCTTCCGTTGGGGCCAGTGACTCGCCCCCAACAGTCAGCCGCGGTTGCAGCTGACTGTACCGGGATGCCGGCATCCACAGCCACTCCGTCTTGGATGGATTGAGTCTGAGTCTGTTTCTCCCCATCCAGACCCGTACGGCCTCCAAACAACGGGACAGCACTTCGACAGCTTCGCTGGGGTGGCCTGGGGTGGAAAAGTACAGCTGGGTATCATCAGCGTACAGATGATAACTCACCCCAAAGCCACTGATGACCTCACCCAACGGCTTCATGTAGATGTTGAACAGGAGAGGTGAGAGAATCGACCCCTGCGGCACCCCACAAGTGAGGCGCCTTGCGGCCGATCTCTGCCCCCCTGTCAACACCGTCTGCGACCGGTCGGAGAGGTAGGAGGAGAACCACCGATAAACGGTGCCTCCCACTCCCAACCCCTCCAACCGACGCAGCAAAAATACCCATTAACAGAAAAGCAAATCAGGAAAGATGTTTTCCATCACCCCAATTTACTTTTAACTTTTTTTTTTAAGCCAGCAGGCATGATTCCAAACAAAGCACTAGACTTGATTGCTACCATACACTACTCCAATAAAAATGCTTTATTAGTCCTTTATAAGATTCAGCAATACTCTTGAAAATAAAAACAATGCCAGGAGATTAGGTTTTGTTTTGAAACTAGAGCAGCTTTCTACTAAAACAAAAATTCTGTAAATAATCATCATAGTAATCATCATAAGTAAGCAAGGTAAATAGCCTGTTGAACACCAAGAAAATATGAGGGCTGCTTTGATAAACCAAAAATGACTAAACTGGTTTTTTTTTTCTAGATTCAATCTGCCAATCATCTTGGGAGTCTGAAAAGAGGAGTGTTTTTCAGGTTTTCCAACGGAAAAATAGAGATAATTAATTATAAGAATATAACCTATACCTTTTAGACAGATACAAGATTTACTAGTTAATCTTTATATCCTATGCATGCATTATAATAATAATAATAAAAACAAGCAGGTCTGGATAACAGCCAAGCTGAATTTATCCATTATCACAAAACAAATATGAAGCTATTAAAATAAATTAATGCACCATACTTTTCGGAGTATAAGACGCACTTCTCCGCCCCTAAAAGTGGGTGGAAATGTCTGTGCGTCTTATACACTGAATGTTGCCAAAGCCCCGCACACCTGCCAGCCCCCACCCTTCAGCTGTTTCCACACATCGCATTTTCGGCCTCTGCATGCCCATTTTTGGCATCCATGCATTGCATTTTCAGCCAGTTCAAGGCGGCAGAGATCAGTGGCGGTAATCCCCACCACCTGGAACTGTCCAAAAACACATTGCACATAGGCCAAAAATTGGGCATTTGGAGAGCGAAAACGCAAAGTGTGGAGGCCAAAAATACAATGCACGGAGGTGGTGATGGGCTGTGGTGATCCCCACAGCCTGGAACAGCTGATTGACAGTATTCCATGAGGCTGATCCAACCACCAATCAGCTGCTCATGCTGAATCAGGCTGCGATAACGTGTTGAAGCTGACCAGGCTGTTTGCTGTTTGCTGCAAGGATGCTAGCCAGATGAATACCGATGGATGCTGGTAGGCAGAGGCAGATATTTTTTTCTTGTGTTCCTCCCCAAAAACTAATGTGTGTTTTATATTCCGGAGCATCTTATATTCCAAAAAATATGCTACTTTCATTGAAGGGTGAATATGTGTTTTGTTTATTGCTGAACAGTTTTCAGTGAACCTCTTTTACACTTGATTTTCATAAATGCTATGTGTGCAATATGAAATTACATACAGTACCTTCATGTACCTGAATTTTCTATTACTTTATAGAGATCAATTGGTCGTCAATTATTTACCAATAATTGTAGTTCTTTGGGTGATTATCTGAAGCATTTAGGACATGGCCTCCTTTGAAATCCTCCAGGAATTTTACATAATTGCTTGTTATGAACATTATCCTTTGTCCATGTCACAGCTTCAGATGAATCCTTTTACTCCCAAGGCCAAAGTAGTAGATTCAACAGACTAATGAGATCAGCAAAAACTAAACAAAACTTTATTGACGACAACACCTAAAATATCAGAAATGTGAAATTGCATGGAATTAAACTGTTGTTTCTGATGAAATCCTGAAAATATACCCATTTAGCTGTATAAAGGTCTTTGTGGAAGGCTTCCAAATAGGAAATATAAACTGCGGTATGTTATCCCAGTGGGAGGATGTGGAATAAAGCTTTCGATCTATAAAATAGAAAGAATTAAAAATTGGGATGACAACATATCTGATGAATGGGGAAGAAATTGGGTCAGGAATGTGGAGGTACTTTCTACAAGCAAGAGAAAGCAACAGGTGTATGGCTACTGATGTCACCAACAAATGTTAAGAATGAGGAGGCTTTTTACAAAGCTCTGATCCTCAGTCAAGTGTACTTTAACATGTAAAATAAGAGTTCCGTCTAAGATCAAGGACATGTCACCACGAGATTGTGAATCCGACTGCTGCTTTTTGTCTGTGGGCTAGCTACAAAAAGGAATGGGGTACCACATGTCACATGAAACTGATGAAAACTACTGCTGATGGAGATACTTTCCAATTGTGGGTTATAATTCCAATGTGGCTTCACTCATTAGCAATATGGATGAAGATGGGCAGATGGGGGCATAATGCCAAAACTGTAATGCAAAGTGTAAATATGCTTGGATGTGCCATGGAATTTTTTTTTTAACGAAGCCCGGGCAGCTTGGTCAAAGTACCTTCCAAACTATGAGTAGCTCAAGTTTGTTAATATGTTGCATTGTTTCATATTCCGAGCATATACAGTAGATGTGAATTCCTTATTTGCATATGGATGAGTAAGGACAAATTTTGGAAAGGGAATCATGAAAAGAAAATAACCAATAACATTGTCTAAAGTTGGCCAACGATGGAGGTGTTTTATGGCCATGCCCTAAGAAGTAGAAAAGGAAGTAGCATGCTAGTAGGGGTCTATAACAATTCTCTGCAGCCAACTCGCTTTGGTACAACTCGCCTCAGCTAACTTGCCCCAGGACAACTTGCTGCAGGACAAGAGTTACATTAATCTCAAACAAATAATAGAATAGAATCATTACAGAAAGGATGCAAAAGGAAGGACACAATAAAATGTGAATGGCAAAAATTAAAATAATTTTTTGTTTTAAATAATTAAATAGAATTGTTAAATTGTCCTGCAGCGAGTTATCCCACTGCGAGTTAGACGTGGTGACTTGTCCTGCAGCAAGCTGGCTGTAGTGAGTTGGCCGCAGCTAGTTGGCTGTGGCAAGTTGTCCCATTCCATACCAGTAGAGAGCTCATCAAAAAACACATCTATCACATAGACCAGGGTTGTCAAACTCGAATTCATTGAGGGTCACATCACGGTTGTGTTTACCTCGGGAGGGGGGGCACAGCCCTCCTGAGCTTTGTTTTCACTGGCAGAGGGCTGCAGGAGACCGTCACAGCCGAAAACGGAGCTCAGGAGTGCTATGCCCAGCCTTCCTGAGCTCCATTTTTGCTAGGAGAGGCACCACAGGCCAGTCCTTTGTTGTTTCTAGGGAGACCCTGTTATGTATTCATGTTTGTACCTTTAAATATTTGAGCGGGAAATCAGCACGTTGCTGATTGGTCGAAGCCTCCAGCAGAACTGTATAAAAGGAGAGGTTTTTCCCCCAGCCTGTTGCTGGGTTCACCCTATATTAAAGAGCTGTTGTCACTACCCTGGTCTCCAGCCTCGTTACTTCCCGAACTTAACATTGGCGACGAAGGTGGGATCTCGAGGCTAAGGAGAACCAGAACCGAGCTGAAGCACGCACGATAGAACCGAACCCAGCAAACCCAGGGCAGAAAAGCGGAGATGGCCAGTTACACTCCGCCCGCACCGTTTGACCCGGCCAAAGAGAAATGGGGAACATATATGACCCGTTTCGAAAGCTTTCTAGAAGCCAACGAACTGCACGGAGTTCCAGATAACCGAAAGAGGGCTTATTTCCTAAGCCACTGCGGTCCGGAGGTCATCGACATCGCGGAAGCCCTGGCAGAGCCAACGCCGTTGCAGTCGGTGTCGTGGCCAACTTTACAGACTTTACTAAGAAACCACCGCCACGCGCCGTCCAAATACGTGCGGCGGTTTGAATTCGGAGGCGAAGGCAGATGGAGGCGAATCCATCGGTGACTACATGGCCGCCCTAAGAAGAGCGTCCAAGGACTGCGGATACCGTGACCTGGGCGAGGTGCTACTCGAGCAACTCATCCGAGGTCAAAGACATCCGATTGCGGCGGCGGCTGCTGGCAAAGAGCAACCTCACGCTAGCCAACGCTCTGGACGAAGCCAGAGCACATGAAATGTCATCCCAAGCGGCAGAGACACTGCAGAAGCGGTCCCACAAAAGGCGGCGCGAAGGCAACTCCGGTGCACCAGGAGGAGGTTCAGACCGAATCCGGCGGTGAAGACGAGGAAGGGTCTGCCGCACAGAGAAACGCGACAAAGGGACCGAGACGATGCGGAAGCTGCGGGGTCAACACCAGCGCCAACGCTGCAAGTTTAAAGATGCGACATGTCGGCGGTGTGGGAAGAAAGGGCACCTAGCTCAAGTTTGTCGAGCGGCCCAACCTTCCCGAAAATTCAAATCGACCAATCAGGCGTGGAATCGGCAAGGCGACCCGATTGGTTCAAACAAAAAGCGCGGATTCCAACCAAACAACTGTGATCATAGGCGCGCCTCAACCAAAGTGGAGAAGAAGATCTTCACCAAGCCAAAATAGAGGGTGTACGGTGCCGGCTTGAAGTAGACACGGGATCAGCGATCACCATCATGTCCTGGGACACTTTGGCGAAGTCGCTGCCGTCCGTCGCGAAGCGCCACCTGCAAGCACAACGACTACGAGTCCACGACTACCAGGGGAATCGCATCCCTGTTCGAGGACCACCTCCGTCCGAGTCGAGTCGGCCCTACAAAAGACCCTGCCCATCACGATCGTCGAAGGAACTCTGCCCAGTCTGTTGGGACTAGACTGGTTTCGTGCCCTGGGCATGGGAGTGACTGGCATCTACAGAAGTGACTGTAACCTGAAAGACATTCTCTTTAACGAGTTCAAGATGTCTTCAAGGACTGCCTGGGCAAGTACAAGGGACCCCTATTTCCTTCAACTTAGACCCCAGGTAGCCCCCATTAGGCTTAAGGCGAGGAGAGTCCTTTTGCCCTAAAACCAAAAATCGATAAGGAGCTGGATAAGCTCATTAATCAGGGATTTTGGTGCCAGTCGATCACGCAAAGTGGGAGGCGCCAATCGTCACCCCATAAAACCGGACGGGTCAATTAGAATTTGCGCTGACTACAAGGCGGCGCTTAACAAAGCCTTACAGAAAAGCGCTTACCGGTTCCGTGGTGCAACACTTATTGCACTCTTTGGGGCAAGGCAAGTCTTTGCAAAGTTAGACTTGGCCCAAGCCTACCAACAACTGCCAGTGAGCGCCCGCACAGCGAAGCCCAAGCGATTGTGGCGCACAGGGGGCATTCAAGTGCACCGATTGCAATTTGGGGTCAGTGTGGCACCAGGGCTGTTCCAAAACCTGATGGAACGACTACTGCAGGGGCTCCCAGGGTAGTTCCTACTTGATGATGTCCTAATTTCAGGGAAAACATGGAGGAATTGGGGAGGCGGTTAAGAAAGGTCTTGAGCATTTTCCGGACAGCGGATTAAAAGTCAAGACAAACAAATGCCAGATAGGGGTCGAATCCGTCGATTTCTTGGGCTACGGATAGACAAGAAAGGAATTCACCCTACTGAGAGCAAGGTTAAGGCAATTAGGAAGGCTCCAGCGCCCAAAAACAAAGCAGAGCTGCAGGCATTCCTGGGATTGGTTAATTTTACGCGGTCTTTTAAAGAACAAAGCAACCGTTGGAACCGCTGCATAGGCTCTTAGGAAAAATACTGTTTGGTCTTGGGAAAGTCAGAAAATAGGGCTTTTGAAGCAGTAAAGAACCTGCTCTCAAGTGATAGCCTGCTCATTCAATACCACGACTCATTACCCCTAGTGCTGGTTTGCGATGCCTCCCCTTATGGGGTGGGGGCTGTACTCAGCCATAGACTTCCAAACGGCACAGAAGCCCCCATAGCGTTCTACTCTAGAACGATGTCCTCCCCAGAGAGGAACTACAGCCAATTAGACAAAGAAGCACTAGCCATTGTATCAGGGGTCAAAAAATTCCACGAGTATGTCTTTGGGCGGAATTTTGAAATCGTGACTGACCACAGACCACTACTGGGGATACTGGCTGGCGACCGCCCAACGCCTGTGGCACTTTCGCCACGCTTGACCCGTTGGACTATATTCTTAGCCGCTTACTCGTACAAGCTGCAGCATCGACCAGGAAAAGAAGTGGGGCATGCAGACGCGTTAAGCCGATGCCCACTACCAGGGGCGACCGAAGACCCCACTCCGGGGACGCCCATCCTACTTATTGACTCGTTGGACTCTGGCCCAGTCACATCTAAGGAAGTGGCTCGGGCATCATACCGGGACATTGTGTTAAGGACTGTACTCGGTTGGGTACAGAGAGGGTGGCCCGCTGCGCCGGGCGAGCAGTTCAAGAATTTGTTAAAAAGATGAGCTCTCGGCTCAAGGGGTGCCTGTTATGGGGTGATCGTGTAATAATTCCTGATAAGTTAAGGGAAAGGTATTGGACCTCCTCCACGAGGTCACCCAGGGATCGTAAGGATGAAGGGTTAGCTAGAAGCTATGTATGGTGGCCACTCATGGGCGCAGAGATTGCTGAGAGGGTAGGGAAATGCCAAGCTTGCCAAGAGTCCAGACCTCTACCCCAACGGCCCCAGTCAGAGAATGGGAAAAGCCCCAAGGGCCCTGGTCAAGAATCCACATTGATTTTGCTGGCCCTTTCACGGCCAAACATTCCTAGTGGTTGTGGATGCATTTTCTAAATGGTTGGAGATCATAATCATGAAATCCACCACGGCCGAAGCAGTAATCGCAACTCTCGCCACCTATTCGCAACTCACGGGTTGCGGACACTCTGGTGTCCGACAATGAGCCCAATTCACGGCAGCCCAGTTTGAAGAATACCTGGCAGAGGAGGCATCCGACATGCCCTCTCTGCGCCTTTCCACCCTGCGTCGAATGGCCTTGCAGGCGTTCCGTCCGGGCGCTAAGGAGGCGTGTCAGGCTCAAGCCAGGTGACTGGCAAACAAAAATAGACTTTCCTAGCCGTCCAGCACAGAACCCCAAGCACGGCCACCGGAAAAGCCCAGCGAATTGCTAATGGGACGGAAACTCCGGTGCCCACTTGACCGTTTGAACCCCATTACACACCCGAGGGTTACAAGGGGAACTAGAAAAGACAAGGAAATGAGCATAGGCGACGGGTGTGGGCCGAAACTATGGGGACGGCCCTAGTTGGTTCGCAGGACAAATAATAAAGATAACCGCCCAAAATCGTACGTGGTAGAGCTACCAGACAACCGAGTGTGGAGGCGCCACATAGATCAGTTAAGAAGCGAATAACTGACCAAACCGAACCAAATGAAACAGATCATGACCAATACCAATTTGAATCCACAGCTGACAATGACCGGGAGGCGCAAGACTTAGCTGAGGTCCCAGAGTTCCAGCGACGCCATCAGGTCCCGAGGAAGCAGCAGGAAAGTTCCAAAATTAATCCAAGGCCGGATGGCCAAGAAAAGAGTCGGCCGATAATCCAGAGCCCGATGGCCCAGAGAAAGAGCTGGGAGGAGAAAACAGCCCCTCCGACCAGCTCAAAACACCACCCAGAACTGAACCGCGCAGGTCAGAAAGGACTAGGAGACGCCCAGGTTATTTGCGTGACTACGTCGAAAAATAACATGTAAATAAATATGTAAATAGAGGCAAAGTGTTTTCTGGGAGGGGAGGAGTGTTATGTATTCATGTTTGTACCTTTAAATATTTGAGCGGAAATCAGCACGTTGCTGATTGGTGAAACCTCAACAGAACTGTATAAAAGGAGAGGTTTTTCCCCCAGCCTGTTGCTGGGTTCACCCTATATTAAAGAGCTGTTGTCACTACCCTGGTCTCCAGCCTCGTTACTTCCCGAACTTAACAGACCCCATGGGCCATATCTAAGCACTCCATGGGCTGGATCTGGCCTGTGGGCCTTGAATTTGACACCCCTGACATAAATCAATAATTGGTAAATGACATGGTAAGTGTTAAGGAGCTCTTATATATAGCATTTGAAGTGTCTGAAAGCATGGCAATGATAGAAAAAATATAAAAACATTTGTGTTGGGTTTTTTTTATTAAAAAGTTTTATAGAAAATTTCCACAAATGCCTCCCCTCTTCCTCCCTCCCCCCTCCACTCAATCCCCCCACCCCCTCCCCCGGATTTCCCAGAGCAAAATACAGGGTATAACATCTAAAAATCATAAGCTAGAATACGCTAACTATCCATAAACTCCCATCCCTCCCCTAGAGCTTTAACTCCCCTTTTACATAAAGAAAAATATACAAATACAATTTTTATTTTCTATTCATTCATAAGCTATTTGGTACTTCTTGGTCTGATATTTGTTTTGAATATAATCAATCCATCTTCTCCATTCCAGTATATATCTTTCTTGTGAATAGTCTTTCCAATATGCTGAGATTTTTGCCATCTCTACTAAATTCGCTACTTTTAATATCCACTCTTCCATGGTAGGCAGATATTCCTTCTTCCAATATTGCGCTACCAATAGTCTAGCTGCTGATATTAAATTTAAGAGCAATTTAGTCTCTATTGCCGTACAGTCCGTAACTATACCCAATAAAAACAACTGCGGAGTAAACTTTTATCTTTTTTTTCAAAATATTTTGCATAATCCACCAAATTTGTATCCAAAATGCTTTGATTTTTTTACAAGTCCCACCATATATGATAATAAGTCCACCATATATGATAATAAGTACTTGCTACTTACTTAAAAACATTTGTGTTTTTTATTGTTACCCCATTGAATAGATTAACCAATGAAGGAAGAATTACATAAGTAGGGGTGGGATTCAGCTGGTTTGGACCAGTTCGGGCGAACCGGATGTTAATTTTAATCTGGTTCACCAAACCCGTAGTTGCAAGGACTGGCTGACCCTGCCCACCCATCCCCTCCCCTCCCAGGAGTTTCCACATGGCCCATTTTAGATGCCAGGTAAGTACAGCACCTGTGTGGAGGCTCTGGGAGGGCAAAAAACGGGCCTACCGGAAGTCCTGGAAATCCAGAAACAGGCCCATTTCCAGCCTCTGGGGGGCTTCCAGAGCCCGGGGAAGCCATTTTCACCCTCCTAGAGGCTTAAGCCTGGGGAGCAGGAAATCGCTGCCGCCCCACTGTGGTGCAGGAAGCCGACTAGACCATGCACCCGTGCCCATGCCCACCCAGCAACCGGGCCCACCCCAGTTGCTAAAAAGTTTTAATCCCACCCCTCTGCATAAGTGACTCTGAAGACAATTCCCTCGACCCCTCCCAAAGACATCCCTCAAGCCATTCTTACAAAAATGGCTGGAATGTGTTCTAAAAGGTACCAGATGCATCTCTGCTCAGATGCATAACCCATGCATGTGATTCACAAAGACCACAAATTTTAACTGCACAGAAACAGTTGCATTTTTGTCATGTGAAACTGAAAACTGGTACTGCATTATTTCAAGATATAATTATTTCACGATGTAAAAAAGATGTTGAGACTCTAGAAAGAGTGCAGAGAAGAGCAACAAAGATGATTAGGGGACTGGAGGCTAAAACATATGAAGAACGGTTGCAGGAACTGGGTATGTCTAGTTTAATAAAAAGAAGGACTAGGGGAGACATGATAGCTGTGTTCCAATATCTCAGGGGTTGCCACAAGAAGAGGGAGTCAAACTATTCTCCAAAGCACCTGAGGGTAGAACAAGAAGCAATGGGTGGAAACTGATCAAAGAAAGAAGCAACTTAGAACTAAGGAGAAATTTCCTGACAGTTAGAACAATTAATAAGTGGAACGACTTGCCTTCAGAAGTTGTGAATGCTCCAACACTGGAAATTTTTAAGAAAATGTTGGATAGCCATCTGACTGAGATGGTGTAGGGTTTCCTGCCTGGGCAGGGGGTTGGACTAGAAGGCCTCCAAGGTCCCTTCCAACTCTGTTGTTATGTTATGTTATGTTATGTTATGTTATGTTATGTTATGTTATGTTATGTTATGTTATGTTATGTTATGTTATGTTATGTTATGTTATGTTATGTTATGTTATGTTATGTTATGTTATGTTATGTTATGTTATGTTATGTTATGTTATGTTATGTTATGTTAAAAGAAAAGCCGTTGCTGCATGGAAGGGTAGGTTGCCTCTTCTTTTCCCACTTCTTGGGTAATAATGCTGGATTGCAGTGCAAATGTAAAAAGTCCAAAGAAGAATGGAGAGAAGAGACTTTTTGTTAGCAAAGACTGAGGACTCCTTTACTATGATGCATGAACCCAGCTGGTCATAATTGATTTTTAATTACTGAATATTTTTTCTCTTATTAAAGCAATATGAGATAATGTTGATGACTTGCATTTCCAAATGCCACCACCATTTGGGTCCCTGGATTCCCATTTTGATATCTTAACTCCTTCTTGATCCTTCTGGTTATGAAGATCTTCTGGCTAATATGCTGATTTCTTCATTGGAATCTTTTCCAACAGTAGCAAGGCTATTAAAATGAAAATGAAATAGTTGTGCAGACACCGAGGGCCAATAGATACAAATGAATTAATTTTAGAAATGCCTAAACAATAAATCTCAGCATTTTTTTTTTGAAAGGAGAAAAAAATAGAAGAATTTTAAGACCACTTTTCTAAGGCCAATTTGAAAATTTGGAAATGTATAGTAATAACACTATCTCAGCATTTAGACTTTAAATACCTCCTTAAAAATGCCATGCTTGGAACCTCCCTGATACTTTTTAGCCAACAAACCATAATCCTTTACTGCTGCTCCTTTTCCATCTGCAGAATCTTATCTGATGGTAAAGATAGCAAAAAGCCCTTCTCTAAAAGCCTATTTCTTCATATTTCCTACTGAAATAATTGAATCTCAGATGTGGAGTGGGGGAGGGGCTAATGCATTTGTATATTGTGAAGAATAAATACATGCACTCAGATGGCATGAAAAATAAATTGTTTTGCTTCCGGCTGAAATACATAACATCATTGTTAATCCAATGGGAGAAATATTAACTTGCACGTATTCGTATAAAGCAAGAAGACCATGCAAGAAGATCGAGATAATCAAAGCAGAATTTAAAGTTGTGAAAGCAGGATACCGAGGAAGAAAAGATAAAGAACATAATAATTATGGATTTGGAGATGGGTTGCTTAAGACCATGTAGGAAGAACCAAGAGCAATAGCAAGAGCACTTAGACTTATATACTGCTTCACAGTGCCTTATACAATGCAATGCTCTCTACATGGGGCTCCCTTTGAAAAGCACCTGGAGGCTCCAGCTGGTCTAGAATGTGGCTGCACGGGTGATAGAGGGAGCGACTCGAGGCACCTCTCCTGCGCAAGCTGCACTGGCTTCCTGTAGTCTTCCGGGTGCAATTCAAGGTGTTGGTTACCACCTTTAAAGCGCTCCATGGCTTAGGACTGGGTTATTTACGGGACCGCCTGCTGCCACCTATAGCCTCCCATCGACATTGTTTGACTGACGGCACCCTGAGGAGGTGTATAAAATGTATATTTTGCCAAGATCACGCAGCAGTTGCAGAGAGTAACTAGCTGATCCCAGGAAAAGATGCAATTACTTTCAAGAGTTTCATACGCGTGGTAAATGAGTGCCCCTGCTTGTTCCAACATATCTTCTTGTCTTTAAATCTGCACAGTTGCACATCCCTATGGACAGAACAAATAAATCACAAGGATTGGATGCGGGCCGCTACTGATCAAGAGAAAAAGCAAACGTAACATTCCTTTTTCCTAGTGGAACCAGAGATCAGTGGTGAAATTCAAATTTTTTTACTACCGGTTCTGTGGGCATGGCTTGGTGGGTGTGGTGTGGCTTGGTAGGCATGTCAGGGGAAGGATACTGCAAAATCTCATTCCCACCCCACTCTGGGGCCAGCCAGAAATGGTATTTGCCGGTTCTCCAAACTACTCAAAATTTCCGCTACCGGTTCTCCAGAACCTGTCAGAACCTTCTGGATTTCACCCCTGCCAGAGACTATATATTGATGTCAATTGTCTTGTATGATCTACTGTCCTTTGAACAAGGACTCCAGTAATAGGTAAAATGGTTTTATTTACTAAATCTGGGAACTCTCAAAGATAACAGGTTCCTCAACAGGAACCCCACAAAATCCCCCCCAAATCAATCTGACCACATTCTGAGAAGATGGGTGAAGAACTTTAATTATAGAACTTTAATTATAGCAACAGTTAGAATTAGTGTTGACTTAAATTTTCAAAAGGGATGTGGCTAAAAGAAATCCAAAGTGTTACTGAATTCGTTTGATGAAAATGATCTAGAAGGATCTGAAAAAGAATGATTCAGCGTTTTATTTCATGTGGTAGTATATTGAGTAAAAGCATGAAAATAATTGGACACTATTTTTTACAGCTTTGGAACACATTCGTTTGCTGAACAAATTCAGGGAAAGTTTTAAAAATTTTTCCATTGCAAATAAGAGATGCAACAGACATTGCTACTAATTAATTTGTACCGATTATTATTTTACAATTTTAAAAAATTGTGTTAAATCCAAATTTATCCTTGTTTAGAGCAGATTCATTAGTAACTTGTACATTGATTTCACCATATCTATCTTCTTCATGTTTAGGTCTGACTCTAATCCACATTTAAAGCAAATTAGAACAACACAAGCATTACAAAAATATAGATTTTTGTATACTTACTTTCTTCAAATTACCTGTGGTTGCAATATAGTGAATTTCATTTATTTTGCAAGTACAGTGAAGTGTTAGCTAATTATTCCATTGGGTGAGTTATTTTCAGATCAATTTTCAGTTTTGAGTGTGCTAACTTTCCTGTATGTTTCACTGTGGGCTGAAATTATATCTTATTTAGTTCATAATGGAATGAACAGATGAGCCGTTTTCTGGGCAGCCAGCTGTGAAATGCTTATTGTCGGTGAATTGGGTCAATTTTATATGTTTGTAAATTGGTTGGGTCCCCAAAGCATAAGAAAAATAAACAGAAGTTCAACACAAACTCATATGAACTCATTAATGGAACAAAGAATCTTCATGAACTTTTAAGAAAATTTTATCAGAGAGAGATATATTTGCCTACCCTAAGGTAGTTTCAAATCACTACTGATTCTGTTTGAAGGTTTTTGTGTTCATTTCCATGTTTAAATAATGCCTTCAAATTTATTCACAGACAATGACTTTGGGACTCATAACATCCTTCAGTTAAGGATCTCCATAAGATCCTGCTGGAAGTGGGGGAAAAAAAGTTACCTTTATTACTATTCTCATCACCAAGGACTTTGCTTTCCTGAATAATTCATGCCTATAATGATCGTTCAGGTTCTTGTCAGGAAAATAAAGCACCATATTATTATGCTGCCAACAAGAATAATTAAAAATTGATCACGGTAGCAGCTTAATTCCCTCTCAAGCTATGGCCAAAGATTTAGAATCCCGATCTGCCCCTGCCTTTAACTGGTATGACATAGCACTGCACAATAAGAGAAACTGAACTTGTCTTCAGCTTGTCATCTATATCCCCCCCCCCACAACTAAAATTGTTCATGTGGTTGATGAATTAAACAACATTCCCTCACTACCTAAAGAAAAAAGTGAAGGCTGTACTTCAATTGAAAAGGCAATCACAGCTCCTATGTCTTGCCTGTGGCAAGTGGAGAAACCGTGAAATCTCAGGACTTAAAATTACTTCTTCCAATTATTTCCTCCAAACTTCCTAGCTTATAGAAATATTGTTCTGGCATTTGATTAACTTTCAAGCACATTAATCAGTCTCTCGCCAATAGGGTTATTGTGCAGAGGCCCAGAGCCGGCACAGTAATTTAGTTTCTCTCTTCATAACATATTAGAAGAGAGACGGTAAAATGTTGATGGAGAAAGCTGTAAGCAACAGAGTTTGATTTGCTGAGGATCACAGAATTACGGAGGAACACCTGCTGCCTTCTACTTAAGGAGATTTAATGCTTCACAGGGCTCATCATTTAGCCCTGCCACTGAGTTGCTCCTACCTGTTTAGGCAGCTCAAATGCTTCACTGTCAGAAGCTGCTTTGTAGTGAATCAGACCATTAGTGTAGCTGAGGATTACATACTGAGGGGGGAGGTGTAGGCAATTGCTACACCACTGTGACCCAGATCTCTCCCAGAAGCCACCAAGTTCATTGTCCTACACTGTTTGATAAATGAGAAGGTGGCATTTAAAAAAAAAAATCAAGTATCTCACAGCTTCTCAATCCAGCTCAATAATGCATTCTTAGAGAATATGTTTATTTTTTAAAAAGTAGGTGATTGCAATCAAATACTTTATTTGGATTTGTGTTCTTCTGCCAAGAAGAAGATACAAATAAATACAGGTGGTGTTAAGCTGGGTCTCCCATATCCAAAATGCAAAAATCCAGATAACCAATGGATGGCAGCAGTATTAGAGAATATATCTTTGCTACTATTTGGTCCTTGTCCAAATCTTTGCAACTCAAATAGGGTACCCTATTGAAGCATTTGGAGGAAGTATATTTGAGATCCAGGAGAAGGAAAGGGCAACTGAGATTCCCATTTTATGACACTGCTTGAGAATCTCAAAACTCCATCAGTCCTCTACCTCCAGAGGCTACCTTACTTTGATTTGCTTACTGGAAACACTAATGGTGAAGCTAAGGGCTTATTACATATTTCAGACATTTAATGTGAAGGCAAGAGTGAGCGAAAAAGACTTTTGTAAAAGAAAAAGAAATCAAAGAAGTCAAGTAAGACACTTAGATTGTTTTTTCCACCAAGGATGTCAATCAGTGGTTAAATGTAAAATTTGTTAACACTGGTCTGTGGGTGTGGCTTGTTGGGGGGTAATGTGACTGGGTGGCCAAATTTTTTTTTCTTTTAAAAGCATTTTTTCTACAACCTCTTCGGCCGAAGAGGTTGTAAAAAATGCTTTTAAAAGGCTCCTCTGACGATCCCAGCTGAGTTGCCTGATTGTCAGAGGCTTTTCTTTTCTTTTAAAAGCATTTTTTTGCCTTTAAAAGAAAAAAAAGCCTCTGACGATCAGGCAATTCAGCTGGGATCATCAGAGGAGTTTTAAAGCCTTTAAAAGCATTTTTTCTACAACCTCTTCGGCCGAAAAGGTTGTTAAAATGCTTTTAAAAGGCTCTGTCGATCCCAGCTGAGTTTCCTGATTGTCAGAGGCTTTTCTTTTCTTTTAAAAGCATTTTTTTGCCTTTAAAAGAAAAAAAAGCCTCTGACGATCAGGCAATTCAGCTGGGATCATCAGAGGAGCCTTTTAAAAGCCTTTTAAAAGCATTTTAAAACCTCTTCAGCTGAAGAGGTTGTAGAAAAAATGCTTTTAAAAGCCTCTGACGATCCCAGCTGAGCGGCACGATTATCAGAGGCTTTTTTTTACTTTTAAAAGCATTTTTTTGGCCGAAGAAAAAATGCTTTTAAAAGTAAAAAAAAAACCCTCTGATGATCATGTGGCTCAGCTGGGCACGTGGGGGGCAGGGATTTTTGCTACTGGTTCTCCGAACCGCCGCCATCACTTCCGGATCGGGTGATCCGGTCCGAACCAGGAGCATTTCACCCCTGATATAAACATAAGAACTTAAGCTATTAAGGAATCTAATCTTGAGAAAATGAAGTCCATAACGCCATGACGATTCAGAAGCAACATATCATCTGGCTGTGGTTCCTGACAGGGCCCTTCTCAACCCTATTTGTAGCAGGTGTCTTTCCCAGACCCATGGTTCTTCATAGTAAACAAGTTGATTTTTTTGCAAAAATCCAAATTTTCTTCTCTTTTTCAGTTGTTGAAATCACAGTTGGTAGATCCTTGCTCTTAGACAGCACTAAGTCATTGGGATCAGATTTGGATATGTATCGTATGTAATGTAATCAAGCTGTTTTTCTTGTCTATTCTATAGAAAGCAAGAACTGTTTATTTCAGATGTGTGTGACTTTCCCAAATGACCTAGGAGCCGAAAATAAAATAAAATCAGACTCTGGTTAAACATGGGTAAGTTGAATGTAAGTTAGGAGGAAGAAAATGAACATTTAAAAAAAATAAAAGCTGATTAAACTAGAACAGGAAATAGGTCAGATGTCAGATGGAACGTTATATGAAAAAAACAATAAAAGCTTAGGGGTGCTAGAGATGGTGTAAAAGAAATAATTTTTCAGCCTTTCCAATGGAAGATAAGTGACAGATATTCAACCAGACATTGACAGAATATCTGAACTTTAAAAAAAAATAAGTAGAGGAACACCTGAAGAATTGTATCAGCTTAGGATTTAACCAAGAAGAATAAGAATCTTGCTTCAAATGATATAGTATTGAGAGTTGTATTAAGGAACCTGAAACTCTTTTAACAAACAGATACCGCCCAATATAATTTTCTTTTTCCATTCCCTTCTTCTTTTGTTGGCAAGTGCACTGGATTGTGAGCTGAGAATAATTGGGCAGTGTTTTAAAATTTTAGGCACTTTCAGCAAGATCAAAAACAATGATTTATGGTGGTTCAAAGAATTGTAATCTTGGAGTCACGGTTGACAAAAAATGAAATCACCACTGTAATAAAGTCACAATATATTTATGTGGTGCAGCTGCATATGAAGCACTTTGCGGTATCCTAATCATCTCTGGAAGTATATTTTACAACTGTAGAACTCTGCAGATAAAAGCAACCAAATGATCAAAGTGTCATAGCTCTTTCCCTATGATGAAAGGTAAAAACCATTTTTATAGCTTAAAGGAAAAGGAGATGAAGCTTGATAAAGATGTGTAAGATTATTCATGAGTCAGAGAAAGTTGATAGAATGATTTCTTGCCTTCACACAGTACTAATGCTTGGGGTCATTCAATGAAAATTTCAGGACAGAAATTCTTCTTCCTTGAATCCATAATTAAATTATGTAATTTACTATCATGCGCTTTGATGGATGTGAGGAAATGCAAAAGTAGATTATAGAGAAGGCTGCTTTGCAATTGCCATTAGTCACAATAGCTGAATGCCACCACCATATCATTCATGGCTTCTTACATCCTCAGGAGTGCAGAATCAACAAGAGTATAGGTAACAGCCTTACAACAATTCATTTAGTGACTATTCAAAGTTACTATGGCACTGAAAAAAGTGACTTATGACCATCTTTCACACTTATAATGGTTGCAGCAGCCACACAGACATGTGAACAAAATTCAGATGCTTGGCAAGTGACTTATAATTATGATTGTTGCAGTGTCCTGGGGTCATGTGATCATGGATAGGAATTCCAGAGGAACAAAAGCGAATAAAAATGTGGTACAATGTAGTCGAGGGTTGCAGGAGGAGGGAACAAATACACAAAGAAACTTGGAACCTCTGCTATGCAGGATAAGGGCAAAGAAGTATTTACACGGGATATCTAATAATTATGCTTAAGTGCTTTAATCTGGCAAGATTTCTGTCTCAAGGCTAACGACAATAAAGAAACTACTCCTCATGGTTCATTCTTCTGTCAGACCCAAGGAACCAATCTTGGTTCCTTGGTCCTGACAGAAGTTTAGATAATTTGGAGAAGGAGCTCCTACTAGGAGTTCTCAGAATATATGTTTAATGGTGCAGGTAGTTTGCTTTAGTTTGGCAAGATTTCTGTCTGTTGGTGAGGAACAATAAAAGAAATTGCTTAAAAGAAATTCAACATGTCTTTCTTGGTTTTGGAGCCTTACAGGCACATAATCAATCAACCAATCAATTTCCACAAGGTATAGTGAGTGCTTGACATTCTAGGTTCTTCACCTTAGGGCACAAAGCCAAGCCAACTGAGTCAGTTGTCAAAGTACTTCTGAAAATCTTGCCAAGAAAATTGCAGGGATTTGACAAAAAGTCACCAGGAGTGCTTCAATGTGACCAAAAGCACTCTCTTACCCCAAATGAAGGGGATCAAGAAACATTGCTGGTTATTTAAGAGGAAACCAGAGTAAAGTTATTTTATGTTTGAATGAAGCTATCATGCTCTGCAAACGTTATATTTGCTTTATGAATTTTTGTGGGGAAACTAAAAGGAGGAAGGTGTGTGTTCACCGCCTTGAATTATTTGTAAAAATAGGTGATAGATAGATGATGACAGACAGACAGACAATGTTCTTGGTGGTTTGTCTGACTCTTATCTCATAGGATATTCTTGAGGAAAATATTGTTGAATCCAGTCCTATCAAATAAACAGGTAGAAACTGGTTTATGTACTGACGAAAGAAGCATTGCAATGAATTCATTCATATCTGGGAGTCACAATGGCTCAGCATTTGAAGACACTGACTTTATCATCTGGAAAATTGACAGCCTGGGTTGGAGATCCGAGCCGCACAGAACGGGTGAGCTCCTATTCCTGTCCCAGCTCTTGCCCACCTAGCAGTTCAAAAGCATGCAAATGTGAGTAGATAAATAGTTATCACTTTGGTAGGAAGGTAGCAGTGTTCCATGTATCTTGGCATACAGTTATGCTGGTCATATGACCATGGAAGCATTTTTGGATAACATTGGTTCCCTTAGCTAAGAAATGGAGATGAGCATCACTACCCTCTAGAACAGTGATGGCTAACCTTTTTCCCATTGCGTGCCAAAAGCAGGGGGAGTGCGGGGGGTCAGGCTTATACCCACACCCATAATTCTATGCACCCCAACCCACCCCCGCATATGCGCACGTGATTCCCCCCCGTGCTCCTCCCAGTTTTGGCATGCAATAGCACTTTGGGCCTGGTAGGCCCATTTTTCGCTCTTCCCAGGCTCCAGAGCCTTTCTAGGAGGCTGGGTAGGGCAAAAACGGCCTTCCCCACTCCCCCGAAGGCCCTCCAGAGGCTGGAAATGGCCCATTTTCTGACTTCCAGTGGGGCTGGAAGGCCTATTTTTCAGTCTCCTCAGGCTCCATAGCCTTTCTAGAAGCCTGGGGAGGGCAAAAATGGCCTCCTCCCCCCCGGAAGCCCTCCGGAGGCCAGAAACAGCCTTTTTCCTGACTTCTGGTGGCCCAGAAGGCCCAAAAATCAGCCAGAGCTGAGCTTGTGTGCCCACCGATATGGCTCCACATGCCACCTGTGGCTCTAGAGTCAGACACAACTAGACAGGCCAAACCTTTATCTTTACCTCTTTAATGAAGGAATGTTTGTAGTTTTGTTGAATACATCTTAATTCTATCCACAATGAGCATGCAAAATCTTAGAAGGTGCAGGATAGGCAAAAGATTGCAGTTGGAATAATCCTGCTGCTATCTATTGAACTGAATATTTTTTCTTCAAGAAACTAATAGATTGCACAATGAAAACTTATATTTCTGAAATGCTTTTTCTACTTTTTGTCAGAGTTTGTTGCAAAAATCAAATCCAGAAAGCACATACAGGCAGACTGATGCAGCAGGATTCATTAGCTTCTTTATATACATAATAATACATGAAGATAAATGTACAATACCAATACAGATTCTTCTTCAACATAGTAACAGTTACAAGCAAAACGCACAGGCAGCAGTACAACAGAGATGCAAATCCAGACTGGTTTTTGTTCTCAGCACAGAATCAGACTCAGAGCTTAAAGCTGCAGGGCTAAGCCATGCCCAGACTTCTTACTTAAGTTTCTGTTTCTGAACAGTCCCCATTGGCTGATCTACCATGTCTATCCAAAGTCCCCATTGGCTGATTTAGTTGCTATGACTATTCATTGGCTGATCTATTCTAGTCTATGACTATTCATACTCTGACACTTTTTCCATATTATTTTATAATAAAATAGAATTCGAAGGAGGACAGAGTTTATGTTGTGATGAACTTTTTTCATTTGCCTTTCTATGGATGCCCTAACTTGTTGAATAATGGTAACACAATTGTGCATATTTTTTTTGTTTCCTAAGGCTTCCTAAAATGTGTAGAAATACTTGGCAGCATTGCTGTTTTATATTATCCCTCATTTATACCATCAAATTTTATTTATTCCAGCAGAAAATAATATAGCTTGGGTTTGGATTGTGGAGTCCTTGGTGCCCTCTGGGCTAAAGATGGTCCAAACCATCATTATACTCCAACAGACAAAGACCAAACCACATTTATCATGGATAGGACACAATACATACAAAAAGCCAAGAATTACTGCAGGACAAAGAAACCTACTTCCAATTAAATCACAACCCAATATAGAAATTGGACAACCAGATCAAGAAAAATCTCAACAACCTAGCCAAAAAAGGTCAAATCATAAAAGGAGAATAGTGGTGTATGAAAAGCATAGATCAAACAGTGGACTTGTCCCCACCCCCCAGCATCTTTGGATAGAATGAATATTCTATCAGTCCGCCACTTTACTACCATCATAAACTCAAAATCCAAAAAATAGAAGAAAACACAATTATTATTTCATTAGATGCCACAACTCTCTTCATGTCCATAGATCCAGAACTAGCAAAAGAATCCATGGCAGCAGCACTACACAAGACTCCTGACCTAGCCAGTGGTGGGCTGTTGCATGGTCGCAAGGGTTCAAGTGAACCCTTAGCTCTGATCGCTGGCTGGGCCCGCCCACCTGCCCTTGTGCTATGCTTTCCATTTATTTCTGGCTCATTGGCTGGCCCAGCTGTGATCCGCGCTGCCCCTGCTGTACTCACCGGAGCTGCCTGAGTTGATTAGGAGCATGTTTGTAGCTCCGTTTCTCTCCCAAAGGGGCACAGTGGTTAAACTAAGTGCAGCTCACCTCTGGACCTAGCTAAATATACTGAGATCAAACTACTCAGATTCATGTATCTCATCAACCTTTGCCTCACTACCTACTTTCAGTTTGATGGACAAATATACCAACAAATCAGAGAACTTCTATGAGCTCACCACTCTTAGGACTCATAGCAAAGCCATAATGCAGCTTCTAGAAACTGTAGCAATCCCACACATACAACCAAAAGTAAGGATCCAGTATGTTAACAATATTTTTTTTTCATAATAAAAGGAAACAACTAGAGAAGATTCATGAAACAATCAACAACTTCTTCAAAAGAATAAAATTCACAAAGGAAGAATAAAACAAAAACACACTATCCTACCTGGATATCCTCATCAGCTGAGCAAATCATGGCAAATTAGAAACAGCCCACACTGCTCCATTATCAAAGTAGCAACCCAATGTCCCAGAAGAGGAGTTATATAAGAACATTACTCAGATGAGCACAAATGTACAGCAGCAACCTGGAACACCATAAAAAGGAGTCACCTACACCACATCTTCAAAACAAACAAAAAAGAATATCCACTAAACTTTATCAAAAAGTGCCTAACTACCCAACCCACTGTAACACAACCAGCATAAGCTAGGAAAAGGATAACACTACCATAAATTTAAAGAAAATTCTGAAACAACCAACACACTATTACAGCATCACTATAATACACAAACTATCCATAAATGCAAACTAGCAGTCAGAAGACAGGATGGAAACTCCTTAATCTCACAATATATGGACAGACTCGACCATAATTTCAACTGGAAAACTGTTAGTATCTTAAAACAAGCCAAATCCAAAAAATGTTAGGAAATCCCTGGAAGCTTGGCATTGAAACAAATCAGCCATCCAAAGACACATAGAGATAAACCATACTTACAGATCATTCTAAAGAGACGATAAAAACACTGAGAACGAAACAAAAAGAGCCAGGAGCCATCACTCAGATTAAGCAGAACATAATATCTTAATCAAGGAACTAACAAGAAGAAAACTAAAAAACCCCATCAAAACTGACATATACTATTGTATATAAATAGGGATCAATACTTACTCACACTGATGATGTTACCTAGTCAGGTAACATGAAATGACTGCAGGAAAATAAACCAATTCAAAAAGCACCAAGTACTCCATAATGTTATTTATGGAGTATGCAATTTTTTTTGGTACTTGGCCTGTCTTGAACTCATAGCAGGCATGGCCAGTGAGATGCATCATTTTCTGCTTGGGGCCTTTTGAAGGATCTGGGGAACTTTTGGATTTTAAGGGACAAACAGGTATCTTAAATTCAAGGCACTTTTTTCTCCCCAAACAGGGGGAAAAAATGACTATTTGTGGCAGAGGTGTCTGCAGAATACGGTCGTATTAAAAAGCAGATGAAACTTTGCACTATTACTTTTATCTTATTGCTATTATAAAATAGTCCTGTGCCTGTTTACAACAGCTTATTGTTTTTCCCTGAAAATAAATGCAACTGCTGATTTGAAATACTGATTCTCAATTTATTAAGAATTAAATAAAATTGAGCTTCATTGTGGAGATTGCACAAAGATAAAAGGTAGAAAGCAAAATATGCTAAATAATAAGAAAGAGGATCCTCTTGACATTTGAAGGAGAGCGTAGAAAAATGATTTTCCTGACTGAGGTTTCCTGTTGACATTGCCAAGTGGTTTTATTAAAGCGTGACAATCTTTTTTTGCAATCTCATTGAGAAACAGCGTGAAGGGAGTTCATGGATGACAGTGTCCGTTTGCAGTGCAGAATTCACTATCAAGAAAGCCATTATGTTCTTATTTATTTTGAGGGATCAGCACAGTCATGGCCTTGGCTGTCAAAGATGTTTCCAGAACTCATTACTCAGTGAGATTCTCTGTGGTTTATCTTAAAATCTATAGGTGAGTGAAGTGGAGACTGCACTCCCTCAGCATCGTAAGTATGGCATTTTACATGAAGTTAGCAAGATTAGCCACTTGTTTGAACTAATGAGCTAATAATTCTCTCCTGCCCTCTGTTTCTACCTTCTCATTGGGATATTATCTAACCCATCAGTCTAAATTCATAGGCATAGTTCGTCTCTGCTTCCAGAGTGAGAACAATCCAATCTAAGACTGAAACACTGAATATATTTTAATAAAATATTGAACATATTTCAGCAGAAAGTTCCTTGTTCAAGGGGGTAAACAAAGAAAGGAAAGGAGATGCTGTATGATTTTATCACAGTAATGAGCCTATTTTCCCACATGTTATTAATTTAATCAGTATGTGTCAAGCCTGGCAACTAAGATGTGTGGACTTCCACTCCCACAATTCCCCAGACAGTGCGTTCTTAATCTATTCCTGTCCTGTGTCCATGGCAGCTTGATTGTGCCTGAGACATACTAGAAACAGCTAGCAAGTTACTCATTCTGGAGTGCAACTACTAGCTATTCTCAATGGACAATGCTGTTCCCTCCTTTTTGTTCCAGGAAAGCAATTGTCAGTTCTTTCCTTCCTCTGGGAGGGTCTTAGCAAGCACATTTTCTTCTATATCTGTCTCTGTCAACAGAAATATACATACATATTTATATGGACACACACACAAGGTAAGTTTATACGTATGCAAGAACAACATGCAAGAAATAGGGTTTAAATTTTGTCAAGAGTGATTTACAAATGCAAATAGTTGATGATGCTTTATGTTGCTATATGGACTTAAAGTTCAGTTTTAAACTTTAAAAAACTCAGCGATTATCACAAAATGTGAAGCGTGATGGTTTATGAGCTTAGAACACTAGGCTGATGATCAGCAGCCTCATGTTTGAGACCCGTTGCTGCCATGGGGATGGGTGAATTTCTGTCACACACTCCAGCTCCTGCTAATCCAGCGGTTTGAAAGCAGGTGATCACAAGGAGATAAATGAGTACCACTTTGGTGGGCAATGTCATGGGGATATGAAAAGAGCTCCCAACTGGATGTCCGCTGGGCAATGGTGAAGTCACCAGCAAATCCTTTCACCACGGAAGCACTTCAATGCTTCCGACACGGAAGTATTAGTATTAACTTAAAATTCTGTAAAAAGCAGTTGTTGCCCACAAAAATAGGAAACAGGTCTGTAAATTTATCTCAATCAATCCAATCCATTTTGTTTTATCTTTCTATAGCATCCCCCTCACAGATCTAGGGCTTAAAATGAAATGTGTAAAATGAAAACCAGGAATTTAGATAAGCAATGGCCTTTGAAAGCCCAATATCCCTACAAGCTTTAATCATTTTTTTTTCTAAAAACATTAAATTCCTGTTCATTTCTCCAGATAAAGAGTTCTCTTATCAAACCAAAGGGGAAATGGGCCCATCTGCAAAGCCTGCACTGCTGTACAACATTAGATAACAGATAAAATTAGCTTTTATTGACATGAGGAACAGCCATATATTGTATCACAGCATGATCTAGTGGTGAGATAAAAGAAACTGTGAGGAAAAATCCCAGTTGTTCCATTTCTTTATCTAATGTAATGAGATTCAAGAATAAACCTTATACTTTTGCATGCATTGACCAAAATTGAGGTTCTTGTTAGTATTATCCCAGTTTGTTTGAAAAATGAGAGGTTTATGTTAATTATGACAATGTTCTTAACAGCAATCGTACACAACTCACTTCCTTTGGGGGTAGATCCTTGGATTAGATGAGTGCAAACATTTCAAATAGAAATATATCCCCTGAGTGTTGGAGATGTAGACATAAATCTGGAATGTTTTATCATATGTGGTGGACATGTCCCAACATCAGGAAATATTGGCTTAAAATTAAGGACTGGCTGAAAGGAATCACAGAAAATAAGATAGAATTGAAACCAGAATTATGTCTATTAGGTTCAAAAATAGGTAAATAGTATCAATACATAATATTACACATACCATGTTTCCCCGAAAATAAGACCCTGTCTTTTTTCTTTTTTTTTAACCCTGAAATAAGCACTTGGCCTTATTACCATGCGCTCAAAAGCCCAATTGGGCTTATTATCACGGGATGTCTTATTTTGGGGAAAACAGGGTACTAACCTCTGCTAGGATCACTTTTGCACAAAACGGGAAACAAATAAATACCCCCTCAGATGAAATGGTAATTAGAAATATACTTGAATGTGCTGAAATGGATAGGATGACCATTCAGTTAAAAGAAAGGGAAGAATCAGACTATTATAAAATTTGAAGTAGACTGTACAAGTGGCTAGAGAATAGAAGCCAAAACAAAAAATAAAAGTTCTAAAACCATTGACTATAATATAAAGATAAATGTATACTATATATGGATAATCAGAATGTATTATATTATTATAATATAATTATTATATTATTACTAGAATTGTTAAAATCTACAAGAAGGCAAATATTGAATAATGAATTACAGAAGCAGAATATACATGCTGATATGGAAAGCTGTAAAATTATATTGCACTTGTGTTGTTTATTTGTTTGTATTTGTATTTTTTTCTTTTTTTTCCCTTGTGTTTTTTAAAATTGGAAAATGTTCAATAAAAACTATTTTTAAAAAGAAATATAATGTGCAAGTTAGCACTTTCTGCAATCTCTATATCCCTTACCCACCAAGAATATTGAGGCTGTAAGGACCACTACTTAAATATACATTTTTTTTTATATTCAGGTAGTTCTCGACTTACAACCTCAGTTGGGATCAGAATTTCTATTGTTAAGCAAGGCAGTTGTTAATGGAGTCACCTAATTTTTATGACCTTTCTGCCGCTGTCATTAAGTTAATAACTGTAATTGTTAAGTGACTTACATGGTCATTAAGCAAATCTGTCTTCTCCCATTGGCTTTGCTGGTCGGAGTTTGCTGACTGGGAAAGGATTGTCACAAACGGCAACTCTGGGACACTACAATCATTCTATATAAATTCCAGTTGCCAAGCCCCCAAATTGTGATCATGTGACTATGGGGAAGCTGTAATGGTCATAAGTGTGAGGACTGGTCATAAGTTACTTTTTTCAGTATTGTCATTTCAAAGGGTCACTAAACAAATGGTTATAAGTTGAGGATTATCTGTAACAAGCTTTGAAAATTACAACAGGGCCCCCCAATAGAAAGGGTGCGTTTACTGAAGGCCTTTAAATCTCACTATTAAAAATATAGCAGCCCAATAAATTTCTTTTGTCTGCTTTTACATAAAACATTTATGAATGCTCCATTATACCATTACAAATATCTCATGGCCAACACATTAGGATTGGCTGTTTTTAATAAAAGGCAGCGGCTTCTTGCCTGAATACTGGCATGCTGGAGACGCTGAGCTTTCATCACCCATTTTTCCCCCCAGAAAAATCTACTGACATTTTAATCAGGCAGCTACTGCTTAAAGATTTTTTTTTTGGCATATAGCTGCTAGCAAAAGAATGTATGCAATGTGCCATACCAGTAACAGCTTCAATGCCATATAGAGTTAATGTGTCAGTCTGAAAAGCAACTGCACATTTTAAGATTTGTTTCAAAGCAAAAATCTGCTTTTTTAGGTTATAGAATCCCTACTGGCAAAAGAAAATGAAGTCTGTGGGTTTGCTTCACTATTCGAATGTATGACTTCAATTAAATCTAATGGTAGCTTTGATTATTCACTAAAGGAAGAATGGATGCCTAATATTCACGTGCACCTTGTAGAATTCATTAACTGATGAAGCAAAGATTTATGAATCAATTGAAAGAGCACAACTTGCTTATAAAATCCTCTTGGGTAGATTTGCATTATAGGCACAATAAGATCGGCATCTAGAAGGATTCTTTTGTGATTAGCTGAATACTCTTTTGTAAGACACAATGCATTAATAGACTGATGCAGAAATCCACGGAGAGCTGAGAGAGTGCATTTGTTCTGCTGGCACAAACAACATTTGGGTTTATATGGCTGATTGGTACATGATTGGAATCATGTAGTCTTTTGAGTTCACCGATACACTACTGTAGCCATGTGCCACTCCGTTAAGTGAGTGGCAGACAGTATGCATGGTGTTAGTCTTCAGTCAGCTTCTTTTGAAACGTACCCAGCATTGAACATCACTCAAGATGAGATGTTGGCTGGTTGGTCGGTTGGTTGGATTGTTATGTTAGTCTGATTCGAAATCATGGAAACCATTTACTTTCCAGAATGTCAATTTGGGATGTCTTGGCAAATATATGGTTGTAAATCTGGCGTAGCCTATGTATTTTTCTGCAGCCCATCATTTTTGCACATTTTTTTTTCAAATTACAGATTGTGACAAAGCCAATGCGTGCTCTCGTGTTCCCTCTGAAACAGTCTTCCCAACATGGCATCCTGATGTCACTGCTGCTTTTGACATCATAGTACATAATGTTGGATGTTTTGAAGGAATTGATGTGAACCTCTAACCCAGTGGTCACAAAGGTAGCAACATCACTGACTTTGCAACATCCTTTTACATTAATTCCTTCCAATCCTACCTTTGTAGAAGGCAGCCTCTACACAATCTTAGTTCATCCTAGAAATGCTAAAAATAGTATGATCTGCTTTGCATTGGGATTGGAGATCATCAGGAGATGAATATTAGATTATTTATTATTCGAATTTATATTGAGATTGAGAAGTCGAAAACAGTTCTTAGGAATGATCAGTTGCTAATATATTTTTCTCAAGAAAATTACATGGTCATAAACAATAGTGTTTCCAAAAATCAAACTGAAATCTAACCATGGTGTAAGCAAGCTTTGCGAGGTCCCTTTGATTTTGCCTGTATTTTATCTTCAACCCATCAGCAGGTCAGTTTTAAGTTGTTCATATCTGCTGGCGTTGAAATAGTATACCCTTTAATTAAATAACAAGTGACACATAGCAGGTCTTATGGGCACTCGTGGTTCATGACCCTGGTAAATCTCAATTTTCTTTCTCTCCACTCTGCAGAAGTAGGTACAGCTGCTATTTTCCATTGCTTGTGAAGTCTGATATGTAGGCAGTTTCTAGATATGCAGAGGTATGGCATTGCAGAAGAATTTGAGACCCATGCTTGTCTGTATGATAAACACAGAAATAAGCAGAAATGGAGGAGAGAAATGCAAACGGCTCATCCAAGGCTCTGTGGCCTTCTCCCCCACCCTCCTGTAATGTTTATTAAGGACAGGACTGAAATGCTTCCTTTTGCAGATAATGGAGCTTCCCCCCCCTCCAAAGGACTACTGTCTGTAAGGAACAGCTGCAGTGAGTTACCCACGCTTGAGTTTGCTTGTAACCTTAAACATGCAGAGCTGAGCCAACATAAGTGCATTTTAATGCAGTAACCCAATAACTTGAAGCTTCTCTGTCAAGGCATCAACCTTTTTTTCCCTCCCACTCCTTCTGCAATTCTATTTTAGCATTCTTGTAACATGCTTTCCATTTTATTTCAGCATTTTCTGCACTGGATAAGAATGGTGCAAACATGGAACACTGGACAAACTCCCTCTTTGCCTCTGCACCCAGGGGAAATTGATGGGACAACTCAGCAAAGAGGAAGGGCCTATGGAGGTGTCTGCCCAAGCTTGTTGGGAAATTTATCAAGCAAGCCTTCTGGTTAGCTTTAGCCATTTGAACTGATGCTGATGCGAGGATGCATTCAAATAAACGTTGCCACAAAAGAAGAACCAAACACATTTTTTCTATTTACTGAACCACTTTATAAGTAAAGCTGGGAGTGGGGGGGAGAAGTACCTTGTAACAATCATCCATCTAAACTTTTATCCTTCCATATTATACATTATAACTTGCATCAGATTCAGCAAACAAAAAACAAAAAAAAACCTCACAAATCCATGTCAAATTTGGCACCTACTTTCTTTGGCTTCCTAAAATGAAAGGGGATTTGCTTATGGTTTGAAATTGAACATCAATTTCCAAAATAAATGCTGCTTCCTTATATCTATAATTTCTTCCCATTTCAACAGAGGAAATCTCCTTTGAACTTGGCAGCATCCTCCCTTGCTTTGACTGGGATTACTTTCCAATATAAGGGGTGTCACACATTAGTCAGCATCACTGACTTTCTTATAGCTCCAAATGCTAATATTAGCATTTAGTACTAGTCTGAGGCACACTCAGACTCTTCTTCTTCCATTAGGATTTTCAGATGTTAATTTCTCTTCCCTTCCTTTTGTTTAAAGCACAACGATTTTAAAGCTCTGTACCCAAGACTGCAAGATGCCAAGGGAATTAGGAAATATGTTATGCAGGCAGATATTAACTTACAAGTATTGTGTTACCATCACCAAACCTTCTCCTTTTTGGCAGAACTTCTACTATTCTTTAACCTTATCTCACCCAGGGACTCTGTACTATTTTTATTCCACATAAACCGAATGACTTTAGGGCCTGGGTTTTTCCCTGCACCGCATTACTTCATCCCTGTAATATCACTGTTTAGTCAGGAGATGGCTCCAATGGTCTTCTGAAATCAGAAATCTGCAGGCCTCTTGTTTTATGTTTATTTACTGGAAGTAATTCACTTGATCCAGGTAAAGCTTCTGGATATTCTTCCTGGGTTGCAATTCATTATTGACACAGATTCCAGGGTACTTTATGATGCCTTCACTGATCATTAAATTTACTTGATGCATTATTTTATAAACTGAGAACTCGATTGCTCAGCATGACATTTTTTGACACAGCAGTTGTCAGACATATAATTAGGGCTGTGAATCTTTCTGTTTGGATGATAGGAGGAGGTTATTCTCTTTCTAATGATGTAATACATACCTTGGTGTGACCTCAGATTGCTGTCCCCCACACTGCAGTCCAGTAATCTCAGACACTCCTCATAGACTGGTTCCTGGAAAAATGACTAAAGGCCTCTGAAGGGAAAGACATTATATCACTCAGGTGTATGAAAAGCAGCTTTTCATAGCATGACAACCTCCAGAAATGTTGGGACTCCAAGTAGTTAGGAAATCTCCAGGACTTAGCATATTTGGAGGACAAAAGGTTAGGGAAGGGTGATGATAAGGTCTGGCAAAATGAAGATAGTATTAGAATCAAACCTAGCCTTGCTTAGGCAGTGTTTAGGGCAAAATTTGAATGGATGGTTGGGTGGTTGGATGTAGACAGATGAGAAAAAGAGAGAGGGAGAGGGAGGGAAGGAGACAGACAGAGATGAGAGATATGATAAAGAGATATAAATAGGCGTGTGTGTGGGTGTGAGAGAGAGAGCGAGAGAGAGAAGGGGGGGGGAAATATTTCCCTTAATGTGGTAAAGAATGTAGGGTTTGGTGTAGTGGTTAGACTGGTTACACTGGGCTACAAATTAGGAGCTCATGAATTCTACTCCCACCTTAAGCAAAAAGCCAGCTGGGGATCTTTGAGCCAGTCACTAACTCTCAGCTTAGGAAACTTAGACAATGGCAAATCAAGAAAACTACAGGGGCAAGGCCAGGCAATAACCAGGGGCTTACTCAAAATCCAAAAAAGAAAAGTGCCAACAAATAACCCTGACATTGCCAATATCATGTAGTCACTTTGCTTGTATATGTAATATGAATATTAGCCAAAGAAAAACTTTGCATGATCAGGAATAATTTCTGCTGCTCACATGCACATGTCACACAAGGGTCTCATCCAAAAAGTCAAGATGGCAACCACAGGGATGCAACTGAAGTTCTCCTATCCATAAAAGCAGTTGGAGTTACAATCATATATTATGGTGGTCATCTTTATTTTTGGCCCATCCCCTGAGGATATCCCTGGGAGGCTCCATAATGTGGGGGGAGGTTAGAAGCGGAGCTACTTTGACACTGTGCCTATTGTATGTTATTGTAATGTAATAACAATTGATGCCACCTGAGTAGCACTTCTAGAAATGGCAAAATAGAAAATTCTGGCCCTTGTATTGCAACAATTTCTGATGAGAAGCATATGGATATTTTTTCAGCCATTTGGCACCATTTTAGGTGTACTATTTTTTCAGGTGACGAGATCAGCATTAATGTGACAGCATAGTGCAAACTTCAGCCTTTGGTATGGGCATTACAATGTTGCATGTACATATACGGGGAGTGGATCTTCATTGCAATGCCACATAGTCATTTCAAACCCATTGGCAAGAAACAAAGAATCAGCATAGATTAGGTCAAATAGGCACACTGTATCTGGGCATAGATGCCCTGGCAAGGATTACATATGCCTCTCATACTGACCACTGTAATGTACTCTATGTCTCTGAAGGCTATTCAGAAGTTGCAATTGGTATAAAATACAGCAGTTCCCTGCTTTCAGAAAAAGCTGCCAGTGGGATGTAAGATTCTTATTCAGCAACTTTAATTTAGAATAGCCTGCTCCAGGCGGGGGAAGAGCAATGTGTTACTTGCTAAATTCTTTAAGGATAAAATTGCTGCAAATCAATTGAAATTTAACACTTTTTGGAGCTATAGTTATGCAACTGCAAGTGGCACAAGTTTTGTGTAATAAATACCATGGCCAAAGAGTTAGGTCTTGGGTATGGTCTAACCCGATTTTTTCCTTAGCTTTCTCAATAACTATTGATATACTAACTGGGATTTTACGCCTCCGTAAAAATACTTAAAATGCCAAGAGATGATGTCATGTACTGACTCAGAAGCTGAGGTGAATTCACATGCTATGAACCAGATCATTTAGCAGTTAGAATCATCTTTAGCAAGACCCAGATGGCCATCTGAAATAAAAGCATTAACAACTTTATCTTCAGGCTGTCATAAGGATTTTTAGTAAGATAAAGGGTGTGAAGTCCTGCAAACTTCAAAAGCACCATATTATGGACAATCCTGGCTCATAAAAAGGTAACAGTAAAGGAGTCTCTGTGGTTTTTACTCCTCTAGGTAAAACTTTATGGGGTGATCTCCGTTTCTTTAAGCCAGAGGTATCAAACTTGCATCTCACAGCAGCATCACGTGACGTACCGTGACTTTTTTCCCCTTCGGTAAACCAGGCGTGAGCGCGGCCAGTGTGTAATGCATCCGGCCCTTGGGCCACAAGTTTGACAGTCCTGCTTTAAGCCGTTGAGCTAGTGCTGTCCAAAGATGTTTCCAACGTCATGTGGCCAACATGACAGCATGCTGCAATGCATGAGGGAACACTATTACCTTTCCATTGAATGCTATTACCTTTCCACTGAAGGGGTATCTATTAATCTATTTGCATGTAGCAAATACTTAAAACTGCTAGGTTGGCAGGAGCTGAGGCAAGTGACAGGAACTCACTCTGTCACATAGTGGTAGGACTCAAACCGCCAGAGTTCAGACCTTTTCTGGCATCATTTACGTTCTGGGGGCCCTGCACCTCTCTGTCCTGGCTCATAAATAAAGTTGAATTTAAGGGATTGAAGAAGCTATACTTTTTTAAAATTAAACTTGTTTTTAGGCATTAATTGGCACATTTCATTAAATAGCACTTTTTATAGATCTCTTAGCAGAAAAAAATCAGACTACCTCTAATGACTGACAGCCGAGAAGTATTCAGCTGAAATTTGGGGTGGGGGGGAGAATCTTGATGGCAAGAGGAAGTTAACAAAGAAACAAATGACTTTGACTGAAACAAACGAAACAAATAGACTGATTAAATCCAGAGGATTTGTGTGAGAAGCTCCTTATAAAAGTTCCCTGACACCCCTTCCCCTTAAAAAACAAAACAAAAACCCAGTCAAATCACACCAGGCTCTTGCAGGAAAAAATTAGGAATTTTTAAAGTCCTGTATTCAGCATAGTTTTTGGTGAAGTGTAACTTTTGCAAATAGAGCGTTACACATATTGTCTTCTTAAAGAGACAGAACCAGTGGTGGGATTCAGCCAATTCGCACCACTTCAGGAGAACCGGTTGTTAACTTTCTGAGCAGTTTGGTGAACTGGTTGTTGGAAGAAATCATTAGGGCAGAGAATTGGTTGTTAAATTATTTGAATCCTACCACTGGACAGAACCTTGAGTCATCCTTGCCTCTGATGAGGCTCAGTCAGGACCTCTTCAGGATCAGGTCCTGCAAAAAGGAAAAGATGGTCATTTCCACTAAAGGAGACCCAAATGGGGAAGAGAGGATGATTTGCTAAAATCTGCTCATCTTCTGGGTCTAAGAATAGAGAGGAAAACTGAGGCTGCTGGAATAAAGTTGAAAAAAGTATCTGAAATCCAGAGCTGAAACCAGAGTTTTTCTTGCAATGTAATTAGGCAGCATCTGTGTGATCTTTGCTTTGCAAATTTATGTGTGCCTTCTAGACTCTCTTTTACGTTGCGTGCATTTGAGACACATCCTAAAGCTGTGATGGCGAACCTATGGCATGCATGCCACAGGTCGCACGCAGAGCCCTTTCTGCGGGCATAGCAGGGGTTGCCCCAGACCAGCTCCACCATGCATGTGTGTGTGCCTCCTGCCAGCCAGCTGGTCTTCAGGTCCCTGCCATGCATGTGTGGGGGACAGGGCGCATGCGCAGGGAGTGCAGGTTGGTGCATGCATTCCACAGTACCCCTGTGCCCCATTTTGGGCCTAGAAAGCCCCCTGCACCAACCTGGAAGCCAAAATGGGGCACAGGAGAGTGTGCGGCACACGCGCAGGGGGGCCGAGGTGCATGCGCCGGGACACGCACAAATGCACGGGACACACACACATGCACGGGGCAAGACGTATGTGCGGGGGACGCTTGCATTGCATTTTAGGAGTTCGGCCACGCGCACGTGCATTCGCGCGGACATGCTTTGGTCACTCAGCACCAAAAAGGTTAACCATCGCTGTCCTAAAGCATCTCATAAATTCTTTGATAACCAGATCTGGGTATTCAGACTTTCAGACTGACCTGGGTTGTCATGTTCTCAACTGTCCCTTTAAACCAGAATTTTGCTACTGTACCAAACCAAGTCAGTACTGTACATACTGCACTATCTGTTAGAAGTTAATGAACTATGTTTTTTTTTCCCTAGCCAATTTTTCCTGTTAAGGTTAGCTTTTCTGACTAACTTAGAGTATTATAGGAGTATGTGATAAAACACTGTCTATGGATGCAGCTGCAGCCATAAAACGAGTCTCATGTGTAGGAAAGCTTTGGACCCGAAGACTTTCATTCTAAATAACTGATTATCTACAGGAGAATGAAATCATTTGAGCAACAGTGTGGTATATATCCAATAGTGAACATTCTGGATCCCTTAACAGGCCTTTTTTCCCACTTCAGATCTTCGGATAGCAACTGTACAGCCACCTATAAGAAATCCTTTGTAACTTTCCTAAAGTAACAAGAAGAAAGATTGGATTAGATAATATAGCAGCTCTGCCCCTTTCACTGATTCTAAAATTGTAATTGTATACAGTGCCAAATAACTTGCATTCAGTTCAAGAGGCTTAGCAGCAAGTAAATAGATATCAGATTGCAGTCCAATGCTCTAATTTTATATATAGTTATGTTAGCAATATATTATCAAGCTAGCAGGAATAGCTAACACTCTGGAAGATAGGCTTAAAATACAGAAGGATCTTGAGAGATGCTATCTAACAAAATGAAATTCAATGGTGAAAAAAGTAAGGTTCTACATTTAGGCATTAAAAACAAAATGCACAGGTACAGTGTGTGGTACCTTGCTCAATAATGGTGACCGTGAGAGGGATCTTGGAGTCCTAGTGGACAATCATTTAAATATGAGCTAGCAGTGTGCTGCAGCTGCCAAAACAGTCAACACAGTTCTAGGCTGCATAAACAGAGGGATAGAATCAAGATCATGTGAAGTGTTAATACTACTTTATAATGCCTTGGTAAGGCCACACTTTTTTTTTTTTACATTTATATCCCGCCCTTCTCCGAAGACTCAGGGCGGCTTACAGTGTGTAAGGCAATAGTCTCATTCTATTTGTATATTTACAAAGTCAACTTATTTCCCCCCCAACAATCTGGGTCCTCATTTCACCTACCATATAAAGGATGGAAGGCTGAGTCAACCTTGGGCCTGGTGGGATTCGAGCCTGCAGTAATTGCAGGCTGCTGTGTTTTAATAACAGGCTATCTTACAGCCTGAGCCACCACGGCCCCTTGGATTCTGCATCCAATTTTTGTCACTACGATGTAAAAAAAGATGTTGAGACTCTAGAAAGAGTGCAGAGAAGAGCAACAAAGATGATTAGGGGACTCGAGGATAAAACTTATAAAGAACGGTTGCTGGAACTGGATATGCCTAGTCTTTTGAAAAGAAAGACTAGGGGTGACATAATAGCAGTGTTCCAATATCTTTTGTTTGCAGGGAGTCAAGCTATTCTCCAAAGCACCTGAGGGTAGAACAAGCAGCAATGGGTGGAAATTAATCAAGGAGAGAAGCAATTTAGAACTAAGGAGAAATTTCCTAACAGAACAATTAATCAATGGAACAACTTGCCTGCTGAAGTTGTAAATACTCCAACACTGAAAGTTTTTAAGAAGGGATTAGATAAAATTTGTCTGAAGTGGTTATAGGGTTTCCTGCCTAAGCAGGAGGTTGAACTAGAAGACCTCCAAGCCAAGGTCCCTTCCAACTCTGTTATCCTATCCTATCCTATCCTATCCTATCCTATCCTATCCCATCCCATCCCATCCCATCCCATCCCATCCCATCCCATCCCATCCCATCCCATCCCATCCCATCCCATAGACTCCTAGAGAATTTCATTTAATTTCTGAACAGGGTTGGATAGATTTGCCACACAACTATGATATCACTATATAAGTTTGATAAATATGAATAATTAAGTCAATGAGAAATGAGAAAAGCAAGTGGTTAAAAAACAAGTGAATTAGTTTTAGCCTCACGTTAATTTCTATTTTTTATGAAATATGTTCATCTTTCTTAGAAAATAAAAATATCTGGAGGACAATAAAATTATATCATTAGGTCACCCTTTATTTTCACAATAATCCAACAAAGTAGACTAATTTAAGAAGTAGGCTATCTTGAAAATTTGTTAACACTGTTGGGTCCTAGCTAACATTAACATTATTTTTGTATGTGCTTTATTAAGCAATAAATATTATGCACGATATTATACACTATAATAATGCCTGAATACACACACACACAACACATACAGAATATATAGGCCCACAATACTTGCTGATGTTGTCGATCCATGGATAGATGATAACTAAAATGATGATGATTGCATACACACACACATATATATATGTATGTGTTTGTATATACATATATGCATATACAAATACACATATACATACTTATACATACACAGAGTATATATAGGGCTCTCAATACTTGCTGATGTCATCGATCCATGGATAGACAATGACGAGAGCGAGAAAGAGAGAGAGAGAGAGCGAGAGAGAGCGAGAGAGAGATTCATGCATATTTAAATTTGCCTTATATCAAAAATTAATCCACAAAAATCCACCCAGATTACAAAAACGTGTGTCCTTTTGTCAGAAATTGAATAGTGTAAATGTTCATGAAAGACATATGCCAGAAATACATGGTGGCAAACTATATAAAGATTTCTTCTTCTGATGTTGTTCTTGTGGCCACCTGAATAACATCAATTCTTAATCTCATGATACCTTCCAGGTTTTAGGATTATAAACAAGAAAAACATGTGCATCCTTAATGGAAAGTAGTATCTCTGGAGTCATATGCACAAACTTCTAATTTTCAGGCAATGTTATCCTTCTTACTGTCCACTGAGCTATGCGGAAGGTTGAAATCCTTCTGGGAAGGGAATTCTGAGCACATTAGAAAGCCTGAAACACTTGCCTCGCCTAATATCTAGAACAGTGCTGACTCACTGCCTCGATTCAGCATGTCAGTCCAGAGATCAACTCCTAATTAGATATAGAGTTCTTTTTATATTACCTTGGATGTGTGTGTCACTATTTATTCAGTTGAGAAGAACAGAAAACAGAAATGATACATCAACAAGAAGACCTTAAGCCTAACAAAGCTTACCAGCTGAAAATGTTCCAACTGCAGTACATCACTTCTGGAAGGTGCTATAATCCATGTTGAGAGGATTGCTCAAGAAGCAGTTGTTATGACATGAAAAAGAACAGAACATGAGGAATATTTAGCCGGTACATCTGAGTGAACAGGTTCAGTGGGACATATTCTTTTGAGAGAAACAGACAGTGCCAGTCAAGCCTGACATCTAGTGGCTCTGTGTGTATTTAATCTAAACTTAAAATAACAGAAGAACAAACTGGACCCAGTAAGACTGCATGAAGTGAAAGCCTGTGAATTATGTTTCCATGAGAACATTAGATTTTCCTGATGTTCTCATTTGCTTTTCTCTGAGTCCTCATTCAATCTGCCTAAGGGCCATAACATAGAAAAAAAATTAGGACCTTCTTAGGACCTTCTCAATCAGTATAGAGCTGGAAGAGATCTTGGAAGTTTTCTAGTCCAACCCTCTACTCAAACAGGAGATCCTATACCATTTTAGCCAAGTGACTGTCCAGTCTTTTCTTAAAAACCTCCAGTGATGAAGTAGTCACAACCTCTGAAGGCAACCTGTTCCACTGGTTAATTGTCCTCACTGTTAGGAAGTTTTTCCTTAGTTCCAGGTTACTTCTGTCCTTGACTAGTTTCCATCCATTGTTTCTTTCTTTCTTTCAAGGAGAGAAGCCACCTAGAACTAAGGAGAAACTTCCTAACAATGAGCACAATTCTCTTCTTAGAATATGTATAAATAGGAATATTGATACTATTTTCTTAAAAGATATGTTGGCACTGTGGCTTGTAATGTCTATTCTTGAACCTATGAAATCATCAGTGCAGTAACTAAACAAATAGGAAACTCGTAAGTCTGAATTGTTAACTGTTATGCATTTATTAGTCAGAGTGATTTTATAAATCTTGAATTCCTTATGTAATTTTCTTTTCAGAGGATCATGAAGTTGAAGCTCCAAATGGAAAGTTTATTTAGTATTTTGAAACACGGCTGCATAATAATTCACTTTGCTTGTTATTTATGCATGTTAACATAAATATAACATAAAGAAAGAATTACCTAGCTATAAGGGAACATAATTTTTTTACCTCTACCAGCACTTAAGAGTTCTAACAAGAATAATTGATAGAACATGAGATAAAAAGAGTTATGTATAACATCAGATGAGATTATTGCTTTGATAAGCCCTTTGACAAAATGCAATTTTCACACCATTTTGCTGCTTTTCAGAGGTGCAAGTATGTACGCAACTTGCAGAGGTTTGCATTGTTGGACAAAGAAAAGCAGCCACCTCCATTTTGGCTGAAAGTATCAAAGAAGACAGCCTTGGTATTCTTTGTAGTGGCCTACAGCTTCTTTCCATGATTAAAATTGAAACACAATTTCTTAATTTCACTTAATTAAAATTAAGTGAAACACAATGTTCATCTCCGTCTATTAGCCTTATGCAGTTCATTGAATTCCAAGGCAAATGGGGACTTTTAGGACATACACACCTAGTATCTGTCTGTAACTCCTTCATCTAAATATATCTTTTCCTGGGATTGTGTGGAATCTTTCCTGAGGATCATGTGACCCATAAAGAAACACATTTAGTTTAAGCAGTTTCACACAGGTCTGTGACAATTTGCCACGGCCAACTTTCCATAGCCAACTCGCTACAAGACAACTCTCCAAGAGTTACACTAATGTTGGCTGCAGCGAGTTGGTCATAGTGAGTTGGCCACAGCAAGTTGGCTGTGGGAAGTTGTCCCATTCCCATTTCAGACAATTATTCTGTGCAGGTTTCCATGTATCTTCATATCCAAAGTGCTACACGTACATAAAGATAAAGGTTTCCTCTGTCAGACTCTAGGGGGCGGTGGTCATCTCTATTTCTTAGGTGAGGGAGCCAGCATTATACAAAGATGTTTCCTCAGTCATGTGACCAGCCTGACATCACGCTGCAGTACAGAATGTGTGGTGAAACACGGAACACTGTTACCTTCTCACCAAAGCTGTACCTATTTAAACAGTCCCCTCATCAGTCAACAGGAGTGCTGATTTACCCCCAGCCTATCAAATACTTAGGAGGCGAGGGCTTGGCTGCACAAGCAAACAACAGCCAACGACTTAATAGCCAACCATCAATACCCCCATCAATATCTAAAAAGCCACATGCAACAGGTAGCATATAAATACCACACACAGAGCAGCCCAAAGCACACACTCTGCTAGACAGCAGTTCCCAGAAGGTGGGCTCCAGCACAAGTCCGAAAATTAGGAAGACAAAACCTCTGGTTCCTGGTGGACCGACCCAGATTAGATCCTGCAACGTTATCCTGGGACATGTATTCATTCCCCTTCATTCATGGTATCTATTTATCTACTCACATTTTCATGTTTTTGAACCGCTAGGTGGACAGGAGTTGGGGCAAGAACAGGAGCTCACCCCATTGTGTGGCATTCAGGTCTCAAACATGGGCTGTGAACTTTCCAACTAACATGCTCAGCTTCTTTATTGCTGAGCCATCATGCCCCCTTCCCCACACACATAAATACTTGTTGCTTATTTCATTATCTGAATGATTGGTAGAAATATCCTCTCATGGTACTATCTGTACATTTAAAGAAACAGTCTAGAAATCTAAATTACACAAATCTAATCAGACTTGCTCTCTTACCTATTGACAAATATTGTTTCATCCTAAATTCTATGGGCATCTCCATGACATTTTCCATTATAGTCTATGAGAAATGGCCATTACTCAGAATTGGCCCTGTCTTTCTGAGAGGGCTAGCTGATTTTTCAGCAACATAAAATGGTGGCAAATTGCTAGTCATTTACAAAGCAAACCTAAACAATAAATTCCATTCCCACTGTGTGCACCTGAATAATTTCTTGGTTTTATATATTTTGAGTTTGGAGGGTATGGGCTTTATTTGTAGATCTTCTGCATGCAATAAATCCCTTGGCCTTAACCCTACAGGTACTGAATTTGAATACCTGTATTCAAATATCCCCCATGGTACTTTTGAGCTTCAGCCCTTTCTTGTCATTTCTGAATTATAGGCAGAACTTTCTCTGTTTTAAGGCCCAAAGCAAAATGTCACGAATCAGCACAATTTACTGCAGTCCTTACATTCTGTAACTTCACAAAGGAAGCAAATACATTTGGAATGGACCATCAGGAACATTGTATCAATGGGACGGCTGCTTCACCCATAGGACATGCAGTGCATATTCCAATCTATTATCATTATGCCTATTTTCTCAGCTGCTTTTTTCCCTCCTGTAGCTGTTTTAATGAAGACTCTTTTGGGCAATTGCATGTACAAGTGCTGCCAAATGCAGCTGTTTTCAGAAGTGTGGTGCTATTTAGTTTGCATAAAAGCAGGAAGAAGCCTAGTATTTATAAAAATAGGGTGGAGATTTCCAGCTTTAAACTGACTGACGGCTCATCACATTTTCTTGTACTGGGAAACTAGAGTGGGAAAACACCAATGGGATAACCGGAAGAAGAGGCATCCACTGTCTTTACTTTCTCCAAAGGCAGAAGAGGATTAGGGTGGGTTGCTGGTTTTTTGCAATAGATGCACAGGATCACAAAAACAATGGAACAAGCCTGTATATATTCAGTGTCAGAAAATTGTACCCTCCAAATGACAATGATAGCATTGGAGTTTGCTTGGAAAACAATCAAATGAAATTTGGCTAATGGTTTGTATATGAAAAAATTAGTTGGTGTGATACTTCTCAAATTGGGTGAGTTGACTCAAGAAACTCACAAAGGTATTTTTATTTTGTTTGACAGGTAGGTAGGTAGGTAGGTAGGTAGGTAGGTAGGTAGGTAGGTAGATAGATAGATAGATAGATAGATAGATAGATAGATAGATAGATAGATAGATAGATAGATAGATAGATAGATAGATAGATAATCCCCAAAATATAAAATATAAAACTTTTTCCATATTGGCTATTAACATATATCCATAGGAAAGGATGAATAGTGATTGGTTCTGAAAAAAAGTTAAATAGGTTTACCGGTGTGGCCCACTTCAAAACAGCTGAAGAGATTTGGATTTATAAAACTGAAAAATGTTTAAAGCTGTTGATATAGATTTACCCCCATACATGGGTCTGAATCTGACTGGAAAGGGTCCAGATAATCCAATTACTCCGGAGCCATGTACAACTGCAACCACATCATCTCAATTATCTTTACAAAAATATAATGTTGGAAACTGCCGGTAGCTATCTAAAGAGATGGCCCCTTGAGAAGGAGGTATACCATTTACCACAGGGGTCTCCAACCTTGGTCCCTTTAAGACTTGTGGACTTCAACTTCCAGAGTTCCTCAGACAGCTTTGCTGGCTGAGGGACTCTGGGAGTTGAAGTCCACAAGTCTTAAAGGGACCAAGGTTGGGGACCCCTGATTTACCACAATCTCCTTCAAGGGAAATGCCATTGCATCCTTTTTCAAGGAAGCATTCGTTCCTGCTTGTCCTTAACTTCCCGTTGCATCCCTTGATGCTTTCTCTAACAAACAATAGCAGAGTTCTGGATTCCAGATGTCTGAGGTGATATCTTGAATGGTGTGGGAAAAAGCCCCTGGGAGAATGGGCCAAGAACATATTGCCCAGGGAATGAAAAGACAGCATATCTGCATCTGGATAGTAGGTGAGGCAAGCAGCTCAGTAGAGACCTTCCTAGTTTCTCAGGCTGCAAAGGAGAGAATTGTACCATCAGACTTGCAAGATTGATGTCAGCTTACTAGGGAGACCAGACAGGAAACACAACCAGATGAGCTAATTCTCTCTTATTATAGAGCTACATTAATAGAATCTTGCAAGTCTGAAAGTACAATTCTCTAGCTGCTTCCTTTCTGAGCCTCTTGCCCCACCCATTATGCAGCTGCAGGATATGCTGTCTTTTATCTGATCACTCCCTAGGCAGCGTTTCTTGGCTCCTTCTTCCAAGGTCTTTCCCATATACCAATGTCACACATAATGCTTTCCACTTTCTCCATTTTATTATTTATTATGAGTTTTTTAAAAATAATAATAATTGTAATTTCTCTTTATTTCTTCTTGCAAACTATCCACTGATTGTTATTATAATACATAAGATTGACCACAAAAGAATGGACTGAAAGCTTTGTTTAGGGCATTATGGATATTACGGATGTTACCTTGGTAGGGTGTCGATGCAAACTACTTTTATATGCTGAGTTCTTTAATTCCAAATTTCTAACATTGTTTTCATTAAAATACATATTTCTGTATGCACTTTTTCAATTCTGTACACTTTTCAAGTCAAATTCTACCGCAATACTTGTGAGCCTTTGAAAATGTTATTGTCAGACATTTAAATGTCTTTCCACTTTATAAATAATTACAAATGTTGAGACTCTAGAAAGAGTGCAGAGAAGAGCAAGAAAAATGATTAGGGGACTGGAGGCTAAAACATATAAAGAATTGCTGGAATTGGGTATGTCTAGTTTAATGAATGAAAGACTAGAGGTGACATGATAGCAGTGTTCCAATATCTGAGGGGCTGCTACACAGAAGAGGATGTCAAGCTATTCTCCAAATCACCTGAGGGTAGAACAAGAAGCAATAGGTGGAAACTAATCAAGGAGAGAAGCAACTAGAACTAAGGAGAAATTTCCTGACAGTTAGAACAATTAATCAGTAGAACAACTTGCATGCAGAAATTGTGAATGCTCCAACATTCTTTTAAGAAGAGATTGGATAACCATTTGTCTGAAGTGGTGTAGGGTTTCCTGCCTGAGCAGGGGGTTGGAGTAGAAGACCTCCAAGGTCCCTTCCAACTCTGTTATTCTATTCTATTCTATTCTATTCTATTCTATTCTATTCTATTCTATTCTATTCTATTCTATCCCATCCCATCCCATCCCATCCCATCCCATCCCATCCCATCCCATCCCATCTTAATTTCAGGCTATGAAAATAAAAGCGCTCCGCCCTTCTGTTTTATTGTGGATCAGAAAGATAATGAGTAAAGTGGGGGGGAGGGGTTTTTTCAAAATCTCTCTTGAGTTTTTTCTAAGGAATGCCGAACACTGTGCCGTAGAGACGTAACATAAAACCAGGCTGCAAAGGAAAAGCAATTAAAGCCATTTGAGTTACACAGCTGAACAGTCCCCCAGTGTTCGCTTCTCAGTTCTGCAAGGTCTAGCACTGCTTTGCAATATAATTGCTGCTGGGAAGATTTAGCGGTGCTGGGAATCTGAGTCACTCTTCCCTTTGGGCAGGCATCAGCAGCGCTTTGGAGAGAGTGATGAGAAAAGGAAGAGCCGTATATCAGTAGCTTCCGAGCTGGTAAATCAACTCATCCATCCGTAACCCCAGCTTGGAGTTGATCATTTCAGGAATCAGTGAAAGCAGAGAAGAGTTGCTTGCTAGAATCCACCTGAGCTACAGTAAATTGGCACACCACCAATTGTGCCCTTGAACACCGTGTTCAGCTTATTACTACCAAAAAAAAAAAAAAAAGGTTCATAACAAGGCCATAACTAATGAGGGGTAAACAACCTTTAATGAAGCTGTTATTCCCCTGGAGAGCAGGAAACAAATACTATAAAGGTCTGACGGTAAGGAACGTGGAAACAATAGGCCATCATGTTCACTTTTCTTCCATTTGGTCTAAGGTAGAAATAGTCAATATTCAAATGACCCTATTCGATCTGCCTCTTTACTGAAAAGGGCAAGTCTGAAGATTCCATTGAGCTGTGGTCCATATCCTAGCCAAAGTCAGCATGCAGGAATCTTCTTGTTAAGATGGCAAGCAAGCAGGCAACGAGCATATTAAGAACAGAGATTCAGAGATAACTCTCTGGTCTGAGAGCTTAAGGGAAGGTAGACTGCATATACAATTCTGATACCGTGTTTCCCAGAAAATAAGACCCTGTCTTATATTTTTTTTTTGAACCCTAAAATAAGCCCCTGGCCTTATTGCCATGCGCTCAAAAGCCCGATTAGGCTTATTATCAGGGGATGTCTTATTTGGGGGGAAACAGGGAATGCTTCAGTGTGTCTTTTTCCCAGCAGGCATTGCACACCAGGATCTGGGTTAGGTCCTAAAACGAATGCAAAAGCCCATGAGTTCAATTCCCAATAGAGAGTTTAAACCCATGGAATAAGATCTGACTGTCTTACATCAGAGGTGTCTCAATAGGACAAAGTCAAATATGTGGTGCTTCGTAGTGATCAATATTACATATTGTGACACAGATAGGTTTGGTTTCATTACCATTGCTACATAATTACTGGAGCCACAACAACAAGGTCCTCTTTTTAAATGTTGCACATCAATACAGTTTTTCCTTGATGTGTCTAGCAGGGCATTGTGGATAATTAAATAGATCCATGAGAAGGATGCTATATTGGGGCAGCACTGTTTAGCAGCCCCAATCAATCTTGCTATTAGAAATCCCTTTAGATAGCTCCATAAATCTAGGATCAAGTTCACAGCTAAGAATTCCTCAGATTTGGAATTGGCACTTAATGTGACACAGCTACAGCACACTTCTGTACTAAATTGATATAACAGAAAATCTATAAAACATTGAACATAGTCACACGAATGCTGTCAGCATATAATATTAAGTCTTGCAAGGCTATAACTATTTGCAATTTCTAGCACAAGAAAAGGAATTTAGGGTGATCAGGGTACTAAATTGGGGAACTAATTAGACAGTGGAAAATTAGCATGGAGTGTCTGTGGATGGAAGAGTCTCTGTAGATGGATGGGGTCCTTTGGACATGAAAGGTGACTGCTTCAAGCAAATGAAAAGCAGTATGAACAATGATGGGGTGGGAAGTAAACATGCTTGGCCCTATGCCAGGTGGCCAAACTTGCGGCATCATGGTGGTGTCATGTGGCACATCATGCCTTTTTCCCCCTTTGCTAAACTGGGCATGGGCATGGCCAGCGCATGATGCATCCGGCTCGTGGGCCGCGAGTTTGACAGCCCTGCCCTATGCTTTTCTTGAAGGTAGGATAGCTGAACTGTTTGGTATAGGAATCCTCAACCACAAACTGCTGGGTCCCATGATAGCCTGGTATTTTTCTCCAACCTTATCACTTCCCTTTTGCTTCTAGGGGATTTCTCATAATGCCCACTTTGATCTAGAGTGAGTAAACATCGGTAAATGCCAATAATACTCCTTTTTCTTTTCTGTGCTTTGATTTGTCTGGGAAAGCTTGTCTTAATTATGCAAAGAGCTCAATTTCCCTGAAAATTTTCTTTTAGCATTTTCATCACATTCTGTTTCAAATGAAGGCATTTACATCCTACATTTGATGGGGAGAAATTAATCACCAGGAAAATACACACAAATACATCTATTCAGAGCTACTCCAAATGATGCAATGCTGAGTCACTTGCACACCAATTCCTGCCTTTATCTTTCCCCAGCTGAGTGTGCCATCATCCAGCAGGTTGCCTTTTATCGTGCCAGCGCTAGCCCTCAGAATGATGCCTGAAGAAGCATCAAGAGGGAATCTCAATTCTTCCCCTTTGACCAAGAATCTTAAAAGAGGCTACTGTGAAAACTGAAACATCCTTCCTTCCACGCTCTGCAGAAGAAGTCTGGCCTAAAATTCTTGATGGTATTCTTTGGTAATTCAATCAAGTACCAAGGCCACTTTAAAAGCATGGGAAGGAAATACATTCAAAATGACCATATTAGAATCACTTGCCATTGTTCCACCAATCATGTGTCAGAGAATTAACAATTCTGTGGTTTAAGCAATGAGCCAGTGGGTGGCAGGAGAACTCCACTAGTAGTATTTTCCCAACTCTGAAGGATTTCCCAAAACTCTTCACAAAAGATATGGAGTTACTGCTTTACACTTTCACTAACCTGTATAAATTGGGTTGGAAGCGCTATTCATACAGTGTCATGTGTCAGTGTCATTTATATAATACCACTATATAAATCCTTAGTAAGACCATACCTGGAACACTGCATCCAGTTTTGGTCACCACATTATAAAAAAGGATGTTGAGACTTTGGAAAAAGTACAGGGAAGAGCAACTAAAACGATTAAAGAACTGGAGACTAAAACATATGAAGAATGGTTGCAAGAATTGGATTTGGCTAGTCTAGAAAAAAGAAGGACTGAGGGGACATGATAGCAGTATTTCAGTATTTGAGAGGGAAGAAGAGGGAATCAATTTATTTTCCAAAGCACTGGAGGGCAGGACAAGAAACTATGGATGGAAACTAATCAAGGATGGAAACTAATGGATGGAAACTAATGAAGGAGAAAAGCAATCTGGAATTAAGGAGAAACTTCCTAACAATGAGGATAATTTATTTGCAGATATTTGCAGATCCCTCGCATCCTGGACATAAACTGTTTCAACTCCTACCCTCAAAACGACGCTATAGAGCACTGCACACCAGAACAACTAGACACAAGAACAGTTTTTTCCCGAAGGCCATCACTCTGCTAAACAAATAATTCCCTCAACACTGTCAGACTATTTACTGAATCTGCACTACTATTAATCGTTTCATAGTTCCCATCACCAATCTCTTTCCACTTATGACTGTATGACTATAACTTGTTGCTGGCAATCCTTATGATTTATATTGATATATTGATCATCAATTGTGTTGTAAATGTTGTACCTTGATGAACGTATCTTTTCTTTTATGTACACTGAGAGCATATGCACCAAGACAAATTCCTTGTGTGTCCAATCACACTTGGCCAATAAAATTCTATTCTATTCTATTCTATTCTAATTAATTAATCAACTTGCCTTCAGAAGCTGTGGATGCTTCATCACTGGAGGTTTTTAAGAAGAGACTGGATAGCCACTTTGTCGGAAATGGTATAGGGTCTCCTGCTTGAGAAGGGGGTTGGACTAGAAGACCTCAAAGGTCCCTTCCAGGTCTATTCTGATTGATTTATTGATTGACTAGATAGAAAACTGGCAATTGATGGGATTAAATGCAGAATATGCCTTACCGGACCACCTTTTCAGTCGACTTCCTTCAGGGTTTAATAATTCACATTTGGATCCGCAAATAAAATGTGGATGCTGCTTATACGAACATCACCCTTTGGAATGGAGTTATGAAATGACCATCCCTCCCCCCCCCCCATAGTTTATTCAAAGTTTCAGCGAACCAGAAACAGTGTAATCACACATAGCAAGCCATATATGTCACCAAGCAATTTTGAAATACTTTCTGGGGCGTAAACAAAATGTCCCAAGGGCCATATTGCATGCTATGTTAAAGGTGTGGGCCATCATACCTTGTGTCTCTCAATTAAACATGACTAAAGATAAACCTTTGGGAGAAAGCACTGGGAGAGGCAAGTCCAGAGATATGGGGGCGGGGGAAGAAACATCGAAGTGTTAATCCAGGTTACCTCTCTTCATTGAAATCTGTAAAACAGCCAAGAATTAACAATCACTTTGCATGAAAGGGAACTGTTAGTAAAATAAACTTCCCTCCAGGGGTGGGTTCTACTTACCTTTACTACCGGTTTGCTACCGGTTCACAACTTCTGCACCTGCGCAGATCACCAAATGTGACATCAGGGCGGGTGGGCGGAACTTCCTGCCGGTTTTATTACCGGTTCTCAAGAAGCAACCCACCACTGCTTCCCTCCCACCTCCAACATCAGCATCAGAATGAGACTTTCAAACAAAGCTGGGAAAACAACAACTAATAGAGGTTTCCTTAACTGTTAGGGAAGAGTTAAATGGGAGCCAGGTTTCCTTTTATGGGCTACCCTGGGGTGTTCCTATTCCAAGTAATTATTCCAAACATCTATGGTAAGGCACTCAAAACTACGCTTAAAATTAATAAGCAAAACCAGAATATAGAGAGACTCCCATGAGAAAACATGACTAAGATAGATATGACTGGGATAAATATTGAAAAATCTGTCTATATACAAGTGTGTTCTGATGGAAGGCTGGCCATACATGAGATATAGCTTAAGATTAGCATTACAATTAGATTTAGGGCTAGGTTTTGAATGGAATGCCCTGATTGAAGGGAATAGTTATATGAAACCCTGTAAAGTCTTAAATTTGTGTGTGTGTGTGTATTACCTTATCCACAAGAGCAGCTAACTGAAAGGTTAATAGGTACTTGCAACTAAGAGTAGATCAGCCTAATTGCTTTGACTGCAATTTGCAAAAGTTCTTCACAAAGCAAAAAACAACAACTGCTTTGTACTTAGCTAATCTCAATTGAGTCCATGCTCCTCATTTAGACTTCTAAACAAAGTTCAAATTAAATGAAGTATGGCCTTAGCAGGCACACAGCAGTCTGAGCGGCCAATCAGATTTTTGCCTTTGAAAGACCAGCAGATGGTGCCAGGGCTCAGTTCCTCAAAAAGTATGGATTCCCATGATAGGCTCCCAGCAGCAGCCTGCTGGTTTCAGAATGAAGGGTGACAATGCCTGCAAAGGAGACAGATTAAGGAGCGCAAAAGGTGATTGTAAATTGTATGAATGGGCACCTGGCCTATTCAACACAACCTCCTGAGAGCAATGTGGATCTTAGCCACAGGTAGCCACAGATTCTAGGGGTGGGAAAGAAATGTGTTTGGTTTACATCTAAATATCAAACAAGATAATTTGCACTTCCTGAACTAATTGCACTAGGGTAATTATGCCAGACTTTGCACAACCCCTTAGCTAAGGTAGTCCCCATATGATTTGATAGATAGATGACACAGATATAGTTATGAGTCTTTATTTTATTTTATGGTTTACCTTTAAAATAGTATCCTTTTCCTAACCAAATTGTAGTTGTTTTCCAAGTAAAATGCATAGCTGTCTAAAGAGACTCTCAAAAAGAAGCCAGCAGTGTGCAGCAGCTGCCAAAAAAGCCAACACAGTTCTGGGCTGCATAAACAGAGGGATAGAATCAAGATCACATGAAATGTTAATACCACTTTATAATGCCTTGGTAAGGCCACACTTGGAATACTGCATTCAGTTTTGGTCACCACGATGTAAAAAAGATGTTGAGACTCTAGAAAGAGTACAGAAAAGAACAACAAAGATGATTAGGGGACTGGAGGCTAAAACATATGAAGAACGGTTGCAGGAACTCGGTATGTCTAGTTTAATGAAAAGAAGTGTTATGTTTGGGCAATCACGAGGCAGGAGACCAGGGTCGTGACAACAGCTCTTTAATATACAGTGAACCCAGCAACCAGTACTGGGGCAAACCTCTCTTTATATACAGTTCGGCCGGTGGCCTCAACCAATCAGCAACGTGCTAATTCCCGCCAAAACTTTTAAAGATACATTACACTCCTTCCCTCCCAGAAAACACTTTACTCATATTTGCATACAATTAGCATATTACTTCTCTACGTAGTCACGCAGGTACGCTGGGCGTTTCCTAACTCTCCCGGACCTGCGCAGTTCATTATCTGGGAGTGAGTCGAGCTGACGGGAGGGACTGCTCGTTCCTCTCAGCTCCTCCTCCGGGCCATCCGGCCTTGGATTACTTGCCGAGTCGTGCCCGCTGTCCTCAGGAAGGACCGGATGGTGTCGCTGGACCTCGTCTGAGCCAGATAAGTCCCCCGTTTTTTCTCGGCTTGAGTCAGCTGCGGGTTCAATCAATGAGTAGTCAGGGCCCGTCCCATCTATCTCTGGTCTAGTGTTAATTCTATTTCTTAGCTGATCTATGTGGCGTCTCCACACCCGGCCGTCCTCTATCTCCACGAGGTACGACTTGGGGCCCGTGGTGTCTATGATTGTTCCCTTTAGCCAGTTTGGGCCATCACCGTAATTGTGTGCCCATACATAGCTTCCTATGGCCAGTTCTCTTGTTTTGCCTGGTGTTGTTTTGTACCCGTCTGGCGTGTAATTCGGGTTTAACCGGTCTAATGGGCATCTTAGTTTTCGTCCCATCAGTAGTTCTGCTGGGCTGCGGCCAGTGGCCACACAAGGGGTTCTGTGTTGTACCGTTAGGAATGCATCAATTTGTGATTGCCAATCGCCTGGGCTACTTCTGGACAATGCCTCTTTCGCGCTCCGGACGAAACGTTCAGCAAGGCCGTTCGTCGCAGGGTGGAAAGGCGCCGAGAGGGCATGTCGGATGCCCTCTTCGGCCAAGTACCCCTCAAAAAGTGTCGCAGTGAACTGTGGCCCATTGTCTGACACTAGAGTGTCCGGCAACCCGTGTGTTGCGAAAAGGTGCCTTAGTGCTGAAATGACAGCTTCAGCGGTTGTGGATTTCATTAGGATGATCTCCAACCATTTGGAGAATGCATCCACCACTATTAGGAACGTTTGGCCGTGGAAGGGGCCGGCGAAGTCTATATGTATGCGGGACCATGGGCCTTGGGGTTTCTCCCACTCCCGGATTGGGGCCGTAGGTGGTAGTGGTCTGGACTCCTGGCACACTTGGCATCTGCCAACCTTGTCGCTAATCTCTTTGTCCATTAGGGGCCACCACACATAGCTCCTAGCTAAACCCTTCATTCTCACGATCCCAGGGTGACCTTCATGCAGAAGTCCCAGAACTTTTCCCCTCAGTTTCTCTGGAACAACCACCCTATCTCCCCAGAGCAGGCAACCCCCTTGCACTGATAATTCCCCGCTTTTCTTAACAAATTCTTTGAAACGCTCGCCCGGCGGGCCACCCTCTTTGAACCCAACCAATTACAGTTCTCAAAGTAATGTCCCGGTATGAAGCCCGAGCCACCTCCTTAGACGTGACTGGGCCAGAGTCCAGAGAGTCAATTAACAGTATGGGTGTCCCCGGAGTGGGGTCCTCGATCACCCCTGGCAGTGGGCATCTGCTTAATGCGTCCGCATGCCCCAACTCCTTTCCTGGCCGATGCCGCAGTTTATAGGAGTAGGCAGCTAGAAAAATAGTCCATCGGGTCAATCGGGGCGAGAGTGCCACGGGTGTTGGCCGGTCGCCAGCCAGCAACCCTAATAGTGGTCTGTGGTCTGTAATAATTTCAAAGTCTCGACCAAAAACGTATTCGTGAAATTTTTTCACTCCTGAAACTATGGCTAGGGCTTCCCTATCCAACTGACTATAGTTCCTCTCTGCCGAGGACATCGTTCTGGAGTAGAAGGCTATTGGGGCTTCTGTGCCATTCGGGAGTCTATGGCTGAGCACAGCCCCCACCCCATAGGGGGATGCGTCGCAAACTAACACCACTGGCATTGTGCTATTGTACTGGATCAGTAAACTATCGTTCGATAGTAGGTTTTTTACTGCCTCGAATGCTCTAGCTTCTGCCTTTCCCCAAGACCAAACAGCATTCTTTCCCAGTAACTTATGTAGCGGCTCGGCAACCGTTGCCTTATTTTTTAAAAAGACCGCGTAAAAGTTCAATAGACCCAAAAACGCCTGTAGCTCTGTTTTGTTTCTGGGGGCTGGGGCCTTTTTTATTGCCTTGATCTTGCTTTCTGTGGGGTGAATTCCTTCCTTGTCTATTCGGTAACCCAAGAAATCTACGGATTCTACCCCTATTTGGCATTTGTTCATTTTAGCTTTTAGACCGGCTGACCGGAAAATGCCCAAAACTTTTCTCAAACGCTCCCCTAGTTCTTCCAAATTCTCGGCGGATACCAACACATCATCAAAATATGGTACCACCCCCGGGAGCCCTTGCAGAAGTCGCTCCATTAAGTTTTGAAAAAGGCCAGGTGCCACACTTACCCCAAACTGTAATCTGGTACATTTAAAGGCACCTCTGTGTGTTACAATTGTCTGGGCTTCGGCTGTGTTGGCATCTACGGGCAGCTGTTGATAGGCTTGGGCCAAATCTAATTTGGCAAAAATGTGCCCTTGCCCCAGCGAGTGCAGCAAGTGTTGCACCACTGGAACCGGGTAAGCGCTTTTTTGCAAGGCTTTGTTTAAGGTCGCCTTGTAGTCAGCGCAAATTCGAACTGACCCATCTGGTTTTACTGGGGTGACGATTGGCGTCTCCCATTTCGCATGGTCGACTGGTACTAGTATCCCTTGACTGACTAGTTTGTCTATTTCCCGGTCAATCTTGGGCTTAAGGGCGAAAGGAACCCTCCTCGCTTTTAACCGTATGGGGGCTACCTGAGGATCTAAGTTGAAAGAAATAGGGGTCCCCTTGTACTTGCCCAGGCAGTCTTTGAAAACATCTTCGAATTCTTCCATGAGGGTGTCCTTTAGGTTAAAGTCGTTTCTGTAGATCCAGTCACTCCCATGCCCAATGCTCTAAACCAGTCTAGTCCCAACAAGCTTGGCAGGGTCCCCTCGACTATCGTGATGGGCAGGGTTTTCTTGTGTGGTCCGTACTCGACGCGGACGGACGTTGTCCCTCGAACAGGGATGCGATTCCCTTGGTAGTCTTGAACTTTTAGCCGCTGTGTTCGCAGTTTGCGCTTGGCGATGTTCGGCAAAGCTTTCGCAAAAGTGTCCCAGGACATGATTGTGATCGCTGACCCTGTGTCCACCTCCAGTCGGCACGGCACTCCTTCGATTTTCGGTTTTGTGAAGATTTTCTTCTCTACGCGGGTCGCTGCACGACCCACTATCACGGTCGTTCGATTTGACTTCGCGCCCTTTTTGTTTTGACCAATCACGGGTCGCCTTGCCGATCCCGCGCTCTGATTGGTTGGTTTGAATTTTTGGCGGGAAGGTTGGGGTGCTCGACAGACTTGAGCCAGGTGCCCCTTCTTCTCGCACCGCCGACATGTAGCGTCCTTGAACTTGCATTGTTGACGCTGGTGTTGCCCTCCGCAACTTCCGCATTCATCCCGGTCTTCTTTTCTCGGTCTCCCGGTGTGAAAAACTCCTTCCTCATCCTCGCCGTCTGATTCGGTCTGGACTTCTTCGTTGTGGACCGGAGTTGATTTCGCGCTCGCCGTTGGTGTGAGCGGCTTTTGCAGGGTTTCCGCCGCTTGGGTGGACATCTCATGAGCTCTGGCTTCGTCCAGAGCGTTTGCCAGCGTTAGGCTGCTTTTGGATAGCAGCCGCCTCCGCAAACGAATGTCTCTGACCCCACGGATGAGTTGCTCCAACAGTTCCTCATCCAAATCTCGGTACCCACAATATTTGGAGGCTTTCCTCAGGGCGGCCATGTAATCGCTGATGGACTCGCCCTCTTGCTGTCTGCGCTCTCCAAATTCAAAACGCTGCACATATTTGGACGGTGTTGGCGCGAAATGGTTCTTCAATAGGTTCTGCAGAGTTTGCCACGATACCGATTGTACCGGCGTTGGCTCTGCCAGGGCTTCTGCGATGTCGATGACCTCGGGACCGCAGTGGCTCAGGAAATATGCCCTTTTTCTGTTGTCTGGAACTCCTTGCAGTTCGTTCGCCTCGAGGAAACTCTCGAAACGGGTCATGTATGTTCCCCATTTCTCCTTGGATGGGTCAAACGGCGCGGGCGGTGTGTAGCCGGCCATCGCTGCGTTCCGCCCTGAATTTTGCTGGGTTCGGTCCTCGTAGTGCGTTCAGCTCTTTCCTGGTGCTTTTAGCCTCGGAATCCCACCTTCGTCGCCAGTGTTATGTTTGGGCAATCACGAGGCAGGAGACCAGGGTCGTGACAACAGCTCTTTAATATACAGTGAACCCAGCAACCAGTACTGGGGCAAACCTCTCTTTATATACAGTTCGGCCGGTGGCCTCAACCAATCAGCAACGTGCTAATTCCCGCCAAAACTTTTAAAGATACATTACAAGAAGGACTAGGGGAGACATGATAGCAGTGTTCCAATATCTCAGGGGTTGCCACAAAGAAGAGGGAGTCAAACTATTCTCCAAAGCACCTGAGGGTAGAACAAGAAGCAACGGGTGGAAACTAATCAAGGAGAGAAGCAACTTAGAACTAAGGAGGAATTTCCTGACAGTTAGAACAATCAATAAGTGGAATAACTTGCCTGCAGAAGTTGTGAATGCTCCAACACTGGAAATTTTTAAGACAATGTTGGATAGCCATTTGTCTGAAATGGTATAGAGTTTCCTGCCTGGGCAGGGGATTGGACTAGAAGACCTCCAAGGTCCCTTCCAACTCTGTTATTATGTTATGTTACGTTAAAACCAAGCTTAATGTTAGCCACACCAAATAATACACACTAGCATGTGGTTAATTCTTCTGTTTGCATTTCTCAGACCTTTTTGGAATTAAATTAAATTTCATTTAAAATGTACCTGCATTACACACCAACCGAAGACAATTTGATTAGGAAAATTTTGGAATGTGCAGAAATGCTTACAAAGGAGATACAAGAAAAAGAGGAAACAGAATATTACCTAGTATGGGAGAAATGGTATAAACGGTTGGAGGAAAGAGATAAAAGACAAGGAAAGAGTAAATAATGGTTGAAATAGGAGTAGAAATACAAGAACAAATAGGAGGAAACAAAAATTGCAGAAAGGAAATAGTGTACACGCATATTTATATGTATATATGTAAATAAATAAATTAATACTAGAAGTATATGTATAAAAATATGTATATGTAAAATTTTATATGCATAAAAGATACATTAGAATAAGGAAGAAAAAATGTATAAGAAATTCGTTACTGTTGCGAACCTGTTGAAAAGAAAAAATTGTCAAAATTTCTTTTTGTTTTTTAAAAAATGTTTAATAAAAATATTTTTTAAAAAAGAAAAAAAGATGCGTTACTTGGATAAGTCGTGCATGGGGGAATATTGTTGAAAAAGATCAGCTGGCTGGGGGAGACTGGACATGCTGATTCTTGTTTTGATAGTACTACACAAACTGATTTTTAAGAAATTAAAAATTGTAGAAAGCTATATCTGTTCCTAGGCCTAGCAGGTAACTGACAAAATTTAGGCAAGGTAGTAAAAGCAAAGATTTAATAATCCAGTAATGGGGTAGCTATTTTATTTGTCTGGCATGCAATCTTGGTAAATCAAACAGATAGGAAGGCTTTGAGTCCAAAAGAACATGAATTGAAATATACATAATCCAGGTAAAATGATACATGTTGCAAAAGTAACTGTCAACAGATCAACCAAGGTTTAATTTAATCTTATTAAGCATATAATTAAAGTTATTCCAAGAGCATTTTTAACAATGCAATCCTGTACATGTCTTTTCAGACTAGTGCTTACGTAGAAGTATCAAACAATAGAAGGAGGAAGTATCATGCAGCTTCTTGAGAAAATATCTTCTTTGTTATTGTTCTTTTAGTTGCACCTGTAATCTGAAACAGTAAACAGAGAAGGAAAATTGCAATATAGATTAGTGATTGAAGAGACAATCTTTGAAACTGGGAATTGCCAACTTACGAAACTGCTCCATAAGGCTTATTGATTAGAAAAATCAAAATGAAAAAGTTGTTAGGCATTAATAGTTTGTTCCAAGACGGGAAAGGTCATGTTTAAATATAAACATGTACCATTTCAGTGAGTTAACAGAGCAAACAGAGGAAGCATTAATGCTAAGAAAGAAAATAACAGAGGTTGATGTGAACTGGGTAACATTTCCTTCTGAGTTGGATCAATATAGCTCTGTGGCTGAGTAGATCAGCTCGAAGGAGTTTTGAGGGCTAATTTCACATGCAAAAGAACTCTAGATCTTCAAGGAACAGGCATGTACATCGCCTGTGAGAGGGGAGTGGAGTCAAGAGATCCTAACATGCAGGGGTGAAATCCAGCAGGTTCTGACAGGTTCTGGACAACCGGTAGAGGAAATTTTGAGTAGTTCGGAGAACCGGAAAATGCCACCTCTGGATGGCCCCAGAGTGGGGAGGGAAATGGGGATTTTGCAGTACCCTTCCCCTGCTTCACCTACCAAGCCAAACCCACAGAATTGGTAGTAAAAAAAAAAAATTGAATTTCACCCCTGTTAACATGCCATTTGCTTTCAATATCCCATTTCCGAAAATAGGAAGTGGTGGGCATGCAACAATTAATTGATTCAGGATGGGCTTCAAAAATTTTAGCAAGGGGTTCGCTGCCCAGTTGCTGGGTGGGCATGGCCATGGTGGGCGTGACCTAGTCGGCCTCTTGCACCAAAGGGAGGCATTTTTGTGCTCCCGGGCTCCGGAGGCTTTCCTCAAGCCTCCAGGAGGGTAAAAATGGCCTCCCCAGGCTCCAGAGCCCCTCTGGAGGCCAGAAACAGGCCCAAATATCTGGTAGGCCCATTTTTCACGCTCCCCGAGGCTCCATGAAGTTATCTGCATCCAAAACGGGCTGTGTGAGGATTCCTGGGAGGGGAGGGTGGGGTGGGGTGGGTGGGCCAGCCAGGAGTGGGATTTGAGGGTTCTCCAAACTGCACAGAATCTTAGCTAGAGGTTCTCCCGAACCCCTGAGAACCCCCAGCAGCCCACCCCTGAATTGATTTACTTTTCATTACTGTTCGATGAAATTAACATGATTAATATGACCCCATCGTGCAGATAATAATGTTTACCTCCTGTAAAATTAAACATTATAATTGAATCATGATATTTGGAAGTCTCTGAAGGCTGCAAGCAGTGATTTCAGGGCTTCTGGCTGCTTCAGGTTACTTCATGGATTTTAACTCAGCAGGGTAGACCACTAGAATTTTCACGCCATAATTCCAGGTTTGCATGGCCAAAACTAATGAAGTTCCAGTTCATCTGAAGAACCTCTAGCTAAGGAGGTCCCAGAAAAGATACCTTCACACATTGGATGGATTCAGATACTTCCCATGTGTGCTCCATTTTTAATCAAGTACATGGTAACACATATTAAGTACTTTATCTATCACATTCTTGCATAGTTAGAACATGATTATTTTATTTTATAAGCAGAGAACTCTGGTTCAAAACCAACCTTGTCAGCAAATGGCACTAGAATGTCTAACATTGTAGCAACTCTGTCTCTCTTTTTCTGCTTCCATTGGATTTCACATTAAATCATAATATAACCATAGAAGAAGAAGATCTGGATCTCTACCCAAGCATTTTCTTTCCCAGAGTTCTCCTCAGTCTGATATGCACTTCCTCTTTGGAAGTGATGTCAAAAGACAGAGAAGCAACCCCCCCTCCCTCCCCCAGAACACCAGCAGCTGTCCCTGAACAATAGTATTAATTCCATCAAACAATCAGTTGCATATCCCCTGAGCAGTGGTTGAAGTCTGTTCTCTGACTTGCTCTAATTTAGCACATGTGACTCCATGCTCAATTCTTTTATTCATTCAAGAATTCAGGGATTAACCCTTTGATGTGGGCTACTCCTTTAAAACACTGAACTTCCAGACCAGATTCTTCTATAAATTTCAAACACTTGGGAAAGAAGGCAGGAAATTGGGGGGGGGGGAGACGAAAAGGATATTCACAAAAGGCAGGTAGTCTTCAATTTATGACCAAAATTGAGCCCTAAATTTATCTTGGTAATTTGAGACATTTGTTAAGTGAGTTTTGCCTCATTTTACAACCTTTCTTGCCACAGTTGTGAATTACTACAGTTGTTAAGTTAGGAACACAGGTGTAAAGTAAACCTGTTGTGTCTTGCCCGCCCTCAGAACAGCCGGGGCCTTCTTATCTGCTCCCGAACACGGAGGAATGTATGCCTCCTGGCCCCAGTCCTGGCTCCATGTCCAGACAAACTGCAGAAGAAGGAGCACCTCCCGGCCCCAGCCCTGACTCCATGCCCAGGCAAACGGAGCAGCTAGATCCCTCCCCCTCCTCCACAGCATGTGAGCCTGAGGAGGGTTTATTACCAACAGCTGATTGGAGTGACCCTCGCATTAGAAGATTGGATAGGTGGAGGCAACAGAAGGAAGGGAGGGGCAGGCCTTAATGAGTGCTGAGTCATGGAGCCACACCCCATGGCCTATATAAAGGATCTACTTTCTGGCAGTCTCTGAGTCAGGCAAAAGTCGAACTTATCTTGCTGAAGTCACTTACTGGTCTCCTGCCTGCTCTGAGGACTTTGCTAGGACTTTGGGCAGAGCTGCAGAGGCAAGCCTGATTCGGATTTCCCTGACCCGGCCGTCAGCGGAGGAGTGGGACACGACAAAACCTGTTTCCCCATTGACTTTGTTTGTCAGATTGCAAACGTGATCACATGACTCAGGGGCACTCCAACCATAATAAATACGAGTCAATTCCCAAGCGTCTGAATTTTGACCACGCTACCACAGGGATGTTACAACCATGAAAAATGATCATAACTCCCTTTTTTCACTGACATTGTAACTTTGAACAGTCACTGAACTGTTGTAAATTGAAGATTATCTATATTGTAAAACTACAGTTTAACTTATTCTCAGCATGTTATCAGCACTAGTGTATGTTAGTCATATCCTATTTTAAAAAGAATACTATTTACATAGGTCTAAATGAATGCGTTCTATTTCAATTAAATGTTTGTTATTTATAGTTTCTTGTTTTATTTGAAGATTATTCTTAATGTGTTGCCAGGTAAATTATCCTAGCATTATCAGTCAGAAATCTGTAGTTACTCCATTTTTGGCTCCTTAAAAGGTTTTTTTTCCCCTATGATTGTTCAGAAGCAAAGAAAATATAATACAGGAAGAGGAGTAATAAATACAGTAACATTTCCTGAATGAGGTGGAACAAACGTCAAATAAAAATCTTGCCAGGGAAACTAATGTTTTACTAGATGTTTGATGCAATTGAAGCATGGCTGCCACTGAAAACCACTATTCTTTCCTATTCCTTTCCAGTAATTATTTCCTTGTTGCAAATTCATAATGTGGGATCATTGTGCTGTAACACTCCATCACTCAGAAAATAGCAACTCATAAACTGGAATGTGCAAGCTTCCAACAGGCAACATGACCTGTCATGAAACCTCAAGGAAGTATATAGTCAAAGGGGAGCTTATTATTTATTATTATTATTATTTATTCAATTTTTATACCGCCCTTCTCCCGAAGGACTCAGGGCGGTGTACAGCCAAGTAAAACGAACAATGTAATATACAATTAAAATACGAATTAAAAAACTTATTACATAATTGGCCTAAAACTTTGGAACATAAACTAAAACCCACTAAAAATTACTAGTAAAAAATTTAAAACCAATAAAATTTAAGCCAGCCCCGCGCGAATAAATAAGTATGTTTTTAATTCGCGGCGGAAGGTCCGAAGGTCAGGTATTTGGCGTAAGCCCGGGGGAAGCTCGTTCCAGAGGGTAGGAGCCCCCACAGAGAAAGATCTACCCCTGGGGGCTGTCAGCCAACATTGCTTGGCGGACGGCACCCTGAGAAGTCCCTCTCTGTGTGAGCGTACGGGTCGGCATGAGGTAACAGCAGGCGGTCCCGTAAGTACCCAGGCCCTAAGCCATGGAGCGCTTTAAAGGTAGTGACCAACACCTTAAAGTGCACCCAGGAGACCACAGGTAGCCAGTGCAGTCTGCGCAGGAGTGCTTGAACATGGACATTTATTTGCAGGATAACATTGCAATATTGGGTCATTTGCTTTATTATATGTGATGAGCAAAATTAATTAGAAGGTCAAGTCTACTGGTCCCACTGACAATCATGCTTCAAAGTGCAGTTCCAAGTTCTGAAGCCCAAATTGGCCTATTTGTTAGATCAGGCTGGCTGGGGAATTCTGGGAGTTGAAGTCCACATGTCTTAAAGTTGCCAAGACCAAGAAACATTGTCACAGTTAAAGTTAGATATACACAAATAAAAGAACTTTCCTATAGGCAGCTTCAGGAGACCAAAACTACATTAAATATGAGAAGACACACAGTAGGACATACAATACAAAACCTGTCTTGGCATTCTTGCATGCTGACACCTGGTGCACCTATGTAAGTCGCAAATCTTGCATCATGAGACATCTTTCATCACTGACCCCCATGCCTCTCCCCCAACAAAATCCAGATTACACACACATACCCTTCTTACTTTTTTAAAAAAACCAATCAACCACAGATTAGAATAGAATAGAATAGAATAGAATTTATTGGCCAAGTGTGATTGGACACACAAGGAATTTGTCTTGGTGCATATGCTCTCAGTGTACATAAAAGAAAAGATACGTTCATCAAGGTACGACATTTACAACACAATTGATGGTCAATATATCAATATAAATCATAAGGATTGCCAGCAACAAGTTATAGTCATACAGTCATAAGTGGAAAGAGATTGGTGATGGGAACTATGAAACAATTAATAGAATAGAATAGAATAGAATAGAATAGAATAGAATAGAATAGAATAGAATTCTTTATTGGCCAAGTGTGATTGGGCACACCAGGAATTTGTCTTTGGTGCATATGCTCTCAGTGTACATAAAAAGACAAGATACATTCGTCAAGAATCATAAGGTACAACACTTAATGATAGTCATAGGGTACAAATAAACAATCAAATCATAGTAGGAAACAATCAGTATCAATATAAATCATAAGGATACAAGCAACAAAGTTACAGTCATGCAGTCATACTGTAAATGGGAGGACATGGGTGATAGGAATGATGAGAAGACTAATAGTAATAGTAATGCAGACTTAGTGAATAGTGTTGAGGGAATTATTTGTTTAGCAGAGTGATGGCGTTCGGGAAAAAACTGTTCTTGTGTCTAGTTGTTTTGGTGTGCAGTGTTCTATAGCATCGTTTTGAGGGTAGGAGTTGAAACAATTTATGTCCAGGATGCTAGGGGTCTGTAAATATTTTCACAGCCCTCTTTTTGAGTCCTGCAACATACAATAAAATACAAATAAATAAGCACTGAACCCACATAAAAATCCATTCAATTTTCAAGGCATACCCAAGACACTGTACTTTTAAGCTATGTTTCCTCCTGAGCAAATTTGCTCTAAATCCCATTATGTTTTCCTCAGAGAATCAGGAGCTGGAAAGAGTGAAAGATGAAAACAGTCATTTTTAGGGTGAAGCTGTTTCAGTTTACCTGAGCTGCTTGCTTGCAACTGCTTCACTCTGCAGGGAAGAAAAACATGGAGAACAGTGTGTTCCTTCCATGCCTGAGGTGATAGAAGAATGCAGAACCTGTTTCTTCAGCCCTGACCAGCAACAGAGTGCCTGGCATTTTACACTGAGCTACCTATGCTTTTTTCTGAACGTCATAAAAACACTTAAGAATGTGGAGTTAGGTTCTTGTATGAGTGCTGCACCATCTCCCTTGACTCTTACTGAGAACAGAATTCTTGATTGGTCTAGTGTGATTGGATACACAAGAAATTCTACTTTAAATCCATTGTCCTAGTTTAATCCATTGTAGTAATTTTTGTGCTGCTTATAATATTTGCTACATATTTGCACTGGAGTAGGAATGTAATGAAATACAGTCCCAGTTTGTGAACAAGAGAAGGAGGAGCCAATATCGTCTATGGAAAGGAAAAACACAAGAGGAACAGAAGCAGGAACAAAACTGGAAAATTGGGGATTTTTTTTGTAAGGAAAGGACTGTAAACAAGCCACATACTTCAGCTCTTGTAAGGTTATAAAGAAAAGAAAGCCAAGAGGTCAAAAAGTCTGATAGTTCTGGAGATTCCTGAATGTCAGTAGAATTCCAATCAGAAGCTTTAAGTTACATATTTCTGAGGCCTATTATGGCAACAGTTTCTATACTAGCAGACTGTTTTATAACAGCTGATTAGAAATAGAAGTTCTTCTGCTACCAAATTATATAAAACTGAATGTAGGAGAAGAAATATAATTTCAGTTAGGCTGAAATTATAGTTCACTTTCTGGTCTTTTCTGTTTGCTCCAGGTAAAAACAACTTTTTTCTTAAGGAAATTTTATTTTCTCCAAGATAAATCGGATCTGTGAGAGCCATAAGATCAAAGGCCAGGGATGCCAGGAGGATTTCCTGAGGCATATGTGAAGTTGTTGCATGAGAAGGAAGGTGAACATGGGGACAAAGTCAGCAAAAATAAATTTATCCAGAACAGACTGTAGGAACCTTAATCCAAAAGCTACAAATAGAAATAACTTCTATTTCTATAGAAGAAGCAGGGTGGATAAGAAAGTCAGAAATGACTGAGGCCCAGATTCGGATACGGAAAATTTAAGGATGGGAAGAAATAGCTAACATTTTCTTGGCATACAAACACTGCTAAGGAGGGAAATGGGAGGAGCCAGGCCACCCAGGTCTGAATGGGGGAATATCATGGGGTAAATATTATCCAAGCAATGCAAATTAAGTCTAGGGTTACTAACTGGGAGACAGGACAGCCACAGAGGCCAGAAAATCATGCTAATATTCTTGATTGTTATAAATATTAGAAAACAGCTTTGCAATTTTAGAAAGGCAAGAGACGTCAGAAAAGATGGGATATCAAGGAAAGTGTTGATTCTATCAGTTCTTGGGAAGTAACTTAAGAAAATCAGTGACTATGATTAATTCCAAATCATGAAAGATTTCAGAATCTGCAGAAGCTACCAAGTCCTTTGCAGACTGCAGTAGCAAAAAAGAATCTGGATCAGGGGTGAAATTCACTTACCTTCCCTATTGTTTTGCCAATGTTCAAAAACTCACACACGCCATCTTCTGCACATGCACAGAGGCTTAAAATGTCGCAAAGAAGTGATGTCATGACATATGCAGAGGTGGGCGGAGCCTCCCACAGCCGCCGCAACCGGTTCGAGCTGTATAGAACCGGCTGGATTTCAGCCCTGATCTGGATTCAATTCAACTGTTAGAAGACATAAAACCTTACAGACCAGTAAGTAACCTGTGCTTTGCTACTTATTGTTTTATTCACATAAACATCTTATACTGCTTTTGATCCAAGCTACAGGCTGTTTGGAACTTTGTAGAAAATAGTTAATCATCACATAGACACAGCATGTTTACCCCACTCAACTCATTCTTGGCAGAGAGTCAATATCACATGGCTTAATTGTCTACACAATGACCAAATTGTTATTCCAGCTGATCTGTCAGGTATTTTGAAAAACTTCATAAGAATACTTAGACATCACTCCATACGGAACACATGCAAAACTTTCCAGGTGGTTGCAAGAAAGTTAACATATTCATAGCAAAAAACCTTCTCGGCAAAAAAAACAAAACAAAAAAACAAAACCCCAAAATCCCACTGCTGGTTTACATGAATGCAAACTAGAGCCTGAAAGAGAATTGAAGCTCCTGTCTGTGGATTTATTTATTTATTTATTTATTTATTTATTTTAGAAAATTTATATTGCCACCTATTCACACATGGTGACTCAAGGCAGCTTAAAAAGGTAAAGGTAAAGGTTCCCCTTGCACATACGTGCTAGTCGTTGCCGACTCTAGGGGGCGGTGCTCATCTCCGTTTCAAAGCCTAAGAGCCAGTGCTGTCCGAAGACGTCTCCATGGTCATGTGGCTGGCATGACTCAACGCCAAAGGCGCAGGGAATGCTGTTACCTTCCCACCAAAGGTGGTCCCTATTTTTTCTACTTGCATTTTTACGTGCTTTCGAAACTGTTAGGCTGGCAGAAGCTGGGACAAGTAACGGGAGCTCACCCCGTTACATGGCAGCACTAGAGATTTGAACCACTGAGCTGCCGGCCTTTTGATCGACAAGCTCAGTATAAAAACATCACATATATAAAAATGAAAGTAATAGAAGAAAATAGTCAAATAATAAATTTATCATTAGAACTTAGGACTAAGAGCAAGTCTGGCCTAAACTCCGGGCTAGAAACCAGGAGCCTGTGAATTCTAGTCCCACTTTAGAGATGAAACCAGCTGGGTGACCTTGGACTGTGTGCTCTCTCTCAGCCCTAGGAGCCAAGCAATGGTTCTGAAAAGTGCCAAGAAAAACTGCAGAGACTTTTCTGCCGTTGCTAGGAATCAACACTGACTCAAAGGCACACCACCCTCAAAACCCCAAAAACAAAAAACACCCATCCTTGAGACTTAGCTACATACACTCTTTTCCAGATATTTCAAGACTGCTACTGCGGTCTGTCTTAAGAGATCTACTGCACTGATTGCTTTGAAAAAGGGCGAGCTGCAGATTTACAGGGACAGAGTTTACACTTTTTAGAGAGAAATACTCTTTCCATCACCCACAAACCAACAAGGAAGGAGCAGAGCAACTCCGACTGCAAAGCAAATTCTAGTGTAGGAAAATCTATTCTTAGTTTTCTTACATTATAAGTACCTCTCATTAAAGCCACTAAGTAGAGCCCGTGCAGCTTATCATGGAATGACAGCTATGAACATCAATTCCAGTTTTGGAAACAAACTTACACTCTCCCTTTGATTTCAGGGAAATGTATGTATGCAAATGCAAAAATCTCATAGTTCTACTTTAATAATTAGAATGGACTATGTGCTTTGACCACAATTGAATCCTAGACCTTTAGTGGGAATTGAATTAGATGACCAGGAGAAACCATCAGAACTAATAACTGTACAAGAATATTGTGAGACACATTTTTATCAAGACAATCATAATTATCATATTTTTCAGAGTATAAGACACACTCCCCCCCCCCCGCAAAGAGGGCGAAAATTTGGGGGATTCTTATATACCAAATATAGCCCCACCAAGAAATGGAGGTTTCAGAGGCTGAAAAAGCAAGGCGCAGAGCTCACAATCAACAAACCTGTTGCTAAAGTTCACCTCTGGGAACAGCTGATTGGGGGTATTCCGGGAGTCTGATCCACCCGCCAATCAGCTTTTTTCTTATTTTCTTCCCCAAAAACTAAGGCGTGTTTTATACTCTTATAGTCCGAAAAATACAGTAGAAGGAACAGAGGACACTTATAGTGAGTGTCAAAGAAACAGTGTCTGTCTGTCTGTCTACTTCTCTCTCTCATCTCTATCTATCTATCTATCTATCTATCTATCTATCTATCTATCTATCTATCTATCTATCTATCTATATATATATATATCTATCCTATTTATCTAGCGATCCATCCATCCATCCTATATCTACCTACCTACCTACCTACCTATCTATCTATCTATATCTATCAAATGTCAGTAATTCTCATATTCATATTCCAAATTTCAAAAACAGGGCAAAGCCAAGTAGGGTGTCATCAATGGATAATAATATCCAACCATCTTCTGTTCCTTTTCTCCAAGCCCACAATTTATGACTTTTATGCTGAAGCTAAAAATAGCAATCGTTTATTGGCGAAGAATAAGATCCCAGATGCTATTCAAGCTGATTGACACAAATAAAGGCAAATATAGGTGAACCAGGATAATATTGCAGGATCCAATCTGGGTTGGTCACTGGGAGATTTAGTCTTTGGAGTTTTTGGACTCATGCTGGAGCCCATCCTCAGAGTGTGAGCTTTGAGCTATTCCGTGTGTGATATTTATATGGTGCACGTTGTGTGTGGCTTTTTAGTTGTAGTGATTGACACAGTTAGGTAATGTGGCTTATTGTTTGTTCTGTATGTGTAGAGTACATATAGTTGATGAGCTAAAGGAGGAACTAAATATATTAAAATGTGAGTATAGTGATCAGGAAAAGGAGGAACCAATATATTATATGGAAAGGAAAAACCTAGAACGAAAAAACCCATACATATGCAAGTACTAACTGGGGGAGTGAGGTTTCTACTAGAAAAAAGTTAAAAAAAATAGTAAGCAATTTACATTTAACTATTGCAAATGAATTATTAATGCTATTTAATAGAAAATCTCACGGCATTCTATAAAGAACAATTTGATATGGCATTGCAATTTGGCAGCATAATTTAACCTCCCAAATAAATGTAAAGCTTAATTTTTAAAAAATAATAATTAAAATAAGACACATGATCAGTGAAGTTTAAACTCTCTCTCTCTCTCTCTCTCTGATCCCATCCTACCTCACAGGGCTGTTGTTGTGGGGGAAATAGGAGGTGGAAGGCATATTGTATATGTTCACCACCTTGAGTTATTTGTAAAAAAAATAAGGGTGGAATATAGATCTCGACAATGCTCTATTATTTGTTTCTGCTGGATGGCTGTTTCACACAAACATCTCTAATTTCTGCTTTCCCCCAAACTGGTACAAGCCACTTATTACTTCTCAAGTGCAGGAATCTCCCTTCTACTCCTTGATTATTGATATGCATTTCACACCTGTGTTTTCCCATTTTGAACAGTCATTTTGGGAACCTCTGTCTTAAGCCACTTAGAGTAAATGGTATTTGGTGCTTCATGCTGCTCTTATAGCAGCATGTCAGTCCCATGGTCAAACCACACCATGAAATCAACTCCCCAAGGAGGCTAAAACTATTTTTAAAGAAATTGGCTATAATAATAGAATCTTGCCAGCCTATTTGTGCAACACCTTCTGTTCCTTATTATTCAATAAAGAAGCCCCTGCCTGGTCCACTTCTGAATTTGGATATTGTCGACTTAAACATGTTTTAGCCTCTGGCAATGGAGCTTGCATGTCTCCATCAAGGTCATCTTCCCTACTTTCTACATAGCCATATCTCTGATTGGCTGTAGTGCTTGCCATGCCTCCTTCCCTCTAGAGCAGGGATTTCTAACCTCAGCCCTTTTAAGACTAGTGGGCTTCAACTCCCAGAATTCCCCAGCCAGGATGACTAGCTGAGGAATTCTGGGTGTTGAAGTCCACTAGTCTTAAAGGGCCCCTCCTCTAGAAGCTGGCCATGACCTGAACTTTCCTTGTGTACTGGGCTAGCAGGCTGTATGTTCAGAGATACAGAATGAAAAAGGCAGACTCTTGTTATTGATCCAACAATGGTCATTAAGTTAATCGATTCTTCTTACATTCCATTCAATTCTTATTTCTCCCAGAGGGCATCCTTTCCAACTCTGCCCAGGCTAGTTGAAACATGTTTCCCTTCCTTTCTCACCATCTGCATGCTAGACTGCAAAACTTTCCTTTATGTTTTTTTTTTTAATCCTCTTTTAAATTACAATATAGGAACATGACTGCTTGGTTTCCATGAAGCTGAATTATCAGTTCTTCCATGCTGCATTTCCATGAATCTACAGAGGGGTATAGGAGCAAAAGAACAACTTGCTCCCTGTTGCTTGATTACACAAACAGAGCAGTAATTAAATCCTAAGGGAAAAAAGCAAAATGGTCTATGATAGCATAAAAGGAAATAATGTGGGAAGAATATGAATAAATCCATGATTAGAGCCATGGTAGCACAGTAGTTAGAATCAGTGGTGAAATTTGAACCGGTTTACTACCGGTTCGCTGGCTGCGCATGCTCAGCTGGGATCGTCAGAGCCTCTTTTTTTACTTTTTAAAAGCATTTTGTAAAAAAAATAAGGGTGGAATATAGATCTCGACAATGCTCTATTATTTGTTTCTGCTGGATGGCTGTTTCACACAAACATCTCTAATTTCTGCTTTCCCCCAAACTGGTACAAGCCACTTATTACTTCTCAAGTGCAGGAATCTCCCTTCTACTCCTTGATTATTGATATGCATTTCACACTTGTGTTTTCCCATTTTGAACAGTCATTTTGGGAACCTCTGTCTTAAGCCACTTAGAGTAAATGGTATTTGGTGCTTCATGCTGCTCTTATAGCAGCATGTCAGCCCCATGGTCAAACCACACCATGAAATCAACTCCCCAAGGAGGCTAAAACTATTTTTAAAGAAATTGGCTATAATAATAGAATCTTGCCAGCCTATTTGTGCAACACCTTCTGTTCCTTATTATTCAATAAAGAAGCCCCTGCCTGGTCCACTTCTGAATTTGGATATTGTCAACTTAAACATGTTTTAGCCTCTGGCAATGGAGCTTGCATGTCTCCATCAAGGTCATCTTCCCTACTTTCTACATAGCCATATCTCTGATTGGCTGTAGTGCTTGCCATGCCTCCTTCCCTCTAGAGCAGGGATTTCTAACCTCAGCCCTTTTAAGACTAGTGGGCTTCAACTCCCAGAATTCCCCAGCCAGGATGACTAGCTGAGGAATTCTGGGTGTTGAAGTCCACTAGTCTTAAAGGGCCCCTCCTCTAGAAGCTGGCCATGACCTGAACTTTCCTTGTGTACTGGGCTAGCAGGCTGTATGTTCAGAGATACAGAATGAAAAAGGCAGACTCTTGTTATTGATCCAACAATGGTCATTAAGTTAATCGATTCTTCTTACATTCCATTCAATTCTTATTTCTCCCAGAGGGCATCCTTTCCAACTCTGCCCAGGCTAGTTGAAACATGTTTCCCTTCCTTTCTCACCATCTGCATGCTAGACTGCAAAACTTTCCTTTATGTTTTTTTTTTTAATCCTCTTTTAAATTACAATATAGGAACATGACTGCTTGGTTTCCATGAAGCTGAATTATCAGTTCTTCCATGCTGCATTTCCATGAATCTACAGAGGGGTATAGGAGCAAAGAACAACTTGCTTGTTGCTTGAGACCACAGCTCTTAATATAGGGTGAACCCAGCAACAGGCTGGGGAAAAACCTCTCCTTTATACAGTTCTGTTGGAGGCTTAATCAGCGTGCTGATTTCCGCTCAAATATTTAAAGGTACAAACATGAATACATAACACTCCTCCCTCCCAGAAAACACTTTGCCTCTATTTACATATTTATTTACATTTTTTAATGAGTCACGCAAATAACCTGGGCGCCTCCTAGTTCTTTCTGACCTGCGCGGTTCAGTTCTGGGTGGTGTTTGAGCTGGTCGGAGGGCTGTTTTCCTCCCAGCTCTTTCTCTGAGCCAACGGGCTCCGGATTATTGGCCGACTTTTTTCTTGGCCATCCGCCTTGGATTATTTTGAAACTGTCCCTGCTGTTTCCTCGAACCTGATGGCGTCGCTGGAACTCTTGGACCTCAGCTAAGTCTTGCGCCTCCCGGTCATTGTCAGCTGTGAATTCAAATTGGTATTGGTCATGATCTGTTTCATTTGGTTCGGTTTGATCAGTTATTCGTTTCGTATCTGATCTATGTCTCCACACTCGGTTGTCTGGTAGCTCTACCACGATTTTGGGCGGTTATCTTTATTATTTGTCCTGCGAACCAACTAGGGCCGTCCCCATAGTTTCGGGCCCACACCCGGTCGCCTACGCTCATTTCCCTTGTCTTTTCTAGTTCCCCCTTGTAACCCTCTGGTGTGTAATGGGGATTCAAACGGTCAAGTGGGCATCGGAGTTTCCGTCCCATTAGTAATGCTGAGGAGTTTAACGGTTATCTATACGATAAAATCGTTCAGCTTCGGGATGGTTTGGACCAAGATTGCGGTGCAAGACATAGTCTTGTGACATTTTATGGGATGAGTTTGACCCTGTCGCTCCGAGGACATGGACAGGCTGTTGGGGAGGCTGAATGCCACCAATGTTTACTGGACCGTGCCTCCTGGTTGGTGCTGGCCACGCAGGAGGTGACACGAGGCTGGCTCCAGGCGATCTGGCGCTTCCTTGGTGGAGGGTGTCTTTCCGGCCGCCTTGAAAGAGGCGGTGGTGAGGCCCTCCTCAAGAAGCCTTCCTGACCCGGCTGTTTTAGGTAATTATCGTCGGTCTCCAACCCGCTTAGAAATATGGTGGCATATCAGTTTCCCTTGCACCTGGATGAAACTGTCTATCTAGACCCGTTCCAGTCCGGTTTCCGCCCGGTTACAGCACGGTTTGGTCGCGCAGGATGATCTCTGAGGGCCAGGGATAGGGGTTGTTCCTCTGCCCTGGTCCTATTAGACCTCTCAGCGGCTTTTGATACCATCGACCATGGTATCCTGCTGCGCCTGCTGGAGGATTGGGAGTGAGGCACCGTTTATCGGTGGTTCTCCTCCTATCTCTCCGACCGGTCGCAGTCGATGTTGACAGGGGGCAGAGGTCGGCCCGGGCGCCTCACTTGTGGGGTGCCGCGGATCGATCTCTCGCCTTCTGTTCAACATCTACATGAAGCCGCTGGGTGAGATCATCAGTGGGTTCGTGTGAGGTACCAGCTGTCGGATGACACCCAGCTGTACTTTTCCACGGACCACCCAAAAGCCATCAGTGCTGTCCCGGTGTCTGGAGGCCGACGGGTCTGGATGGGGAGAAACAGGCTCAAGCTCAATCCTCCAAGACAGAGTGGCTGTGGATGCCGGCATCCCGGTACAGTCAGCTAAATCCAGGCTGACCATCGGTGGCGAGTCATTGGCCCCGATAGGGTGCGCAACGGCGTCCTCCTGGATGAGCGGCTGTCTCTAGAAGATCACTTGACGGCCGCCTCCAGGAAGCGTTCAGGCTGGAGACCTGGTCGCCAGTTGCGCCTTTCTGGACCGGGAGGCCCTATGCACGGTCACCACGCTCTCGTGACGTCTCGCCTGGATTACTGCACGCTCTCTACATGGGCTTCCTTGAAGGGCATCCGGAGGCTACAGTTAGTCCAGAATGCGGCTGCGGGTGATAGATGGAGCCTCGTGGCTCCCGATAACACCCATCCTGCGCAGGCTGCACTGGCTACCTGTGGTTTTCGGTGCGCTTCAGGTTTGACCACCTTAAGCGCTCATGGCATAGGGCCGGGTTATCTACGGGACCGCTACTGCGACCAGATACCTCTCACCCGCGCTCACAGAGGGACTCCTCAGGGTGCCGTCAGCTAGGCAGTGTCGTCTGGCGGCCCCAGGGAAGGGCCTTCTCTGTGGGGCTCCCACCCTCTGGAACGAACTCCCCAGGACTCCACTTCCAGATCTTCGAACCTTCCGCCGCGAGCTCAAGACTCATTTATTCATCTGTGCAGGACTGGCTTAGACTTTTAAATTTAGAGGGGTTTTAAATTGATTTTAATATTTATATTTCTATTTTTATAATTGGTATTATTAATTATTGGCATTAGAATAAGTCTTTTAATGATTATTTTAATTTGTTTTTTTTATATGCCTGTAACCCCCTGGTCCTTTGGGAGATGGGATTTATAAGTTTTTTTTAATAATTTGGGCTTTTCCGGTGGCCGTGCTTGGGGTTCTGTGCTGATGGCAGGAAAAGTCTATCTTTGTTTGCCAGTCACCTGGCTTGAGCCTGGACAATGCCTCCTTAGCGCTCCGGACGGAACGCTCTGCAAGGCCATTCGGCGCAGGGTGGAAAGGCGCAGAGAGGGCATGTCGGATGCCCTCCTCTGCCAGGTATTCTTCAAACTGGGCTGCCGTGAATTGAGGCCCATTGTCGGACACCAGAGTGTCCGGCAACCCGTGAGTTGCAAATAGGTGGCGCAGGGCTGCGATTACTGCTTTGGCCGTAGTGGATTTCATGAGTATGATCTCCAACCATTTAGAGAATGCATCAACAACCACTAGGAACGTTTGGCCGTGGAAGGGGCCAGCAAAATCAATGTGGATTCTTGACCAGGGCCCTTGGGGCTTTTCCCATTCCCTGACTGGGGCCGTTGGGGGTAGAGGTCTGGACTCTTGGCAAGCCTGGCATTTCCCTACCCTCTCAGCAATCTCTGCGTCCATGAGTGGCCACCACACATAGCTTCTAGCTAACCCCTTCATCCTTACGATCCCTGGGTGACCCTCGTGGAGGAGGTCCAATACCTTTCCCCTTAATTTATCAGGAATTATTACACGATCACCCCATAACAGGCACCCCCCTTGAGCCGAGAGCTCATCACGTTTTTTAACAAATTCTTTGAACCGTTAAGCCCGGTATGACCACCCTCTGTACCCAACCGGTACAGTCCTTAACACAATGTCGGTATGATGCCGAGCCACTTCCTTAGATGTGACTGGGCCAGAGTCCAACGAGTCAATAAGTAGGATGGGCGTCCCGGGTGGGGTCTTGATCGCCCCTGGCAGTGGGCATCGGCTCAATGCGTCTGCATGCCCCACTTCTTTTCCTGGTCGATGCTGCAGCTTGTATATAGCGGCTAGAATATAGTCCATCGGGTCAAGCGTGGCGAAAGTGCCACAGGCGTTGGCGGTCGCCAGCCAGTATCCCTAGTAGCGGTCTGTGGTCAGTCACGATTTCAAAATTCCGCCCAAAGACATACTCATGGAATTTTTGACCCCTGACACAATGGCTAGTGCTTCTTTGTCTAATTGGCTATAATTTCTCTCTGGGGAGGACATCGTTCTAGAGTAAAAAGCTATAGGGGCTTCTGTGCCGTTTGGAAGTCTATGGCTGAGTACAGCCCCCACCCCATAAGGGGAGGCATCGCAAACCAGCACTAGGGGTAATGAGTTGTGATATTGGATGAGCAGGCTATCACTTGAGAGCAGGTTCTTTACTGCTTCAAAAGCCCTATTTTCCGACTTTCCCCAAGACCAAACAGTATTTTTTCCTAAGAGCCTATGCAGCGGTTCCATAGCAGTTGCTTTGTTCTTTAAAAGACCCCGTACAAATTCACCGGTCTCAGGAGTGCCTGCAGCTCTGCTTTGTTTTTGGGCGCTGGAGCCTTCCTAATTGCCTTAACCTTGCTCTCAGTGGGGTGAATTCCTTTCTTGTCTATCCGGTAGCCCAAGAAATCGACGGATTCGACCCCTATCTGGCATTTGTTTGCCTTGACTTTTAATCCGCTGTCCGGAAAATGCTCAAGACCTTTCTTAACCGCTCCCCAATTCCTCCATGTTTTCCCTGAAATTAGGACATCATCAGTAGGAACTACCCTGGGAGCCCTTGCAGTAGTCGTTCCATTAGGTTTTGGAACAGCCCTGGTGCCACACTAACCCCAAATTGCAATCGGGTGCACTTGAATGCCCCCTGTGCGTTACAATCGTTTGGGCTTGGCTGTGCGGGCGTCTACTGGCAGTTGTTGGTAGGCTTGGGCCAAGTCTAACTTTGCAAAGACTTGCCCTTGCCCCAAGGAGTGCAATAAGTGTTGCACCACGGGAACTGGCGCTTTTCTGTAAGGCTTTGTTAAGCGTCGCCTTGTAGTCAGCGCAAATTCTAATTGACCCGTCCGGCTTTATTGGGGTGACGATTGGCGTCTCCCACTTTGCGTGATCGACTGGCACCAAAATCCCCTGATTTATGAGCTTGTCCAGCTCCTTATCAATTTTGGTTTTAGGGCAAAGGACTCTCCTCGCCTTAAGCCTAATGGGGCTACCTGGGGTCTAAGTTGAAGGAAATAGGGGTCCCCTTGTACTTGCCCAGGCAGTCCTTGAAGACATCTTGAACTCGTTAAAGAGAATGTCTTTCAGGTTACAGTCACTTCTGTAGATGCCAGTCACTCCCATGCCCAGGGCACGAAACCAGTCTAGTCCCAACAGACTGGGCAGAGTTCCTTCGGCGATCGTGATGGGCAGGGTCTTCTTGTGTGGACCGTACTCGACTCGGACGGTGGTCCCTCGAACAGGGATGCGATTCCCTGGTAGTCGTGCACTCGTAGCCGCTGTGCTTGCAGGTGGCGCTTGCGACAGACGGCAGTGACTTCGCCAAAGTGTCCCAGGACATGATGGTGATCGCTGATCCGTGTCTACTTCAAGCCGGCACCGTACTCCCTCTATTTTTGGCTTGGTGAAGATCTTCTTCTCCACTTGGGTCAAGGCGCGGCCTATGACCACAGTTGTTTGGTTGGAATCCGCGCCTTTTTTGTTTGAGCCAATCGGGTCGCCTTGCCGATTCCAGCGCTCTGATTGATTTGAATTTTCGGCGGAAGGTTGGGCGCTCGACAAACTTGAGCTAGGTGCCCTTTCTTCCCACACCGCCGACAGGTCGCGTCCTTAAACTTGCAGCGTTGGCGCTGGTGTTGACCCCGCAGCTTCCGCATTCATCTCGGTCCCCTTTGTCGCGTTTCTCGGTTCGGCAGACCCCTTCCTCATCTTCACCGTCGGATTCGGTCTGAACCTCCTCCTGGTGCAGTTGCCTTGGCGCTCGCCTTTGGTGGGACAGGCTTCTGCAGTGTCTCCGCCGCTTGGGTGGACATTTCATGTGCTCTGGCTTCGTCCAGGCGTGGCCAGAGTTAGGTTGCTCTTTGCTAGCAGCCGCCGCCGCAAACGGATGTCTTTGACCCCTCGGATGAGTTGCTCGAGAGCACCTCGTCTAGGTCGCGGTATCCACAGTCCTTGGGCGCTCTTCTTAGGCGGCCATGTAGTCACCGATGGTTTCGCCCTCCATCTGCCTTCGCTCTCCGAATTCAAACCGCCGCACGATTTGGACGGCGTTGGTGCAGTGGTTTTAGTAAAGTCTGTAGAGTTGGCCATGACACCGACTGCAACGGCGCTTGGCTCTGCCAGGGCTTCCGCGATATCGATGACCTCCGGACCACAGTGGCTTAAGAAATAAGCCCTTTTTGGTTATCTGGAACTCCTTGCAGTTCGTTGGCTTCTAGAAAGCTTTGAAGCGGGTCATATCGTTCCCCATTTCTCCTTAGCCGGGTCAAACGGTGCGGGCGGAGTGTAACTGGCCATCTCCGCTTTTCTGCCCTGAGTTTGCTGGGTTCGGGTCTATCGTGCTTCAGCTCGGTTCTGGTTCTCCTTAGCCTCGAGATCCCATCCTCGTCGCCAATGTTAAGTTCTGGAAGTAACGAGGCTGGAGACCAGGGTAGTGACAACAGCTCTTTAATATAGGGTGAACCCAGCAACAGGCTGGGGGAAAAACCTCTCCTTTTATACAGTTCTGCTGGAGGCTTCGTCCAATCAGCAACGTGCTGATTTCCCACTCAAATATTTAAAGGTACAAACATGAATACATAACAGGCCCCTCCTCTAGAAGCTGGCCATGACCTGAACTTTCCTTGTGTACTGGGCTAGCAGGCTCTATGTTCAGAGATACAGAATGAAAAAGGCAGACTCTTGTTATTGATCCAACAATGGTCATTAAGTTAATCGATTCTTCTTACATTCCATTCAATTCTTATTTCTCCCAGAGGGCATCCTTTCCAATTCTGCCCAGGCTAGTTGAAACATGTTTCCCTTCCTTTCTCACCATCTGCATGCTAGACTGCAAAACTTTCCTTTATGTTTTTTTTTTTAATCCTCTTTTAAATTACAATATAGGAACATGACTGCTTGGTTTCCATGAAGCTGAATTATCAGTTCTTCCATGCTGCATTTCCATGAATCTACAGAGGGGTATAGGAGCAAAAGAACAACTTGCTCCCTGTTGCTTGATTACACAAACAGAGCAGTAATTAAATCCTAAGGGAAAAAAGCAAAATGGTCTATGATAGCATAAAAGGAAATAATGTGGGAAGAATATGAATAAATCCATGATTAGAGCCATGGTAGCACAGTAGTTAGAATCAGTGGTGAAATTTGAACCGGTTTACTACCGGTTCGCTGGCTGCGCATGCTCAGCTGGGATCGTCAGAGCCTCTTTTTTTACTTTTTAAAAGCATTTTGTAAAAAAAGCGGCAAGCGGGAAAGTGGGCGACCGGGCATTGGGTGGGCATGGTGGGGGAGTGCAAGGATTTTTGCTACCGGTTCTCCAAACCACTCGCCGTCATCGCTGCCAGATCGGACGATCCGGACCAAACTGGGAGTATTTCACCCTTGTTAGAATGCAGTACTGCAGGCTAACTCTGCCCACTACCAGGAGTTCAATCTTGACTGGTTCAAGGTTGACTCAGCCTTCCATCCTTCTGAGGTCAGTAAACTGAAGACCCAGATTGTTGGGGGCAATATGCTGACTCTGTAAACCACTTAGAGAAGGCTGTAAAAGCAGTGTGAAACACTGTGTAAGTCTATGCACTATTTCTATTGCTACCACTATTTGGTGAAGCAAACGATGGAGACTAGACAGACACCATATTGGGTCAACACAGGAGCCAACCACCAAGGCCTGCCATTTCTGCATGGACAGGAAGCACAGGAAGTTATGGGAACACTAATTAGACGTTGTCCATACAGGCAATCCTTGACTTACATTCAATCGGAATAGAGCTGGACGGTTTCTAATCCAACCCCCTGCTCAAGCAGGAGACCCTATACCATTTCAGACAAGTGACTGTCCAGACTCTTCTTAAAAACCTCCAGGGATGAAGCACTCACAACTTCTGATGGCAAGCTGTTCCACTGGTTAATTGTCCTCACTGTTAGGAAGTTTCTCAATTCCAGGTTGCTTCTTTACTTGATTAGTTTCCATCCATTGTTTCTTGTCCTGCCCTCTGGTACTTTGGAAAATAAGTTGACCCCCCTCCCTTTGTGGCAACCTCTCAAATACTGGAATACTGCTATCATGTCCTCCCAATCCTTCTTTTGTCTAGACTAACCAAACCCAAATCCTGCAACCATTCTTGCAGGCCTTAAATTGTCTTAGTTTGCTATTCTTTGCATTTTTCCCAAAGTCTCATCATCTTTTTTGTAATGTGGTGACCAAAACTGGATGCAGTATGACCACAGTTGGGACCTGAATTTCAATTGCTAAGCAATGAATTATTAAGCAAGTCATTATGTCACTGGATCCAATTTTATGACCATTTTTACCATGGTTGTTAAGCAAATCATGTAAATTAAGTGAATCCAGGAGTGAAATCCAGTAAGTTCTGACAGGTTCTGGAGAACCGATAGGAGAAATTTTGAGTAGTTTGGAGAACCGGCAAATATCACCTCTGACTGGCCCCAGAGTGCGGTGGGAATGGAGATTTTGCAATATCCTTTCCCCAGGAATAGGGAAGGAATGGAGATTTTGCAGTATCCTTCCCCTGCCATGCCCACCAAGCCATGCCCAGCAAGCCACGCCACGCCACGCCCACAGAACTGGTAGTAAAAAAAATTGGATTTCACCACTGAGTGAATCAAACAATTGTTAAGTGAATCCAGCTTTCTCAATTGACTTTGTCAAAAGCTGGCTGGGAAGGTCACAAATAGTGATTGTATAACTGTGAGACATTGCATCCATCATCAATGCAAGCTGGTTGCCAAGCAACTAAATTGTGTGATTTCAGGGGTGACAAGTCACTATTTCTAAGGCCATCATAATTTTGAAGTGTCATTCTATAATCATAAGTCGATGCTACCTTACTTGTAGTCCAAATTGAGCATCAAGATGGTCTTATTTACAATCCATTGCAAGCAACACTGGAATTTCTGAACTTGGCATAAAAAATAGTTATGAGCAGCATGGGAGACTAGCAGGTTAGGTTGCAGTGCAGGATTGCACAAATTAGATATGACTGACTGATTAACCAGCTGCCTGTGTCTTAGGTATTCAGCAGCTCTATAATTTTCAAAGGTGCACAGACCAGAAATATTTTTTTTCGCACGTCTCATTTATTATTTTGATTCTCTGTCACTGAATGATGGTAAACAAGGTTACTAGGATTCTACTCTGGTAGAACATGCTATTATTAAATGCCTTATCATTACATTAATTCCACTGCAAAATGGCAAAGTAGTTTGAGGTTCCAAGTTCCTCTGTCAAATATAAGTTTGTTGTTGATAACAGCAGGATGTCTTTCACAAGAACAGTGTGTTCCAACAAAGAGGTGGAGAATTCAAGAGATGGTTCAGGAATTAGATGTCTATCATATTTTGCAGGACATCATGTTCTGGGCAGCTAACTGGCCCAAACTGCGCACTTTCACAAGATGTAGGTTTTTGAAAATGTAAGTAGGGAGGTTGATATAATGATATATTCCTTGGTAGACCTGACTTTAATTCCTGCATTGTTTTTCTTGTAGCTCTGAGGTTGTTTTTTAAATTTTGGTAGAAAAGAATAATGCAATTACATGTGAGTGGAAGTGGTTGCTATCTAACCTACTTAAATACAGCTGCAATGTTATTAATCATGTGCGCAACAAAACTTATATCTGCATTTTTATTTAGAGTTTTCCATTACATTCAGAGTCACGGTCCAGGCTGATTAAGAACTGGAATATATGGATATTAGGGTTTAAGGCAATGCAAATAAACCCAGCCTTCAATAGTTCCCACTGAATTTGCTACAATGAAATCAAGTGTTTATAATTTGAGCAGTTAATGATGGAGGAACATATCCACAGGTCCAGGAGTTGCCTTCATAAAGAGGAGGTTTACCTACACATTTCAGTGGTGTTACTTCAGATACTTATGTTGATGAAGCACTGTCATTGCTATCCAAATGTACAATTAAATTGCTTGGGGACTAAATTGAGAGACTAAGTCTAAAGCTGGATGGGGAGGGGGAGAAAGTTCAGGATACATCTATCAAAGCAGCAACATTCTTTGAGCCATGGTGGCTCAGTGGTTGGAATGCAGCATTAAAAGCTACTTCTGCTGATTGCCAACTGCCAGGAGTTCAGCAGTTCAAGTCTCACCGGTTCAAAGTTGACTCAGCCTTCCATCTTTCCATGGATGGTAAAATGAGGACCCAGATTGTTGGGAGCAATATGCTGACACTGTAAACCACTTAGAGAGGGCTGTAAAGCACTGTGAAGCAGTATATAAGTCTAAGTGCTATTGCAGGGGTGTCAAACTCAATTCCATTGAGGGCCGCATCAGGGTTGTGTTTGATCTCAGGAGGCTGGGGTGGGCATGGCTAGGGTGGGAATGGCCAGGTTGATGTCACTCATGTGGGGGGTGCCTGTGGTGTCTCGAACACTCTACCAGCAAAAATGGGCTCCTGAGCTCCATTTTAGGCCGTAGCAGTCTCCTGCAACCCTCTGCCAGTGAAAATGGAGTTGGGGGGGGGGGCTCGTGAGCTCCATTTTTCCTGGCAGAGGCACCGCAGGGCGGTCCTTCGCTGTTTCCAGGGTGGCCCTGTGGGCCAGATCTAAGCACCCTGCGGGCCAGATCCTGCCCCTTTGCTATTGCTGTTCTCGCATTGAAATTTAAATACCGTATTTTTCGGACTATAAGATGCATCAAGATTTCGAAGAGGTAAGCAAGAATAAAAAAAGGTTTTGCCCTTCCCGTCCCCCCTGGAGCACTCTGCAGGTCTCCCAAAGCCTCTGCACGCCCTGTTTTTGTGAAAAACGGACCCATTTTCCACCTGTTTTTCACAAAAATGGGGCGGTTGCCCTCCCCAGCTCACAGGAATACTCTGCAGGCCTCCCAAAGCCTCTGCACACCCTGTTTTTGTGAAAAATGGGCCCGTTTTTCACAAAAACGTGACATGAGGGGAGGGGCTTCGGGATGCCAAAAATGGCTGTATTCGGTATATAAGATGCACCAACATTTCCACCCTCTTTTAGGCGGGGGAGAAGTGTGTCTTATACTAGGAAAAGTACAGTATGTTTTTTTAAAAAATTGAAAGGAAAAGGAAGCTTCTGGACTCTGCTAGAGTGGAATAAAGTATTAATAAATAATATTTTGGCAATAAAGGGCTTAAGATGGCTCTGGTCTAAAAGCAGCTAGGAAATGTGGGTATGGGGCACATTTGCAACAGGATGGGAATGAATGACATCCATTCTTGTGCTCAAATAGTGCTGAGCGGCCCATACTGACAATGGGTCAAGCAGAGAGTGCAGATCTGCTATGAAAAACGACAAGTGACTCTATATATTTAATAAATGGAGGATTTAATATGAAACCCTAAAGTACAGCTTCCCAAATACTGGAAAACTAGAGCACAAACAAAAATAGTTTTAAAAGTAGTTTTCTCCTTGATTTGTGGTCTTCTGGGGGAAAAGTGCAGAGAGCAAATGCAGGCATTTAAGAAAAATACTCTTGGAAAGCATTCAAAGTTACAATTCCGCACACACACACACACACACCCATCAATCATCTGAAGTGATACAATCCCCAGAGGTTCTTTCCCCATGGTGAGACCAGCTGCCATCCCGGCTCCTCCCTCCCCAGCCTGCTTCCCTCAATAGCCAGGATAAAACTGAGTTCACTTCATAGGGTGAACCAGAGGTTCCCAATCTTTTTCGCCCGCGGCTCCCCCGGAAATCCGACCTGCAACTGCGCATGCGCACCAGACGCGCCCGCGGCTCCCCCGGAAATCCGACCTGCAACTGCGCATGCGCACCAGACGCCCCAGAAATGGCGCATCAGCGCCGGACCCAGCGGGCGCAGATATTCCGCGGCGCCCCCATGACGATAGCGCGGCTCCCTGGGGAGCCGCGGCTCACAGTTTGGGAATCACTGGGGTGAACTATTGTTTCAATACTTGTCTCCCAATTATGTTTTCATCAGGTCAGTAGAAGAATGGTTATATTATTATTTAAGAATTATCGCCTGCATCAATTGCTTCCATTTCTTTCCCCTTTCTGTCATTTCACTTCAGTTGGATTGCACATCATTACTTTAAATAATAATAATGTAGTTAGCAATGTGGTGTCTTAAAAGTGACATCTTGAAAACAGTTTAATTTTCATTTATGCCAATTCAGTCACTCCATATTTATTTAAGACTCTTTCCCACTATGCTAACTGCTTTTGGGAAGGCTCTGAGGACCCAATCCCAGGTTTTGGGAGCATCTGTTTGTAAAGCTCACCTTGGATTTTTGAGCTGCTGATTCTCCCTCTGACTTTTTAAATTGTTCAGTTGAATTTTCAACGCTTGGTGAGGTTGTATGTCTTTATGTGCAACATTATTACGGAGCTTCATATATAATACATGATTAATATGTTTGAAAATTAATTAAGACTGTGCTCACTGAAAAGACTACTAACATGGCTCTGAATAATCACTCATCTTAAGCATTTAGCTCTGGTGGGGTTTGCAAGCAAAGGTGGCAATTAGGGGTTTTTCTATCACCAAGATGTCATTCTTTCGTGCCCAGAACATATGGACAATGATCATTCAGATGGACTCTAGCAGATGTTAAACACACAGGGCATGGCTTGGAATGCACGGCTAGACCCAAGCTGTTTGAATAATGCCTAATTGTGGTTCTGGCTTCCATGAAATTGTATACCTGAGGGTAGACACAAAAGCAGGCATTAGCACACAGCATCACAAGTAGAGTTGCTGTAGACAGATAATTAATTTGCTGGGAGTAGCAGAAAAAGTACAAGGGGGGGGGGGAAATGCTGTCCCCCCCACCCCCGCATTGCCAATTGTGGTGACCCATTTAAAAAGCTGCCAGGAATTTTCTAGCTTTTTATACTTGCATAACTATCTAGATAGTAAATCATGTATTAAGTTATTAAATCTGTATATAATGAAAGTCCAGAGCCTATGGCTCAGAATACAAGATGCCATTCGTCTAAAATTAATGTGCAGAAATAAGAGATGTATGATGTCCATCTTATGGCCTTGATATGTAAAAAAATTTAAAAAGTTGAGGTTAGGGTTAGTAACTGAGAAAATAGTGATATGCACACATAGTGGTTTGCTCAACCAGGTTCTCCATGTTAAATATGCTCTATAACTTTATATATATATATATATATATATATATATATATATATATATATATATATATATATATATATATATATATATATATATATATATATATATATAGGTCTTTGGTTGTTCGGGTTTTCTCCGTGTAAAATTGGAAGTGTCTTGGCGACGTTTTGAAGTCTCATTCGTCATCTTCAGGCTTCAACCGTGCTTCTGGGAGCAATGTGTGATCGCAGCTGTTTCTTCCTTTTAACTGCTAGTGGGGTTTGAACTGATTGGGTGGGAGCTTGGCTGTGCTCTGATTGGATGGGGGTTTTCTGTGCTCTGATTGGCTGGGGTGTGTCCTGTGTTGGTGGGGGCTTGGTTGTGCTCAGTCTAGTCTGTGCTGCAGGGGGATTTGAGCTGGTGAGCTGCATAGCTGTTGTTTGGCTTTGTGGTCGTGCTACATCTTCATAGTGGGTGTCAGTCTGCTGCATGAATGGATTGGAGGGGTTTGAAATGGCTAATGTTGCAGCTGCGGTCTGGCTTCTGGTCCTTGGTCGTGCTTCATGATCAGTGTGGGTTTGGGTCTGCTTTCTGGGTGGATGTGCGTGGGTGACATCCTGTGTGGACCTTGTGAGTGTGGGTCTGGTGTCATTCCTCATGTTAGGGACTCGTTTGTCAATAAGGGCGGGTTTCCAAATGGCTGGTAGGCGGGAGGTGTCATCTCGTTTGTTCATGCTGTGTGGGCATTTTTCTATCTCAATGGCTTCTCTGATTTTCTATCTCAATGGCTTCTCAATGGCTTCTCTTCTTTGAGATAGAAAAACGCCCACACAGCATGAACAAACGAGATGACCCCTCCAATCCATTCATGCAGCAGACTGACACCCACTATGAAGATGTAGCAATCCCCCTGCAGCACAGACTAGACTGAGCACAACCAAGCCCCCACCAACACAGGACACACCCCCATCCAATCAGAGCACAGAAAAACCCCCATCCAATCAGAGCACAGCCAAGCTCCCACCCAATCAGTTCAAACCCCCACTAGCAGTTAAAAGGAAGAAACAGCTGCGATCACACATTGCTCCCAGAAGCACGAAGCTGAAGCCTGAAGATGACGAATGAGACTTGTCGAACGTCGCCAAGACACTTCAATTTTACACGGAGAAACCCGAACAACCAAAGACCTATATACAAACACCCGTGAAAACCTCAGAAAACAAATATATATATATATATATATATATAGGTCTTTGGTTGTTCGGGTTTTCTCCCGTGTAAAATTGGAAGTGTCTTGGCGACGTTTCGACGAAGTCTCATTCGTCATCTTCAGGCTTCAGCTTCGTGCTTCTGGGAGCAATGTGTGATCGCAGCTGTTTCTTCCTTTTAACTGCTAGTGGGGGTTTGAACTGATTGGGTGGGAGCTTGGCTGTGCTCTGATTGGATGGGGGTTTTTCTGTGCTCTGATTGGATGGGGGTGTGTCCTGTGTTGGTGGGGGCTTGGTTGTGCTCAGTCTAGTCTGTGCTGCAGGGGGATTTGAGCTGGTGAGCTGCATAGCTGTTGTTTGGCTTTGTGGTGGTGCTACATCTTCATAGTGGGTGTCAGTCTGCTGCATGAATGGATTGGAGGGGTTTGAAATGGCTAATGTTGCAGCTGCAGTCTGGCTTCTGGTCCTTGGTCGTGCTTCATGATCAGTGTGGGTTTGGGTCTGCTTTCTGGGTGGATGTGCGGTGGTGACATCCTGTGTGGACCTTGTGAGTGTGGGTCTGGTGTCATTCCTCGTGTTAGGGACTCGTTTGTCAATAAGGGTGGGTTTCCAAATGGCTGGTAGGCGGGAGGTGTCATCTCGTTTGTTCATGCTGTGTGGGCGTTTTTCTATCTCAATGGCTTCTCTGATTATTCTGTTGTTAAAGTGTTCAGTTTTGGCGATAGTTCTGGTCTTTTTAAAGTCAATATCATGTCCTGTGACTTTAAAGTGTTGGACCAGGGAAGAAGTTGGTTCCTCTTTTTTGAATGAGTTCTTGTGTTCTTCAATGCGTGCACTTATTCTTCTGTTGGTTTGTCCAATGTATGTGGTGGGGCAGGCGGTGCATGGGATTTCATATACTCCTTGATTTTCTAACTCAATTTTGTCTTTGGGGTTTCTTAGGATGGTGGATATTTTTCTGTTTGTGCAGAATGCTGTCTTGATGTTGTGTTTGTGGAGGATCTTGCTGATTCTGTCTGTGGTGCCTTTTATATATGGGAGGAGGGCTGTGCCGTTTTCTTGTTCTCTGTCTTGGATTTTAGTGGGGGTTCTTTTGGATTAGCTTGGTAATCTTATTTGTTTTGGAATCCATTGGATGTTAGTACGTTAGTGAGAGTGTCTAGTTCGGGTTTTAGGTGTTGTTCATCAGCTAAGCATTTTGTTCTGGAGATGAGTGTCTTGGCTACGGAGTTGATCTGTGCTGGGTGGTGGTGTGAGAGTGCGTGCAGATAGCAGTTTGTGTGTGTTTTCTTCTGGTAGATGGTGTGTCCTAGGGAGCCATTGGGTTTCTGTAGACTAAGACATCCAGGAAGGGAAGTTGGTTATTACCTTCTGTTTCCATGGTGAACTGTATTTTGGGGTGTAGGCTATTGAGGTGTGTGAGGAAGTTGTCAAGTTTTCCTTTCCCGTGTGGCCAGATTATGACGGTGTCGTCTACATATCTGAGCCAGAGTTTGGGTTTGTGATCAGATTTTTCTAGAGCTTGGGTTTCAAAGTGTTCCATGTATAGATTGGCAATGACAGGTGAGAGGGGTGATCCCATGGGTGCTCCTTCTACTTGTTTGTATTTTTGTCCATTATAGATGAAGTATGTGTTGCATAGGCAGTGGTTGGTCAGATCTAGGATGTGCTTGGGGGTTATATTTGTTTTGGATAGCTGTCAAGGCTTCTTTGATTATTCTGTTGTTAAAGTGTCCAGTTTTGGCGATAGTTCTGGTCTTTTTAAAGTCAATATCATGTCCTGTGACTTTAAAGTGTTGGACCAGGGAAGAAGTTAGTTCCTCTTTTTGAATGAGTTCTTGTGTTCTTCAATCGTGCACTTATTCTTCTGTTGGTTTGTCCAATGTATGTGGTGGGGCAGGCGGTGCATGGGATTTCATATACTCCTTGATTTTCTAACTCAATTTTGTCTTTGGGGTTTCTTAGGATGGTGGATATTTTTCTGTTTGTGCAGAATGCTGTCTTGATGTTGTGTTTGTGGAGGATCTTGCTGATTCTGTCTGTGGTGCCTTTTATATATGGGAGGAGGGCTGTGCCGTTTTCTTGTTCTCTGTCTTGGATTTTAGTGGGGGGTTCGTTTTGGGTTAGCTTGGTAATCTTATTTGTTTTGGAATCCATTGGATGTTAGTACGTTAGTGAGAGTGTCTAGTTCGGTTTGAGGTGTTGTTCATCAGCAAAGCATTTTGTTCTGGAGATGAGTGTCTTGGCTACGGAGTTGATCTGTGCTGGGTGGTGGTGTGAGAGTGCGTGCAGATAGCGGTTTGTGTGTGTTTTCTTCTGGTAGATGGTGTGTCCTAGGGAGCCATTGGGTTTTCTGTAGACTAAGACATCCAGGAACGGAAGTTGGTTATTAACTTCTGTTTCCATGGTGAACTGTATTTTGGGGTGTAGGCTATTGAGGTGTGTGAGGAAGTTGTCAAGTTTTTCTTTCCCATGTGGCCAGATTATGAAGGTGTCGTCTACATATCTGAGCCAGAGTTTGGGTTTGTGATCAGATTTTTCTAGAGCTTGGGTTTCAAAGTGTTCCATGTAGAGATTGGCAATGACAGGTGAGAGGGGTGATCCCATGGGTGCTCCTTCTACTTGTTTGTATTTTTGTCCATTATAGATGAAGTATGTGTTGGATAGGCAGTGGTTGGTCAGATCTAGGATGTGCTTGGGGGGGTTATATTTGTTTTGGATAGCTGTCAAGGCTTCTTTGATTGGCACTTGGGTGAAGAGGGATATGACATCAAAGCTCACGAGTAGGTCGCTGGGCTGTAAGTTTTGTTTCTTTATGATCTCTATGAACTGGAATGAGTTTTTTACGTGTGAGGTGATGGATTCTGCATAGGGCTGTAGTTGTTTGGCGAGAAATTTGGCTAGGTTTTGTAGAGGTGAGCCTATGGAGCTGACTATGGGTCTGAGTGGGGTTCCTTCTTTGTGTATCTTGGGGAGGCCATAGAGCTTAGGGCATCTGGATGATTTCTCTCTGGGAATGATTCTTTGTTGGATTTCTTCGCTGATGGGGGAGGCTTTTATTTTGGATCTAGTGGTTTTTTCTAGGTAGGTGGTGGGGTCTGTGTTTAGGGGCTTGTATGCAGGGTCTTGGAGTAGGTTGGTTAATTTGATTTGGTAGTCAGATGTGACTACCAAATAGTCACATCTGACTATTAGTAGTCAGAGTTGACTGTCACAAACACCCGTGAAAACCTCAGAAAACAAATATATATATATATATATATATATATATATATATATATATATATATATATATACACACACATACATACATATATACATTTATATATATATTTCTTGTCTTCCCCATTGCTTTTTTAAAAAAAACCTGTCTCAATTTCTCTGAGCCTTTCTTAATGAGCTATCAATTATTTAGAAACTGGCAGATCTGAATTTTCTATTTGGCCTGCTGCCAGTATGAGTCAATCAAAGCTTTCTCAGTACTGGAATACAGAATATTGTTTGTTCCCACCCCCCACTCCTCCATACACACACATTCCCAGCTTAATGAAAATGCACTGTGCACCTGTGGTTTCCACATTGAATTCAAAACTACTGTTTTGAATTAAATTGAACTACTACTGTTTTGAATTGAATTGAATTTCATTTTGAATTCAAAACTAATGTTTTTAACCCAAGCTGGCGTAAGCACTTTAGAGAAAATGGATCCTATTTTTGGACCAGCTGTAGTTTCTGGATCGTCTTCAAGGGCAGCACTATGTAGAGCACATTGCAGTAGTCCAGCTGCAAGTAAACAGAGCATAAGTGACAGTTTGAAGGGCCTCTCTGTTGGGAAAAAGACCTAACTGGTGCACAAGATGAACTTTTGCAAAACCCTCCTCCCCCAGCTACTACCGGTATCTGTTTATTTGGGAAGGAAGGGTGAGAAGGAAGATTGAAGGATGAAGGTATGCATATGCGCAAAGAAAAAGAATTAGTGAAAACAATCCCTAAAAATAAAAGACAAGCACTGGTATACCAGTTCACAGAGGAGCCAGCTCTGCATGGATGAGAAGAACTAGAGATAGGAGAATAGTCAGTGAGATCTTGCAGTGGGCATGGTTGAAACTTTACATCAGTCCTGGTCTATTTCCAACCCACTGCAATCCAGAATAGAATTTCTGAAATAGGCTTAAGAAACAGCATGGGCAGCATAGGGGATAAGCAGTTTAGGCTGCAGTGTAGAATTGCTCTATCCAGTACTATAACTGATGCAGCATAAAACTGTAGTTGCCTTTTTAAAGGCCAGGTTACCATGTTGATTCTTATTCAGATTATAATCAGTTAGGTCCAAAATTTTCAAGTTTCTCCATCCTGTGTCCAGGCATTTTATTTTCTGTTTTTATAAATAAACATTTTTTTTCTCTGCCTCTCTTTCTCTTTAATCTGTCAAATTCACTTTGATGTTTTGTTTTGGACCTCTATGGTATCAGCTCTACTCCTCAATGTTATGCCATCTGCAAACTTATAAGCATTTCCTCTACCAAGTCTTTAATGAAATTAAGCAATGAAAAAAGCAATTAGTGCTTTTAAGCATTTCTCCCTCCAAGTACTTAATGAATATGTTAAAATAAACAGCACCCATGGCCAGACATTGTAACCCCTCATTTGACAACTTACTTCAATTTAATGAGAAACAGCTGATGATTGAAAACAGTTTTCAAACCAGCTGTAAAAATCAGCAAATAGTTAGGCCATCTAGACCAGGGCTGTCAAACTCCTAGCCTACAGGCTGGATGTGTCACGCACTGGACACGCCCACACCCGGTTTAGCGAAGGGGGGGAAGTCCCAATACATCATGTGATGCTGCCGTGACGACGTGAGTTTGATACCCCTGATCTAGACCAGGGGTCTCCAACCTTAGCAACTTGAAGACTTGTGGACTTCAACTCCCGGAGTTGAAGTCCACAAGTCTTCAAATTGCCAAGGTTGGAGACCCCTGATCTAGATTTTATTTTTATTTTATGATTAGCACTTAAACTTGCTAATCAAAAGTCATGGGATATTTTGTCAAATGGGAAAGTTATTTAATATCCAGAGCATTCCTCCAATTACCAAGGAAGTTACTCAATCAAAAATGAAAATAGCAAGGTTTTGTTAACAAATCCTATACTAATGACTATAGTATCTGCTCTAGAATGGCCTTGGTATTCTGAAATGGTCCATTTCCGAAAAGCTGTATCATCAGATGTAAAACCTTCTCAATAGAGTGAAATCAATGCTGCTTTTTAATTTGTTCAGTTTCCCCTCTCTTTTAGTCTGAGAGATCATTTGGAAATGTTTATGTTTCTTAGCAAGCTGTTGAGGCGTTGACTTTAATAAGCAACCTGAATTTCTTGAAAAAAGCACACTGCTGAGATATGTCAAGAATATTTTTAATATTGTGCATACACTTGAATTTTCATCAACTCTGATTTTTAATAAGACAACGTAATATTAAGAGGCCATGACAGAGTCTGTTGTCAAATACAGTGGTATTTATTGCATGACATGTCTTCTGGTTGTTGAATAAATGAAGGCATTTTTCCGCTGTATTCTTTCAACCAGTAATTTTTCTCCAGTACTGAGTTTAGATCTTTTCAGAGCCAGTTATCTGTCTGAATGATTGCTCTTCAGAGAGTTGATCATATAGGTTCAAGAACTAAAACAGATTTTCTATACATTTCTACATTCCTTCTTTGGTGTTTTTGATATCAGCAGATTGGTTAAAATTTATAATCAATGTTCAGCAACCATGGACATCTGCTATTTCTAATACATCACATATTTTAGTAATATTTATTGTATGACATATGGCTACATTTTATAATAATAAGTGCCTTGCAATAAAATATTACAAAGTACTTCTGTTTCAGTGTTCTAGCCACTATCTATGCTTTTCCTCAGAAACATTACACATAATGTGGTGGCACAGTGGTAAAATGCAGTATTGCAGGCAGACTCTGCCCACAACGTGGAATTTGATCCTGATGGAATTCAAGGTTGGCTCAGCCATCCATCCTTCTGAAGTTGATAAAATGGGGACCCAGATTGTTGGGGCAATATGCAAATAATGCTATATTATAAAAATGCCCAGAGAGTGCTATAAAGCGCTATGGAGTGCTATATAAGCTGAAATATTATTACTATTGCTAATTTTTGACTTACAACTGGTTACTTAATGACTGTTTGAAGTTATGATGGACTGCCCTAGTATACTTACAGCCTGGTTCTCAAGTTCCAATAGCCACCTCCCCATTTCTAGTAGCTGACCTGCATTTACAGTTGTTTGCAGCATCTCACAGTAAGTAAGTGGCAGTTTTTTATTACATTTTTCGCCAAAAACCAGCAGTTAACTTTTGGTTTTTGGCAAAACTGGCCCATAGTGAACCACTGGTTCACTTAGACTGTAGTGTTTGTTTAATGACTGCTGCAAAAAAGATCATAAAATCAGGCCAGCCACATGGATGATCCAATTTACACAACTTGCAATGATGATGGCAGGTTCTATTATAATCATAAATCAAGGACCACCTGATTACACTTCTTTGTACTTCCAAGTCCTCCTTCTCCAATACCTTCAGATTTCCATTTCTGTTTGTTGACCATTGCTCAATTATCATTGCACTGTTTTAGGAGAGAAAATTTTACTTCACTTGTTATCAAATGCAGAGGTATAGAACAAGGATGAAATCCAGCAGGTTCTGACAGGTTCTGGAGAAATTTTGAGCAGCTCGGAGAACCGGTAGCAGAAATTTTGAGTAGTTCGGAGAACTGGCAAATACCACCTATGGCTAGCCCCAGAGCGGGGTGGGAATGGAGATTTTGCAATATCCTTCCCTCAGGAGTGGGGTGGGAATGGGGATTTTTCTCCTGCCACACCCACCAAGCCATGCCCACAGAACCGGTAGTAAAAAAAATTGGATTTCACCACTGGTATATAATAGGTGATGCCTTGCTCAACAGCAGTAACTGTGAGAGGAATCCAGGAATTCTTAAGTGGACAACCAGTTAAGCATGAGCCAGCTGGATGCTGACCAATAAACCTCAATGCAGTCCTAGGCTGCATTAAATTAGGCGTATTATCAAGATCACATGAAGTATTAGTACCACTTTATACTGCTTTGGTATGAGCACACTTGGAATACTGTGTCCAGGGTTTGTCACCATGATACAAAAAAGAAATTGTGACCCTAGAAAGAGTGCAGAGAACAGCAACAAAGATGATTAATGGGCTGGAGGCTAAAACACATGATGAACAGTTGCAGGAACTAGGTGTATCTAATGAAGTAACGAAAAGAAGGAATAGGGGTGATGTGATAGCAGTCTTCCAGAGCTCTCACAGAGAAAAGGGGGTCAATCTATTTTTCCAAACCAACTGAGAGCAGGATGTAACGGATGGAAACTCATCAATGAGAGTGTCTATGGAGATTCTCAGTCAGAGAGCTGAAGAAGCTTCTTGGATGAGAAGCGAAATTTCTTCAAAGAAAAACCAGAAAGTCCAGTTGCCTCTTGAAAAAGCACTTTTGTGACAATTGTCAATGAGAGATCCAACCTAGAACTAAAGAGACATTTCCTGACAGTGAAATCTGGGAGACGCTTGCCTCCAAAAGTTGTAAATGCACCTTCACTAGAAGTTTTTAAGAGCAGGCATTTGTCTAGGATGATATAGGGTCTCCTATTTGGACAGGGGATTGGATTAGAAGACCCTCCAAGATCCCTTCCAACTCTGTTATTCTGTAAGATGTCCTCAGGTGATCTCTTGTGTCATATTTTGACTCCATATGGATTTTATAATTTCAAATAAGAATTATTAAACTGGCACAGCATCTTATCTAGCCCAGTATTCTGTGACACATATTGGCAAGCCAGTTGCTTTCAACGAGATCATATTATCCAAAGCTTGTAAATTCAGAGTTAGGCACTTATTCAAAGGGGAGGAGGGAAGATATCTCTACCTTCTTTGCTTTCTTATAATCATTTCTATGACTCAGTATTTCAAGAAGGGTTGTGTTTTTTGTATTATACACAGTTTATTAATATATTTATATAATAGAACTATTTAATGTAGTTTGTCACTACAGGTTAGTATATCATTTTTTAAGTATTTGTGATTACAATTTATAGGTAATCACAATTTAGACTCAAAATCTGCAATTATTACTTGCAAGCTGCAAGAGAAGGCTTCTATTAAAACTTTTATTTAAATTTAATTGAAATTTGGTCTAATAATTATGGAATGAGACAACTCGCCATGGCCAACTTGCTGCGACCAACTCACCACTGCCAATTCACGATGGCCAGCTTGCCACGGCCAACTCATCACGGGACAATTCACAGTGGTCAACTCACCATGGGAAAACTCGCTACAGAAAAATTCAACAATTTTATTTAATTATTTTAAAAATATTTTAATTTTCATCATTCACATTTCATTTTGTCCCTCCTTTTGCATCCTTTCACAATTTCTTCGATATTATCTAATTTTTGTCCTGTGGCAAGTTGTCCCAAAGCGAGTGGGTCATGGTGAATTGGCTGTGGTAAGTTGGTGAGTTGGCTGTAGTGTGTTGTTCTAGACTAGGGGTGTCAAACTCAATTTCATGGAAGGCTGCATCAGGGCTGTGGTTGACCTTGAGGGGCTGGGTGGCCATGGCCAACTGGGTGGGTGTGCATGGCCAGCTTGACACAACTCATGAGGCATGGCCAACTGGGTGGCCATGGCCAGTTTGACGCCACTCACCAAACTGCTAGCATGTTTCCTCTTCGTATTGGCTAGACTGGGCCGAAGCTACACTGGCCCGATGTTTCCTCTTCACATTGGGTAGAACGGGCCGAAGCAATGCGGGTAGACTGGGCTGAAGTGATGCGGATAGATCTGGGCCAAAGCGACACAAGTAGACAGGGCTGAAGCGGCGCGGGCCGGTCCCTTACATTTTTCCAGGACAGCCCTGTGGGCTGAATCTGATCACATTGGTCCTTGAGTTTAATGCCTGTTGTGTCTTGCCCACCCTCAGAGCAGCCGGGGCCTTCTTATCTGCTCCCGAACACGGAGGAATGTATGCCTCCCGGCCCCAGTCCTGGCTCCATGCCCAGACAAACTGCAGAAGAAGGAGCACCTCCCTGCCCCAGCCCTGACTCCATGCCCAGGCAAACGGAGCAGCTAGACCCCTCCCCCTCCTCCACAGCATGTGAGCCTGAGGAGGGTTTATTACCAACAGCTGATTGGAGTAATCCTCGCATCAGAAGATTGGATAGGCGGAGGCAACAGAAGGAAGGGAGGGGCAGGCCTTAATGAGTGCTGAGTCATGGAGCCACACCCCATGGCCTATATAAAGGATCTGCTTTCTGGCAGTCTCTGAGTCAGGCAAAAGTCGAACTTATCTTGCTGAAGTCACTTACTGGTCTCCTGCCTGCTCTGAGGACTTTGCTAGGACTTTGGGCAGAGCTGCAGAGGCAAGCCTGATTCGGATTTCCCTGACCCGGCCGTCAGCGGAGGAGTGGGACACGACAATGCCCCTGTTCTAGACTCTTAAGACCAGACCAGAAACTACAAGACTGTGCATTCTACTCCCACCTTAGGCACAAAGCCAGCTAAGAGATCTTGGGCCAGTCACTCTCCCTTACTCCTAAGAAGCAGGCAATGATAAACCATTTCTGAAATGTTGCCAAGAAAACTGCCAGGACTAGTCCAACCTGTCTCAAAGGCATGCACAATTGAAATTCTTAGCTGGGAAATGTAGTCTTTACTTGTCATTATGTATACCATGGGTTCTGTAATCCTTGGAGGCAGTGAAGGTCCCTTCTGCCATTTCCCTAATTATTACAAGTATCACCAAGGATATGGGTTTTATCATGAAAAAAATGCAAGGACAGATAGAAGCTCATCTGCTTTACCACTGTGTACTAGCAACCCATTTATCAGTCAGTTGTCTTCTCAAGCTGTTCTTATTTCAAGCTTTTTTTCTCAAGTGCAGAGCCAACAAGAAGAAAAATAGTATTATGCAGAAGGTTCAAGTGGCAGTCATATTTTATAAAGAGGGCACCTGAAAATAGAAACCTCTTCAGGATTACAACAGACTCTTGGCAATATCCTTGTTTTTGTATATCCAGATAGGCAACAATGCCAGGACACTCACCAAATATCTATGCTTTCAGCCTTGCCCATCACTGTTCTCTTTAAGAGTCATCTCCTCCTAAAGTATAGGGAGGGAAGAAAGAAAAGCAACTCATCTTGATGGTTTCAGCTAGTAGATCCAGCAGAGATCTCTCCACCCTCCTCCTGTCACTACCAGGATACTTAAGAACAATCTTGCCCTGAGGGGAAGAGAGAAAATTCAGAACACTTTTTACCCAGAGTGAACAAAGTGGTATAAAACGATGAGATCACAGCAGAAACAGAAATGTCCCTGGTCTAAGTATAAACTCTGGTAAATAAGCCAGAAAATGATCTTGCTGTTCAAGGTTCCCTAGCTTAAGTTTCAGTTTATGCAAGTCAGATGCGTTTTCCTGTTTGCCTAAATTTCATCGAAAGTAAAATCAAAAAGTGACTTCGCCAGACCAACCACTGTATGCCACATACTGAAATACACCCAAATGTTAAATAGCACTATAATTTCAATGACAGCTGGAATTTTATATTTTATATTTAGAATGTGTACCCTGGATTTCTGAACGTTAGATGAGATGGAATATCTTGGATGCAAGGTGTTTTATTATCTATTTTGCTGTGTTTCCAATTGGACTAGAAATATTGAAGTAAAGTATGAAGTAAAGCTTTATAGTAAAATAGAGCTTCCAGATTCTTCATTTTCTTTTGTTGTTTGTGCATTATAATCTCCTAGAAAGATTATAATTGTAGTATATCACTGGTTTCAGCATCATAATGCCATCTAAAGTGCAGTAGAGAAGGCACAAACTCAGAAAAGGTTTGCATACAAAGACATACTTGAAATTGCAAACCCCATTATGTACATTGATAAACTGTAGAGTCAATCAGGTGTAGTACAGCTTTCTACATCTGAAATAATTCCATTGGATGGACATGGTAGTATTTATACCAATTACTCCTAACACATTATGTCAGCCAATAGCGCTGGTCACAACCCTGAAAGATAAAAAGAAAATATTCTTATGGTACAGATGAGGATACTGGGGTGGGCTGATGAAATAAACCCCTTTCTCAATTTCATCTGCCTAGTTCTATGCAGAATTAGCCAATTAGTCTATTGCATGGAACTTGTATCTTCAATTTCCTAAACTGAATAGATCTGGGACAAGGCAAGTATTCTCATGTGCATAACTATCTATTTATCAATCATCTAGCTAGCTAGCTAGCAATTATAATCCCACTTTGATTATTTTTTTTTATAACTAGGTAATGAATACTTAATACGCCTTCCTCTTCTTATAATCATAACAACAGTGAAGTGGATGAACCTTCATGCCTAAGGCAAGATTAGAACTCACAGTCTCCTGCTTTCTAGCCTGGCACCATAAATGGAACACAGCGTAACTTTTGAAATATTTCTTCTAGAACAGAAACTGATCTAATGAGTTGGTGACTGAGGCTAGTTTTAAACTTATGCAGTGTTAAATAAATCTTCTTTGAAGCAATCTCGAGTCAGTTTATTATTATATCTAGGAATGTAGTAAATTATTGCAACCTTAGTTACTTATCTAAGATGAGATACATGAAGCGGTGGCCTGATGATATAAGATCTTGTTCATGCAAGTTCGGGTACACAAATTCTGGCATCTGGAAGATATGTGATTCCATGACTGCTTATGCTGTATCTTACACAGTTCCTCCAAACGTTGCTGGTTTTTAAAAAATATTTTTTAATGCAATAGCATGGAAAACACAATTAGTTAGATGAGAAGTAATTGTTCTACTATGATTCAATTAAACATAACTAAATTAATCCTGGTTCCTCCTACTGTTTTTATTTGAGAACACAGCCTGCCATTCTACTGCCATGTTTGGCCTTCTGCCCGAAGGGTTGGGATGACTGCTTTAAGAAATCACTGTAAAATTGTTTGTTTTTAGCAAAATGAGCAGTCTAGTCAACAGGAATGTCATTTATCTGACTCACTGTACACTGCATAGATACCTTCATTCCATCAAACAAAGCAGAAAAAATGCAAGAAGTAGATTGTTATCTTCCTCTTTGAGGCTGCAGTTTGGGAGACATTGGCATGTATGGTGTAATATTGTGCCACTGTGTTGCCCAAGCTGTGAACTCCCACCTTTTGCAGAGCAGGCCTGCAGACACTTTTACCTCATAATTGTAAGCAGTCAGTCTCACAGATGCTCATTTAGATGACTAATGTCACTTACATAGATTAACTGTAACCACCTCCTACATAAGTACCAGTGCTTGGATGCTGGCAGGCCACCAGGGAAAAAAACAGAGATAATTTTTAAATGCAGTTACTTTAGGGAGGTGTTCCTGTGCCATGTGCCCATATCCAGGATGTGCTTTGGATAATACATGTATAGAGTAGTCCAATAGATTTAAGCATATGAAAGATATGCTTCTGAAGAATACACTAAAAGTAAGGGTAGGTGAATTTCTTGTTGACTCTTAGTTTACAGATGCATTACGGTGTGATAAATTTTAAGCAATATGTGAAAATACTATGGGCAGTCAAGAAAACAAATTAATGGATCATCAAACCAATCCAGAGTTCTTAGCTGAAGAACAAATGACCGTGCTCAAATTATCCTATTTTAAGCACATTGTGCAAAGACCGAACTCCATAGAGAAGGCTCTAATGCTGGGAAAGGTGGAACCGAAAAAAAGAGAATGACCTGAAAAATCAGATTAGGGACAAATCATTAAGGAGAAAAGCAATCTATGTGGTCACTAAGAGTTGACAATGACGTGATGACACATGATCAGTCTTCAAACTAGAGCTGTGTGGAGTTTTCATAAGTTGATTTGATTGATTCATCACTTTGAATATTGAACTAAAATTGGGACATCAAATTGAATTGAGATTCTGAATCTAGCCACTTGCCTTAATGCTGATTTGAAAATGAAATGAATGGTATAAATGGTATATTTGGTATAAATGAAATTTATACCAAATCAAACCCTGACATTGATTCAATTTGACAATTTGAACTCAAATTTCTAATCAAACTGACTGGATCTTTTAAATTGAATTGCAAATATAAATTGAATCACAAGTTCAAATCAGCCAAAACTTGGCTGTGCTGCCATACAAAGTATAGAATTTTGTTTAAGCCCAGGAGTTTCCCCTCTTATCCATAGTGTACACCATTTCCCAGTAGTTGCATTGTGGAATATATGTGTTGGAAGAAAAACAAAACAAAACCCAGCTTTGTTCCCTGTGATGCAGGTGGAGATGGTTGCCTTCACCAAAATCAAAATGTTCTTCACAACTTAAATCCAGGACTTTTAAAAAATAAATGTGAGGTAAATAGTCATTATGTGCATTGGGTTCTCCTTTAAATGCACATAAAAATACCCTGAGGATCCTAAGGACACATACCTCTCTGAAGTTCTTACTGGATGTTAGTCTCTCATCCAGAAACAAATGTGAGCCTGACCATTCACTTTGCCTAACATACCAAGGCGGATGACCTGGGGAACAGCATCCCTGCACATAAATGATTATTTGAAATTATGTTGAGATATGCTATATTCTATTTCCCCCCCCAAAGTCAACAAGTACAAAGCCATTTTCATTCATTTATGAGTTTTGTTTGTAAGAGTACATTTGTATTACTGTTTTTTAAAAAGTTCAGAAATGATTTATCTATGTTCATTCTGATAATTGGTACACCCTCCCACCAGAAGACAAAACTGAAGACTTCCTGAATAAGTCACATTTCTTCCTCCCTTATGTGGAGCTCTAAGGCATGGTTATGACAGCAGCATCATTTCCCATTCTTACATGAGCTACAGTTCACAGTCATGACAAAGTTAGTCATGTCTGTGTATGGTAGGCAAATACTGTACATTACATTCCCCAAACAATTGCTTTCCTTCTGTCTGGTAAGAGAATGAAATCTAGGCTTCCATTGATCCATTTGATTAGTATTTATTTTCTTTGTTATTTCCATGTGCCATGTCTCCTTCCTCTTTCTTCGGCCTTGAGAAGAAAAAAAACTTGCAGCTATGTGCATTATTTATTTATTATTAGTATTTGAGGTGAATCATGTTCACTTAAATCCCATTACTCATCATGTCAGCCCTTGGTTGATGGAATTAATCACCCAGGAATTAGAATAGATACCGTCCTAGTCACCCTGATTAAGTTTTCAAATCTACAAGACGCAGAGAATCCAGAGCAGGTGGATAAGCAGCTATCACTATTTCATTATATCGATCAACCTCAATAATGAAGCTCAAGTGGGAGTAAATCTCAGCCACTATTTTTTTTACATAAAATGATACCAGTTGGTGACATCGTTGCTAGTCTGGCAGCCATCTCTCTTGTGGCGGTTAAGCAAACCTGGCTTCCCCTACTGCTTGTTTGGAAGGTTGAGATGGTAATCCTCTGACCCCAGGACACTTCAGCCATTGTAAATTCATGCCGCTGGCCAAGAGTCTGAATTTTGATCATGTGATGTGATAGGTATGCACGCCCCCAAGATCATCCAGGTTCACCGCTACAGATTTTAAGTGCAAACTACTCAATGCAAGGAGCCTTGCAAACAAAATGCTGGAATTATTTCTTCTAAATACGGCTCAATTTGACATTATATTTGTCTGTGAAATGTGGTTTAACAAATCCTTTTCAGACTTCATTACCACTACAAGTGACTGCCATGTACATTGGTCTGACTGTGAAATTAGAAGAGGTGGTGTTGCCATCTTCTATAAAAAGTCCCTCGATCTGAAAAATATTCAAGTATCACAAGAGGTGAAACCTTCCCTTCACCTCTTAACTTTTTTTAATAATTTAATTTTTTAACTTTTATACACATTGTTTTATATTTTAATATTTTACTGTACACCACCCAAAGTCCCTCTTTGAGGGAGATTGGAGGATCAGAAATGTGAAAAATAAATACATAAAATAATAAACAAACAGAATATTTTGGCAGTGCAGAGATGAATTATAGGATTACCTGCAGAATGCAGGGTGGGCAACTACCTGTGGCTGCCATGTCCCCAATGGGAGCTATCCAATGTGTCCCAAAGCCAGTGTGTAGTGTGTTTTCCATAAACTAATTGGAGTCTATGAAATGCATTGCATTGCAGCTTTTAATCAGAGCTACAGTTTGGTGTTCTTCTCTTCATCTTTGCTTTAGTTTTGCAACATAAGAAATTATGTCCCAGCTTTTCTTTTATTTCATTTCGTAGGAGGAAGCCTTAGGAAATGAAGACATAATGGAAGTCCTGTTTTACCTATTCTCTCTGAAGCTAGGACTGTTCTCACCAGATCTAATTAACCCAATGTTCCTTGTTGGTATTGCTAAAACAGACCAATTCAGCTTGTCTTCTGGAACACAAAGACGTCACAAATTTTGCAGGTCCAATCATGAAACCAAAAGCTCTTTTTTTAAAAGTCTGTAATAAAAGCCAGTCTCTGGAAACCAAAACTCCAGCATCCAGAGAAAGAGAGATGAAAAATACATGCTTTAAGATTATAAATCTTCATTAGGGGTGAGGGAATAAAGAATATACATGTTTAGAATAAATCTTATAAAAACCAGATTTTTCTCTTTTTCCCCCATCAGAACTGGTTTCTACATTGACTTTGGATGCTATTGCATTAGGCAGCAAGAAAAAATATATATCCTGTAATAATCAGAGGCCCTTGCTGTTCAAAGGGGGCTGGTTTATGCAAATATCTCTTCAAAAGAGGCTGGCTTATGCAAATATCTGCTACGAAACATAAAGAGCTCATACCGGAGTGCAAATATTGACCATGATTTGAGAACACCCCTCAAATGCTGAATCCTGGCATTTGTTGCTGTTGTGTTGGCAGTTACAATTTAATCGTAGAGCATAGTCTGTGCAATGACCTTGGGAAGCTACAGAACAGCCTGTGATGAAGAATGACTACCAAAGAGAAACTGTTATTACTGTACGCAAATCAATATGACAATGTTGCCTTGTGCTCCTAATGAAATTGTAAAGTAGCAGCTAGAGGGGAAAAGAACTATCTGTTCTGACAGCCACAATAATATTGAGAGATTAAGCGTGGACATTTTGGCAGGAGACAAACAAGGAAAAGAAGTCACTACCCTTGAACAATGGATGCTAGGCAGCAGTGGGAAGTACACATGCACACATGCACACCGCACACGACAGAAACACACAGAGAGAGATATTACACACCCCCAAATTTGACTTGGAAAAATAAATGGCTTACTTTATAAACTTGCTCAGCCTGAGACAGGGATTGTTAAGAATCTTTATTGTTAAACTCTGCTTAAGCTGCAAATGCGACTCAGGCGAAATCTGTTTGCTGTAGGTCACCACTGGTTGGGGCTGTCTAACCTGACTCTTCATTTTAACAGAGGCTCTTCTGTTTGAAGCACAAACAGATTGCACCACATTCACACGGTTGTCATTAACCCTCTCTTTTACCTGGCTTTGAAGAAGGAGACCGAGTTTGGAAACAGGCCTGCTTCTTTTATGCTTAGGGGTGAGGGGTGAGTTTCAGCCTGTCGACGTTGCATTGCTCATTCTTTCCTAGACACAAAAATCGGGCAAAACATAATCCTACCAGAGGGGCAAGACAAGATGGCACCACCATCACCATTTCAAATTCAATAATTCAAAATTGTCAAGAGCTTCAGGATTGTTCAAAGAGCACATTTTCTACTCTGCTTGGAGGGCAGCAGTGTAATTTTGGGAATAGGGCAGTTCACATACCACATTCAGTTCGATTTCTTCTCCTGCCTTTCCCTGCATCTCCCTGACTGGCCATTTCTGGTCACCTGACAAAAGTTGCCTTGCTCTGCTTCATTGGCATGACTGGCATTGGGGTGAAAGGTTTCAGAGAGGGTTATTTGGGGTTATTTTCCTTTGGGGGGGTTATTTTCTCACAAACAACCACTTCATAAAAACATGGCACAACACAGGAGAACAAACCCATCAGGGCAAGATTCAGCTGTACATTTGTGTTTAAAAGACATAGGTCTGTGATGGCGAACACGTAGCCATATCAGTGGCCACGCGAGCTCAGCTCCGGCGCATATGCGCATGCCGGCCAGCTAATTTTAGGGCCTCTTTAGGAGTCTTGGAGGCTGGGAACAGCAAAAAACATTACTTCCTGTCCAACTGGAAGTTGGTAAATGGGCCATTTCTGGCCTCCAGAGGGCCTCCAGAGGGATGGGGAAGGCCATTTTCCAGACCCCCAGACTCATAGAGAGGCTCTGGAGCCAGGTGAGAGAGAAAAACGGGCCTACCGGGCCATCGTGTGTCAGGAGCTGGGTGGGAGAGTCAGGAGTGGAGGGGAGAGTCACGCGCACATGTGTGGGGGTGGGGCGCATAGAATTATGGGTGTGGGCATGCACACATGTGACCTCCCCCATCCCCCCCTCCTGGCACGTGATGACAAAAAGGTTAGCCATTACTGACATAGGCTGTTCTTTTGAAGACAGCAAAGTCCAAATTTTGGACAGAGAGGACCGCTGGTTTGAAAGAGGGGTCAAAGAGGTCATCTATGTCAACATTGAACAGCCCCCTCTCAACAAAGAGGGAGGGATGTGACATCATCTATTGCCAGTCTACAACAGTCTTTTCAACAGTTTCAAGAAGGCTCCACAGCCTTGCACTATTCAGATGACCCTGAGGACACAGATAAATCTCCAGGTGGCCTCAACGACTCTCTAAAACAATGCAAATGACCAGTTGTCTGCAAGAAGTATAAATCCTTCCATTCCCCACCATCCAGTTAGAGCTGAAGAAGCTTCTTGAATGAGAAGCAAAACATCTTCACAGAAAAACACAAAAGATCAGCTGCCTTTTGGAAAAGCACCTTTTGGACAACTATGACCTGGATGACTGAGAATCTCCATAGACACCCAAAGAAAAGACATTTTCCAGAACACTGATTACATTTTACAAATGTTGCAGTTATTATGTTGTAGTATTAGTGTTTAATTTTATTTATACAGGTAGGCCTTGACTTTCAGCTGGTCACTTTATGACCCTTCAAAGTTGTGATGGACCCCACCCCAAAAGATACTAACAACTTGGTTCCAAAGTTCTGACCTTTGGGCCTCCATCCCACAAATACATGACTGCATTTTGAGTACTTGGCCCGTCTGCATTTATTGCTGTTTGTGGTGTCCTGCAAATCGTGATCACAATTTACAATGTTTTGCTGAAAACCAGCATTTACTTACTGTTTTCTAGCAAAAATGCTCCATAGTAAAAAATAGGTTTACTTAAAGACCAGAGTGTTCTCTTTATGACTGCTGCTGCAAAAAAAAAAAAAGAGAGAGAGAGAGAGAGACTATAAAATTGGGATCACATGATGATCCACTTAATGACCCACTATGACTTATGATATAACGGTCCATTATAGTATAAGTTGAGGACTACCTGTAATTTTATAAGGGAAGATTCATATTAAAAAGGACTCTTAACCTTTTATTCGTATATGGTGGGAAAAAAACGTTGCTTTTTTCATCAAGAAAGAAAAACTTGGTGGGGGAGATTTAAAAAAGAAGATAAGAAAAAACTTTTAATTGCTATTTCTTTCATAAAAGGCAAATATCCACTAAACAACTAAATAAAACTCAATATATAGGTGCCATGATATGTATATATTGTTCAAGATTCAGAATTGACCAGATTTAAACATGAATTTATTTATTTATTTATTTATTATTTAAATTTCTATACCGCCCTTCTCCCGAAGGACTCAGGGCGGTTCACAGCCAAATAAAATACACAATAATGTTATGACTATTCTGTGCTGATATGAAGGATTCCAAGTGTGTGGGATCCCCAAGGGTCTGTTTTGGGCCTGCAGCTTTGTCATTTGTTCATGAATGACCTATTGTTAGGATTGAGCTATTTAATGATGATATGGCATGATAAAATAATTTTTAAAAAAATATTGCAAAGAGTTTCAAAGAGAAACTGGAAAAAAAAGTGGGCTTTATAAGGGCCAAATGTATCTCAGCAAAGGCACAATGGAGTGCATTTTAGCAAAATAAAAGGATGAGAAATAGGGCCCTGGAATCATGGATCATCATCATCATCATCATTTAAAAAGATGCTTGGTTGATACTTAGGATTCTGGGAGCAACCCGTATCAACCATTAGCACCAGTCAATGGTATTTGTGATGCGTTTTTGAATGTTCAGTTGACTGACTTTCATATTTAATGAATAAATTAAATAATAATAATAATAATAATAATAATAACAACAACAACCAATAGTAATAGACACCTTGGGTGCAGTGCCAAAACAACTGGAGCACCATTTGAACACCATCATTGACATTGACAAATTTGCCATTAGTCAATTGCAGAAGGCAGCTTTACTTGGAACTGCTTCCCTCTTGAGATGATATCTGTAACACCATCAAACATCCAGATTTGCCTATCTCAGGCCCTTGGTAAGGACTTGATAGGTAAACAAAAATGTCAAACCCAGTCTGAACATCTAGCTGACTGTGCAATTATTATTGTTGTTGTTGTTGTTGTTGTTGTTGTTGTTGTTATTATTATTATTATTATTATTATTATTATTATTATTATTATTATTATTATTATATAACTCAATGGCTCTGTCCTGTAAAAAAAAATTAGATGGAATTAAGAAAGGGATTGAAAAAGGATGCTAGTGCAATCAAGCTTTTGTTTATGTTATAATTGCATTTGGAACACTGTATGGTATACAATTTTGCCAATATAGCAAGCAGCCCCATTCCCCCCAAAAAAATTTGGCAAGGGAGTTAGAGCAGCTCTGAAATTATGAAAGATTAGAGCATCTGGAAGTTTTTAGTGGTGGATATACAAAATGTTTCACATTGAAAATGTCCCACTACCACAATTTAATTAACGTGGGGAAAAGAGGCTGCTTAGACAAGCGAGCTCTTCCTATTTGCTTCCCCAACTTTGTGTGAGTTGCAAGCTCCCAGCTCTGACTTCAATTAGATTATTATTTTTCACATTTGCCTTAACTAGATGCCTAATAACAGTTAGACACTTAACAACATAGCTAATCCTCACTAATAATAATCCTCACTAGCAGCTAATCCTCGCTAATAATAATCCTTAATAACCTTCCTTTGCCGATGCCTAAACTGAGCAATTCCAGGATTGTGGGGGATGTGAAATGAGGAGAATGTGGTTGAAAGGCTATAAAACTTGCCCAAGGTGTGTGCCAAGCATGGCTCCTAGCTCTCTTTTATATATATGCTCACCACAGCTGAGTGGGAGAGGACTCGCCAATGTTGTAAGCATCTGGACTTAATTAATCATTTTAGTCATCTTGTATCTTCCATTATAGAGTCATTCTTTGATATATATCTGTGGTCACTTTAGTTACCAATAGCCTATCTTGATAGGCAGTTTCTCAGTTGTACTTTTTTTGGCTCCTGTGGGTCACAAGACACTTTCCTAAATAGGCCTGATTAGGTAAGCTCCGCTTCTATTTTTAATAGGTAAGCATAATGCAATATATCATGAAGGGTGTCCTATGGTAGGAGAGAAACATTTTAAGAGCTTTAAAGCTTAAAGCTATGAAGCTGCACCTATAAAGGACCATGAATCATACAGACATGATACAGTTTTATTGATCTTTTAGATCCATTGTTCCTCTTTCCAAACCAAAGAAATGTTAGAAATAAATCATACAAAAGGGATCAAGACTCTGGCTTTTTGCCCTCAGGTAGGATAACATCCAGTGGTGGGTTTCAAAATTTTTTACTACCGGTTCTGTGGGTGTGGCTTGGTAGGCGTGGCTTGGCTTGATAGGCATGGCTTGGTGGGTGGGGCAGGGGAAGGATACTGTAAAATCTCCATTCCCTCCCCAATCCAGAGGAAGGTTACTGCAAAATCCCCATTTCCTCCCGATCAGCTGGAACTTGGGAGGCAGAGAATAGACAGGGGCAGAACCAGTCAGAATTTTTACTACCGGTTCTCCAAAATACTCAAAATTTCCACTACTGGTTCTCCAGGACTGGTCAGAACCTGCTGAAACCCACCTCTGATAACATCCCCAAAACAGAACAGAGCTGGGTCAAATTTGGTACAAAGAGAAAAGCTACCAAAGGAAGATTAAAAATGGGCCAGATCAAGCAAGACCCCAAGCTTCCCAGTGCACACATACACACACAAGCATATACACACAGCAATATACCCCTTCACCATTACTCTATTACACAGAACAAAGGATGGATACCTCCAACAGGCCCTTCTGGCAAAAAGAATTCCAGTCCTTTTCTCCACCTGGTTTAAAAATACCTTGAATTTCATTTATGAAGTTCCTTTGCCATGCCACTTTCTCGTTTCCTTTTTAGTAGACTATGATAATTATAATTGTGTCTAGTTACTATCTATGTTTCTATACTTAGTACAGGTGTTAAAGATGTCCAGGAGATTGAAACCATCTTATTATTTCCATTGGACACTTGAAAGAGACAGAGAATCCTAATGTATGAAAGACAGCTGCTAAAGAAAGTAGCATGATTCCATGTACAGTAATCTTTCAAGTAATTAAATAGCTACATTTTTCCTTCCATAGAACTATGGCCTGGAAATTTTGATTTGGCTCAAGAATATTACAGTATATCTCAAAATTCTTTGTCTCTGAACATGTCTGAAGAAAGAGGAAGAGAAGATGACTGATAAGCATTGATTTGAAATGTCAACATTTCTTTCTTTTTTTTTTTGAAAAATTTTTTTTAGATTTAAAAACAAACAAAAGGAATGTCAACATTTCTTGAACGGTCTATGACAGCTCATCATGGCCATCTCGCCATGACCAACTCACAGTAGCCATCTTGCTGCAGCCAACTCATCGCAGCCAACTCACAACGGGAAAACTTGCCATGGAACAAGAGTTAAATTTATTATCAAAGAAATAGTGGAATAGAATCATTAAAAAAGGATGCCAAAGTAGGGACAAAATGAAATGTGAATGACAAAGATTAAAATATTTTTAAAATTATTTTAAATAATTAAATTGAATTTTTGAATTGTCCTGCAGCAGGTTGACCCATGGCAAGTTGTCCCAGGATGAGATGTCCAGTGGCGAGTTTCTCCATTCTGTTCTAGAAAAAGGAACATGTATGTAAACAGCAAGTAACAGATTCATCTGAACTGTATGGAATGGAACGACAAGGAAATGGGTGAGCTCTTGGTTTTGGGATGAACAATGTGCCATTCACTTACAAAGGGCAGGAAGATAAGACGGATTCAATTAATGTTTTCATCCTTAATTACCTTATCTCCCCCCAGGGGTGGCGCTGTGATTTTAGAAAAAATAACAATGGAACTTCCCAGATGCAACTTCCATCAGCCTGAATTATAATGCCTATTGACCATGTACATTAGAGTGTGTAGATCAATGCATCTGGAGAATACCTGACTGAGGAAAGTTGTGTTTAAAACCTCCCATGAAATTTGCAAAAGAGATGAGCAGGTATCCTATAGGGCATAAAAAGGAGATTAAAAATATCAATAATCATTCCTTATGGTGAGGGTAGCCTTAGCAAAAAGTGAGACGTTTGAATCAAAATAGCTGCAAGCAACCAATACTGTTATCCAACATTGCTTCAAAATCAATTCAAAACCAGCTTTCAGTTGGAGAGACAATTTTTCACTTTTTTTCACCCACCTTTTTTTAAACCAGTTATTTAATTTACATTATACACTTGCTGGTTCTTTTACTTTCTCTGTATCTGTTCATTCTGCCATTTCTCTTAAAGTAGAAGGAGAATTTGGGAGTAGAACCATAATGCATGGCATCTGTTACTGGAACTTCTAGTCTGGCTGCCTCACCTGCATTGCATGGATCGCATGTGCACCTGTCTGCCTGTTTTCTGATGTGTCTGCACCAGTTATGAAGCAAAAACATGAAGCTATAGAAAGCTCTTGTGGGAGAGGGCCTGCTGGAATTCACAAAGACTGGTCTAAAGTTCCTTGCTGCTATGTTAATTAATGGCGATAGTAGGACAACAAAACTATTGTCTCAATTTCCTCCCAGACAAACTGAGTCACAGATTCTGATACATTCTAATTCAGGGGTGTCAAACTCAAGGCCCGTGGGCCAGATTCGGCCTGTGGGGTGTTTAGATCTGGCCCGCGGGGCCGGCCTAGAAATAGCAAAGGACCAGCCTGTGGTGCCTTTGCTGGCCAAAACAGGACACGTGTGTGTGTGTGTGTGTGTGCGCGCGCACGCGCCCCCCTTCACCCCTTTTTAGCCTGGATGGTTTCCTGCAGCATTCTGCCAGCCAAAACCACGGTGCGGGGTTAGAACAGAAGTGTCAAACTGGACTTCTTTGAGGTCTGAATCAGCACAGAGTGCAGGGGGCCCCCGTGTCCCATTTTAGCCAGCAGGGTGCTGCAGGAGGCATCCGTCCTGTCTCCCCTCCCCTGGCTGGCCCGCGGAGGACAACTATAGTGCTGATCCGGCCCGCAAAGAAGTCCAATTTGACACCCCTGTGCTAATTCATCAACTTTATTCTTCTTCTTCTTTTGGAAGGAGCTCCTTTCTTGAAAAACTTACTGCATTCAGATCAGCTCCTCTGAACTGGAACCATGACTTCCTACATACTTGGAGGAAGAAGCATGTAGGTGGCTTATTTATGTTCTCCTGTGATGTAAAGGAAACTGTTGCACAAGTAACACTGCATCAGCATGCATTCAGCCATAATTCATGTGTGGTGTTCACTGGGGAACTTTATGATAAGTGTTTATGTAGCATGATTAATTGCCACAGTTTTGTTTTGCATTGCTAAAAGAAAAGAACAATGGCCTGGCAGCTTAGACATACTCTGTTACTTGAAAAAATTCAAAATTGTCTTCAAAGTGTTGCTAGTGTTACATTAACTGACAGTTGCAAAGAACATTTGGCAAAGTTAAAGCAGTAACGGAGCTGTGCTTCTTTTCATCACTTGTCAACATTGTGTGTTCTGAATAGGCGAATTATTGCTTTTCAAATAATTCCACATTGCTCTTACAGTTCAAACATCAGGAATACACCTACATACAATTCACCACTGCGAGATTAGTAATTGCAACAATCAGTTTAAATCCCAATAAAATATATGCAGGTAGTCCTTGACTTAAGACCATTCATTCACTGACTGTTTGAAGTTATGGTGGCACTGAACTAATTGATTTACGACCCATGCCTGATGTTACATATTGCAGCATCTCCATGGACAACAAGGTATGTCTGATCTGGCTGCTGGGTCAAGTTGACGGTGTGTTTCATGCTACAGGGAAAAAAGCAAAAAGTAGCCCCAGAACTACAGTGAGCCAAAAAGCCCCTTTTGGGCCATGCATTTGGGGCAAGCTAGAGCTGGTTTTTGTGCTGTGAGAACGGAGGGAAAGCAGCCACAGAACCACAGTGCACCAAAAAAGCATCTTGCCAAGAAAGCTGCAGGGCTTCAGTTCAAATACTTGCCAGGAGTCAGTATGAAATTCAGAACTTACTTTCTGCAAATATAATATGGGTAAGGAAGTAGAACGCTATGACGCTAGTTTGGCAAACTGCCTAGGTCTCCTAGATTACTCTAGCAAGTAAGCATATCTCACACATAAACATCAAATTGGCATAAGCTGAAGTCTGAAACTGCTCTGAATCGTACCTTTGAGCATGTGTTTCAGTGGTGGGTTTCAAAATTTTTTTACTACCAGTTCTGTGGATGTGGCTTGGTGGGTGTGGTAGGGGAAGGATACCGTTAAATCTCCATTTCCTCCCCAATCCAGGGGAAGGTCACTGCAAAATCCCCATTTCCTCCCAATCAGCTGGGATTTGGGAGGCAGAGAATAGATGGAGGTGGGGCCAGTCAGAGGTGGTATTTACCGGTTCTCCGAACTACTCAAAATTTCCGCTACCGGTTCTCCAGAAATGGTCAGAACCTGCTGAAACCCACCTCTGATGTGTTTAGATTCATATGAATTCAGAATTGTATCCATGGTGATCTGTGGCTACAGCAATATTATGGGACCCAAAAAGTTAAGTAAGTAAGTGGTCCTAGGAATACAGCATACTGGTGACAATAGAATGACATTATTCCATGGGTAAGCCCAGCAGGGCACATGAGTTTATGTACAATATAATTAAAATTAAGCAATGTGTCCTGAATAGACCAAGAAAGTTGAATCATAAATCCCAAGTGAAGACAATTAATACCTTAACTGAATCCACCTAACCTTAATATCATTTTGCATTAACTGGCACGAATTAACATTTCATAACTTGTAATGAGACCTTGATGTGTACATATTACGTGAAAATCTAGCTCTAATGCTGGGAAAGGTGGAAGGACAGAAAAGAAGAGGATGAGTGGTGGGTGGAGTAGTTACAGTGGCGACAGATACACCATTGTCAGACCTGAAAAGCCAAGTTAGGGACAAATCATTGTGGAAAAATATCTGCTAGGAGTGGAAAAAGACTTGATGGCACATAATCAATCAACCAATAACCTCTTGATAGCTTATCAAGAATGATTTTGTCCCAGGTGAAAAAGTGCATACATTTTTCAAGAGGATCTTGAAAAAGAAATGGATTTATTCACAGGACTGAGAAGAAAAATTCCAAAAATAAGTAATTTTTTTTTTAAAAAATCTGTCTGTTAAAGGGGAAACCCATCTAAAGCATTTGCAGCTGGTTACTTTATCAGTCAACTTCCATATGTTTATGAAAAAGTCATTTTAACCCTAACTTTGGTTGGCTATTGCAACCAACACCGATAGCCTTAATTTATGACAAAAAATAAAAACAGAGTATCTGACAATCTCAGGTCAGGTTCTAGCATAGAAATAAATATGAAACACAACAATGCATTCTGAAGCAGAATTCTAAAGTATCTTGGGTAAATCAGAACCCTGTTCTAGAACAATCTTAAATTTAAACGCCCTATTTTTATTCCACTTTATCACCGTTTCCATTTTTTTTGTCCCTTCTTTTTAATAAAAAATACCTTGCATTATGCATTTTAATGTACCAACCATTTCTAATACATTTCTCCAACTTTTTTATTTTTAAGTGAACAACAGGAGATGCCACATCAGCAGATATTATATTTAGTAACTTCATAAGGCATAATGGCTGGTATTGCAAGTTTCTATTAATTAACAATCTTCCCTTCATCTGACTTGGTAACTTTAAAAGATGTTTGATTATTGGACAATTTGTTCATGAGGCCTCCTCTGTTTCTTTGAAGTGGTAGCCAATTATATCAGCTTTTAATATTGTGGAAGAAGATTGGCAGAAGTATTCTGTTCACCTGTCCTCAACATGTAGTAAGCGAATATTACACCTGCTCATTAATATTGGCTGACCTGTCTGGGATGACTATTCAGAATAGAACACAAGTCTTTGTGGACCTAAATAGAGTAGAACTTTAAACCCTCTTCCTTATAGAAACCAAAAGACTTATCTTGTCTGGAGAATCCCTAATCATTTGATTATGGTGATATAAAAGTAATCAGAAGATTTAAAAAAACCCTTCATTCTGGAAAAAGTAAGCAAACTGAGCATTAAAATGGAAGATCAAATAAGTAAATGGATTGTGATTATATATATATATTAATATACTAGGACTGAAAATTAGTATACAGAGTTTAAAAAAAACCTTATGGGCTTGGTAATTATGCTTGCAATTCTATAATCTGCAAAGATCCAATGCATGAGGTTATTACTACATTTCTGTTCAAAACAGGATACGGATATCATCCATGTATCATAAATGTTTTCTGTCTAAATGCACATACTGTAGATAAAGGCTTAACAGAATCACAAACTGACACTTGCTCCTAAGGAATGCACAAATGGATTTAACTTCCAAAGTAGTTTTTGTAGCCTCATAAGCATTTTCATTTTCCCTAGTAGACTGTAATCTGGCTCTGGCATTACAACATTGTTGACACACAAGCAATACCTTTTCTGGTAGTTCAGCTAGGCAACCTGGCGCCAAAGCTTACAGTATGTTTATTTGAAATCCTGAAGCAGTGAGAAATGGCAAGATTAAGCCTGTTGCAATATATATTATGTGGCGAATTTTCTTCTCTCAAAAAAAAGGTAATTGTCTGGAGAAACTCTGCCAGGAGTTCTTTTATGATTGGATAACCATTTAAAACTGACTCTGCATTTTCTTTCTGAATACATTGGCTCCTGCAATATTCTGATTGCCAATTTAACTTTTCTTTTTAACAAACATATATGAGAAGTCCCTTCATAGGGCAGCAGAATCCAATTAAGAGCAATCTGAGTAAGCAGATTCAAAGCTTATGTATGCTGCAAAGAGACACCTAATATATTTCACACTTTCCTGATCTCAGCACAATTATCCTCTTGAAAGACCCTATGCTGCCATTTTCAGCATTGGGGTTACCCCCATAAATAACACAATGTGCTCTCACGTTGCAGAGCATAGTAATGTAGACTATGGGACACCAGAACGAGTTCCATAGATGCATGGCCAAAGTACATAATGGAAGAAACTACCAGATGCATTAGATCTACAAATTCTCCTTTCCAAATGCAGTAAGTGCTAAGCTTTACACTGAGTGATGTGGGCTGAATAGCTTTGCATAACTGCCACCTCCACTATCCAAACTCAGCATTAGCAGAGATACACAAAACATTCCATGTTTCAAATGTTTCAAATGAGCAGCAGCCTCTGGGGATCAGGGTAGAGAGAGGGAAGCAACAATGCAATGAAAGCCTTGCTCCCCCTTTTTATGGGCATGCAGCATCATAGCACATCCAAAAGCGGTAGGGCTTGTTGCATTGTGACACCACTTCTGCATTTAGCATTTTGAACACCTTTCCTCAAAACCACTGATGGGCACTTAAAACATTTTCAGGGTTTATATGTAGTTCTTGGTTTACAACTGATCTTTTCGTGATTGTTCAAAGTTCCAATGGACCTAGCTAGGGATGATACTTACAACCTGGATTTAAAATTCCAACATTGCCCACCCCCACCCCCCCAAGATCACGTAACCACACTTTGGATGCTCGCTATTTATACCCATTTGCAGCATCTCCTGGCCATATGATTGGATTTTATGATGGTTTTTCTTGAAAACTAGCATTTTCTTCCAGTTTTCAGCAAAACCGCACCCACTGCGAACCACTGCAGCATTTGCTTAACAAGCACCATGTGACCGACCCACTTTATATGGTTGTAGCACAGGTTACAGCCATGATGGTCAGGCTCCATTGTAGCCGTAACTTGAAGACTATCTGTATAACGTTGCAATCAATGCTGTAATCAATACGTATAGTAAGGACTGTATCTGGAAAAGCATCTTAGCCAGATGCATCAACAGAATGTTGCTACTTTTGCCAAAATGATAAAATGGGTGTCAGGCCTGATAGTGCTGCTAGTTCCACTCCTTTCCTTGCTTGCTTTTCCTTAAGCTTCAGTCATGAAAATGTGAACAGGCCTAGAAGAAAGATTCAGGAAACGTGCTTCTAACTCCTAGAAAACAGGAAGTCTACACAAGAAAGCTTTCTGACAGCAGGGACATTTGCAAGGTTGATCGAAAACGTCAAGATTGCAACTAAAGACTTGTGGTGTACATTAAAAAGGAGCAAAGCTTCAATCATATGGTCACAGCCAACATCTCAACTTTTTTGACCTCCCTCCGGTATGCCCAATGACAGCTTAATTGAATGAGACACAATTCAAGAATGAAACAGCAAATGTCACTTGTTAATATGAAGCCACAGTAATAATATAGCAACCAATATTAAAGGTCTCCCACCTGATGCCACTATTGTTCACAAAGCAAGGAGCATGACTTTTGAAGTAGTTGTTCCCTAAACTTGCCTAAACCATGTGTTGCAATGCTCAACCTCCTCAATGGATAAATGCAGCTTTCTCAAATAAATTAGGGAAAGTTCATTGTTGGGGAAAGTTCTTTTGAAGGAAATATTGGACGGAAGTTGGAAAGATTTATTGGCTCAATATTTCTTAGCAAGTAGTACAGACAGAAAAAAAATAACTTATTGGTGTTCATTTTGTGCGACAGAAGAAATTTTGCTGTAGACATTCCTTTTGAAGGAGACATTTTTGGAGAAATCATGAACGCAGTGTGCTTTTCTTACATTCCCACGGATATGAGATAGCCTCACTTTCTTTATATAATCAATATTTCTGCTATCTTCCTCTTTCCTGGCTTCTCTCATTTTAATTAAATTCCAAAGGAAGTCATCATGAAAACCCATTGGGCTTTTTCAATCACAGTGCCATTATCTTTGCTAAGGAAAAATCTTGTCTTTGAGGAATTCTTCAGGAAAACTGAGCATTGGTCAGGTCATATCAAATCTGGCTACAAATCTGATGGATAATTCTGAAAAAACATTATGTCCAGCTCTATGAGCTAGGTCAGGGGTAGGCTATCTTAAATACTCAAAGAGCCACAAAGGTCCTAACCGGAAGCCCCCTGTTCAATTCTGGAGCTGACCAGAAGTCTGGTTTCCCTACCATAGAGTCTCCTCCTAGCACGGCATCCTTTCTTTTTCCTCTACCTATCCCAACCAAAAGCCCTATCAATTGTGGAGCAGACTGGCGACAAGGAGCTGCACCAGAGGGATGAAAGAGCCACATGAGGCTCCAGAGCTGCAGGTTGCTGACCCCTGAGCTTGGTAGTTTAAAAAATGCTTTCTGCCCACTTCTCTGGCCTCATTATAACAGCCTTTTCCAACCTGCTTTGGTTACCAGGCCTGCTAGATTACAGTACCCATAATATTCAACCAGAATAGTTAATTGTGACTGTGGTTATAATCCAAGGTTTCTGGAGGATGCCAATTGAGAAAAACTGGTATATGGTTGAAAAGGAGGATTGTAGGATCGTTCTGTTGATATGTTAAAAATATCATGCCTTGGCCCTTTAAAACATCTTAAACTTTTCTGTTACTGCTAACATGAATGTACATAAGTATCTGTCATGGCTAGTTCAATCTTCCTTGCCAGTGCCGGGAAGGAATTTGAAGCAGGCTTTTGGCATGCATTCATTCCGAAAGTATGCTGCAGTATCTTAATTCCCGTCATGATTAATAAACCACATTTAGCATATGTCTTTCATACTTGAATATGTCCAAAAGAACAAACATAATATTGTTATGCCCTCTGTACATAGCCGGATTGGAATTCTATGGAAAGAATTTATGTATCAAATTCAGATGTTACAAGAAACACAGGACAGAAGGCGAGAAATTTGTGAGTTTCTATGGAATGTGCAGTCATCTAATATTTATAAAAGTGAATTCTCTGGCATTATTCAATTCCTAGATTGCACAAGCCTGTGCGTGCCACAAGCCATGCTTAAATCAGCATTCTTTCCTTTTTTAATATGCCATTCTAGATACAACTATCAAAAGAGCTTGGGATTATTTTTCCCCATTTCAGAAGGACAGCCATTAAAAAAACAAACAACACTTTCTCCTTCTGCAGACGACTAAATAGAATCAAGCATATGCATGCCTTAAATTTAGAACATCAGCTCTCACAACAGCTGAGCTGTCCTCCTGGAGGCAGGTGCTGTTGATCTGGTACACGTCTCAGTCCAAAGCTCCCTTCACAGACCCAGCAATACTGTACATTCCAGCCCTGTGATGACACAGCTGTACTCCGGAGCCTTTCAGCATTCTGCACTGAGGATGTCATTTATCTTCTCACATTCCACAAGGTGAAAAGGACTGACAGTATCATCTTCTGCACTGGGTAACCTCCAAACCATTCAAGCCATTTTAGGGGTGGACTGGGGTTTACAGAGTGCAACTGAGAACAGGAATCTTGAACTTATCTTTGGAAATTTCTTTTTTATATATCTACCATGCTTTCCCTTGGGATATCCCTATTAATATGAGGAGAGTGATAATAAATAAATGCATGAACAGTTCAAGGCTCATGAGACATTAGCTAAGTTGGCCAATTTCTCTTTCAGCCAGAGCTGTGGAACTGTTAATAATGGAATACCTCCAGGGGTAAAATTCAGCAGGTTCTGACAGGTTCTGGAGAACCGGCAGCGGAAATTTTGAGTAGTTCAGAGAACCGGCAAATACCACCTCTGGCTGGCCCCAGAGTGGGGTGGGAATGAAGCTTTTGCAATATCCTTCCCCTGGAGTCGGGAGGGAGTGGAGATTTTGCAGTATCCTTTCCCTGCCATGCCCACCAAGCCATGCCCACAGAACCGGTAGTAAAAAAAAATGAATTCCACCACTGAATACCTCTAACTTAGTGTATAATATTGTTAGAAGTAGAACAGGGCAAATGACCTGATGGGCAGACCTAGGGGGATGCCAAGCCATCATATGGAGCACAAAATGGCAAGTGAGCCGTGGTAGCACAGTGGTTAGAATGCAGTACTGAAGGCTAATTCTGCTGGCAGCAGTTCAATTCTCACTGGCTCAAGATTGACGCAGCCTTCCATCCTTCCAAGGTTGATAAAATGAAGAGCCAGATTGTTGGGGGCAATATGCTGACTCTGTAAACCACTTAGAGAGGCCTGTAAAGCACTGTGAAGCAGTATTTAAGTCTAAGTGCTAGTGCTAAGTGGGATAATTCTTGACTAGCTTCCCTTCTGATGTTTCCTAATTTAATATTTTTCCTCCCGCTTAGCCAGTAAGGCTTTCACGATCACTCCAAAGCTTCCCTAGCCCTATCCTTTAAAATGCCCACTTTGAGACCTCTCAGTGGGTTCTGCTATTGAGGAGTTTACAGAATACTAAAGTGTTTTGCTGTTGCCTTTTCTTCAGATCCACAATCCATGCCAATAATAAAAGGTCCTACTGGGGATTTCCCTTAAATTCTAACCAGTTCCAGCACATAGCACAGTGGAACTAATACTACCACCACCCCGGCCACCAACTCTAGAATCTGAATGCAGTGTTTGTTGATGCAGCCCAATATAGTACTGAACCACTTAGCTGCTGCCCACTCACATTCAGCTGACTTTTTCACTGTTAGTATTTTGCCATCTGTATTGAGCAGCAGGTATACTGATTTTTCCCCCTTCATTTTAAACATACGGGAAGAAACACTCTGCCTTCTTCTTACATTCATTCCCCAACCTCAGTTTATTCTGAGCTTTTGCTTTCCTGACCTTCACAATTGTAAACTATCTATATGTCCTCTTCCTCAGTTACCAGTTCTCTTTCCACTTCTTCCACCCTTATTTTTGTTTTCAGAACTTCACAACATTTATGCAATCTGCCACTATAATTCTGCATTTTTTTCTCTCTGAAATTGGGCTTTTGGTACCTCTATGTTTAGAAACTCCCAGCCATCTTGAATCTTTTTCCTTATTAGCTTTTCTTCCCACGGAATCCTACTAATCATTATTTTGATTGTATTAAATTCTACTTTTTCAAAGTTCAAGATACATTTTCAGTAGCAATGGCTTTAGGCTTCTCTTAGATGCAGCATTTCACATTTATTGTCACTCAATGTTCCCATTACTTCTACTTACTCAATTATGTTTTCCCATAGGTCACTGTCAGTTGAAGGACAGTTAATTCTTTCGAATCTTTCTCTTTCTTTAAAAAGAAGTGTTTTTTAAATTCATTTACTTATTAAAACATTTATATAACTGCCCATCTTATTTATTTATATCCCACGTTTATTATTTTTTTATAAATAATTCAAGGTGGTGAACATGCACAGTATTCCTTCCTCTTCCTACTTTTCTAAAAATAACCGTGTGAGATGAGTTGGGCTGATATAGAGATGGACTGGCCCAAAGTCGCCCAATTGGCTTTCATGCCACAACTCATGCCTCCTGGTTCCTAGCCTGGTGCCTTAAGCACTACACCAAATTTATGTTGAACTCTGCCCATAAAACAATTAAAACAACATAGCATAAATCTATTAAAACCATACTGCACACATCAAAATGTTGTCAGATCTGTAATTCAGAATTGTCCCAGAAGGACCACGTCTGGTAGTTTGTGGAATTCACTCTATGAAAATCTCATCTATGAAAAATTATCCAACTCTCTCATTTGCTAGAGGGTGATGGGAATCAAAACCAGTTTCTTGTCAACTCCATTCACTAAGGTAGTTGAAACAAATTGAAGACAAAAGAGAAAGAGCATCTCAATATAAAAGAAAAATGTGGTTCATGTTCAAGTTCATACTTGGCCAGTCAAATTTATCACCTTGCTAAGTGGAAAGGAACCCAATACCAAGCACTAGGTGAAGATGTATAAAGAATGGCACTGTTTGCATGCAATAAAAGACTGAACATGCAATTTGAACTCTACTGTCTGATGATTTCTGGACCAGCATCATGCTCTAACTCCAGAGTCCCAAAGTCAGCCAGCAGACAGTTTACATAATCCTGAACTTCTTTGATTGTCCATATTGTAGAGGCAAGGATTAACCTGAGGTTAGTGCTCTCTTCTGGCCCTGGACAGAATTGAAAAATTATAATATGTAAATAGGGTGGTGAAATGTGTTAATAACTCCAAAAAAGTTATGGAGAAGCAAAGGCTTCCCTATGCCACTTTTGATGTGTTGAATCCGGTAGTGGGTTTCAAATCCTGTCGCTACCAGTTCGTTCATGGATGCACGCATGCTCACGTGCGCACATGACACTTCTGCGCATGTGCAGAGACATCCAGGCGGGTGGGCAGAGCCTCCCACCGCCACCGCTATTGGTTTGTCCAATTTGGGGTGAACCGGTAGCAACCCATCACTGGTTGAATCCCCATTAGGTAGCACTAGCAATACCACTTAGATTTATATACTGTTTTGTCCTTCTTCGCCTCCGTCTGAGTGATGGCTTAATTAGCCGGCACTATCAGCTCTGGCAGCAGAATAGCAAGCGTCTGCCAAGTGTCTCTGTTATCTCCTTCGACGCTGATGAGTCACCCAGGAACAAACTTCAGCTCTTAGTTAATCAGTTGATTTGCCTGCTATGAAGAGGCACAGCAGTTCTTGCTGCCTTTATATCCTGTGGGGTGTGGCTCCATGACTCAGCACTTCCTAGGCCTGCCCCACCCCTGCTTCTGTTGTTCCCTCCTCTCCTGCCTACGAAACCTAGGGTCCAACCAAGCCTGATTGCCATCAGCTGGATCTGAAGGCATGGCCTGGGGGGGAAAGACTCAGGGGACGGAGGCCTCGTTATCTCTTCCACCTGGCCTGCCTCTGGCTCCTGGAGCTGAGCCAGGGAAGCCGGTGCTCCGGAGGTAAGTCCTGACGGCCCTTCCCCCTCACTTTCCAAGTCACTTTCTGGCAGGAGGCCCAGCTCGGGTGGCGCAAACACAACATACTGCTTCACAGTGTCTTACAGCCCCCTCTAAGCAGTTTATAAACTGCAGCGTATTGCCCCAACAATATGGGTCCTCATTTTACTGACCTCAGAAGGATAGAAGGCTGAGTCAACCTTGAGCCGGTGAGAATCGAACTGCCGAACTGCAGATAGCCAGCAGTCAGCAGAAGTAGCCTGCAGTACTGGACTCTAACCACTGCGCCACCATGACTCCTTGGTTATTTTATCAATTTTTAAAAAGGAGATAACATTTTGTTAGCCACTACCAAGCAACTAAGATACTACTCAAGATGGCTTTTCCCAATGTAGATATGACAGCCACTGTTTCTCTAGATCACCTGTTGTCATATCACTGGGTAACTTATTTACCTGGGGCAAAAGCCAGATTTGGCTTGTTGTAGTCTGCAAATGTTGGCTAGTTTATGACAAAATACAGTTATAATGGGCTCAGCAATGCTGCAGGTATATTAAGAATGCATCACAATCTGTAGAGGAGGCGTGTTATTTTCACATCCCTTGTAGATAGAATAGAATAGAATAGAATAGAATAGAATAGAATAGAATAGAATAGAATAGAAAAGAATAGAATTTTTTATTGGCCAAGTGTGATTGGACACACAAGGAATTTGTCTTGGTGCATATGCTCTCAGTGTACATAAAAGAAAAGATACGTTCATCAAGGTACAACATTTACAACACAATTGATGGTCAATATATCAATATAAATCATAAGGATTGCCAGCAACAAAGATACAATCATATAGTCATAAGTGGAAAGAGATTGGTGATGGGAACTATGAGAAAATTAATAGTAGTGCAGATTTAGTAAATAGTTTGACAGTGTTGAGGGAATTATTTGTTTAGCAGAGTGATGACCTTCGGGAAAAAACTGTTCTTGTGTCTAGTTGTTCTGGTGTGCAGTGCTCTATAGCGTCGTTTTGAGGGTAGGAGTTGAAACAGTTTATGTCCTGGATGTGAGGGATCTGTAAATATTTTCACGGCCCTTTTCTTGATTCGTGCAGTAAACAGGTCCTCAATGGAAGGCAGGTTGGTAGCAATTATTTTTTCTGCAGTTCTAATTATCCTCTGAAGTCTGTGTCTTTCTTGTTGGGTTGCAGAACCGCACCGAACTGAAGATAAAACAGGACCCAGTAAAGTCTGCATTTGGAACTCCAAAGGCCCATGATTTTTATAGTTCTGGTATAAGCGACCTTGATTTGGCAACTTGCTTGGCCTTTAGCCAATGATCTGGAATTCTGCAGTGTTGTGTGACAGTACCACATATCTCTTTAAGGGCAGATTCCTTTTAGGCAAGATGACTCAGAAGCAGGGACTTTATTTGTGGAAATTCTCCACTTCTGGAATGGCATGACTGGGTGAAGTTCCAAGTGAATGTTACCTGAGAATTGTTTATGCTCAGACTCCACAATGGACAGGTGCACATCCAATTAAAAATAAGAGCAAATAGACTATAGCAGCGTGTTTCTCAACCTTGGCAACTTTAAGGTGGGTGGACTTCAACTCCCAGAATTCCCCCAGCCAGCAAATGCTGGCTGGGGGAATTCTGGGAGTTGAAGTCCACCCACCTTAAAGTTGCCAAGGTTGAGAAACACTAGACTATAGAATTAGAGTTTATTGTGGATAGGACTAAGATTGTAGAAAAAATGTAATAGTGATTAGAGATGTCCCTATCTCTAAGAAAGTTATTTCTTCTTAATTGAAGCTTCTCTGAAGTTTTGGATTCAGAATAATTTGTCCCAAGTAAAACTGGTATTGTCCAAATTATTTAAGAAATAGCAGAAAGTGAAGAATTATAAGTTTGGCCTCATTACATTTTATTTATTTATTTATTTTATTTATTTATTTTGTCACAACATCATACAAAAAGATTATATAGTATATACACATATAAACATATATAGGAAGAAGAAAAGAAAAACAATAGGACAGGAACGGTAGGCACGTTTGTGCGCTTATGCACGCCCCTTATGGTCCTCTTAGGAATGGGGTGAGGTCAATAGTAGAAAGTTTTTGGTTAAAGCTTTTAGGATTATGGGAAGAGACCACAGAGTCAGGTAAAGTATTCCAAGCACTGATGATTCTGTTGCAGAAGTCATATTTTCTGCAATCTAGATTAAAGCGGTTTACATTAAGTTTAAATCTATTGGTTGCCCTTGTATTATTGCAATTAAAGCTGAAGTAGTCTTTGACAGGAAGGACATTACAATAGATGATTCTGTGAGTTAAACTTAGGTCTTGTCGAAGGCGACGGAGTTCCAAGTTTTCTAAGCCTAGGATTTCAAGTCTGGTGGGATAAGGTATTTTGTTGTTTTCAGAGGAATGGAGAACTCTTCTTGTAAAATATTTCTGGACACGTTCAATTGTATTGATGTCAGAGATGTGGTGAGGGTTCCAAACAGGTGAGCTGTATTCTAGAATTGGTCTAGCAAATGTTTTATATGCTCTGGTTAGTAGTGTGGTGTTTTTGGAAAAGAAGCTACGCAAAATTAGGTTTACAACTCTTAGAGCTTTTTTTCCTATGTAGTTGTAGTGGGCTTTGGCACTTAGATCATTTGACATGAAAATTCCAAGGTCTTTAACGGGATGGGGGTCGTCTGTAAGGTAATGTCCATCTAGTATGTACTTAGTTTTAGAGTTCTTTTTTCCTATATGTAAGACTGAGCATTTGCTGGTTGAAATTTGGAGCTGCCAATTTTTAGACCAAGCGGTTAGATGGTCAAGGTCGTTTTGAATTTTTGTCACTTTTAAAGAGTTTCTCCAAATAAACAATCAGTTGCAAAAGCTGGTAACATTTTCTCTGAAGAGCTGTTAAAATTTCCCATTGTTCTGTGAATGATGTTATCTGATATCATATTGCTTTTTCATGTGTAGCTTGAAAAAGGCACTCAAGTTAATTTTTCCTAGCTGAGTAAACAGATATATTTTTGGAACGAATGTGATGTGGCATAGCAAGACTGAAGGAAATGCAACGACAGTTATAAACCATGTAAAGTGATTCCCTCAGAAAGAGAAGGAACGAGAAGAAAACGCCTGCACCAGAATTTTATGTATGAGATTAATAATATTAGGAAAAATGAAGTTTCCTGGATCCTGAGGCCTGGATTAAGCCTTGATTTTCAACTGAGAGTTTGGGAGCAATTTGGACCCTTCTTTCTTGCATTTTGTGAAAAGAAAGCATCTATTTCTTTTGCACTTGAGAAAGGATGTTGACATTTTACGGTGACGTCCCTGGTGCTCTTCCCATATTTTGTGGGAGGGCTGGTTATCTCAGAACCAGTGGTGGGTTTCAAATTTTTTTACTACCGGTTATGTGGATGTGGCTTGGTGGGCATGACTTGGTGGGGGTGGCAGGGGAAGGATACTGTAAAATCTCCATTCCCACCCCACTCCAGGGGAAGGTTACTGCAAAATTCCCATTTCCTCCTGATCAGCTGGGACTCAGGAGGCAGAGAATAGATGCGGGTGGGACCAGTCAGAGGTGGTAATTGCTGGTTCTCTGAACTACTCAAAATTTCCTCTACCGGTTCTCCAAAACTGGTCAGAACCTGCTGAATACCACCTCTGCTCAGACTATCAAAGATGCTTCCTCATTTATAACCTTGCTCCAAGATGCATGCAAGAAGATACAATGTAATAACAATTGGTTCAGGTGCTTCTGGACAACTGCTGGAGAGCTTTGTGCTAACCACCGGTCCTACTTCTTAATATTCAGTTCTATCCAGGGAAAGAAATGCATTTACAGCCTGAGAGAAGCTTTACAGCACAACATAATTTCCAGGAGTCAACAGAACCAGTAAAACCAACAGAGATAAAAATACTAGGCCTCCAAAACAGACTGGTCCCCTGGAGCATATTGATATGAACCCAAAAGCCATTCGGTGTCCTAGCTTGCCCCAACAAACTGAAGAAACTGGACAGAGGCTGGGCTAGAAAAAACAAGCACTTTCCATTTCTTACTGCAGCAAAAGTATTGCCCCAGACAGCTCCTCCGGTTTGTTGAGTCAGCAAACTGACCCTGCATGCAGCAATACCCTTCAGCCAATACGAACCAGGGAAGATAAGTGAGCATTTTCTGTTGTTGGCTTCAAGGTCAGAGATACACACTGCACAAACAAACATAAGCTCTTGCTGACGTTTCTAGCTCTCATCGGCATTGTTTGCTTGAAATCTATTTTCTGGCCAATCACGGTGTAAGTTTGGATGAAGCTTCATTCACAACCCAGCTTTTGTTTTTAATGGGCAGGTTAATGGTTCTTTAAATATTGACAGAAGAAATAGTTCAAAGCAATAGGCTGAACAGAGTAATGGGTTATACTGAAGGATTATTCGCAGTACACAAAACGATTTCAGGACATTAACAAGGCTGTAATTCTACACGCATGCTTAACGTGCACATTTAGTGAGGTTTGTTGTGATGTAAGTGGCTAAAGTGCACCCTGGCAGCACTGCCTCTACCATACTCAGGGAGCACTGCCATGAATGAAATATGTTTTAAGAAAATAAAATGCCCCCAAATGCATGGCATTTTAAGCACTTTCACGTGAGATCTTCTGTATGAGTCTTGGCCATCTCATAAGATTCAGGGAATTTGATTAATCTATATCCAGGTTATAAATTCAGCCCCCCCCCAAGATTAGTTGGATTGCAATCTGTTTATTTTGTTTTTATTTATTTATTTATTTTATGCTGGCTATCTCCCCTATAAGGTGACTCTAGGCAGCAGAAATCAATCTATTGAATGGAAGTTGCAAAAAAAAAAAAAAAGTTCAGTTTACAGTCAAATTGCTAAATGAAAGGTTACTTTGCTTTACTCTTCTAGCTTAGACCTGCTTTGGAAATCCAGAATTACAGGAATGAAGCTTTTCTCCAAAGAGCCTGTTTAGAAAGCTTCCAAAGAAATTTCCATGCAAAGTTTCAAGTAGAAAAGCTTTAACACACGCTTGGAATTTTTCCAATGTGTTCTTTTGCCTAAACTGTGCCTCACAGCACATTAGGAGACATTGCAAGTTGTGGCTTCTTGGTTAGTTACTACAGCAGTTTAGACATCTTTGTAAATGGTTCTGTAAGGAGGGGGGATGGTGCCTCAGTGAAATCACAATACACATTCTGGCTGACACGTCGGCTCTGACTGGTTCAACTCTCTATTAATCAGTATTAATTAGCAATATTAACAGTATTAGTAATAGTAATACTATTAACAGTAGTATTAACAGTAAAAATTAGCAAAAATACCTATTAAAATAAATACATTGTATTGTATATACACTGTGGCTTTCTTTTCCATTAAGTCTACATTCTCCTCATCCTATCTTAATTAAACATTGCAAAAAAGAAATTAAAAATGATTAAACATTACAAAAATAACCACCTCTTATTTATATATCACAAACTAATCCATTACCTCATTAGACATTTTTAAAATCATCCAATCCAGAAAATGATTCAACATCCCCAGAAATAAGAACTCATTATTTAACCATAATCAGATAATGGTGTTGATTTGTATATAAATCCTCAATTATATCCAAAGTTTACATTGACTGATGATCATGACAGATATGTTGGTATGGAAATTAATCTATAGGGGACTAAAACTTTAAAAGTGGGAATTTATGCCCCAAATAAAGGTAAGACAGAATTTTAAAAAGGACATAAGAATAAATTATTGGATGTCCATATAATAATTGGTGTCCCCTGAGAGATTGGGATAGAGTGATTTCCCCATAAAAAGATTGTGTGTGTTTGTGTGTGTGTGTGTGTGTGTGTGTGTGTGAAGTTAGAAGTTATTAGAAGTTCACTTTCAGCAGAGATACCATGTATCCACTCCAATTCATGTTTCTGCAGAAAAGGAAACACTAATGATTGTGTGTTTGTACTACTGATCTCTGTTTCTGTAAATGGAAATTATTTTAAGCCCCTTTTTTCTGCTTATTTAAGTGTGCACATGTGCGGACAGACACTTTATTTTTTAAAAAGAGAAAGATCAGTAATAATCCACTCTTTATATTTTTTCCCATATAGCAATGCAAGGTTAAAATATGTTTCCATTAATGTCAATGTAGGATATTTTAGTATCTCATTGTAGTAAATGCCTGTGTATTTAACTTGTCAAAGTGGGGAGTTACCTTACTGGCATATAATTCTTTCACGTTATGCTTAGTTAACACTATCACAAGACTGGGTGCCAATTTGGACAGTTATAAAAGATAATTAGATATACTTACGAATAATAACATTAGTCACGATTGTCACACATTGCCTCAATATTCAAGTCAGTATATAATTGCTTGGGAGTGTAAATGAAAAAATGCTACTGAATTCATCTTCTGATCTGCAGAAACAAAATTCTGGATATTTGGTTTGATCCTCAAAGAGTTGCCTTAAGGAAATGAAGAAAGGTTTATTATTATTTTTCTTTTAGTAAATGTCTAGGCTGCCCATCTCATAGAGATGGCTCTGGGGAAGTCAGAGGATACACTTCTAGGTACAATAAGAGTGGACTGAATCGGGTCTCCTGATTTCATGGGATTCTCAATGAAAGAGACATTGCTTTTTTTTACTTGGGATTTTTATATAACAGTAACAATCACCACTACCACAACATCACTTTTGGCATTGACAGAATGATTAGTCAATTGCAAAAGGCAACATTACTTGGAACAGCTCACATCCTGCAATAATATCTTTAATATCATCAAACAATTCAAAAAAGATGTTGAGACTCTAGAAAGAGTGCAGAGAAGAGTAACAAAGATGATTAGGGGACTGGAGGCTAAAACATATGAAGAATGGTTTCAGGAACTGGGTATGTCTAGTTTAATGAAAAGAAGGATTAGGGGAGACATGATAGCAGTGTTCCAATATCTCAGGGGTTGCCACAAAGAAGAGGGAGTCAAATTATTCTCCAAAGCACCTGAGGGCAGAACAATGGGTGGAAACTAATCAAGGAGAGAAGCAACTTAGAACTAAGGAGAAATTTCCTGACAGTTAGAACAATTAATAAGTGGAATAACTTGCCTGCAGAATTTGTGAATGCTCCAACATTGGAATTTTTAAAGAAAATGTTGGATAACCATTTGTCTGAAATGGTATAGGGTTTCCTGCCTGGGCAGGGGGTTGGACTAGAAGGCCTCCAAGGTCCCTTCCAATGCTGTTGTTATTATTATTATTAACTACTGATCTGAGGTCCTCGGAAAGGAGAAAATTCATGAATAAAAATGCCAAATCCAGGTGAAAATAGTGTGCACCAATTTGCACTTTTCCTGCCAGTGCAGAAAGTGCTTCCACTAGCAGAAGATAAAATGTTTTCACCTTTTACCATTCTTCTGCAAATGTCTTCTGTAGCCCACTCAGCTCCTGAGAGCCTCATAATCTTCAGAAGCAATTTTTCCACTATTGCAAAACCACAAGAAAGAAAGACCTAATTACCATAGATTAGTTTTCCCCCGTGTGCACGCTATGCCATTTCGCCCTGCAGCCTGCTTTGCTTTCATTGCAACTTTGTGCAAGAAAAATCCTTGGGTGTGAATGAGAAAAGGGCAGGCTTTACAGGCCAGTCGTGAAAATGTTATAACCGTGTCAAACTCCACAGTTTAGACTTTTCCTTGTCCTCCTTCAAACTGGCCATGCACTTTTTTTAAAAAAAAAATGGTTTTATTTTCCAAACACTGACAGAATGCCAGAGGTCACAGCAATTCACTTCTGAAATACTGCTCCGAACTGAGGTTTGACGTGAATGAGAAGAGGAATTCAAGCAGCCTGCTTACGAGAAACTTGGTGTGGCCTGGGCAGGAGGGGAAGAAGAGGTTTCCTCTAAACACTTACCAGCTTCTGCCTTTCCTGGAAAGCTTCTCTGTAGTGGGGAAACACAGGCAGGTGGAGCTAAAGCACTCCAGTGGCTGGTGGTTTCTCTGCAAAGCAAATGGTTTTTCCATGAAGCGCTCCTTGAGCAATCTGTCTTGAAATGACCAATCTAAAGATGTGAAGCTTTCTCCTGGGCACATTCTAGGAACACAGCTTCTGTTTTCTGCCAACAGCAGTGGGGCTTACCAGTCTGCAAATTAAAAAGGGAAATAATGTCCAGAGCTTGGAAATGTATAGTCTAACAGGGCAGCAGGAAATGACTAGATGCGATAATAAACTCTTAAGTGGCCTCAGCAAGAAAGAGCTACCCTTGCCTGGCAGAATGTTGACTAATTTGTTTTGCTCCGAAATTCAAACAAGGAAAAAATCAAAATGATATTATCAACAGCTTTGGAGAAATGGGGGAGGAAGGACGAAGGCAAGACACTTCATTTTATCACTTGCTATTCTTTTACAGCTCATGTCTATTTGGAGCTTCATAAAATAAATTCTCCAGTACTTATAGATGCAGAGCTGATTAAAATACAATGAACAACACAACCAAAATTTCCAATGAAATCCTAAATTACCTGAACAAGCCGGTCTTAAACAAATATTAAGAATATTCTGGAGCAATCTTTCATTACAGGTAAAATAAGAAAAGAAGGAAGAAGAGAAGGGGAAGTAGAAAGAGGGGGAAGAGGGAAATGAGAGAAAGAAGGTGACAGAAAAGAAAACTGAAGAGAAATAAAACAAGCAGAGAAGAATAAACTGCCATTAGATACCTGCTGTGAAAAGGAAAACTTTTAGACATTGTCTAGTTCTAAATAGATAGCCAATGCTTTTACAACGAAAGATAGACTAAAAAGATTTACAGGGACCCCTGTTTAGATCAATAGGTATTCTACTGTGGACAAACATCCTCTGGTTGTAGAAAGAAATAATATATATATTTGAGAATTACAGAAATGTCAAGTGAACGTCTATAAATTTTATAATACATAGTCAGTTTCTTGACTACGATACTGAAGTTGTGTGCCAGTACCTTTTTCAATGTTCTGTTCTGTTCTGTTTTGCTATTTGTGTCTCAATTCAGTCTAAAATCCTAGGAGTTCTGGTCAGTTTCCCTTACAAGTATTAACCAGGTCTAACCTTACTGAGTATTTATAAAAAAAATCAACGCTGGTTGCTTAAGCTCTGCCACATACTGTGACAAAAGCAGGTGTAGTAGTAAGGAATTGTCCTAAAGAAACTGTCACGTGAAAATTAGCTAGTGATCATGTTTATATCATCTAAAAATTCACCTAAAAGTCACTCCAATTCTCATCAGGGCACATGGGAAATGGCTGGTTATTGTGTGAGCAAACTATTTATATCCACTGTATATACAGTGGGAGGCTATCACAGAAATTGTGCGTGATCATTGGGTAATTATGCCTTGCAAATATAATCTAAACAAGAAGCACGGCTTCACTTATTCTGCTTCTGCTTCAGTGTGATGATGCCCATTACAAGGAAATGTTGGATCCTCCCTTGCTGATTGATAGAATAAAAGTACATCTTTTTCTCCCATTGAAGAGTAATTGTAATGTTGGAATATCTCACTATGGGAGTGGGGGGATCTTATTGGGCAGCACACAGTTTTCCAATCTTTCCATTCTGATAGGCCTGCAGCAGAGAGTCAGAGATCTGTTCAGGATTATCTTCTGTGCAATTCTCACCTTTTGCCAATTGAGTGCTCTATTGTCTAGAGCAGTGTTCTTCAAATGTGGCAATGTTAAAATGTATGGACTTCCAACTACTGCTGGGGAATTCTGGGAGATGAAGTCCACATAATTTAAAATCACCCTGTTTGGAAAAAACAGGTTTAGATCAAGGGTGAAATGCTCTCGGGCGAATAGGTAGCGGACATTGGGACTGGTTTGCCGAACCGGGAGCAATGGCTGGCTGGCCACGCCCCCAAACCGGTCCACAGCTCACAGTCCTGCCATGCTTGCCTGCCTTCCATGCTACCTTCCCAGTGTCCTGGTGTCCAGCTTGCAAATGCAGGCAAGCAGAAACCCAGGTGCTAGCTACTAGCTGCTAGCTCCTTTCCCACAGCCCTGCCATGCTTGCCTGCCTTCCATATGGGCTTCCGTTTGCCTGCCTTCGCAAGCTGGAAACCAGGACACCGGGAAGGCAGCGTGGAAGGCAGGTAAGCATGGCAGGACTGCGGGGAAGGAGCTAGCAGCTTACTTGCCCCATCCCACCCCACTCAAGCAGCTGCTACCCTGCTCAGCCCAGACAAGCTATGCATCCATAGCAATGGGATTGTTTTGTTCGCCATGGTGGTACTTCGAGAGGGCAGGTGGACATATTCATTATAGTTGTCAGCTGCAGACATCCGCCTGCCCTCCTGAAGCACCATCGCAGCAAACAAAACAACCCCACTGAGCAGCGCCTCTTCCTGCAGCCAAACGCGCCCAGCCATACGTGGCCTTTCCCCAAATGTGCTGTGCATGGGGTGCTTGGAGAGTGAGCGAGCAAGAGAGGTCTCCAATTTCATTTCTCCATTTCTTTTCTGCTCCTCTCGGGATGCTGGTGTGCGCACCATGGATGCATAGCTTGTTGGGGCTGAGCAGGGAAGTCACTGCTTGAGTGGGTGGGGGGGGAGAACGGCGAGACTCAGGGAGTAGGTCTGGTGGAGCTGGCTGACTCAGGGCTGCTCAGAAGCCACCCCCGCCGCTGCCAGAGGTTTGGATGCCTTGGCTTCAGATCGCTCCCTCCCTCACACATACACACACACAAAAACAGAGGTTGGAGAGCAGCCCATTTGAGGAAAGGGCATGCATGTCTGGGCACATTTGGCTGCAGGAGGAGGCCTAGATGGAAGGCAGCTTTTTCTCCAGCATCCCCCTCCCCTCTTTAGATTGCCCTGCAAGGGAGAGGCTATGCCTTTGCAGAAATGGGTTGGGCGGTTTGTATGGAGGATTGGCAGGGGGGGATGTGCAGCCTTCCGGGATGAAGAGCAGGACAAGAGAAGGCTCCAAGGTTCGCTTGAGCAGTCAAGCCAAGGGAAACTCAAAGCGTTGGGGGCTTCAGAAAGGCAGAATGTGCTTTTGTGCAGTTCCTGGCTTCTGTGACATTCTGTGAAAGACAGAACTTGCTTCTGTGTCAGAATGTGGAGCTCCTGGCTCTACCAGTGAGTGATGTGAGTGATGTCAAGTTGGTCATGCCCACCCAGTCACATGACCACCAAGCCATGCCCACCAAGCCATGCCCAAAGAACCAGTAGCAAAAAAAAATTAGATTTCACCCCTGGTTTAGATGATTCCTTTCTGTAGCATAATACATTGTGTGTGGTACAGCAGATAATTGCCAATATTGAATTAGAGCCAAAAAAAAGACAAACTTGAGAAGTATAAGAATTATTTGTTGATTAGGGCACTTTTACAAAGCATAAAGTGCCAAGAAGGTATTCCAAGTAAATGCCTAATATACTTGGGGGGGAAAAACCTCTTTGCAAGAAAGATTAACTCTCTAGCCTTCGTCCTCTAAAATTGGAGCGCCTACAATTTCTGTCAAAGGTCTTTTTCCCATTACCACAATTACAACTGCTTTCAGGTCTAGTGAGCATGGCTAACAGGCAAAAAGGCAGGGAATTACAGTTCAACAAAATCAGAAGTGCCCAGGTTTCCTATCTCTACAAGAACAACCCTTCAATTATTTGGTCAAGGACCTTATTTTATTTACCTTTTAAAAAAAAAAAAAAAAGTGAAAGCTGTCAATATGGTTCAGTTCTCTCAGAAGTGATAATCTGGTTCTGCACTATTATTCTGCAGGTGACAGAACCTTTCTCTACGCAGAAAGAATGTCAGAGCAGCTTTCTTTCTGACGCACTTTTTTCCCTCGTGTAGAATATTGTATGTGAGCACTGAACATTTCCTCATCAGCAAACAAAGCAGTGGAAAAACACGGTTTGCTGTGGCCTACAGCTTCATGGCAGAGCTCTTTCTTTGCCTAACCTTCCATAAAAATAGACACCTTTTTTAGAGTTACTCATGCTGCAAGGAAAGTAATCCTGTAAGATGGTAAAGGAAGCAAACACTATACAAATGTTAGTTTTGGCCAGGCTCTGCTTTATTAAGGCACACGGGTTTATAAAAGGTCATGTGGAACAATGAGAGGGAGACAAGGAGAAAATATGTTCAAATATTTCTCTAGAATTTCTGCTTAAATGGAAAGATACCGTTTTCTCCTATGTTCCTTAGGTTCATCTGTATTGTGCACCTATTTTTCTCTCATCATTTAAATGCTGTTTGGTATGTTATCAGTGCTTCTTGCAAGTCAAAATGAGAATAAATAAGTTAAGGCAAAGATTTCCAGTGCTCCACAAAAAGTCTTCCACCACTTTCTTCCAGTATATTGATTCATGACTGGAAAAAAAAACAGAGAGGCTTTTTATAATTCAAATAAAATTTGTCAGTTTGCAAAATATACTGGGCCAGGACAAATTTTGAGATTGCTAAGAGGGGCTGCTGAGATGGAGCTCCCATGGAACTTTATCACAAACCATAGACTGGTTTTTTAATGTTTTATATACTTTATTTGAATAACATGTAAAAACTCCATTTCAATCAGTGTGTGGTCTGGGTACAGTTGTTTTTAGGCAATCGTAATCAAAATGTTTACAATAACATTCATCACAATAACATTGATACTATAATAACAATATTTAGCATGTCTATTTTATCAAATTTCCAAATATCCTTTTTATGTCCTTGCATTTCTAACTTCTGTTTTTATTGTCTAACCATTGGTAAAATAAGTCCCATGTCAAAAAGTATTCAGTTTTTTTCTTTGTCCTTAATAGTAAGCATTAGTCTATCCATTTCTGCACATTCTAATATTTTCTTAATTACATTGTGATCTGTTGGGACCTCGTCACGCTTCCATTGTTGAACATATACAATTCTAGCTGCATACATGTAAAATCAAGTATATAGTCCCTTTGTCATATTTTTCCAGTGGAATGCCCAATAAAAATATTTCGGGACAAACCATGTTTGATAGGATGATGGGAATTGGGATTTAACAGTAGGAGAATCTATCCATGGCTTACAGACATTTCTACTCATCATAGGATATATTTATTAATTCATTTACATTGGTTTATAAAACTTTCAGTTGAGATGTACCTCAGGATTGGATACAAGGTAAAATACATAAAAATAAGTTTAAAAAATAAAAAAAAAAAGAATGAAGCTTTTCATACATGAGATAACTTCATCCAAGCCCAAACAATCAGAATAATCAAGAGCAGCTCACATCCAATGTCTAGAGGAAAAGCTAGATCAGGGGTGTAAAACTCGCGTTGTCACATGACAATGGCGTCACATGACGTATCAGGACTTTTTTCCCATTCACTAAACCAGGCAGGGGTGTGGCCAGAAAATGAAGCATCCGGCCTGCAGGCTGCAAGCTTGGTACCGCTGAGCTAGATCTTCAGAGGCCTCTGAAAAGAAATTAAGGGCACAATCCACATCTGGAAGCATATCAGTAACTAGTGCAGTTTGTGGAGTAGCCATTTTATGGCTGCAGTAAGCTGTACCAATAACTGCATGCACTGTTGTATTCTGGACCAGTGGTAACTTTCACATATTTTTCAATGATAATTGTGTGAAGTGCATTGTAGTAATCTAGGCTCAAGATGATTAGGGCACATGTGACTTTGTAAATTGGATTTTTTTTTCTCCCTTATTGTTTTCTCCCTTATATCTCCCTTATGTAGAGCTGTCATAGAGTGTCATAGAGTGTCATAGAGTGGCCAGCATGAAATTCTGAAAGTTTCCTGTATCTCCAATCAAGAAACCAAGCAACTTGGTTTGGTTGCTTGCAAAGTTTGTGCACAATCTGATTAATTGAATTATAAGATTTAAAAGTTTGTTAGATGTTAGATGTTCAAAAGGCTATTTGATTAGTGTAAAATTATGTCGTAAAACATCACATAAAACACTAAATTCAACTAGGTGATTTGATAGTGTGTGTGTGTGAGAGAGAGAGGTGGGGGAATATGGAGGTTGCTGCTTTTTTCTTTCATCGCGTATCTATGGCAGTGTACCAAAAACAACATAACTGAGATGACTAGTATTTATAGAGATCAAGGACCATTGGAAAGTATACTGCAAAGGTGTATCAAGGATTTAAAACTGGAATTCCTCTGAATGATAAATAACAAATTGTTCCCAACTGATCAGTATTTTTGCTTTCAGGATGTTTTGAGTCTGAGTGGGGATTGTGTCGATGAACAACTCAACACAGGACATTGTGAACGTTTTACTATGTACAGTTCTACCAGTGTGCCTTTAATTTGACATAATTGTTATTGTTCCAAAGAGAATGAATATAGCTTTTCCTCTCAGATTTTTAACATTCTGGTATCTTTGTTATTCAAATTTCTTGAATGCTGGTATGCATTTAAATAGCACTCTCAATCATTTTATGATTACATAATTGAGTTGACAGAATATTTATATGGCTATTGCACAATAGAAGCTTCATCTGAAAGCAACAACAATGCAGGAAATGACCTTGGTTGTTCATCATGGTATCAATATTTTGTTTAAGTGCTGTTGTCAGTGAAAGCTTCAATAGTTGCATTATACTGCATTCTTATTTAATTTTGTGCTGCCTTAACAGTCAGCTCATATTCACAAGAAATTAGGTTCTCATCTGGAATAGCCTGAACTTCTTTCCTAGCCCAAGGAGCCACAGTTTTCTCTTTCCAGGGAAATAAGCTCAACCATGAATTCGTTTAATTCAAAAGCCGCAAGTACATTTTCATAGATGTAAATGTTCAGCTTATATTTTTTCTTTTCCTCCAAATAATTAAAAGAACCTAGGAAAGAGGTGCAATGATTAGACAAACCAAATCCACATGTCAGTATGGCATGCATTTAGGAATTGCTCCATTTAACCCGTTTTTATTTTTGCAAATTGTTCATGAAAAGCCTGCCTAGAATTGTTGTTATATATGATGTTTCCTCAAATACTGAGGAAGCCAGGCTGCAGTAGAAAATAAAGGATCAATTCCAAGCTGGCTTAGATAGGGGAAAACCCTTTCATTATTGGATCTTAGACAAACATAGTGACTTACTGGAAACCACTACTGGACTCTTCTTGGAATCCTTCCACTTCTCCCTGTTAACAGTGGCAAGAGCCCAAAAAATAATAGCCAAGGAATTGCAATGTTGATTTTAACTTTCCTATTTAAGCCAGAAGAGAATATAATACAGTAAATTAATTTGTACACATATCTATGCCAACAACCTCTTCATTTTTCTGATGTTGAATTTGAAAAATTCAACAAAAATCTAAATCTTTAGACACTAGAATTATCCGTCATTCCAAAGTTCAATTATATCACCCACTTGGTGATATAAACCTGCTGTTTATGATAATAATGGAGAGATTTTACTTACCACTGTCTGAAAATGAGTAAATACATCACCCTTGTGTCAGGGAATACTTTCATTTTTTCTTCTCTCTTCAAGCAAGAATCAGTAAAGGTTCTAACCAAATCATGCTAGCAAATCTGGAGAATGATACAATGACCAACTGATTGGAAGAGATCAAACTACATTCCAATACTCCCATCCCCAGAAGGAAAATTAACTGAGTGTGTAACATATCCTTAATTTCACATGATCGAAAAAAATAATAATAATATTTAGGACTATCCAGTGGTGGGATTCAAATAATTTAACAACCGGTTCTCTGCCCTAATGACCAGCTGGGTAGGCGTGGATGGTCATGTGACTGGGTGGACGTGGCCAACTCAATGTCACTCATGTCGAAGGGCACTTCACCTCGCCTGGCCTGTGATCATGTGACCATGCTGACCATGTGACCATGTGACCATGCTGCAACAGTCGTAAGTGTGAAAAATGGTCATAAGTCACTTTTTTCATTGTAACTTTGAATGGTCACCAAATGAACTGTTGTAAGTTCAAAGATTACGTGTACAAAAATACAAAAATATTATTTGCTTGCAAAAAGCTGTCCTAAATACCAATCATTAGATTAGAAATGGAGGAATACACACTGAAGATTAATGATAGCCACAACCATCATGGAAATCTAAACCATTCTGTCTGTATACCGTCTTTTTCATCAGCAATACCTGCAACCTAGAGTTACAAATCAGGCAGGGTACCAGAGCACCTTGAGGAATGTAAATAGTTAAAATACAACAATAACTATCAGCAGCCAACTCTTGCTCATAAAGCGAAACCCTTTGAGGTCATTTAAGCTTTCCAGAAAGTGGATGGGCATTTTTGGGGTACAAAATATATAGGGGATCCAGGCTCAAGCCTCCCAAGCTTGTCAGGATCACAATAAAATTAGTACATGCCACAAATATCTAAATAAACTTCAAGCCTGGTGCCATGTTACTAAGGCTTATTATCACGAGAGAAAACTAAAACGAAGTAAAGGATCCACATATCAACTCCTTTTTTTTTTTAATCTTACTATCAGTGAGCAATCATGTGCCTTCGCCACTCTGAAGCAATGAAAGAGACTCCTGTCCCAAAGATGTTTTTTTCAAGAGACGACTGGACTTTCTGGAAACCAAGAAAGTCCAGTTGCCTCTTGTAGAAAGTTAGCACACACACTCCCTGCAGAAGAATGAAATATTTTGAGAAATATTAAAAAGGCAGAAAATTATATTTCCCTAAATGAGAAATCATGGAGAAATCATGGAGAAAGCGAGGGAATTGCAGAAAAACATCTACTTCTGCTTCATTGACTATGCTAAAGCCTTTGATTGTGTCGATCACAACAAATTGTGGCAAGTTCTTAAAGATGGGACTACCAGACCATCTTATTTATCTCTTGAGAAATCTATATGCAGGTCAAGAAGCAACAGTGAGAGCTGAACATGGAACCATTGACTGGTTCAAAATTGGGAAAGGAGTCAGACAAGGCTGTATACTGTCGCCCTCCCTATTTAACTTACATGCAGAGCACATCATAAGAAAGGTGGGGCTAGATGAATCAAAAGTTGGAAATAAGATTGCAGGGAGAAATATCAACAGCCTCAGATATGTAGATGATACCACTCTAATGGCAGAAAGTGAAGAGGAACTAAAGAGCCTCTTGATGCAGATGAAAAAGGATGCATCTGTACCTACAAAGATCAGAACCATATAGGGAATCATTTTCCCTGTGATGCTCTATGGATCCCAAAGTTGGCACATGACATGACTTCGCAACTAACAACAACAAAATGAGAAACTGGATTTTGAAGAAGCAAAACAGAAAGTCTATTAACACTTTTGAATCTTGGTATTCAAGAAGTCTGGACAACACCATAGATAACCCAGGGAGCAAACAAATGGCTCACCAAACAATTCAATTCAGCATTCACACTTGAGACACAAATGACCAAGCACAGATTATCATATTTTGGTCAATTATGTGAAGATTTAGCTTCCTTTTTTTAAAAAAATAATTTTTATTAAACTTTTAAAAACAAAATAAAGAAAAATACAACAAAAAACAAAAACACATTAAAAACAACACAACAGACACAACATTACATATTTGACAGCTTGCCGTATCGGCATAAATATATATTCTCTGTTCTTATTCAATCGTTCCTCTACATGCTTATATTTACATTGGTATCTATTTACCAATCCGTCCTTATCCGGTTAACACAATTCTATGAAGACTTAGCTTTCTATAGAGATGACAAAAGGATGACCAGATGGATGAACTGAATTAAGCAATGATGCAGCCAGAACTTTGTCTGCAGTTACTAAGAATCAACCTTGACTTGATAGCACATGATCAATCTATCAATGCAAAAGCATTTGAATATATTTTATAGTGTTTAATTTGCTTGCAAGTTCCAAAAGTAACTTTTATTTTACAAAACTGCACTTTTATTTGTTCATTACCTGTCATGTGTACAATTTTTTAATATGCAATTTTGCTACAGAACATTTTTTGGTATCTACTATATTTCATTTTGATGGATCACCTGAAAAGAAATATTTGACATATTTTCTTCTGCATGTTAGAAGCACATTTAGTCTTGCCATTTTAATTGATGCATACAATAGTTGATTCTGAGAATTAGTTTTTCTTGGTATAAAAGTTAGTACATTCTGTCACTTTCTTTCTTTGAAATGACTGCTGTTGTTGTTATTGTCGATTTAAATGCATCTTAAGTTGTCAGAGCCAAAGATTCTTATTGACAATAAACAAGCTTACAATATTTCTTCAAATGCACTGCTTTGATACTACTTTTCAGTTAGGTTTTAATAAAAGCAATATGTATGAAAAGCTGGCAGGAGAAGTTTGGAATATGGGTGCTGAGTTATTTTGTTATATTTGTTGAAGTTGAAACTTTTTGCCTTTTTTATCGTATTAGTTATATTAGGGCACTTGGGGCATGGGAGTAGAGGAGCAAGTAAGAAGTCTTTCTATATTCACAAGTGTTCTATCTTCCCAACTGGTAGTCAAGTAAACATAGGTCCTTTCTCACTTGCATGCCACCATGGTGTAGACCAGGGGTGTCCAAACTTGGTCCCTTTAAGACTTTTGGACTTCAACTCCCAGAGTCCCTCAGCCAGCAAAGCTGGCTGAGGAACTCTGGGAGTTGAAGTCCAAAAGTCTTAAAGGGACCAAGTTTGGACACCCCTGGTGTAGACACATCTGGCAACTCCTTTTTGCTGTTGGCTTTCTTGATATTTTATTTATTTATTTTTTATTCATTTATTTATTTATTTTTGTCACACAGTATATATAAGCATAAGCATGAAATAATTATACAATGTATAAGTATATATATATATGAGTATGAGTATGTAATAACTATATTAATTGGATATAACAAAGGAAAACAATAGGACAGGAACGGTAGGCACGCTTGTGCTCTTATGCACGCCCTTTACAGACCTCTTAGGAATGGGGTGAGGTCAATAGTAAACAGTTTTTGGGTGAAGCTTTGGAGATTTTGGGAAGAGACCACAGAGTCAGGTAGTGTATTCCAAGCATTAACAACTCTGTTACTGAAGTCATATTTTCTGCAATCAAGATTGGAGCGGTTAACATTAAGCTTAAATCTATTGTGTGCTCGTGTATTGCTCCAATTGAAGTTGAAGTAGTCTTTGACAGGAAGGACATTGTAATAGATGATTCTATGAGTTAAACTCAGGTCATGTCGAAAGCGGCGTAGTTCTAAATTTTCTAAACCCAGGATTTCAAGTCTGGTGGCATAAGGTATTTTGTTGTATTCAGAGGAGTGGAGTACTCTTCTTGTAAAATATTTCTGGACACGTTCAATTGTATTGATGTCAGAAATGTAGTATGGGTTCCAAACAATCAAGCTGTATTCAAGAATTGGTCTAGCAAATGTTTTATATGCTCTGGTTAGTAGTGTAGTATTTTTGGAGAAAAAGCTATGCAAGATTAGGTTTACAACTTTTAAAGCCTTTTTTGTGATGTAGTTACAGTGGGCTTTGGCACTTAGATCATTTGATATGAAAACTCCAAGATCTTTAACAGGGTGGGGGTCATCAGTAAGGTAATGTCCATCAAGCTTGTACTTAGTGTTTAGGTTCTTTTTTCCAATATGTAAGACTGAGCATTTGCTGGTTGAGATTTGGAGTTGCCAGCAGTGGATCATTGATTAAGACACTCGGCTTGTTGCCTGGAAAGGTTTGAGACCCAAGCTCCATGTGATTGGGTGAGCACTCATCTTTGCCCCAGCTCCTGCCAAACTAGCAATTTGAAAACATACAAATGCAAAGGTGGAAAGGTAACAGTGTTCCGTGACATCATGCTGGCCCCATGGCTGCAGAAATGTCTTCAGGCAGTGTTGGTTCAATGGCCTTGAAATGGAGATAAGCACCACCCTCTATGGTCGGCAAATACTAGTGGACTAAAATCCAGAGGGACTCCTGTACCTTACCTTTCTTGACATTGACAGGGGACATGGTGACCTAGCGGTTAAGACTCTGAGAGGTTGGCAGTTCAAAACTCAAGTACCATGTGACCGGTGAGCTCCCATTCCTGCCCCAGTTCCTCCCAACCTAGCAGTTAGAAAGCATGCAAATGCAGATAGATAAATAGGTACCATTTCTGTGGGAAGGTCATAGCATTCTATGCACTTCGGCGTATAGTTCTGCTGCCCATGGAAGCATCTTCAGAAAACACTGGCTCCCTTGGCTAGAAAACAGAGATGAGTACCACTTCCTAGCATGACTGGGCAGGTGAAACGTTTACCTTTATCTTTCTTCACATTGTTTTCACCTCATTCCAAGCCCAGGCCTGAGGCAGTTTTAACTCATTTTTAGCTAGTCTGGTGTTAATATTGCATCCGGATGCATTTCTGTCAAGGAGACAACCTGAAATTCTTCACTGACTAATCTGTCAACAGCTACCTCTTGGAGGTGGAGTCTCTGCAACTCTTATTGTGCAGCTTACATTGGAGTGGGTGTATTCCTTGCTCTTAGATTATTATTATTATTATTATTATTATTTATTTATTAGATTTTTATACTGCCCTTCTCCCGAAGGACTCAGGGCGGTGTACAGCCAAAATAAAAACAGTAACAAAATACAATTAAAATAAACAATTAAAAAACTTATTATAAAATTGGCCAAAATTTAAAACATATTAAAATTAATTTAAAATTTCAAAATATTAATAAAACCCCAATTTAAAATCAAAACTATTATGCCAGTCCCGCTTGAATAAATAAGTGTGTTTTTAGCTCACGACGGAAGGTCCGAAGATCAGGCACTTGACGTAGGCCAGGGGGAAGATCATTCCAAAGCATCGATGCTCCCACAGAGAAGGCCCTACTCCTGGGGGCCGCCAACCGACACTGTTTGGCGGACGGCACCCTGAGGAGACCCTCTCTGTGAGAGCGTATGGGTCGGTGGGAGGCATAGGGTAACAGCAGGCGGTCTCTGTTAGATTCTGGCTAATGTCTTCTAGGGACATTCCAAATAGGAGATTTCAAAATTGTATCTGTTGTATAATATTTCCAAGAAACAATGTATACTTTTCTCAGTGTGGATGGTTAAGCATTAATCTTCAGAGAGTTTATATCTGCATAAACATTATGACAGGAAAAGATGAGAACAAAAATACTACGTATAAGTAGGATATTTTTCACTTGACATGTTTGACATATTCACAAACAGATACACTTTTTAAAATTGTGATTAGCATGTGTGTGTGTGTGTGTGTGTGTGTGTGTATATATATATGTATATATATATATATATATATATATATATATATATATATATATATATATATATATATATATATATAATGATTTGTTTTCTGAGGTTTTCACGGGTGTTTGTATATAGGTCTTTGGTTGTTCGGGTTTTCTCCGTGTAAAATTGGAAGTGTCTTGGCGGCGTTTCGGGAAGTCTCATTCGTCATCTTCAGGCTTCAGCATGACGAATGAGACTTCGTCGAAACGTCGCCAAGACACTTCCAATTTTACACGGGAGAAAACCCGAACAACCAAAGACCTATATATAATGATATACATACATATATATATATATATGTATGCATGTATGTATGTATGTATGTATATGTATATATGTATATGTATGTATATCATGATATTTCACAGGGCTATCATCTGTGGATTACAAAACTCTGAACGGCCACTAGATAACATCACGGAGCTAGAATTAAAGATTCTGGGATAGCTCCTCATAAATGATCTCTATACCATTTCTCTTGTCCACCAACCTCTTAGACAGCTTCTCTTTATACATGGGTTCAGCCCTCCATCTAAAATAGCAGTAGAACCATATTCGGATATAGTCTGAATGAAAAATTATCAAAGCTGAAAACCTATTCCTGATGACCTTATTACTCAGACAACTTGAAAAAATGACTGAAGACTCCATCCTAGGAACCTGGCCAGGGCTACCTAAGCCTTTTGCACCTTACTCAGTGATTTGCGGGTGTTTGTAGCTCTCTGCCACCATTTTTTTCCCATCTGGATCAGGGGCGGGTTTCAAAACCAGTCGCTACCAGTTTGCTCATGAGCGTGCACACACTCGCACACATGATGCTTCTGCACATGCACAGAAGTGTCCGGGTGAGTGAGCAGAGCCTCCTGCCGCTGCTACCGGTTCAGCCAATACTGCCCAAACCGGTAGCAACCCACCACTGATCTGGATATTTGCAGCCCTTATCTGGTAGTCCTCTTGGAAATCCTAGAGAGAATGTATGCGTTTTAAAATCCATTTCAAATTGGTTTGTTTGGAATGTATCTATCATGGTCCTAGTAGCTCTAAGAAATCTTGGAGAATCCTTTGTCACAAATTCTATTCCTTTCATAGAAATAGTAAAATGGAAACATTCCGTTTTATGACCCTGTAAGCATAGCTTAAGTTATTCTCTTAATGTTTCAAGAAAGCACAACTCCTCAAATTAGAAATTAGAAATGCAATTTTTGCTTTACCGACCTGAAGAATATGACTTCCCTTACTTAGTTTAAACCTTTGCAAAATAATACTTTAGTGTCATTTTAAAGATGGTTTAAGATACAAATCCAAGAAAAGAGAAGGGCAGAGTCACTTTTGTTACAGAGACCTAACATGAATGTCACTGTGACATCTAAGAGTTTCTGAGAGTATGGCAAGATTTTATTAGATCTAATTAGACATTTGCATGCTTAAAAAGGCAAATGCTAAACAAATCTGTCACTTGAAAAAAACCACAGAAAAGCAAACTGAAGTTCCATAAAGTCGGATTTTTAAATAGATAGCATCTTCCTTTTATAATCATTTTCATTGTCATATTTCAGTCAAATTAAAAATAGCAATGAAATTGTACTATTTCTTTTATAACATTCTGCCTTGGCTAATTCATATATTAAATCTGTTCAATATAATCAGTGAGAAATCACCTTCAGGCCAAGATCATGGCAAAAAAAAAAAGGAGAAATTGTATTTATATGAGTAGATTGTTTTTGCTTAACTATAATTTGATTAAACCACCATTTGTTGAGTTTTGGCATTTTTAACTACAAATGGCAGTTTACAAACCATAATGCATGCAGCTTATGAGTGATGTCTGAATATTTAAATATCCTGCCTTGAAGTCGAAGTCCTTGACTTACAGTTCATTTCGTGACCATTCAAAGTTACAACATCACTGAAAAAAGCTACATATGACCATTTTTCCAAGTTACAACCTTTGCAGCATCCACATGATCATGTGATCAAAATTCAGATGCTTGGCAATGGGTTCATATTTATGACTGTTGCTGTGTCCCAAGGTCATGTGATCACTTTTTGCAATATTCTGACAAGCAAAGTCAATGAGAAAGCCAGATTCACTTAACAACCGGGTTACTAACTTATCAACTATGGCAAGAAGGTTGTAAAATGGGGCAAAACTCACTTAACGAATGTCTCACTTAACAACAGAAATGTTGGGCTCAGACAGGTGAACCGGAAGTGTCGCAGCGAGACTGGCCGGAAAATAGCAGGCTCTGACGAGCCTTGCGAAAATCCAGCCAGACAAACCACTTTCGGGAGGTTCTTCGGACCAGATCTGTCTTGTAGGAACAGTGAAAAAGGAGAGGCACCTCAGACGACCAAGAGGAACAGGCAAGTTCCTCAGAGGTCAGAGGAAATGCTTTGATCCAGCGGTGGGGGTGGGAGCCATTATGACGTTCATGAAGCTGGGGCAACCAGAATAAGATTTGTGCAGGAGTGGTGTTTTGGACAGAGTACTGGTACCAGGTGAGTGGTTGGCCAATTCACAGGTAAAAAAGGAAGTATTTTAATTTTTTTAAAAGTTGTCCCGGCAAGGAAGTAGCAGATAATTGGCATTAGGGAATGTTAATGGAGAGAGAAGAACAAAAGGCAAGTTAAAGCACTAAAGCCCAGAACGGAGCTTGATATTTGGATTGGAAATTGGATTTTGAGATATTAAAATTATTATAAAAAGAAACCCGAAAGAAAATAGTTTCTGAACAAGATTGGACATAATTTTAAAAGTTTTGAACTTTGAAGGAAGAATAAAAAAAATTCAAAATAGAAAAGCTCTGTAAAGGAATTTTTTCAATGGGATTTGAAATTGGATTTTAAACTGGAATTTGGAATATATAAAATTAAGAAGACAAAGAAGAAACTTGAAAAGCATTTGATAAGCGGATTTAATACACAAGTTGATATTTTGCAACTTTGTTGATTTAAAACTTGTGGATTGGAGAGAGACATCTGCTAGCGGAAAAAAAGTACTACAACAAACAATTTGAAATCTGGAAAAAATTACAGTGACCTTGAGCTACAAGAACCATAAAAAGTTTGAAGGAGCATTTGTTTTCTTTTAAGCTGTTTGATCTTGACAACCAAAGGAGGTGGAAAATAACAAAACTGTAAATTGGAGTTAAAAACAAACCAGAACGTCAGAATGTGTCAGGAACTAATTGAGATGGTCAAAATGATGCGTGTATCATTTAATATTGATAGAAAACAAGAAATTGTGTCAGAACATATTCAATTGGATAAAGAGGCTAAGAACAAGAAGCAAGAAAACAGCACTGAAGATATAGACATTGATGATGAAAAATTAAATGATTACATTGGAGTAACAATGAAAAAATGAGAAGGGATAGGAGGAAACAACCTACAAAAAGAAGCAAACTAAGGGAAGAAAAGGAAAAGGGGAAAGGCTAGAGGAAAATATTTTTAATGATTGCACTGGGATTGTTGTTGTTGTTAACAGTGGCAAAAATAGAGAGAGAAGCAAGAGAGAAAAGAAAAGGGGAAAGGATTAGGCACAAAAAGGTTAAATGATTACACTGAGATCAACAGTGGGGAAATAAGAAAAGTAAGAGGAGAAAAGGGGAATAGATTAGATGGCAATTTAGAGCAAACTAGACAAGTAAAGGATTTAAGTCAAAGGAAGTATACAGAAGAAAAGACATAATAATTATAAAAAGAAAAAAGAAAAAAAGAAAATGGGAAATGGGATAAAGGAAGGAAAATTTTGGTGAATTGCTGGATGGACCAAGAGAAAATGGTTCAAAGGAGTAATTAATGGAAAGGAGGAAGGGTAAGAGGATATATACCTATAGTAATAAGTAAACTGTATTATTAATATTTGTGATTGTAATATGAATTAAATGAATTGTATTGATATCAATATTATAAAAATTGAATTATGATATAAATTGTGAAATACAAAAAAGAATGGTAGAAGGGTTAATATGATCTTATTATGATGCATTTAGAAGGGGTTAAATTATGGAAATTCAAATGAAATTGAAATTGAATAAGATATTAATAGAAATTAAGAAAAAGAAGATGATTAAGAGATTAAGATAATATTTGTATCTGAAAAAGATGGTGTGAAAAACAGATCTGAAGAAATATATTGTTTTTGGTAAAATAATGATTAATAGGGAAATAAGAAATGATAAATAGGTCCACCTTAGAAAATAATTGACATTAAGAGATAAATGTGAAATATCAAGCTACAATTTAAAAAATACAAACTAAGGATGGAAATGACTGTTTAAATTAAAGGGTTTCAATAGAACAAAGGAAATCAGAGAAAACAAATGGATGATTTACAAATGTGGTGATTTTGAGAAATATATGTGATAAATGGAGAAATAAGATAATGAAATGAAATAAGATTAAGATTGGAGGTTAGGGTTGATGGTAATATTGATTATATATTAAATATTAAGTAGAGATGAAAAATAAAAAAGTAGGAAAAAAAGAATATTATGGCAGAAATTGAAATATATGAATTATACTTATGTTATAAGCTGTATAAATTTTGACTCAGTCAATACTCTATTTAGGAAAAAATGTGCTGTTTGTATGTATGTTTGTTTTAAAAATATAAAAAAATGTATATATATTTAAAAAAATGTTGGGCTCAATTGTGGTCATAAGTTGAGGACTACCTGTAGTGATCAGAGGCATGACACTAATCATATCTGATTCTAGAAACAAGCATTCATTGACTTTAGCAGAAGTTTTGTGTGGACCAAATTCTTCAGAGAAAAACAAATTCAATACAGGATTATCTGTATTTGTAAAACCAGGGGGTTTAATTTTAATTCTCATATATTCGCCCTGATGTAGTATATGCCACACTGGTTTTCATTGCATTAACCTTTTATGCCTGTTTTTGTAAAGTCCAGTGTCTCATAGACTGAAAACCTGAAAAATACTTAAACAATTCTACTAAAACGGATCATATCTTTTCCAGAATGCAATCTTGAAATATCAAATTTAGAAAGGAAATTGATTTAAACAGTCTACCCTTCAGTAGCAGATTCTAAGATGGTTTATCCCATTCTTTTTAGCATGAAAAATATGATGTATAAAACAATATTTAAAAAGAAGCAGTGCACAATAAGAATTTAAGAGAGCTTCCTTCTGTCCTACCAAAGCAGCTACAAAACAGTTAAAAAGCTTTATAGGTTTATAAATAGTTAAGGAAGCCAGAAATATAAAACTATTTGGATCAGCTTCAAATGACCCAGTCAGAGAAAAAGAATGCCATTAAATGATAATTCAATTCCTAATTCATAAGCCAGCAGGAATCACTGGAAGTGGACTAGGCAGTCATATAAACTTTTTAAATAAATAAATAAATAAATAAATACCCTGTACTTTACCTTACTGCTGTTCTAACATTGGAACATCTGGAAAGTTTGTATGACAGGTGGCAGTCCTTCAGATAGTTTGGGTGTGAACCATGGGTGTCAAACTCAATCATGTCCAGTGGTGGGATTCTACCGGTTCTACCTGGTTCGGGTAAACCAGTAGCGACAGCAGCAGGCTCCGCCCACCTACCCAGACGGCATCACAGATGCTCTGCACATGCGCAGAGGTGGCGCGTGCATGCACTCACAGTTCCGAAATGGTAGCGAAGGTAAATGAATACCACTACTGATCGCGTCACGTGATGTATCGCAACGTATTGTGACTTTTTTGTCTTTGCGGAGCCAGGGTGGGCATGGGCTGGGGCCACCATTTTGACACCCCTGATGTAAAGCATTTAAGGTTTTAAAAATCAAAATTAGCCACATTTTGGAAATGAGCTGCAAATATAAGTGCAAATCAGTTGGTATGATGGCCATTTTTGATACCTTTGCAAATTCTGGCTTCTGAAAATACCAAATTATCCAAACAATTATCATAAGGTGCTTAGACACATGAGGTTTTCATACAGTGCTAAGTCATAATATGTTTCAGTTTCACCTAATTTGATATTCAGATCTAGCTATTGCTATTGCAATTCATAAACAGTAGTTTTGGGCTTAATATTACATATCAGTTGGGTTAAACAAATGAACGGCTTTTTGCAGTAAACTGAAAAGAAGCCTATGGCGACATAAAACCCACAGCTGATTCCATTCTAAAAAGCTACAGTATATAAAAATGGATTATGTGTGCGGTTTGTGCCTGATTATAGATCTACAGGAACTTAAATATCCACCTTTCTCACTGCATTCTCTTGAATGAAGCAAGCAACTCTGGCCATACAATTAAATAATAAATCATTATGCATCCCTGTAGAAACAGGTAGCATACAGGTCCCACACATAACAGCATACTATTTTGTTCTATTGGATATTGTATTATGTTCATGTTTCAAGGAAAAGACCAAAAACCAAATCTTCACTCGAGGTTACACCGGGTCAGCAAAAAAAACAAAAAACCCTTTCAGATGGTACGCAAGCGTAAGATTTTAAATCAAATGTAAATTAAGTCTTTATGTATTTGTCAAGCTATATGTGGGTGTCATTCTGGTTGATCAAGATTAATTTCAACTTCAGTAAGTAGCTTTCAATGTACCTCAGTTAACCCTACGCTCTTGGGCAATATGGAACAAACACTTTTACATATTCTACAATAAATTGAATTTAAAATGTAGCATGACAACTTGACTATTCACAGGAAACCCTGGAAAATCTCAGGGGAATGGATAACTTGCCAGAATTGGACGCCAGGGTTTTGAGTGAGGAATAGGTATTGGGAAAATATTCCACTCTGATCACTTCTTGAGTAAGAAAGTTTTGCTGGATCCAGATCCGTTCTACTAAGAAAAGGAGTCCTTGTTTTATAGCAGGCCAACCCCTAATCTCTTCCCGAATCAACAGCCAAAAGAGCTGTGGGAAAAAAGATAGCAGGAAGACCAGGAAGAAAACTTATAGGCTGATATAAAACCCAGGATGAAAATTCTAGACAGGATGATGAGAAAGACTGTCTCACTTAATTACTCTGGGTGTTATCACAACAGGCATAAAACCCAACCATGATGTGAATTGATTTATTTTTTGAACTTCCAACTCCATCCAAACTGCCTGTAAGAAAAACAGTGAACTTGAGCAAACACTGCCATGTGGAGCGAATGTCATTTAATGGTATCATTCTTATTTAATAGTGGTATTGTGATAATTAGCTGATATGAATTTGTTACACTCATAATGCTTGGCTACATTATGAACCATGTTCAGTAGATAATTAAACTCAACTTCAATAGTGCATATGCCCCATATCAATTCTTGATGGTGCCTGTGCTGTGATGCTTAAGGAGACATTCCTTGATTGTCCTTAAAGAGATATTTCTTGACATTGTCCTTAAACAATATTAACTACAAAGCAAACTTCATTTCAGATAGTTTTGTTAATACTAAACATTTCCTCTCAATGAAAATCCTTTTTTTAAAATTATTTTTGTGAAGGCAAGACCAATGTGGTTCTTCATCTGGATCAATTGTATCTTACAGCTATTTTCCTCATACAGATTACAAGTACACGTTTCAATAACTGAAACAAGATCAACAGAAGATTCACCTGTGAATTATTACCCATTTATTGCCATATACTTAATTCTTTCTTGGAAACAATGTTGGATAGAATGTAATCTGATCTAATCCAGCAAACCATTTCTTATGTTCTAATGAAGGTTACAGATTCATGCTCACTTGGCATAGTAGAATTGTGATTTTACACATTTTTCTTTCTAAATATAAAACTCATTTCTGGTCCATTAGGTATCTATATTTACCAAAAGTGATCCTTAAAATTCCTTAGCCATGCACAGCTGAGTTACAATATGGGGTGAATAATGCATGCAAATGCAAATCCAGATGCACCACTATCTGATAATATTACTCAAGGGAAGGGGTGTCAAACTGTTGGCCCACGGGCTAGATGGATCACATGCAAGCCACGCCCACCCTAGCTCCGCACAGGGGGAAAACACCATGAAACATCACCTAACGGCAACGTGACATGGCAAATTTGACACCTGTGATCTAGGGTAAAATATTGCATTTATTTTATATTTATGAATTGGAGCAGCATTCAAATGGAGTGTTTTTATCCGGACATAATTAATCAGGATCTAAACTTTTTTTTTAAAAAGTATCCGTTTTTTGCTGCTACTAGTAAAAACATGGAATTTACACCAAAGAACACTGAGTTCCAACACGATACTAATGTAATGACACCACCTTTTTCAATTACTTGCAAGGACCTGTCCTACATGTCTACTTCAGGAAGACATTATAATCTCTTCAACCTTTTGTCTTGGCAATTTAATTTGTTAGGCAGCTCAAGACAGTTACTAGCTGGCCTCTTAACTGAAGGAATCTTGTTCCTCTCACAGTAAATCTCATAAATGTTTGTGGGAGAAAATGTAGTCCTAAAATGATTGTGTAAAATAATATAAGTTCAAATGCAAAGTATCTTGGAAGGCAGACAAGCAGGCCGAGAGCTAGCTAGCTACCTACCTTTCTGACATCCTACAACAAAACAGAAGTTCAGAAAGGAAAGGGAGAAGATATTACTAGCTCTGTTAGCCCACTGTTTCTCAAACTTTAAGTTATGTGAACATCAAGAATTTCGAAGCATGGCTGCAGAATTCTGGGAGTTGAAGATGACACGTGTTAAAGTTGTCAAGTTTGAGCAACACCATGTTAGCCTAATGTGAAATACAGCATAGAAAAATTTACTGACCTCACCTTTATGCAATCAAAATACTTTGCAGATGTTTCGTTTTGCTTTTTAACCCAAATGGGTTCTCTGTAGAAACAGAGAATAGCCTTTTTTTAATTGCATATGAAGCATCCATATTAATGTACTACAGCAATTTGTACAGTAATAGGTGGAGCATAGTCATCCTGCTTTGCTGTCTTCTGCCATGTCTCTTACAAAAGGGAAAAGGTGGTGTGCTACTGCACACTTGTTTGCTGACCTAATGTATTAATATGACTAGCCCAGTTATTGTTGTGACCCAGGACCAAGTAGGTAATAATAAACTTAGTCTGTGGGGAAAAAAACTTTATTCGAACAGCTGGGAATTACTTCATTCCCAGTGTCGTTCAACTCAAAGTAAAACAAATGCCTCCCAACACAAATTCCTCAGATATCTCACAAACCTTAGTCCAATTAGGCAAACTGCCAAAGGCCCTTCCTGGCAAATGTCCAGAAGCCATAAAAACAAAGACATAGATGAAGCAGAAGACGAAGCAGAAGACACAGCTACAATGTTGTTTTCCGGCAAAGCTAAAATGCCGATGCTTATGGGTGCTTTAAGCCTTATGGGAGGGGCCAATCATCTCTTGGCCCTACTCCTGAATTGTCCTCTCTGCTTGAGCTGCTCTTGCCTTCTGGCAGCTCTTCTCATGCGTGCATTAGGAACAGGCTCCTCCTGTTCCTCTGCCTCACTACTATCAGTCTCTGGAGGCTCTGGAGTCTGCACCTCACTTCCTGATGGCCCTGGCCTCACCTTAGCCTTATTGCTGTCCATTGCCAGATCCGTAGGCTGCTGATGGACCACAACAGCTACAATCTCCTACTGCTAACATACATTTAATCAGGTTGATGTCTTCTCATTTCTTATGACTCACTTTATTAGGATCTAACCTGAGAATTGTGATCCTAGCACAATTTTCTGCATGGTTATTGAAAATCATTGAGTATACAATGTTGTGAAAGTAGTCAACCCATCCAAAAAAAAAAAAAGAGTTCATATCAAAAAGACTAAGAAGAAAGTATCATAAGATCTAAAATGTTTTTTGTAATTTCCGAGACATTTTGGAAGCGCATATGAAGAAGAACAGGATTCTATTGCCTCTCACATTAATTCCTTGGCCATATTCTGCAGGAATCCTTTCTTGTCTGTGAAGATTCCCAAATCCCTTTTGAAACACCACGTGTTTACTGGACCTGTGCCCCTCCTGGCTGGTGCTGGCCACTCAGGAAGTGACACGAGGCTGGCTCCAGGGGATTACGAGCGCTTCCTTGTTGGAGGGAGTCTTTCCGGCCGCCTTGAAAGAGGCGGTGGTGAGGCCCCTCCTCAAGAAGCCTTCCCTGGACCCGGCTGTTTTAGGCAATTATCGTCCGGTCTCCAACCCGCTCATGCGAAGGTTGTAGAGAGTATGGTGGCATATCAGTTTCCCCTGCACCTGGAGGAAACTGTCTATCTGGACCCGTTCCAGTCCGGCTTCCGACCCGGTTACAGCACTGAGACGGCTTTGGTCGCGTTGGTGGATGATCTCTGGAGGGCCAGGGATAGGGGTTGTTCCTCTGCCCTGGTCCTATTAGACCTCTCAGCGGCTTTCGATACCATCGACCATGGTATCCTGCTGCGCCGGTTGGAGGGATTGGGAGTGAGAGGCACCGTTTATCGGTGGTTCTCCTCCTATCTCTCCGACCAGTCGCAGACGGTGTTGACGGGGCAGAGGTCACCCGCAGCGCCTCACTTGTGGGGTGCCGCAGGGGTCGATTCTCTTGCCCCTTCTGTTCAACATCTATATGAAACCGCTGGGTGAGATCATCAGTGGCTTCGGTGTGAGGTACCAGCTGTACGCTGATGACACCCAGCTGTACTTTTCCACACCGGGCCACCCTAATGAAGCTATCGAAGTGCTGTCCCGGTGTTTGGAAGCCGTACGGGTCTGGATGGGGAGAAACAGGCTCAAGCTCAATCCCTCCAAGACGGAGTGGCTGTGGATGCCGGCATCCCGGTACAGTCAGCTGAGTCCACGGCTGACTGTCGGGAGCGAGTCATTGGCCCCGATGGAGAGGGTGCGCAACTTGGGCATTCTCCTGGATGAACGGCTGTCTTTTGAAGACCACCTGACGGCCGTCTCCAGGAGAGCTTTCCACCAGGTTCGCCTGGTGCGCCAGTTGCGCCCCTTTCTAGACCGGGATGCCTTGTGCACAGTCACTCACGCCCTTGTGACGTCTCGTCTGGACTACTGCAATGCTCTCTACATGGGGCTCCCCTTGAGGGGCATCCGGAGGCTACAGTTAGTCCAGAATGCAGCTGCGCGGGTGATAGAGGGAGCCCCTCGTGGCTCCCGAGTGACACCTATCCTGCGCAGGCTGCACTGGCTACCTGTGGCCTTCCGGGTGCGCTTCAAGGTGTTGGTGAACGTCTTTAAAGCGCTCCATGGCATAGGGCCGGGCTATTTACGGGACCGCCTGCTGCTACCGAATACCTCTCACCGACCCGTGCGCTCTCACAGAGAGGGACTCCTCAGGGTGCCGTCGGCGCGACAGTGTCGTCTGGCGACGCCCAGGGGAAGGGCCTTCTCTGTGGGGGCTCCCGCCCTCTGGAACGAACTCCCCCCAGGACTCCGTCAACTTCCGGACCTCCGAACCTTTCGCCGCGAGCTTAAAACTCACTTATTCATCTGCGCTGGACTGGGTTAGTTTTTTAAATCTATGGGTTTTTAATGGGTTTTTATCCTAAATTTTTAATTTTAGCCAATTTAATAAGTTTTTTAATTGTCTTTTAATTGTATTTATAATGTATTGTGTATTTTTTATCTGGCTGTGAACCGCCCTGAGTCCTTCGGGAGAAGGGCGGTATAAAAATTTAAATAATAAATAAATAAACTATGGAACTGTGGAAAATCAGATCTTTGGATTAATAAATATGCTTGATCTTTTTTATTATTCAAAAAGTTTTACAAAAAAATTCCCCCTTTCCCCAGCCCCTCCCTCTCCCTTCACAAACCCCTCCCCATCCCCTGACTTCCCGGAACAAACACAAGGTATAGTTAAAAATAAAATAAACATATGCTAAAAAAAATTTTTTCCCCAAAACTATTATACCAATTTTTCCTCTCTAACTCTGACTTCCTCCTTACATAACCAAAATCCTTCAAAAAAAAATTTAACGATTAACAGTAATAAAATATATAAATCAATAAAACAAATTAATCCTAAAGTATTTAAAACCAGCTAATACATAAAAATCCAATCCAATTCAGAGAATATCTCCCTTATAGTTTCTATAACTATATAATTTCCCCCCCAAATCTTTCTTGCGTAAGACCTTTCGAAAATATTCTATTTACAATTCAGTACAACACATTATATAATTTCAATACAAGAAATTACAGTATCTATTCAACTTTAGTCCTTCCTCGTCAAAATCCAATATAAATCCAAATATTTAGTCTTTTATGATAAATGTGAAACATATAATCAACCCATTTCTTCCAGATCTTTAATCTTTCAGGAACGCTAATATTTTTGTCTGTTAATATTTCAAAAAAAACTTCTTTCCAGAATAATACTTTTATCTCTTGCCATTTTTTTTTGATGCATTAGTCTCTGTCTTTCCTTCATTACTCCTTTTAAAAAGTCAATCACAATATTTCCTAATAGTTCCTTATGTCCAACAATCCACAAGTTACTGCCATATATTCCATCAATCCGGAAAGAAAACTCTTGGAAAGCATTAATCCTGTGAATTTTTCCAGTTCGGGAGGCAGCCTCTTGTAACACAGATTCAGGCATTTCATCTAAACTTTTTAGAAAAAGCTTCTGTACATCATCTTGTTTATTCATGACCATATCTTCATTTTGCACCTCCATTCCATATTCGAAGTACTGATTACACTGGTTAATTTCCTCCAAGCTCTCATCCAAAACATCCCCATTTTTTAGCAATTTGTATTTTTGAATAATTAAATACATTCTTTCTGTATAATCCTGTATAAAGTCACGAATCCATTCTTCTGAAAGAACCTTCATGGCAAAGTTCTTGCTGGGGATCCCCTTATGAAATACTTAAACAAACTAATTTAATCCAACAGTCCACAGTCCAGCACAATAAGATAAAATCTCCATTCAGTTTCACTTTCTCAGCAAGTAAACGCAATTTTCCTTTAAGTATAAGAGAGCTCAATTCGTTACAATCCACAAATAGTGTTTCCTAGCTTCTTAGCTTCTTAGTTACGCAGTTTGCTCCTTTCCACTTTACTTCGCTGTACTTTCACTTCCTCTCAAACTCCATTTTAAACAGTCAGTTAAAGCAAGGGGGGGGAAAAGTTTCTCTTTTTAAAAGGTGGAAGTCAGGAAATCAAAAATACTTGCAATCCAATAATTGTTCACTCGTGCTTCTTCCGTCTGCATGTAGGAATCCACAAAAAGAAATCAATTGAGCAGAGGTAGACACCTTCCTCTTTTCCTGCTTTTGCAGGAGCGCACTGAATACTGGAGATTAAAGGAGGATTCGATGGGATTCCACCCTTTGGGACTTTGCATAACAAAAACAAAGCCCCTAGGGGAATCTACCACTCTCCCCCACTGCTCTATTCTCTCTCTTTCAACCAGAGGGAGAAATTGAAGCCGGGAACAGCTGTTCTTCGCTGTTTTCACCGGCTTTTACGATATCCAGTGCGGAGTGCCTTAAATTAGGCACCCAGCGAGAAAGGTGGGGCCAACCGGAAGTCCGAATATTTTGGAAGCGCATATGAAGGAGAACAGGATTCTATTGCTTCTCACATTAATTCCTTGGCCATATTCTGCAGGAATCCTTTCTTGTCTGTGAAGATTCCCAAATCCCTTTTGAACTATGGAACTGTGGAAAATCAGATCTTTGGATTGATAAATATGCTTGATCTTAAATAGATAAAATAACTTAAATCCTGTAATACCTTGTCACAGAAAATAGCCAACTAAAGCAACCGAGTCCATACACAGGAATACTGTTGGGTGGTGTTGGATCCGATGATGGAAGAGACAGACCCAGCTCTTTCAGTAACAACAGATCTCTATTAGTAGACCAGTACAACCCAACAGAGTGCTAGTCTGGCAGTGTCCTCTTTATATAGAGGGCTGCCAGACAGCTTAGCCAATGAGATTCAAGTATTTTCCCGGCTTTTTGGAGGACCTGAGTGAAAACTAAAGCACACTCCTTATATGGTATATAACAGGCAGAACACCCTGTTTTAAGAGCAAAATACCCTCATTAGAATGAGATATGTTAGAGGTGAGGAGGCTGAACTTTGACATGATGCGGAATGAAACGTGGCATATTCCCAACTAAAACAGACAGTATTAAGAATTCTGGGAATTGTAATTGAGCAACATGTGGAATTCCATGATTATTTCATCTCATGCACAATGTGATTCTGAAGATACCGTCTGAAGGCATTATATTTTCATTCTCCATTTTATAATTTACTCTTTCACCATAAAACTGTAACAGTAGCACTAAAATGGCCTACAAACTCACTGGTGCAAAGTTACCCCTGATAGTGCAAAAGTGAAGAACTCCGATCAAAATAGGACAGCCATTGGTCCTTGTTCCTTCTATTGTAGTAACAAATTCTCTGTTCTATAATCTAAAATTGTAAGGGTTTTAGAAGAGAGAAAGAGGAGGAGGGGAAGACAAAAGGGAGGTTTCTGGAAGACGAGATGGATTTTCTCCATTATTAACTCCAATGTTATTTAGAATTTCCTTGGAAAAAATATGATAAACCTTGGAAAGCCATCAAATTATTTATTTCTCCTTTGAAAATTCATTATCTGGAGCAATCCACATATTTCTTTCTTCTTCTTTTTTTGTGAAGAGTGCCTGGCTGTCAGGACTGCTGTAGCAGCAGAATACAATAGCACCATTCATTTCTCTGGGCACAGGGTTAGTCAGGGCCTTGCATGCCTTGTCTTATTAAATTACCTGATGCCTTCTGGCATTTTGCTTAGCTCTGCTGTATTAGAGAGGCAAGACAGCTGTTTGCAATCCTGAAAATTCATCCCACTTCTGAAATATGCTGAGAGGAAGCAGAATAAAGAAATTTGAAAAAGAATACAGTAGGACAGCTCCAGCTTTTCTTTAGCTGCAGGCTGACACACTGTCCGGTTTTCTAGGAATTTGTTCTATGTATGATACTAACAAATTAATAGCTTGGCCAGAGAGAATATCATGTGTCCTGTTTGACTCTCCTGTTATTTGACTTTGTTGGAGTCTGTTCCTGATTTGTTTAACATGAAATTTGTCATCTCTCAAAATTAAGCCCCGTTTACCCATGGTGGGCTACCTTACACACACATCTGAAAAGTTTACATTTTCTGAAAAGCATATTCAAACATATATGCAAGAAAACTATCACAAGGGAATTTCTTATGTAAAAAGATAGGCAAACCTTGCTAGCCAGAAACACACCTCTTTTCTACAGTTTCCTTAATTTCTTCTTTCGTTCTGCTTTGTGGATTGAAAGTTTAGGCTAACATTTTAAGGCAGGGATTCATCCCACTTGTTGGCTGGAAGGGTAAAACTGGATATTTTGGGGAGGGGGGTTCTGCCCCAAGACTTATGGCCAACTTATGGCCAATGAGGTTCAAGTATCTCCTGTAAAACTAAAGTTGAAAGTTTCAAAATAGTATTGTCCCAAAGGGGCTTTTTCAAGAGGCAACTTTACTTTCTGGTTTTTCTTTGAAGATGTTTCACTTCTCATCCAAGAAGCTTCTTCAGCTCTTCTTGGATGAGAAGCGAAATGTCTTTAAAGGAAAAACAGAAAATCCAGTTGCCTTTTGAAAAAACATCTTTGGGACAACCATGACCTGGGATGACTGAGAAACTCCATAGACTTTCAGAATTGTATTTCTGTGGGGGGGGCAGTTTAGATGAGGGCTTAAGGGGGGGATTTTATCCCCCAAATTATTCAATATAATTAAAAATGGGCCTAAAATTTTGTTCCTGTCTAACCTGGCAGTTCCAAAAAGAGTTATGTGAGATGCCAACTTTTCTTCCAAGGATAAAGTGATACCATTCTAAAACCAGCAAAATAGCATATTGTGAAGAGACTGCTAGTCGTTCCAAAATGATTTAGAGAGGCTTCTAATACACAACCTATCATTCTTTTAAATCTGTTAGGGTTTTCTCTTCAGGAATTTTATTCTTCTTCTAGGAGGAAGCAAGAAACCACTGTCAAATATTAAATAAAGATTGGACTTGGTTAGTTCAAACCTATGGAATATGAAAGACTATACTGTGGGAATGTTCTGCCCTGAAATCTGGCTAAAATATGCTCAATAAATAATTAAATGTTGGATTTCTCCCTTTCTACCCAACAAATCCAGATGGTTTGGTTCCAAATCTATCCAGTGAAGTCAATAGAGTAAATCTACACCCAACCTAATAATGCTTGACGTGGGATTCAATTATATGGCTGTTATATCACTGTGCTCTCAAAGTCTGCTAAGCCTCTGGTGGCTCAGCAGACTAAGTCTGTCTGTTATTAACACAGCTGCTTGCAATTACTACCACCAGGCCCAAGGTTGACTCAGCCTCCATCCTTTATAAGGTAGGTAAAATGAGGACCCAGATTGTTGGGGCAATAAAAGTTGACTTTGTATATAATATACAAATGGATGAAGATTATTGCTTAACGCAGTGTAAGCCACCCTGATATAAATCACCCACTTTGATATAAATTCAAATCATTTCAATATATTTGCAGATTTCAATATATGTGCAGATTTATACCTTGTTTCTACATTATAAGTTCTTTGTTATTAGAAAGCCCTCTACCAGATTCAGATGTATAAAATCAGAGCAGACATATAAAAGAAAGCCATTAGAATACATTGGGCATTCTCAAAAATATTAACATTTTGGGAGAGCTGAATGGAATACAACTTACATTGGTATAAGCCAATGTAAATTACCCAACTCATAGTTTGCATTCTTGTTTTGAATCAGTCAGGGTTTAGTTTATGATGGGAGATTCCATGGAGAGTCAACTACAGTATTTAGTGGAGTGCGTCTCAATGTCTACAACTATAAGATGTTTAGACTTCAACTTCCAGAATTTCCCAGCCAGTATTCTGGCAAAGAAATTCTGGGACTTAAAGTTCACTTATTTTAAAACCACAAATATTTACAGTAATAATTTTTTGAAATAGTCCTCCGGCAACCTCCTGCAAGACAGAGAAAGCAGGGATGAGGACAGGGTGTCTGACAACCTTCAAATCGTTCAGCAAAGATCTGAAGCTGCAGTGAACCACTGCAGAAAGTGTCAGCCCAATTTAAAAATATAAACTTTTTAAAAATATATATATAAAAATTAAACTTACTTTTTTACTTGCTTCTTTGACCCTGTAGATAGCACATCAAGGTTCTCAGGCATCACAAAATGCATTTATTCATTAAAGGGGCTGAAATTCACTTACCTTCCCTACTGGTTCGCAAATGTGCACGGGCTACCAATCTCTTTCCACTTATGACTGTATGACTATAACTTGTTGCTGGCAATCCTTATGATTTATATTGATATATTGACCATCAATTCTGTTGTAAATGTTGTACCTTGATGAACGTATCTTTTCTTTTATGTACACTGAGAGCATATGCACCAAGACGAATTCCTTGTGTGTCCAATCACACTTGGCCAATAAAATTCTATTCTATTCTACATGTGCGCTCGGTTTGCTTGTGCACACCATCGTCTGTGCATGTGCAAAGCCTTCTGCACATGCACAGAGGCTTAAAATGTCACAAAAAAGCGATATCATGATGTCCGCAAAGGTGGGCGGAGCCTCCCACAGCCGCCGCTACTTGTTCACCTGAGCTGGATAGAACCGGCTGAATTTCACCCCTGGATTGAAGCCATAAATAATATTAACAGGCTGGTCTTAACCATTCATAGATCATATTATGCAATTATTTCAGAAACACAGCTTTGGATCTGATTATGGTTATCAGGCCCCAAGAGAAAGTTTCTATTTCTTTAGGTTTTTTTCTTATTTCTGATATGTTGTTGCCCTTTATTTGTGATCTTTAGACCACTTAATTTTGCCTCAGATGATTTCACAATTTAGATATCCTGATTGCATTCTAAACAGAGCAGAGTCGACCTTATGGCTGTCAAGCTGCACAATGTTGATTCAATAGTCTACTGACTAACACAACATTTTAAGTGATATAAACTGATAATCATGTCAGTCATTCTCCATGCTCTTTTGTAATTGGTATTTTCCTTGAATTGCTAACTTCTAACTTTGAAAAGCTGTCTCACGCTCTCATTATAAAATGCTCCACTTCTTGTTTTTTTCAGAATGAACAATATTCAGGCTGAATGATTTAGTAAATGAAGAGTTCCATGTAGAAGAGAAACACATTATGGTTTCCTGGAAAATGATTACAAAGGGAACAAGTTTGGGATCGGTGCAACGTATGTCATACAGTTAAAACAAAGCGTTAGTGCTTTCATTCAACTTAGTGGCAAATAGATTTTCCCAGTTAGGTCAGAATAGTATGACTGAATTAGAGAACTTTTAGAAAACAAATGGAAGCCTTCTATTATAGGCCAAAAAAAAAAAGCAAATAGATCCCATTTGTTTATAGTATTTATAATTTATAATTTATAATTTTTATAACAGAATAACAGAATTGGAAGGAACCTTGGACATCTTCTAGCCCAATCCTCTACTCAAGCAGGAAACCAAATACTATTTCAGACAAATGGTTGTCCAATCACTTCTTTAAAATCTCCAGTGATGGAGCACATGCAACTTCTGGAGGCAAGCCATTCCACTGATTAACTATTCCATCAGGAAATTTCTCCTTAGTTCTCGCTCTTTGACTGGTCTCCATCAAATTGCTTCTTGTCCTGCCTTCAGGTGCTTTGGAGAATAGGTTGACCTCATCTTCTTTGAGGCAGCCCTTCAAATATTGGAACGCTGCTATCATGTCACTCCTATTTCATTCTAAGTTTTAAGAGTTCTGATTTTATTGTGGCAAAGGTAAATATATTGTTTAGTTTTTCATCATTTAGATCAGGATTCTCCAAACTTGGCAGCCTTAAGACTTGTGGATTTCAATTCCCATGGTTGGCTGGAGAATTCTGGGAGTTGAAGTCCACAAGTCTTAAAGTTGCCAAGTTTGGAGATCCCTGATTTATGTTAACAGGCAGATCAAAGGAAACTCACCAAAGCCATAGTTTTTCAAGAATTTCATAGTAATAGTTTGTAGAGGTTAAACAAAATCAAACAGTGAGTGTTGTTCTGTAAAGCAAAAACACAGGGTTGCCAGAGAAACAATATGGGTAAGATAATGGGTGAGTTAAGTCCCATTGGCTTGAAAAGATTATCCATAAATCAAGAATTATCAAGATACATAGTACTACCCGTAAAAAAACACACCTCTGAATTAGAAGTATGATTATGGTACAGGCATGGGTCAAAATAGCAAGTAAGCAATTCAGTGTTGAAGGTTCCTATGTGATGAGACTGGAGAGTCACTTGTCTGAAATCATATAGGGCAGGGCTCTCCAGCCTTGGCAACTTAAAGACTTGTGGACTTTGCTGGCTGAGGAATTCCGGGAGTTGAAGTCCACAAGTCTTAAAGTTGCCAAGGTTGGAGACCCCTGGTATAAGGTTTCCTGCTTGAGCAGGGGGCTGGATTAGATGACCTCCAAGGTCCCATCCAGCTCTATTCTGTTGGATTCTGACTGATGTGGAAGGGCAAAGCAATTAGAAAAAACATTGTTATCAGCAACCATCTTAGCTTCTGATACCACTTTATAAGGGTCCCAATCAGTGGTGGGTTGCTCCCGGTTCAGTCCGGTTCTTGGGAACTGATAGTATCGGTGGCAGGAGGCTCTGCCCACCTAGCCGGACATCATCACGTATGAACTGCACATGGGCAGAAGCGCACATGCATGTTCAGAAGCGTGTACACTCCCATTGTAAATCAGTAGCAGAGGTAAGTAGAACCCACCCCTGGTCCCAATTAGAGAGCAAAAAAGTAAGTTCCCACTAAGAGAAAGTCTTATTTATCAAAGGTGTTCAATACATGCATGCAATATACATATATACAGTGTGGGTGTGTGGGTGTATATCTACATATACACACACATATATAATACATAATTAATTACAACTTACAGTAATTACATCCAAAAGTGTTTAATAAATTGGGCTTGTGCAAACCTTGTGTTATTTATAGGCTGCATTACAGCTGTGGGACTGTTGGAAATTTATCAATTCCCACTGCTCAACTCACAAGCCAGCCACAAAAACTTCAGTATCTGCAATTTATCATGAGGAGCAGCTATCTGGAGTGCAAGTGGGCAATCTCATGATCTGTCCTTCACCTGGAAAGACTCTGCTGGCCAGAATTCACTATCTGAGCACTGATCTCCACTGCAGTGCCATCCCTGGTCCTTCAGGGACAACTATTCTGCCATAAATCTCACTGGAAGCACAAAGCAATCATAAATCTTGGAAAAGCTGCACCGGTTGTTTCCTTTGGACACAGTTGAGGGTGTTGATTTTGATTTTAAAGTCGTGAGTAGCATAGCATCTAACTTTCTGGGGAACCACATAGCTCTATGTGAATTTATCCAGACATCAGGATGAGGAAAAAGAAACTTTTTTCAATTTTCCGAAGTATTTCAGGTGTACACATAAAGGCCTTCTCCTGGATCCTTCTGATACATTGAATTTGAGAACTTTAAACTGAGAACTTTAAATTTGTCTTCAGTTCCCACTCTGTTTATTTTTCAGATAGAAGTAAAGACTGTCTTGCTCAATAATACATGTTCCATTAGAGCTTGTTTTCACTGTTTCTATTAGAAACAGTGAGGGCCTCTGGTGGCTCAGACTGCTAAGACAGTCTGTTATTAACACAGCTGCTTGCAATTACTGCAAGTTCAAGTCCCACCAGGCCCAAGGTTGACTCAGCCTTCCATCCTTTATAAGGTAGGTAAAATGAGGACCCAGATTGTTGGGGGCAATAAGTTGACTTTGTATATAATATACAAATGGATGAAGACTATTGCTTAACATAGTGTAAGCCGCCCTGAGTCTTCGGAGAATGGCGGGATATAAATGCAAATTTAAAAAAAATTAATTGCATGCATGTGAATCTGTATTGTAAATCATCCAGTGTCCAATCAGCAATAAGACTTGAAAGATAATGTTCCCTCTTCCCTGGGACACTTAATTTTAAAAAGTCACTATTAGTTACAATCAGAAAAGAACACCTTCATTGTATTAGAAAAACAGATATACAGAGAGGAGACACATGGTTCACAAGCTGTTTAGAATCTTCAGAAATAAAGTAAATCAATAACTCAGTGGAATTAAACTTCTTGTGCCCTGCGGATAGGTTTGTTCAGAACTAGTGCAGCAGACTATGCAGTGTAAGAAAGTTAGCACACCCACCCATCTTCTAGAAGAATGAAATATTCTGAGAAATATTAAAAAGGCAGAATATTATATTTCTCTGGATGAAAAAAGGAGAAACACATTTTTAAAGACAAAGCAACTCCCTACAGCTCCCTGACCCTCATTTCAGGTCCAGGGCGATGGGATTAAGACCTTCATGCTCATTACCTCATTACCCAACAAGATTCAACCAAACCTCATCACCCAACTCATCACCCAACAACAACCTATAACGTTACCCCTGCATGGCCCCATGGGAGTCTGACAACCAGTCAGGATACCTGCCCTTACATAGGAACAGGAAGCTCCAAGGTGGGGCCCAAGAGAGGGTCTCTCTCTCTCTCTCTCTCTCTCTCTCCAATGTGCTCGATTGCCCAGGAGCTCAAACCATGTGGTCCTGTCCACCATTAAACCATCTTTCCAAACAGCTTCCATGTTGTCAGTGTCTTTCTTCCCATTTGGAACTGAACCCAGATCAGGGATGAAATCCAGCAGGTTCTGACAGGTTCTGGAGAACCGGTAGTGGAAATTTTGAGTAGTTCGGAGAACCAGCAAATGCCACCTCTGGCTCGACCCAGAGTGGGGTGGGAATGGAGATTTTGCAATGTCCTTCCCCCAGGAGTGGGAAGAGAATGGGGATTTTGCAGTATCTTTCTCCTGGAGTGGAGTGGAAATGGAGATTTTGCAGTATCCTTCCCCTGCCACACCCACCAAGCCACACCCACAGAACCGGTAGTAACATTTTGAATTTCACCACTGACCCAGATGGGCATTCTTCCAACAGCAGTCATCTGAAAAGTTTGCAGCTTCTAAAGCACAGTATACAGTTTAACAATCCAATTCTTTCCCTTCTCTTACAAAAATGCCCACAGCAACGATTGTCTCTGCAGGTCTCACATGATAGTTTCCCCTTCTGCCTTCTCTTGTCTGGCCCATCTGTATCCAGTCAGTTTTTTTCACTCTCAGCCTTCAACTTCAGGCCTCCCTCAAAACAATTCTGATGTTGCCCTAATTTCTCTATTGATGAAAATCCCAGCTACTCTTTGTTTCTCAGTGTTGGCCAAGCTGCCAGCAGATACCCTCAAATCCTTTGCACCCCACAGGCAGCTCTTCTTTCATTGTTAGCTGCAGAGGGTGGAACCCAGTGGTCTGTGGGCGGGTCTTGGTGGGCATGGCAGGGGAAGGATATTGCAAATTCTCCATTCCCACCCTACTCTGGGGCCAGCCAGAGGTGGTATTTGCCGCTTCTCCGACCTACTCAAAATTTCCGCTACCGGTTCTCCGAACTGCCCAAAATTTCCACTACCGGTTCTCCAGAACCTGTCAGAACCTGCTGGATTTAACCCCTGGTAGAACCTCATTTGGGTCTCGTGCTTTCGTTTTTCCATCTCTTCCTTGGGCAAAAGTAATTTTTTTTTATTTTCCCTTATCTTAAAGGTTTCTATATTATTCCCTCTATCTCTTTACATATGTGATAGCCTTACCTTCCACGAATCATTCTTTTAAAATATATAGTTATAATATATAAAATATATTAAGGTTCCAGCAGCCATCATCGCCTCTTGTGAAACCAATTTCTATGTGGTTGAAGAGAGTATGAGGATGTGAGCGTAGGTTCTAGGATTATGTTCCTTAAAGTTTCACGTTTCTGACATCTTACTGTTTGCTTGTATTTTTTCTATGCAAATTTGGATTTGTTTATAGTTTTTCTTAATTTCTCAAGGCTTCCTTCTCAAGGAAATCATTTCTGCAGTTCTGCTGAAACCTATCCTAGTTTGTAGCAAATATTCCAACTCAACAGGTTAGAAGAACATCAAATCCATAAAAACATTAATTTGAAACCTTTTCTATAAAAATTGGTTTTTCTCTAAACCAGTAATTTTGCAGAAATTCTTCTGAAGTCTAATTTACCCAGCCTCCCCGTGTTCCCTATCCAATAATAAAGATGCAAAGGTTCATTCCAAAGAAAGTTCAGTGCTTCAGATTTGATCTTTAAAAAGCGCTATAGAGCTATAGAGCAGGGGTCTCCAACCTTGGTCCCTTTAAGACTTGTGGACTTCAACTCCCAGCTTTGCTGGCTGAGGGACTCTGGGAGTTAAAGTCCACAAGTCTTAAAGGGACCAAGGTTGGAGACCCCTGCTATAGAGCACATGGAAGCTATAGAGCACATGGGAGCACAAATCTAAATGAAATTTTCAAAGATCTTCCTCCTTTCCAGGGTCTGCAGCAGTGGTGGGTTTCAAATTTTTTTACTACCGGTTCTGTGGGCGTGACTTGGTGGACGTGACGTGGCTTGGTGGCTGTGGTAGGGGAAGGATATTTTAAAATCTCCATTTCCACCCCATTCCAACATTACACTACTGCAAAATCCCCATTTCCTCCCAATCAGCTGGGACTCGGGAAGCAGAGAATAGATGGGGGCAGGGCCAGTCAGAATTTTTACTACCAGTTCTCCGAACTACTCAAAATTTCTGCTACTGGTTCTCCAGAACTGGTCAGAACCTGCTGAAACCCACCTCTGGTCTGCAGATACTTTTATGATCTTGTAAAAGGCACAATTACTTTAAGGTTCCAGAAGGATGTTGCATTCACACACCCATTCACTCTGAAGCAGAAGATCAGGAAATCAGATTCAAAGCACTATATAGCCCTAATGGAAATATTCACCATGGGATAGATGTTTGTCAATCATTTTATGAGGTTATTGATCTCTCTAGGAGACAAAACGTTCAAACTGATGTTAATATGAAAAGTATCCCCTTTGTTGTTGTTCTTAGTTGTGAAGTCATGTCCAACCCATCACAACCCCATGGACAACATTCCTCCAGGCCTTCCTGTCCTTTACCATCCTCTGGAGTCCATCTAAGCTCACACCTACTCCTTCAGTGACTCCATTCAGCCACCTCATTCTCTGTCGTCCCTTTCTTCTTTTGCCCTCAATCTTTCCCAGCATTAGGCTCATCTCCAGTGAGTCCTTCCATCCCATTAGGTGGCCAAAGTATTTAAGTTTCATCTTCAGGATCTGCCCTTATAAGAAGCAGTCAGAGTTCATCTCTTCTAGGATTGACCGGTTTGATCGCCTTGCAGTCCAAGGAACTCACAGGAGTCTTCTCCAGCACCATAGTTCAAAGGTCTCAATTATTTGGCACTCAGCCTTCCTTATGGTCCAACTTTCACAGCCATACATTGCAACTGGGAAAACCATAGCCTTGAGTATATGCACTTTTATTGGCAGGGCGATGTCTCTGCTTTTTAGTATGCTGTCTAACTTTGCCATAGCTTTCAGGTTCCATATAGAACTCTTAGGGTATGTTAATAATTTGGCATAATCCACATTGCCTTAGATATTAAAAATAGGAACAAATTCCACAAGGTTTACTCCCTTTGCTGGGTAGGAATTGGCTCCATTCTAACATGGACAGCAGCACAATGTGCTGAGAAGTCAGCTATAGGTTGATTTACTTCCATTCTGGCACAGAGAAGCGCCTGGGAAGAGCATCCCCAAGGTGACCCTGGGAGAGAGGGAGGAAGGGAGGAAGGGAGGGAGGCAGGGAGGGAGGGAGGGAGGGAGGGAGGAAGGAAGGAAGGAAGGAAGGAAGGAAGGAAGGAAGGAAGGAAGGAAGGAAGGAAGGAAGGAAGGAATCTACATTTGCATAACTGATACAGGCAGCAGCATCCAGTTTTTCTCGGTACAATAATTCAGTCCTCTCATTTCAGAATCACTGATATGTTTGGGAGGGAGTCAGACAGCAGAACAAATGTTTTGTTAAAATTGTATTTTATTTCAATAAACAGCTCAACGACAATCCAAAGCTCAGTATTCTAGATAAGCATGCTAATTAAATTGCCATTCTGTACAGATCTTCAACTGACAAAGATGACTGATGTTCCTACTGGCCATGAGAAGAGGATTAGAGGGGGGAAAATCCTAATAAAGCCGCTGCATGGTTTTATAGACAGCTATCTCTAAACAACCGAGCGAAGGCTGCAATCGCTTTTGCCAAGCTTTCTCATTCACAGCATGAATAAGCAACTGGGCGTTCAGAGAATATGATTTACTCATCTCGCCAGCCAGGCTGGCTTTCCCTTCCTGAGTCCATGAGCCTGCACTGCCACCCCAGCACATCTCCTTCTGTTCTCAAGCCACGACCACAACTTATCTTTGGGTTCCGACTTAAATGTTCAGTGCCAAAACAACAGCGGAGGCTGATCATCAGTCTTCCCACCACCAGCCCACTAATAAGCACTGAGATATTTCATCCAATTAATCATGAGATACATGTAGGCCAGAAAAACAGCTCTGCAGCACCTCCCTAGCAGGAAAGGGTGGGGGAGGAAACCTAATGGGCCCACATGGTCAAGTAAAGAACTGGCAGTGCACCCAGTCTGCTCACTCTTCAGCAAAGACTAAAGCCATTTGAAAAAAACAACAACAACTTGACCTCTGTCTCTTGAAAATGCTGGTAGTTTTTGACTTACAACCACAATTGAGCCCAAAAGTTCTGTTGCTAAGCGAAACATTTGTTAAGGGAATTTTGCCCCATTTCACTATCTTTCTTGCCGCAGTTCTTAAGTGAATCACTGCAGTTGTTCAGTTAGGGTTAGTGAATCCGGTTTCCCCCTTGAGTTTGCTTGTAAGAAAGTCACAAAAGGGGAACACTGCAACCGTCATAAGTGTGAACCGGTTGCCAAACATCTGAATTTTAAGCACCTGGCCATGGGGATGCTGCAGCAGTACAATTTTGAAAAATGCTTATAAGTCACTTCTTTTCAATGCTGTTGTAACTTTGAACAGTCACTAAATGAACTGTTGTAAGTTGAGGAATACCTGTTCAGGCTGAATTTCAAACATGCTCTGAAAACGACAACAATATGAATTTCAGTTATATACAATTAGTCGGGCTTGCCCAGTCACCACCCCCCTTTTTAACACTCTTCCCTCTTCTACCTTCTTTTACTTTCCAGACCTTCCTCTCCTTCTCTTATCTACATCCTCTCCTCCCTCCACCCTACACCTTCCTTCTCCCTCTTCTACCCCTCTTCCTTCCTCTTCTCCTCTTTCCTACCTCCTACTCTCTCCTCTTTTCTCCCTCCCCACCGTTCTAAAGTGGCAACTGGGCAGACCCGACCCTACATTAATTATATTTATACATCTTCAATAATCCCTGTACATTAACCATCACTCCATCTCTAGCCTCAACCCCCCAATTCCCCTCCCCCTTACCCCCCACCCCCCACCCCGACTGTACATTGGATGAGCTGTTTGATATAATTGTAAAAATAAAACTTTTTTATGAAAAAATATGAATTTCAGACAGGAGGCCAATTCCAAAAGGAGGCTCTGTCGACAAACTCAGCTCTCTTATGTCATGAGTAACACAGTCACACATTTAAAACTGGCAGTACTAAACTATTCCAACATTTGGCACAATTTCTTCCTCCGTTCTGAAATTTGTGGAACTGTCTTGCCATCCCTTTTGGTGTTCAACCCTTTCCAAAATAGCTGCAATAAGAACAAAAATAGATTTAACAGAGAGGGTGGGTCTCTCTCTTTCTTGCGGATACACTTTCTGGTATGTTGGAAAGAGTTTCCACAAAGCATCTATTGGTGCTAAAGAAAATGCAGCAACAGATTACTAAAATGTTGTATAAGAGGGAGCGGAGGGTCTCAAATCCTATGCCTGATTTCACTTCCCCATTTCAGTGCCTTGAATGTCACGCCATGTGTGTGGTACATTTTGTTTATATGTCAGAGTATTTAAGGAAGCCTGCAAGTCTTTCCTAGGAATCTTATTATAGCCTCTCCTTTTCCTTCTAAACCTGCTTTAAAAGCCAGGCAGTGTAACAAGAAAGTCCTTGAAAGTTGCCTCCTCAGACTGTGTTTACCTATAAAGTATACTCCCACCACCACAATCAATTTGGTTATAAAGTGGAAGAGTTCCCGTATCTATGGCATGAAAAGACTTTGGCAACTGCTTCCAGCTTGCAATAACCCCAAACGGACTCTTGATGGCAGCTATTGTGATAGCACATTCATACACACTTTTGAAGACACTCTCTCTCTCTTACACAACAAACACACACACACACACACACAGATTCAGGAGGATGATTTGTGACTGTGTTTTTTCTCTGCAGACAAGTGAGACTTTATGGAAGGAGAAAGAAGGACAGAGAACACATCAGTTGCTGTACTAAGTTTTCCTCCCTCGCCTTGTTGCTGAATGTATGATGAAATGGTGAAAGTAGTACAAGTAAAATTTATGTCAATATATATTTCTTTCTGATTGAAGGATAGGGAGAAATTGCACTAGCTAAGAATGTGGTAAGGGACAGAAACTAGTGCAATGCTACTGACTCTTGGAAGGATTCTCTTAAAATCAGAGTTATTGTTCTTTCAAGTGTACATGCTATTATGAGAATGTATTACAATACTGGAGGCTTCCAGAAGCAGTGAATGTGACCTTCAGAGCCCTTCCAAAAATTGTTATCGAAACAATAATTGTTTAATGTAAATGAATGTAACTATGGCAAAATACACCTGATCTAATTAGCTGTCCTTAATGAATTGCATTTAATTTGAATCCAGTTTGGGTGGTAATTAATTTCAACTGGCTCAAGTGGCTAAGACACTGAGCTTGTCGATCAGAAAGGTTGGCAGTTCAGCGGTTTGAATCCCTAGTACAGTTTCCTGCGTGAGCAGGAGGTCCCTTCCAACTCTTTTACTGTTAAACTAATGTTGTTTGGATCCTGGTTCAACTTACTTTTCGGAATGCATGCCATTAAAATGCCAAAATCCAGCTTTCTACCTGGAAAAAGATGCATATTATTGATATTTTGCCATTATAAAAAAGAGAACATACTGAAAGTAAGGATGCCTGGAATTGAAGTGCTCCAGTGAGCAGAACATGCCAAGAAACTGCAGCAGCTGGTGTCAAATTCCCATCAGTCATACTTAAAGCCAAAATTAGAAATGTGAGAATGTGAACTTTTAGCATTGCTCTAACAGAAGACCATATGTTTGAATATTTCTAATTGTTCTGAAATTTTATAGTAATAAGTATATAGTATAGTAGTTTTTCAGATCTACATTCATCAAACAGAGAAACTCTAGGCCCGTGATGGCGAACCTATGGTATACATGCCACAGGTAGCACAGGTAGCCATATCAGTGGGCACGCGAGCTCAGCTCTCTAGCAGTCTCTGGAGGCTGGGGACAGCAAAAAACATCACTTCCTGTTCAACCGGAAGTTGGCAAATGGGCAGTTTCTGGCCTCCGGAGGGCCTCCCGGGGGGGAGCCATTTTCGCCCTGCCCAGACTCATAGAGAGGCTCTGGAGCCAGGTGAGAGAGAAAAAGGGGCCTACCAGGCTATCCCATGCCAGGAGCAGGGGGGGAGGTGAGGTCACGCGTGCATGCGTGGAGGTGGGGCATATAGAAATATGGGTGTGGGCACACACGCGTGCACCCCACACACACACCCTGCCATGCCTCCTGGCACATGATGGCAAAAAGTTTAGCCATCACTGCTCTAGGCTGTTGCCTCAATGGTTCCAATCATCATCATCATCATCATCATCATCATCATCATCATCATCATCATCATCATTTTAGTCATTGTCTATCCACTACAGAATGAAGGCCTCTTCCCCATTTTTCCTACCAACACAGTCCTGAGCTTTCTTTTGCTAGTTGGGCCCACAATACTTGCAGATGTCGTCAATCCATCTTGTTTTAGTAGTCTTTCGTGGATGCTTTTTATCCAATTGGATCCGCTCTATGACTGCCTTGGTCCACCAGCCATCAGGTCTTCTTGCTATGTGACCCGCCCATTTCCATTTCTATTCTTTTACTCTCTGGGTGACATATCATAGACTTTGGTTTGTTCTCTAACCCATGTGCAGATCTTTCTATCCTGTTTTATAATGCTGAGTGTGTATCTTTCCATGGCTCTTTGCGCCACTCGTAGCTATATTAAAAATCCAAAATTGATTTGCTATATATTAAAGGTTTCTAAAGATGAAAGTGCAGCATATTGTAGCAGACAACAAACATTCCATTTGAAACCTCCAATACTCTTAAGATCCAGCTGTTACAATTTCATTGCAAAATGGCTATAAATCAATCCCACTTTCACCCTTAAAATCTCCAGTCCCTATAAAAAGGATTTCCTAAAACCCTGATTTCGGATCATTATAAGTTAAAGATGGAATGGGAATAGTTTGGCTCCCATTTTAATTGCTAGTTTTAAGCCTCCCTCCCTTCCTCCCAAAAGGACACAGCTTTAAAGGTGTTAACTCCACTTGTGCTGGTGTCATCACTTCATCATTAGATAGACTCTGTGACTCTCCAAAAGGTTGGGACAGTGAATTGCAGCCACCACCTATTCTCATTTCCGGTATGTTAACAGGGAGAAAGGCAAGACTTGGGGAGTACCAAGGGCTCCCAACAGGAAAATAGACTTTGCAAGTATTGCTATATACCATATTTTTTGGAGTATAAGACGCACCGGAGTATATGACGCACTTTAGTTTTTGGGGAGGAAAATAAGAAAAAAGCTGATTGGCAGGTGGATCGGCCTCCCAGAATACCCCCAATCAGCAGTTCCCAGAGGTGAATTTTAGCAACAGATTCCTTGGTTGTGAGCTCTGTGCCTTGCTTTTTTTTTTTTTCCTGCCTCTGAAAGCCTCTGAAACAGCTTCAGAAAAAAAGCCTCTGAAGCTCTGTTTGGGGGCTTCTTTTCTGAAGCTTCATTTCTGATGCTTTTTTCAGCCTCTGAAACCTCCGTTTGCATTCAGAGTATAAGATGCACACAGATTTTCACCCTCTTTTTTTGGGGGGAAAGGTACCCAAGGAGCTGCTGATCCAGTTCTATAGAGGAATTATTGAGTCTGTCATCTGCACGTCTATAACTGTCTGGTTTGGTTCTGCAACCCAACAAGACAGACACAGACTTCAGAGGATAATTAGAACTGCAGAAAAAATAATTGAGACCAACCTGCCTTCCAGTGAGGACCTGTATACTGCACGAGTCAAAAAGAGGGCTGTGAAAATATTTACAGACCCCTCACATCCAGGATATAAACTGTTTCAACTCCTACCCTCAAAACAACACTATAGAGCACTGCACATCAGAACAACTAGACACAAGAACAGTTTTTCCCCGAAGGCCATTACTCTGCTAAACAAATAATTCCCTCAACACTGTCAAACTATTTACTAAAACTGCACTACTATAAGTCTTCTCATCGTTCCCATCACCCATCTCTTTCCACTTATGACTGTATGACTGTAACTTTGCTGCTTGTATCCTTACAATTTATATTGATATTGATTGTTATTTGTACCCTTTGACTATCATTGAGTGTTGTACCTTAGAATTCTTGATGAACGTATCTTTTCTTTTATGTACACTGAGAGCATCTGCACCAAGACAAATTCCTTGTGTGTCCAATCACACTTGGCCAAAAAAAATTCTATTCTATTCTATCTTGTACTTCAAAAAATACGGTATATATAATCAAGTCTGTAATCACACAAGTCAGAAGGTGAAAAGGCCTCCTTATTTGCAAATAATTGAGAAAGTCTCACGTTCACCATTGTATACTCTTGTGGTATCACCCAACAAAAGTGGAACTACTAAATATTTGCTACAAAAGATATCAGCCGGAAAGATACAAGCAAACCCATCTGTTGAACAACACTCTCCACTTCCTCTTGACATTGTTACCTTTTGTACCTTAAAGAAAAGACTACTGTGAAATAGGACAAATATCTGCAGGGAAGGTCTATTTCTAGGCCACTCTTAAGAAGTTACCAATTCCGAATGCTTCCTTCCTTTCCATCTACACTAAGTGTATCTTTCCATCGTTTTATGAGATATGTAATTGGCCACAATAGCCAAGTGTTGTTGGGGTTGTTGTTTTTTTGTTTTTGTTTTTAATGAACACTTATATAATTTTCCATCTACCACATCAGGATCATTCTTAAGCCATGTTTAATTAACAAATAAATGCTACCTCACTTAATCATAGGTAAGAAGGATGATAAACCATTAATTACCAGGGATGATTTGGTTGATAATATTCACAGAAATGTCAAATTTTTTACTGATTTATAAGAAAAGTACAAATGTTAGTACAAATGCATATACTTAGCAATTTAACTGGAATTTGGAAAGAAGCTCTATGTACTGGACATAGAGACCAGGACAATAGCACTTAGCTTCACTGAAGCCATAACAGGAATTTATTTTATTTTGTTTTTATTACAGGCGATCAAATTAGTGTCCTCACTTAATAGACATACAGCCTTCTCCAGGATGGTCTGTCCCCAACTTGGCCCATTAAGCCTATTCAATAGTGCATACTTCTTGCTTCTGTAATGAAATCCATCCTTATTTATTAAAAGATGTATATGGCTGCCAATCTTAAGCAACTCTGGATGGCTCACAGTAACACTAAAACCAATAAGTAAAACAATCATAGAAACAATAAAAACAGTGAAACAATAGCAATAGCAACAGCACTTAGACTTATATACTGCTTCACAGTGATTTTCATCCCTCTCTAAGCAGTTTTACAGTGTCACCAGTGGTGGGTTGCCCCCGGTTCTATAGAACCGGTAGTAAAACCAATGGGAGGCTCTGCCCACTGACCCGAACATCCTCAAAAGTTATCTGCGCATGCGCAGAAGCTTCAGACACGATGCAAACCAGTTATAAAGGTAAGTAGAGCCCACCCCTGAGTGTCACCATATTGCCCCCAACAATCTGGGTCCTCAATTTACTGACCTTGGAAAGATGGAAGGTTGAGTCAACCTTGAGCCCATGAGACTTGAACTGCCAAACTGCTGGCACTCAGCAGTCAACAGAATTAGCCTGCAACACTGCAGCCTAACCACTGTGCCACCATAGCTCAATAATGTGTTGTAATCATTCCCCTGGGATACCCACAGCAAGTTGATCTGCCTTCTTTCCATACTTTCTACCTATATAATCCCAGCATCTGAGTAAAAACCAGGTCTTAATGTCCTTCTAAAAGGCTAGAAGGATGGAGGCCTTTCAAATTGCCAATGAGTGGAATGTTCTGAATTCCCGCTAGATGGCAAGATTTTAGGGAGGGAATTCTTGCGGCTGATCATCTTCCCTTTTTCCCCTATCTCTTCCAGGAATATGGACTTCGCAAAAAAAATGGCTCTTCCCATAATATATTCAAAATCTTATACCTTGAGCTATTAATTTGTGCCATGATTGAGAGTCCTGGATTAATTTGTTGAATGGTCTATTTGTTTTCTTAGCTATCTCTAGTAGCTTAACATATCGTATTCCTTGCCAGTCCAAGGCTGGTTGCTGTAGCCATTGTTATAAGTTTGGTCTTCTTTATATTTACCCTTACTCACAATTTCTGCTGAGGTCTTTTGAGTTTCATTAGTAGAATTTGCAGGTCATCTGCATTTTCAGCTATCAAAGTACCAATAGTGCAGGTTATTGATATTTACTTTTCCAATTTTAAACCATTCTAATCTCACATCCACTATATATATATATATATATATATATATATATATATATATATATATATATGTGTGTGTGTGTGTGTGTGTGTGTGTGTGTGTGTGTGTGTGTGTGGGAGCTTGGCTGTGCTCTGATTGGATGGAGGGTTTTTTGTGCTCTGATTGGCTGGGGGTGTGTCCTGTTTGGGTAGGGGCTTGGTTGTGCTCAATTTAGTCTGTGTTGCAGAGGGATTTGAGCTGGTGAGCTGCATAGCTGTTGTTTGGCTTTGTGGTGGTGCTACATCTTCATAGTGGGTGTCAGTCTGCTGCATGTATGGATTGGAGGGGTTTGAAATGGCTAATGTTGCAGCTGCGGTCTGGCTTCTGGTCCTTGGTCGTGCTTCATGATCAGTGTGGGTTTGGGTCTGCTTTCTGGGTGGATGTGGGGTGGTGACATCCTGTGTGGACCTCGTGAGTGTGGGTCTGGTGTCATTCCTCGTGTTAGGGACTCGTTTGTCAATAAGGGCGGGTTTCCAAATGGCTGGTAGGCGGGAGGTATCATCTCGTTTGTTCATGCTGTGTGGGCGTTTTTCTATCTCAATGGCTTCTCTGATTATTCTGTTGTTAAAGTGTTCAGTTTTGGCGATAGTTCTGGTCTTTTTAAAGTCAATATCATGTCCTGTGACTTTAAAGTGTTGGACCAGGGAAGAAGTTGGTTCCTCTTTTTTGACTGAGTTCTTGTGTTCTTCAATGCGTGCACTTATTCTTCTGTTGGTTTGTCCGATGTATGTGGTGGGGCAGGCGGTGCATGGGATTTCATATACTCCTTGATTTTCTAACTCAATTTTGTCTTTGGGGTTTCTTAGGATGGTGGATATTTTTCGGTTTGTGCAGAATGCTGTCTTGATGTTGTGTTTGTGGAGGATCTTGCTGATTCTGTCTGTGGTGCCTTTTATATATGGGAGGAGGGCTGTGCCGTTTTCTTGTTCTCTGTCTTGGATTTTAGTGGGGGGTTCTTTTTGGATTAGCTTGGTAATCTTATTTCTTTGGAATCCATTGGATGTTAGTACATTAGTGAGAGTGTCTAGTTCGGTTTTTAGGTGTTGTTCGTCAGCTAAGCATTTTGTTCTGGAGATGAGTGTCTTGGCTACGGAGTTGATCTGTGCTGGGTGGTGGTGTGAGAGTGCGTGCAGATAGCGGTTTGTGTGTGTTTTCTTCTGGTAGATGGTGTGTCCTAGGGAGCCATTGGGTTTCCTGTAGATTAAGACATCCAGGAAGGGAAGTTGGTTGTTAACTTCTGTTTCCATGGTGAACTGTATTTTGGGGTGTAGGCTATTGAGGTGTGTGAGGAAGTTGTCAAGTTTTTCTTTCCCGTGTGGGAAAGAAACTTCCAAATATATATATATTTGTTTTCTGAGGTTTTCATGGGTGTTTGTATGTAGGTCTTTGGTTGTTCGGGCTTTCTCCCGTGAAAAATTGGAAGTGTCTTGGCGACGTTTCGACGAAGTCTCATTCATCATCTTCAGGCTTCAGCTTCGTGCTTCTGGGAGCAATGCGTGATCGCAGCTGTTTCCCCCCCTCCAACCGCCAGTGGGG